>NC_090933.1:1105047234-1106467234 GCF_040938575.1 Ambystoma mexicanum | reverse complement strand
TCTTAGTTTTTGCTTTGTCACCGCTAGTGGGACGGTTATGCCCAGACGTGAGTCCCGTGCCTGCTGGGCCTAGAGACCCAAGCTACTCCTCACTGATGAGCCCCAACAAGGGCGAAACATGTTTGGTGATGCTTGTGGTCTCGTTCAAAAGGGATGTCACCTAGCAGTTTGGGCTGGTCTGCCCCTTTTGGGGTGGGGCCAAGCCTGATTTGCATATGATCTTTCCCCTTCTGCAATGGCTTGGCAGGTGAAGAATGATGATCTGGAAGGTTGCCCTGAGCAATGCCAGTGGTTAAGATTCAGTCTAAACCTTCAGGCCATCACCTCTTTGTTTTTGCTTTGTCACCCCAAGTGGGACGGGTATGCCCAGACGTGGGTCCCGTGCCAGCTGGGCCTAGAGACGCAAGCTGCTCCTCACTGATAAGCCCCAACAATGATGAAACATGTTTGGGGATGCTTGTGGTCTCTTGCAAAGGGGATGTGACCTAGCAGTTCGGGCTGGACTGCCCCTTTTGGGGTAGGGCCAAGCCTGATTTGCATATGGTCTTTCCCCTTCTGTAATGGCTTGGCAGGCGAAGAATGATGGTCTGGAGGATTGCCCCGAGCAATGCCAGTGGTTAAGATTCAGTCTAAACCTTCCAGCCATCACCTCTTTGTTTTTGCTTTGTCACCCCGAGTGGGACGGGTATGCCCAGACGTGGATCCCGTGCCTGCTTAGCCTAGAGACCCAAGCTACTCCTCACTGATGAGCCCCAACAAGGGCGAAACATGTTTTGGGATGCTTGTGGTCTCGTGCAAAAGCGATGTGACCTAGCAGTTCAGGCGGGACTGCCCCTTTTGGGGTGGGGCCAAGCCTGATTTGCATATGGTCTTTCCCTTTCTGTAATGACTTGGCAGGCGAAGAATGATGGTCTGGAGGGTTGCCCCGAGCAATGCCAGTGATTAAGATTCAGTCTAAACCTTCCAGCCATCACCTCTTTGTTTTTGCTTTGTCACCCCAAGTGGGATGGGTATGCCTAGATGTGGGTCCCGTGCCTGCTGGGCCTAGAGACCCAAGCTACTCCTCACTGATGAGCCCCAACAAGGGCGACACATGTTTGTGGATGCTTGTCGTCTTGTGCAAAAGGGATGTGACCTAGCAGTTTGGGCTGGACTGCCCCTTTTGGGGTGGGGCCAAACCTGATTTGCATATGGTCTTTCCATTTCTGTAATGGCTTGGCAGGCAAATAACGATGGTCTGGAGGGTTACCCCGAGCAATGCCAGTAGTTAATATTCAGTCTAAACCTTCCAGCCATCACCTCTTTGTTTTTGCTTTGTCACCCCTAGTGGGATGGGTATGCCCAGACGTGGGTCCCATGCCTGCTGGGCCTAGAGACCCAAACTACTCCTCACTGATGACCCCCAACTAGGGTGAAACATGTTTGGGGATGCTTGTGGTCTCATGCAAAAGGGATGTGACCTAGCAGTTCGGGCTGGACTGCCCCTTTTGGGGTGGGGCCAAACCTGATTTGCATATGGTCTTTCCCCTTCTCTAATGGCTTGGCAGGCGAAGAATGATGGTCTGGAGGGTTGCCCCGAGCAGTGCCAGTGGTTAAGATTCAGTCTAAACCTTCCAGCCATCAGCTCTTTGTTTTTGCTTTGTCACCCCGCGTGGGACGGGTGTGCCCAGACGTGGGTCCCCTGCCTGCTGGGCCTAAAGACCCAAACTACTCCTCACTGATGAGCCCCAACAAGGGTGAAACATGTTTGGGGATGCTTGTAGTCTCATGCAAAAGGGATGTGACCTAGCAGTTTGTGCTGGACTGCCCCTTTTGGGGTGGAGCCAAACCTGATTTGCATATGGTCTTTCCCCTTCTGTAATCGCTTGGCAGGCGAAGAATGATGGTCTGGAGGGTTGCCCCGAGCAATGCCAGTGGTTAAGATTCAGTCTAAACCTTCCAGCCATCACCACTTTGTTTTTGCTTTGTCACCCCAAGTGGGACGGTTATGCCCAGACGTGGGTCCCATGCCTGCTGGACCTAGAGACCCAAGCTACTCCTCACTGATGAGCCCCAACAAGGGCGAAACATGTTTGGGGATGCTTGTGGTCTCGTGCAAAAGGGATGTGACCTAGCAGTTCGGGCTGGACTGCCCCTTTTGGGGTGGGGCCAAGCCTGATTTGCATATGGTCTTTCCCCTTCTGTAATGGCTTGGCAGGCGAAGAATGATGGTCTGGAGGGTTGCCCCGAGCAATGCCAGTGGGTAAGATTCAGTCTAAACCTTCCAGCCATCAGCTCTTTGTTTTTGCTTTGTCACCCCGAGTGGGACGGGTATGCCCAGACGTGGGTCCCCTGCCTGCTGGGCCTAAAGACCCAAGCTACTCCTCACTGATGAGCCCGAACAAGGGTGAAACATGTTTGGGGATGCTTGTGGTCTCATGCAAAAGGGATGTGACCTAGCAGTTCGGGCTGGACTGCCCCTTTTGGGGTGGGGCCAAACCTGATTTGCATATGGTCTTTCCCCTTCTGTAATTGCTTGGCAGGCGAAGAATGATGGTCTGGAGGGTTCCTCCGAGGAATGCCAGTGGTTAAGATTCAGTCTAAACCTTCCAGCCATCACCTCTTTGATTTTGCTTTGTCACCCCAAGTGGGACGGGTATGCCCAGACGTGGGTCCCATGCCTGCTGGACCTAGAGACCCAAGCTACTCCTCACTGATGAGCCCCAACAAGGGTGAAACATGTTTGGGGATGCTTGTGGTCTCATGCAAAAGGGATGTGACCTAGCAGTTCGGGCTGGACTGCCCCTTTTGGGGTGGGGCCAAACCTGATTTGCATATGGTCTTTCCCCTTCTGTAATCGCTTGGCAGGCGAAGAATGATGGTCTGGAGGGTTGCCCCGAGCAATGCCAGTGGTTAAGATTCAGTCTAAACCTTCTAGCCATCACCTCTTTGTTTTTGCTTTGTCACCCTGAGCGGGACGGGTATGCCTTAAACGTGGGTCCTGTGCCTGCTGGGCCTAGAGACCCAAGCTACTCCTCACTGATGAGCCCCAACAAGGGCAAAACATGTTTCGGGATGCTTGTGGTGTCATGCAAAAGGGATGCGACCTAGCAGTTCGGGCTGGACTGCCCCTTTTGGGGTGGGGCCAAGCCTGATTTGCATATGGTCTTTCCCCTTCTGTAATGGCTTGGCAGGCGAAGAATGATGGTCTGGAGGGTTGCCCTGAGCAATGTCAGTGGTTAAGATTCAGTCTAAACCTTCCAGCCATCACCTCTTTGTTTTTGCCATAGAAATTACATCATGATGGCCGAAGAACAAATGCATAGATCACCCATTTCTTACTGTCTGAACCTTTCCCAATGCTCTGTGACACAGTAAAATAGGTTAATGAAAAAAGCATGTGTACGCTGGTTGTTGCTGCGCTTTGCACGGATCCAAGATGTCGGGCACATCCAAACCAACTAACGCAGAACACGACTCCCAGCAGCCAATGGACAGAGACGTTGCGTGTACGCGGTCTTGACGGCAGCCCCTTAGCCAATCGGTTTTTTGTTCGTCGACTGAACAGGGAAGTGTGACCGCGGAGCGAACATAGATATCACTAATTATTTCAGACCTACTTTTTCATAATTATAAATAAACGTGCTGCACATATGGTGACAACATTTACAAAAGTACGCTTTCTGGACCAAGCCCCTGTACCTGCCGCAGATTTCGTCAAAATCCATCCAGCGGTTTCACCTGTAGCTGTGCGCAAAGTTTCCCCCCATTCGGTCTATGGGACCCCCTATAACTCCACTGCCCCTGGACGTATTCTCACCAAACTTTAGAAAAGAATTCAGAGTGGCCCATATTTTGCAAAGTTTGGTGAGGATTCGTCCAGGGGGAGCGGAGTTATAAGCCGCCCAAAAAGTGCTCTTCCTATGGAAACAGCAACTTAACCATAACTACATGGCCAGTACATATATATTTAGGACAGCAATCACCTAACAGTGACAATACAATTCAGAAAATGAGTAAAAGAAATTGAATTCACTTATACTAATGCAGAAGGTAAAACACAGGGAAAAGAACAGTTTTGGGATGTGAGCAGATAGCGTTAATTTAATATTTCCCCCTGCAAAGTTTTTTAAGGTACAACTGAGCAATCCTACACAGATGTAAGTAATCAGCAGGTATTCAGATATGAAAGACAATGGGCCTCATTACGGGTCGGGCAGTCCGGAAATAACAGTGGCGGTAAACCCGCCACCACTGTTATTTCCAGACCAGACGGGAGGTGGAGTTACCGCCATGTCTGACCTGGGTTTAACACAGCCTGCCTGCAGGCGGACGTGGAAACACCAGCACCATCACGAGATGGTGCTGGTGTTTCCACTTCCCCATTGAGTCCTACAGGACTCAATGGGAATGGGGATTTACCAAATTCCACTTCTGGAATTCCCGGGACACCGGGGTCGTAACGCCCCGGTAATTCCGGGAATCACGAAGGCGGAATGGTAAGACGAGTCTGGTGGTAACCGAGCTGGGAAAACCGGCAGGTTTCCGCCAGACTCGTAATGAGGCCCAATGTCTAGAGTTGCAATCTTCCCTCCCCAAATAAGAGAAAAAACGTTTTTGGAAATAGACACTTTGAAAATGATAGGTGAAAAATGGCTTTGTAAAATAGCTCAAAACGTTGCGAAATAGCTTAATTGGAGAGGAATTCTGAGGAAAGCAGCACTAAACAGGTCCTAACACACATGAGCTACAAGATAATCAACAGTATATACTTTAGATCAGTATGGGATTTGAAGAACACTTTGGATGGAAAAAAGAAACGTGTAAACGTTGGAAAACTGCAAATTCGCGGCAAAATTTCACTATGCGATATTTGAGAAAAACAGGTCAAATACACGATGGTTGTAGGTATAGCTAAGGGTCTCATGTATCAGTAAGAGTTGAAATATTGTTTCTATCTTTAAAATCGAAAAAGTTATAGAGGTTTTAGTGAGAGGTTTTTCTGCAAAATAGATGCGAAAATGAAAACAGCTATTCGATTTTAAAATGACACATTGGTTTCATTACACTATATTAATGACTATGGAAAAGAGGATGCCACCCGGGAATCTTCACAGTTACCTGGCCAGCGTAATCCTTCAAGTGGTGGGTACTCAATTCCTTTCTGGGATCTACTTTAGTTACTCAAAATCACTAATGATTTATGGTTTTGTAAAACAAATGAGAAAAATCAGCACAAAAATGGTTTTGACAATTCTAGGGTCCTGAAAGTAAATATCGGATGGTTTGAGATTGGGATAAGACATGCAAATATACTAGAGGTCACTGTTCTTCCTATTAATACTTATAGTCCTTTGTAATTAAAATTGGATCGTCAAAGTTCTGGTCATCGGATCGGGTCAGGTCTACTGGCAGCAGGGCACTTCTTGAGGGATTGGATCAGCGGTGCGGTTCTGGTCAATTTTGGACTGCACCTCAGACTGGATTTTGGATGGGCCCTTCTGGTCACTGGACACGGTAGATAGCAGTATGCGACTTTCAGCAGGCAAGCCCTTATGGTAGCAAGCCAAACTGGATCAGTATAAATCCCTTCAAGTTTGTGATGTCTGAAATTGGGTCTAGCTAGAAAGAGTTTAGCAATGCTAAAGTCTGGATTCTGCAAATAAATCTGGAGTCAGCTGCAAGATGAAGAGTTCTGGAATAAGGTGCTGCGTGGAAATCTGCATGTGTTCTGGAAGCAGTGTGTCCAATGTGTTGTGTAGTTCCTATATTTATACTACCAAATAACATCACCAAGTTTATGGTGTGGGCAGAATTTCAAAAACACACCCCCATGGCTGTGAGTGGCCACAGGCACTTGCCTTGTTTTGGTTGGCAGTCAGAACAGAGCTGTCATCTTTATGATGGAATTTAGAAACTCCCACATTGATTTTGACCACAATTTAGCTTTCCCATAAATACACATTCTTACAATTATGCCCTCTACTAAAATCAGACACATGCATTACATTTTTTATGGTTTATCCTGATGTCCAATTTCCATCTCTGTGAGAGCGGTCTTTCTCATTCTATGGGATTTCATCAATTTTAATCATAACAGTTTGGATCAATAATTTATAATTCGTTACATCTCTGGGCGCTTATCAGTGGATCATGTACATACAATCCTAAGCTTGCTACATTAATAGTTCTGCTACAATGAGTGTTTTTTCATAACTTTGGTTCCTTAAGTGATACATGTTTCATCAATGTCTTCAAAGTAAAAGCCTAAAATTAGGTTAACATGTACTTATTTTCAAACTTATCCTTCTTTAGGTTGCACAGTTAAAGAGTTTCAAACTTAACCACAAATACAGATTTAAATACCAAGAAGTTCAGAGTTTTTTTTCTCTCTTTTCAACAAACAGCAGCTGTCAGATCCCTTTGATCAAGGTGGGGTGTAGAGGGAAGCATCTTGTTCCTCCCCAGCAGAGCCTGCCCTTTGTTCTTGGCTCAGCCACAAGACGAATGTCTAATGAAGTCTCATTGTGCTCCTTGTTCTCAATATGCAGAAACCATTAAGCAGCCATTAGCCTTCCTGTAGCAAAGGAATGTCAAACTGAGATGTCAAACTTTCCCAGGTTGGTCACTGCCCAATCAGAATTAAGCAGTTACTTAACTCCAATACTGGGTTGCTTTTAAAATTCACAATAGAGTCTTTTCTTTGGCATATATAATAATAAGCATGGCTTGTAAAGGATTTTGACATTTAAAAGAATTAAGCCGTTCACAAACATTATTTAAATAGGTGCATTTTGCAATCTCTTCAGGAAAAAGAAACACTTTTAAACTGGGTTTGACAGCTAATTTTCTTATGCAGCTGTCAGTGAGACCTGGATTCCTCTGACTACCTAGAGAATCTATGATTACATCCCACTTTTCCTTTCAATAATCGATTGGGAAAATGACTGAATTTAGTGCCAAAACAGCACTTTGAAGGTTGCCATTGATTAGGAAGCTGTATTTAAGGGCATTTTTTGGATTTTGGCCCACTTCTGAGGCCTTGATTCATGTGACAGGTAACAACACCCACTGGCATTCTCTTGCAGGAAGTTCTTGCTTTGACATCAACTTTGCCTGTGTGTGGCAGGGTATGCAGCTCTTTTGTGGTTCATGAACCATGCACAGTTTGCAGATTTGGCACACACAGGGGTTAGTGCATCTATTTTTGGCAGTTTTCTTTCCTCATTGGCAAAAGCGTGTAATAGAGTGCATTGGTATGGGTTGAAATATCCCACACACCACATTTGGCAACTACAATACAGTTACCCCTAATAACCCTCTCAGCCCTGTGGAATGGATCCAACTTTTTGCCTCACCACCCATACCTTCGATTCCTTGTCCCATGAGTTCCAGAAACCTGAGACTAGGTTTATGCTTCCCAAAACACATGACCTTCACAAGGTCCTCTGCATGGCCTCCCTCAACTAAATCTATTACCACTTTGCCTACCACATCCCCGACAGCGACCATAAAGACTAATGAAATATCCAGCCCATGGCTAACTACTATCCAACTCACGGTGAATCTTCAACCACCACATCACACCATCAAAGGAGCACTCATCAATGCACAGTCCTTGGTTGCCCATGCACTCGACGTTGCCAGTCTCAATTATCTGCCTAGACTTTCTTGCCATCACCGAAACATGGTTACAACAGGCAGCAGTCCCAGCCTTTCTCTAGCCATCCCTGAGGGCTATACCATCATCAGGTCAGACGGAGATTCCAGCAAAGGAGGTGGAGTAGCATTCATAGCTAAAACCCACCTGGGTCTCACAGCCACTGCCCATGTCGGCTTCCTTTGAGCGGAACTCCTGTCAGCTAAACTTCCCCTCTCAGCCATCCAAACGATCCTTTTGTATCTTATTTACTGACCCCCAGGTTCCATTTCTTCCTTTGAGGAAGATATTACTGACCTACCTACGAACAATAGTAAACCAGGCTCTCAAATCATCCTGCTCAGAGATTTTAATTTGGGACTCCATGACCCTAACAACACTAATGCTACGTCACTGGAAAATTCTATTTCCCAGCTAGGTTTTAATCACTGTATAACAGGGCCTACGCATAACAAGGGACTAACGTTGGATTGGTTGTCAGATCTCAACTGCTCAACCACTATCCGCCAGATTTAACCTACTGCATGGTCCAACTATCATTACATCTCCTTTGACATTCAGGAGAAAGCATGCCACAATTGTAGCCCCACTATCGCCCCTCAAATTCTATCCCAAAACAACCAGAACATAATGCTCCAAAACCTACAGCCCCCGATCCACGGTATCCTGGACCCTTCTAAATAAGACCTAGATTCAAATAAACTAGTCACCCTTTACAATGACACATTAGGTTCAGCCATAAACAGCATTGCCCCTATCAAACTAAAAAAAGCCAATCCGACAGCCCACCTCAATAAATGGTTTACAACTGAACTAAAAACCCTCCGGAATGCCAAAAGAGTGGCTGAAACTACATGGAGAAAATCGCCTACCATCCCAAACAAGGCACTGTTCGCCTCTGCCACTGCCACCTATAAATCTGCCATCATCAACACCAAAAAATAGACCTACAATAATAGAATCCTAAATGCTAAATCTGGGAACAGGGAGCTCTTCAGCATCCTAATGGAGTTTGAGTCTCCAGCTCCACCCACAGAAGAATGCATGAGGGATGCAGATTGGTGTGCCAAAATACAGAAAGCGCTAGCCGACAAAATCACATCGCTCCAAATTAAAATAGAGTCCAAAAAGAATAGCCTTGCCATTAGATCCATTACTAACCTCTCACCGGACCAGCATGCCCCCTTTTGTCCACCTTTCTCCTTCTCTCCAGTCTCACCGAAAGAAGTGGAAAATATTATCGGAGGCTTAAAACCATCAAGGTGCTAAGGAGATATCTGTTCTGCCCCAATCATTAAGGAAAGCATCATTGCTACTCGGATCAACTCCTTGTCCAAGACCAGCTTAGTCCCTAACAACCTCAAGGAGGCCTGGGCTGTGCCTCTGCTAAGATTTAAAAACATAGACCCCAATATGCAGACCAATTATAAGCCTATCACTACTGTCCCATTCCTTTTAAAAAATACTGGACAGAGTGGCCTATCTCGAAATCCAAAAACATTTGGAGGATTATAATTTACTTGGTCTCCGACAATCTGGCTTTAGGTCGAGACATGGCACAGAAACAACCCTCTTGGACCTAAAACTCCAACTGAATGATGCCAAGAATAATGGCAATTTGGCCATTCTTCTGCTGTTAGACCTCTCAGCAGCATTTGATCTTGTCAATCGGATACTCACAGATCACTTTACCACAGCCACTGCCTTCTCCAGTAACGCCTCCAACTGGATCCAATCATTTCTCTCTAATTGAACCACCAGGGTCTTCGCTCCTTCAGCCTCAACTGACCCAGTGCCCATCTACTGTTGTGTGCTGCAAGGCTCGTGCGTCCCTCCAACGCTTTATTACATCTTCACAAAGCTGCTCTTTGATTGTCTTGATAACATAGGTGTCACATAAACGAACTACGCAGATGACACCAGGGTTCTCATTACGCTGACTGGGAGTTATGAAGGGGATACCAAACTGATCAACACAATATACTTGGAAATCCAGGTTTGGATGCCAGCCCACAGCCTTTATATCAACGATGAGAAAACAGAGCTTCCGATTGTCAGTGCACAAGCATATCAAAATAAACTTGACCCTCGATACACATCCTTCGACATTGATGGGAATTCCATCAATGTTGCTAAGGAAATCAAAACTTTGGGAGTCTATCTCCACCCCTTCACTCAAGAAACAAGTGAGTGCAACTGCCTCAACAGCTACCTATACCAATAAGCTGGTCAATGCCTATAAATCATACCTGTCACCTAACAGCTGCATTATGCTAGCTAGGGCCTTAGTACTATCAAAGATTGATTATTGCAACACCCTTTAGCTAGGCTCTTCCAAACGGAACCTGAACAGACTACAGGTCTTAGAAAATAGCACCTTGAAATCAGAGTTAAACATCCCTAGGTCCAACCATATCTCCAGCTTCAGACAGGATGCCCACCTGCTCCCTGTGTGTGACAGAATCTCACTCGCCCCTTAGTCATTACTCATAAATGCTTGTCAAACTCTGCCCCCAGATACCTGTCGGACAAATTCTCCAAACACCAACCAACCAGCCCTACTAGAGCCTTGTACACGCATTGCCTAACTATCCCAAGGTACAAACTAAAAACAGCTGGCGGACCTAGCTTCCCAGTGCTTGACACCAAATGCTGGAACTCCGTCTTTCTCACCATCAGAATATAACCCTCTTTCTGGTCCTTTAGAGCCAAAGTAAAGAACTGACTCGTTGATAAGAAACATTTAAGGGCTGCCGGCCGTTTTCTGGTTAAACTTATACACCCCTGCTCACCTCATCTGTTTTTCACTGTATGTACCACTGTCCATATTGCACTGTTGTATCAACTGTATCCACTGGCGACTTCACTATGCTCTTAGATGTGTTTAAATGCGAATCTACCTACCTCTAACCATCGGTCGATTAGCACGTTTGTCTGATGTAATCATATGTATGCCTGTAACTCTGTTCACAAGTTCCAGTGCCCAGTTACTCCAGGGTTAGGTGTGTGATACAAATAATACACTAAACTAAACTTGTTGAGGGACCTCTCTGTAGGCAAAGAGTATGCATGGTAGAAGAAGATCCCACTTGCTCCAATGGGGCTCTTCAAGAGCTCCAAGCATGCTTTTGACAGTTCTGTTAAACCTCACAATTAAGCCATTCGTCTGGGGATGATAAACTGATGAAAAAATGTATTTTCAAAAGTCTGTTGTGCTTTCAAACTGCTATTATTTTCATGTACACATGGAAATTAAATATACAAAGTGCTGCATGTGCGAAATTGCTTTTGAAAATTGAAAAATGTTGCAGTTGATTTAAATCTAAACCTTATCAAGTAATGGCAATGCTCATGATTTTGTAATGTTCCAAAGTACTGGCTAATTTTGGCATGAAGGGAGTTGTTTGTGATAGAAGGTGTAAACTGTTTATTTAACCTATGTTCAATTTCCATGCAAACAAAAAGTGAAAACACACATGGGGTTTAATTTCAGATTTTTTTGTCTTAATGTTGATTCCAAGAGAGTCTTTGGGCCTCATTACAAGGAGAGCGGTAAGGGGTTAACCGCGCCAGTAAAGGTGCCGGAGCCGTTAACCACTTACTGCCCCATTACGAGATCCGCTCTCAGGACCCGCTCAGAGCGCCTGGTTTTACCAGACATCCTAAGCGGGTCCCGCGAGCGGCCCAGCATGCTAACAACGGGTCCGTCATTAACGGCCCCGTTGTTAGTATGCTCCCCATTCCCATTGAGCCCTATGGGGGCTCAAATGGGAATGGGATGGACCGGGTCCGGGTTCCCTGAATGGGGAAATACTGGGCCCTCCAAGGTCGGAATGGCCCGGTATTTCCCCATTCAGGGAACCCGGACCCAGGTTTGGGGGTAGCTATGCCCTTACTAAGGGCATGGCTACCTCCAAACTCGTAATTAGGCCCTTTGTGTTGAAGCTTTGCTTTGTACCACAGAGAAAGTGGCCTGTGTGTAAATATTAATTGAACCTATTATTTAATAAATATTTATTCTTTCTGTACATCGGCCTGGTTCTTGGCTTATTTCTCAAGGGGGAGGGATTCACTGGTTTTAGATGAGACATAGACAGAATATCAAGGTCTCTGTATGGCGCGGTTGATTTGGGGGGGGGGGGAGTACTCCCCACATTACAAGTGATCCCATAAATATATCTCACACTGCCAATACTACCGACAAATAATGTTCATGCCAGTTACAAATTCCAGCAGCCCCACCAAACACCTTTAATGCCTCTACTGGAAAGCCTTGCTAAAGTTACGTGATCAAAAGGAATCTGTGCATGTCTGATCATCTCAAAAGGGTCATCCCAAAAAAAGGACAAAAATGTTCCTAGGGCACCCATCCTGCAAATAAAAAGGCATTCCCTCCTCACACCCCCAGGTCACAAGTTAGTTGACACCAACTCCAAAAGCCTTGGCAATGAAGGTGGGGCCGCGCGGCAGTAGTTTTAGGCTAAGGCAGACTCAGTGGGAGCATGCATGCAGCGTATAAAAGAACAGTGCTCCTCTTCCGGTTTATCTGTAGACTGGCTAGATCACCTCCCCTACAATGGCAAGACTAGCGGGCCTGGGTCACAAATGATTGCACATACCACCTTAAATCAGTTGATGCTTGGAGGATTTTGAGATTTTCGTGCACATCTGCGTTTCTCAAAGATTTGATCCAGGACATCTGCCAAGTTTCTTCAGTTTTAGGCTTTGAGATTAGGGTATAATTCACAAAGCCAAACGCGGAACAACTTCCAAGCACCTTTCCGACTTGCTCCAGTGCGAATTTCACCATCGCAAAAGACTATGCAGAGGAGTGGGTTTGGGAAGAGAGGCTATCCTAGTGAGGAACGTCTATAAGAGGCTATCCTAGTGAGGCTTATACAAAATGTCACCATTACAAAAGACTATGCAGAGGAGTGGGTTTGGGAAGAGAAGCTATCCTAGTGAGGAAAGTCTATAGAGAGGCTTATACAAAATGTCACCATTACAAAAGACTATGCAGAGGAGTGGGTTTGGGAAGAGAAGCTATCCTAGTGAGGAAAGTCTATAGAGACGCTTATACAAAATGTCACCATTACAAAAGACTATGCAGAGGAGTGGGTTTGGGAAGAGAAGCTATCCTAGTGAGGAAAGTCTATAGAGACGCTTATACAAAATGTCACCATTACAAAAGACTATGCAGAGGAGTGGGTTTGGGAAGAGAAGCTATCCTAGTGAGGAAAGTCTATAGAGACGCTTATACAAAATGTCACCATTACAAAAGACTATGCAGAGGAGTGGGTTTGGGAAGAGAAGCTATCCTAGTGAGGAAAGTCTATAGAGAGGCTTATACAAAATGTCACCATTACAAAAGACTATGCAGAGAAGTGGGTTTGGGAAGAGAAGCTATCCTAGTGAGGAAAGTCTATAGAGAGGCTTATACAAAATGTCACCATTACAAAAGACTATGCAGAGGAGTGGGTTTGGGAAGAGAAGCTATCCTAGTGAGGAAAGTCTATAGAGAGGCTTATACAAAATAAGAGCTAGGTACACTCATACCATTCAAGTATTAATTCGTTCCTTAAAGATAGGTCAGTCTGAGTGGCCGCCCCCTCCCCCACTTGAGCACGCACATACTTGACCACTCAAAGGTTTTTGTGTATGACTACCTGGTACATATGAACAGTACCACCTAATGGCCAGTTTATAGATCACACTTTATATAATGCTTCTACTCACTGGAACAATGGGTGTCATTACCCAATTTAAGGCATCCCTAGAAGAATGACAGAGGCACTCCCGGGGAAGGTGCGGTGGGGGGGAGAACCCCTTTCTTTATCTGCAGGCTGAGCTAAAATGTTTAGAGCACATGTTGACAGTGACAGCCAGCATCTCTAGTGTTTACCTTCTAAATGATTGTACCTGCGGATTTACGGCTCCAATAGAGAGGCTATAGCAGCCTAATCTTCATGCGCTCTCAAACGTGGTGACCATTTTAGCAAATGGCGCCCAAGTCCCTTGGGAAAATCACGTGGCAGAGGACGACCGCAGGCCACCATCGCGTGTGTATTTGATCGCAAATCGAATGCAGAACCAGTCTCCAGAGGGAAGGTCCCACTCCAGAAATGCACTGAACATCAGAGGCCTTAACAGGCTGCTTTTTGCCTACTCTGCTGCTCAGAGGCTCATCCTGGGGTTCCCTACAATATGTGCTCCTTATTTTATATTTCACCCTGCCCTTCCCGCACCTCACAACTCTGCAGGGCAGCGCAGAACATGCATTAGCCTGTACCCGTGGCCTCATCGACCCTTTACTCTGGAGCTGCCGCCTATCAGCTGTAACAATTGTCTTGGGAGGATAGCTCAGGGGTGACGTGTTCGCCTTGGAAACAAGGCAACACGGAGCGACACAGGTTCGATCCCCGGGTCCGTGCTTCGAAACCTCTGGGTATTAAGCACATTATAAATTATCTATCACATCAGTACCTTTTGGAAGGCTGGCTTTTCACCTAGTAATGCTCTTTCGGCCTGGCCTGTCCATCCAGCAGAACACCTTCGTGTACATCCCCAGTACTCTGAACACCTGCAACGAACAAGCATCCTAAATGCAAAGCTCTCATGTTTCCCAGTAGCATGCACGTGAAGCTGCCCACTATGGGGTGTTGAGACTTGTATTTTTGTCTATTCCATTTTAAATGTAGGACTACGCAACCCAGAATCCCAAGGGAAAAAGCGGGCTGGGTGCCCTGATGCCTATGGAAATAGGCTACTGAGAGTTCTGTAAATGAGTTAAACCAAATGGCCATTTCTAGCTGCGTGAACACTTACATTGAAAGTTTTGTTTTTCCTCTTCTATAGTTTAATCCCTTGTGTGTGATTGGAGCCAGCCCTTGGCTGCAGTTCATTCCAGGTGCATCAACAAACTGGTAGTTCAGGCAGGGCTGTTGTTCAGAATTCGTGACACCCAAGGAAAGGTGGAAATCCTGGGACGCCCCCCTTATAGAAGGAAGATATTATTGCAGGGACAGCACGGGACCCAGGAGCACCTCCACCGATGTCAGACCAAGCAGGGCCTACAATGGACTTATTTCTGATGAACATTGGCGTTATGTTAATTCTCTGGGACATTTGATTTATAGTAAGGATTGGCTAATACACCCTGCGTTGCCAGGGCTATTATTCCCTCATAGGTAGAGGTAACAGCACCATTTGGTGCAGGTTGGTCAGACAGTGTGAAACAAGCCACAAACCCCAAAACAAATCTGGACTTTTGCTGAAGTCCGGGGAAAGGGGTGGGGTGTCCCGATGGCATGTAGCCAGTAAAGTCCAAATGGTCCTATAAGGGGAAGGTGCAAAATGTGGAGAATTGTATCAGGAACATACGCTTTGCCACAAACCGGCACATTATCACATATAGATGGGCTATGGGGTTAATCCGTATGTAGTGGTAAGAGCAATATAGGTTTCAGAGGAGTTGCGAAGCAAAAGCAGTGGTTTAATATGAACTAAAGTGAACGAAGAAACGGTGTTCAAAAATGAAATGCGTGTTTTTTGTGCAGAATTTAAATAAAACGGCTGTCTTTAAAATTAGGTATGTTTCAATTGAAGTTTCACTGACACTAATATCAACATGGGCCTGCATTAGGAGTAATGGCAACGTCAGCTGTTGCTCTGAACGACATTACATAACAGTACTTGAACACCCCCTGGCTGGCTCAGGGGAGGTCAATTACCACTTCCTTATGTTAAGTGCCATTATACATTTTCTTAACAGGTAGTAACGCAACCAGCCCAAGGCCACCCGGGTGAGTGAACAAGTGTGGGGGGGGGACACAGAAAGATGCATGTGTAGCTATGCATGCACAGAGTAAGGCGCTCGTGTCTGGATAGAAGCATAAGCTGGTCGGTGGCCAGTGGATCTGCAGGGGGGGTGACTCTTCCAGACAGGACCACCTTGCTCACTGCAGCTGTGGACACTGGCTATTATTCGTCTAAAACGTGCCCCTTTCTTCCAGCATGGCATGCTCATCGTCTAGCCGTTGAAAACCACCATTATGGGGTCCAGCAGTTGGCTGATTGCATGGAGTAGTCACCGATGGGTAGTAGCAGAGGACAGCTCAACATTGACTGATCTATAAAAAAGCTGACCTGTTCCACCACGTATTCCCTGTGCAGTTGCACCCCATGGCACAGCATAAGGCTCCAGCGTGGGCCAAGCTGCGCAACCAGAAGCCACTGCCTCAATTTTTTTATGCTGGCTTGTGCCAGTGGGGAAACTTTGGTGAAAATGTTGGAGATGGGGTCTTGACATCTAAATTAAAGGGCCCCACCATCAAATCAGTGGGACAGAATGGTGTGCCACAAATGTGGGGTCCGCGGCTGCGGGAATCACCCACGTCCCCCCACACAAAATTTACGCCCATAGCTCGTGCAACTTTCTATACACACCATCAATCCTTTGGTTCCTCTTGTTGGAGCACTTCACCTGGCTTGTTCATTGGTCACAATTGTTACTTCCTGTAGGCTGAGCCATAAAAGGCGGAATCGTGAATATCATGCAGGGTATTTCAACCATCACTATACAAGAATATACTGATTAAAGGCTTCCATGCAGACAGTAGCAGCTGCAATGCATCCGTGTAGCTGGCTTCTGGCCAGCTAAGGGATTGGTGAAAGCTCCAGGTGGGTGCGCGGTGGCATGGTTCGCGCATCCACCTGGAGCTTTCACCAATCCCTTGTCTGGCCAGAAGACAGCTACACGGATGCATTGTAGCTGCTGTCTCCATGGAAGCTTTTGAATACCGGTACACACTATGGTAAACTGGTGCATGGTCTCCAAGCTCCTTTCTACAAAGATGCTCGTCATTGGTGGGTTAAGTAGTTGGTGTTATGGGAGGAGAAGTGCATAGACCTACGAACACAAGAGGTAACACCAAGATTGCACAGATTAGCAGCCCACCTTTTCTCCTGGGCTATGGCGAATGCCTATAGAGGAGGGAAAACCCTATGCACAGGGATTGGGCCTATTTCAAAACTAGCTAAAAGGTAGAGTCTATAGGCACATGACAAAATCAGCACGGTCTGACGCCACCAAATCAGTGGCTTTACATAAGCTATTGCGGGTTTCATTGTTGTGCCTATTTTGCATTAAAAAATGTGTTTTCACTAAAAGGTAATGCAGCCACATCACATGCTCCTCTGGCGCAGCTGGAGGAGATAGAAAAAGATCCCTTGCAACAAAATCACCAAAAACATTCATTTGAACCAAACAACTGGACACTGTTTTCAGAAGTGCGCACACCCACCCAACACACACACACATATACGTACCCGTTTTTTTCATATATTTTTAAAGAAAAAAACTCTTTGGGCGTTTACTTGTTTTTTATTCTTCAGACCTTTCCAAATTCATAACGAAGGTTTTTGTCATTTGAGGACAACCATTGTATGTTAACATGCCCAATGTTCTGTGCTTGCTCAACACGAAGTAATGAAAAGCATCCCTGTCCCTTTGAAAGGCGGGTGACCAGTCAAGTCTACCACCTCATCTGGGTCCAACAGTCGACTAAGGGGGTGTTCATGTGCAGCATTTTTTGAAGGAACTGCACAATTTAGCAAAACATGTACATTGTGGTCAGAAATGTATTCAACAACAACTTGGCCTGTGACATGATAGTAAGATCTAAAATACAGAACATAACCAAATAGAACTTTGATAACAGAAATGTATTTTGATAGCAAATAGCCACCAATCTGGTTGGGCCCAGAACCACGAGCCAGAACTTGAAGCTTGCCAATTTTGCCACAAATAGGTGAATATTAATACATATTTTTTCTATAAAGATTTTATTAAAGATATTATACATAGGTCAGCAATAGGTTGTGTGTGTGTGTGTATATATATATATATATATATATATATATATAATATTTATATTCATAGCCATTAACTTTCACACCCTGGGCATCTGCTAATTATGAAAAATAAAGTCTTAAATACAAATATATCTGTAAAACAAAGAAAAATAATAGCAAATGTATTCCCCAAGCATAAAGTCCTCCCGGCCATCTACCAAGTCCGAAATACTAATCATGAGGCAGTTTTGAGGTGTTGGCAAAATCTGGTCCGATCCTGCCGAGGTTGTGTGGTTTTTAAAAAACTGCTGTTAAGCGTGCAGTTCACCAAATCTAGAGTGTACAGCTCACCATAATCCGCCGATGACAAGCCTGTAATGATGCACTACAAGCACGCCCCTCTCTAGAGCGGATCCCTTTTTCAAGACAAGCCTGTAATGATACACTACAAGCAAGCTCCTGCCAAGGGGCAACCTAAATTCGTGTGTGTCCAACTGGTGAAGTGCCACCTACAGAGAAGAAGAGTTCCTGAGCTGTTCGAGCTTCTGTTTCAGCTGTTCCCCCTTCCGCCGCAACTGCTCTTTCTCTGCAAGGAGTCTCTGTTCGTCTGCCTGAATGGCCAAAGTGTACTCTGTGGCCTTTTTCAAAATCACAACTTTTGGGGCCTTCTCATTGTCCGCAACTTCAGGGATTTGGTCCCGCAATGCAAAGAAGCTCAGTTTGAGCTCGTTCCGTCGCTGGCGCTCTAGAACATTGTGTGTCCGTCGCTTGTCGTTCTCCTCCGAGTCGGACGTCCTAGGACTCGCACACTTGCGGTTGTTGGTGATGGGCTTGAGAACTCGGCCACTGTGGTCAGTCTTGAGCCGCTTGGCAGTGGAATAGTCTGTTTTGGTGGAAGATGTCCGTGTGGAGGGAGAGGCGGCATAGTCGTGCTGGTGTATCGGCCCATGAGGTGCGGCGTAATTGTGCTGGTGGATGGAGACATGGCACCGCTTGAGGACCAGCTGGCGGTGCTTGCGGGATTCCTGCTTCTTCGCAGACGGTTGCCTCTTTTCTATTGTGACAACATCAATTTCTTCTTCGTCCTCTTCATCGTCGTCATCGTCATCTGGGTCTTCCTCTGATGAAAGAAACAAAAAATAATCAACATAGGCGAACTACTACTAACTTCAGAAAACGAATAGCACAAACATTTGTGTAATATATGATGACCATGCTTTATATAATTAACCAAATTCTGGTGCGTTATTATATAGCATTAAGATGCACCGAAACGCACAGTGGTGCTTATGACAATGGCCACCATCACTGCGATTAAGCATATTCAAACGACGTGCCTAAATCACAAGACTATACAATAAAACCTTCCATTGTGGTCCAAAGGCCAGGCTAGTGTTCAGACATTCCTTAACGGTCATTAAGTTTAGCGAATGTCACGATCAAGTTCACAGCAGCTTCCCACAAGACAAGGCGCCAAGTACTCATAACTCTTGCTGAAAGGAACTAAAGTGGCTGAACTTTCCCATGGCATCAAGTGCCCACCACTGTTCCGGTAGCCAGCCTCTGGAAGACTAGGGGGTGTGCAACCTCTTCACAACTCAACCCTTGTTGGCCGGGGCTTAGTCTGACAAATCAGAAGGCGAAACTTGTGCTCAACAGCGCAGGTTACGCGAATGGTCATCCCATGCCAATTCACTACAAACAACTTCAAGCTAAAAAGAGGAGGCTGATCAAGGCCCTGCCCACAGGGAATGGGGATGGGCAGGAAGTTGCGACTCGGCCAAAGGAGGAAGGCGGAGAGATGGAGCGAAGAAATGCTCCAAAAGATGAGACGTTGGAATAATGGAAGATGCTGTGAAACGATAGCTTCGTGCTTAGGTTGGTGGTGGTGTGGTGGTGGTGGTTATGAACAGGATATCGGATATTAAATGTAGGGGCCGGTCATTGCTGTACAATGTTTTACTGGAGAAAAGAATTGGCAAATCACATCTAGACTAATGCTTCCCAATTAGAAACACAGAAGTGTAAAAGCTATTTAGTGCCAGAAATAGGGCAGTGAATACCTTAAACATACAGAGGGCGGGGGCTATATTTGTGGCAATGGGCAGTGAGAACATCTGTAATGCCTTGGTCAGCTGTTACAAGTGTTGGTGGAAAGGTCGTGTGTGTTAGTATACAAGAGACTGGGTTTAATCCTTTCATTTGTGGGAACAATATGGTTTGGAGGTCAAGCTAGGGGACACAACTACGGTGTGAGGCCAGTAACCAGTTCAGAGAGAGACCGGGACAGCCCTTACTCGACCTCATTTGGGACGTGGCATCCTCGGATTACCCTCCCAGCAACTGAACTTCCTCCCACTGAGCTCCAACAGATCATCCACAAACAAACCATCTGCCTGTCGCTGTCTTCAAGAATTTACAGATTGGGTGATAGGCGTTTAATTCACTGGAAGGAAAACTCACCCGAGTCACTGCTGCTGCTGCTGGTGGCCGGAGGGGTGTCCATGCAGCTCGGCAACTCAACGGCCGGGCTGGGCGGATTGGCCTTTGTCAGACACTCGGTGAGCGGGTACGGGAAGACCATAGAGGGGTCTATGCAGGTGGGCCCAAGGTCAGGCAGATAAGGAACGACCACAGGTGGAGGCACACAAGCCACACTAGCTGCACTCTGCTCCTTGCGGGCAGCCTGGTAGTTGGCCAACTTCTCAGACACCACCTTCTCCAGCTTGGCAGCAGCCGAGAAACCGCTCCACATGCAGTCCTGGCGAATGATGGACTTGAAGAAGGCCTCGTCATCCAGCTCACAGATAAAGCTTTGGCTGATCATATCACCACCCAGAAACTCTGTGACCATTTCAAGCTGGTCAGCCGTCGAGGGCAAGAGGCTGCCAGTCAGACTGGAGCGACGACTTGGAGAGAGGGGTGGCGTTGGCAGCAGCTCAAACTTCTTCCAGATGTCTTCAGATGGTGCTGGTGGCTGCAGCTGACTCTGGAGGCCCTGTGGGTGCGCCCCATAGAGCTGCGCCTCCTCGTCATCCGCATAGAAGAAGTAGGGCTGCACTGTATCGTAGTCGTAGTCATAAGCCCGGCTTGGGACACTGGCGTTCTGCGACATGGTGGAGGTAGAGCCTATGGGATAGAAACATACAATCTGGTCAGTACACAATGTCAGCGCAATTGGGATCACAGCCAGCCCATATCCGCTGGAATAAGTGCAGGTAATTTGCAAACCCACAAAAGCGCAATATCCCAAAACAGATCATTTAAAATGGCTCATACACCTATTTATAATACAACCTTTTGAATGGTTTACAAAGAAAGCAACATGGGCAAGTCTAAGAAAGACATCTATGATAAATGACAGTGAGAAAATAAGTCACTCATCACCCACCACCGAGAAGGACCCAAATAGAAAAGACTGTGCACAAACCTAAGCCCCCCCCACCCCCCCAGTACGCAGGCGTCTAGACGTCGCCTCCCTCACCTGAAACAAACTATCAAATAACCACTAGCAATAAACCGCACGTATCTGCTGCACCATAGCGTGCAGTCTAAAACAACATTATAAAGAAGCGCCGTGGCGTTATGCACAGGTGATCCCAGTCACCGGGCTTACTCTCCAGCGGCCCATGACGCAGCCACGCAGACAGCAGCGGCACGCAGAAGGTTAATGCACGCCCAGCCTTATAGGAGGGAGGAGGAAGAGAGAGTGGAGCGTTCTCGGGGCGGGCGGGGAAGTGGCAGAGCAGCTTTAAAATACAGAGCAATGCGGCGGTACTCGCGGGCTTTAAATAAGGACACCCAGAGCACGGACTGCTGCAGAGGAAGCCCAGGGATGGGTCCATTCCGGAAGCCTCCACAGCCAACCATGCCATATACTCCGGCGGCGCACCTACCCCTATCATTGCCCCCCACCTTGAAAGACCACTAGACACCGCCGCGGATGTCAGCGCCACGACTCGGTTCTTCAGCGCCCAAAAGGCACTCGTCACCATTAGACCCCGAAGCCACGCTGCCCCCTGTTCCACACTGCGACAGGGGCTCGCCGTTTTACTCCCCACGCCAAAATTCGTAACACACCACATGATCGAGGGAAACAGCTGCGGTGTTTGGTGACAATCTCAGCAAATGCTCGAGCAGACCCTTGCAGCTGCCCCGATTTTGACAGCAAGAACCGAGGAGGTGGGGGTTGAGGGGTGGTCTAAGTTACGCCAGAATATAGCAGAGCGCTGCAGCCACCCCGCGGCCCTAGCGCCTTGTCAGCTCTCCACTCCCTCCACGAGGCGCAAGGGGAGAAGGGTACACGCACCGACCAGCACCACATCGAAGGAAACTTCTCGAATGTGCAAAAAGTAGAATACAGCCAGAAACCAGTGCTGCAATATTAAAATGAAACGACGGAACCGCCCATTTTAGTAAAAAAGCGCCTAAAGGCGATTGACATGTGCAGGTCTGCAATCGCATGACACCAGTAGCAAGAACACCACTCACATTCACAATGGCACTCACACTAGCCACAGATAACAGAAAATGCAGTGCCGCTCTGCATTCGTTGTGAGGCTACCACAAACGCACGCCCTCTGCACGACGGCCCGTGTGGGCGTTTGATTGCGCTGCTGCTTGCGCCCTCACAAGCCCTTCACACCAACAGGCACAGAGCCAGCCTCTGGGGGGAGAAGCCGCGATCCGCCCAGTACTTCCAGGAACTCTGCAGCAGCAGCGGCGGCGAGAGGCTGGGCGAGCGTCTGACAGCGGCAGCCAGGGGGGAACCGGAGGGGGGAAAGGGGTGGGGTTGTCAGCTGCGTGAAATGCCGGTCTGGTTACACAACGACAACTGCAGGCAATGAACGCAGCGGGGACTTAAAGGCGAGAAAGGGGACTTTGCACGGAGAAAAAAGGCAGGCCATTCCGAATGGGTGCAGAGTACTCCAGGGTGGGCACCTCCAGCAACCGCCCTCACCACCCGCCCCCTCGCCACCGCAGATATACACTGCACCATAATGTGCGGCCGAGAGCAAGAGCCGGCAAATATGACTTTACACAAGGAAAACACACTTTGCACACGTGATACACAAAGCAGTTGCATCGCCTATGACATGCTCTTAATAAAAAATAATTAAAAAATTAACACTCAACAGCACGTCATTGCTCCCCTTTGACATAGCCGGGTACAGCGTGGGACTAACAACTTTCCGAGAATATACCAGCCAGGTGTAAAGCAGGGTGGCATGGCCCACCACCTACTCAAGAATATACTTGCCAGGTAAAGAGTAGGGTGGAACTGCCCACCACCTCTACTAGGATATATTACCCTGGCACAAAGCAGGATGGCACTGCCCACCACTTCTCCAGGCAAGTGAAAAGCATAGTGGCACTGCCCACCACCTCTTCTAGGATAGATTACCCTGGCACAAAGCAGGGTGGCACTCCGCCCACCACTTCTCCAGCCAAGTAAAAGGCAGGGTGGCACTGCCGGCAACAGCTCCAGGGACACAGGCGACAGAGAAAAGAGAAGGATGGCTTTGCCTGGCACTTCTCCCAGACGAAAGCAGAAACAAAGGCTGGCACGGTCTAGCACAATCTCCCAAAGAGGCACCCTATACGCCGGGCTATGCCTCCTGGCAGATTCCCGCGGACACAAGAGCCAGCTGTTGGGCGGCATCGCCTGCCCCCCCCTCTCTCTGTGTGTGGAAACATCAGATGTGAAGAAGGCACGCGTACCGTCAATCCCTGTGCAGCTGCAACGTTGGGAGGCACAGGCCCCCGAAGCTGGATGCTTCCCAGGAACGAAGAGCACACAACCAAATTCAATGAATCCCAGAATCCAAAGGGGCGGGGGCGCCGGCCGGCCGGATGGCAGAGCTGCGGTGCGGGTGAGCAGTCCAGAGGCGAGCGCGGGTCCAGGCACTGAGCAGCGCTCCTCCGCCGGCTGCAGACACAACGTCTGCAGGGGGCTGGCTGCACTCAGATTTATAGCCTCAGCCGGAACCTCCTACACACTTTCCCGCCAAAGCTTGCAGGCGGACCCAGGCTGGGGGAGGGCAGGGCCGAGGGAGCTCGGGCCCGCCCCGCGGCCCTCCTACTGGCAGCATCGGAAGAGGGGTAGAGCTAGCCACACACACACAGGCAGGGCCGACCCCCGCCAGCGGCCTTGCTCCTGCTCGGGGTGGGGGCTGTAGTAAAAGCGTTAACTCATTGATGACTCGGGCGGAGCGCGCTACTCGGAAGTAAACAGAGTGAAACATCGAGAGCGCAGGAGGAGCCGCGCTGTGCTGCTGAAGAAACACTTGCCACACACTGCAGCCCGAGCACCGGTGCGGGGAGACCACGCGCACCCGGCCCCGCTCCCTCCCGGCCCGAAGAGAAGTAACCACTGACCCCCCTCCTCTCTCCACGCAAGCAGACCCGCGATGCACTGCAGCCGTGTCCCCTAAAGCACCCTCCGCCGCCCCGGCCCGCTCGCCCGCAACCCCTCTCGCAGCACCGGCCTGCCCGCAAATTCTCACAGTAGTGCCGCACCACTCGCACACGCGGAGCTGGGCTCTGCTGCTGTCCTAGCCCAGGTGGGAGTGGGACACCCCTCCCTCCCTCAGGTCAGTACAGGTGTGCAGAGGTAACCACTAGCCTGAGATCCAGTGCAGCCTTGCCCTCGCAGCACCGGCCGGCAACTTCTCCCAGTAGTACCGCACCGCTCGCACAAGCGCATCTGGGCTCTGCTGCTGTCATAGCCCCGGTGGGACACCCACCACCCCGCCCTCCTTCAGGTCAGTACAGGTGTGCAGAGGTAACCACTGGCCTGAGATCCAGTGCAGCCGTGCCCTCGCAGCACCGGCCGGCAACTTCTCCCAGGAGTACCGCACCGCTCGCACAAGCGCATCTGGGCTCTGCTGCTGTCATAGCTCCGGTGGGACACCCACCACCCCTCCCTCCCTCAGGTCAGTACAGGTGTGCAGAGGTAACCACTGGCCCGAGATCCAGCGCAGCCCTGCCCTCCCAGCACCGGCCCGCCCGCAACTCCTCTTCCAGATGTACCGCACCGTTCCCTCAAGCGGAGCTGGGCTCTGCTGCAG
This sequence comes from Ambystoma mexicanum, assembly GCF_040938575.1. Classification (NCBI taxonomy): domain Eukaryota; kingdom Metazoa; phylum Chordata; class Amphibia; order Caudata; family Ambystomatidae; genus Ambystoma; species Ambystoma mexicanum. The sequence goes on along the minus strand of NC_090933.1, from coordinate 1,106,442,673 downwards.
CCCTTGCCTCTCAGCACGGGTACCACGGATCAGCACAAGACTGAACACAACTAACCGCGGACCCGGGCTCCTCTTAGCCCCATAGCACCCTCAGCAGTACCGGCCTGAGAACAAGCCGCGGGCTGCCGCTCTAGCCATTCCCTACAGCTGTAAACATCCCGCAGTATCGTCATGTACAGCACTATTAGCTTGCATTAAACTACAGAACCACTTGCACCTGCACAAAAAAAGGGAAACACGGTGAGAGCGGCGGCGGGGGGCGCTTTCGCGCCTGGGAGAGCTGCACAATGCAGGCAACTCTAAAGACTCCTCCAGGAGGACTGCGGCTCCAGGAGAAAGCGCCGCGGCACTCAAGTGAAGCGCTATGCCGCGCCTCACAGAGGAGAACGCGCTAGACAGGCAACATCTGCACACAAGAGGCAACCAGTGAAGACCAACACACAACCTCTGGAGGGGACAAGGGAGCCGTGTAATAAACTCGATCTCGTGCGGTGATAACAAGCAGTGCATGTATTATACATGCAATAAAGCCACTTCCTAAGGGGGCGGGCGGGCTGTTCTTATCCACATGCGAAAGGAAGCTGTGCAACAGTCCACCCTCTGAGGAAAGCTAGCTGTGTAATGATATAATATTTTATTTATATCGCGCTCAGACGCAAGTATTTCAGAGCCTACGCATGGAGTAAGCATGTATCCCACTTAGAGGATGGCAGTGCAACAATCGCACATCTGGGCAAACCAAGCTGTGTAAAAAGGTTACCCATAGGAACGGAAGCAGTGCAACAATCGCACCTTTGTGAAAGGAAAGCAAACTTTAATAAGCCTCCCCCGGAGAATAGAAGCAGTGTAATACTGGCATCTCCGTGGAACGCAAGCTGTGTAATGAGCACCACCAGAGAAAATGGAAGAAGTACAGTAATCTCAACTCTGGAAAGCAAGCTGTGCAATAAGCATCTCCACGGAGAATGCAAGCCATGTAATAATTGCATCTCTGTGGAAATCAAGCTGTGCAATAAGCATCCCCATAGAGAATGGATGCAGCGTAATTACATCTCTGTGGCATGCAAGCTGTGTAACAGGCATCACCACAGAGAATGGAAGTAGCATAATAATTGCATCTCCGTGGAAACCAATCTGTGTAATAGGCATCCCCACAGAGAATGGAAACAGTGTCATAATTGCATCTCTGTGGAAAGCGAGCTATGCAATAGACATCCCCATGGAGAAAGCAAGCAGCTTAATACGCTCACTTCCGGGAAAAGCACCCAGTGCTACAGACATCTGAGGAGGAGGAGGAGGAGGAGGAGGTGGAGGTGTAAGCAATACACTTACCTATGGGGAAAGGAAGTAGTACAACAACCCTCTCTGAAAAGCAAACAGGCAGGGGAATAAGCAAGTAGTAGTAGTGTGATAAACTAATATCCGGGGAAAAGCAAGCAGTGTCAAAGACAACCCAGGAGAAGTCAGTTCTTAACTTGAGCAAGCATGCGCCACCACTGGGGCATCTCGCAGGAGAAAGCAGTCCGATACACCTTAACCAAGAGCAAGCATGCACCACCACTGGGGCATCTCAGGGGGGAAGCAGTCTGGTACTCCTTAACCTAGAGCAAGCATGCACCACCACTTGGGAATCTCGCAGGAGAAAGCAGTCCGATACACCTTAACCAAGAGCAAGCATGCACCACCACTGGGGCATCTCAGGGGGGAAGCAGTCTGATACTCCTTAACCTAGAGCAAGCATGCACCACCACTGGGGCATCTCACAGGGGCAGCAGTCCAATACCCCTTAACCTAGAGTAAGCATGCACCACCACTGGGGCATCTCACAGGTAGAAAGCAGGCCTTAACCTAGAGCAAGCATGCACCACCACTGGGGCATCTCACGGGGGAAGCAGTCTGGTACTCCTTAACCTAGAGCAAGCATGCACCACCACTGGGGCTTCTCAGGGGGGAAAGCAGTCTGGTACTCCTTAACCTAGAGCAAGCATGCACCAGCACTGGGGCATCTCACAGAGGCAGCAGTCCGGTACTCCTTAACCTAGAGGAAGCATGCACCACCACTGGGGCATCTCACGGGGGAAGCAGTCCGGTACTCCTTAACTTAGAGCAAGCATGCACCACCACTGGGGCATCTCACAGGGGCAGCAGTCCGGTACTCCTTAACCTAGAGCAAGCATGCACCACCACTGGGGCATCTCACGGGGGAAGCAGTCCGGTACTCCTTAACTTAGAGCAAGCATGCACCACCACTGGGGCATCTCACGGGGGCAGCAGTCTGGTACTCCTTAACCTAGAGCAAGCATGCACCACCACTGGGGCATCTCACGGGGGAAGCAGTCCGGTACTCCTTAACTTAGAGCAAGCATGCACCACCACTGGTGCATCTCACAGGGGCAGCAGTCCGGTACTCAACCTAGAGCAAGCATGCACCACCACTGGGGCATCTCACAGGGGCAGCAGTCCGATACCCCTTAACCTAGAGTAAGCATGCACCACCACTGGGGCATCTCACGGGGGAAGCAGTCCGGTACTCCTTAACCTAGAGCAAGCATGCATCACCACTGGGGCATCTCACAGGTAGAAAGCAGGCCTTAACCTAGAGCAAGCATGCACCACCACTGGGGCATCTCAGGGGGAAAGCAGTCCGGTACTCCTTAACCTAGAGCAAGCATGCACCACCACTGGGGCATCTCACGGAGGAAGCAGTCCGGTACTCCTTAATTTAGAGCAAGCATGCACCACCACTGGGGCATCTCACGGGGCAGAGCAGTCCGATACCCCTTAACCTAGAGTAAGCCTGCACCACCACTGGGCCAGTGCAGTCCTGTACCCCTTAATCTAGAGCAAGCATGCACCACCACTGGGGCATCTCACGGGACAGAGCAGTCTGGTAATCCTTAACCTAAAGCAAGCATGCACCACCACTGTGGCATCTCACGGGGGAAAGCAGTCCCTAATCTAGAGCAAGCATGCACCACCACTGGGGCATCTCACGGGGCAGAGTAGTCTGGTAATCCTTAACCTAAAGCAAGCATGCACCATCACAGGGGGAAAGCAGTCGTTAATCTAGAGCAAGCATGCACCACCACTGGGCCATCTCAGTCCGGTACTCCTTAACCTAGAGCAAGCATGCACCACCACTGGGCCATCTCAGTCCGGTACTCCTTAACCTAGAGCAAGCATGCACCACCACTGTGGCATCTCACGGGGGAAGCAGCCCAGTACTCCTTAACCTAGAGCAAGCATGCACCACCACTGGGCCATCTCACGGGGGAAGCAGCCCAGTACTCCTTAACCTAGAGCAAGCATGCACCACCACTGGGGCATCTCAGGGGGGAAAGCAGTCTGATACTCCTTAACCTAGAGCAAGCATGCACCACCACTGGGGCATCTCATGGGGCAGAGCAGTCTGGTAATCCTTAACCTAAAGCAAGCATGCACCATCACAGGGGGAAAGCAGTCCTTAATCTAGAGCAAGCATGCACCACCACTGTGGCATCTCACGGGACAGAGCAGTCTGGTAATCCTTAACCTAAAGCAAGCATGCACCACCACTGGGGCATCTCACGGGGGAAGCAGTCCAATACTCCTTAACCTAAAGCAAGCATGCACCACCACTGGGGCATCTCACGGGGGAAAGCAGTCCTTAATCTAGAGCAAGCATGCACCACCACTGGGGAATCTCATGGGACAGAGCAGTCTGGTAATCCTTAACCTAAAGCAAGCATGCACCACCACTGGGGCATCTCACGGGGGAAGCAGTCCAGTACTCCTTAACCTAAAGCAAGCATGCACCACCACTGGGGCATCTCACAGGGGAAAGCAGTCCTTAATCTAGAGCAAGCATGCACCACCACTGGGCCATCTCAGTCCGGTACTCCTTAACCTAGAGCAAGCATGCACCACCACTGGGCCATCTCAGTCCAGTACTCCTTAACCTAGAGCAAGCATGCACCACCACTGGGCCATCTCAGTCCAGTACTCCTTAACCTAGAGCAAGCATGCACCACCACTGGGCCATCTCAGTCCAGTACTCCTTAACCTAGAGCAAGCATGCACCACCACTGGGCCATCTCAGTCCAGTACTCCTTAACCTAGAGCAAGCATGCACCACCACTGGGCCATCTCATGGGGGAAAGCAGACAGTTTAGTAAACGTGTCCCAAAGTTGAAGCAAGCTGTCTAAATGAACACTCTATTCCCCCACCGCAAAATATCGTACCCTGTGCCAATACAGGTAAGATGCGGAGCAAATCATTGCTCTAGATTAAGCTTGCACTACCTCTGGGAGACATCCGTCCGTCTCCGTGACGGACAGAGGCCTCCATGCCCGGCTTTTCGAGATCTCGAGCACACCCTCCCAACCATCTCACGCGAGTACACACAAGACAGCCCTATAATAAACACGTAACGCCGCCCAGGGGTAGAAGAGCCCGTGTGTCACCTGGACACACATCTTAGAGACGAGCAGCAGCTGTCTGAAGGAAGGGAGGGAGGGAGGGGCTGGGAGACTGCATGCGAACACGTATGTCCCACTGCCTGCAGCACAGGTGGAAGCAGAGATGCACACGGACGGCAGCCAGTCCTGTTGAAAGGAGAGGCTGTAGAGGACTGATGGCGCCCGGCAAGAGTGAGCCGCCATCTCGCGGATGCAGCCAGCAACAGTCTCTCGACTCTGGGCTGTCTCTTTGGCGGCGGCCAGTTACGGCTCGCAATCCATGGGCACTGCGCCTCGCACCTGTCATCGCAGGTTCTTTAGGTTCACAGGTGCTCCTAGTAAAGGCAGTCAGCACCAGTGACAGCAAAGTGTGTCCGGGGTTGCACGCAACCAGTGCAGGCACTCACTCTCGGCTGCATTTCCACCCCACTCGCTGACTCACCCCTGAGCTGTCTGCAAGGGGCGGTGCACATTATCCCGCTGCCCCCAATAGACCCCCGTTATCTGCCAAGCCGGGGTGAACACCTTAATGAGCAGCAGACATAGCCGTGCACCTCTCCTCCTGTGCGTCCATGCACATGCTTAGGTTAATCCCCAAAGGCAGCCGACCCCCGCCTCGTGCAAGGTACGCGAAATCATGTGTGGGCCGGCTCGCGCAGGGCCTGCGAGAAGGGGGTGTGGACCGGTTAATTGGCTCTTTTTTCAAAACTTGACTTAACTCTCCTGCCTTGGGCCTCATTCTGAAACAAGTCCCACGCTTCTACGCGATGGAGAAGTGCATGGTCAACCGCGGATCCCGGCTTGCCCACTTGACTGTGATCCTGGGCACCTCACTTTATTCTCCCCAGGCCAGCAGGCTACTTTATACGCGTGCACGCACAAACAGCACACGAGACGCCGAAGTCCCTCTTTTATAACGTCGGACTGCCAAAGACACGCTGCCCTGGGCACTATGAGCCCGAGCGCCTACACCCCTCCCCCAGCGTGCCTAACAATGGAACGGTCAGACTGTCCCATGCGTGTTCATGCTTTCATGCCCCGCCCCCTTGTCCCCTGCTTGAGTTGTGAGGGCTCAGCGAGTGGGACAGTAATGGTCATCGCCTCGATTGCCCCTCCTGGGAGCTTGTTCTCCATCTGATGCTGTGAGATGTGCGAACTCCCGCATACCTCCTCCCTTTTGAAGAAAATGCAAACTTGAGAGTTCATCCCCTTCCCTCCCCCCTGAAAACGGCTGCGTTCAGTATAGCCTAGCCCCCCCCCCCCCCAGCGATTTCAGAGGCCGGATTTGCCTCCAGCAGTAGCCGCTGCGGGGAGGCTGCCGCCCCAGCCCCGCCCTGACGCGGAGCAGGGAAGTAGCTTACAGACGGATCTGGGCGTAACGAGGACCAAAAAAAAAAAATCATTGATAAAAATCGTGAGCACTGACTAGCAAAAATACGCGGAAGAATACACGAGAGAGAGAAAATAACACGCTTTGGGGGCAGCTTTACTGCATTTAAAAAAAGAGCTAATGATTGTACCGCGCTAATAAAATCATAATAAAAAAAACACTGCAGGAAAATGAATGCACTAATTCAGAGCAAGCTGCTTTGCAACTTTAAAAAGAGTCCACATATTCAGGGAGGAAATGGGTCCATTCCAGCAACTCCTAAAAGTGGGGGTAACTACATAGATTTCGGGTGGCAGGGACTAGCTAAGTGATCCCACGTCTCGACGTTTCAGGTCCTGGCCTTCAGTTGTCCACACCACTGCTCCCCTGTGCGCGAGCACAGCTGAAGTTAGTCAAGTCTGCAAGTCCCAGGATGCACACCTGGGTGCACGGCACAGGAAGGGACATGGCATTTATTCCGGTCCCTCGCCGTGCTTCCCTCGGAGGGCCTGCTCGTGGTGTGTGTCTAGCATGCCAAGGTTGCCATTGGGGGCTAGCACCCCACTCCATGGCGTTACTATGCACAATGCAACCTGATCCAGAATGTAGAGCTATGCTTTTACCGCATAGGTAAGTGAGGTCTGAAATGCATTTCTAGTGGCTACTGCACGAATGTGCAAATACGTGCAAGTACAACAAATGGTGGAACATGTACCCGGTTTATCACCGGGTGACCCGCCACCACCACTTTCCAATCCAGACCTTGCGTTTAAAAATGCATCTTGGGACTTGTAGTTTACATGAAGTAAGCACATTCCCCCAAATAACTTGACCCCAGCGGGCAGGGACTGTGGAAAGGGTACTACCCTGGCATGGACTAATCAGTTCAAAGTGTTATGGAAAGCAGGTGTCATTTCGCACCTTTTTGCTTCCAGTCACCGAAGCATTTTGGGATAAAACCCTGCACGCGCCGAAACGTGGGCCTAACTCTCCCACCGTTGGTGTTTAGGGCAATGGGAAGGCTTGCAGCGCAGCCAGCAGCATATGCGCCGCTCAGGTCTGTACAGCGGCCTCTCCCCCACGCTCCCGGAACCGGCTGCACGGGTTTTCCCTTTCGTGTGTGTGTGGCTCCTTTTGCTTTCATGGGCTGCGGTTCCCACGCCTCGCAGCCCTAGGCTGCCCCGCCCCGGACACGCCAGCTAGTTTTCGCGCGCTATGATGCAGCTTCCACGGATCCCCGGCTCCCTCTACTGGCCGCCCATAGATCAACTGGACATTTTCTGGAGAGAACGTCCTTGGTCTGACAGACGATCTGCTCTTCTCCTACGGCAGGTCAGCGTCTATTTTTGAAGTGTAAACAGTGATGGAAGTGTGCGGGCACGTCCTGGAGCGGCGTTCCCCTACTTTTATTATTTTCTGGTTACCATTCCTCTACTTTTTATTGTTCATTCATGCCCCTGAGCGCGTGCAAAGTTGTAATAGGAGCCTTAGTTACTAGTCACTTAAGCACCGGCTGCAGTACCTTGTCACATGTTGCACTATCCTTCCGCCTACCCTCTCCGCTGCCAAGACCACAGTTCCACTACTTTTTTTCAGTACACTTGTACCAATGACTGTAAAATAATCCAGCCTTTAAAAAAAAAATGGACATGCTCAGTATATTTAGAAAACCAAAGTAAAACGCACCCTTATGTTTTAGTAGATCGTAATAGTCTAACCACCATTAGGGCAAGCTTCTTGAAATCTGTTGTAAAGAAGAAACTTCGCTCCCTAAGGTAAGCCATAACACAAATGCTTTATTGTCCATTGGTTCGGTACTCGTGCAGGTTCACAGACGGTAGGACAGGTAAGTCACGGAAGAACAAGCAAAGACATCGGACACCTGTTTCCCCACACCCCTTAAGGCAGCCTCTCAACTCCAACTCCCAACCGTCATTCACGCACCCCAACAAGCCACGTTCCACCTAGGCCACTATGACCTCACCAAACCCGAACGCACACACGTGCCACTATAACACTTCCCCCTCCATAACACATTAAACACAACACTAAAATGAAGCGATGAACCGCAAAGCTGCATTTCTGAGCGCACAGGACAAACACTCCAACCTTTACCACTAAGTGGCCAACTACGTGGATAAAACCAAAGTACAAATGCATCCTTCACCAAACCAACCACGGACCATATGAAAAACTGCCAGGAACTCCACAAAATCAACATGCCACACCAGTAACCCCACGCCCCTTGTACACACCAATTGGGAGGAAACCCACTGACATGGAAAAAGGGCACACCAAACTCCCACCTATCAACGCTGGACGGACGAGCAACCTATGAAAACAAAAACAAAAAAACGCACAGCCACCTGTCTTGAGCTTCCCCCCAAAATCCCAGGCCTACCACACCCAAGCATTCCACAGCCCTTACTGAGCAACCCTTAACTAACCAGCCAGTGCACCAGAGTGCACCCAGCACCTTCCACCCTGGACTACCCCTCAGGGCCTCAGGCCTGCCATGCCTAAGCACTAACCCGCTCACCACGAGCATACACACAGCACTATCTACCCATCGGCCAACCTCAATACACACATCGACCAAGAACCACCCAAAACGCACCAAATCACAACACTTCCTGGCATATTCGTAACAAAGACACACACACACACACACACACACACACACAACACGCCTAGCACACCCACACACAACGCCGGTCGCTACTACTATCCTTACACTCTTTTGAAGGAAGTAACTGGTATCCGCACCTCGAATAACCCAACAGCACATCAAACTCGCTGAATTCAACACTTTGCAGAACAGCCAAAACGCTGATCAAACTCGCCACACGCTACAGCCACGTATTCAACAAAGCCACCTTCGCTGTAAGCCTCACAGCCTAATGCGCATTACTGACACCAACACAAACGCTGGCAACACACACAGGCTGGCAGAAACACTCTGGTAACTCAGCCAAAACTCTGATCAAACTGACGACACACCACAGCCACGTATTCACCACAGCCGCGTTCGCTGTAAACCTCACAGCCTAACGCACATTACTGACCCCAACATAAACACTGGCAACACACACAGGCTGGCAAAAACACCCCTGTATCCCACTGGTCCTACAATGCACCCGCTGACCCCAGCAATGCAGAACACAAACCTCAACACTAATTGTCACCCAGCTAGTGATCAAACTCACCACAACCTGTGAACCTCACAACACTATTGTCCTAAATTAGTGATCAAACTCACTGCAGCCACGTTCGTTGCAAAACTCACAGGACTAATTGTGCCTTAACTAGTGATCAAACACACCACAACCGAGTTCACTGCAAACCACACACACACAGTGATCTAACTCACCACACACCACAGCCACGTTCACTACAAACCACACACACACACACCTCCCTCCAGGGTCCTGGACACCACATAAACAGGACTAATTGAAAGCTAATCGCAACAGCCATGCACAGCACTCAAAATGTTCGCAATTACAAATAAACACACATGACCTAATGTCATTTAATGTTTCCTTAATGACACAATAAACAATAACAATAACATAACTCTTATTATGTTAATGATGTGTCCTTGATATGGTGCAATTTTATGAAGGGTGATGATACCAATTTTATATTTTTTATGGTCAAATGCATAGATATTTTAAACGTTCTATCTGAAAGTGTATACATGTAATGATTTTATTGGAAGTCCCTTGATATTTTAAATGTTTCAACTGATGGCAAGGAGGTTGTCTGGTGAGATTGTATGAGTCCACAAAATGCTAGTCACGATGTTCAGATTGGAAATTGATGTGTATCCTGGCTCCCTTATAGAAAATTGAGTAATTGGTTTATGTGGACTATTGAACCTTATACTATGTATGTATGTATTCATTTTGTGTTGTATATGCAAAGCCGCAAGGCTGCGAGTGTATTAAAGTAAATAAATAAATACGAATAAAAAAGAATGGAACTACTCAGTATCGTCTGTAGAGAGCCAAACCAAAACACACGCTTATTTTTAGTTAAAAAAAGTCACATTTCCTGCCATGATCTTCCAAAAATAATTCTTCCAAGGCAGAGCTTCAGGTGAACAGCTCAAGCTTGATCACAGGTTCAGTGTGGCAGAGTACCTACCCTGCTTCATTGTTGACAGACTGAAATCCTTCTGAAATTACACCCAACTTGGAAAAAAAACCGACAAAACAAGTGTCACATTTCGATGTATGTTTTTGGCTGGGCACGCAGATTTCTTAATTGTTACCCGATTTTGGACAGTGTTGCTTAATGAAACAAAAAAAGACATGTCCAGGCAGTGTTGCTACTCCGTTTGTACAACCCCCAGAAAAAAACTGTTGACATCACTGAGGATTTGCAGTGTCTGCTGCAAATTATATACAAATACACTCAGGGCGAAAAGTGTCATGTATTGTTGAAAAAAGTATAGGAACAGTAAAACTTAATTAAAAAAAAAGTGGAGGAGCACCGCTCCCACCCACTTTCACCAGTGTCTTTTCATGATAAAAATGATACAGCCTTTGCAGAATTCCTTAGTTTAGTGACCCGGAGCTGTTCCATACATAGGGTGTGCACTTGACCAAGCTCACTTTTCATGTCTTTGATTTCTATTGTGTTCTTCTCACTATAAATATAAGGATTCCAAGCATCCTAAGAATATGCCAGATTGGTTATAACGTAAACTAATTATTTGCACCAGTGTTGAGCGTTGGAATCCTGAGAGCAATCAGGACCCAAGCCTTCTGTGCAATATACGCTGGTGTGGGCATGGATCTTGTTGCCCTGAGATTGACGTGCCACGGAGGGTGTTCTCTGACCATACCGGCTGTAGGATGTTTTAATCGGGCAACATCTAATTCAGGGGAGCTTTCCACCCACCCCAAACCAGGCACACCCAATATTCCTTTATTTAATCAAGTCCTTTTTTTATGAATCTGGGACCCCCAATTTAATGATATTGGGCCTCATTACGAGCCTCGCGGAACGGGTTAACGGGCTCCGCTAATGGAGGTGGACCCGTTAAACCCATTCTGTGAAATTACGTGAAAAAAACAGGCGTCATTACCGGGTCCCGCGAGGGGAAGAGGGAGCTAACAACGGGCCAGTCGTAATCGGCCCGTTGTTAGCTCCCTCTCCCATTCCCATTGAGCCCTATTGGGGCTCAGATGGGAATGGCGAAGGTCCGGGCCCGGTTTCCCAGAGGGAGGAATTACCGGGCCCTCTGAACTCTGAATGGCCCGGTAATTCCCCATTCTGGGAACCCGGTAAAGGAGCCCAGTTTGGCGGCAGCCATGGACCTAATAGCTCCATTGCTACCGCCATACTCGTAATAAATTGATTCCTTACAGGTTGCCTCCCCTTTCCGAACAAGAAGCACACATGGTTGCACAGAAGTTGTATCTATTAACACCATAGAAATAATTGAATCAATTTACAGATTAACAATTTATACACCCATGACTGCTTACAATCAATACACTAGTCACCTCCGTTTTCAATTCTACAGTTATAGAAATAGAGACTTTAATAGCACACACTTCACCATAGGTATCTATCCACTTAATTCACCCATAAGAAGCAGGCACCCTGGATTGACTGCCAGGGAGTGCAGGAGGAATCTCTCAACCAATTAGTATAAAATATACCTGCCTATCCAATTCTTGTTACTTATCCTTTATTCAAAAAAATCTGGGCAATTCCCCAGCGATCAGACCAAGAAAATACAACTCACTCAGGAAAAAGGCTAGGTGCACCCTTTGTTCGAGAAAGACATGAGCTTTATCTTGTGTGCAAAAAGGAAAAGTGTCAGGGTATTATGAATCCACTGCCATGGAGCTCTCACATGCCTTTCATACATGATTTGGGTTATTCACACAAAAATCGTCATTCATGATGCACACGATATACGGTGTTCACCCCCACCCTCATTGGCTGACATAAATACATACAAATTATTATGTATAGCCCATTCTCCAATTGGTTCTGCTGTTTTATCTCCCATCTTCACCACATGTGGGTAACTTCCTCGTCCATCTTGGGATACTGCAAAGCAATTGGTTTAACTCAACTGGTATCACCCTACCTTTGATCCTAACCACGTGATGTGCACCTAGTTATCAACATGAACTCAGCCGGCAACTTCGAGGTCAACCTGGTCCTTGAAAAGAAAGCACCCCTTTTCTCATCCCAGACAAGTCGCGCCGCCATCATGCACTCCCCACGGTATCAGCATCACTGTTAGCTCTCCCTGGCATAAATCATAGATAACGTTGTTCTCCACTTTCCCCTTTATCAGTTCTTCTCCCCAAGACTAAACATAGTGTCCCAATAATCAATCAGTTTGCAAAGGATTTAGGACCCATTTCCCTGCACATCTTGTAGTTCAAACAGAATGACCATCATTCAGGGGGGCGCTAGGGCCTTAAATATTGGTTCATGTTTTGGCATGCCAAGACTTCTGCCTCAGCTTCCAGGAATATGACCTTGGTACTGGGCCATAGCCCTTCGCCTATTCAGCTGCGAGGATTCAGGGTTACTCTTAAATGCAGAACTATTTAATGTTGTAACTATTATGTATATCAATATTCACTGAAAACATTTTGTGAAAAGGGACTTTATGGTCAAGTTGGACTAATAAAAACCTCTGAAATTCAAAGAAAAAACTTTCTTAAATGGACGTTATGTTTCCAAGTAAAACTGAAAAACCCCAGAAATTTGCCATTAATGGTAAGCTAAGCAACCATAACTCGCGCCACCACCAGGCACTGCTTAGACTAACACCCAGTGCACTTTAACCATAACGTCCTTTTAACAGAGTTTTTTCATTGAATTTCATAGGTTTTTATTAGTGCAACTTAATCATAACGTCCCCGTAACAAAGTTTTTTCAATGAATTTCATAGGTTTTTATTAGTGCAACTTAATCATAACGTCCCCGTAACAACGTTTTTTCAATGAATTTCATAGGTTTTTATGAGTCCAACTTAACCCTAACGTCCCTTTAATAAACTTTGTTCAGTGAATTTCATGGGTTTTTACTAGTGCATGCTATTTTCCTACAACTTACTAATATCATACTTACCCAATACAGCAATATTTGCATCCAAATTCCAAAATTTCACCTTAAAACTCTGCCATTTCCCACCAACTTGAATAATTTTTAACACTTCTATACACTTCTTGCAACTATTTCAACTAGTTTTCCATCCATAGACGTCTACGAACATCTGACTTCATAACGGACCTTACGGATGGTGCCACATGACCATACGCTGATGCGCTGTATGATGGACGTGTCTGAGAACCCGTCCGCACTTCATGAAAAGGTCTCTGCTTGGTGGACAGTTTGAAACTGCATTTTCTACTGATCTAGGAACTTCCAACTTCAAAATTTCCCTTGCACAGCTCCAACACCTATTCCTACTCATTATCCATTAACAATCTAGTACACAGTACATACTTTTAGCAAACTGCTATTTATCTTAAAATTACATCAGCTAATGCCATCCCTCCACCCCAAGAGCCACCACCACTGCTGTAATCAAGGAGCATGAGAAACAGTGCCCCCTAACTTAGAAATAACACACGCGCAACATTTTCCCTTGTCCACCTACCCCTCCATATTAGTGTTTGGTTGCTCTTCCCTCATTTCCCTCCCCACCTTTCGTTCTCAGCTCTCCTGCCAAAAAAAATACATCCAAAAACAACAAAAGACATATTCCTTTAGGAACCACCTTTCACAGTTAAAAAATAGAACTACAAAAAAATGTATAGACTCCATCTACTTTATATTTCACAGTAAAGTACAAAGACTAAATAAGATTTTCCAACATTTCCATTAGCATTTTGTGTTATGCTAAAGGGAATATTGTGGCGTTCATCCTCTGTTCCAGGGACTGGAACAGTGGATACCGGCCCAGCAGCCCAAGTTATCAGCCCAAGCGAAGTGAGGGTGGATAACGAGGTCCCTGGACCATTATCTCCCCATTCCAGCCCGTGAAATGGGGGATGAAGGCCATTAGCACCCTAGGTTCCCAAAGCGGGAACCCGGGGTGCTAAAAAATAGGATTATTCTTCCAACATCGGGACGCCTGCCTGCGGCGTTGCTGTGTTGGAAGGAAAAAAATCCTTTTCCAGGATGGCCACCATGGAAAGGGAAGGTGAGGGATCCATACAGGGCCCCTCTTCGCTTTCCATGGCAGCCTGCAGAAGGCAAAAAGAGAACTCTATGACCATATTACCACAAGCACATTTTTCTTCCCTTTCAAATCTATCCTAATTTCGAATAACTTTACCACAAAGCCAGTCCCAGGTGGACATGGCCACTTTAATCCTATGTTTTGTCCCTTGTGGTCATGGCTAGTAGCCAGATTGTCCGGATCATGACCTTACTTCATGACCCGGACAATCTGGCCACTGCCCATGGCCACAGGCTACCCCTAAGTCACGAAAGGTATACCGCTATTTTTTGTAGCTACATTATGACACTTGTCAAACAATAAAACACTGGCACATTTGCAAACCCATGCTTGTAGGTCCTTGCCAATGCTCCTTATGCAAGTTTCCTGGAAATCCACCCATGTTTTATTTTTTCAAAAGTGTCAAATGTATGCACATACAATCATCATATAACCTAGCCCCCACCTGACAAAATCCATTCAGACTTTACGAAAACATCTAAATCTAGATTTATAATCTTTTTGCAAACCTTTGTGTAAATTTGTCAAATGGCACCACATTTATAAGCCTTTACAATATTTTGGGACCCCCACTCTAATTTTGCTCCCTCTCGACAGAATCCCACCAAACTTCGCAAAAACATGTATATCTTGATCTATTATCAGTTTGCCAAATGAAGTGTAGATTCGTCAAATGGTACCTCATTTATAAGCCTTTACATTATTTTGCCCCCCTCTAATTTTGCCCCCTGTTCACAAAATCCTACCAAACTTCGTAAAAACATTCATATCTAAATGTATAATCAGTTTCCTAAATTAAGTGAGGATTCCTCATATGGAACCTCATTTATAAGCCTTTGCATTATTTTGAGAACCCCTTTAATTTTACCCCCTCATTACAGAATACCACCAATCCTTGCATACTCACTCAGAATCAGCCAATGAATATGCATGCAAAATTTCATGCAGTTCCATTAAGTGGCACCAAAGTTATAAGCCATCCAAGAACTGCATTTCACCAACCCTATAATGCTAAGGTGTTTGCGAACTTTCACAGGACTGTTCGCGAACATAGGGACTGTTCGCAGACTTTTGGGGCAAAAACCCCCCATTTTTTTTGCTTCTTGCAGCCATATCCAATCCCATCCTCATCACCCCTCACCTCCCCAGAGATTATTTGATAAGTTTGACAAGTGGAATGCTGTGTTTTTTCATAAGTTTTTACTGCGATGTGTGCGGACATCGACCGCTGTCCGCGAATCCAAGATGGCGGGATTTCTAAAAATCTGATGCACTTCACGCTCCTCACCATCCAATCAGCGAACACGTTGCATGTCCGCGGACATGACGCAAGCCGATTAGCCAATCAGGACACTGTCCGCGGACCGAACAGGGAAGTGTGGCCGCAGACCGGACATAGATATCACAAATTTTTTGTGACCTACTTTTTGGTCATTTTATAAAAAACTACTGGACAGATTTTCACCAAATTTACAAAAGCACGCTTTCGGGACCAAGCCGCTGCTCCTGCTGCAAATTTGGTGAAAATCCGTCCAGCGGTTTGGGCTGTAGGCGTGAGCAAAGTTTTTTCCCCATTCAGTCTATGGGAAAAAAAGAAATTTTGGGACCCCCCTATAACTTTGCCCCCCCTGGACCAAACCTCGCCAAACTTTTCAAAAAATTCAGAGTGGGCCATATACTTTTTTTGCAAAGTTTGGGGAGGATTCGTCCAGGGAGAGCGAAGTTATAAGCCGCCCAAAAAGTGCTCTTGCTATGGGATTAGCAACTTAACCATAACTACACGGCCACTACTGTGGCCGTGTAATATATATAATGTATCCTATGTAATTTGATTGCAAAGCTACTGGTAAATTCCCCCTATGTGATTTCGCACTCCCACCAATTATTCACATCCACAGAACTCCCACACCCCCCGTACACCGTTCTGTACCCATTCTCCATATTTCAATATATTTTTTGCAATCTAAATCGGCTTGGAGGGGTGACTATCTGAAAATGCATCCCAACATTGCCACCTTTAGTTAATCTTTCATTAATTAACTTCTCCCTTTCTCTCTGCCTATCCGGTTTATCCTTAGGAACACATGATTTACACACATGGTGCAAACTACCCTCATCTCATGCACATTTCTGCAGGGTGCACGTGAGCTATATACAGTCCCAGTCATCCGCTAAATCTACCCAGTGCTCAGTGTAGTTTTCAGGATCTGGTGGGAGTGATGTTAATGTCCCTGGGGGTTGAGAAGGTCATTTAATTCTGACCATACGTGGCTTATTTGAATCATCAGTCTAATCCTGCCCATCTTTTGTGCTTGGGAGATCCATCCCTGCCCCAATAGTAACCATCATCTTTGTGCTGTTCGGAATGGTCTTGGCACTCCATTGAAGCATCATCTGTCATGTGCAAAACAACACCAACAGGAACACCATGTTGGGAACCAGTATCTTCACCATTGCCCAAGACAGGATGACGCCAATGAGAACAACAAATGGAACCAATCCTCGGCCTGCACACCTGCTTTTTTTACCATGCCAATCATCAGCTTATGCAAGCCCCATATAAGCCCATATAATGTGTTTCACCAATCCATTCTCCGTATCATTTGGGGGTATGGATGTGCAACATGACAACCCATTCTTGCACACGCTGTCAAGAGATCCAGCACATACCTATTTTGAAGTGTCATCAATCGAATCGCCCTCAGTTCACTTTTGATTGCATTGAGACCTTGTTCTGTATCGTTCGCCAACTGGATCACCTCCCATGCAGACACTTGGCATTTTCAGCAGACTGGAATTTTGGGGTTAAAAGGGATGTGAAGGATACTTCCATTTTAGTGTACAGTCGGTATTTATCTTAATTCAATCTCTTCCTTCTCTCCTTCACTGACCGCTTCTTCTTCTTCGTCATTTGAGGGGGTTGTATAGGAGATGAAATAGATGGCAACACCTCATGTTTAGATGCTATTGTCAAGTGTACTTCTGGAACCACCAGGATAGTTGAGTGGAAGGTCATTAGTGCGCACATGCCTCGCCAAGAGGGCGGAAAGTGCAACTATGCTTGTTGGCCACATGCCCTGTACTTGTACATTAGTGCCACTGTTCCTTTTGGGAGGTCTGGAAAAAAGATTGTCTTGTTGTACTTAGTATTAGTGCCTACTGGAACAGATCAGTACCCTCGGAAACAAAACTGGTACTCGCCCCTGGTTGCACTATTACTCGAGTCTCACATGCTTCAATCCAAGTTAGTTTAGTTATATATGCAGTCCATATAGTTCAAAGCCATCATCACCTTCTGCCATCTGTTTGTAACAAACAATACTCCATCCAATTTTAACCTGGGTCGTGGCTTGCATTGGGTGGCACTGTCATCCTTTGCACACTTCTTTCATCTTCCTCCAGTAGTACAACTTTGTACTCTGTGCCCATGGAATAGACTATAGACAGACACAGTACTAAGTGCACCAAACACTGGCCCTATAAGGGCACTATTTCCTGGGGTACTAACATTTTGGGTGCTCTTGACAAGTAGGGGTTGAGGGAGCAGACATAACAACTCCTGGTATACCTCTGTTTTTCTACTGAGTTCATATAACTATACCACGTGTTATTAAATTCTGGGTGGTGCACATTAGACATTGCATCAAACACTACACCTTTGTATTGATCATACTCATTTTCCTGGTCCAAACCCCTTCTCACTCGCACTTTTAAATCCCATATCAAAGTATCCTGTATTTTCATTCACTTAAAATTAACCACAGTGGTTAGGTATTCTTCACTTGGCGTTGTGGCTTCGGAAAATGGTCAAAAACCTGAAGATATGTAACCCCTTTGAGGTACTACATTTCCAACCCTCTTTATATGGCCTACCCAATATCACAGTTCTTTCACTTTAGCAGCAAGGGGAGTAGCATACATCACAGTGTAAGGACCATTGTACAGACGTTCACTCCTCCTACGAACAAAATTGAGCAATTATACTTGGTCATTTGGAAACAATTGTAATGGTGGCAAGCTCACAGATTCCGGTGCAGCTCTGTTGTTCATTTCTTCAGACCGCCGTGGAGAAATCTGTTGAGAATGGTATTTAATACACTTTATTAACTTGTATATAAACTTGTATATATGGGTATATATAATGTATCCTATGTAATTCTATTGTGAAGCTACTGGGTAGTTCCCAACTCAATTGCAACAAACTACTGGACCTTCAGGTATATAAATGGCTTGTAAAAAAGAAAATGTATGTTCAACTTATATGGAGGCTCGATCCCTTCTGTGCTGTTTCTATTTAATTAATGTGTAAAAGTGTACCTTTACCAATTTCAATGGGAATCTTTAAACAGCTAGAGAATGGGTAGCAAATAATCACTCTCTCGCTTTGGTCTCGAACACTTAGCTTTAACAACAGTATTTCCTTCTCAATGGCATATCCAGGAAGTGACTTGACTTTATTTTTCGAGGTATGCACACCGTGAGATGTCCTTTGCTCTTCTCTGCTTGCACAATGCATAGAGAAGGAGCCAGGGGATCTCACTATATACAGACCATAGGAACTATTTAATTGATTTATAATTCCGGAAGCACCTATGCTTATGACATATTTGCTTCTTTCCCAGGATATACAGTCTATTACTACACCCTTGCCCCTCAGTTATTACAAATAGCAGGTCCATGATTTACTCTAATTCCCTTTACATTATCACAATCCCCAGGATGGTTTCAGCTTCAGATCGTACTTGTATATGAATTTATGAATTTCTTTTGCCTTTATCAAAGAAAGGTGGGAACCCTCTTAAGGACTGGTTCAATTCTCCCCCTCCAGGAACAGGTCAGCATCAGTCAGAAAAATTGGATCAACTTTCCTCCACAGCCTGTCTGCTGTATCTTCCACTGAAGAAGGCCTTGGGCTTAACCTTCTGCTAGGCCTCACTTTGATTTTGATTTGATTTTGGTTATTTGTAACTCCCCATGACAGACTTAACTGCATAGCGGCACAGCTGATACTAAAGGCAATAGACTCAACAAAGCAGTGTATGCTCCAAAAGCAATTTTCATAATCAATGGGGCTGCCCACAGCCATCCCATTTCCCCTTTACTTGAATAGGAACGTCTTGAGTGCTCTGTATAATTTGTGGAGGGTCTCAAGAACCCTGATCTCTCTGGGGATGCTGTCCCACAACTTTGGCCCATAGACCGCAAATCATCTGTCTGCCCTTGACACACATACTGATGGGGGGACAGTCATCAAGAGTAGCAGATCTCTTGACAGTAAGCCTCTCAAAGGTTGGTAGCGACAAATCTTGTCTCTTAGATAGGCAGGTGCCAATCCATTTAGGCATTTAAAAATATGCCATGCCACCTTAAATTTGATACAGTCCACTACTGCCAACCAATGCAATGCTCGACGAGAAGGGGATACATGGGCCAATTTGCCTGGATGGCAGACCAGTCTAATGGCCGCATTGTGATTTTTCTGGCGCCTGTACAGTTGTTTAGCCAGGATGCCCATCAACAGACTATTGCAGTAGTCCAGATGGGCATTTGCTAAGGCCCCCACCACTGTTGCATGATCTTCATCTGGGATAAATGGCAGAACCTGCCGTAACAATCACAGCAAATTAAAAATCACATGTACCTTGGCTCCTACCTGATACTTGCTACCAAGATTGCCCTGCCAGATGCAGCCCAGGTTTTTAATCTTCGAAGTGAACCCCAGCTCAGTGCCTAGGAGAGCAGGGACTAACAATGAGTTCTTTAGCTGTTAGTTCAGGGCTAATCTTTATGACACAGAGGCCTCGCAGTGATCTGGTCTTTGAAATTTGGTTCTTCAAGGCTTTATGACTTTTGTTGCTGCTCCCCTCGGCCAGTAGATTCTTCAAATTAACCTTTGTTTTTCCAGATATTTTCTTTTCTGCCTTCATGAGAGCCCGGGAGATCAGATAAGGCAAAACATATCGGCTGGTCACACTGAATCCCCATTAGTTCATTATCTTAAACCCATCAAACATAGATGCAAACTATAAATGCAAGTCCAGCATTTCCAGTCATGCCCAGTTGCTATCTTTATGGCCCTATGATCCACCAGTTCATATCTGTGAGAAAGCTTGATATCTGTTTTCACATCTAATTTTGGGGGAGGTGGCATGGGCAGAATACAAATGTAAAGGGTTCAGTTCTGGCTTACTTTAATGTGGTCCCATTCACACATTCAGCTTTCAAAATGTACATTTTCCTGTTCCCTATGATTTTACATTTTCCCCTAAAACACAGCAGCATAAAACAGCTGTTCTCTTTCTCTTTAGGTTAAGAATTTCCCCATCTCCCAATGCTTCCCTTTTTGGAGAAAACTATGGCTTGTCCTAGCATCCGGCCTACAAACCTTGCTAAAAGCCTTATGGCCAACAGCTGCTTGGCAATAAGGCCTCTTCTGCTCCCTCATATTTCTTTATCATATGTTCTTCAAGGGCCATTAAGTTAGACTTACGTGTGCATGAGGCATTATTGATTGTAGCTGTGGTCATTAATGCTTACATATATTCACAATAAATGGTCCTTGTTATGTAAATAAGATCAACTTTAGTTTTGAAGCCTACTGGGCCTGTGACATAGACCAGAACGAGTCAGGATTTAAAGACACCTTTTAAATACCACTTTACAAGAGAATTAAAGAGCAATGCCTTTTACATAGACCAGAGTTGACTTTCATTGAGTTTTCATTACTCACAATATGCTCATAATTACTGAGAAGCTTCAAGGTATGCATTACATTTGAGCTAGTCTTGGAATTTCACTTGTCAGGCTAAAACTTGCAAGCCCACTCTTACAGCAAGACAACATAAACTGCAAGTCCCAGAATGCAACACATAAAGACACAACTGGCTCAATGTTTAATGTGTGACAGCTAGACAGTATTCCCCTCACATTTGATAGTTTTTTAATCCAGTGTGCAATTTGTACTCAGAAAAACCCTTCAGCTTCATCAAATAGAGCTGAAATACAGTCAATGGTGGCTGGTCAAATCTTTCACTGCAAGAGAGTTCATATTGTCCCCAGATCTGCGTGTGAGTGACCAAGGATAGTGAGTGAGCAGGAACCAATCAAGGTGGGTTCAAGAGAGAGGGACTGCTCCCTGTCACCATGTTTAAGCTAACAGGCTGAAGTAATGCATGTTACAGCACATCATCTTTTCTGAAATAATTGGTAAAAAAGCCAATTAATTTACCAAGAGAGTCAAATGTCAAAGTGTCAAAGAATTGTATTTTATATTTCTCCATTAACAATATAATCAGATATAGATAGACAATAGCAAACATAAATAAACAATACCACCCAATTAAAATCATCACCCTCCGCCCATCATAAATGGCATTAATACAGACACTTTAGCTCAACTCAAACGTCCATTAAATACTCAATACCTCTCTTGTCCTATGCTGTGCATGATATGCAGTCTCTCTCAATTTTGCGGCAAATATGAACTCTGCTAGGTGGTATAGAAATTGAGTATCCTCAGAGTTCAGTTTATCCAACAAGGCTTCCTTGACAGAACTAATGTGAAGACCTTGGAAGGATGGTTTTAGTCATTCCTTCCTCTACTTATGATTTTTGCCAACAGATCAGAAGAAAGGGGGCCAGGTTCTAATTGGCTCCCATGTGGCACTGGCATTTATGTGACACTTTTGGCCAGCTCGTCCTCATAAGTAGTGGTAGTAAATTTGGATGGGCCTGCCTTAACAACCTCCTACCTGCTTGTGGATTTAAATTGACAATAGGGCCAGCCTCAACTTAAAAATCTTCAGGTCTGTGTATATTGCCAAAAAGTGTATAGATTTGGTTTTTACTGCATCAGACTCTAAGGCCTTTTTCCTAGTTGAGGTTTGGATGTTTGCCTTGGCTTGCTTTAAAGTACCCATGAGTGGGTTGTCCCCACTCCTGCCAAAGCCTACACCAAAGCCTATACCACTCATGTCTGGCCATTCTCTCTGATGACCCCATCTCCGTCCAATTTACTAACAGGTTTGCAGTGTAACACAAAAACAAACCCAAAGAATGCCTGTTCATGAACACATTAACAATACAATTGAAAATACTATTCATTTAAGCAATCAAAGAAAGCCAATATCATTAAATGACAGTAAGAAAAAAATACCACTGTTATCATTTATCTTTAACTAGTCCTATTGTTTTCTTTTTTAATTTGTATTTGTGAATTAATTTATCATTTTTTAACCATACACAGTGGGCCTCATTACGACCTAGGCGTTAAGGGTTAACGCCGTCGTTAACCCTTAACGCCTGATTCCAATTTTAACGGCTGCTTTTAGCAGCCGTTAAAATCCATGGTGCTAACTCGCCATGATGCTAATTACGCCACCGTAATTTACGGTGGCGTAATTAGCGCCTTCCCCACTCCCATTATGCCCTATGGGGCAAAAATGGGAATGGGGAAGGGAAAATGGGAAAAGGGGATTTACCGCCCCACTCACCTTGGAATGGGGTGGTAAATCCGCCATCCACCATGGTGTAAACATAGTTTACACCATGGTGGTAAAGTTGGCGTAATTACTGCCTGGGTCGTAATGACCCCCAGTATGTTCTTAAAATTCAATATAAACATTTGAAATTTCCTGTCAGACATTGCTCAGTTCATATTCTGGAAATAAAAAAAATGCAAAATGAATAGCTTCCATTGTCCACAATGTCAAAGAGCTTGATAAAATGTATGTCCAAAATGTGTTATTCAAAACACCAACAAAATCTTGAACAAAAGGACTATAATAATTCTTTCTTTGGAGCACCAAACACAGACATTGAAAAACAGGTGCTGCAAAGATTCCTATAAATTCCAATTACCCAATCTGCACCCTCTTCAGACCTAGGAATTTTCTTTCTCATCCTCAATCCTTCAAATGTTTGCAATAAATTGACACACATCTTCTTGACATGTCTTATCCAAACAACATTTGGAAAATTGGACAAATACCCTAATATTATACCTACACATTTTTCTTCAATATTCAATATTGTTAGAATAATCTAAACTTTGGAATCAAATTTCTAGTGGACACCAAATCAGCTTGCCAAAACCTTTTTTTTGTGGCTTCAGGATTAGTCAAACAGATGTCCAGTGAAACTTCAGCAGTTGTTAAAATATCCTGACATTCCTGCACCCAGGCTAACAGGTCCATTATTCATAGCACAGTTTAGATCTACATTTAACAATTTCCTGTTATTTCCAGGTTATTTAGTGTAGGTTATCAACTTTTATAACACATTCCTCAGTCTATTTAACCAGTGATTTACAGATTGTGTTACATATAAAAGCACCATGGCCTCTTTTCAATTACATAGATTACTTTTGACACAGCTTGTTCTAATCATCATCATCCACTCGGATTTCACTGCTTCCCAAGATAGGTTTAACATTTTCCAGAGTTAGCGCACATGACAGAATATGTAGACATTCCTGGCACATGTAATCAGGAACCACGTCAGATGTTTAGATCTGATAAACCCAATCCGAACTCCAGAAATGCCGTCCAATAGCCACAATTTGGGATGGCCTTATGTATCTTAGAGAATTTCCAATTTTTCTATGTGTATCACATTATTTGATTGAATATGATGCTCTCTATCAAGTTATATGAGTTCAAATGGACACATTGCACTGACATAATAAGTACCTGATGCAAAACAGAAAAAGCCATGTGAAAACAAAATCCACTTGTCTCTCTTGTGTAAGAACAACAAACTATGTTTTATGCTGAAAGTTAAAGTAAGTTCAAGTAAATGACTTATCATTAGTATAGTCAATCAAATGTGTGTTTTGGTAAAAGTAGTGTTTGTTTTTATTATTTAATGTAACATGGTTAAGAAAATATGAAATGTAACCTTTAAAATTCTTCAATACAATTAAACAAAGACAAAAACATTGTTATCTTATAGCAATTCTAAGAGAACACAATACTTATAAATATGCCTAAAATCACATTTTATAAATTGAATTCATCAATATATCTCTAAAAAACAATGAATTCCAAGTTTATCACACATCACTTACAACACACAGACAACAACAGAATGCAATTCGGGTTCCTCCAAGAACAACAACATATCCTTACCATAAGGCATTGCCCCAAGTACTGCTTATTTCCTAGCAACATCAGTACAAAAGATAAAACGATCAACTTGCAAGGAAAAAGAAGGGACTCTGAACACAAATAATCTAATTCAGGGGTTCCAACTGATAACATTTCAGGAAAGTGGCTACTGCCAGTGCGATTGAGGTCATACGTCCCGCAAGGCAACAAGTCCAAGCACTTTCACCATCCCCAGTGTAGCCAATTCCTCATATTCTTTCAACAACATCCATATTTTACCTTGTACTGCCATGCAGGAAACCAATAAGTGTTTCAAAGTTTCAGTTTGTCCTCTAATGTTACAGAATCTGCAACTCACTGATTCAAATTGCAACACACCATATCTTACCAAAATGTCCTTAGTTAAAACTAGGTTCCATCTGAACCTTAGAAAGAGATGCCTAATCTTCCTATCAAGATACATTGTGACACATGGGGCTACTACTCCCAACTGCTTATTCTCATCGTGCAGATGATTCAATGACTCATAATTATGCAGTCTTTCTATGGTGGCTATCCAATCACACACATGCAACAACTGGTTGACTCTCCCTGTATTCTCCAAAAGGTCTGAAGTTGAAGAGATAACTGCATAATTGAGGTCAGAACAGGACTCAAAATACTCAATAAGTAACCCATTAGATATCTCTTCTACAATCACCTTCAAATCGTCAAATAGGGAGCTTTACACTGCACACATAATCTTCTTATAGAGTAATAGGAGTTTCCATTGTGCTCTAGACAACATTGAGCTGATACCAAGCTTGTACCTGATCACAAACAATGGAACTATTCTTGGAATCCATAGAGCACTCCTCCAGATCAGTGCTTGTAGGTATTGCAAATATTCCAAAGTAGACAATGCTTGCATCTCTATCTCATGTACAATCCTGCTGACTATTTTCCCCTCATAAAATTTGATAATGGGGACCACAGAAAATGTGCAGTACCTGGCATCCAAAAGTAGTGTTCTATAAGTAGAGGAAAATGCTAAAATGTGAAGTCATTTGCAAAGTTACAATATCTTTTATAAATGACAACATAATTCTATCTATGGTCAGACCAACACATTATTAGATTACTATTACAAGTAAAAATAGCTTAAATAGAATACTTTCCTTCTACATGTACCATTGAACATATTTGACCCAAAAATGTACATGTTGAAAGAAACAAAAATTAGTTGTTTTTTGCAAAGCAAGAATGTCCAAACCCCATTACCCCTCACTTTGCTTATTTCATAAATGATTAATGGCCCATTTGTGATTACCGAAGACAATGGGCCTTGTTTTCAAACTTCAAAAGCAACATTAAACACAAGTATACATATGTATATCTCATAGGGTGGTAATAGCCGCCCTATTGTTGAGTAATAGGAAGCCTTGAGTAAAATGAAATCCAACATGTCTTTTACTAATAAAGGATGGATATAGCTGATATTTTCCATACGGAAAAATTGTCATGGGCCAATCCAGACTGGAAACATTAGGAATGAGCTGTTAAAACATGAAAAGGTTGTTAATAAAGTAAAAATACAATGTTTTCAGCCTACTTCCATTCAGGCTAGAGGTTTGGAGTGTGAAAAAAGACACAATGTGAAGTTGGCAATTTTGGTGGTGGGTTGGGGAGCCAGTTATGGGTACAAATGTTTCCGTTTATCAGGGGAAGACCACATGAATCTTACGAGATTATAGCATCAACACCACACAACATGCTAAGAAACAAAATTTGTGTCACACAAAGTGATGAGTGATAGGGGTAATGGGAGAGGGTTGGGGAGGGGAAAGCAATTGAGTGGAGGGAGAGAACCTGGAAAAAAGGAGGAGGCCACATATTGAAGGCCTGTTGAGGATGTGGCAGACTTTTCATTCTGAGCAATTCTTCCCTTTATCGTGGGCATCAGCGACCCGCCACTCTCCCGCAGGAATTTCTGTTGTTGGAAGTGATTACTATGAAATTGCGGGAAGGAGTTAGGAAGAAAAGGTTTAATATCTGCCGTTCCTACATCTACCGGGCAGGGGGAAGGGGTGTTTGGTAACACACTAATGGTTTGATGTTGTATCCAGCTCCCTTCCCCTTGGTCTGTATGTGGGAGTGGAGCTGTGACATCATGGAATGATCAGCAGGTGCTGAAGCAGGAGCCACGAATGTTATGCTTTGATTGGGTTCCACCCAGGACAGTTGGTGAGACGTGTATCCTGGATGGTGGGAGCCAATAGGATCTCCAGGAGATACTTAAGATCCTGCCTCCTATCTCTGATACCTGAAATCCTTTCTGTAACCTCTGAGTGTGCAATGTAATAAAGAGATCTGCGCACTTACCGTGCTGCCTCCAGAACCTTCATTGTAACACTGGCGATGAGTTGGTCTTCAAGCGAGCCCAAGAGGAGATCAAGTACCTGTAAAGAGAAATGAAGGGACATGGAGAGGTGTGAGGTGACTGCTGTGGGGGGTGAAGAATGCAGGATTATGTAACAGACGAGAGGGAGACCCACTGCCCCCCAAGGAGATAGTCCCAGCACCAGGAAATCCCAGGCAAAGGAGAAACTACATGGGGAAAGAGATTATGAAACGGGAAAAGCTGGGAAAAGCTGCTGGGGAAAGGAGAGAGAGTGATGGAGTTTAAGCATGTCTTACTGGAAGATCTGTGAAGCAATCAGGAGATGGAGGATTCCTCACTGGAGTTGTGAGGAAAGGAAGATTGCTATTCCCTCACTTTGTGTACTGTAGGTTACCTGTCATGTGGGGCAAACTAAATGATGAAAGCCTAAATTGTCCTAGTAAGCGCTGTTCACCTAGCATTTGGGGTAAAGTGAGCCGCTTGCAACCTTGGTTCAAACACAAGCTGATTTTGTATCGGTTTCTCTGACTCACTGGTTTGCTGCTTTTACCATTGCAGCTTTCTTTCAGGAGCCAAGGACAGCACCACGGCAGCAATCCCTCTACTCCCGGCCTGGGTTTTCAGCACAAGAGTGACCTGGATACCTTTGATGCACAGTGACGGATAGTTCAGCGTCAGTTCCCGTCCTTAAGCTTCTCACTTTCCAAGGAACATGAAAGTAGCAGTTGCTAGAGGTCAAGGGCACTTCCCTCCTTGCAACCCTCTCTGGTCTTCCCACTTTTTCCCTTGTGTTAAATTGCCATCTTGGAACTGCTGCTTCCTTGTGTGCTTTTCCTCACTTTAGTGTCTCCCTTTGTCGGGGTTGGACCCCTCTCCTCAAGATTTAAAGTTCACATAGAAGATTTCATTCCTCCGGGCTCGAGCCTCCTCTCAAAACTCACAGATCTGAAAATATGTTTTGGACTTCAAGTCCCAGAATGCACTGTGATAATGTTGCTTCCACTTCACAGCTCCCCAAAACGGCATTCCATGATTTTGGGAGCTGTAGAAGCCAAAAGGGGGATTTCCAGATGAAGTCAGGGTCTCACCTCCTGTCCCTAAGAGACATGGGTTCACCTGCCTGGCCCAGGGGAGGAGTTCTGCTGTGGGTACCGCCAGGAAACCCCAGCTGCCCCAGGTCTTACCTGCTGGAGGTACAGTTCCCTCTCCACACTGCAGTCTCCTCTCAAATAACAGGACAAGTGTTTGGGTGGTTTTCTCCTCCTCCAGATCTCCCAGTGTTTCTGCAGCTCGCTAAGTCTTTCTCCTGCTTCTCGGCACCTTCCAGCATCCTTAACTTGCTCGAAAGGGCCTTAGGTTTCCACCTTTTATATTTCCTGGGAGAGGCAATTAAGTTCAGGTGTGCATAGTTGCAAAGGGAGGTCTGAATTTGCCTGGCCTAATTATTGGGACAGACTGCTGTCAATAGGAAAGAGTATTTCTTCTGTCTCTGAGCATGTTTTTCATCAGTAATCTTTATCCTCCCAATCCGTCTCCCCCTCGTCTCAGTGTTTGTGGGAAAAAGTGGGCAGGGGGGTTTGGGTAGTCAGTAAATTCTGTATAGTAGGCTGGCTAAGAGATGATAAAGGAAAGGGGATACCACGTCTCGCCATCAGGTCCCCCTATCCTACTCCCCGAGGATCCCTCACCCAGATGATCCTCCTACACAGGTCCACCTCCAGGAACTGGATCCAACAGCGAGGGCCGTGTCCTGGCCACCTGCATGACAAATCTTCGGGGACCAGCACGCAAGACACATTCTGCTTTCTCATGATTCCCAGGAGGGAACGGAAGGCTATGCCTGTTCTCCTTATGACTGTTCTTGTCTTGGTACCTTCTTCGTGTTCCTCCCTGACCTCCTTGTGTGCCTTTGTTGTTTGGTCTAAAGAAAGAAGGTGTGTTGTATTGTGTTTCTTTATGTGTTCCTACCTGCCTTCCCTGTGTAGGTGGCATCTGATGTGTTGTTGGTCCAAGGGAAAAAGGTGTGTTGTATCCTGCTGCCTTTCGCTTAGTCTGTATATGTGAGTGGAGCTGTGACATCATGGAATTTCTTGCAGGTGCCGATGCAGGAGCCAAGAATGTTATGCTTTGATTGGGTTCAACCCAGGACAGTTGCTGAGACATGTCTCCTGGGTGGTGGGAGCCAGTGGGCTCTCCAGGAGATACTTAAGATCCTGCCTCCTATCTCTGATACCTGACATCCTTTCTGTAACCTGCAAGCATGCAACATAATAAATAGACCTGCAGAACCTTCATTGTAACATGTGACATGGCAGGTGGCCATGGCACGTGGGCCCAAAATAAAGATATTGGTGGAACACGTAAAGAGACCATGGCCAAAGGTCATAGCTAGTGATACCTCAAGTAACTATTCAACACATTCGGTCTTGGCCACTTGGCATGGCTGAAGGCAATGGCTAGGGGCCCAAAAGAAAACTATTTCGGCCACGGCAGAATGCATGGTTAGTGGGCCCTAAGGAAACTAAGGTACAGCAAAACCATTGAAATTCAGGGAAAAACCATTTGTTAAGAGAGAGTTAGGGTAATCAGATTTAATGCAACAAACCCCTGAAATTCAGCAGTCGCATTTCAATAAAGTCCACCTCAGAGAAGAAAATGTGTCACACAAACCAAACAGTGATATGGGGTAATGGCCAGACAAGATCCAAGGAGGAAAAAGGGAATTGAGAGGAGTAGTGGGTCCATGGAAAGAGGAGGGGGACACTTGGCAAGTACATGTGAGGACAGGGATGAGTTTGGGATTTTCTAATGTTATCAGATGAGTATAGGGGAAATCCTGGGGCCATGGGTAGGTCAATGCCACTGTGTGTGTAGGTTGTGGCCATTATCGGGGGAATATTGGGGCAATCCTGTGGGAATTGGGAGAGGGTGAAAAAAAGCAATTTTACACCTGCAGTGATCACATTTCCTATGCAGGGCATAATGGGTCTCTGTGCTGAATACCATGGCTGGTGGGCCAGAAAGAAAACTATTGATGCAACATGTACAGTGGGCACAGCCAAGGGCCATGACTAGTGGGCCCCAATGAAATCTATTGGTGCAACATGTACAGTGGACATGGCCAAAGGCCATGGCTTGTGGACCGCGAAGAAACCTATTGGTAAAACATGCACAGTGTCCATAGCCAAAGGCCATGGCTAGTGGGCTCAGAGGAAAACTATTGGTGTAACATGTAAAGTGGCTAGTGGGCCCCAAAGAAAGGTATTGGTGTACAATTCACAGTGGCAATTGATGAAGGCCATGGCTAGTGGGCCCCAAAGAAACTATAGCATAACAAAACCCTTGAAATTCAGTGAAATATGTTTAGTTAGGAGAGAGTTAAGGTAATCAGATTTAACGTGAAATAAACAGAGCAACAAAACCTTTGAAATTCAGTGAGAAAAATCTTTGTTAAGAGAGAGTTAAGGTGATCAGATTTAATGCAACAAAACGCAAATCACATTTCGAGCAAGTCCTCCTCAACATTGTGCTCCCTCTTGTGCATCATATGACCACAATGACATCACAGGTGACATAACTAATTACATCATACATGACATCGCTGAGGATATCAATAAACACAGGACTCCAAGGCTTTAAAAGTCCATATTAAGTTTATTCACAGCATTTCCAGCCACCACGAGGGTGTAAAGCAAAATCGTAGACAAGTTCTGCACACCAACTGGGTGCTTGTTCATATATATATATATATGTTTTAGCTTATCTATAAAACTATTCTGGTATTTGAATGATGGATACCTGGTCGACCACTGAGTGCAACTTCAAATAGCAGATGTCTACAAAGGCTCCTAACCTCTGATCTTGGAAAGCATTACACTCTTCTAACAGTGTGCATCCATACCATTAAGCTGCCTATTTAAATGATCCTTTGTTCATCAAAATGTCTTTCTCAACACAAAGCCAACTCTAAATTGTGCATTCAAAATGAAAATGGGAATTCCCGTATTATGTATTATTTCGGACCCATTTATCTTTTTAGAAAATCAAATACAGATCTCGATTCAGCAGAAATGATATATTAAAATGCATGGTCTATGCATGCTTTGCATTTTTTAATAACTCCATCATGTATGAAGTGGCAGAAACGTAACATATATTGATTCACAATATTCGCACAAATCTGAATATGTTATTTTCACTAAACATCACATATCAACATAGATCATTATCTAAAAAATGACTATTCAAATTCAATATTGGTTTCTCACTCCTAGGCAAGCGATTAGACCACAGCTAAGGCATCTCTTTTTGACACATCAAATTCTATTAATCTATAAATGTAAAGGGGCTGTCTTTTACCGGGTGTGAGAAAGAGAAGGGAAGCAGTCATAGAAATCTTTCAATCCAAACTGTATTGTTAAATTATGATATGGGTAGTGGGAACTCTAGCTTATAAATGCTCCATCTCTACCAAAATGTGGGATGACTGCATGTTTTACTGCCTGTGACATACACCTACATCTAATTGCCAGATACCTACATTTTCAGAAGGGAGGGAGGACTTAGTCCAAAAAGTTACCTTAGCTGAGCCAGAAAGGGACCAGTACAGGGGACAGCTTTTAAACATTTCCTATCAGGCCGTGGATAATCATTGGAAAACCAGACTTAGGGCCTGACTCCCATAGCGTTTTCCAATGGGATTGCGTCATTATAAAATGCTTCTGTGAATCAGGCCCTTAGCGCCTTCACAATGGCAACCAGTGGGCGATGCCATAACCAGAGAGAGTTACTGAGACAATCAAGAGGCTGATCGTGTCCATGAGATTTAATTCAGCAAACCAAAAATGTGACGAAGACCCACTGGTTTTGGGAGTAATTCCACTGAAAAAGGGAATGGACTCATAAATGTGAAGTAAATTAAAAAGTATATTGCCTTATAATGTACAATTCTGCAGGATATATTTGTCAATAAGGTCCTACTTTTTAATTGCAGCAAATTATATGTTGGTTTATATATTATATTGTATTGGTTTTTGAGGACAGTGTGCAATGTACCTTGCGGATTTACAGGGATTGACAAAATGACCTGGCCTGTGAAAACAACAGTTTACATAAAAACGCCATGGGCAGATTTGTGATATTTCTTAAAGGGGAGTAGAAAAGGGGATGGTTTCTCCCCTTCATTTGAAAACAATAATGTCAATTTGAATTACAATGTACATTTTTCCAATTAACCTACTGCAGAAATAGAAGAATTCAACACTAAGTGGTCTCCTAGTGCCAACTAAAATCTATTTGCTAAATCCTCTTCCATTTCATAATTATAATCACCTGCTTGCATGACTTTTTAAAATATATATGTGTTTTGCTCTCCAAAATAAATGCTTCTATCTAGTTGTGATTTCCACATATTTCAACAGAAAAGCTGAATCATTCCCTGAAGCCTTGTCCATGGTGCTGATCCAAAAACCATTTACCCCGATTCCAATACATTTCTAACACAACTTGCCACTACTAGAAGAACTTATTTCGAAATAATTGTGTGTGCTATCAGAAACGTATCTCTAAGTCATTAGTGGGGTTACTGGTACCGTTGGATAAGTGCACACTATATTTACTTTTCTCTTATCACTGGACTGTTTCTTCTAGTTATGTATTATTTAATACAGAGAATGAAGTATGGATTTCTGACTGTCCACAGATATAAGAAAATGCCATTGAGATAGGGGTTCTGTCGATTGATATTCAACATGTAAGTAAAGGGAGAACTGTCATGCTTATTCTTGTTTTTTCCATGTAGGTTTAAACCTACATTGTTCAAGTTTGGAAGTAAATTTGGTTAAAAGTGAGGATTGTAATGAAGAATGGAAGGTCTGGAACATTTCCTAGAATTTCTAGAATAATATTTTATATGTTTGTGTGACTATTCCAAATATATTGGAAATTGTATTTTGAATGAGAATGTTAGCAAGAGAACAACAGGCAAGTTGTGTTGTGCTTTCTGTAAACAAACTGCCTACATTATTTTGTAATTTTGAGCGTGACATCCCCAAGCATTTTAAGGTGGAGGTTTGCCTTTCATTCCTTGATTTATTATTTTAAATAAAACAACATGTTAGATTGAAACAGCCTGTTTCTTGCCCAAGATTGTGTAGTGGAACTGCTGTGGTGGTGGGGTATTAAGTTATAGAGATTTCGCCATCACAAGGAACCAATGAACACAGTACATGCCATACCATAAATATATTTCAATACATGACACTATGAAGAATAGATTCCGAGGGATATAAGTGAACCGAGCCATGATCAGGACACCACCCACTTTTCATTTTCCTTTGATGAGATTTTAATTGCATCATAGTTAATATTTATCAGGGATCTCCCATCCTGTGTTCATCACACCCATCTGAGATCTATCCTAACGATTTCTTTTGTATTAGTCATGGTAATGATTTGAGTATGCCCCATGGAGATGACTCAATTTAATTCTGCATGGCATGCTTGTGTTAAAGGTTTGCTGAGTTCAGTTATGTTATGTTATTTGGCATTTGTATAGCGCCTTTTACCATTGTTATGAATCCAAAGTGTCTTGGGCTGAATGCCCTCGGGGACTGCAGTCGAGGTCAGTAGAGCGAGTAGTGTAGTAAAACACGCTTGGGTGCACTCAGTATGTGTGCAGTCAGTGTGCCATAGGTTGTGTGTAGCTGCATACTAGTGCTAGGTGTGATGCAGTGGTTGTATAGGATCAGTAGAATGTGTCCAGCAAGATCAATGGACTATGGTATCTGTATTCTGGCAGTGCTGGGGCTTGAGAATGACGTGTGCAGCTAGGCCGATTTCAAGGGGTATAGCTGTATTCTAAAGAATGTTCAGGTGAACGTGGAGGTGTGTAATTATGTGTGCAGATGAGCCAAATTAATCGAGGGATGGAGCTGTATTCTAGTGGTAGTTGGTGCAGAGGCAAGAGTTAGCATAGTAGTGTGTTTGAGTGTCTGTGTGTTTTCCAGGGGGACCTTGTTCCGGTTAAGCTTCCAGTGCCTGTTGAGGGTGTGGTTTCCAGATGGGTCCGATTGTTTTGTCGAAGAATGATGGGTGGTGACAGGCAGATCTGTCCCAAAACTCATGTTGTTACTGTGTAGGTGCTAGCAACGTCCTTGGTCCAGAGTTCTGCTAAATAGAATCCCTGATAGACAGTTTGAATAGAACATTCCCAGAATAGTTGGGATTAGCAAGCAATAAGTGCTAGAATGTTGCTTTCTATATCGTTCTCCACAGTGGTCTCCAGAAGTGTAGGATTAGCAAGCAAGGGCATTTCCTGGATTGATAGGGTGGTGCATATTTGCAGGGCAATGATCAAGTTCATAAGTACTATTAATGCTTGGGTTTCTAGTTGTGCTAGATAGTTTACCGGTTTGTAGTTCAACTAAATACATTTACTGAGAGATGTGATTATCAAAATAGATGCTAGATGCCCCCCAGGTATCTAGTTCTGCTCTTGGATTTCCAGGTGCGTAGAATTAGCAGGCAAGTGCCTTCTTGGACTGATTGTGTAGTTCATAGTTGCATAGCATTGATCAAACTCATGAGTGCTATTGGTGCTTGGGTTACGAGTCTCTCACAGTGGCCACTGATTAAAAGCAATAGATAACTCTAGGCCTCAGAGCATAGAGAATTCCTGTGGATGAGGTGATGAATACATTTTGTAATGTACATGGGTGCTGCTTTGATTTGACATTGGTGGTGGTCGCAGGGGGTGGGCCGAGTGAGGATGGCCAGGGGGTCTTTTGGGGGAATAGAGCAGATTGTCTGCATACCATGATTACTGTTTTACTTGGGTTCAGAAGGAGATGGGCAGTCATCATTCAGTGGTCAATGGGCCTCATTACGACTATTGCAGTGCGGAATGGGTTTAACGGCATCGGTAATGGTGCCGGCGCCCTTAAACCCACTACGCACTATTATGAGGTCCCCTCGCGGGACCTGCTCTGGACGTCTGGTTTTTCCAGATGTCCATAGCGGGTCCTGCGAGGGGACCAGGGAGCTAACAACGGGCCCGTAATTAACAGGCCTGTTGTTAGCTCCCTCACCATTCCCATTGAGCCCTATAGGGCCTTGAATGGGAATGGGGAAGGACCGGGCCAGGTTCCCTGAAGGAGGAAATACCGGGCCCTCCGATGTCAGAATGGCCTGGTATTTCCCCATTCAGGGAACCCGGACACGATTTTGGAGGCAGCCATGGTGCTAATGTCGTAATGTCGTAATGTCGTAGCACCATGGCTGCCTCCAAAGTCGTAATGAGGCCCAATGTCTGAGAGACATGGTGCTAGGTCAGAGCTAGGTAGGTGATCGATTTAGGAATTCTCAGGATGATTTGCGTGTCATCCAAATAGTTATAGCGAGTGAGGTTGTGCGAGTGGATGATCCTGGGCAGGGGGGGTTAAGTAAAGGTAGAAGACAAGGGGCGAGAGGCAGGCGTCCTGTGATACTCCAGAGATTACTGAGCTTGCAGCCGAGAGAAAAAGGGGGAAATGGGTGATTTTCTGTCTTTTAGAGACAAATGAGGTGATCCAGGAGAGAGCTGAATCACGTATTCCTAAGGAGTGCAGTTTGTCAAGGAGGATCATGTGGTTGATGGTGTCAAACACTACCAAGATGTCAAGAAGAATAAGAGCTGTGCATCCTTCGGAGTCTACTGTCACTTTGAAGTCATCCCAGATAGAGATCTGCTTGGTTTTTGTTCCATGGCATGGACAGAAACCTGACCGCACAGGTTCTAGGAGATTGTGAGATTCCACTAAACCATTGAGCTGTGAGCAGTGCAGTCGATGAGTGTTGCCAGGAATCTGGTGTTGGAGATTGGCCTGTACCTGATTGGTAGTAGAGGGTCTAAGGATGCATTTTTAAGCAGAGGTTTGACATGCAGTTTTGAAGAAATCTGGGAAGTTGCTGGAGGCGAGGGAGTCATTAAGAATGGGCTACAGTGAGCGTGGATTGCGGGGGACAATCCCCCAGCCCCAAGTCCGACCCCACCGAAACACCTAAACTCACACCACGAAAAGTTCAGACTTTTGGTAGTCCAAACTTTTCGTGGTGTGTATTCTAGGTATTTTGGTGAGGTCAGACTTTTAAATTCGGTCAATTCGTCCCATACCGGGTGAGAAGTAGAGTGCAAGTTTAGGGAAAGGTTGCAGAAGACACAGATAGGGTTACACAAGTAGCATAGATATTGGTGTAGGTAGGGATAGGTTGCAGAATATATGGGCAGGGAATAGTGTTGGGTGACATGCAACGCATGGGACATGAAAAACATGAACATGGCGGAGCATGAACTAGAGTACCGCCATTTTGCAGACAGAACTTTGAAAGGGCTTCATTCTGAAAGACTGTATCCAGATATCAGAACTGCTTGGCACACAATCCCAAACCCCGCATTGTTCAGACGGAGAATCATGCATCAAGGTCAGTAAAGAAGGGGCCCTGACAGGGAATCAAAACCACTCTAGATAACATCTCCTGAAGCACACAGCATGCAACTATAACATTTATTAGTTTCTGTAGTATCAGTGAGAAAGTACAGATACCCTTGATCTCCAGGTGAAAATAGTTACCATGCCAAGTGGCCTCCTAATGAATAAACTCACAGTGCAGCATACACAGGTTAGGATAGCAGGACAACTCAATAAATAGACGAAAATGAGCTCTGAACAGTGGTTCCCCTACAACGTGATCGGAACAGTGATCATTTATTCCAGGCCTAAATAGATGGTGCACCTGCTACTCCCTTAGCACATCCATACCCCTATGACATGCCAAGGCCACAAGCACATTGGCACATAAGGTTTCATGCCTTGGAATAAGAAGCATGTAACTTCATTAAACTGGATCATACTGGTCCGTTCGTCTCTCCTTCCTCACCACGTACCCTGGCATCACATTAAAATGCCCAAGGTCAGATGAGCAATCTATTAACCAATTAGGATTCTGTCCAACATGTTGGCTAATGTACTATAGTGCCAACCAATGATATATTAGAATGAAGTGTAACATATTTAGTATGAATAACGTAGGAGGAGCCATCAGTTGAAGAATACCCCATAGTAGTAGCCTTTGCTTTTAGAATGTATAGGTGGTATATCTTACTAACCAATAGGACAAGTGAACAAACGTGTTTTCTTATCACTAACCATGACATCATTTGTGACGTTTATTCCATTTAAAAGCTTGTATTCTGTATTATACTGTTGAGAGAATGCTGTGTTTCATGCACTCCCGGGCATTTATATACCAATAAGGCTGGGTATTCTCTTGCACTTGTTACTCAATTCATTTTGTTATTGATCACCTATTATCAATTATCAGGGACTGGGGCCACCTTAACAAAGGTCACCGTTGGAGAACACATATTATTTAATTAAGGTTCATGTGCAAGAATCTACATTCTTAATAAGTTAAATATTCTTTACAAAGAAGAATAGAACATGAAAAGGACCTCATCTAAAATCAAGAGGGATACAGATGCTAAACGAGAAGCATGCAATATACAGGAAGCAATATTTGTAATTTGAACTGCAAGGGGATCTATGTGCAAAAAGGCAGTCTGGGAGTACTAATGATGTAGAGAAATATTTGACATCATTTTAAATAATGAACAAAATATGAAGAAGAGATCATGAAAAATTGTATACAAAGGAAATAGGACCAAGAGCCCAACATTATCAGTAATAAGGACTTCCTGAATCATGGAATGAATGTAATCTCTTACAACTGAAGAGGTTTAAGATGGGTTATGAACAAAACCTCATAATTGTATTTTCTAAACTTTAAATGATATTCTTTTTCAAAAGGGGCCCTCTTGTCTTTGCTCATTTTTAACAAATATCTACGGATGCTGCCGCTCACACTAGATTTTTGGGCATTCCAGAGCCCGTTGGAATTCCGTTTCGAGGCCACCTTTGCTACTGTACAAGGAATCAGCTCCAGGTCCAGAAAGACACTTGAATCGTTGCATGCTCTTAGATAGATATCTTGCCAAAAGAGGCGCCTGCCGCACAGTCGAGGACTTCCCTAGATGCAAACAAAATGAATAAATACATACTCTAATAAGAGAGATTGGCATGGAAAAGAAGGTGAAATAATCTGCCAACTGGTGGATCCTCCAGGGCCTGTCTCAGATCTAGAACAACCTTTGCACTGCAATCAGAGGTCCTGTCATTAGGGGATCTGTCTAATCTGACATCCTGAACCATGGTGAAATCACCTCCAAGTATAATCCTTTGCCCATTCTATCTCAGAACATCAACAAGAAGAAAATAATAGAAACACACAGCCTGCTTTGTTGGATATTAATGCCACCTCATCCAATACAAAGCTCGCTTCTGCATCCACGAGGGTGTGACCTAATTTTGTGATGGTCATTTTGGGGAATAAATACAGTAGCCCTGCTTTTAGTGCAGTAGAAGCTCGAGAGATTTTGATTTTTAAATTCTATTTTCTCTTTATAATATATTCCCTATTTGAGGGAAGTGTAAAAATGTTTTCCCCTTCCTCAATGTATGCGTCAGTAACTTTTTGGGTTTGACTGGAGAATTTAACTAAGTTTATGGCCCTTTAGGAATGTGCATGCAATGGATGGGTTCACAGAATAACCCTGAGTCCAAATAACTGAACCAACTCAGGAAGATGGCAAAGATACTGTTTTATTAGCAATTATCTAAAACAGGGAGTTACAATGAACATCAACTGACGTTTGCTAATTTTTCTCTCAGCAATCTTTTCACAAAACATAGACTTCATACTAAAAATACGTCAGAGGTAATGTCATACTACATGGCAAATAATAGAAAACCTACTAGGGATTGTGATAGGCTTAAGGGGAACATCTATGTATACATTACATAGGACCTAGGATTGTAATTGGCTGTCCAGTGTCAGGTGGACAATACATGCCTACCTCTAAAACATGTAATCTTTAAAACCATCAAGTATACAGTTTACAATTGGTCTTCAAACTGTAAAATCCTTCATTATACTGACCTCTACAATTGGTTTGCGTGATTGTGCCATGTCTGGAACACTCAGTACACAGCATGTAAGCCCAGACCCAGGTGCAAGGAGGTGGGCCTGACTCTGTCTCCCCACCCAATTAGCCCAACATCTCGCATCATCCAAGCCTTCTGCCATGAAGTTTGTCTTTGAACTTGGCCTTGCAAAGTATCCTTGTCTCTGGGCATACATGGGAGTGCAGGCACTCACTATCGTTATTTTAGGACTCCAAGTTCGACTCTATTTTCATCCTTGGCTCACGTGACAGGACACAATGATTTGGTCCATTGTGCAGGTTTTTAAATGTCTTAAATTAATACAACTTGGCACCCTTGGTGTTCTTTCTTTGCACCTTAACAAGAGATGATTCATCCTTCATATGTTCACTTTTTTCAAGAATAGATAAACCGACCGTGGCTGTTTCAGTTTTGATACCAAGCCAGACAGCCTCACCATGCAGCTCCACGATTTCAGCTTATTCTTGCTGTAACACAATTCTCAACGTTTCTCCTCATGGGTCCTGGCTAACTAAATTCATGACACCAATGTTCATCTCCTGTAAAATGGCAGCTCCGCCTGCATTCCATTCACTAAGTATAGCCAGGTTCTTTGATGACTTAATCTACCTTGAATTTCAGCATCTGTACACTTATGGAACGGTTAATTCTCTGCTGCACGTTATGCAAATGTAATGTTCTTTTTCATATTTAAAAGTTCACTTGACTCTTTACTTCGTCATTAGTTTTTGTGAGATCTGTGCATCCTCTTCAGCCATTATCCTGGGACGTCGCACATGTCTCGTGTGATGTCACTATCTTCTCTTTTTGCTCTTTTTCATATTTCTTCAGGGAGTTCCTCCCTCAGATTGTGGTCTCTTTGGGGATACATTAGACAGGGTTGTCTCAATGGGTATCTTCTTTCAAATATACGCTGCGGTATTGGCACAACTGCTGGTGTCAAACATGGTATGATCTCAGACTTCCAACACATAGGAGGTCGGGCATGTAACAGCTCCTCTTCATAACCATTTCACATGCCAAGAAATTATGGAATGCTCATTAGTAGCGGGCCACCACTGTACCTTCTGTAAATCCTGCAATGGATGGGAAGAACGTGCAAACTGGTCTGAGTAGCAAATGCTTCCCTCCATCCATAACGTTCCGCAGGACCCTGTCCAAATCCCTCTCAATAACCTGAATGAAGCAAGAATAAGGCGACATTTTGAGCTAGCTCAGCAGGACTAGAGATTATTCTTTTTTATAACCGAGTAAGCTGTGAAATACCTGAGGTTATTCTAACTCCTATCCCCCCTGGAAAATCTTCTCCGGTGGCCAGGGGGCAGCCTCCGCTGTTGGATCCAGAACATGGGGTGGGCAAGCGAGGGAGTATTACATGGGGACCTTGGGGGCTGGGAGTGAGGTATCCATGGGCGACCACACAGTATCCCCCTTT
This sequence comes from Ambystoma mexicanum, assembly GCF_040938575.1. NCBI lineage: Eukaryota > Metazoa > Chordata > Amphibia > Caudata > Ambystomatidae > Ambystoma > Ambystoma mexicanum. The sequence continues at coordinate 1,106,402,660 of NC_090933.1, read as the reverse complement.
TCCTACTGATGGCCAATCTACCCTTACCCCTCCCACAACCTCTTTAGTTTGCGGTAAAATATCTTCACTCATTTTTCCAGGTAACATCTACTGGTACAGAGACACAATGCCCCCCCCCCTTCCCAGTTATACATCATAACACTCCCCTTCAACCTTCAGGGTGGATTTTCAATCTCACCCCATCTCCCCCTCCACATTTCCAATAAGTACTGGGACGAAGAAGATTGGGAGCAATGAGGATTGCCTCTAGGAACAACAATGTGGAGAGAGAGGCCTACTACACTCCACCATTAGGCTGCCCCATTAATAGAGGCAGATGATGTCAGGTTCTTGATGGCAATCCTACACAGCTATACTGTATTCATATTCGCCAGGAAAAAAGGTGTCCTAAGGGTAATGCAAGTCCTATTGATTTGCCAAATGAAGGTCAGGCAAGAGAGACCAAGGACTCACACCAGAAGCCCCTTATTAGGCCCCAGGTGTATAAAAGGTGGGGCATGGAGCAGTGCAGACAGCAGAAGTTGGGAGAGCAGAAGGGAGGCTGTGTGCCTGAGTTCAGCAGGGGATCCCTTCACAGTCCCAGGCCAGTTTTTGCCAGAGGTATTGAGCGAGATGGAATTGCTGACAGGACCAGGAGAGCCACAGAGCAGGGAGCTGCAGTAGGAGAAGCCTGGAGAGTCCAGAGGGGAGTGGCATGCTGAGACGCTGGCCTGGTATTTTTGAGGGGCTGCAGCGTGGCTAGTGAGCCGTGTCTCCAGATAACCAAAGTGAGGCAGACTGTGACCTGCTGGCTGAGTCCAGGAAGATGGTCATTTCCTTGGGACATGTGCTGGGACCAAGGGTATATGAGGGGCAGGTGGTGAGACCCTGACCTCGACCCAATGTATCCTGAGGAGACCGCTCGCCAGAGCAGCGCTACCCGGTGAGTTTCTTGAAAGTGAAGAGAGAAACTCAGGAGCGTGCGGGTGGCTGGAGCGGGAGTGGAAACAGACAAGATTTAAAAGGGGCATAAAGGTAAACAAAGCGGAAAGCAAGAGAGAAAGTAAAGCGAGTGGAAAGCATAAATAAAGATGCTCTAGCAGCGCAGAAGAAAAGAGAGATAAGAGGAAAGTGAACTTTAAAGAATAGAAGCAGAAGGAAAGGGTGCAAGTGACCCAAAAGCAAGGAAAGGGTACAAGCGACCCAAAAGCAAGAGAGTGTGCGAGCGACCCGAAACAAAAGCATGAGAGGGTGCGAGCTACCCGAATGCAATATGTAAAGGTGCCCCATATAGGGATCGACTGGGAAGAAGATCTGGAGAGAACCCTTTAACTGGGAGATTTTCAATTTATGGGGTCTAAGCTGCTCCTAAGACTGAAATCTTCTTCTCAAAAGTGAGTATCAGATTTCCCCAAATTGAAATGAAATGAAATATGCCCTCTACAACTATTTTCCACATAATTCCCAGAAAGTTATAGTTTTGGAAATATGTTATCAAATACATTGATTTCAGTGGGAAACAAAAAATGCAATCTCAGTGCATGTACAATTTAGTCAGATGTCAATTTAATCCAACTTAAAATACATTTCTTTAAAAATCATAAGCTTGTTAACTTGGACCCAATGGAAACCTCTCGTGGAAATGTGTGTTCTGTGAAGGCCATACCTATTTAATAAAGAATGGCAAAGGAGAGTGTTTAATTGTGTCATTCATACTCCCACAAAAATGATGGAAATGTACATCCCATGCAACCCCGTCACTCTGAATACTTGGTAAGAAAAAAGAATCCGTACCGGTGGGACCTAATCTATGAAATACAAGGAGTGGTGTATTTATACCTGTTCAATAAATCTGAAATATATTCTCTCAGGTTGGGTGGGTGAGTTGAAATGTTGTGCATTCTAAATTGGCTGAGATAAGCAGTGGACAAGAACAAAAAAAAGAAAAGCACCCTCCGGCGTCAGCTCTAACTTACGTTAGTGGGAGCGACTGACCCCACAGGGATAGCACTTCTGTGTGTGACGCCGTAAAGGTAAGTGGGGTGGGGCGTCGGGAAGGGAAATGGACATGCAGGCACACTGATCTATCTGATCACTGCGCCGCGCTGTAATTGGCGTTGACATTTTCATCGGCGCAGTTACGGGCGGCGCAGTGATCACACAGATTCCGTTAAAACTACTGGACAGATTTCTGCCAAATCAACATAATATCTGTGATGCTTCATGTCCAACTTGTTTCTTCATTCTACAGGTGTTCAAGAAAACCTCCAGCAAGTCAAAATTACTATCAATTGCATTTTGGGAAAAGTCAATGCAAATAGGTTGTATCTTAACTATTTGACCTATAAATATGTCTAATAAACTTGTGGCTCTCCATATATTTTGGGTATATCGTGCACTGGCTCAAGCCAGCCACGGGAGACGTAGTGCAGCACTTCTGTAGAGCTGCGAGGTGCAGAACCCAACAGTAGTCACTTTAAAACATGTAACTCTATTAAAGGTTCTTATACAGGACATACTTTGTTGTAGGTGTGCAGAACGTTTTCATTTCTGAAGAAGTCAAAAGAAGTCCTTCACGTCATCCCATTAAGTACGTGTGAGCACCGTCTTTCTTCTTTGGCGTACGTTTCATACATGTGCTTTCATAGCCACTCAGTAAAGCATGGTTTCATTTCCAAAAAAAAACATTCATTCCCCGGTGTGTAATGGCAAACCGCGTTGATCAGCATTTAGATGTCCCTGTTACAGTGCTTCTTTTAGTAACTACACCTAACATACAAGAAAACCATAAACAAAATATTCAGCCTGCGGTAGCTCATTTTGTGCCTATAAAACCCAACACTATTCAGTGGGATAAATTGTCTTGCTCAGTCCAGCCTCCCCACTTGAGCTGTATAAAGAGATAAATAAAATGAAGGGCAAAATGACCTCTAAATAAAAGATGAGGTAATTTCAAAGGCACATTAGAGTTTTGTTAGGGCATCGTGCAGTGCTTTTAAAAACAATGCAAGCCCTTTGAGGATTGCTGTCATTTTCTGCCTTGGTTTTCAACAGCCGGTGTTGGAAGAGAGGCTATAAAAATCGCACATTTTACATGAAAATTAAAAAGAAAAAAACGAACCTCCAACCTTCCCTTGGAATGATATTTCTGCAGAGATAACATTACCAAGAAAACAGAATCTTCTGTCCAAGCATATTTTCTTTCATACCCTCTTTTTAGTTGAAATGTTTTAATACAGAACATCACACACACTTTCACTGGCTAATAACAAGTGGTATTTTGGCCAAGAGAGAGTCGTCAAACCCTGGGGTTTCAAGTAACGATGAACCTCCTTGGCCCCTCTATCCTTTCCCTGTTACCTCTTACCCTAAGCATGTAAAATGTACACGGAGTGCAGCCTTTAACCGTGGTAAAGAGTATCAAACCCATGCTTCAAGTGTGTTACCCCTGAGCTGTAGCACAGCTGTGTAACATTTTTATGTATTTTTTGTATTTTTTTTTTTATTACGCGCATAAGCACCGATCCAGAAATCGAACCTCTGTTGCTGTGTGTGGTCGGTTCTGCTTCCAAGACCAGCGCGTTGCCCCTGTGCTATCCCACATTCACATACAGTTCACTCTCTACAAAGCCTCACTGTGAGATCCTGCTTGTGAACAGGACAGGGTTATGGGGTAAAGTTAGATTATATTTCAGTTATATTTCAAAAGTTATGACACCCCATCCCCCACTCAAATAACAGTGTTAAATAACAAAGAAAACCATGAGGAAAGTCGAGCAGCAGAGAGAGCGGAGGAAAAATATTTAATACCAGGCCAGGTGGCATAAAATTATGTAGCCACTTGTTCTAAAAGGCCATGTTACATGTAACCCGTAACACATGAACCTAATCGACCTCTATGTGTGTGACAAATTAGAGCTGGCTGCATTGGATACACATGTTTTCACTCAAACTTGTACACACTCTTTATTTTAACCGTGAGACATTCCCAGTTCAGGAAAGAGAAACCCTCTCTTTGCTCTATGAACAGCAGCCCACTGAAGGCGCACTTAAGATCACTCACTCTATCCAGGGCGTGCTTTCAACTGCAACTGCAGAATCACCAGAACAATGTATTTGCAAGATTCCGGCTTGAACTACTTGAACAAATTAGATTTATGCAAAAGCTGTATGTGGAAATCAAATAATGACTACAAGCAGGAGACTGCAACGACCAATGCATTTTATTGCATGCCTTTAAATCTAGATTTGCAAAACAGGGTCATGTTACTTTGTATTGTGAAATTTGTTGTCTGTGACTGAATAGGTGAACAACAATCTTAAATCATTTTCTTTGTGTTTAACATGGTTCTGTGACGATGTACATATTTCTATCATTGATTTATTCTGGGATATATGCACTTTTCAAGTCATCTACATAAATAATTGTGATTATTGAACTCCAAGCATTCACACATGTTAGCACCAACTAGAGCTAAGAAGATATGTTGTCAAATGCCGACATTTCACACCTCGTTCAAATTCTGACTTTGATCCCAAGCTAATATTTGAATTTCAATTTGTTTCATCAGCAAACGTGTCTGTAAAAGTTATTGGCTTGACATATGCAATTGAAAAAACGCACTCATGATTTAGTAGGCTGTAGTGTTGCTCCATATATTATTAATCGTCAACATTCCCATAATGCACATCACAGCTTTTGTCTCTTGGTTAACATTTTGCAAAGTCATGTGCCAAGACACCCTCAATTATCATCGACTGTAATGTAATTTTCTGTGATTTTCCTTTGTTGATGCCATTGCATATGCAAATTACGGGGCATCATTTGTGTTTTTGCTATCAAGTCTCCCAGAAATCATAAAAATGATGCTAGGGCCACCTCAAATTCATAATTGGATCAAAACTATAACTACACGTGCCACTAAAAGAACACTACTTCTGCAGGGTGTACATTCTGCAGACCATAACAACACAAGTTGGTCAAATTTGAAAACTTAACTACACATTTTTTGCCTGATTCATGGAAATGTGTGCAGAAATACTGCAAAGGCTGCGCACAGAGAAGGACATTGCGTGAAGAATAAAAAATGTGTGCCCAGCGAATTCATGGAATTGTTTGTGCAAAGTAACCGTATTCACAAGTCGCGGCCGGAACGCTGCTGACAAGCCCACATGCAAAGCATAAACAGCTAAATCAGCTACCTTTGCATGCACCCTTCGAACAGTACATGGGGTCTCCCACAAGCAGAACTGCATCTCGGGCATCCTGTGCAGCACACCTAAGTTACCTCTGAACCCCGGTTGAGTACACACACCCCGAAATTTGACATGCAAGCCCACCTCCGCGCTGCAAATCCTCTGCAGATCGTATGAAGGACTTGCGTGGCCATTTCCCAGCCAAGAGGTTGCGCGAACAAATCCATTAATACGTCTCGTGCTGTGGAATTGTGGGCATGCGAGGGACTGTCCCTTGGAACACCCACTTTTTTTGCATGTTCTTCCCCATTTTTGGTGTTCTGCCCCCTTCCCTGCCCTCAGCGCAAGCCACGCCCATGCTCTGCATGGAGTCTCCAGCAAGGCCCTCGATGGCTCGCACAGATGTGCCGAGCCAACACGAACTCCACGAAAGTCCAGGAAAAGTACTGCTCATTCGATTCCATGAATCGACAAAGGTGGATTTGCGTGCATTTGCGTGCACAAATACCCTACTTTACCCGCAAATAATTCCATGAATCGGGTGCATTGTTTGCTTGTCTATTCATAGGGCAAGTGAAAAGGTCGCCCAATAAACTGAAAGTGAATAGCCCTTTATGAAATTGCTATGTGTGCGTGGCATTGCGCCGGTTTAAAAACAGCATATCTTTTGGGAGAAAAAAAAACTCCTGAAAATATTTAATCAGCTTGTTTTATAGATATGATAACAAATCTATTAATTGTCTAAGTATAACCACTATTAGTCCTACCTGACCAGCAAAATACATTCACACTAGCATCATTTTATGTTGCTCACATTTTCGTATTTAGCATATTTCCCCACGATTCCAAAATAAAGATTGGTATTTTTCATTTACTATTGGTGTGTCAATAAGTCTTCTCCTCCAAAGCCATGTGATGCCTTTCCCCATCTAGTTGTATTGTTCCACCATGCCAGAGTGGGGTGGGTCGTAGGGAAATATCAAGCATACGATTCAACATAATGGAAGTTAGACCGCCAACACCCAGCCCTATCTTGTTCAGGAGTAAAATCATAATTTTCGATATTTTTCATAGAAAAGAAAAAACCTGCATATTGCCATTACGGTCATTAATATTGCATGCATATCAACCAATCACAGAAGATGTTTCAGAAAGTAGGCAGTCGAATAGCTACTTTCTGTACACAGCCAAACTAGCTGTCATCTCTTTATTCATGTGGAGTGTGAAAAGGTTTGGGACATTAACCTAGTTCACTAATTCTGCTTTTGTAAGCTTTACTCAAACTGACTGAAGACCTTGAAAAAGCCCAAGGAATTCCTTTTTTTAAATGATGCACCTGATGAGAAAACACAAGTTTATTTTTCTTTTTGCTTTAAAGTACTGTATAAAAAAACTGTGTAGAAGCATATGTTGTACATTGTTTATAGATTCATTGTGTGTTGGCAGGGACGTCATTTAGGGGTCGCCAGAGGTCACAACTGCAACCTCTGAGGTCTCCCTTGCGACCACTGTGGTCTCCCTTGCGACCTCTAAAAAATAAAACTTTAAAAAAAAACTTTTTTTTGTTGTTGTAATGCAAGCTCTTTGGCTGTTGCCAGCACCATGTGGCTCTTTACTTCTGCAGTGGCTGGCTTTCTTATTCGGGCCCCTTAAAAAAAAGAAGAAAAATAAGAACAGGAGTGCCACAAGTCACACTTTCAGCACTGACCTTAAATAAGAAAGAACCGGAATACCAAATAATGTGTCCTTCTGGAATTCTATACAATAATTGCTAGACTCTTTAAGGATTTATTTCAGGCACACTTCAGGGGGTGATTCACTGATTCAGTCTGTTCTTAAATGCCTCAACTCAGCCTTTCATCCTTCTAAGGTCAATAAATGAGTACCAACACAGGTTGGGTGATATTGGGTGTATATGTTTTCTATATGAAGCACTTAAGCATAAGTGCTATATAATAATATACCATTATCATTTGGTCATGGATGTCTACTTGCATTCACAGTAATTTGGTAATATGGGCCTATACACACTGATCTTAACGATACATTAAGCGATCCATTCTTGTATGAAATGTACATCACATTATAGTGATATCGTAACCGTATTTCCTAGTGTACAATGCTATGTGATGGCACTTCCTGTTTTGTCAACGGGTGAAAGGTCATGTTCCATCGCTTCCCGCGATATAACTTCGGGGTTGGGTCAATTACCATCACTTCCTGTGATGTCATCAGGGGGTCAAGGGTCGTGTGATGTCACGTCCACTACCCCTGGCATTTTGGTGAAATGACGTCCCTGTGTGTTGGTATATTTGTTTTTTAGGTTACATGTGAGTCAGTACATTTGTGATAGGATTAAAGTATGTAGTGCAGTCGCGGGCTCTCTTCCTCTACTAAAGTGTGCACCATTTGTATTGTTTGAGCGGGACTCTTCCTTTGTCTTTCCTCACACACACTTGGGCACATCAGCTGGAGAGGAAGGCAACATGGAGTTGAGGACATTGGCCGGTAGTGCTGGCAGATTATTCTCTGGGGGACCATAGACCCATATCCTCTTTTCCAGAGCCAGAGCTTGAGGATGGGCAGAGCAAAGGTCCTTTTCTAGGGACAACAAGAGTCTCGTTGAAGGGCTCTCTGACTCGCCGGGATCATGGCGTTTAGCACATACAAATCTTGTAACTAAAGACAAGGCATGAGATGGCTCATGATCAATGCCGGCTTCATAGTCCAGAGCCAAACACAGCACAGACCTGGTCAACGGGAACAAGATAGCGAGGCAGATCTGCTCTTCATCACAGAAACCTGGATTGCAGATGGCTGTCCAGTGATTATTCATGAGGCCACCCCCTTGAACTACAAGATGACATTTGCCAACAAGATGTATAAGAGAGAATGAATCTTTCGACATTCAAATATCCTGCCCAAATCCCATAACATATCACAAATCACTCCTCCTTTTATGTGCCTCATTGAACATCCAGACCAGACTTCTTTCCTATTTAGCTGTCCCCTTCCTACAACCTTTTATTCAGAGATAACCTGGCAAATGTGGTTCCTCACTTCGCATGAGGCCACCAGCAGCTGACTGCTTTCAGCAAAACTGGGCACCCTGAACCTCAAGTATTTAGTAACAGGACCCACACATGCAGCTGGATGCACCCTTGATGGGAATTTCTGTTAGAAAGTAATTGCCATGATTCCACCCCACCTGCACGTACCTTACCACCCTGTTCACTGTTGTTACCCCTGATGCACCACTACCAAAATGTGTAAAGGCTTCTCCACTACAATCTGACCCTGGAAGGACATAACATTGGATACACATTTCCAAACACTTTACACTTCCAAACCTCACTAATGCCCTACAAACCTAACAGGGAAGCTAAATGACAAATGCTACAATTTCCATGCATTGATATTGCAAACACTGGACATATTGGCCTCAAAGAAGCCCTTTAAATACCCCAAAAGAAGCAAATCACTCAGGGGTCCAGCATCAACCATTTATAATAAAAAAAACAGATTGCTCAAAAATGCCTGGGCAACATCTCTAGAAGGAAATGTTTGAAGTTATTAAAGAATTCAAACTTCTTTCAGCCTACAATACCTAACGAACCACATCACAATACCTGTGGAACTGCATCTCAGCAGACTTCAATGACAGAAACATTCATGTCCAAGACCGCCTACACGTGAGGCCCAAGTACAGGAATAAATCAAGTGACGAAAGTAGCACTGAGAAAAACCTCAGTACGGCACTGGGAGCTTTCTGCCCTTTCTCGAAGAAGGAATTTGTGACCACAGTCAATGCAAGCAAATCAGTAACATTTCTACGAGACCCTCAGCCCCCAAAATCTGCAAGTCCATAGCCCAACAGCCCAGACTTGTTTTCAGGGTTTCCCAGCGCAGCCACCACACATCCAATCGCTGGTGATGACGGCTGTGGAGGACCAAGGCAACCTTAAACAGAGGGCCGCGCTTGATCCTTGTGCCCACGTCCAGCATGATGATGCCATTCCAGTGATGTGCACCGAGCTAATCAGAGCATGGATGAGGATGACTCTCCAGTACAAATCGCAGCGTTGTCCCCTGCAGTGCTTATCAACCAATGGTGTGCCACCTGAGGGATGTGAAGTGTGCCTGATTTTGGATTCTTTGTCTTTCTGTTTTCTGACCTTTTTGTGGTTCCTTGCTTTTCTTTCTGGATTGACCATGTCAGCTCAGATGATTTAGCTGCTCTGGATTGACATGTTATGACCTTGGCTGAACTCTCACTTGGTTTAGGATTTTCTCCTCTGCTTTGATAATATTGATCTTTGCCTTAGCTGATGTGACCACAACCTTCCTTCTACTCTGCATTGTGGAGACCCTGCCCTGCTGTGGTGACTTATAGTCATGTTTTGTACTGCACTGAAAAGATTAAATGAGGATGTATTATGTTCACACAACAGTTCGTTATTCACTTGAGTCGTTGTATCTTAAAAGCCACCATAGCTGGCAAATTCATTTACTGGACATACATATTACAAAATAACCAATACCAACAATTTTGCCAGTCAAAAAAAATACATCACAATAGTAATACATATACAATATCATAAAGTGCAATGTGAAATGTTCAAAATCCTACTAATGTACCACACCGCAATCCGACCCTACGTTTGTGTGATGGAGTACATTCAGTGCATTAAAAACAGATATAGATCCCCAATGTTTGCAAATCCTGAGGACAAACCTTAAATGTAGGTATCCTCATCGATGTGAAACAAGCATCATCAACAATGGAAAACAACCTTTGTCATGTTTTGACCATGAACTTTACTGTCCTTGGAAGAGCTTCTGGGCCGTTGCATTATCCAGTGACTAACTTTCCTGCAGTTTCTTTATCCCATCACTTGTGATTGGAGAATTGTATTTGTTGCACACATATTGCTACCACACCTCAATGCCCCCCGACCTTTTTCCAGAGTTTTAGATGGACTCTCTTCCAGTTTGGCACATCTTCTGGTATTTATCTGTACCCCTTGGAATACTGGGTGCTTCTTTGGTTCTGACCACCGAGCTGCGTCATCATGCTCCCAAGTTAGATCCATTCAAATTCTGCAACAGATTTGTTTGTAGGCAATGCCTTTGTTGGGAGGGTCACTTCATTTATGAACCTTGGACTCAAAACCGACTAGGTTTTTTACATGGATACCGATGTTCTCAAAGGCAATTCACAAGTAATTGTGATGTATGGTGGGTATAAATCCATTAATGAGGTTTTTACCAACATGTTTCAATTTAATTGCAGCTAGGGAGAAAACCTCTAGGTAAACCTCCCATCTTTCTGCTCTAACCCCCAAACCTTTGTTTTTGTTCTCCACTTGCAGGTTTTTTTGGTAGGAACGCCTTGCTAACCTTCTGGGCTGTGGTATTGAGGAGGCTCGGGCCCCTTGCAGGCATGATACTTGCCCCGTATTCAATCACTCCTCAATTGATCAATACAAAACTTTGTCACCCAGTGATCCATCAAACTCACTTGTATTAAGCCTTTACTCATAGATAATATTGTTCTGACTTGAGTGTCGTGTAGACCGATGAGACCTCCGTCCCCAAGTGACGCACAGGGGAACAAATAGAAACCCGCTGTGCGACCCTTGAGGCCACAGGTGAGAGATGTCTTCCCAGATCCACGGAGCCTCTGGAACACCGATGCTGCTGTCAAGAAGGAAGGAGGTTAAGCACCAGGCAATCACAATACAGCAGGTAAACAAAAGAATCTAAAGTGTCTTACCTATCTGGTGTAAGGGAGACCCAGGAAACCTAGTAGGGAGGTTCGAGGCTCAACAAGATACAGCGGTCCCCGGAGTGGTAGAACCGCAGGTAAGCGTGGATACGGGTAGGCCACCTGTAAGATAGGGCTTGGCTTGGGCGTAGGAGTACAGCAAGATACTCAGGGATGATCCAAAGACAAGTCGATGTGAAGTCCAAAAATCCGGCAACAAGTAAACAGTTCCAAGCAGAGGTACAAAGGGGTGTCCAAGAGAGTCCAAGATTGAGTTCCGTGGTCGAGGTAGCAAGGAGCAAGTAGTAACGCCAAACAGGGTCCGAAGCCAGCTGAGAAGCAATGATCGTCCTGCCTCTCAGTTCTTTATACTGTGTGTCCCTGGGTCATGTGACGTCTCTGGGTCATGTGACGTCCACCAAGATCACGTGAGGAACGCCACACTGTATCACATGACCGACGTGATGACGTAACGCCGCCCCTTCTGCGATATATTCTCCAAGGCAGTTGCCAATGCAGGAAAGGTTGTAATCGAGCCCGTACACCAAAGGAGGTACGGTGTTTTCGGTTCTGTGGGTTCACCGAATCCCTTGAGCCTCGAAGCTGGGGTGGAGAAGTTGGGGGAATGTGAGCAGTGTTCCGATGTGGGGAGGCCTGATGTGCCGAGGATCGCCTAACAAATATTGATGACCCTGTGAGCTACTGCTCTATCGGCAACGCACAGTTCACATTCAGCAACTATTGTCTCAACAAGTTCCTACTATTTGAAGGTTCACCGTCGCATTCGCCCCTTCTTATCCAAAGGGAATTGTACCCATCTGGGACGTGCCATCATCGGGGCTAACATAGACTATTGCGCCAGCCTTCTATTTGGCTCGGTGTGGATTATTAACCAATTTAGGAACAGGGACCCTATGAGCAAGGCCCGTTCTGTACTTTCTTCCTGTAAGGGAGCGTATCGCTTTCCAGGTTATTTCCATCACCCACAAAAGTTTGTACAGGAATGCTCCTGTTCACTTACAAAACAGACTCACCTTTTTTTGAAAACTTTATTTATCATTTTTCATAAGTATACAACAGAATCATCAACAAGTAACATTTTCCGAGAACCAGTCCTCATGTGTTGCGATCCAACAACTCTAACCTTTTGGTTAAACCACGTGTGAAACCAGTTAGTGCCGGGAATTTAGCATTTGATTCCATAGCATTTTGCCTCTGGAACAGCCTTCGATCTAATCTTCTAGAAACACGCTCTTTGCTAATTTTCAAGAAGGCATTTAAGACTTTCTTCTTCACTTAAATCCTTGCTTTTCGGCAATCTTGAATATGCAAAAATGACACGACCCTATGCAGAGGTAGATGGACAGCCCTATCCAGAGATAGATGGACTTTCTCTGCCTTGCTCCACTTGTTTACGGTGTATATGGTTGTCTTACCTGTGCACCTTTTTGCCTATGGTCCTCTGGAACGTTATAAATATTCACCTAGACTAAACTAGTAGATCACGTGCAAACCCGGAAAACTCCTGCATGAATCATAATAAGGATTCAGACCTAGGAGATTGGTGTGTTGCTCGTTGTTGCCTTATAGGGTTAGCATTGCCCTTGATGTCATAATCTGTAGTGCTAAAGTAACAGTACAGGATACGTCGGCTGCTTTAAATATTAAAGGAAGGCAGGTCAGGAACTCTCCTCCTGGTATAAGCCAGCAAGAAGGAACTGCACACCATGTACACGTGTGAGGCAGGAGCTGGTTGAGCGGTGTTCTGCCTTTTTAACTGACTATATTGTCTTGCCAATATATACATTTATTCAGGTTGCTACAAGGATTCTCTAGATTGGGGAAGACCTTTTTTGGTCCAAGAGGGTGGGAAAGGCGGTGCCTACTGGACGGCGCTTATGTTTTCGTCATAGGACGGTTCTATATACTCACTGCTCTTCCCTATTCTTTTGTTTCGTTGTTGCTTTTATTGTGCACTAGCTTTCGTTTTGTGACTATGCAAGTGTTTTATGACTTTTCGCTGAAATAAACCTGAATTGGGCCGGGTTTGTTAGCCTGCGCTGAAATCCCTTTCTAGGAAAGCTTTCTTAAAGTGCGTTTTAAGAATCTCCCGCGGTTTTACAGACGTCCTCGTTGCCACCCCCTCTTCACTGGATTACAAACAATAGACATACAGCAGACAGCTGCAGAAATGTTTTTTCTTCTGCTCCGAATTAACAACAGATGGCTTGCTGGCAGATCACACACAGCACTGTGTTAGCCGGCCAAGACTTGCCTGTGGGCCTGTCACATTTGCTGAGAGTGCCAGCAGGTGTTGGCTGCTGTGTCACGTCTCTTTTTCTTTGAGACTTCGCTGATTCTTTGGGACTTACGACTGAGATTCTGTTGCAGGGAGACTGTCGTAATGTGGTTAATGCAAAAGGTCTTCCATCAGCCAGGCACACATTTACCGAGATAACTTTCACGTATAGGGGGTATTCCTGTCAATGGAGGGAGTCCCATATTTCATCAGCGTAGAGCAACAGAATACAGATGGAAACAGTTATTTTTTTTTAATCAATTTAATGTAAAGAACAACAACAATGCTTTAATTATAGTATTATTAAATTAATATGTAACAACACGTTAACTAGGGAGAACAGATTCTGAAAATAAAAAAACGGACATGCCACTGACATAGAAGTAGGACTACAGCTTCAGCAGTGAAACTGTAGTCCTACTTCTATGTGGGTGGCCGGTCCTGTGTCATGTTGCAGCGCAGGGGTCTCAAGGCTATTTTAACATCCGGGATTTGGGGTTCGGGTGGCTACCATCTCGGTTTTTGCCAAAATCATGATATCGGTCCAAAAAACAGGATGGTAGCCACCCGAAGTCCAAATCCCTAGATGGGTTTTTAAACTTAAAAAAGTATCGGGGCCCGGCGATGGAGGTGCAAATGCCCAGACAGTCCAGGCAAAACCGGCACGCCTGGTCACCCTAACATTAATGCTAAGTAATTACTAATCAATGTCTCATGTGAAATGCTCTTCTGGCTCATCGAATTGTGGGCACTAAGTCCTAGTGGATGGCGGCCATTTAGTGGCTCTTGTTGACAGAGACAGACTTTCTAACTAAGGCCCTTCACCCGCCTGCTTGTCCAACTCCTCATTTTTGTCTCTGTACAGCAGACACTGCATCGCTAAGTTGCTCTGTTTTCCCCCCTTTTGTAATTTATTGAACCTTCGAAAGGGAACTCCTGTACCCAGCCCCACTGTACTAATGGTGGCAATGTTACATTGGAAAGGCCGCTTTTTTCCTTCTTTTTTGTTCACCATTTGAAAACGGGTATTTCTTTTTTTTCAAAATGTGATATCTCTATATATTGTCATAGTACTAAATCCCTCAGGTGGATGAAACTACCGTGGGTTAATTGCCATTTTCCCATGTTATTATAATTCACTTTGCTCTGGTCCATTAACCTGGGTTATGAGCAATTAATCCCTGTTGTTTCCATCCACCAAGGCCCTTATGCTAAATTAGTAACTACTAAACTGTTAATACACTCATGAATGCATTATGGCATCTTAATAAAACTAATACTCAATATTCATACACAAAGCCTAAAATAATTGGAAATGGACGACACGTAGCACATTCATATTTCTATGTTTGCATATTTTATGAGGAAAAAGTGGTACTGCATGTCATATCGTGAGTTCAGGAATAATGGGGTGGGGTCCATGTTGCAGTGAATGCAAATGAAGTACACAGTAACATTTTCCCTGGAAAAATGAAGGATTCTGAAAATGAAGAGGCAAAAATAAAGTACACATTATCTCGTTCTTTCCCTTTTCAATGTTCCACCGAGAAACAAAACAAATTACGGACTAAAAATCATCTAATGTCTCGGGCATTATGGTCTGTCACGAACCGGAATCTTCTTCCTGTTAGGTAATAATGCAGGTTCAAGACTGCTAATTTGATGGCTGGGGCTTCAATCTCAAACGTGGAATATGATTGCTCTCTAGGGAACAACTTACTGTCAAACGGAAAATTATATTGTACCTCCTATTGCAGCGAATATATGTATATTGACCTACGCCAAGCTGCTTGTAAGCCGCTTGCGGAAGAAATCTGTGTTCCCAGGTCCTGACCTTAAAATCAATGTAAGCCGCCATTTTAGGTCAATCTGCCATTTTAGGTTCGCTTTGTAAAGTCACCCTGTGAGTTAAACTGGTGGACAATGTCATTCCGAAATACAACATGGCCGTCTTGACCTCTGTGTGTAATTATTATATAACTTGCCTGCAGGCCACTTGTTGAGGTCGTGAACTGAGACCTTGTCCTTCGTTGACCTGTGTGTAAAGGATTACTCCTGCAATGAAACTAATCCGCGAGCATATGTTAAGAACAATGTATTCAAATACTGAACTAAGAACACTTGTTTAACTACATTGTATTAATGTTTGAGAAGACCTGCATGGGAAATCCCAAAATACACAGTTGCCGAGGAGGCTTGTTGACGTATGTATTAAAGGCAAACTAGTTACATGTGGATATGCGAACTCGGCATGAACCCTAGATCAGTAATGTATTAGAGGAATATTAACCCAAAGTAGGGTTGGACATCGTGTTCGCAAATGGTATAAAAGAGCAATGAATTCTAATGTACAGCGTCTCTCACTGAACACACTGAACCACGCTGGAGTTAGTTGTGTTGTACTGAGCGCCGATAGCTATCTGTTTCTTTTCTTGGAAAACTGTTCAGTATAAAATAAAGTACTTTGTATGTTCCTTTGTAACCCGTGTTCGGTGTATTTCCTTTTGGGGTACTCAACCTCGATATTTTGATTTTGTTTTCACTGTTGGCGCCCGAATAGGGACCCTCAAGATTGATGCCGGATTATCGAAGGTTGACCCTCGCTATCGGACCGGGATCGGACGGTGTGACATAAAGGGGCACCACTGAACGAGACGTGACACCTCAGCAGCGCTGCACGACCCGATCCCTGGACGATTAGCTTGTGGTCCGAGAACGGCATCTTGACGAGGGTCCACTTATCAAGGCAGGCAGATTTGCTGAAATCACCACACACGAGGTAAGATTAGTTAGGTAAGATTCTTTGAAATCTGATCCGACCTCCTTAGGCTTGATTAGGTGAGTCGTGACCCGACTCTTAATATAATCCTGATAATTTGATTTTGGCGTATTGTATCTGCAGACACAATTATTGACCAGGTAACACCAACAATTTGATATGCCTGGGAAATTGTCTACCTGCTTCAGGGCGTTATTCCGCAGCGACAGACAATCTTTGGAATTTAGCCGTCCCGCACCACAGGAGGGGTCGCCGGCGTGTACTATGTACTGTAAGCATGGCATTGGAAGTATAGTATTTAATGATATTTGGCACAGACAAACAAGACATGCCTCCGAACTTCAGTGGCCAATCAATGGTAATTTTGATAATCCCTCATATTGAGTATTTAGAGTCAATTCTATTAAAGGAAAAGGCTAGACCTGCAATATTTGATGTTTTGCAGAATTGGAAAAAAGAAGCGTTGCAGCAACTTAAAAGTAGAGAAAAACATGCGCGCCGTCATAAGACGAACACCGAAAAAGCATTATTGTATGACCAAGATAAACATTCTGAATCGACTAGGAATATGGAGAGGACTTTCTCACTTGGAATACAGAAAATGTATCCTTCTAAAGACCTTCATGTTTCTGACAAATTCATAGACAAATTGTTAAATGAACGAAGGCCTGGTGCCTCTGCGCCACCTCTGTATGTTCCTCTTCCTGCTGCTTTGCCTCTTCCTCCTGCTCTTCCTGCTCTACCTGCTGTTGTTCCCATTGTTCCTGCTCCTCCTAATGTTACTCTTCCTCCAGCTCCTCCACCACTTCTTATCGCACCTGTAACAGTACCTCCATTGAATTTGCCTGCTCCCTCTCTTCCAAGTGGTCCTGAGCCGCTTGTAGTCGATCGAGGTGCGGGGTCGAAGGTTGTCACTCGCAATACTGTACCACCAGAGAAGAAACTTGATTTGATTGCATGGGCTATGCATTGTATGGAGCGGGATGATCAAGCTAATGTTTTTGCCACACTTTGTAATATGGATAATTTTCCTGAGAAAAATGTTTTTATTGAAGGTTTAGGGATTCATTTATATGTAATGTGGGGAAAATTAAATAATACAGATCTCCAGCAAGGGTTAAGGGATCTAAATACTTTAGCGTTTTCTAGAGACACTGTGGAGAAAGTAAATGAGCATGTCGAGAGGTTATTTGAGTATAGAAAGGAGTTGGAAAGGTTACAGAATGAGGATGACGAGGGGAAAATATGTATGTACAGAAACGGTTCCTTCCTTGTCGTAAACCGATATCTGAGGAAGCACGAATTTGTACGAAGGACGCGCTTAGATGGATTTCAGATATGTCGATAACTCCAGTTGAAGTATATGACACATATAGTCAGTACACACCAGAAATGCAGAGGAAAGTGATACAGGTAATGATAGAGTACCTACAGGATGATTGTGTAAAAATAAAGATTAGTTGTCCCACAGAGTTATTGAGTATTTATTAGAGAACATTTTCACTTGACACCTCTTTGACTGCTTTAGCGCTCAACTTGGTTGCTTAGTAAGCGTTCGGAGACACCTACTTCTCAGTTGCCTATGAGAGAGGTTCCTCTGACATTTGTCCCAAAGGTTGAGATTGCGGCCGATGCTGCACAGGGTATAGTCGCTGTGGACATTCCTGCACATTATGTATCACAGTTCGTTCATGTCCCGTTCTCAAGACAGGAAGTGAATACTATTAGGCAATCTATTCCTGATATTAGGAAAAATCTGACAGGATTCTATAAAGAAATAGAGTCTGTCTTGCAGTCCTCAGTGTTCACCTTAGGAGATATTGATCTGTTATTTACTGTACTCCTGGCCGTATATTTGTGGAAACAAGTTAGAACTATAGACAACGTGCCAGGGTTGGGAGATACATGGGTGAATATAACTAGACTCGATGGAGAAAGGCCAGCTGATGAAAGACCGCCTCAGGTGATACTAACTTTGCCTGATAGAATCATTGCAAAATTGAAAACTATAATTCCAGAGAAAATAATTATTTGGGACAAACTTACGCCCTGTGTCCAAGGGAAGTCTGAGGGTGCTACCGAGTTCTTTAATCGGTTCGAACAGGTATTCTTGGATTTCAGCGGACAAGACCTAGGCACAGAGTCTGGGAAACTGTTATTTGTGGACAAATTTGTGTGTGGATTGCTGCCTGACATCCAGTCACAAATGATGACTTCTGAGAGCGCTTGGCAGGCGAAGTCCCAATCAGAAGTAAACACATGGCTCAGTAGTACGAGAACCGTGTCAATAATGAAAAAGATAGAGTTGAAAAACGAAAAGGTGATTTGAAGACTAAAGTGCTATTACAGCAAATTGTTAGAGGCCGCAGAGGGGGTGGTTCTCAGATTAGAGGTCAGTATGTCCCGCAAGGGAATGTGCCCTTGGATCCTGTGAACATTAACCAGTTCGCCTATTGTTGTCAAGAGGGTCATTGGTGTGCACAATGCCCCGTCCTTCGACAAAGGTCGAATAACACATTTGGCAATATGGGTAGGCGATCCAGAGGTCGCCCGGGTGTAGGGGGCCCTGGTATAGGTCAGTTTACACAGGATCCTCAGCAACCTTTTTCACAGGATAAACAGACTCCGAGTGTGGATACGAGGAACATATTTGATCATCCTTCTGCTGCATATTTATCTGAAGAGCTTCCTTTTGATGACATTCTATTTCGTTAGGATTGCACGAAGCAGGGTTTGGAACCTACGCCTATTCCCGTCAATCAGAAAAGGACCCTACATTGAAATGGTGGTGGGAAATAGGAAACATCAGTTTTTGATAGATACTGGAGCACAGAAGGGTTCCATTGATCATTCACGGGTTCCAAACATTCCACTGTCAGGGCAAACCAATGTTTCTGTAGGGTTTTCTGGCACACCAGTGGTTTGTCCGGTTTCTTTGCCGGTACCCATTTCTTTGGGTCCCTTTACGGACCAGTGTCCATTTCTGTTGACTTCGAATTGTGGGGAAAACTGCTGGGGTTGAATCTGTTAAAAGAATTAAATGCAGTGATTTATTGTTCTTCTGATGGAGTGCGCTTGACGATTTCACCACAGCAATTTTCTGTCTCGCAATTCTTGACTAGATCTTGGCCGCCAGAATTCATTAATGTACCAGAGAGCTTATGGGCTGTTGACGGCAATGATGTCGGTGTTTTACAGATTGAACCTGTTAAGATAGTTTTGAAACATGGAATTGAGCTGCCACGCATTCCCCAGTATAAGATTTCAGTTGAGGGCGAGCGAGCTTTGAAATGCATTGTTTCCGATTTTGTGCATCGTGGGGTGATTGAAGACATTTCAGGAAGTTTGTGCAATAGTCCGATTTTGACCGTGTACAAAAAAGGCGATAATGCAATTCCATTCCGTTTCATAATTGATTCATGTGCCATTAATAAAGTCGTCACTCCACAATTTCCAATGGTGTCTGATGTGACAACAATCTTAACCATGATTCCAGCTACAGCTACTTACTTTAGTGTTGTGGATCTAAAGAATGCTTTCTTTAGTATTCCTATACACAAGGATAGTAGATATTTGTTCGCATTCACCTTAGGGGGACGCTCGTTCACATATGCAGGCCGATTCATGGAATAATTAGCGCGGCGCAAGTGGGCAAAAACGTGCGAATCGCAGTGGAATAGCGAAAATCGCAGTGCAAGTGCGAAAATCGCACCAAAAGCAGCGCACATTGATTCATGGAAGGCCGTGCACGAGAAAACCAGCGAATGTGCGATAAAAAAGTGCGCGGCGCACGTTGGCGCACAGGCCATCTAACAGCGTGCACTAGGTCACAGCGAAAATCGCACAGGCCACAGCGAAATTCGCACATAGCGCGGCGCACGCAACAAAAGTAGGCGGAACACGGGCGTAACACTCGGAATGGGGAACAATTTGCCAAAACGTGAGCGTCATGGGGGAAGTACAGGGCACAAGTGCGCGGAACGCCCACACGCTCGCCTACAACACGTATTCATGGAATAGAATAGGGCAAAAAAGCGCCCGCTCAAACCAGCGCACAGGCACAAACACGACCGCCACAAGAAAGCAGGCGGTAGCGTCTCTGCGGCTGTAAGAAATGTGCGCCAAAAGGTGCGCCAACAAATAGCACCTATATAC
The DNA here is from genome assembly GCF_040938575.1 of Ambystoma mexicanum. Classification (NCBI taxonomy): domain Eukaryota; kingdom Metazoa; phylum Chordata; class Amphibia; order Caudata; family Ambystomatidae; genus Ambystoma; species Ambystoma mexicanum. Next base: position 1,106,382,485 of record NC_090933.1, on the reverse strand, counting down.
TGCCATGATGAATGTCCTATACTGTGGCCCTCCAGGACAAATGACATGCAAAGGGGTACCCACAAACACGGACACCCGCTGAAAAAATATATGTGTGCGTGTATACCGGGGTGCACGGGAAGTCTCACACGCGATTTGGCCGGGTATGTGGATTTCAGGGGTGCGCGGGAAGTTACACACGCGATTTTAGCAAGGTATGTGTATTTCAGGGGTGCGCGGGAAGTTACACACGCGATTTCAGCAAGGTATGTGTATTTCAGGGGTGCGCGGGAAATTCCACATGGGATTTCAGCAGGGTACGTGTATTTCAGGGGTGCGCGGGAAGTTCCAGACGTGATTTCAGCAAGGTATGTGTATTTCAGGGGTGCGCGGGAAGTTCCACACGCGATTGGCCCAGTGCGAGCAGGGTACGTGTATTTCAGGGGTGCGCGGGAAGTTACACACGCGATTTCAGCAAGGTATGTGTATTTCAGGGGTGCGCGGGATGTTCCACACGCGATTTCAGCAGGGTACGTGTATTTCAGGGGTGCGCGGGAAGTTCCACACACGATTGGCCCAGTGCGAGCAGGGTACGTGTATTTCAGGGGTGCGCGGGAAGTTACACACGAGATTTCAGCAAGGTATGTGTATTTCAGGGGTGCGCGGGAAGTTCCACACGCGATTTCAGCAGGGTACGTGTATTTAAGGGGTGCGCGGGAAGTTCCACACACGATTGGCCCAGTGCGAGCAGGGTACGTGTATTTCAGGGGTACGCGGGAAGTTACACACGCGATTTCAGCAAGGTATGTGTATTTCAGGGGTGCGCGGGAAGTTCCACGCGCGATTTCAGCAGGGTACGTGTATTTCAGGGGTGCGCGGGAAGTTCCACACACGATTGGCCCAGTGCGAGCAGGGTACGTGTATTTCAGGGGTGCGCGGGAAGTTACACACGCGATTTCAGCAAGGTATGTGTATTTCAGGGGTGCGCGGGAAGTTCCACACGTGATTTCAGCAGGGTACGTGTATTTCAGGGGTGCGCGGGAAGTTCCACACACGATTGGCCCAGTGCGAGCAGGGTACCTGTATTTCAGGGGTGCGCGGGAAGTTACACAAAGGATTTCAGCAAGGTATGTGTATTTCAGGGGTGCGCGGGAAGTTCCACACGCGATTTCAGCAGGGTACGTGTATTTCAGGGGTGCGCGGGAAGTTCCACACACGATTGGCCCAGTGCGAGCAGGGTACGTGTATTTCAGGGGTGCACGGGAAGTTACACACGCGATTTCAGCAAGGTATGTGTATTTCAGGGGTGCGCAGGAAGTTCCACACGCAATTTCAGCAGGGTATGTGTATTTCAGGGGTTCTGGGGAGTACCACACGTGAATTTGCCGTGTGGGCCCTCCCAGGTGTACGCTCCACAACCTCCACGGACCCTGCAGCCAGCCCACACCACGGGGGACTACCCTGCACCCCTGCCCATGTCCCGCAGGCAGCCCATTCACCATGGGCATGCCCCCCAGCCAACCCACATGTCACCTTGCACTACTGATCAACAATGCATGTCTACCACCACCCCCACCCCCCAGCAGTGCAGGGGCAGCCTCCACCAGGCCCCCACTCATGTCCCCCTGCACCCCCACCCCCCAGCATCCAGGGTCACCCTACACCAGGCTCCCACTCATGTCTCCCACCACCCCCACCCCCCTGCCACCATGGGCAGCCTCCACCAGGCCCCCACTCATGTCCCCCTGCACCCCCACCCCCCAGCATCCAGGGTCACCCTCCACCAGGCCCCCACTCATGTCCCCCTGCACCCCCACCCCCCAGCATCCAGGGGCACCCTCCACCAGGCCCCCACTCATGTCCCCCTGCACCCCCACCCCCAGCAGTGCAGGGGCAGCCTCCACCAGGCCCCCACTCATGTCTACCACCACCACCACCCCCCAGCAGTGCAGGGGCATCCTCCACCAGGCCCCCACTCATGTCCCCCTGCACCCCCACCCCCCAGCAGTGCAGGGGCAGCCTCCACCAGGCCCCCACTCATGTCCCCCTGCACCCCCACCCCCAGCATCCAGGGTCACCCTCCACCAGGCCCCCACTCATGTCCCCCTGCACCCACACCCCCCAGCCACCAGGGGCAGCCTCCACCAGGCCCCCACTCATGTCCACCTGCACCCCCACCCCCCAGCATCCAGGGTCACCCTCCACCAGGCCCCCACTCATGTCCCCCTGCACCCCCACCCCCCAGCAGTGCAGGGGCATCCTCCACCAGGCCACCACTCATGTCCCCCTGCACCCCCACCCCCCAGCAGTGCAGGGGCAGCCTCCACCAGGCCCCCACTCATGTCCCCCTGCACCCCCACCCCCCAGCAGTGCAGGGGCATCCTCCACCAGGCCCCCACTCATGTCTCCCACCACCCCCACCCCCCTGCCACCATGGGCAGCCTCCACCAGGCCCCCACTCATGTCCCCCTGCACCCCGACCCCCCAGCAGTGCAGGGGCAGCCTCTACCAGGTGCTCACAATCCCCAATCATGTGCGTAATGGACAGCCTCCACAGCCAAAAAGCCCTACCAAGTAACCCATTCACCCACATGGAAATGGAAATCACATGTTACACCCCCAATGTTCATGAAGCTATGGTTGCAATTGAATGGGAAAACACACAACATGACATGCATGAAACCAATGAGATGATACCACACAGTGAAGTATGCAAACAAAATTGTATTGAAAAAAATTAAAGAATGCTAAAGAAATAAAACAAACTACAATGTGAATGAGAAAAAAAAACATGCATGTCCGTATAAAAAACTACCAAGGGTCCATGAGCCCAACTGAACAAAGGAAACCTATTAAAAAAACCTACCTAAAAATCAACTATATACAAAAAGTGGAGCAGTGTCCGTCGACTCCAAATCATAATAAGAAAGAAAGGAAACCTAAAACTAAAGAACTATATACAAAGGCGGCGGGCTAGTCCAGCGGCTCACTCCGTGGTGTCCCGGGCCAGGGCATCATCGAACTCCTGTTCGATGTCCCGGAGGCGGTCCAGTTCCATGGCCCCGAGGGTCCGCAGGGACGACGCTGTATCCTCCTCCAACCCCCTGCGGATTGCCTCGAGGCACTCAGCCCGCCTCAGGGCCCTCCGCATGGAGTTCTCCGCCCTGACCATTGTGAGCCGCGCCTCTTCCGCCCGCCGCCGCTCCGCCCCTATGGCGTGGCCCAACCGCTGCCACACGGAAGACACTCTCTGTCCTGGGTCCCCCTGCTCTCCGGCCGATGCCTGCCCCTCCGATGTCGAAAGCCCCGAGCCTTCATGTCTCCCACCATGTTGGTGCTGCTGCTGCTCTGCCTCTGCCCGTGCACTGCCTCCTGCTGCCTGCACATCCTCCGCCGGCTGGGGTGCACTTGTTGATGTGGCCACCCCTGCTGGACCTCCGACTCCCGACTGTGGCAGGGATGCCTCCTCTACCAGCCTGGCCGCACCGTCAGAGGCAGCTCCACAGGGCACCCAGGTGACTGATGGGTGGGAAGATGGCACAGAGGACGACTGGCGCGTAGGGGGTCCAGTTGAGGAGGGGGTCGGAGCAAGCCCCATCAGACGGAGGAATCCGGCCTGGGTGACCTGTCCCAGCAGGCTGACGTGGTCAACGAGCCATTCGAGATAACATGCAGTCTCTCCATGAAAAGACTGCAGGTCACCTCGCATGGCCCGTTGACGCAACGCAACACCAGCCAGGACAGGCTCAACCCGGACCTGGATGGCCACGTCCGCAGGCAGAGGAAGGCCAGTTGACGTCAGCTCATCCCCTGCCTGAAAACGGGTCTGGACGTAGGCATCCCTGCTGATGCAAGATGATGCAGGGACAGGATCGGGGACAGGATTGCACACAGGCACCTCCGCGGCCGCCTGTGCTGCCTCCTGTCCCTGGTCCTGCACTGCACCACTAGCACCAGTGGGATCCCCACCTCCAGACCCCGTCTCTGGTGCTTGCGCGGCCCCCTCCTCCACCAAACCCACCACCAACCTGGATGACTCCGTGCCATCTTCCCCTGTTGGGCCCTGTGGGGTCCCAGCTGCCCCTTCTGCTGCCGAGGAGTCCAACTGCAACCTCCGCCTCTTGGACCTCCCCCCGGCAGCTGCGGCCTGGGACGCGGCACCGATCTCCTCACTCCCCGACGAGATGACAACACGGGAGGGGAGCCGGGCCTTGCGTCTCCGGCTGGCGGTCGGATCCCCGCCGCTGTGCTCCACAGCACCTTCTCCGCCCTCTTCATCAGTTGACGCTGCAGACAGGGAGAATCAAAACACAGGCATCAGGGCACTGTACAATGGACACATACACGCATGACAGTTGCACATGAGTGGCATTGGCAAACCTCAGACATGTCATCACAATCCCCAACACACATGTCATTGCAACTGGCACACATGAGCCATACCACAGCCATATCGCAACTGCCACCACCATCCCTACACATACAACAGCATAAGTAGCCAAAGGGGAGCCAGACATCACATGCAACACAGGAAGTGCACCACACATGTACACACACCACCACACTTGCATGCATGTCTACACCTCTGCCAAGTTTCGCACTGTTCAGACGGGCATCCATGTCACATCTGCCAATCAGGCTTCCACATACCGCTGTCACATGCATCCATGTTGCATCACTGTTGCACCCTTGACAAATACACACACATGCACATGTACACAGTGCTCATACATGCAGCCGAAAACAACATACATGCCTGACATCACGGACATGTCTACTTACATACACATTCATCCAAACATGTGTGCACGCACAACTGCATTTGCCATGCAAGCCCACACACACAAGCACCATCCATGTCTCACACATTACAGCCCTCGCATGTGTTAGCCCCACGGCCCTGTACACCCCCACCCATACTCGACCCCATACAAACAGATGTGCAACCGGCACAATGGCGAATGATCACCACACGCACTGCTCACAATCAGGATGCATGTACACTCACCGCTCGACTCCAGACGGGTCTGCTTCTCTAGGACCTGGACGTGGAGCGCTGGGGATATGCGTTCCAGGACCCCCATCTGTTCTTCTGACAAGTGGCCCCGGCGCCCCTTGGCATCCGCTACCTTCAAGAGGCGCCGGCCCTTGTTCAGGGTCCTGGACCTGAAGTCCTCCCAGCGCTTCCTGACATGTTGTAAGTCCCGGACTGCCACCCCCTCCGCATTGATGGCAGTCACGATGTCAGTCCAGATCCGAGTCCGTCCTTCCTTGTCGGCGCGGGAACTTCCGAAGAGGGCATCATACTGCCCCAGGACTTGCTCCACCAGGACACCAACTTCGGTGGCACTGAAGCTGGTGCCCCTCTGCCTCTCTGGCCGGGGGTTGTCAGTGGTCACAGATGGTGTATGCCCCGACATGACAACCCCAGAGGCAGGAGTGGGTGGGCAACTGGGTCCTGGGGCTGGGCTGTTGAGCGATGGAATTCCAGTCGGGAGTCTTCGGTTCTAGCAGGGGTGGTCACAGCAACAGCACCCCTGGCTGATGTGCAGGCAGCAAATGGCAGTGCACGTGGGCAGCAGGCAGTCAGGCAGCAGCAGATGGCAGGTGGGAGCGTGCTCGGGGCTCTGGGGGGCAGTAGTACGGCCTTCTGGGCAGGAGCGTGGTCTTCCGTGTGCTTACGCGTGGCCAGCTTGGTACGGAGTGATTTGGCACGTGAAAATCCTGCACGTCAGCGTGAAAACCGAGGAAAGGCCCTTAGCGCGTAAGCGCGTCAGCACGCATACGCGAATCTATTGGACCAAAGGCCCTCAGCGCGTAAGCGCGTCTGTGACGTGACCCGCACGGGTGTTTCCCACACAGCACGTGATGAGAGCACACGTGGAAAGACTTCACGTCAGAGTCTCATTGCGTGTAATTGGACAGCACGTCAGAGTCTCATCGCGTGTAATTGGACAAAAGTGCACGTACACGCGATTGGCCTATGTACGTGTATATCAGGTGTGCGTGGACACTTACACACGCAAGTACGTCAGCGCACCTGTATCCCGGTGTGCGCGGCAATTTCCACACGCTATTGGACTGTGCACTGGATTTCAGGGGTGCGCGGGTCACACGCTCGCCTACAACACGCGCAACGCATTAATTTTTGCGCTAACAAAATAACTAGCTCAGACCCAGGATGAACATACCGTTCCTAGCAGCAGTGGCCGTGGCCTACCAAAGGAGGAGGAGGAGGATAGTCAGGGCCAGAATATTCACACCCAGAACCAGCCTTTTCGGGATGCCTGATGACCAGGTGCATGGGAGGTACAGGTTTCCACCACACATCATACTGGACCTGGTGAGTGAGTGGGAGGACGACCTCACATCACCCACCCTGTGCTCCAAAGCACTCAGCCCCCTGGAGAAGGTCCTCAATGTACTGCACTTCTTAGCCACTGGATCATTTCAGCGGACAAGTGCCATTGTGGGTGGTGTATCACAGGCCACCCAGTCACGCTGCCTACACCAGGTCTTGAACATCATCACTGCACGCCCATCAGTCCGCAGGCACATATACCGGCCCAGAACCCCTGCAGAAAGGCATGCTGCCGCTCTGGATTTTTACGCTGTGGCACGATTCCCCAAAGTGCTAGGTGCCATCGACTGCACCCATGTGGCTCTACGTCCCCCCAGGGCATCTGAGCACATCTATAGGAACCGCAAGCACTGGCATTCCATCAACGTGCAGGTAGTATGTAATGCCAAGGGAATCATCACCTCAGTATATGCCAACTATCCCGGGTCAACCCACGACAGCTTCATTTACCGAATGTCCACCCTAAGCCGGGACCTAGAAGCTGGCCGGCATGGCGATACATGGCTGCTTGGTGAGTATGAATGCCACTGCACATGCATGCATGTCAGATACTGAGAAAGGTCACAACCCCACCAATGATACCAATCACCACCTCCACAGGGGACAGTGCCTACCCTCTCAGCCCCCACATGATGACGCCAATTCGGAACCCCACCACGCCACCCCAGGTAAGATATAACGCTGCCCACATTACTACCCGGGGCATAGTGGAGCGCACATTCGGAGTGCTGAAGTCACGCTTTCGCTCCCTTGACCGTTCTGGCGGGCAGCTGTTGTACGCTCCCCCAGTAGTGTGCAGGATCATAGTGGCAGCATGTGTCCTGCACAACGTTGCAACACGCCGGGGCCTGGCCGTGGACATGGTGGTGCCCCCCCATCCCCAACTACATGCACAGCCGCTGCGCATGGGAGGTGAAAGGGCACGGGGGGAGGCAGCCCGTACACAGCTAGTGGCTAATTACTTCACATAGAAATCACACCCCTGTGGAGTGCACACTGCCCTGGCACATTCCATCTGACAATCAATGATGACTCAACCTGACACTGATCCTGAATGTCTGGAGAAAGAACCGTGAAAACCATATCAGCCTGAGATTGTTCACCTGGAAGTGTCACAATGTGTGCACCCCTACCCACACTGACACCACCAATGCAGTTTTGTGAAGTTACACATTCAAGCTGCTAAAATTAATACCCACTTGCAAAATGCAACAAGAGGACAGTGCCATGTCAGCCAACAGAACCCCAGCACCGCCACACGACACACCGTGCCATGTCATGCTATTTGCAGGTAAACAAAGTAATCCCCACAACATGACACTAGTGTTACAATGTACAGTGTCCCTATTAGAAACTTGCAACACCTGAAATGCTCACAGTAATGGCGGACCAACAACAAGCTTGAGCACGTACTACCATTAACTTGACATCACTAATGTTTAATATTAGTAGTCTCACCACCTGGAAATGCCTGCACTCCCACCACTACCAACTGTGCAGTGTTGGCGCCTGTAGAGTTGTAGGTGCACTGCTGCCAACATGGACCACATCTCCAGACTAGAGGTCCTTGTGTAGACATGAGGAAGGGACCTGCAAATTGGGAGGTAGACACAGAAGATGAGTTACACATCAATGCAACATGCAGTGTACAACACAACAGCAATATGCACTAGGAATGTATACACAGTATTGACTACAGACTGCCCACACAGCTCATGGGAGTCCAACGTCACTGTGTAATTCACTGTCACTTGGGCACACCCTTTGCAAGCCCATGGAAACGGGAAGCAGGAGGGGTGTGTGTGACTCAAACCCAAGCATCTGAACCAAATACATTACAAGCCTGCATGTGCCCAGCCACAATGCAGCGTATGCCCACAGGAACCACGGAAGCCAACAAATTGTCCCAAAAAAATTGGGAATAAAAGAAATAAAAATAAAAATAAAAATAAAAATAAAAAAAAAATAAAAATGGCCATTGAAGGGCCCGGGGGGGTTGGGGAGGCCACCCAGGAGGTCCGAGGACAGGATGCACACCAGAACCCACCTGCGTGGATCCTGGGAAAAAAAAACACCTCCATGGGCTCATGGCCCACACGGCTACCCTATTGTGGGAGTATCACTGCTGTCGCTATTATCACCCTGTGCAGCTGCATCGGGAGGTGGTTGCACTATGGGAGGCAGCCCACGCAAGGCCCTAGTCTGCTCCTCCATGGCTGCAAGCATGCGGGTCTGGTAGTCTGGTTCTGGAGGATGAGTGTGCGGAGGTCCCCATGCAACAACTCACGGGATGCCCGGACCTCCGCCCTCGTTGCCTTCATCTCAGCTGAGAGCGTACGGGTGAGACGCTCCAGCTGCTGTTCTGTCCTTTGGTGTGTAGAAGCCTCAAGCTCAACAAGAGTCGTCCTGAGGTGAAGGAGCTCCTGCCTCAGGGCTTCCCTGTGGCCCTGGGACTCAATGGAGATGGCCTCCTGCAGAGTCGCCAGTGCCGCCCGCCTGTCCCTGTTGGACCCCAACATGTCCTCCCTGTGTGACTGGCAGATGGAGTCGGTTGCCTGCTCTAGTCGCTCCATCAGCCTTTCAGGGGGGACAATGGAAGTGGCCACCCTATCCATGGCCTGAGCCATCATCTCGGATGATGCTGCCTGTTGGGTTGCCATACCGTAAATGGATTGCTCCCATGCAGGATTGCCAGGTGGCGTACGGCCACCACGTCGGCGGGCACCACACCTGTCTGGGGCAAGGCGAACTGCGCCTTGCTGTGCCGGCACTGCCTGAGGCTGCAGGACTGCATTCCCCCTCTGATCTGCTGGCCCAGGAACAGGATCAGATGTCACGGAGTGTGACCCTGCATCCGTAACCACCAAAGGCGTAGCTGCCAACACTGACATCCCCATTGAGGGTTCTGACCCTGGTGCAGGTGGGTGAGACAGAACAGAATCCCTCCCTGGAACACTCACCTGCGACGGCACGTAGGTCTCATCCGAATCAACACCTGAGTACAGCTCGGGGGAGGTGCAGCCAGAGACACCCCTTGAGAGCACGACCTGCAGCACTTGTGGGTTCTCACCCACCACCACACCACGTCCCTCACTGGTGGTTGGTCAGCCCTCGGACCCCTCCTGGGTCTGCACCATCTCCACAGCCCCAGCAGTATCAGGTGCGTCTTCCCCTGCAAAGACATAAAAACAAAGAAATGGAAACAGGCATAAGAACCATGGCACACAATGAGGGCTGAGAAGCAAGAGAACCAGTACTTGTTTGACACATGTCCCACATGACTAAAACCCTCCCATGCATGCACCCTCACTGCGTATGAAGGGCAGGCAAATGGCACACACTGATGACACCAAGATTGAAGATGAACACATTTTCTGCATGATGCCTGGCAGTGGCATCACACATTGGCCTGTGATTGGCAGGTGAAACACACATGCCATCACACAGATGGCATATACCATTGCTAGTGAGTGAAAATGGAGAGGAGGGCAGCACCTATTCATTCTGTCCAGTTCCCGCATGTAATAGCTTTTCTAATTCAAACAGGTCAGATTCTTCACCTGGAGCTGCCAGTCCGAAATGGTGCAATTGCACAGGGACATGTTTGAACAAATGATATCCAGGTAACAAAGTCACTCCACTTTACCATAGCCATGTCAGACATGTGACTAGAGGACTGCGACATGCCTAGTAAAAGTGGTGGAATGTAAAAAATCTGACTAAATGAACAGTGGAAAATTTTGCAACAATGTTGTGGCAAGGTGACACTTCAAGGGCAACTGGCGTGCAGTTGGGCTAGATGTCCACTGTTGGCAGAAGGGATACAGCTATGGCCAAATGCAGCTGTGCAGGATGTATTGCATGAAGCACATGGCTGACCCATACGACTCAGGCACACACACTCTCACCTGGCACACAAACAGAAGCCCTCACACACACCATGCACATGGATGACACACACATGCATGTGCACTCACCGGACAATGCCTCATAATCAGCCAAATCTCCCACGCCTTGGATCTGTTCCTCCGTGACGTAGGTCCCAGCGACTGACTCATGTGGAGTGAGTTCCATGTCTACTACTGGAGACCCACCTCCAGTCACTAGAGTTGCGGCATGACTTGAGGCCAGCTTACTCTTTGCCCTGCGCTTTAGGTCATTCCTGCGCTTATAGCAATCATTGGCTGTGCGCCTCACGATTCCAAGGGCACTTACGATGTCCGCACCGGTCTGCCAGTATGCCTGGCGTTGTGCAGGTGTGGTCTTGGATCCTGCAACAATGACCATCTCGTTGTCATGTGCGGACACATACTCGACAAGTGCATTCAGTTCGTCATCCGTGAAGCTGGGCTTCCTGGACGGGCCGGACTGTGTAGCCGTGTCTGGGGCATCAGCCTGTGCCGGACGAGCACTCTTCCTCTTCCGCTTAGAAGGTGGTGGTGATCCTGAGTGTCCTGCGCCGCTCTGGACACTAGGGGCAGGAGCCCTGGTGGACTCTGTATCAGGAGTGTGGGATTGCACACTCAGCATGGGAGTCGGTGCAGGCATTGGCTCTAGTGTGATGGTGTCAGGGGGTATATCAGCAGCATGGACTAGGACCGACACTGTCCGGGCTGGGTGTGTGAGGGCTGGGGTGGATGGAGCCGCAGCTGCCCCTGCAGCAGATGACCTTGCTGCCCCAGATGCACGTGGCATGGTGACATCAACGTGCACCAGCGCACGTGTCATAGGCCTGCTGACCTGGAAGTCAGCCATGGAGTCAGCCAGGTCTGGTGCCACAATGGCCTTGTCCAACAAGGGCTGAGCATGGATGGTGTCAGCCACATCAGCCTCAACGGGAGGGGGGGGCGGATTATGGGTGCCCTTGACTGGTCCTCCACACATGGGGGGACAGGCTCACCCTGCAAGTAACGACTACGTCCCCTACCGGATCCACCACGGCCACCACTTGTGGCTCTTCCACCTTTGCCACCCTTACGGAATCCTCGCCTCCCAGCCATGGCACTGATGTTAATGTGCGTATGGGAGTGGCAGTAAAATATTGTCCTGGGCAATTGTGGGTCAAAGGGGTTGGGTACCAGATGGTAATTGTACCTTAGTGCTCTTGCAAGGCTGATTGTAACCCCTGGGGAAATATGACGGGTCACGCTACGCACAGGAGCCACAAAAAAGGGAGATGACGTGCACGCAACCCCTCCTAGACCACGTGTGCAGAAAGAAAAACCTGCACTACGCTGTGGCACCCAGTAACACAAGAATGAACGTATGCGTGTCACACGCAGCCTAGAATGACCTCTGAAGGGGTAGGCTACACATGGGGCAAGCACAGCTGTTAGATACGTGCGTGACTCACCGTCTGCCAGGTAAAAGAGCATGAAAAAGGAGCGCGTTTGGTTGGAAACACCCCCGCCAAAAGAAGATATGTACGCTGTCTGAGGAGACAGGACAACAGTAGAAGGGAACACTGTTTGAGGGAACAGGCCCAGGTAAACCAGTAAAAGAGAAAAAGGAGAAAAATCTGTCAGAGGTAACAGGGAATACGAACTTGAAACGCTGTGAAGTAAATCGCGTGTGAACCGACAAGAAGTACAGAATTCACCCACTCGCTCTCCACGAAAAGCACGTACAAGGAAATGGTGTTCTACGCGTACCTTTTATACAGGCCCACACGTCCACCGTCACTTACGCGGCGTCTACGCGCTAGGGTCATTTCCACCAATTACACGCTTTGTGACTTATGCGTGTACGGCCATTTCCACCAATTACACGCTTTGTCACTTCTCCGTGTACGGACATTTCCACCAATTACACGCTTTGTCACTTCTGCGTGTACGGACATTTACACCAATCACACGCGATGACACTCTGACGTGCAGTCTTTCCACGTGTGCTCTGTCATCACGTGCTGTGTGGGAAACACCCGTGCGGCTCACGTCACAGACGCGCTTACGCGCTGAGGGCCTTTCCTCGGTTTTCACGCTGACGTGCAGGATTTTCACGTGCCAAATCACTCCGTACCAAGCTGGCCACGCGTAAGCACACGGAAGACCACGCTCCTGCCCAGAAGGCTGAACTACTGCCCCCCAGAGCCCCGAGCACGCTCCCACCTGCCATCTGCTGCTGCCTGACTGCCTGCTGCCCACGTGCACTGCCATGTGCTGCCTGCACATCAGCCAGGGGTGCTGTTGCTGTGACCACCCCTGTTGGAACCGAAGACTCCCGACTGGAATTCCATCGCTCCACAGCCCAGCCCCAGGACCCAGTTGCCCACCCACTCCTGCCTCTGGGGTTGTCATGTCGGGGCAAACACCATCTGTGACCACTGACAACCCCCGGCCAGAGAGGCAGAGGGGCACCAGCTTCAGTGCCACCGAAGTTGGTGTCCTGGTGGAGCAAGTCCTGGGGCAGTATGATGCCCTCTTCGGAAGTTCCCGCGCCGACAAGGAAGGACGGACTCGGATATGGACTGACATCGTGACTGCCATCAACGCGGAGGGGGTGGCAGTCCGGGACTTACAACATGTCAGGAAGCGCTGGGAGGACTTCAGGTCCAGGACCCTGAACAAGGCCCGGAGCCTCTTGAAGAGAACAGATGGGGGTCCTGGAACGCATATCCCCAGCGCTCCACGTCCAGGTCCTAGAGAAGCAGACCCGTCTGGAGTCGAGCGGTGAGTGTACATGCATCCTGATTGTGAGCAGTGCGTGTGGTGATCATTCGCCATTGTGCCGGTTGCACATCTTTTTGTATGGGGTCGAGTATGGGTGGGGGTGTACAGGGCGGTGGGGCTGACACATGCGAGGGCTGTAATGTGTGAGACATGGATGGTGCTTGTGTGTGTGGGCTTGCATGGCAAATGCAGTTGTGCGTCCACACATGTTTGGATGAATGTGTATGTAAGTAGACATGTCCGTGATGTCAGGCATGTATGTTGTTTTCGGCTGCATGTATGAGCACTGTGTACATGTGCATGTGTGTGTATTTGACAAGGGTGCAACAGTGATGCAACATGGATGCATGTGACAGCGGTATGTGGAAGCCTGATTGGCAGATGTGACATGGATGCCCGTCTGAACAGTGCGACACTTGGCAGAGGTGTAGACATGCATGCAAGTGTGGTGGTGTGTGTACATGTGTGGTGCACTTCCTGTGTTGCATGTGATGTCTGGCTCCCCTTTGGCTGCTGATGCTGTTGTATGTGTAGGGATGGTGGTGGCAGTTGCGATATGGCTGTGGTATGGCTCATGTGTGCCAGTTGCAATGACATTTGTGTTGGGGATTGTGATGACATGTCTGAGGTTTGCCAATGCCACTCATGTGCAACTGTCATGCGTGTATGTGTCCATTGTAGAGTGCCCTGATGCCTGTGTTTTGTTTCTCCCTGTCTGCAGCGTCAACTGATGAAGAGGGCGGAGAAGGTGCTGTGGAGCACAGCGGCGGGGATCCGACCGCCAGCCGGAGACGCAAGGCCCGGCTCCCCTCCCGTGTTGTCATCTCGTCGGGGAGTGAGGAGATCGGTGCCGCGTCCCAGGCCGCAACTGCCGGGGGGAGGTCCAAGAGGCGGAGGTTGCAGTTGGACTCCTCGGCAGCAGAAGGGGCAGCTGGGACCCCACAGGGCCCAACAGGGGAAGATGGCACGGAGTCATCCAGGTTGGTGGGGGGTTTGGTGGAGGAGGGGGCCGCGCAAGCACCAGAGACGGGGTCTGGAGGTGGGGATCCCACTGGTGCTAGTGGTGCAGTGCAGGACCAGGGACAGGAGGCAGCACAGGCGGCCGCGGAGGTGCCTGTGTGCAATCCTGTCCCCGATCCTGTCCCTGCATCATCTTGCACCAGCAGGGATGCCTACGTCCAGACCCGTTTTCAGGCAGGGGATGAGCTGACGTCAACTGGCCTTCCTCTGCCTGCGGACGTGGCCATCCAGGTCCGGGTTGAGCCTGTCCTGGCTGGTGTGGCGTTGCGTCAAAGGGCCATGCGAGGTGACCTGCAGTCTTTTCATGGAGAGACTGCACGTCATCTCGAATGGCTCGTTGACCACGTCAGCCTGCTGGGACAGGTCACCCAGGCCGGATTCCGCTGTCTGATGGGACTTGCTCCGACCCCCTCCTCAACTGGACCCCCTACGCACCAGTCGTCCTCTGTGCCATCTTCCCACCCATCAGTCACCTGGGTGCCCTGTGGAGCTGCCTCTGACGGTGCGGCCAGGCTGGTGGAGGAGGCATCCCTGCCACAGTCGGGAGTCGGAGGTCCAGCAGGGGTGGCCACATCAACAAGTGCACCCCAGCCGGCGGAGGATGTGCAGGCAGCAGGAGGCAGTGCACGGGCAGAGGCAGAGCAGCAGCAGCAGCAACATGGTGGGAGACATGAAGGCTCGGGGCTTTCGACATCGGAAGGGCAGGCATCGGCCGGAGGGCAGGGGGACCCAGGACAGAGAGTGTCTTCCGTGTGGCAGCGGTTGGGCCACGCCATAGGTGCGGAGCGGCGGCGGGCAGAAGAGGCGCGGCTCACAATGGTCAGGGCAGAGAACTCCATGCGGAGGGCCCTGAGGCGGGCCGAGTGCCTCGAGGCAATCCGCAGGGGGTTGGAGGAGGACACAGCGTCGTCCCTGCGGACCCTCGGGGCCATGGAACTGGACCGCCTCCGGGACATCGAACAGGAGTTCGATGATGCCCTGGCCCGGGACACCACGGAGTGAGCCGCTGGACTTGCCCGCCGCCTTGTATATAGTTCTTTAGTTTTAGGTTTCCTTTCTTTCGTATTATGATTTGGAGTCGACGGACACTGCTCCACTTTTTGTATATAGTTGATTTTTAGGTAGGTTTTTTAGTAGGTTTCCTTTGTTCAGTTGGGCTCATGGACCCTTGTTATTTTTGTACATAGTTCTTTATTGCATGGAGATTTTTTTACATTTGACTTTGGACAACATTTTTTTCGATTTGGATTTCCAGCTTTGTGTTTTTATACGGACATGCAGCTTATTTTTTCTCATTCACATTGTAGTTTGTTTTCTTTCTTTAGCATTCTTTATTTTTTTCAATACAATTTTGTTTGCATACTTCACTGTGTGGTATCATCTCATTGGTTTCATGCATGTCATGTTGTGTGTTTTCCCATTCAATTGCAACAATTGTGTGTGATGGACATGGGTTCATTAGCTTCATGAACATTGGGGGTGTAACATGTGATTTCCATTTCCATGTGGGTGAATGGGTTATTTGGTAGGGCTTTTTGGCTGTGGAGGCTGACCATTAAGCACATGATTGGGGATTGTGAGGACCTGGTGGGGGCTGCCCATGGTGGCAGGGGGGTGGGGGTGGTGGGAGACATGAGTGGGTGCCTGGTGGAGGGTGCCCCTGGATGCTGGGGGGTGGGGGTGCAGGGGGACATGAGTGGGTGCCTGGTGGAGGCTGCCCATGGTGGCAGGGGGGTGGGGGTGGTGGGAGACATGAGTGGGGGCCTGGTGGAGGCTGCCCCTGCACTGCTGGGGGGTGGGGGTGCAGGGGGACATGAGTGGGGGCCTGGTGGAGGCTGCCCATGGTGGCAGGGGGTGGGGGTGGTGGGAGACGTGAGTGGGGGCCTGGTGGAGGGTGACCCTGGATGCTGGGGGGTGGGGTTCAGGGGGACATGAGTGGGGGCCTGGTGGAGGGTGCCCATGGTGGCAGGGCGGTGGGGGTGGTGGGAGACATGAGTGGGGGCCTGGTGGAGGGTGCCCCTGGATGCTGGGGGGTGGGGGTGCAGGGGGACATGAGTGGGGGCCTGGTGGAGGCTGCCCATGGTGGCAGGGGGGTGGGGGTGGTGGGAGACATGAGTGGGGGCCTGGTGGAGGCTGCCCCTGCACTGCTGGGGGGGTGGGGGTTGCAGGGGGACATGAGTGGGGGCCTGGTAGAGGCTGCCCATGGTGGCAGGGGGGTGGGGGTCGTGGGAGACATGAGTGGGGGCCTGGTGGAGGGTGACCCTGGATGCTGGGATGCGGGGGTGCAGGGGGACATGAGTGGGGGCCTGGTGGAGGCTGCCCATGGTAGCAGGGGGGTGGGGGTGGTGGGAGACATGAGTGGGGGCATGGTGGAGGCTGCCCCTGCACTGCTGGGGGGTGGGGGTGCAGGGGGACATGAGTGGCGGCCTGGTGGAGGCTGCCCCTGCACTGCTGGGGGGTGGGGGTGGTGGGAGACATGCATTGTTGATCAGTAGTGCAAGGTGACATGTGGGTTGGCTGGGGGGCATGCCCATGGTGAATGGGCTGCCTGCGGGACATGGGCAGGGGTGCAGGGTAGTCCCCCGTGGTGTGGGCTGCCTGCAGGGGCCGTGGAGGTTGTGGAGCGTACACCTGGGAGGACCCACACGGCCAATTCACGTGTAGTACTCCCCAGAACCCCTGAAATACACATTCCCTGCTGGTATCGCGTGTGCAACTTCCCGCGCACCCCTGAAATACATGTACCCTGCTCGCACTGGGCCAATCGCGTGTGTAACTTCCCGCGCACCCCTGAAATACATGTACCCTGCTCGCACTGGGACAATCGCGTGTGCAACTTCCCGCGCACCCCTGAAATACACGTACCCTGCTCGCACTAGGACAATCGCGTGTGCAACTTCCCGCGCACCCCTGAAATACACGTACCCTTCTCGCACTGGGACTATCGCGTGTGGAACTTGCCGCGCACCCCTGAAATACACGTACCCTGCTCGCACTGGGCCAATCGCGTGTGTAACTTCCCGCGCACCCCTGAAATACACGTACCCTGCTCGCACTGGGCCAATCGCGTGTGGAACTTCCCACGCACCCCTGAAATACACGTACCCTGCTCGCACTGGGACAATCGCGTGTGCAACTTCCCGCGCACCCCTGAAATACACGTACCCTGCTCGCACTGGGACTATCGCGTGTGGAACTTCCCGCGCACCCCTGAAATACACGTACCCTGCTCGCACTGGGACAATCGCGTGTGCAACTTCCCGCGCACCCCTGAAATACACATACCTTGCTGAAATCGCGTGTGGAACTTGCCGCGCACCCCTGAAATTAACGTACCCTGCTGAAATCGCGTATGCAACTTCCCGCGCACCCCTGAAATACACGTACCCTGCTCGCAGTGGGACAATCGCATGTGCAACTTCCCGCACAACCCAGAAATACACATACCCTGCTCGCACTGGGACTATCGCGTGTGGAACTTGCCGCGCACCCCTGAAATACACGTACCCTGCTGCAATCGCGTATGCAACTTCCCGCGCACCCCTGAAATACACGTTCCCCGCATGGCGTTTGCTGTTTGGCAGCCCGGTGAACTGGTCCAGGGTTCGCGCAGCCCTTTGCGATGATTTAGCGATTTTGATGGCTTTTCCTTGCGCGAGGGCGTTCTTGGGGGCGTTACTGGCGCTGCTGCAGGGTCGCTGCGATTCTCTGCGCCACAGCTGGTTTGGGAGCCTGAAATCCATGAATACGCTGTGCACAGAAATCGGTTTTAGCGCACGTGCCTGGCGCAGACGCACGCGGACACTCTGCGCCAGCCGCTTGCGACACTTTTCTGCGAATTTCTATGAATTACCCTCTTACTTGTGCACCTCAAGGGTACACAGAGAGTCCTAGCATCTATAGTAGGACTTTGAAAGAACAACTTGACACCCTTGAATTGCCCTCTACTTGTACATTGCTTCAGTACGTTGATGACTTCCTTTTAGCTGCTGACTCTGAGAGCGCTCTTATGGAGGGCTCTGTGTTATTGCTTATCCATCTAGCTATGCATGGTCACAAAGCTTCACTTAAAAAGTTTCAATATTGTTGCCAGGAGGTTGCCTATTTAGGCTATCTCATGTCAAAGGAGGGAAGAAGATTGACACCTGAAAGAATAAAACACATTTCTGGCATGTCTATCCCAAATACACAGAAGGAAGTTAGAGCCTTGATAGGTATGGCTTCTTACTGTAGGTTGTGTATCCCAAAGTTTTCACTAGTGATCAAACCGATGTTGGCTTTGACAAAGAAGGGCATTTCTTCGCCATTGGCGTGGAACGCGAAACACCAGCAATCGTTTGACTTGCTTAAGACTGCATTATGCTCTGCACCAGTTTTGGGCACACCAAACTATGAAAAGGCCTTTGTGTTGTTTGTGCATGAATTTGATGGATGTGCTTTGGCTGTATTAATGCAGGAACATGGAGGGAAGAATAGGCCGTGCGGTTACTTTTCTTCCGCCCTTGATCCTGTAGCATGCACTTTGCCAAGATGTGTGCGAGCTGTCGCTGCTGCTGCTGCATCTGTAAAACAGAGTGAGGGAATGGTCCTAAGCCATGATCTAACCCTGATGGTGCCTCCCTCTGTAGATGTTCTACTGAACCGAACCCAAACGCAACACCTCACTTCTGCACGGTTGATGAAATATGAATTGATCTTGTTTTCTCCTCACATTCATTCAAATTAAGAAGTGTTGTGTTCTTAATCCGGCTGAACGCCTACCTTTCCCGCAAGATACTACTTGCGACGATGAAGAGACACATGATTGTTTGTATACTACCGAACAAGAAACAAAGGGTAGACTTGATTTGAAAGACACTCCTTTGGATAATCCGCAAGGAGAGCTGTTCTGTGATGGCTCCTGCTTCAAACTTCCGGATGGTACTTCCACAACTGCTTATGCAATCACCACATTAAGCACGGTCGTGGAAACCAAGAGAATCACGCATAACTCTGCGCAGGCCGCAGAGATGATAGCATTGACTAGTCAATATGCCTTTGGGGTGGTTCACAACTTTGGGAGACTTTCATCAGAGAGAGGGTTCCTAACTTCACATGGCACTAAAATCCAACATCGCTCCCTAATAGTACAACTACTCTCAGCGCTTGCACTGCTTACTCAGTTAGCTGTTTTGAAATGTGCAGCACATCGAAAGATTACAGATGACATAGGGAAAGGGAATGCTTTTGCTGATCAGATAGCTAGACAAACTGCTACCGATCCCCTTATGGAGATGTATGTTTCAAGGGAGACTGTAAATGCTTATGCAATAGATGAGGGTGTTGTGTCTGTATGGAATATCCAAGTTGATACCACATTAAAAGAATCCAAGATGTGGGCTGAAGGCTTGGGGAAACTTGATGATGACGGTTGTTGGGTGGACATAGTTGAAGGGAAATGGCTCCTCCCTGATGCGTATATCATGATGATGGTCATCATGGCCCATGGTCCTACGCATGTATGTGCCCAGAAAATGACAAAGATGTTAGAAAAAGTTTGGGCAAATGACAACATTTCTAAAATTGCCCAGCGCTACGTCCAGGATTGCATGATTTGCCTCCAACACAATGTGGGAAAGGGGACAGCAACTCCAAGGGGCCGTTTTGGGCCACCCTCTTTCCCCTTTGAAGTTATCCACTTTGACTTTATTGAAATGGAATGATGTGACAATAAAAAATATGTGCTGGTGGACATCTGTGGCGCGAAAACCATGTTAAGGGAATATTTTCCATGGTTCGGGCTACCAAGAGTCATCTGGTCGGACAATGGTCCACATTTTGACGCTGCTGTAAATTCTGCAGATATGTGTGGCATTACAGATCGACAAACGGTGCCATTCAGCCAGACATGCTGAGAGCACCGGACTAGTAGAAAGACACAACGGTATCATCAAGAACAAGCTCGCTAAGACGTGTGCCGGCACTAAATTAAAATGCCTTATCGATCGTGTTATTATCCATGCGTACAACCCCTCAAACTAAGACTGGGCTCTCTCCATTTGAGGTGGTAATGGGGAGACCTGCCAATATTTGGAACCTTCCTAAATGAAATTCATTGAGAAACGTTGAAAATGTATTACTTTCAGATTATTGTATCCAATTGACTAAAAACCTGTATTTGATTTATCAACAGGTACGAGAGCCTTTACCTGTGCGATGCGAGGGCCCGGGCCACAGTATACGGCCTGGAAGTTGGGTGCTCATCAAGGCATTTGAGCGCTCTTCCTGCCTTACACCTCGCTGGCGTGGGCCGTTCCAGGTCCTGTTGTTCACCCAAACAGCGGTGCTGGTCTCTGGAAGAAAGAACTGGATCCACGCGTCCCATGTTAAGAAACTTCCTCACCCAGTGCCACATGTTACAGAAGAAACAGAACCCCTCGCTAACGCTGCAACCAACGATCCCAAAGCAGTAAATAGCACCTATAGTGTGTTGGAGAATCTTTCTGAGCCCGTGAGGCTAGGGGAAGCCGCCATTTTGTCTCCACACTGTCCAAAAGGTTTGCATCCGGAATCTGCTGTTCCAAATTCAGCATCTTCACTTGTCTCTGATACGTTGCTTCCAATGGGAAGTGATGACACATTGTTTCCGGATCAATCAGTACCAGGAAAAGCAAGGTACAATCTGTGTCCAAAAAAATAGACTTACGGCACGGTTTGCTGTGCATCTGATAGACCACTGGTGTAACAGGGCCCCCCGCGGTGCAGGGGGCCCCGCCAGCACATGTTGTGTGGGGGCCCCCCCCTGGAGAAAAAAAAGAAAAAAATTAATTTTCAATTTTTTTTTTCTTTTTCTTTTTCAATTTACTCTGCATTTATAAAGAAATTATTTCTGTAATAGAAATCATTTCTTTATGAAGGCAGTTACTACAAAATGAAATGTTGTTTTTGAAGTCTGAGGGCGCTGCCCCCCCATGGCATGGCTGACCCTAGGCTGGAGGCCTCCATGTCATGGGGTGGGGAGAGCCCTATGTCTTAAAAAAGAAATAGTTTATTTTTGAAGTCACTCTGCCTTCCCAAAGAAATTATTGCCGTTATGGTTCGGTCCTTAACGAAAATAATTTCTTTATGAAGTCAGAGTGACTTCAAAAAGAAACAATGGGCCTCATTACGGGTTTGGCGGTAACCGTGCCGGTGCTACCGGCAGGTTGTCGCCAGACCCGTAATGATTTACCGGTGCCCAACTTCCCGGGAACACAGGCATTTTACAAGCCCACGGTACGGGAAGTCAGGTGCCGGAAAATGGTAAGTCCCCATTTCCATTGGACTCTATGGGAATGGGGTCCACGGAAGCACCGGCACCGTTAATAATGGTGCCGGTGCTTCCATGAAAATTCTGCGGGTGGGTGTCGTTCCGCCTGGCAGGTCTGGTCTAACCTGCCGGGTGGGATAGCAACCGCACGCAGAGCTGTAATATGCCTATCTGGAAAAAACGGTGCCGGTAAACTGTTTCCAGACGGGCATAGTTGTAATGAGGCCCTATTTTTTGGGAAGTATTAGGGCTCCCCTCAACCCCATGACGTGTGTGTGTGTGTGTGTGAGTGTATGGTGAAAGGCTGCACAATTAAATGTATAGGGGGCTGCCTGTGTGAGTGTATAGTGAAAGGGTGCACACGTTAATGTACGGGTGGCTGCGTGGGTGTGCCTGTATGGTGAAAGGGTGTGCACTTAAATGTATGGGTGGGTGCCTGGTAGAGTGTGCCTCTATGGTGAAAGGGTGCACACTTAAATGTATGGGTGGCTGTGTGGGTGAGCCTGTATGGTTAAAGGGTGCACACTTAAATGTATGGATAGCGGCTTGGGTGTTGCTGTATGGTGAAAGAATGCACACTTAAATATATGGATGGCTGGATGCGCGTGTGTGTATATGGTGAATGGTGTGTGTGCTTGCTTTCAGGGGCGCAACAAATCTACATTTCGGGGGCTAACCCTTCAAATGTTGGGAGAGGCGCTAACTTCATGGGCGGTGAGGGAGGGGCAAACTTATTTGTTTGGAGCATCTCATTTCTTTACGCATTTTAATGAGACTATTCTAGTGCATCTTCAATGTTACAAGCAGTTAACTCTCTCCTTCAAGTTTGAAAGCACCCACTTATGGACTGCTGTGAGAATGAGCGGTCTCCTGCTGCCTCCCTACCCTTTCAATCACTCAGCTGGCATGCAAGTATTAAACCCACATTACGATTTCAATTGCCTAAAAAATGTGGCATTTGAATGCAGGTACTAACAGTGAAATGCTTTGTTAGTAATTGCTGGGCTCTTGTTAACAGCAAAACCCACATCTGTGTCCTGTTCTGTCTGGCAACTGCTGTGAAGGTCGACCAGTTTGAGTCATCATAGCCCACAATTTCAGGGGGATGGGGGAGGGAGTGCTGAATCCCAGTCAACTCAATGGTGTTGCACCAATACTTGCGTTTAATGCCTTGATTACTCATTATTCCTCGCCCTATTCTTCCTCGTCCCAGTGTTTATGAGACACTACTTGTGTATGAGGCAGAGTGCCTTATACACAAGTACTGGGATGAGGTAGAGGTACATGGAGGTAATGCCTGACTTAGCTACCTGTAATCATCATTACTCCTAGTCCCACTTTTCCTCATCCCAGTACTTACCTTTGAGGCAAAGAGGCTCATGCGTAAGCTCTGGGACAAGGAAGAGGGACGGGGAGGTAATTCTGGGACCAGGAGCTGAGTTTGGAGGTTGGGTAGGGTTGGGAGGGAGAGGGGATGTGTGTGGGAGTTTGGGGGGGTGCAGGATTGTGCAACAAATCATAATGGTTGTCCATGTCCAGCTAAGCAGGCACGACATGTGGTATTAGTGGCTAGAGAGGCATTTTGGTGTAGCCAGTCTAGTTATTCCTCAGTTTGGTATGACATTTTTTTAACTGGGCATTTCTGATAAAGCAGTCCTGCTAAGTGAATTACCTGGCATGAATTACCTGGCTAGACTGCCATTTGGGTGCTGCCAGTCTAGCCGCTTCTCACTGTGGCTTTGTATATTTTTCTGGGCATCTGTGATCAATTTATATGATATAAGTCATTTATAACGTGCCTGTACACAAGTGGTTCTAGGCGCAACAAGACAAGGGTGGGAAATAGAGGGAGGACAAGACAAACAATCTTACTAGGCCTTGTGTCATTCAGATCGTGAAAGTGTAAGAACGAGAAGTGCAAGGGGAAAGCGAGGGGGGAAGTGCAAGGGAGAGGAGAGGGAAAAAAAGGGCAGCAATGCTCTGAGTAAGTGCAGCACGGCTCTGGGTAGTGCAAGGCAAGGACAACAAGGGACTGTAGGGTTACAGTTACAGCCCCTAAGTGCGTGGTAGGCCCAGAGGCAGTGCAAGGGTGACTGATCAAGAAAGAGTCTGGACTCAGTGAGACTCTGAGGGTAGCCAAACAACCAGGCGGTACAGCAGACAGGTAGGTCAGGTAGGCCAGCAGGGGAGGGAGAGAGAGGAAAGGTTTGAGCTGCTTCCGGAACTTCAGGTGGTCCAGCTCAAGTTTGAGAGGGGCAGGGAGGCTATTCCAGAGGGAGGTGCCTGCAGAGGGGAGAGATCTACCACCCACTCTCTGCCTGAAAAAGTGTTTAACCCTCAGAGAGGTGTAGGTAACAGAGGAAAGGGCTTGAGAAGGAAGATATTTTGGAAGAGAGCGTTGGATGTACTGTGGGCCCCAGGCCCAGAAAGCCTTGTGGACAATGCAAAGGGTAATGATCTTGATCCTTTCAGCAACTGGGAGCCAGTGGAGAGATTTCAGGGCTGGAGAGATACAATCCCTGGGGTTGAGGCCAAGGATACGTCTCGCAGCCCTGTTCTGGATTAGTTGCAGAGGGTGGAGAGTAGAGGAAGGCAGATTGAGAAAGAGGCTGTTGCAGTAGTCCAGCCTAGAGAGAACCAAGGCTCTGGAGACAGTAAGCTTCTGGGGGAAAGTGAGAAAGGGAAGAGTACTTTTGAAGAGCAGCAGCTGGTAGTGAGACTTCCTGGCGACGTCCGAGATGTGAGGAGAGAACGAGAGAGTGGAGTCAAAGATGACACCAGGTTGTTTGCCTCACAGAATGTCAAAGGAAGAGGGCCCAAGGCGGGCGGCCAGAGTGAGAGACGGAAAGCAGGGGCTGGGGTCCCAATCAGAAGGATCTCTGATTTACTGACATTAAGGCAGAGATCAGTGGAGGCACACCAATCCTGAATCGCAGATAGACAGTCAGGAATGAGCGAGAGAGGAGTCTGAGGGGAGCCTGAAGGAAAGCGGCGTGTCATCTGCATAACACTGAAAGTTAGAGGTGAAGGTAGAGATCAGATGGGCCAAAGGGGCCAAGTAGAGGTTGAAAAACCAGGGTGAGAGGATGGAGCAGAGAGAAAGGGACCAAGTTGGACCTGGGAGGGGCTGTCCAAGAGGAAGGAGGTCAGCCACTCAAGGGCCTGATCCGTGATGCCCATGTTCTCATGGAGTCGATTGATCAGGATTGATCAGGATGGCGTGGTTGACCGTGTTGAAAGCAGAGGAAAGACCAAGGAGATTGAGGACAGAAGGAATGCTGGAATCAAGGTTAGAGAGCAGATCTTCACAGGTGTTCAGGAGAGCAGTTTCCGTGACTCTGGTAGCTCTGAATCCATACTGAAGGTCATGGAGCACAACCAACAGATTCCATGTGGAGAGTTAGCTGGGAGATGGACAGCTTTTACAACAGTTTGCCCAGGAAAAGAGTGATGGAGATTGGGCAATAGTTTGCCGGGGAGGCAGGATCGGCAGACAGCTTCTTGAGGAGTGGATGCATCAGGGAGTGCTTAAGGTGAGAGGGCAACGTGCCAGTGGTGAAAGTGTGATTACAGAAATCGGCCAAGGCTGAAGCGAGGGTGTGTGCGTTAAAACACATATTTACATCGTTCTACTAGTGCAGTGTGTGGCATATACCTTCAGCAGCACATTTGTGGGTATTGCGCAAGCGTGATGTTCTATGGCGGCCCAGAGTGTGGCGCACCAGTGATTTGTTGCTAGGTTGGGGGGGCCCCCTCAGCATGGCTTGCAGGGGGGCCCCCACATTTTGTGTTACGCCACTGTGATAGACTTATGGCACGGTTCGGCTGAGCATTCGAAGAAGGAAAGGATCATCGAGGACTTGTTTTTGCCCAAATTTGAAAAAGGGGATTCTGTTGGCTAGGGTTGTGGAAGGACTTAAAAGTCGCGCGACCGGGAGGTCGCCAGCAACTAACATTGGGGTTTTCATTTGAAGACTACAATGCCTGCCACCGCTACCGCTAGTATGGGACTTGTAAATGAGGGGGTGACCAACTGGGACAATGGACAATATGCCTGGGCCCCGAAAACGTATTGCTGTGTTTTTATAATGATATTTGGGTTTTTAATAGTCGCTGTCTTAGGATTGTGGTACCTTGAGGAAATGCATCCATTAGAATCCTTGTTGCCCACTGAAAATGTACCTGCTGTTCCTACTCCCTTTGTACATTTGCATACTCTGCCCCCTAGGGATTCTCAGCATAGACAAAGGTACCACAATAATACTCTGCTACTTATCATGAATGCTACGCATGCCATTGTTAATAAGTCTAACTGTTGGGTCTGCTCACAATTACAGCAACACGGGGATAAGGTGCTAGGTTGGTATATTCATTCTTTACCTTTGACAACTGCTTGTTATGCTTCTCTTAGAGCACTGTTCTTTGGCCGTTGAAATGACAGCATCTCAGGGAACTTTGAGGGCACTAATTTGAATAGTTTTGAGAAACGTGTTTTGACTCCCCTGGGATGCTCGCTTTTCGCAAATAGGAGTAAACCTAACGTTGCTTCTATTAGGCCTTCTGATAGACTGTCTTGTCCTTTTCAATCTTTGATTTCCTTCAAGATGGCTCTGATAGGCAATAAGGATGCCATGCCTCCTTCTTACACTGTTAACCATAGCCCCGATTCAGTTTCTTTTTGCATACAGAGGAATGGAAATCGGTCAATGGGAGATTTTCTAGGTTGTGGCAACGTTGCAAATTTGACTGGGGAAAACAGACCTTTGTATGTAGGCGAACCTGTCTACTTTGTCTGCGGTAATGTAGCATTCCCATGGTTGCCCAGGGATTGGCAGGGAACCTGTTATTTAGGGATCCTGTTACCTGGGGTGTTTATAGCTAGTACAAAAGAAGTTTCAAAGGCTCGTCCATGGCGGGACGAGAATGGTGACACTACAGCACAAATCTTGGGAGATATAGCTAAATCAGTTGTGCCATTTTGGGGGCAGATAGCGAATTCCGAAGATATCAGAAGACTAGCGAGAGTACTCGAGAGAACCATCAACCGGACCACGGACACACTCTATAATATCACATTAGAACAGAAGGCGATAAGACTAGTAGCACTTCAAAACCGGATGGCATTAGATGTCATTCTGGCTGAACGTGGTGGAGTGTGTAAATTAGTGGGGTCCGCTGGCTGTGCTTTCGTGCCAGATTCCTCCCCAACCATCTTCAAGGCAATACAGAATCTGCACGTCCTTAGTTCATAAGTGCATGTTCCCGAGGGAAATTGGGATCTTAGCGCTTGGTTCTGGGACTTCTTGCGATCTTGGGGTTGGAAGGTACTTTCGGTCGTGCTGATTATTTTGGGAATCCTGTTGTTTCTTTGTTGCTGTATTCAATGTCTACCTAATATATGTTCGATGCTAGGGGGATGTTGCGCACAAGCAATAGGTACGATAGGACATAAAGTGTATGCCCCAGATAAAACTTCCAAAGAATATGGGCCTCATTACACGGATGGCGGAGAACCATGGTGCTATTAGTGCCATGGTTCATGCCTGTAAAATACCGGCACCGCCTTGGCGGAAAGGGGAAATACCACCCCATTCCAAGGTTGGCGGGACGGTAATTCCCCCTTCCACCATTGCCCTTCCCCATTCCCATTTATGCCCCATAGGGGCAATTAGCTCCCTGGGTCCCTTTGCGGGTTGGTTTTTAACGCCTGCAAAAAGCAGGCGTTAAATTCCCCAACCCGCAAAGGGGACCTCGTAGTAAGGCGGTAAGGATTTACCGGTAAAATACCGGTACCGGTAAACCCTTACCGCCATCCGTGTAATGAGGCCCTATGTGTTGAAAGAAATTTTAGCGAATGACCTAATGGCAATAGGTATTTCCGGCAGTGATTCAGGGTGCATGGACGATGATGCATGGAGTTAGTTGCAAGGAGATCCAAAGTAGTTTTAGCACTTGGCATGGGCGAAAAGGAGGGTTTGTCAAATGAGAAATTATATTGTGCCTCCTATCGCAATAAATATATGTTTATTGTCCTACACCAAGCTGCTTATAAGTCGCTTGCGAAGAAATCCGTTTTGCAAGGTCCTGACCTTAAAAATCAATGTAAGCCGCCATTTTAGGTCAATCCGCCATTTTGGGTTTGCTTCGTAAATTCACCCTGTGAGTTAAAATGGTGGACAATGTCATTCTGAAATACAACATGGCTGTCTTGACCCCTGTATGTAGCTAATATGTAACTTGCCTACAGGCCACTTGTTGAGGTCGTAAACTGAGACTTTGTCCTTCGTTGACCTGTGTATAAAGGATTACTCGTGCAATGAAACTAATCCACGAGCATATGTTAAGAACAATGTATCCAAGTACTGAACGTAGAACACTTGTTTAAACTACATTGTATTAATGTTTGAGAAGACCTTCATGGAAAATCCCAGGATACACAGTTGCCGTATAGGCTTGTTGATATATGTATTAAAAGCAAACCAGTTACATGTGGATGTGCGAAACTCGGCATGAACCCTAGTTCGGTGATGTATTAGCTGAATATTAACTCAAAGTAGGGCTGCACATCGTGCTCACGAAGAGTATAAAAGACCAACGCATTCTAATGTACAGCGTCTCTCACTGAACACACTGAACCACGCTGGAGTTCATTGTGTTGCACTGAGGGCTGATAGCTATCTGATTTTGCTCTGTTCTACGTAACTGGATTCAGTATAAAATAAAAGTACTTTGTATGTTCCTTTGTAACCCGTGTTCGGTGTATTTCCTTTTGGGGTACTCAGCCTCGATATTTTGATTTTGTTTTCACAATAGGACATAAAGTGTATGCCTCAGATAAAACATCCAAAGAGTATGTGTTAAAAGAAATTTTAGCGAATGACCAAATGGCAATAGATATTTCTGACAGTGATTCCGGGTGCATGGACGACGATGCATGGAGTTATTTGAAAGGAGATACGAAGTAGTTTAGCACTTGGCATAGGCCAAAATGAGGGTTTGTCAAACGGAATATTATATCGTACCTCCTATTGCACTATTGCAGCGAATATATGTATATTGGCCTACGCCAAGCTGCTTGTAAGCCGCTTGCGGAAGAAATACGTTTTGCAAGGTCCTGACCTTAAAATCAATGTAAGCCGCCATTTTAGGTCAATCCGCCATTTTAGGTTTGCTTTGTAAAGTCACCCTGTGAGTTAAAATGGTGGACGATGTCATTCTGAAATATAACATGGCTGTCTTGACCTCTGTGTGTAATTAATATATAACTTGCCTGCAGGCAACTTGTTGAGGTCGTGAACTGAGACCTTGTCCTTCATTGACCTGTGTGTAAAGGATTACTCGTGCAATGAAACTAATCCGCGAGCATATGTTAAGAACAATGTATTCAAATACTGAACTAATAACACTTGTTTAACTACATTGTATTAATGTTTGAGAAGAACTGCATGGGAAATCCCAAAACACACAGTTGCCGAGGAGGCTTGTTGAACTATGTATTAAAGGCAAACTAGTTACATGTGGATATGTGAACTCGGCATGAACCCTAGATCAGTAATGTATTAGAAGAATATTATCCCGAAGTAGGGTTGGACATCGTGTTCGCAAATGGTGTAAAAGAGCAATGAATTCTAATGTACAGCGTCTCTCATTGAACACACTGAACCACGCTGGAGTTCGTTGTGTTGTACTGAGGGCCGATAGGTATCTGTTTTTTTTCTTGGAAAACTGTTCAGTATAAAATAAAGTACTTTGTATGTTCCTTTGTAAACTGTGTTTGGTGTATTTCCTTTTGGGGTACTCAGCCTTGACATTTTGATTTTGTTTTCACATTACGACTTGAATACAAGACGGAGTATTCCATGCAGTCATGCTCTTGTGACAACACAGATACCAACCCAACCTTTGAGGCATCAGTCTGAACGATGAACTGATTGAAGCCAGACTCCTTCAAGACAAGTTCTTAGCTTAGTATTCACTTTATGCCGCCAAAGTTTCATTGATCTTCTTTTACCAAGACCATTTTTTGTGAGTGAGAGTTCTTTAACTTGTTTGTAAGATTGGCGGCCAAGGTGGAATAATTGGGAATAAAATGTGGGTAATAGACTGTCAATCTTATAAAAGCTTGAAGGTTGCCCTTGGTTTTAGGTATCAGTGCTTGATGTACCGCTTTGACTTTTTCAGCTCAAGGTTTAATCAGTCCATTTCCCATGAAGTAGACCAGATATTTTAAAGCTGCCTGGGCTAGATGTCATTTTTTGGGTTTGCTGTTAAAACTGCTCTTCTGAGGGCTTGTGCAATCACATAGAGGTGGTGCATGTGTTCGGGCCAGGTCTTTCTGTGCATGATAATGTCATTCAAGTAGGCTCCAGAAAAGCTAGGGTATGGTCTTAAAATCTTATCTATTAACCTCTGGAATGTAGCAGGAGCACCGTGCAAACATAATCGGAGTACTTTCAATTGAAAGACCCACTGCGGGGTGGAAAAGGTGGTCATTTCCCTATCGGTGGGATTTAGTGTTCCCTGGAGTATCATTTGGTTAAATCCAGAGTGGATATATATTTAGATGACCCCAACTTATCGATGATCTTATTGATTTGTGGCATAGGGAAATTGTCAAATGAAGAAATTCAGTTTGCTGAAATCTATACAAAGCCTCCAAATCTTGTCTGGTTTTGCCACAAAGACGATGGAGGAAGACCACAGATTCTCTGAGTGAGGGCTCAATTATGTTGGCCTTGAGCATTTTGTTGGGCTCTGTCTTGATAATATTCCCCCTTGCCTCCAGGATCTTTGCCCGGCTGGTGTTCCTATGTAATGGAAGACATTCTGCACTGTACCTGGTTCTTCAGGGAAGACCTCTGGAAATGTGTTTAATAAATCATGAAGGCCTTCTGGTTGTGATAGTGGTTGATGGTTGGTGACCAACTGGTGTTCTAGGCCTTGGTAGGTATTTAGGGTGACCATGGCTACATTAGCCTCCTCTACCGGCTCGATTTTCCATTCTTTTAACAAGTTCACATGGCATATTTGGGTCTTCTGGCATTTATCTGGTTGGGCCACTACACAATTCAAGGGATGTTTTCTGTCAAGGATTTTATAGGCATGTAGTATTTTGAGATCATTTTGTTTGCTCAGGTAGGAAGGAGAACTAAGACAGATCCCCCAATGGAGAAACATTGGGCTACCCCTTATCTATCATATAGGGCCTTTTCATGTTCTTTTGCCCTACCTAACTGATGTCTTACAATTTCCCTAACAGCACTTATATGGGATTTTAGCTTCTGGTATGTCTATGAAATGGGTTTGATGGCCTTTCCTCTTTCTCCACAGGTCTCTTTTAACATATCCAGTACATCTGGAGTTCTCTACTGTGAAAAAACTGAAAAGGGGAATAACCTAGAGATGCCTGATATGTTTTCCTAATTGCAAAGACGGCACAGGGAATCATGACTTCCCAAATTCTACCATTGGCCTCTACCAGCTTGAGGAGTATTCTTTTTAAGGTCTGGTTAAATCTTTCCACAATGACATCCATCTGTGGGTGATACGTGGTGGTACGTAGAGTTTTAATGTGTAGTATTTCTTTTACATCTTGCATATTTTTGACATAAATGTGGTACCTTGATCCATGAAGATTTCCTTTGGGAATCTGACCCGTGACAGAAAGGAAAGTAGATTCTTCAGGATCTGTTGACTTGTATTCTTTCTAAGAGGAAATACTTTGGTATACCGAGTAGCATAGTCAATAAATCACGAGTATGAATTTATTTCCTACCTTAGGTATTTCTAGCAGGCCCATTATGTTCATTGCTATTCAGCACTTCAATGATGGTAAGGGGGCTGTAACGGGGCCTGGGGAAAAGGAGCGGCTGCAGTCTTTTGACAAATCTTGCAGATAGAGACATAGTTCTTCACAGCTGCGAACACTCCAGACCAGTGTAAATTGGGTATTTCCTGGCTTTGGGCCTTCCCTATCCCTGATGGGCAGCCTTGAGATTAGAATGGGCCAGCTACAACATGATCCTCTGAAGACTGCAGAGAATTACTAATTATGTTCGGTGACTACCATCTTTCCTAACATCCCCTTAATATAGTAGCCCATTTCTGGTAAATAAGAAGGGATCAGCTTGATTACACCCTTGTTCCTCCGAGGTTATCCTCCCAAAGGCCTCTATTAGGGCTAGATAATTCCTTTGGGCAAAAGCAGGATTGGGTAATGGGGTGATGTCCTCTGCCGCCCTTAGACTGGTTTCCTCTCTAACGAGGCCAGCTCCTCTAAATCCCAGTGACCCTCTTTATGTTTTGGTTAATGTGTTTACCTCTTGGGTACTGGGATGAGGGCTTTTTCAAGGATCCATTGTGCTACGGCTTACCCCTCTTTAACCAGATATGTGGTAGTCTAGTGTTTATGGAGGATCACCTTCACCTTCCCACTATATTCGGGATGTGCCATGTCTGTCGCAACCTCTAATGCATATCTTCAGGCAAAACCAGTTAGGCGTTAGTCTGATGTAGATTCCCAGTGGAGGGGAAAGACTTAGACCTATTGGTACTAAACGCCTTTCATTTGGCAGATGGAAATATTCTCTACACGAAGACTTGGCCTTCTCTGTAAACTTTGCGAGTAGCAGGGGTCCCCAGCCTAAATCAGCTGGCTGACATCCTACTTCTGACACAATATATGGTGAACCAGAAGAAGAACTCGGACTAAGGTGTTCCATGTTTCCTCTTTCAACTTATTTTGACTGTGTTCAGGATTTCAAGTTAACTTTCCTCTTATCCAGGATAGCTTCATCTTTTCTAATTCTCCTTCAGTATTTAACCATTCAACAGTTCATTTCATACACTTATTGTTCTTGGCTTCCCTTTTTCTCCAACTCAACTCTTTTTCTCCCTAGTGCTCTCATTCTCGCCATCATCTTCCTGATGATGGGTAAACCTCTGTGGGAGCATTTGTCATTGTAGTTCCTTCTTTGTTGCCCAGACAGCTGGCATCTTGCCTGCTTTGGCTACTCATTTCTCGTAGTTTCCTGTTTCTGTACATTGCTGCGGTTGTCCCGTGCTCGACCATAATGACTGGTGCTTTAAGTCGTCAGTGGTATCAGTGATGTACCTGAACACCTGGTCCACCAATGATTCTGATCCCTGGTCTCACCACCACCTGTGGATGGACTCTGACTTTTGGTTTCTCTGGCTATTTGCTGGCCACGGCTTCGGCGTATCGCCTGATATGCTTATGCGAGTTTAAAACTGGCGGTCTCTGGAGTCTCTCTCGCTGGTTTGGTGTACGTGGCTTGGGGAAATCCCCTGATGGTGCACATCTCTTACTCTCTCTCAGGTTTGTGTCACATAGCCTGTGACCTTTCTCAGCTGACGTGAGGGTGTTTCTCTCGCTCTGTACCGTTCTTCTTCATTCCCCAAAGGATTCCTGTTTATCCACCTCTTCAGGGATTGGAACAGGGGTTTTTCAGTGATATGTTCTACTTCTCTTGGTTCAAAATGCCCTTTAGGATTCTCCTCGTCCCATTAGGGATAAATCATAGTCTTGGGTATCATGGTTCCTCTTCCGAGTATGGATAATTCACAGTTCTTGGTATTATTGCTTTCTCATCCCAGTGTTGGTACTTGATGGAATCTGGTGTTTCCAAGCATCCCGTGTAGGCCCTAGTGTGTACTGTAGGAGGGAGTTCCTCACAGTAATGGGAGTCCTTGTCCCCAAAGTGGGAGTCTCTCCCGGTGAGGTCCACTTGCCTGTACCCTAATGGAGGGTATTGCAGAGCAGCTCACTTCCCTAACCTCACAGAAAGGGGCTCCCACTTGGGGAGAAGTGACAAGTTCCCTCAATTCATCATAGTGGTGGCATTAGGCGACCAGGAGGAGGAATGTGAAAAACAGCTGGCAGATGGATAAGAAGATCAGAGTAAGGGAAGTAGATCAGAAATTACTGCAAAGTAGGAAAAGATGCCAGAGCTCCTTAAGACCTGGGCCTGCAAAGCACTCATCAGCTTTTAAATAATAACCAGTGGAAGGGCCATAGCTAATCGGACTGTAATTACGGTCTACGGGAGGTGTAATCTAGGCTATGAATAACTTCAGAAGGTGTATTTTAATAAGGAAGAACATTAGGGGAAAGTTTGAAGTATCCTGAGGACCAACCTTTAATCAGTAAACTTCTCTCAACATAAATACATCACAAAAGTGAGTTGAAAAGAACACAAATCACAATTCTTTACTTTCTACAAATTTCACTTCAAGAAATAATTAGCGCTGGTCAGTGAACACATTTATAGAGGTAGTGCTGTCCAATTTAAATTTTCCTGCACGCTTAAAAGGCTAGCAGTTTTTTTTTTGACAAAGTTGTTCAAATGCGTATGGCAATTATTATTTCACCCACACTTTCGCTTTAAAATAAACACATGGTGATTTAGTGGTTTGTTTTTCAGATCTGTGTCCCCCACTATGGTCTGGGTTGGGGAAGTCTGACATGAAAATGTGAATGATTTGGGAATTTTGGATTTTAGACCCCCTCCACTCAAAGGCCTGTGTTGGGGATGTTGGATGGTAAACTCAAAGGACTGTGTTAAGGGAAAGTTCGACAAAAAGATTGGACTGATTTAAGAACAAAGACACCCTCTTCCTTAAAGAAGTTGGGGTCAACAGGACAGAAAGGATTACCCAATTCAATGACATGCTATAGTTTTTCAGCGTACACTGGTAAGTGAGCTTTGTTAATTTTGAATTTTAACAAAAATCACCCTGTAGTGGTCCACCAAATGGGGACTTAATTAAATTAATAATTTTGTTAAGTAGGCTAAGTATCTACACCGTTTTGTCCCCCTCCCATTATAAAGGGAAAAGATTTAAGGCAAGCAGACCCTCCACTGTTTGGTTTCCTAGGGCTCATTTCTACTTACATAGATAGCCTTTGCTTAAAGGTCAGAAAATCCGTCTGCATGTCAGGACATTCTAGAAAGAAAGAGCAGAGGTCTTGTTACTCTCAAGGATGGCCTCCCGCTCTCCAGCCTCCTTAAAAAACATTCTGCTGCCCTGCTAACTATTGTCCAATCTCCAACACTCCTTTCCTTTGAAAACTCCTGAAAAAGCTGGCCATCTCCCAGCTTAATCTTCACACTGAATCTGTTGGTTGTTTACGTGACCTTCAGTTTGGCTTCAGAGTGGCCAGAAGCATGGAAACCGCTCTCCTGACCATCCATGAAGACCTGCTCCCCAACCTCAATTCTAATACCCCCTGTGTCCTCTTCTTACTTGATCTCTCTTCCGCCTTTGAGATGGTCACCCATGCCATTCTGCTCACCCGTCTCCATGATAACCTGGGCATCACCGGTCAGGCCCTGGCTTGGCTGTCCTCTGTCCTCTCCGATCGACCTTCCCAGGTCCAACTTGGGTCCTTCCTCTCCTATATCTCTATTTCTACCTGTGGTGGTCCCTAGGGGTCTAACGTCTCTCCCTGGCTGTTCAACCAATACCTGGCACTTCTTGCTCACTGCATTGCCGCTCTCTGCCCCAACCTTTGGTGCTCTGCAGATGATTCTCAACTCATTTTCAGGCTCCCCTCTGCCACATCTTCTCCCTCTCTCATCACTGATTGTATGTCTGCCATCCACCTGTGGTGTGCTGCCAATGATCTCTGCCTTAATGCCAGTACGACCAAGATTGTCTTCATCGGCACACCAGCTGCCTCCTTTCCTGTCGCTCTCTGGCCGGCCTCTCTTGGCACTCTTCCTGCTCCCACCTGTGAGGCTAAAAACCTCAGGGTCACCTTCACACTTTCCTTCTCTCCTCACATCTCTGACGTCTCTAAAAAGTCACACTACCAGCTGCACCTCCTTAGCA
The DNA here is from genome assembly GCF_040938575.1 of Ambystoma mexicanum. Taxonomy (NCBI): domain Eukaryota; kingdom Metazoa; phylum Chordata; class Amphibia; order Caudata; family Ambystomatidae; genus Ambystoma; species Ambystoma mexicanum. The sequence continues at coordinate 1,106,347,315 of NC_090933.1, read as the reverse complement.
GTGTTCTTCCTTTCCTCTCCTTCGCCCAGAAGCTCACTGTCCCCAGAGCTCTGGTTCTCTTTAGGCTGGACTACTGCAACATCCTCTTTCTAAATTTGGCTGCCTCTACTCTCCGCCCCCTGCAACTCATCCAGAGCAGGACTGCGAAATTTGTCTTTGGCCTTACTCCCAGGGATCATATATCCCCAGGACTGAAATCTCTGCACTGGCTCCCGGTGACGGTGAGGATTAATTTCAAAACCCTCTGAATTGTCCAGAAGGCCTTCTGAGGGCTGGGACCTCAATAACTTCAATTCTCTCTTCCTAAATATCTTCCTTTGCAAGCTCTTCCCTCATCCGCTTCCAACTCCCTCAGGGTTAGTCGCTTCTCCAAGCAGTGAGTTGGTGGTAGATCTCTTTCTTCTGCTGGGGCCTCCCTCTGGAACAGCCTTCCTGCCTCTCTGAAACTTGAGGAGAAGCATCTCCAGTTCCGAAGCACCTCAAAACCTTCCTCTTTGCTTCTGCTTTCTCTCTTCCGCTCCCCTGCTGATCTGCTGGCTGAATCTGAAACTGCACTGGTTACCTGGCTACCCTCTGATCTCGGGCCCAGGTCCCCTCCCCGCCAGTTGCACACCCTGAACTGACCTACTGGAAACCCTTGCACTCAAGGACTGTTTCTGTATCCCTGCAGCCCTGACTAGCACTTGACCCCTGTTGTCTGCACTTACCTTTGCCATCAGCAGACCGCCCTTTTATTTATTGTCTTATTTATTTCACTGTTATCCTATGTACTGCACTGCCCCCTCCCATTTCCCCTTCTCCCCTCCCCTGAACTTGCACAATCTCAATGTCACCTGTCCTAGTAGGATCGTTGTTTGTCTTCCCTCTGTTTCCCCTCCCTTCCCTCATCACGCTTTGAAACACCTGTGTATAGGCACGTTATAAATGCCATATCATATCATATCATATCATATCACCAAAGGATCCAGTCAGCTTTTTTAGGCCTTCATAGAAATAGACAGCTCCACCCAGATGCACTCTCATCAATCTCCTCTGGTGTTTTCTTGCAGCTGTCAGATGGTAGGTTTCATCAGCTCTCTTCAATGGTAATTTTCAACAGCTCTGTCTCTTGCTCATAGTGCATTACCCCTTATATAGCAGCGAGGACACCATCAAGTTTATAATCTTGTGGGAGTACCCTGCAACAGTTCTCGCTACTAGGATTGGACAGTTACCCTTCTCTCTCCTCCCTACTTCAGCCCGCCCTACGGATTGGATTAGAAGTCTGGAACAGAAATATGGCAATTACCATTTACAAGCTCCATTTGTTCTCATGTCAAATTTTGTCACAAATCTAATTGTGTGGCAAAACTTCATAAGTTTATTTGCAACAGCCATAATATATATATATATATATTCAGATTCAGATTATAATGGGGAATTAAATAAGATGACAGCCTGTTCCACACCATTTTGCATGGCCATGCGGCAATTTTCTGCCATTTTCACAGAAAGCATAATTGTTAGAAAAATGCAGTTCATTCACCATGTTCCTAATTCCATCCTCCAACCGTTCACCAACTCTCACATTTGGAACATTTTCAGATTAGCTAGAAACCCATTTTAGATGTCCATTACAGTTTGCTGAGTCGTAGGTGAATGAATTTTGCCTGGAAAATACCTACAAATTGACACATACATAAAGGCAATCTGACTTATGGTTGCTGGGAAAAAGGCTTAAATGATAATAGTCCTTTATAATTAATAGTAAATCTTCATGTTGGACAATGGCAATTCCCCAGCCTCCAGGACATTTGTTCTCACTGAGCCAGCCTGTGAGCAGTGTTTTCTGTTTGTTAGTCTCTTTGTGTTGGAAGCTTGCTCTTTGAAGTTGGAGTTTCAGCCTCTTTTAATTGTATTGTCTTGTTGTACTCTACATGCTGGTCATGCTCCAGCCAAAGGAAATTGTCCTGTAGGGACAGCAAGTCTAAAGGACACTTGGTTTCCACACCTTTCAGAGGCCACACTGTATTACAGTTGTAAACCACTGGGGGGGAAGTAAAAACCAACATTCCAGTGGGGGAGTTCTTTGTGACATGTGCCCCACAGCCAGCAAAAGGGTTTGTCTCCGGCCTACAGAAACATTTTCATGGAAACAAAGTGGGGGTTTTCTTTTCAAATGTCTGCTGGTATTTTGTATGCAAAACATAATATATACTACTTTTTGTCAACACGCATCATGTCTTTTTTTCACACTGACATTTTAATGTTGACTGGGGTACATTTTTTACATTTAAACTGCAAATATCCATGCTAAGCCGTTTTTGTGTCAATGTTTAAAAATCCTGTTTTCCATGTGAAAGGGACTTTTGAATTCATTCTTCCTTTGTGGATTAAAATTCTGCTTTTCCTTTGGCTTTGACAAATAGGCCTTTTTTTCCACATAGCCCTTCAGTTTTCACTTGCAGCCACACATGCAATGCTGTTTGCGTGTTAGTGTTGAAATATCCTGCTTTCCATGTGAAAGGGACCTTCACTTTGGGGCCTTTGAATGCACCCCACATGTGTCAATACTGAAATGCATTGCGCAAAGAACAATGAAAGTATGTTTCTATAGTGACAATACTGACAAGTATTGGGACTAGCCAGCATGAACATGTGTTCTCAAATTGGCAATATTGCATTATATTCTGGGCGCAGGATATTGAAAATGTGTCACTTTAACAATGCTGGCTTTTATTGTAGGCACAAACAAAATGAAATTGTGATGTAAAATACTTAAGTATGCTGCTGGGGATCTGGCATCTGATTGTTTTGTGTTATCCTACAGAACCAATCATAACTTGCATGGCTTTTTAACCAAACATTTTTGAAAACTTGTACAGTCAGTTGAACAATATTATTTCATTATTAAAAAGAAAGAACATTGTTGAAGATAGCTAATTTTAACCCTCCTATTATGCTTCCTGCTCTCTCGCTATGTTTGGTCTTGCATGCTAATTTGGAGGACATATTATTTCACCACCACTGAAAAAACACTATGCAAACGCTGACCTGGAGTCGTTTTGAATGGGGTGTGATTTGTCCTTCTAGCACTGGAAGGTGCACCCACCATCGCTCCTGACCACAATGTGGAAGTACATTTTTCATAAACCAGGTTTAAACAAATATTCATTGGATTAAATATTTGCTTCTCACCATTGCAGTGCTGCAGCACCAGCAGTATATGGTTTGTATTCTTTTATTTCACTTTGTGGCTGAGGCACTGCTATGCACCCTATCCCCACTCCTGATCACAGATAGACCCTTACCAATAGAGCACATCGACTTCTGGCTAAATGACTCACTCGTTACCCTTACTCCTTCCAAGTCCGCTCCCTCCTGCAAAGTACCTTCCCCCAAATGGTTCATCCCCACCTGAATACTCTAAAAACTGAAAACCATTCCCTTGAGCGCAACTGACATGCTTCCAGAACCCCACAAAGCAAATCAGTATTCGTCCACCACCACCAAAACTACAAATCATAGATCTGAAAGGCCGAAAGGCCAAGAAAGCCTATCATGATAAAAGGTTCCTGAACTGCTATAGCGACAGAAAAGAGCTCCTTAGGATCATCACAGCATTCCTGAACACTTCCTGCACCCCATTTATGACTGCCTCTCTGAACATTTCCACAAAACAGCCCTAGGCAGGACGGCGACCCTCAATGCCAAACTCTCCAACCTGCCTGCCTGCCCAACACCCGCTCTACAAGAATCAGTGCTTCTCCCCGCGAGATCCCTTTGTTCTGCTCTTTCAACCCTATTTCAAACAGGAGTTTGTCAAACCACTATCCGACAGTCGACCCTGCGGCTCCCCACTTGACCCTAGCCCGACCTCTCTCCTCAAAGAAATCTTCACCTCCACTTGTGCAGGAGAACTGGCAAGGTCCATTCTTAATGACTCCCTCACCTCCGGCATCTTCCCAGAACCCTTCAAAACCATGCATGTAACACCTCTTCTCAAAAAAGCATCCCTCAACCCTCTCCTACCAATCAACTACAGGCCAATTTCCAACACCCGATTCTTGACAAATCTCATCGACCGCAATGCGTACTCACAGCAAAATGGTTTTGTGGAATCAAACAACCTCCTAGACCCCGTGCAACCAGGTTTCTGTCCGAGTCACAGAAAAGAAACTACACTGATCTCTATCTGGGATGACACCATTACCCATGGTCCTACTTGACAGACTGCACTTCCAGATTCAGCGCTCAACTAGATCGGCTCGTTCCTCACTAATAGACAGCAAATCACTCTTCTCCCCCATTTCCACTCCACCACATGCGGAATGAACACTGGATTACCCCAAGGCGCCTGCCTCTCACCACTTCTCTTCAACCTTTACATGACTCCTCTGCCCAGGAGTATCCACTCACAAAACCTCACCTGCTATAACTATGCGGATGACAGAAAAATCATCTTCAGAATTCCTAACTCGATCTCTGGCCTTCTCCCTGACCTAGTAGCATGTCTCACTGACATTGACCGCTGTATGATGACTAACCATCATCTTCTGAACCCAGAGAAAACGGAGATCATGGTATTCAGCAAAATTGCTCTATTCCCCCAAACGACTCCCTAGCCACCTTCACTCAGCCCACCCCTCTACCTCCGACCACCACCAAAAACCTTGCCTGCACCATGTACTTGGACCTAACTATGTCTCATCACATAAACAAGGTATCCAAATCCTGTCATTTCCACCTTACGCTACTGAAACACATTTTCCCTGTAAATGATTTCAATCTGGCACACACCGAAGTTAACGCCTATCTTGTAGTGCACAACTGAAATCCTTATTTATTTTTGTCTAAAAGTTATTTATTCTGAACGATGTACCACTCATATCACGCCCTTCTCCTGGAACCCCCCCCCCGGTCATTTATTTACAATTTAATGACACTATGTTTTAATGGGTACACAATTGTTAAACGGGATATCATATTGTGCCTCCTTTTTTGTATATATCGGCCTAAGCCCAGTCACTCTGCGAAGAAAACCGCGTTGCAAAGTTCTGATCTTAGATCTATTTAGCCGCCATTTTAGGTCCGTCCACCATTTTGATTTCTATTCTAAAGTAGTTCTGTGTTCTAAAATGGTGGAAAGTGTTTCTCGCTTGTAACTGCTCCATCCTGAACATTGTACGTGAGTTAATGTCTAAGCTGTCTGTTGGCCTAATGTTTGGGTTAAGTAAAGAGACCTTGTCCCATGCCTGACTTGTAGACAGAGGATTACCTGCGCCAAGAAGTCCGATCCGCAGACATACATCAACCACAATGTTGTATCAATACTGAACGTGGACACTAGCTGAACTTCATTGTATAGGACATGTGTTAAGGCTTATTGTTAAATCCGAGAATACACTGTTGCCATTGTGACTTGTTGACATGCAAACTGAAGATGATCCACATGCATATAGTTGGACAAACCAGATGTGAACTCGGCACGAACCCTAGACCGAGTATCATTAACCTGTAGAGGGGCTGGACAGTATGATTGGAAATGTGTAAAATGCACAACTGTTTAGATGTCCAGTACCACTCACTTCTCACACCGAAAGGGCTGGTATTCGCTGTGATGTACTGAGGGCCAGATATCTATCTGATACTTTGTTTCTTTGTAAACTGTACAGTCTTAGAATAAAGATCTGTGAATCTTTATAAGCCTGTGTTTGGTGTATTTCCTTTTGGGGTACTCAGCCTCGATATTTCCTCTTGCTTTTACAGATGGCGCCCGAATAGGGACCCTCAAGATTGATGCCATCTCGTTGAAGGTTGATGCGGCTATCGGACCAGGATCAGATGGTGAAAAAGAGGGCCCCTTTCTTGGATGCGACGTGACACCTCAGCAGCTCTGCACGACCTGATCCCTGGATGGTGAGCCCGCGGTCCGAGATGGCATCTTGACGAGGGTCCATATATCGAGGCGGGCAGATTTGCCGAAATCACCAACCACGTGGGACCTTTGTTAGCAATTTGAAATCTTAGCGGACCTCCTTAGGAGTTGATCAGGTGAGTCGTGACCCGATTCTTAAGTATCCTGATAATTAGTTTTGGCGCATTGCACTCGGGAGTACAATTATTGACCAGGTAACACCAGCATTCTGATATGCCTGGGAAATTGTCTGCCTGCTTCAAGGCGTTATTCAGCAGTGACAGACAATCTTTGGAATTTGGCCGACCGGCGCCAATGAAGTGGTTGCCGGCATGTACTATGTACTGTAAGCACGGCATTGGTAGCACAGTGTTTAATGATATTTGGCACAGACAAACTAGACATGCTTCCGAATTTCAGTGGCCAATCAATGGTAGTTTTGAAATTCCTCGTATTGAATACTTAGAATCCATATTATTAAAGAAAAAGGCTAGACCTGCAGCATTTGATATTTTACAGAATTGGAAGAAAGAAGCTATGCAGCAACTTAAGAGTAGGGAAATACATGCGCGCTGTCATATGACGAACGCCAAAAAAGCGTTGTTATATGATCAAAATAAACAGTCTGAGTCAGTTAGAAATATGGAAAGGGCTTTTTCACTTGGTATCCAGAAAATGTATCCTTCTAAAGACTTTCATGTATCTGATGAGCTGACAAATGTTTAAATGAGCGCAGGCCTGGTGCCACTGCGCCACCTCTGTATGTTCCTCTTCCTGCTGTTATTCCTCCTCCTGTAGCTCCTCCTGCTCCTCCTATTGCTCCTCTTGATGTTCCTCTTCCTCTGGCTGTTGTTCCTCCTCTTGTTGTTGCTCCCCCGCCTGCTCCTCTACCTTTGCATGCTGTTAGAGGTAAGGTGGGTTTTCCTGCTGCACCAGTGATAGCACCTCTATTTCTGAATGTACAAGGTTTGTCTACTCTCCCTCTTCCAAGTGGTTCTGCACCGCTTGTAGTTGATCAGGGAGCGGGATCAAGAATTGTAACCCGTAATACTGTGTCTTCAGAGAGAAAGCCTGAATTGACTGCATGGGCCAGACATTGCATGGAGATGCGTGAACAGCTGATGTTTTTGCCACACTCTATAACTTAGACAATTTCCCTGAGAAAAACGTTTTTATTGAAGGATTGGGAATTCATTGATGTATAATGTGGAACATGCTAAATGATATAGATCTCCCACAAGGGTTAAGGCATCTGAATACTTTAGCATTTTGTAGAGATACTGCGGAGAAAGTACACAAGCACGTCGAGAGGGTTTTTGAGTATAGAAGGGAGTTGGAAAAGTTACGAATGAAGATGTAGATGGTGATAGTTTGGACGCTATGCTAATATAGAAACGGTGCTTTCCTTGTCGTAAATCGATAAATGAAGAAACACAAATTTGTCCGAAAGATGCGATTAGGTGGTTTTCAGACACGTCGATAACTCCTGTTGAAGTATATGACACATATAGTCAGTATACGCCAGAAATTCAGAGGAAAGTGATACAGGTAATCGTAGAGTACCTGCAGCATGAATTATTGAATATTTATAAGAGGGCTTTTTAGTTTGACACTAAGAGGTTTGACACTTCTTCAGCTGCTTTAGCGCTCAATCTAGCTCTGTTGATTAGTAAGCGTTCGGAATTGCCTACTTCTCAGTTGCCTATGAGAGAGGTTCCTGCGACATTTGTCCCAAAAGTTGAGATTCCTGCTAATGTTGCAACGGGTGCAGTTGCTCAAGACATCCCAACACATTATGTGTTGCAGTTCATTCACGTCCCGTTATCGAGACAGGAAGTGAACACCACAAAACAATCTATTCCTGATATTAGGAAGAATCCAACAGGGTTCTACAAAGAAATAGAGTCTGTTTTGCAATCATCAGTATTTACCTAAGCGATAGTGACTTGTTATTTCCCATACTCCTGCCTATTGACTTGTGGAAGCAGATTAGGACTGTAGATGATGTAGCAAGGTTAGGAGATAAATGGGATAACATGGTAGGCTAGACACAGAAAGGCCAGATGGCGAGAGACCACCACAGGTAATACTAACTTTGCCTGATAGAATAGTTACGAAATTGAAAGCTATAATTCCAGAAAGAAGGATTATTTGGGACAAGCTTATTGCCTGTGTCCAAGGAAAGTCTGAGGGTGCTACCGAGTTCTTAAATCGGTTCAAACAAGTATTTTCAGATTTCATTGGACAAGCTTTGAGCACAGAGTCTGGGAAACGACTATTCATGGACAAATTTGTGCGTGGATTTCTGCCTGACATCCAGTCGCAAATTATGTCCTCCGAGAGCGCTTGGGAAGCGAAGTCTCAATCAGAAGTATTGCATATGGTTCAATACTACGAGAATCGTGTTAATAACGAAAAAGAAAGAGTTGAAAAGAGAAAAGGAGACTTAAAACCAAAAATTCTATTGCAGCAAATTGTTAGAGGCCCTAGAGGGGGGAATCTGCAATGTAGGGGTCAGTATGTTCCACAGGGAAATGCGCCATTGGGTCCTGTAAACATAAACCAGTGTAGACAAGAGGGTCATTGGCGTGCACAATGCCCGATCCTCCAGGAGAGGTCGAATAACACATTTGGTAATATGGATAGACGATCCAGAGGCCGCCCTGGGGTAAGGGGTCCATGTAGAAGTCAGTTTTCGCAGGATTCACAGCAACCTTTTTCACAGGATAATCAGGCACCAAGTGTGGATAATAGAAAATCTTTGGATCATCCTTCTGCTGCTTACCTCTCTGAAGAACTTCTTTTAGTTGACATTCTGTTTCACTAGGATTGCCAGAAGCAGGGTTTGGAACCAATGCCCATTCCCGTTAATCAGAAAGGTTCCTACATTGAGATGATAGTGGGAAATAGGAAACATCTATTCTTGATAGATACACTGGCACAGAAGTGTTCACTGGTTCCAAACATTCCTCTGTCAGAGCAAACCAATGTTTCTGTAGGGTTTTCTGGTACGCCAGTAGTCTGTCCGGTTTCTTCGCCGGTACTGATTACTTTGGGTCCATTTATGGACCACTGTCCTTTCCTTTTGACTATGAATTGGCGAGAGAATTTGTTGGGGTTGAATCTGTTGAAGGAATTAAATGCGGTAATTCATTGTTCTTCTGATGCAGTGCGTTTGACGATTTCACCACAGCAACGTTATGTCTCTCAATTCTTAACCAGACCTTTGCCGCCGGAATTCAGTGATGTTCCGGAGTGTTTGTGGGCAATTGATGATAATGATGTCGGTGTTTTGCAAATTGAGACCGTTAAGATTATTTTGAAACATGGAGTAAAGTTGCCACGTGTTCCCCAGTATAAGATCTCGGTCGATGGTGAGCAAGCTTTGAAATGCGTAGTCTCTGATTTTGTGCATAAAGGGGTGATTGAGGAAATTGCAGGTAGTTTGTGCAATAGCCCGATTTTGCCAGTGTACTAAAAAGGTGATAATGCAATTCCTTTCCGTTTCATTATTGATTTGCGTGCCATCAATAAGATTGTTGCTCCACAATTTCCCATTGTGCCCGACGTGACGACAATACTAACTATGATTCCAGCTTCAGCTACTCACTTTAGTGTTGTGGATCTAAAGAACGCCTTCTTTAGTATTCCTATACACTATAAAACAGTAGATACTTGTTCGCGTTCACCTTAGGGGGACACTCGTTTACCTTTACCCATGCACTGCAAGGTTACATGGAGAGTCCTAGCATTTACAGTAGGGCTTTGAAAGAGCAGCTCGACACACTCGAGTTGCCCACCACTTGTACACTGCTTCAGTATGTCGATGATCTACTCTTAGCTGCTGACTCAGAGAGCGCCTGTAAGGAGGGCACCATTTTGTTGCTTATCCACTTAGCACGACATGGACACAAAGCTTCACTTAAAAAGTTTCAATATTGTCGACAGGAGGTCAAAGGAGGGAAGAAGGTTGACGCCTGAACAGATAAAAATTATTTCTAGCATGTCTGTCCCAAATACACAGAAGGAAGTCAGAGCCTTGATAGGAATGGCTTCGTACTGTAGGCAGTGGATCCCAAACTTCTCCTTAGTGATTAAACCAATGTTGGCTTTGACGAAGAAGGGCATTTCTTCGCCATTGCTGTGGAACTTGGAACACCAGCAAGCATTTGATTTGCTCAAGACTGCGTTGTGCTCGGCACTAGTTTTGGGCACACCAAACTATGAAAAGGCCTTCGTGTTGTATGTGCATGAAAGTGATGGATGTGTTTTGGCTGTATTAACGCAGGAACATGGAGGGAAGAATAGGCCGTGCGGCTACTTTTCTTCCGCCCTTCATCCTGTTGCATGCGCTTTGCCAAGATGTTTGAGAGCTGTCGCTGCTGCTGCTGCGTCTGTAAAACAGAGCGAGGGAATGGTCCTAGGCCATGCTTTAACCCTGATGGTACCTCACTCTGTAGACGTTCTATTAAACAGAACACAAACGCAACACCTCACTTCCGCACGATTAACAAGATATGAATTGATCTTGTTTGCACCGCATATTCAAATAAAGAGGTGTTGTGTATTGAATCCGGCTGAACTTTTACCTGTTCCGCAAGGTACTGCTTGCAGTGACGAAGAGTCACATGACTGCCTTTACACTACAGACCAAGAGACAAAAGGCAGACTGATCTGAGAGATACTCCTTTGAACAATCCACAAGGGGAGCTGTTTTGCGATGGCTCCTGTTTCAAACCCCCGGATGGTACACCCGCAGCTGCTTATGCAATTACCACACTGAGCATGGTCGTGGAGACCAAAAGAATTACGCATAACTCCGCACAGGCCGCAGAGATTATAGCATTGACCCGAGCTTGCAAACTTTCCGAAGGGCTTACCGTAAATATATATACTGACAGTCAGTATGCCTTTGGGGTGGTTCACATCTTCGGCAGACTTAGGGCAGAACAAGGTTTCTTGACCTCACATGGCACTAAAATCCAGCATGGCTCCTTGATAGTATGGTTACTCTCAGCGCTTGCACTCCCTACTCAGCTAGCAATTATGAAATGCGCAGCACATCAGAAAATCATAGATAATGTAGGTAAAGGGAACGATTTTGCTGACCAGATAGCCAAACAGACTGCCACTGATCTCTCTTTAGGAATGTAAACTTCAAGGGAAGCCACAAATGCCTGTACTTTGAATGAGGGTATTGAAACTGTGATAAATATTCAAGCTGATGCCACATTAGAGGAATCTAAGAAATGGGATGAGGGTTTGGCAAAATTGGATGATGATGGGTGTTGGGTGGAGAAAGTAGAAGGGAAATGGTTACTGCCTGATGCATACGTTACGATGATGGTTGTTATGGCTCATGGTCTCACCCATATTTGTGCACGAAAGGTCACCAAAATGTTGTAAAGTGTGTGGGTAAATGATAAGATCTCTAAAGATAAGATCTCTAAAGTAGCCGAGCGCTTTGTCCAAGGGTGTATGATTTGTCTGCAGCATAATGTGGGGAAGGGCACATCGACTCCTAGGGGTAGTTTTGGTCCACCTTTTGTCCCCTTCGAGGTAATCCACTTCGATTTCATTGAAATGGAGCGTTGTAATAACTACAAATACATACTAGTGGTTATCTGTGCTTTTAGTAAACGGGTTGAAGCCTTTCCTGTCAAAGATGCCACAGCTATGACAACGGCGAAGACCATGCTGAAGGAATATTTTCCTAGGTTTGGTTTGCCAAGAGTCATCTGATCGGACAATGGTCCACATTTTATCGCTGATGTAATTCTGCAGATATGCACGGGATTACAGATTGATAAATGGTTCCATTTGGCTAGGCACGCTGAGAGCGCTGGTTTAGTAGAAAGACACAACGGCATCATCAAGAACAAGCTCGCCAAGACGTGTGCCGGCACCAAACTAAAATGGCCAGACGCCTGACCAATCGTATTATTATCTATGAGAACGACCCCTCAAACTAAGACTGGGCTCTCTCCATTGGAGGTGGTCATGGGTAGGCCAGCTAACATTTGGAATTTACTGAAGCCCTGTTCTCTACGCAAAGTCAAAAATATACTTTTTTCTGACTACTGTGGACAGTTAACTAAAAATCTGTATTTGATTTATCACCAGGTGTGAGAGGCTTTACCTGTTAAATACGAAGGCCCGGGCCACAGCATACGGCCAGGAGACTGGGTCCTGACCAAGTCGTTTGAACAATCTTCTTGCCTCGCACCCCGTTGGCGGGTCTCCCACCAAGTTCTTCTGGTCACACAGACAGCAGTGTGAGTGGTGGGCAGGAAGCATTGGATCCACGCGTCTCACATCAAGAGGAATCCTTTCCCTTTGCCACACGCTACAGAAGACACAGAACCCCTCACCAATACCGTAACCAATGAACTTTTGTCATCAAACAGCATCGAGAGTGCGTCAGAGACTTTCCCTGAGCCCGTGGGGACTGGGGAAACAGCCACTTCATCTCCACACTCATCAACAGTTTCATTTTCAAAAGTTGTTTCGAATTTTGTGTCAGATCCTGCTTTGAGCTCACCGCTTCCATCAGGAAGTAACGACACGTTCACAGATCATTCAGTGCCAGGGATCACAAGGTACGATCTGCGTCCGAGGAAGTAGACTTACTGCACGGTTCGGCTGTGCCATCAAGGAAAATCATCGAAGGGCTTGTCCCTTTGGCTCGATCTTTTCTACATAAGGGGATTCTGTTGCTAGGGTTTGTGAAAGGACTAAGAAGACGCTCGATCCGGAGATCGCCAGCAAATTAACTTTTCAAATGCTCCCACTCGTACGGAACAGATGAGAGACTGTGTGACCGGCCGTGAAAATGAACAATCGAATGTGTGGGCCCTGAAAACGTATTGTTGTCTTGTGATGATTCTGATGCGGGAAATGCATTGGAGGGACAGGGCCTCCCTGTCCTCGTCCTGTAGTCCTTTTTCATTTGTGTTATGTATTGTTTTCTGCCCACGAGTCCATGTGGGACTCCTGGCAGTGCAGCTCTTCCTGTTTATGGTTTGGTGTACAGACCCATGGGATACCCTTACGGCACCCATGGGTGGGGGTGCAACCCTGTGCCCCTAGTGTATGTTTTTGACACCTGTGGGTGGCCCACAGAGCAGGGTATAGGCTGGCAGCAGCTCCATGCCGAATTTGACAGGTGCTCTGAGTATCCACCATTTTGGGATACCCAGGACCTGCCAATGGAATCAGTTGATTCCTGATAGGAAACAAGATGGCCCCTGTGGTCTCTTGCTTTCTATTGCATGTTACCTTGTTTTCCAAAAGTCCTGGGGAGCCCTGACTCTGTCCCTTCGTCCTGACTGGTTGTTGGGTGGAAGTTTCATATATGGTGTTGTTGTAAAGGCCAGGCCAGACTATCTAGAGCCTTCCCAGTGACTGTATGTTGTGGGTACCCCCGGTGGGTGGGACCTGGGTGAATGGAGTGTGTGACCAATATACACTTCTTGTTGTGGTTGTCTGGTTTCTGGCATGAGAGACAAAGACGGAGGCAGCCTTGCCCGAAACTGACATGAATGCAGCGTGTAGTGTTGAATGGCTGGGTACTTGTCCAAATCCACATTCCTTGTTGTGAATGTCTGAAAGGGAGGAGTATGCCCTGAATGCACTGTGTGCCTGATTGGCTGACTGACTGCATGAATGGCCGTCTGTATGGTTGGCTGCTGAGTGTGACCCAGCAGTGTGGATGAGAGACGGAATAGTATATCTGGGGACCTCTCACCACTGGAAATTGTTCAGAAGCTGTGTCTACACTTGGAGAGTGACTGGAACTGCTGATCCTCGACGCCCAGCTGGAAGAAGAAGACTTGCTGTTGCATTTGCTTCGACCCAATCTGAAAGCTGCCGAATTCGTCAAAGACTAATCCGAGAGAGGACCTGGCTAGGCACCCTCTTCCCATGCTCCGAGGGACCATCGAGCACCGCTAACCTTCGCCGAAGCTCCCTGGAAGTCAGACCCTTGAAAGGCTGCCAAACGGAGACGGGGACCACTGAGGAGAACGAAGTGAAGCACCCGGACATCGCTGCCGTCGTAGTCCATTGCCATCGTCCAGGGTTCGGAGTATCACCGTAACCACTGGAGGCCCGTCGAATCCGTGTTGCCCCAGAAGAGGTGACCGCTTGACGCCGTGCCGCCGACGACCGGAGCCGCCCACTCCTTTACCTAAGTATTGAATCGAAGGACTCCCTTGTCCGCACCGTCGACCGCTTTTTCCCGCCGGAGAAAGTCAGGGACGCCGACGCACCGCGGAGAATCCGCTGGTGGGTTTCCTGCCACCTGAAAGCCACAAAGACTTTGACGACTTGACACCCTTGTTGGGCCACAGTTCTTCTGAAACTCTTTGCGTTCCAGAACTATCAAACGCCGAGGTGCCCCGCACAACTCATCCTCGCAGGACATCGCCAACGAGCACCGCCTGGATCAACGCTGTGGTCTCGTCACCCTCGAACTTCTCATTGATGCCGTCAATGCCAAGTTCACCTTCTTTGACGCCGCTCGACGATCCATGACTCCTGCTTTAAAAGGAGTCGCTCAAGAAGGATCCATCAACGCTTCTTTGAAGAACACTGCTCCACCAGGTACATTGGGGGGGTAGAAACATTATAGGAGAGAATAAGACTATTGATCAATATATGGACTGGGCTTGTGCCATATCTTTATTTTACAGGTTGCCCAGGTGGGGGGATCTCCACACAGAACTGTGTTTAGGTAGCTAACTCAGTATTCTGCCACTTGTTCAACTACCTTGCTTTCATTCCCGTTTTTACTGCTGGTTTCCTTGTTATTGATCTGTGTGACATTTTGACGGCATAGCTGATGCACTTTAATGAGATCTGATAATATTGGTGGTACTACTTTAGGATTGAATATATTTACCATTGTTGATTTTCTGAGCACAAACTGAGTTATTGTGTACATAACCTGAATATTAATTATATAAAGACTGTGTTTTCAGTAATACAGTCCGTGGACATTCCTTTGTGGGGGCTTGGGGACTGACACTATACTTAAGAACCAGCCTGCATCACCTCCTGAGAAGCTAGCCTTGATTGCTCAACTACGTTACCAATAATAGAGAATCTTGGCTGGGGTCCTCTGTGCCTCTCCTCTACCATATAGAGAGCAGAAGTACAGACACCCCCCTCCAGTCTTTACACTGGTGGCAGTGGTGGGATGCTTATGGTTTTAAGAATCAGTGTTTAACCGTGCCACTTACAAAATATCTGCACTTTATTAAATTTAGATTTAGTTGTGTACAAAATAACTGCATTACACGCAATGGAGTCTATTGCAAATTGTAAATTGACTAGGATGAGCTTAGACGCTCTCCAGAGTGTTTGTGAAGCCAGGGAGTTAGACTTTTTGGATAAGTCTAGGGCTGAGCTGATAGCTGCCCTGGTGGACTACCAGACTGATGGTGAAACTCTTGATGAGGGAGGGGGGGAATGCAACCAATGAGGACTCTGCCCTTGGGGTTTCTGCTGTATCTGTTTCTGGGAATGCCACCATTCCTGGTGCCTCTGATCTGACCCCCAGCAATTCCTTGGAGCTTGAGTTATTAAGGATGAAATTGGCCTTTGAATATCGCAATTTGGAAATAGATGCTGAGCTTAAGAAGGAGGAGTTGGCTCAACAAGTAGAGCTCAAGAATAAGGATGATGAACTCAAAAATAAGGACCTTGAACTCCAAGAACAAGGACACTGAATGTCAGAGAATCCAGCTAGAGAAAGCAAGCTAGAGTGGAAACTGCAGCTAAACCCAGTGAGAGTGTCAGGTCCCCCGCCACCAAGTTTATGAAAGATTTGGTTGGTGTGTTTGAGGAGGGTTCAGATATCCTCCAAAGGATTGAAGCGTTTGAAATTACTTGTGCAATTCATGATGTTGACAAAATAGATTGGGCTAAGTGTTTGTTAAGCAGAGTGCCTCATACTGGGTATGACTGTATTCTGAAACTGAGTGTGGAAGAAAGGGGTCAGTATGATTGCATGAAGTCTGCTTTGATTGCCAAGTTTGGCAAGACACCTACCCCATACCTTAAAAGGTTCAGGGAATTTAAGAAAAGAGAGAATGTGTCTTGGGTAGACAGGTTTAGTGCTGCGCACATGAACATAATGGGGTGGATTGATGGTTACAAGGTGAAAACTTTTGTTGAATTGTCCCACCTGTTGTTTTTGAGCATTTTTCTGAAGCCTGTTCACCAGAGCTGTATCAGTATGTTTGCTGACCCGAACATTTTGGATCTCTTTAAGCTGGCTAGATTGGCTGACATGTGGGTCTCCCACCGGGTGTCCCCTAAGGACTCCAGTGGGAAGGACAAGGACAAAGAAAAGGGGGCATCTCAGAAAGCTGAGAAGTCCCAAAAGCAGTCACAGTCGGGTAAACCTAAACCTTCCTCTCCTAAAACCCAAAAATCTATTGGGGATAAGTCATCTGTGGGTGGGAATAAGAGTAGTGGTCCACCTGCTGTAAAGCAGGCTCCCAGTGGTTCCAGTACCGTACCCCGCACTCCTGGCACTTGTTGGGATTGTGGGGCTCTGGATCACAAGAGGGGTGACTCCAAGTCTAAAGGTAAGGCACTTAGAGTACAGGCTTTCAGCCTGACCTACCCTTACCCCATGTGTGAGGTGGAGGCCACTGTCCTCCCCTCCTCTACAGGGATAACATTTGGTGCTCCTGTAGAGATTTCCTTAGTTTCCCTGTGGGCTTGGGACCAGTACACAGAAGTACTGGCGACTATCCCACAGAACACCGGTAGGTTTTTGAGAAGTGTCCTCTTGAACGGCCCGCCTTCTACTGGCTTGAGAGACACTGGGGCAAGCATGACAGTGGTGTACAGGACCCTGCTCAAGACAGAGGACTATATAGGTGCTCCTCTGAGAACCACCAGGTTAGCTGATGGGCCTCCCAAATTATCCCCTGTAGCCTTAGTCACACTCGTAATTGGAGTCAAGACAGTAAAGCTTCATGTCCTGGTTCAGGACAATGTCCCTGCTAACATTCTGTTAGGTAATTATCTAGTAGAGTTGGGGTTGATCTCGTATGGTCTTCCCGTGACTGCTGCTGCAGTCACTAGGTCACAGGTGACCCAGGGTCTGGCTGTGAGTCAGGTACCCTAGCCAAAGGCGAGGCCCAAGGCAAGATGAAGGAAGAGCAAGAAGGCAACCTCTGTGCCGGGGGTCCCTTCTCTTCCTGCTGTTCCTACAGCACCCTTTGGGATCCATGCTCTGGACGGGCTGGATCCAGTGCTAAACCCTGTCTCAACTCCTGTGGGAGACGAGCCAGAAGACACTCCTGTGGGAGAGGTTCTCAACCCGGAGGATCATCCCGACTTTCAATGCTTGTTAGCTGAAGGGGGTCTCTCCCGGGTAGATTTCTGTAAGGGGCAGAGAGAGTGCCACACTCTCGAGGGTCTGAGGAAACAGGCCCTGTCCTAGGCACAAGGAGAAGTGCTTAGGACCTTCCGGATATATTGGGAGGGTGAGCTTCTTGTTAGTGAGCCCACTAAGCCTGAACCTGGTGCCCTCAAGAGGTTGGTGGTACCCCAGGTTTACCGGCCCTTTCTACTGCAGTTGGCGCATGAGGTGCCCTTAGCTGGTCATCATGGTACAAAGAAGACTAAGAAGAGGCTCTCTGCCCATGTCTACTGGCCTTGGATGGGAGTAGAAGTGGAGTCCCACTGCAGGACCTGCCCAACTTGTCAGTTGTCTGGCAAGACTGGAGGCAGTGTCATTGCCCCACTGCAGCCATTGCCAGTGGTTGGCACACCATTTGAGAGGGTGGGCATCGACATTGTCGGTCCCCATGACCCTCCCACTTCAGGTGGACATCGGTTCATCCTTGTCCTGGTTGATCATGCCACCAGGTACCCTGAGGCTATTGCCCTTCGGACTGTAACTGCCAAGGTGGTTGCCAGGGCTCTCATGGGCATTTTCTCCCATGTTGGATTCCCTAAGGAGGTTGTCTCTGACAGAGGATCCAACTTCATGTCTAGTTACATGGAAGCCATGTGGAAAGAGTGTGGAGTGCGGAGTAACCTACAAGTTCTCCACCTCTTACCATCCCCAGACCAATGGTCTGGTTGAGAGATTTAATAAAACTCTCAAGGGCATGATAGGTGCTTTGGAAGAGCCCCTAAGGAGGAAATGGGATCTCCTCCTGCCATGCCTGCTGTTTGCCTGCAGGGAGGTACCTCAAGAGGATGTTGGATTCAGCCCCTTTGAGTTACTCTTTGGACATCCCGTGAGGGTGCCCCTTGCCTTGATCAGAGAAGGTTTGGAAGCCACCCCTCCAGATCCCGCCAAGCAGGTGGGGGACTATGTGTTAGGCCTCAGAGAGAGGATGACACAGATGATGGGTCAGGCAACAGCAAATCTCAAGGCCAGGCAGGAATTGAATAAGTATTGGCATGACCTTAAAGCCTCACAAGTGGATAGGTCTCCGGGACAGGAAATCCTTGTGATGGAGCCTACCAAGCATATACCGTTGGCAGACAAGTGGACTGGACCCTTCAGGATCATATCCAAGATGGGCGAAGTTAATTATCAGGTTGACATGGGAATCCCAGGGGTAGCCCCTCAGGTATTCCATGTTAACAGGCTCAAGCCTTTCCACAGGCGAGCAGAAGTCTCATGTCTCTTGCTAGCTTCAGAGCAAGAAGAGGATGAGAGTGAGCCCCGTCCTGATTTGCTGCATAGCAACCCTCAGGATGGCTCAGTGGAGGGAGTACATCTATCTCCAGATTTGACAACAGAGCAGCAGAGGGCCTGCAGGGCTTTTCTCCGGCAGTATGCCTCTCTGTTTTCACTGACACCAGGCCTTACACCGTGGTGTAAGCATGAGATTGACACTGGTGACAGTGTGCCTGTAAAAAGCAGGAGCTACCGTATGTCAGATACTGTTAAGAACTACATCCAGGCTGAGATCGCCAAGATGTTGGATCTGGCTGTTATTGAACCCTCAACCAGTCCCTGGTCCAGTGCCTTGGTCCTTGTCCCCAAGGCGAGTTCCCAGGCCGAACCAAGTATTGGAGGTTCTGTGTGGACTACCGAGGAGTCAATTCCGTCACCAAAACTGACGCGCACCCATTGCCCAGGCCTGATGAGCTCGTGGACACCATAGGTGCTGCCAAGTTTGTAAGCACCTTTGACCTTACCTCAGGCTGTTGGCAAATAGCTCTGATGGACCATGCCAAGGAAAAGACGGTGTTCTCAACACCGGAGGGACTCTACCAGTTTAAGGTCACGCCTTTTGGGTTGAAAAAGGTCCCTGTCACTTCCAGAGATTGGTCAATCATGCACTCAGTGGGCTGGAGGCCTTTTGTGTGGCCTACTTAGACGACATTGCTGTCTAAAGTTCCACCTGGGAAGAGCATTTGGCACATCTGGATAAGGTGTTGCAGGCCTTGAAAAGGGCTAACCTCACTATCAAGGCCACCAAGTGCCAGATAGCTCAGGGGAAAGCCACATATCTTGGTCATGGGATAGGAGGGGGGCAAATCCAACTTCTCCCCAGTAAAGTACAGGATGTACAGGACTGGGAGACTCCCAATACTCAAACCCAGGTGAGAGCCTTTTTGGGCCTCACTGGGTATTATCGCAATTTCATGGTGGACTATGGAACCATAGCTGCACCACTGACAGCTCTGACTTCACCCAAACAACTGAGGAAGGTTAATTGGACTGAAGACTGTCAGAGGGCCTTTGATGGCTTGAAAGAAAGTCTGTGTAGGGCACCTGTGTTGTGTGTGCCTGACTACAACCGACCCTTTATCGTCCAGACGGATGCCTGCGATACCAGAATTGGAGCTGTCTTTTCCCATTTAGATGACAAAGGGAGGGAACATCCAATCATCTTTATCAGTAGACAACTCAAGGGTAGAGAACTTAGGTGGGCTACTGTTGAAAAGGAATGTTTCAGTATAGTTTGGAGCCTTAGGTATTTTAGGCCCTACCTTACGGGGTCTACCTTCAAGGTCCAAACAGATCATAAGCCCCTGAAGTGGCTTATGCAGATGAAGGGTGAGAACCCAAAATAGCTCAGGTGCTCCATTAGCCTGCAAGGGCTAGACTTCACCATAGAGCATAGAGGGAAGAGTCACGATAATGCAGATGGCCTTTCCAGAAGGTATGTTGACCGTCTGGATGAGGGTGTCTATCTCGTGGGAGATCAGGCACCCTGACCTGTGTCTGGGGGGGGGGCGACTTTGATGCTGGAAATGTATTGGAGAGTCAGGGCCTCCCTGTCCTTGTCCTGTAGTCCTTTTTCATTCTTGTGCTGTATTGTTTTCTGCCCAGGAGTCCATGTGGGACTCCTGGCAGTGCAGCTCTTCCTGTTTTTGGGTTGGTGCACAGACCCATGGGATACCCTTATGGCACCCATGGGTGGGGGTGAAACCCTGTGCCCCTAGTGTATGTTTTTGGGCACCTGTGGGTGGCTCACAGAGCAGGGTATAGGCTGCTGGCAGCTCCATGCTGAATTTGACAGGTGCTCTGAGTATCCACCATTTCGGGATACCCAGGCCCTGCCATTGGAATCAGTTGATTCCTGATAGGAAACAAGATGGCCCCTGTGGCCTCTTGCTTTCTATTGCCTGTTACCTTGTTTTCCCAAAGTCCTGGGAAGCCCTGACTCTGTCCCTTCCCCCTGACTGGCTGTTGGGTGGAAGTTCCATATATGGTGTTGTTGTGAAGGCCAGGCCAGACTGGCTGGAGCCTTCCCAGTGACTGTATGTTGTGGGTACCCCCTGTGGGTGGGACGTGGGTGAATGGAGTGTGTGACCAATATACACTTCTTGTTGTGGTTGTCTGGTTTCTGGCATGAGAGACAAAGACGGAGACAGCCCTGTCTGAAACTGACATGAATGCACTGTGTAGTGTTGAATGGCTGGGTACTTATCCCAATCCACATTCCTTGTTGTGAGTGTCTGAAAGGGAGGAGTATGCCCTGAATGCACTGTGTGCCTGATTGGCTGACTGACTGCATGAATGGCCTTCTGTATGATTGGCTGCTGAATGTGACCCAGCAGTGTGGATGAGAGACAGAATAGTATATCTGGGGACCTCTCACCACTGGAAATTGTTCAGAAGCGGTGTCTACACTTGAAGAGTAACTGGAACTGCTGATCCTTGTTGTCCAGCTGGAAGAAGAAGACTTGCTGTTGCATTTGCTTCGACCCGAGCTGAAAGCTGCCAAATTTGTTGAAGACTGATCCGAGAGAGGTCCTGGCTAGGCGCCCTCTTCCGTGCTCCGAGGGGCCATCGAGCACCGCTAACCTTCGCCGAAGCTCCCTGGAAGTCAGACCCTCGAAAGGCTGCCGACCGGAGACGGGGACCGCCAAGGAGAGCGAAGTGAAGCACCCGGACATCACCGCCATCAAAGTCGATTGCCGTCGTCCAGGGTTCGGAGTATCACCGTAACCGCTGGAGGCCCGTCGAAGCTGTGTTTCCCCAGAAGAGGGGACCACTTGATGCTGTGCCGCCGACGACCAGAGCCGCCTGCTCCTTTGCCTAAGTATTGAATCGAAGGACTCCCTTTTCCGCACCGTTGACCGCTTTTTCCCGCCGGAGAAAGTCGAGGACGCCGACGCGCTGAGGAGAATCCTCTGGTGTGTTTCCCACCACCTGAAGGTCACAAAGACTTCGACGACTCAACACCCTTGTTGGGCCACAGTTCTTCTGAAACTCTTTGCGGTCCAGAACTGTCAAACGCTGAGGTGCCCCGCACACCTCATCCTCTAGGGACGTCACCGACGAGCACCGCCTGGATCGACGCTGTGTTCTCGGCACCCTCGAACTTGTCATCAACGTTGTCGACGCCAAGTTCACCTTCTTCGACGTCTCTCGACGATCTGTGACTCCTGCTTTAAAGGGAGTCACTCAAGAAGGATCCATCGACGCTTCTTCCAAGAACTCTGCTCCACCAGGTACATTGGGGGGGTAAAAACATTATAGGAGAGAGTAAGACTGTTGATCAATATATAGACTGGGCTTGTGCTATATCTTTATTTTACAGGTTGCCCAGGTGGGGGGATCTCCATACAGAACTGTGTTTAGGTAGCTAACTCAGTATTCTGCCACTTGTTCAACTACCTTGCTTTCCTTCCCCTTTCTACTGCTGGTTTCCTTGTTATTGATCTGTGTGACATTTTGACGGTATAGCTGATGCACTTTAATGAGATTTGATAATATTGGTGGTACCACTTTAGGATTGTATATATTTACCATTGTTGATTTTCTGAGCACAAAGTGAGTTATTGTGATAGTGTACAGAACCTGAATATTAATTATATAAAGACTGTGTTTTCAGTAATACAGTGTGTGGACATTCCTTAGTGGGGGTTTTGGGACTACACTGTACTTAATAACCAGCCTGCATCACCTCCTGAGAAGCTAGGCGTTGATTGCTCAACTACGTTACCAATAATAGAGAATCTTGGCTGAGGTCCTCTGTGCCTCTCCTCTACCATATAGAGAGCAGAAGTACAGCCACCCCCTCCAGTCTTTACAATGATTTTAACTGGTTTTACAATAGTCATTGCCTTAGGTTTCTGGTATCTGGAAGAAGTACATCCGCTTGAAAATTAATTACCTACTGAAAACGTACCCACTGTTTCTATGCCTTTTGTGCATCTGCACACTCTATCTCCTAGAGACTCTCAGCCCGGAAAGGCTCTCTATTGCTCATTATGAATGCTACACATGCCATTTTCAATAAGTCCAATTGTTGGGTCTGTTCGCATTTACCGCAACACAGGGATAAGGGGCTAGGTTGGTATAGTCATCCTTTACCTTTGACAACTGCATGCTATGCCTCTCCAAGGACACTATTCTTTGGCCGATGGTACAATAGCATCTCGGGGAACTTTGATGGAACTAACTTGAATGATTTTGAGAAACGAGTTCTAACGCCCTTGGGATGCTCACTCTTCGCGAATAGGAGTAAGCTTAATGTTGATTCTATTAAGCCTTCTGATAGACTGTCTCGTCCTTTTCAATCTTTGATCTCTTTCAAGATGGCTCCTATAGGCAAGAGGGATGCCACGCCACCTTCTTTCACTGTTAACCAAAGCCCTGATTCAGTTTCTTTCTGCATACAGAGGAATGGTATTCAGTCAATGGGTGATTTCAAGGGTTGTATGTAGGCGAACCTGTCTACTTTGTTTGCATTACTGTAGCATTTCCATGGTTGCCCAGGGATTGGCAGGGAACCTGTTATTTAGGGATTCTGTTACCCGGGGTATTCATTGCTAGTACTGTAGAAATTTTAAAGGCTTGTCCATGGCGGGACGAGAATGGCGATACTTCAGCGCAAATTCTGGGCGATGTAGCTAAATCCATTGTGCCATTTTGAGAGCAAATACTGAACTCTGAAGATATCAGAAGACTAGCTAGGGTACTGGATAGGACCCTCAACTGGACCACTGACATACTCTCTAACATGACTTTAGAACAAAAAGCAATAAGGTTAGTGGAACTTCAGATCCGGATGGCATTAGATGTTATCCTGGCTGAGCGTGGTGGGGTATGTATTCCTCCCCAACGATTTTCAGAGCAATACAAAATCTGCACGTCCTTAGTTCAGAAGTGCATGTTCCCTAGGGAAACTGCGATCTTAGCGCTTGAATCTGGGACTTCTTGCGATCTTGCGGATGGAAGCTACTTTCGGTCTTAGTGATTATTTTAGGTATTCTGTATTTTCTTTGTTGTTATATACAATGTCTTCCTGGTATGTGTTCGATGTTAGGAGGATGTTGTGCAGAAGCGATAGGTACATTAGGTATAAACCCCAAAGAAAATATCTAATGAATTCGTGCTGAAGGAAATCTCAGTATCCGACCTCATTGCAATTGATATCTCTGATAGTGATTCAGGATGTATGGACATTGAGACATGAAGTTACTCGTAAAGTGACTAGAAGTAGTTTAGCGCTTGGCTTAGGCCAAAAGGAGGGTTTGTTAAACGGGATATCATATTGTGCCTCCTTTATTGTATATATTGGCCTAAGCCCAGTCGCTCTGCAAAGAAAACCGCGTTTCAAAGTTCCGATCTTAGATTGACTTAGCTGCCATTTTAGGTCCATCTGCCATTTTGATTTCTATTCTAAAGTAGTTCTGTGTTCTAAAATGGTGGACAGTGTTTCTCGCTTGTAACTGAGCCATCCTGAACATTGTACGTGAATTAATGCCTAAGCTGTCTGTTGGCCGAATGTTTGGGTTGAGTAAAGAGACCTTGTCCCATGCCTGACTTGTAGACAGAGGATTACCTGCGCCAACAAGTCTGTCCGCGGACATACATCAACCACAATGTTGTATCAATACTGAACGTGGTCACTAGCTGAACTACATTGTATAGGACATATGTTAAGGCTTATTGTTAAATCCAAGAATACACTGTTGCCATTGTGACTTGTTGACATGCAAACTGAATGTTATCCACATGCATATAGATGTGAACTCGGCACGAACCCTAGAACGAGAATCATTAACCTGTAGAGGGGCTGACAGTATGATTGGAAATGTATAAAATGCACAACTGTTTAGACGTCTAGTACCACTCACTTCTCACACCAAAAGGGCTGGTATTCGCTGTGATGTACTGTGGGCCAGATAGCTATCTGATACTTTGTTTCTTTGTAAACTGTACAGTCTTAGAATAAAGATCTGTGAATCTTTATAAGCCCGTGTTTGGAGTATTTCTTTTTGGGGTACTCAGCCTTGATATTTCCTCTTGCTTTTACATAATAATCACCAATAGGGTGATGTAACACTGAATAACAAGGAGTAATAGTGATCAAAACAATTTGGCACAGAAATAATACCTTTTAGTGTGTGTTCAGATCAGATAGCACTGTGGTTAGAGGTTCCCCCTGCACATTCCTCAATCCCCAATAGGCAATGTAAAGAGATAGGAGGAGAGAGCAGTTAATCAGGAATGGCAGAATTCAAACAGAATATCAATCCCACTTTCCCCCAGCAAACACAAGAGAAAAACGGAATTGACTGTCAAGCTGTCAGAATGGCTTTTAAAGTTATCTCAGAATGGACTGGGCAAAAACACCAGATATGGTCAAAATTGCTGAACTTGCTATACATTCTTATGGGAGCCACTTTGGATAGTTGCACACAAACACAAGCAATGATTTCCTACCAAGGAACAATTTGAAATCTTAAAACTCAAGTCGGAACCTGTTTTACACGTGTAAGAATTTCCCTATATGATAATTTGCGGCAACCTTTTCACTGCACGATAATCACGATCACGGGAGATCCATATTGATTTGAAATGTGATTTATAGCTATGAATGTTAGCTACAAGCAGAAGTTGAAATTTCGTTTCAAGCACAAAAACGGAGGGAGTTATGTAAATTTTAGTAGAGGTCATTTTTTCGAGATCGGCGCAAGAATGGAAAACAGGAGTGCACTTTTAAAATGACAAACGTGTTTCTTACACTAGAGGATGACTATGAACAAAACATATGCCCCACAGGAACACAGCGACTTGATCAGAATGACTGCCTGCGGAGGAAACTCGCCTTCTTCAGATGAGAAACGATCAGCGCAGAGATAGTTTTAACATACTACTATAGGAGGAAGATAGGGTGGTTTGGATAGAGAGTTCAGACAATTCAAAATACTCCTAACAACACAGGTTCTGAATACAAAATAGGATTGGTTTAAGATAGAGCTTAACTAAACAAGATACATATGCTAGTGACATAGTTCTTTCTATAGATACTCACTAGATATGTTTTTAAACGCAACCGTCAGGATTCTGGTCTGTCAAGATTCTGTTCATGGAATTGGATCTGGTTTTAGGAAAGACGGCTGGGCACATCGGATTGGGCAGCGATCAGCAAGGTGCTCTGGTCACAGCACGGCACAGGACTGGACGGGATCTGCAAAGCACTCTGGTCACAGCATGGCACAGGACTAGATTGGATCTGCCCTTCTTGGTTCTGGTGATAATTGTTTCAGCAGGCAAGCAGTACAGCACAGCCTGGCTCTATTTAGATTCTTCCCCTTTCATTTGTGGGGTTCTGGAATTTGAGGCCTAGCTGAAAATGGTTCAGCTTTGCAATGGGTTTCTGCTTTGCCAAGTTTCTGGAGTCTGGATCAAGGAAGATGTAGAGTGCAGCAGCAGGGTGCTCCGCCAGTATCAGTATAGTGAGTGAATCTCTCTTTCCTTTTGAGTGGTGAGCTGTCTCTATTTATGCTATGATAGAGGGGGTGTGTGGGCTGGTTTAGCCTAAGCTCGCCCCTTTGACAGGTGATTGGGTCAGAGTCTACTCTGTGCCTTGATAGGAGGATAGAAACAGAGTGTCGCCTTTATGGTGTGATGATTTTATGAGGCTGAAGATCCACCCCTATACCCTGAACACAAAATCTACTTTTGGCACCATACATATTTCAACATGTGCAACCTCTATAACAATCACATATACAGATTACATATTTTCCATGGCAGATATTCCTCAAAACCCCTTAGCTGTGGGATCTTGTCTCAGTTTTTCACAGATTTCTGCCCTTTTCATCAGGAACACAATGTCCAATTCTTAAACAAATTTCTACAAGTGTGGGCATTTAACATGGGCATAAGTGTATAAAGTTTCCTGCTTCTAGCGGAAATGCATTTTGTGTAAAATCACATTTCCTGCCATTTCTTTCCAGAACATGTCACACGATTTTGCCGCCTCTTGAAACGTAAAGCCAAAGTTTAGATTCACAAATCTGTTATTTTCATATTTTTCACAATTTTAAACAGTAAGTTACCGGTCTTTATAAAATGTGTTCTTTGTCCTTGTTAAGCAACAAATGGTTGTTTTAGCTCCACCCCTTGGTCTCTCCCTCGAAGCCCAGGAGCCATCACCCATGTTTGCTCCTTGCAGAGGCCATTTATGACTGTCCTCACACCTCACATTTCCTTAGCAGCAGCTGTTCATTGTTCCCTTTTGCCTCTGTAGGCCAGGTTCTTTCCAAACCCTATAATTATCACTTTGGTGTGATTTCCTGCTGGGGGAAACGCCTTACCTCTGTGAGGTAACCTGTTATTCCAGTTTGGTAGCTTCAGCCAAGCTTATTTTAATTGTTACTTCTGTTGAATTTTCCGTTTGCATAAAACAAACTTTTGGTTTCAAATAGCAGCTAGAATTCTCATTCAAGATTTTAAACCATGGAATCAAAACAATTACAAGATGGGTTACTATCAGTAGCAGGCCTCTTAGATTGCAAACATTTGATTTCAATTCATACATGTTAAAGTTTAATCAGGCAGGCTCCTGACAGCTGTCATCCCAGCAGTCTTCTGCTGCACAGAGATTTTTTACATCCACAGACAGGCCACTTTTGCTGTGGAAATCCCTTTATGCTTTCAGCTTTTCAGGACCTTGCAAGTTCACAATGATTTCTTAAACTAAGTGAATTGTAGCACCCAGCAAGAATTTTGGATGTTTGAGGGTGTTCTGTACCGTCATTCTGCCATTTCAGCAATAAAGAAAAGGGGATTTAAAGCAAGATTTTGGGGTTTCATTTAGCAAAACACTGCTTTTTCCTGCTGTACTCCACTTTCAATTCTTGTGGAGCCCAGTGACATATTCCAGGAGTGAGATCTCTGTTCCACCACTGACAACATGCATGGTAGATTGGGCAGCCATCTTTTTGTGTGTTGCAAAGCACGATTTTCCTGGGTTTTGGCGCGCACAAGGGTTTTGCAGTCATTTTGATGTTTCTGGCACCATCATAACACAGTGATGCCGAATAGCAGAGCAAAGTGGGTCAAAATCTTTAAAAAAACAAGCAAACAAACATCTTCCACTTCAATGCACAACCCAAGTTAAAATGGGGGTTGCCTTGGTTCTACTCAGTACTCTAGTGGGAGTCTCCATGTATTTGGTTCTTATTACTATTCATTTGAATGATGTTCCAAAATGTTATCCTGGAAATTTATTACAGAGCATGTTAAATATACTGAGCTTCCGCCTAGAATCCTAAGCCACCATTCGTCCATGTTTCCGCCAACTGGCTCAAACTGTTTTAGGTGGAGTGACCTTTGGTTCCTTAGCTCTGTGCATTCTGTAATTAAGTGTTTGAGTGATTCTGTGTCAGCAGTACAGAATCTGCAACTATTGTCATCTGATGTTGCTATGTGTCGTGCCACTAACATCTGTTTTGTTTTTACGGCATTTAAGCGCAATCTTAGGAATCTGTTGCCATGGTGCCTAGACGGAAATTTCTGCAAATATTGTGGCAATTTATCTAGCTGGTTCATTACAGGTCCAAAGTCCAGTGCTGTTGAGAGATTTTTATATTTGGTCAAGTTTTGAATCCAGAACCATTGTTTTAATTTCTTCTTTACAATTTGAGGCTGATCTAACAGCGTTGCCATCGCAATGTCGCTCGCATTCAGAACTGCTACCAACTTTTGCGTCCAGATCATTATTAGTCCAGTGTATCCGTGATTGTCGCTTGGCGCTAATATCTTATATGCAGGCTCTGGATTAGCAACTGACATTTTTCGTAGGATCACAAGGGATTTCCAGATGACAGAGCCATATAATTCTTCAAGTGCAAGTTCATGCCTAATTATTATGATTGATATATATTTGGGTAATCTTAATACTCAGCGCCAGAAAATTCCCTTCAGTTGAGGCCAGTTTTTGTGATCTAAGTTCCAGCTAGTTTCTGCACCAAATATGATTCCTGGAACTACTTTTTGCACGTAAAACTGCCAGACTGGAATTAGGCTGAACTTTCCATACAGTCAGTGAATTTGCGCGCCTTGTAGAGAGAAAGTTTTCATTTGTTGGAACAGATGGAATACCCAGTTTCTTTCTCGAATGGACCTGTTTATCGGGATTCCCAAATAGCGTATTTCAGCCACTGCTTCAATTTCCTCGTTGTTGATCTTCCATTTGAAGTTTTGATTTAGTTTTCCTTTTGCTGGGCCAAACTTCATTTTTTTTTACATTGATTTTCAGATCATTTTTCGCCATATATTTTTGTAATCCTGATAAAAGACGCTTTAGCCCTATTTAAGTTTTATCGATCAGAACCAGATTGTCGGCATATGTTACACACCAGATTTAATGGCCATTTATTTTTGGAGAGAAGCGTTTTATGTTAGTTAAGTTGTCTGGGATGTCAGCGATGAATAGCTTAAACAAGACTGCAGCTAAGGGACAACCTTGTTTTACCCCTTTGCTTGTGACAATCGCGTTAGTTAGGTCTCCATTTCCATTTATCTGTACACAAATTGATGTTTTGAAATGGAAGGACATTATTGGCTGTAAAATGTTTACTGGGCAGCCCCAGTTTCAAAGTTTCCTCCATAGAAGTTCTTGATTTACTGTATCGAAGGCCTGTTGCATGTCCACAAAGGCGAGGAATAAATTTGAGCGGTTCATTAAAGCATCCAATTTCAACAAATTCATTATTGTCAAGTTGATTTCCGTTCCTATGCCCCTCGTGAAACCTGTCTGCCAACACTCGGAAATTCCTTTGTTATTTGCCCACTTTGTTACTTTTTGTTGGAGGAAGGTCGCCATAATCTTTCCGATTGTATCGAGAAGGGCGATTGGCCTCTAGTTGGCAGGATCGGCCCGATCACCCTTCTTGTAGACTGGCACAACAATCGCCTCAGTCCAGGATTCTGGTAATGATTTATGTTTGGAAATTTTGTCGAACAACAAGGCTATGAAGATTGACCATTCATTTTTATGTGCTTTTAACATCACATGAGTAATGCCATCAGGCCCTGCGGCCCTAGAGTTTTTTGACTTCGAGATTGCTTTTTGTATGTCGTCAACGGTTTCCGCTACGTCCCATCGCTTTATCTCTGTGTTCCATTCTTTTGTTTGCCCGGAGTGAGCTTGCTCGAAAACACCTTCAAAATGGTTTTGCCAGGCTCCTTCAGAGACTCAGTTTGCTAGAATCTCTGTTTGCTTGGCATTATCATTGTTTAAAATGCACCAGATCTCTCTCGAGTTATTGGATTTAATTAAGGCTAGCATCAACTCTCTGCGTTCTTGATCTCACATGCAGCAAAATGTTTTATGCCAATTTCGGTATTTTTGTCGCCGTTGTTTGATATATGCTGCAGCTTTTTCTCCTCGATTTCGTTTTATCTCTCTTATGTCTTTGTTAAGCAGTTTCTTCTAATATTTTAGGAGACGGCTCCATTCGTGTCTGTGTGTTTTCCTGTTGTTTGCGTTCCTTAGCACGCTCATTGTTTGATAGGGCAATAGAGCAACATAGTTTATCAGATTCGTTGTTTTATTGGATAGATATTGATACTCCACTGTTAGACCGGTTATTTGTTTCTCTTTTAGGCGTAGCCTATTTCACCCTTGATTTACTTCCACAGCTTGTTTACAGGTCGCTGTCATCGGTTTCTGGCTTAACGGCCATGACATTTCCAGGACATCGTGATCATTTCATTCTGTTTGAACAATTCGGAACTTCTGGATCTTTTCCCATAAGTTATTTAATGTCCAGATGTAGTCGAGGATCTTTTGATGGCCGAAATTTCACCAGGTAACCTTTGGTTGAGTATCCCCAGTTACTTGTCCGTTGACCATAACGCAGTCCCTAGCATCCATTTTGTTGGCCCATCAAACTCTTCTTGCAGTCGTAATCTGTGTTTCCTTTGCTGTTGATGATATGAGCTTCATCTCGTCATTGAACCATGTTAGGTTCATGTCACCGCATATGATAATCGATAATCCTTGGTGTTTCTTTTGGTTTTTATCAATTATTTTTGTAATGGATTGAATGAATTTCTCAGTTGTTATCTTCGCAGGATTCCAGTACAAGTTAATTACTAACAGGTACTGAATTTTCATCAATTTACCATTTGATTTTCGAATTAGGGTTGCCTGTACGAATAGACCTGAATAGGGGCGACCCTGGGCATTTTTCTTCGCTGGATTGAGCAATGTCAGGTACCCATCTTTTACAGGTGGAATCCGGAGCCATGTCTCTTGTAAGCAAATTAGGATGTTTTCAGTCAGGTCTACAGACGCTCTATAAATAAATAAACAATACAAACAATAAAATACAGGGAAGTCATCAAATAGGTGCTGGACCCTCTCGTATTCCATGATATTAGTGTGACAAGGCTTTCGTGGTTCTGGTTGTCTAGCTAATGTTTTCTCTTTCTTGAATCCGTGTTGCTTGTTTCCACTGGAGCGGATCGACCTGCTTTTAGCTGATTCCTTAAAGTGTCTCAACACTGTTCAAGAGATTCTTTTGCATTTGAGGTCTTGTTGCGGCCTCTAGGACTCTTTGTGATCAGTTGTTCTTCTTCTGAAATTTCAAAACCCATGATGGTTTTTTGTACTGCTTTTAAGTTTATATGCAGTAGTACTTGATCTGCGCGTTCTTCTGAGACATATTTCACTATTCCAATGTCTTGTGCCGTCAGAGTTCTTAGTATAGGCACTGAATGTAGTAAGAAAATTACATTGCCTATGTTTAAATTTAAGTCATTTTCATCGTGGAATATATTTTCAATCTGTATTTTTCCTTGCTGAGTTTTTGTTTCAGTCAATTTGTTCTTTTCCACATCTAGTAATTTATTCTGGGATTGTGCTCGAGTGAGTTTAGGATTTAATGTCTCATGATGTTTCTTCGCTGTTTCCCGCTTGATTCTATCTTTATTTTCAATTTCGCGATGCTGCTTTCCTGTGGTTTCCTGCGGTTTCTGCGAATCATTTATTTTAGCGATTTTAGCCATAGGTTGTATTGAAGATAGTTTCGGGACTCTTTCGTATGATTCCGTCATGTTTGACAGACTTGTTTCATCCATCTCTTGGAATTCTGGCAACTTTTCTTCTCCAAAGTCATCAGAGTATGTTGACAGATCACAAAGATCCGCCGAAGATATTACTGTTGGATGGAGGCGTTGTCGGAGTCTAATTTCATTCTTTTTTAGGATTTTTTGTGTCTGGTTTTACTGTTACTCCAGTGATTTTTATGAGGGCTTTTTCTTTTTCCAAGCCTTTTTGTTGATCTTTTTTGTCTCTTACAAAGAGACTTTGTTTTACTGGGGTTGGCAAGTTTCGTATGAACTTTCACGAACCACTTGATTGTTTTTTTGCGTCCACCAAATATTTCTTTTTCTCAGTTTTTTTTGTTGCCGGGCACTTTTTGTCTGTCATTAGTTGACTGGTTTTGGCATCACTTACGATGTTTTTTGCAGCGCCTCCAAAAATACTGTAGGTTAATTTATCAATCGAGCAATGGGGTTTTTGCAATGTTTTTTCACCGTTTTCTTCGCCGGTTTTCGCATTTTTTGGTTGACTTGGATGCAGAACAGCCTCGGCTACGATTGAGTCGGTGGATGGCAAGTTTATGACCTCCGCCTGTCCCGTTGCATTTGCTCCAGGTGGCAGAGTTTCATTTTCGTTTGAACTTTGGCCTTGTATCTCAACGAGATGGCTCGAGTTCGTTGTAGCTTCGTCTCTTTCGAGTCTTTTTGCCGTATGTCTTCCATTTTTTTCTTCAGTAGCCTGTGATATTACGTTTTTGTTTTGTCCCTCTGGACGCGCAGAGTTTAAGGACATGCTGTTATGATCCACTTTCCCTTGCATTGAACTACTCGTCAGAATTTCTAAAAGGGAGTTTTTCTCAAAAAGATCTTTTTTGATGTATTCACTTAGCTTAGTTTGCCAGGACACAGCTTTAGAGGATTCATTTTCGTATTGGTGTTTAAATTGTACATTTGCACATTCCATTTTGATGATTTTTTCATTTAAGTGACTGATTTGTGCATTATTGTTTTGCAGTTCCTCATGGAGTGATTTGTACGATTTAACGAACGGAATCAATGCTAAGGACGTAGCTGCCAGTACGTTATTATGAATTTGTATAGCAGCAGCAGTTGACAGATTAGATTTGAATGACTGCTTGTTTTCCAAATCGTTATGTTTTGGGTCGCTGATCTCACTTGCCAAGACTCTTCCATCTCGTTTAGGTGCTCCAGTATCATTCTGCGGCGGTGGACTATCAGCGACTAAAGAGATCTCTGGAACTGGTGTTGAGCAGCTTACCGTCGGCTGCATTGTATTCTACGAGCAGTGCCTTTCTTCTAGGAATATGGCCGGTTTGTCTTTTGGCCTGTTTCCAGGAGTAACGGGAGTAAGATTTCTAAGCACAACGTTGTCCATATGTGGTGCATGAAACCCTAATCTTCTGTATAATTCAGGGCTTGTTTGTATATTTACAGGGTCATTATTCTTCGTATTTTTTTGCTGAGATTCGGCACGTGGATATGTATCTTTAGGCTTCTTGGTTGCTGTGAAGCTTTCCGCTAATTTGCTCTTTATAACCTCGAAGTCAGCTTTTAAGCGCTCAGTTAGTCGAGCCACACGACCTGCAAAATCGAATCCGCTGATTGGCATGCAGACAGTTGGCGCTAGACATACACTGTTGTTCTGCCCATCATAATTTTGCCTCGAGCTTGGTCGTTCATTCACCTGTAATGAAACTGTGATTTCCGTCTTTCGATTTAATTCACCTATAGGCGCATTGTAAGTTGATGAAGCAAATATTTTTTTGCTTTTTAGTCCAGGATTTGCAGTTGATGTATTCACATTTCAACTCACATTTTGGTCAATAATTTTTCCTTCTACCAGCGGATATGTGAATCTCAATGAATTTTCTTCACACGATAGACTTGGGACCTCTACTTGCAGGAGCTCGACGTCTGTGACGTCAAAAGGCGAATCGAAGACCGCAGTGTTAATTTCGATCTCTTTGCCTCTTGTTCTATCATCTGCATTTTCATTTGAATTTGGGAGTGAGCTGCGAGCAGTACTTGTGTTAGAATGTTCATTGCATGGTGCATTATTAGGCTCGCCCTCACGCTCAGTCGCTCCTTTTGTCACATCTCCCTCCAAACTTAAGACTCGTTCTACATCAGAAGATTCTCTTAATCCCTGGTCTACATTCCGTTCACATCCCTGAGAATTGCTTCCTCACGCAAGGTAAGCAATTACAGATAGCACCACACATGCCAAAGGAGATTAAGCCGGTTCACTCTGACAGCAGTTTTTTCAATTATGCAAATTAATCTTGCAGATCCAAGTGGACTAATTTAAATACCCACAACGCACCTAGAGGATCAACACCTGCATTCACTACAGGAAGACTCCTCTTTAAGAATCACTCGTTGCTGACCAGACCGGGTAATTAACAAACCTAGTCTTGTCTGATAAATTTAACTTATCTAAAAGTAATATTAGCATAAAAAGCTTACACTTTTTTTTATACTTTCTTGTTATCAACAGCTTCAGCAAGAACAGTCAAGTTTAGTACCTAACACGGGCAACAGAAACTACCAATCCAAGAGACGTGCAATAATAGCAACCTCTAATATAGTTGTCCCATTTGTTGTTGCTGTTGTTTTTAAGAATATGACACTCCTCCTGAAGAAAGTTCTATGAATGATTACAAGAACTGAAACATGTTGAGTTTTGCCATCTAGCATTAACACTAGAATGATGAGCTAACAACCTCAATATAGGTCCTGTGACCAGTGTGAGACAGCTACAGCTCCCCACACTCATCACAGAACTACACTTTTGTCGATAAAATGAAAGCCACTAATTTCACTGGCAAAAATGTAAGTGTCTCAACAAAGTTGTTTCTTTTTAAGCAATACACAATTGTTTTACGCAAAGTGAGTGAGATTTTCCCATCGCTTTTTTTAAGCTATTATGTGTGTTTTTTCATTGAAATGAATATTAAAAATAGATTGAATTACATGTTTTGCAGCGCTAATTTAAAGAAGTTCGACTGTAAGCTGTTGATAAACTAACTAACTACCTCTCATGCCCTACAATGAGACAGAACAGAGCATGGTTATGGAAATGTCCCCACTACTACTCGTGTAGTGGGGCAGATGCATGCATTGAATACAATTTACAATATTCCCCGCCTGCATTTACTAATGGTTTTAACAGTTGGATTTTTCTAGGTATCCGGAATGTCCCCCTCTGGGTTTCTCGTTGACTCCTCTATTTGCCGCAAAGTATGCCTGGGATTTCAACTCTTCAGCTGGTTTATGTGGACCCACTTATCTTCCCCTTCTGCCAAACTGCCCATGGGTATGCAGATTTTGTAGGCGACTGGTGAGATTCTGTCCACAATTTCAAAAGGACCCCGCCAAGTTGGGAGGAATTTGCGCAGTTTGGCTTGGTTCCTTTGGAAATTGTACAAGTAGAACCGGTCTCCTACTTGTTATTCTTTTTTAGTTGTCTTAAGGTCATCGTGGGTCTTCATACTGTCTGCAGATTATTCCAGATTACGCCGAGCATAGGCAAAAGTTGAAGGTGTTTTCTCAGATTCTCAACATACTCATGAGTTGTGGAGGCATTTATCAAGGTCTGCTCTTGGGTTCTGTAGAGCAGATGCTGGGGTAGTACCATCCTTCGTCCAGTCATCAGCTCAAATGGAGATATTTTTGTTGCAGAAGAAGTGGTAGATCTGATGGCCATCAGGACAAGAGGTAATCAAATGTCCCAAATTGGTCCAGAATCTACCACAAACTTTTTTAATATGCTCACAATAATTTTGTTATATATCTCAACTCCACCACTAGAGGTTCGCCGATAGGCTATGTGTAATTTCCTTTTGACCCCAAGTATCTCCCACATCTTTGTCATCACTTCACTAGTGAAGTGACCACCCCGGTCTGACTCAATCCTTTGGGGTAGTCCAAAACGTGAGAAGATGTGATTGATCATCAGGGCAGCTGCTGTTTCTGCCTTGCAATTTGGGTCCGGGAGACATTCCACCCATTTAGTGAACAAGCATGTTACAGTCAACATGTACTTGTTCCCCATAGAGGAGTGAATCACAGGCCCGATAAAATCGACTTGTAAATCTGTCCAAGGCAGTGTCATCCCCCTCTTTTGGAGGAGAGCACGGTGTGTGAGTGAGGTTGGCTGAAATTGTGCCCACACAAGACACCCCTTCAAGTATTGGTCGAGGTCCTGCCCATGTGTGGCCAGTATGCAACCTCTCGCAAGATTTCTAATGTCGTATGAAACCCCCGATGACCGGCTGTGGCAGCATCATGAGCGTGACTTAGCATCAGGCTTCGGAATGAGGTAGGGACCACCCACTGGTCATGGCCAGCTATGGATCTCCTCACCAACAAACCGTCTTGGATTTGGAACATTTTTGGACATTTCATCAACACTCTGAGGTCCTCTTTCCCAATGTAATCAGTATCCGTCAGGCGAAAGTTCTCAGGGTCCTCAATGTTTGAATAAAACTTGCCAATTATTGGATCCCCCTTTTGAGCCATAATCAACATAGATAGGGGGCATTCCCTCACACTGGTCTTCTTCATAGACTTTGTGTGGGGAATTAGGGTATGCCTCCATGTTGTCCTTGATTTTAAGACTTTCGTCCTCTAGACAATTTTCTCTGGCACAATCATGCAAGTCAGCCAGACCTTGCGTGAGGGGAGTCTGATTGTTTTGGCCATATCCGACCTCCACAGGAAAGCCTTGCATTGACAGAACCCAGGAAGTAATTTGGGAATTACTCACATTTCCAGCCCAGATTCTGTCACTTTGAAGATATTGCAAAGGTTGGTGTGGAGTCTCCACTATGATGTGCTCCCCCTGGATAATGCCCACACCGTTGCCAGGAGTGCCTTCTCAAAATTGTTGAATTTTTCCTAGGCAGAGGATAAAATCTTACTCTCATAGGAGATTACTTTATTGACCTTGTCATGCTTTTGATATAATACTGCAGTCAAGCACCCGGTCTCCAAGAAGAACTCCTTGTTTTTGACAGGGTAAGCTAAGCAAGGCGCTTGTGAGAGGCTTCTTTTGAATTCTCTTACTGCCTCGGCTTGTTATGGACCCCACTCCCACTTGACCCCCCCTTCAACAGATGGATCAGGGGTCTAGTGATCTCTGCGTAATCCACAATGAACTTTCTGCTGTAATTAGTTAGTCTAAGGAGGCTCCTTAGTTGCCGGAGAGTTGTGGGGTCTTTTATTTTCTGGAGGGCTTCTACTTTCTTTTCCTGGGGACAGAGGCCCTGAGGAGTTAACTCATGCCACAAGAAATTGACACGGGTTCTGCACCATTTGCCTTTTGGAAAGATAGTTTTGCTCCAGCAGCCCTCAACTGTGTCAGGACATAACAGATCTCTGCTATGTGTTCCTCCACAGTTGAGATTTTGACTAGAACATCGTCTACATAGGCCAGGTTACCCCTTTCACCCAAGTCGGGCATGGCCTTGTGTAGAAAGATGTTAAATTCATTGCCGGAGTTGATGTATCAGAAGGCAGTCTGGGTCTAAGTGTACTGCTGCCCCCCGAAGGTAAAGGCCAGCTTGTATTGATCCTCCCTACTGACATTGGTCAGGTCTATTGCAGTGAAATCCTTTGACCCCTGGATCTGGGCCAGCTCTTGGTCAATGTAGGGAAGAAGCCATCGGGAAGTATGGACCAGTTTGTTGAGCTCCCTTAGGTCTCCACTGGCCGTTAGTTTTGAAAATCTCCAGCAATGGATTATTATTATAAGGTGCTGTGGACTGGACAAATTATCCCACGGGACACAAGGTTCTTAATTATTTCAGTAAGGGACTCCATTGATGCGAGAGGCAAGCGATATTGCTTCACAAACACTGGAGTCATGCCAGGGTCTGTGGGAATTGTTGTTGTGTGAATGTCGGTGCGACCACAGTCATATGAGCCCACCGCAAAGATATCTTGAAAATCTAAGAAAACTTGTTTCAATTTTTGCTTTTGCTCCAGAGTCTCACAGGTATCAGCTAGGCTAAATCTCTCTTCAACCATCTGCCTGAAGCCCGGAAAGACTTCTGGCTTAGCTATCTCAGCGGCCTCCTCCAGCTGGGTGGAGAAGTCCCTGGTCAGGGTATTCACTTGGACTAATGGCTTCAGGTGGGGAAGGCAGTCCTTGTGGACTTGAAAGATCACCTCATCCCTCCAGAAGTCACAGGTCACATCTTCCTTACCATAAGGGCACGAAGAGTACACCATGAAATCTCCCCATGCCTGGTGAAGATCCTGTCTGGTGTTGTGTCATCGTCGCTATCACTTTCTAAACAGTCCTTGGGGATCGGTCCTAACAGTTCGTTACCTAAATCTATGGAAAAATGTCAGTCATCAACCGCCATTCCAATAATGGTGCCTGCGCCCAGAGTGATACTCTTTAGGTCGCTGTTATCCACCTCTATTGGAATGGTGTCATGTTCTATGTTGACCAGTGGTGTTGGGTTTACCCCCAACCCTTGCTGTTGAAATTGAGCATTACGATGGACATAGGCATCAGGATTTTTCAGTTTATGTCCTCTTTTAATTTTTACTTTGAGTGAGAATTGTCGAGTCTGTTCTGGGATGGTGACTTCCTCTCCAATCTGAATTTCAACTGCATATGGCAACAAAATGCTTTCTCTGAGTCGCCAAAGACCATGGGATTACCCGCTAATCGAGACCAAGCTTTGAAGTTGATTAGGTCCAAACTAATGGCAAAGCGATTGAGAATGTCACTGCCTAAATAAAATGAAGCAGGGACATCTCGCACGACCCAACAATTATGGACTATGTTCTTGTTGCCTATGCAAATTTTGAGCATACACCTGCGAGGCAGGAGATGTTTGGAATTGGGTGTTTCCAGGTCCATTTTCCATTTGTCTAATAGTTTAAATGTGGGAATGGTTGGATTTTTTGGGAGTTTGCAGAACATGGCCTCGCTGATGAAACTCTTAACCGTTGGTCACACATACTCGGGAGAGAACAGAGTCCTTCCCCTCTTTTAACTGAATAGGGATGAACAACTGCTCTCCGATTTTCTGAATATCAGCCTAGCTTTTAGCTGATTTCTCATCCTTTTGGACTATGGGAGTGGGATGTTCTGATTGTGAATTTGTATAGAATTTCAGAGTGTTTCC
The DNA here is from genome assembly GCF_040938575.1 of Ambystoma mexicanum. Classification (NCBI taxonomy): domain Eukaryota; kingdom Metazoa; phylum Chordata; class Amphibia; order Caudata; family Ambystomatidae; genus Ambystoma; species Ambystoma mexicanum. Next base: position 1,106,308,464 of record NC_090933.1, on the reverse strand, counting down.
TTCCAGTGTGGAATGCCACCTTAGGCTGGAAGGAAGGTTGATTTTCAGAAATAGAGAGGAGTCCCCATCAACAGTTTGTTGTCCTACTGTAATTACTGTCACGTCTGGGATTTGATTATTCTGGAAGTGGAAATCAATTTGGTCAGGTTTTTGTTCAACCATGTGGCATGTGCCATTTGAACTAACATGGCTGACACTTTGTTTCAATTTTGTTGGTCGGTTAGTCTGGGTCCAGAGGACCTTGTTTACACAATCTATGAGGGGAGACAATCTACGCAGGATGTCATTCCCTAGTAAACATGGTGTGGCCTCTGGAGTCCCAACTATGACCGGGTGCTTCACCTTGTGTCACCCAATTTTAATGTCTAAATTCGCAGTCCCCTTTGCAGGAATTTCCTTCCCATCGAAGTACTGAAGTTGTCCGGGAAGAGGGTTGAGAGGAATTTGGTATTTCTCCCCCCTTCCCGAATTCAGCTGATCAAAGGCTCTTTTTGACAAAAGGGTGGTTTGGGATCCAGTGTCCACCAGTGCCAAAATTGTACCTTGCCCCTGTATTTGGACCGTGGCTTAAAATCTTCCCTCCTTTTCCTCAAGTGGGCAAAGATAATGCACATTTTTGGCCAACTGGTGGGTTAATTTCCTTGCTTTGGATACCGACAGAGAGGTGATTTGGGCAGGATTCTGTTTGGGATCTTGGAACCCTGTAAGAAAAATGTGACAGCTAGATATGGGGGGAGTTTTGGACTCCCCTGGTTCTGATTCTGTAACGCTCACCTGATTCCCGCAGAGGCGCCGGTCTTGACTGGGTGAATGCCGTATCTTCAAAGGTGATGTGTAACACACGGTTGGCTCTTTGGGCTGGACCTCTGTGCACTGTATGTCTGACTCGAAGAGTAATATGTCTTAGGTAAGTGAACGCCGAGCTCTCCATCTGCCTCGGGGCAGGGTGCCATAACAGTTTCTTCACTGGATAAGGGTGCAGGCGTCTTGACCTCAGAGGACTGCTGTCCGTCGTTAACTGCACGAACGGTAAGTTCTGGGCACTTCAAATGTCTTAAAAGTCTTTTGTAATGATATCTCTTGTTTGGCGGGCTGATGAGAGTTGAGGCTCGAACCCGCGTGAGGAATAGAAGCGCCTGGAAGCACGTAAGTAAGCGCTTGTAGCCTGCTTCACGATGCGCACTAACTGTCCCTTTTATCTTGCAGGTACAAGTTCGGAGCTTTAGAGAAGCTGAAGGGTGCTGGAATACCCACTGGATTCGGCGTGGGAAGGAGTAATGGCACGTGAGTAATAAAGTTGCCCAATGTCTTTAAACGCACCTTCTTTTTGTCTTTCAGATGCGGGATGCAGCGCCGAAGGCCTCCGGAGTGTGCGAAGAGCTGGTAAGCTTTTGTCTTTCAGATGCCGGAATGCAGTGCGAAGACCTCCGGAGCATGCGAAGAGTAGGTAAGCCTTTGTCTTTCAAATGCCGGAATGCAGTGCGAGGCGTTGGTGACAGCCGATGGACCAGGTAAGAGATGCGCTGCCACTGAAGACCGTAGTGCTAACCTGTTCTTTCTTTGTCTTTACAGGTGCTGCTGAAGACTGGATTCCAGGATGGTAAGCCTTTGTTCCCTTAGGCCCAGGATCAGAAGCAGAAGACACGATGAGCGTTCTGCTGCAGAGAATGCAGAATAGCGCAAAGCAAGATTCATCCATCGGGTGTGGTTTAAATAGCCTCCTGTAGTGCTTAGGTGTCTCCTTCCACAGCCACGCCTAGGTAAGAAAAGAGTTCCTGCTTTCCAGAAGAGTTCCAGTGTTCTGAACCTAGGGAGTGGCTCCTGCCCCACCCAACAGGAAAAGTAGTCCCAAACAGAAGAGGATCAGGGGTTCAACTGGCAGGTAAGTAAGCAGCATGGTCTGCTGCAGGTAAGTCCACCCAAGCATTATGAGCCCGGCGCTTCCAGCGCTGGGACTGGGCATCTTTATGAGCCTGGTGCCACTGGCGCCAGGACAGGGTCCAAAAGGTCCCAATTGGGACTGGCTGGCACTCGGAACCAGGGTTATGGGTCTGCTTCCAAGGGAGTCGGGCAAGTCCTGATCTTTTGGAAGCAGAGATCATGACAGATTCTGGGCTGCCCCTCCCTTCTGGAGGCAGTCACCAGAATGGGTTTGAACAAGGGGATTTTCGTGCTGGTCATTCTGGGGTTTGATGATGGGCAGTTTTAACTCAGTCCCCACATCTACCCAGTCTGGGTTTGGATCCTTTGGGACCCATTTTTCTTTGGGAGGAGTTCCCTCATCCGTGAAGGAGAAGATATTTTTCCAAGGATCCTCTGAGGACCCCTCTCCTTCAAACTGGAAGATTTGCACCTCCTCCAGAAAATGGGCCTTTTTAGGCTCTTTATTTCTCCTCCCTCCCTCTGCTCCTTGGGTTACAGACATTAGGGGGAAGGAGATTTTGGTTCCGGTTCCTGGGTTTACAGGGGCTTTCCACAAGTGGGGAAGGAAGCTTCCTTTAAGGCTTTACGCCTCCCTTCCCCATGTGCCTCCTCCCTGGGAACCGGTGGGTTTTCGGGGTTCTTCCCCGTCATTGTTCTGGAGCACCAGACCCTGGATTTGAGGAGTTCTGAGCCACCATGCTCATCTGAGGGTTCTGTTGAGCCCTCAGCATGCAACCAGATCCTGTGCTATGTTCTGGACCTAGCGCTCTAGTTGGGACACCCGCTCTGCCTGGTATGGGGTCCTCGGGTCTACCCTGGGTTGATCCCGGGAAGTGTAACTATCCCTTCTCGCATAATACCCCTGGTAAGGAAAGTTTGGGTACCCCTCCACCCTTGGCCCTTGGCATCCCCTCTCCTGGATTGGGCTGTCTGGGCTCAGGAAAGTGGGGAAAGAAAGAAGGGTTGTTTTGTGGGTTGAAGTTTGGCGGGTAGCGGGAAAAGGAATTTGGTCTGGCATTTGGGGATTACTGCCCTCCTGTCAAAAATGAGGAGGGAAGTTTCCTGGGTTTCCTGCTGTCTGGTATGACACCCCCCTTGGGCTGGACGAGTCCACACATAGCCCAGGATGGGTCTATTTCTCTTGTAGCGTGGGCCGATGTAGTCAGGGGAGGTAGGGGTCCCATTTGTGGGGTTACCTCTGCAGCTCCCCGTTTGGGATTGGCCTGAGGGCCTTCTGGCTTTGGCGTTGGGTGGATTCTGCGCAGGAAGGTTTTTAGGCCCCTCTTCTCCAGATCTAAAATGGGGGCAACCTTCACCTCCGTCACCTTAGCAGCAGCAGGGGTGTTGTTTGGTTTGGGGCTTTTGCTAATATTTTTACTTTCCAACGGCTTCTGTACTTAATAGATGCGCGTTGCTTGGTCAATGGCCCAGTCTAGTGATCTTTTCTTGTGAAAGTCCCTCACTAGCTGGGTCATAATGTATTTAGGGAGAGCATGAAAAAAGGTGTTCACAAATTCCTTACTGTCAGTGCGCACCCTTCTAGTGGTCTGCGCAAAGGCGCGTTTCAATTCCTGGACAAATTCTTGTGGGGCATGGTCTTCCCCATATTGTAAGTTGTAGGCTGCCTTGCGAGCCTCTTGAGGGTTCCTGTGAATGGAAAAATGTTTCAGGATGGCCGCCCTATCGGTGAACCATCTGGAATGGTTCTGATCCTCCAGCCCTGCAAAGAAGCTGGAGTACTCGGGGGAAAATGTGCGCTTTACATACTGAATACAGCTTTGGCTGTCCTTCAGGTGGAAAGTCTCCATCATCTGCTCAAATAATTCAAGGTGCTCCCAAACCGAATATTTGGCATTTTTGTGGTAGGGCGTAATGACGCTCCTAATAACTTTTATTTGCTTTAGGGGATCCTTGAGTAATGTCCTCTTAACTTTGTTAGCCTTTTTCGTTCTGGTCACCTTGGTCCACTCATCCTCTGACTCAGAGGCACTGCTACCAGAGGTGGCTGTCTGATCTTCTGGACTCTCCCGGATTCTGCGAGCTTGGGAATGGCTGGCAGAATGTGGGGTCCTAGTCTATTGGGACCTGTGGTGCTCAGAAGAGTCTTCTGAGTCTTTCTTGCTCCCAGGATGGTTGAGTACCCTCCGCCCACTGTCCTGGTTTGGGAAGAGGTTTTTAGTATGCTCTTAGTGGGCCTAGTCTTGCAGAATTCCCCACCAAATGTTACCGCCTGATCTCATGGTAGGATATATTTCTGAGGATCCATTTTTCTGATTCTTCACTCACTGGAGTCTCCCTGATCAGAGAAAATGGCCCTTGCACTTGGGAACCTGTACATAGATGACCGCCCATCCATTTCTGGGAGGCGCTGACCTATTAGCTCCATATTTCCCATTGGGTTGAAGTCTACCATCCCTGTGGCTCTTGGTTCATTTGAGCCAGTGGACATGGGGGTGGCAGAGTCAATGGAATTGAAGGGATTAAAGTATCTGATGCCAGGGCTCCTGAGGTTAAGCTCAGGGGTTTCCTTCTCCCATCTGACCTCATCTCTCTCAACCCTTACTCCCTGATGGCATGCAATAATCTGACCCTTTTGTTCTTCTATTAAGGCCTTACTGGTCTCTATTAGTTGTTCCTGCATGGCTATGGAGCCTGTCATTCTTTTCACAGAGAGCCTCATTGTCTCTCTGTGCTTTCTGTCTGCTTTGGGAGTATTTGCCCATTTTTTGCTGCACGAGGCTCACCTCCTGAGTCTGATCCTTACTAGCCTGATTATTCTTTGCCAGAGCATCCTACACCCTCCTGGTGTGCTCTAACAGCTTTTCGTAGTCCATTTTGAGTTCACCCAGTCCCTGAAGGGCCAGGATATTTTTTTCCACCTTGGTTTTTAAATGGCTGACTTCCTGGCCTAAGGCAACCCTTTCCAGAATTAGAGTGCCACTCTGTGCAGCCTGGTTGTCCCTTTGTTTTTTAAATGCCCCAGCTTTCTGGCGCTCCTCATCAAACTCTGTTTGGGATTCTAGGTATTTGATAATCAATTTGTTAGTTTCCTCTTTTACTTGGTCTATCTGGTCTTGTAAGACGTGGAGCCGTTCCGCACAGACTCTGTTAAAAGTTAATTGTTGCACTACTTTTTGTTGGCTCTGTTTTAAAGAGTCCAACCTTTCTTGACACTCTCTTTTTTCAGGGCCAGTAATTTGGTATCTTGCTCAACCTGCAGGAGATCCAGATCTTCCTTTAATATTGTCAGGTACTGTCTGGTTTCTCTCTCTGATTCTTTGCTCTTTTGTAGCCTTTCCTCTGCAGAGTCCAGATCAGTTTGGGTTTTCTCTAGGGGTTGTACTTGCCTCTTTGCCAGATCTAGATTTTTGGCATATTTTTCCTGTATTACTCCAATGTGGAGGTACATGTTCACCGCAAATTTGGCAATTTTACATTGCTCTTTTCTTACCCTTGGGGGCATATACAGTTCACTCCATGTCTGGTGTAATGAACCCTGGTCCTGCCATGTGTCTAATTCTGTGGTAGTGACTTGTTTGATTTCCTGCCGCCATACATTCTCATCCTGCTCCGTCCATTCACCCCTGACAACAATTTGTGCAGTAGGTATTCTTTTGCCATATTGATTTCCTTCTGACTTATCTCAGGGTTATTTTTACCTTTGCAAACAGGCCAAACTCCTTTGAGTATTTCTATTGAAGGTTGTTTTTACAGTCTAGCACAGTGTGATAGCCGAACAACATGTATGTACACCGTCAGTTAGCATACTGTGTTAGACTGTCACAAGTGGTATGTCTAAATCAGGATCTCGTGACGAGCCCCCAAGCTGTAAGTGATTTCAATCTGGCACACACCCTAGTCAACGTCTAGCGTGTAGTGCACAACTGAAATCCTTATTTATTTTTGTCTAAAAGTGCTTTATTCTGAACGATGTACCACTCATATCACACCCTTCTCCTGGAACCCCCTAGGTCACACTGAACCAGGAATCAGGCTGGTTTGCAAAGTTAAAATATTTATTTATGTATTTACAATTTAATCACACTATGTTTTAATGGGTACACAATAATCTCTAATGGGGTGATGTAACACTGAATAATCTCTTTAATACACAAGGAGTAATAGTGATCAAAACAATTCAGCACAGAAATAATACTTTTGTGTGTGTGTTCAGATCAGATAGCACTGTGGTTCGAGGTTGCCCCTGTACACCCCTCAATCCCCACTGGGCAATATAAAGAGATAGGAGGAGAGAACAGGTGTTCAGGAAAGGCAGAATTCAAACAGAATATCAATCCCACTTTCCCCCAGCAAACATAAGAGAAAAACGGAATTGACTGTCAAGCTGTCAGAATGGCTTTTAAAGTTATCTTAGAATGGACTGGGCAAAAACACCAAATATGGTCAAAATTGTTAAAATTGCTATAAATTCTTATGGGAGCGGTTTCGATATTGCACCCAAACACAAGCAATGATTTAATACCAAGAAACAATTTGAAATCTTAAAACTCAAGTCGGAAGCAATCAAAAGCTGTTTTACACATGTAAGAATTTGCCTAAAAGAACATTTTCAGCAAACTTTTCACTGGGTGATAATCATGATCACAGGAGAACCGTATCGATTCGGAATGCGGTTTTAGATGCAATTTATAGCTATGGATGTTAGCTACAAGCAGGGGTTGTTTCTAACACAAAAACTGAGGGAGTTATGGACATTTTAGTAAAGGTTGTTTTTTCGAGATAGGCGCAAGAATGGAAATCAGGAATACACTTTTAAAATGACAAATGGGTTTCTTACACTAGAGGATGACTATGAACAAAACAAATACCCCACAGGAACACAGCCACCTGAAAAGAATGACTGCTTGCAGAGGAAACTCGCCCTCTTCAGATGAGAAAAGATCAGCGCAGAGATAGTTTTAACAATACTAGTACAGGAGGAAGATAGGGCGGTTTGGATTTAGAGTTCAGACAATTCAAAATACTCCTAACAACACAGGTTCTGAATACAAGATAGGATGGGTTTAACATAAGGCTTAACTAAGCAAGATACATATGCTAATGGCACAGTTCTTTCTATAGCTATTCACTAGATATGTTTTTAAACAGAACCGTCAGGATTCTGGTCTGTCAAGATTCTGGTCAGGGAATTGGATCTGGTTTTAGAAAAGACGGCTGGGCACATCGGATTGGGCAGCAATCAGCAAGGCGCTCTGGTCACAGCACAGCACAGGACTGGACGGGATCTGCATAGCACTCTAGTCACAGCACGGCACAGGACTGGATTGGATCTGCCCTTCTTGGTTCTGATGATAATTATTTCAGCAGGCAAGCAGTACAGCGCAGCCCGTCTGTATTTTGATGCTTCTCCTTTGGTTTGTGAGGTTCTGGTTTTGGAATTTGAGGCCTAGCTGAAAATGGTTCAGCTATGCAATGGGTTTCTGCTTTGCCAAGTCTCTGGAGTCTGGAGCAAGGAAGATGTAGAGTTCAGCAGCAGGGTGCTCTGCCACTATCAGGATTTTGAGTGAATCTGTCTGTCCTTTTAAGTGGTGAGCTGTCTCTATCTATGCTATGATAAAGGGGGTGCGGGCTGGTTTAGCCTAAGCTTGCCCCTTTGACAGGTGATTGAGTCAGAGCCTACTCTCTGCCTTGACAGGAGGATAGAAACAGATTGTCACCTTTATGGTGTGATTTTATGAGCCTGAGGATCCACCCCTAGGCCCTTCACACAAAATCTGCTTTTGGCACCATACATATTTCAACATGTGCAACCTCTATAATAATCACATATACAGATTACATATTTTCCATGTCAGCTATTCCTCAAAACCCCTTAGCTGTGGGATCTTGTCTCAGTTTTTCACAGAATTATGCCCTATTCATCAGGAGCACAATGTCCAATTCTTAACCATATTTCTACAAGTGTGCACGTTTAACATGGGCATACGTGTATAAAGTTTCATACTTCTAGTGGAAATGCATTTTGTGTAAAATCACATTTCCTGCCATTTCTTTCTAGAACATATCACACAATTATGCCGCCTCTTGAAACATGCAGCCAACATTTAGATTCACAAATCTGTTATTTTCATATTTTTTACAATTTTAAACAGTAAGTTATCCGTCTTTTTAAAATGTGTTCTTTGTCTTTGTTAAGCAAAAAATGATTGTTTTAACTCCACCCCTTGGTCTCTCCCTGGAAGCCCAGGAGCCATCCCCCATGTTAGCTCTTTGTAGAGGCCATTTACGACTGTTCTCACACCTCGCATTTCCTTAGCAGTAGCTGTTCATTGTTCCCTTTTGCCTCAGCAGGCCAGGTTCTTTCCAAACCCTATAATTATTGCTTCGGTGTGATTTCCTGCTGGGGGGGAAAGGCCTTCCCTCTGTGTGGAAACCTGTTATTCCAGTTTGGTAGATTTAGCCAAGCTTATTTTAATTGTTACTTCTGTTGAATTTTCCGTTAGCATAAAATAAACTTGTGGTTTCAAATAGCAGCTAGAATTCTCATTCAAGATTTTAAACCATGGGATCAAAACAATTACAAGATGGGTTACTATCAGTAACAGGCCTCTTAGATTGCAAACATTTGATTTCCGTTTATAAATGTTAAAGTTTAATCAGGCAGGCTCCTGACAGCTGCCATCCCAGTGGTCCTCAGCTACACAGAGATTTTTGAGATCCACAGACATGCCACTTTTGCTGTAGAAATCCCTTTATATTTCAGCTTTTCAGGACCTTGCAAGTTCACAATGATTTCTTAAACTAAGTGAATTGTAGAACCCAGCAAGAATTTTGGATGCTGAGGGTGTTCTGTACCGTCATTCTGCAGTTTCAGCAACAAAGAAAAAGGGATTTAAAGCAGGATTTTGGAGTTTCATTTAGCAAAACACTGCTTTTTCCTTCTGTACTCCATTTTCAATTGTTGTGGAGCCCAGTGACATATTCCAGGAATGCGATCTCACTGACAACATGCGTAGTAGATTGGGCAGCCATCTTTTTGTGCGTTGCAAAGCACGATTTTCTGGGGTTTTGGCGCGCACAAGGGTTTTGCAGCCATTTTGATGTTTCTGGCACCATGATAACACAGTGACGCTGTATAGCAGAGCAAAAGTGGGTCAAAACATCCCATATCCCTTAACTCACCTGCCCCAAAAGACTGGTTGCAATTATGTCCATTGTCATGTCCATATTTGAGTATGTGAACTGTCTCTACCTGGGTGCACCAGCCTACCAACTAAACAAACTCTAAAGAGTCCAAAACTCAGCTGCCAGACAGCTTCTCACACTTGGTCGAAGGGACCACATCTCACCTGCTCTGTGCACCATAAGCCGGCTCCCAATTGGACGTAGAGCCACCTTCATAATCCTGTGTATTACTCACTGAGCAGTGTACAAAGCAGGCCCCACATACCTACAAGAAAAAATTACGCCTTACCACCAACTTGCACCCTAAAGTCAAGAACAGCCCTCCTCCTAGTGGTCCCCGCCTCCAATTCAGCCAGGATTGGAGGGTCCGCCTACTCAACCTTGGTGCCAACTTTGTGGAACTCACTGCCTCCTTGCACTAGACAAAGCCATGATGACATGGTCTTCGAGAAAAGGCATTCAAAACCTGGTTCTTTCTCTAAAAACTCACAAAGGACCACCCTGACCACCCATCTTTCCACCACATCCAAGTAATGGCTGGGTAACCCCTTCAATAGGTTCTCAGTCCAGGAGATATCTACCTCCAACTATTTGGAGCCAGTGCCCTAGACGTAAAACCTGAATCGCAGTAGCACTTATGTACCTATACCATGACACAGTTGAATCATTGCCTCCAAGAGATATCTATCTCCAATTATCTGTATCGACTGTGCTAGATTCGTAACCAACGCACTAATAGCACTTATGTACCTATGCCATAACTGACCTTGATCATTACCCCATCCAGCTATCATCAGTGATGCCCATCCTCGCTAATCTTACTCATCTGGAAATCATAGCAGCACTTATGTACCTTCACCATGACAGATTTGATTAATTGCCTTCCTCCATCAGGTATGCACTATGCTATGAGGCCAAGAGAGATATATCTTCAATTATTTAGATCAACTGTTCGAGACTCATAACCCACGCGCTAATAGCACTTATGTACCAATGTGATGGCTGAGCTTCATCATTTCTCCCTCCAGATATGCACTACACTATCAGTCCAGGAGATACCCTTCCTTGCAAATCTTACTCATCTGGAAAGCTTTGAGCAAAATTCATACCAAGGGCCAACTAGCACTTATATCTTTGCTATGCTAATCCTACCTATCTGGGAATGTATCCAGCAGAACTACCAACGAGGGCCTCTCCAGCAGCTATATTGAAATAATATTTTTTGGGCCAGATCTGGCTGTCACGATCCAACAGACAACACTAATAAGCAATTGCAGACCCAACAAGACACAGGGATCACCTAGTATAATAACCAAACCCGAAGGAAGATACCACCCCCTCAACATGAACTGGAAACTAATCAAGAACTGGATCCCCTCAAATCCACACAAAAACTCAAACACAAGTATATGCTAACTCTTCCCTCTGCACCAACAAACGACAGAATGCAGCTATACCCCTCGATTAATTCGGCCTAGCTGCACACATTCTTGTACACCTCAATGATCACCTCAACAGTCTTTAGAACACAGCTATTCCCCATGAACATTGGCCTAGCTGCACACATAATCCAATTCACAAACTCTGCTGCTGCAAGAATGCAGCTACCAAAGACCAACTTGCCTTGATGCACACATTCTACTGATCCCACACAACCGCTCCACTGCGCCTAGCCTAGAATGCAGCTACACATCACTTAATCTGCCCTGGTTGCACACATACCGAGTGCACCAAAGCGCTTTACTACACTCCTCTCTCCATGGACCTGGACTACGGTCCCCAAGCGCGTTCAATCCACAGCGCTTTGGAATCATACCATTGGTTAAAGTCGCTATACCAATGCCCAATAACAACATAACATAACATATAGGAGAACAATTGTGCTCTTTAGCTGCAAAGCTGCTAGGTTTTAATGCAGGTAAAGCAGACAATATAAATTTCTTTTTGTGTATTGGTTCACCATGTTGGGAGTTTTCCAGAGTTATTTTATGGTTTCTCTAGGGACCATGCTCAGGCTTGTGGCTTTGCCTTTTGCATGGTTTGCACTAGTCCCCGGAACACCCTTAGTACTGAAAATGACAATTTCTTCGGTGTGCAAAAATGTGTCTTGTCATCCTTCAAAGCGCCTAGACTTTGTGTGAATGAATGTCCTTAAAGCATTGGGCCTCATTGCAAGTTTGCCGGTTCCATAGTTCCCGGACCGACAAACTACGAGTTGTGCTTGCGGGTGCCTTTCTGCCCGCCAGGTCGGACTGTGAAAACAAAACAATAATATGAGGCCGGGAAGCCCGAAAAGAAACACACCAACACAGGTTACAAAGAAACATACAAGTGCTTTATTTAAAAAGCTACAACAGTTACCAAGTCAATTGACAAACGGATAGCTATTCGGCTCTCAGAGTAACATAACGAACTTCAACGAGGGTTCGATGTGCTAGTGAGAGAGACCGCACATTGGAATACCCAGGCTTTTTATACAATTTGTCTAGCCCTGAGCCAACCCTCTTGTGGGTTAACCATTCTGCGAAACAGGTGTTTGAGTTCCTTGCCAGGTCAATCCTTTTATATACATTTTGATTAGTTTCACTGATATAGTTGTACATTTACATAGAGGTCAACGGCAGGACAAGGTCTCAGTTCGTGACCCCGACAAGTGGCCTGCAGACATATTAATTATTCAGTTGCACGGAGGTCACAACGGCCAGAGTTTTACTCAGAATGTCATTTGGCCTCCATTTTGATGTTCAGGGTGACTTACATAACAAGACAACCTAAAATGGCGGCTCAATCCAAGATGGCGACTTACATTACTTTCTCTAAGGTCAAGACCTTGCCGTGGAGTTTGTTCGCACATGATGTTTAGACAACTTGGCGTAGGCCAATACACATACAATTGTTACAATGGGAGGCACAATATTGTTTATATTCTGACAAACCCTCCTTTTGGCCTATGCCAAGTGCTAATATCATTTCCAATGTCTTTGTAGATAACTCCATACATTGTCGTCCACACATCCTGAATCGTTATCCGTAATATCTATAGCCATTAGGTCGTTCACCAGAACCTCTTGTAACATAAACTCTTTAGATGCTGTATCTGGGGCATACATTTTGTGCCCTATCGTGCTCACTGCCTGAGCGCAACATCCCCCTAGCATTGTGCATATACTGGGTAGACATTGGATACAGCAACAGAGGAATAGCAGGATTCCCAAAATAACCAGTACAACAGAAAGCACCTTCCAACCCCAGGATTGTAGAGAATCCCGGAACCAAGCACTAATACTCCAATCTCCCACAGGAACATGCACTTCTGAACTAAGGATGTGCAAGTTCTGTATTGCTTTGAAAATTGTCGGTGAGGAATCTGGTACGAAAACACAGCAAGCGGACCCCACTAATTTACATACTCCACCACGTTCTGCCAGAATGACATCCAATGCCATCCGGTTTTGGAGCGCTACCAATCTTATTGCTTTCTGTTCCAGTGTCATATTGTAGAGTATATCCATGGTCCGGTTGATGGTTCTCTCCAGTACTCTTGCTAGCCCCCTAATATTTTCAGAATTTGCTATCTGTCCCCAAAATGGCACAACTGATTTTGTTATATCTCCCAATATTTGCCCATGGGTATCTCCATTCTCGTCCCGCCGTGGGCGAGCCTTAGAAACTTCCAATGTGCTAGCTATGAATACCCCAGATAACAGGATTCCTAAATAACAGGTTCCCTGACAATCCTTGGGCAACCAGGGAAATGCTGAACTACCACAAACGAAATAGACAGCCCCCTACATATAGAGGCCTGTTCTCCCCGGTCAAATTTACAATGTTCACACAACCTTCAAAATCTCCCATTGACCGAGTGCCATTTCTTTGTATACAACAGGGGACTGAATCGGGCTATGGTTAACGGAGTAGGAAGGAGGCACAGTGTCCTTATTGCCTATCGGAGCCATTTTAAAGGAAATTAGAGTTTGGAAGGGAAGAGACAGTTTATCAGATGGCCTGATAGATGCAACATTAGGTTTACTTCTATTTGCAAAAAGTGAGCATCTCAGGGGAGTCAATTCACGTTTCTCAAAATCATTTAAATTAGTTCCATCAAAGTTCCCTGAGATGCTGTCATTCAAACGGCCAAAGAATAGTGCTCTAAGAGAGGCATAGGAAGCAGTCGTTAAAGGTAAAGGGTGAATATACCATCCTAGCCCCTTATTGCCATGTTGCGGTAAATGGGTGCAAATCCAGCAATTTCTCTTATTAAAAATGGCATGTGTTGAATTCATTATTATCATTAAAGTGTTATTATGGTACTTTCGTCTATGCTGGGAGTCCCTAGGTGACAAAGTATGAAGTAGTACAGAGGGAGTCAAAGCAGTAGGTACAATTTCAATTGGCAGAAGAGGCTCTAGAGGATACATTTCTTAGAAGTACCAGAGTCCCACGGCAGTAATTATACAAATTCCAATTCCTATTAACACAACACAGCAATACGTTTTCTGGGCCAAGCACATTGTTCATTGTCCGAGTTGGTCACCCCCTTATTCACGAGTCCAATGCGAGCAGCAGCGGTGGAGGTGGCAGGCATCGTAGTTTTTTTCAATCGACGACCCCAATGTTCATTGCTGGCGACACTACGGTCGCGTGACTTCTTAGTCCTTCCCCAACCCTAGCCAGCAGAATTCCCTTTTTCTTTTTTCAAAAACTTTCTTTGCAAGAACAAAACTCTCAATGACTCTTTCTTTCCAGATGCACAGGCAAAACCTGTGCCGTAGTTCTATTTTCTTCGTCGAAGGTCGTACCTGGTGGTTCCCGTTACTGTTTGATCCGGTAATAAGGTAACGTCACTTCCTGAGCGAAGCAACGTATCGGAGGCGACGGAAGTCGCAGAACTTGAAACAACTTTTTCCGGAAGCAACCTTTCCAAAGAGTGTGGAGACGAAATGGACTGTTACCCAAGCTCCACGGGCTCAGAGAGATTCTCCGACACACTCACAGCGCTATCTGCTACTCCAGGATCTGAGCTTGTAGCATCAGCGAGGGGTTCTGCTTCTTCTGTAACGTGTGGCGTCGGGTGAGGAAGTTTCTTGACATGCGTCGCGTGGATCCAATGCTTCTTTCCAGCCACCCGCACTGCTGTTCGGGTGACCAACAGCACCTGATAGGATCCCCGCCAGCGAGGCGTGAGGCAGGAAGACCTTTCGTAGGCCTTCACCAGGACCCAACTTCCAGGCTGAATAATGTGTCCTGGGCCCGTAAACCGTATAGGTAAAGCTCATTGAACCTGATGATAAATAAGATACAGATTTCTAGTCAACTGATTACAGTAGTCTACAAGCAGCACATTTTCAACCTCCCTCAGAGCTTTGGGTTTCGGAAGACCCCAAATATTAGCAGGTCTCCCCATCACTACCTCAAATGGAGAGAGCCCAGTCTTAGTTTGAGGTGTGGCATGCATAGCTAACAATACAATAGGTAAGGCGTCCGGCCATTTCAGTTTGGTGCCGGCGCATGTTTTAGCAAGTTTATTCTTCAGGATACCGTTATGTCTCTCTACCAACCCAGCACTTTGAGGATGTCTAGCCGAGTGAAATCGCTTTTCAATGTGTAACGCTGTGCATATCTGCAAAATTACTGCTGCAACAAAATGGGGACCGTTGTCCGACCAAATTACCCTTGGCAGCCCAAATCGTGGAAAGAATTCCTTTACCATAGTCTTTACAGTGGTCATGGCAGTAGCATCCTTAACGGGGAAAGCCTCAACCCATTCACTAAAAGCACAAATGATCACAAGAACATATTTTAGATTGTTACACCGTTCCATCTCAATAAAATCAAAGTGGATGACCTCGAAGGGAACAGAAGGAGGCCCAAAACTACCCCTTGGAGTTACTGTCCCCTTTCCCACATTGTGCTGTAAGCAAATCATACAACTTTGAACATAGCGCTGTGCGATCTTCAAAATTTTATCATTCACCCAGACTTGTTCTAATATTTTCGTGATCTGCTGAGCACACACATGCGTAGGACCGTGTGCCATCGTAACCATCGCCAGCATGTATGAATCAGGGAGCAACCATTTCCCTTCAGATGTATCCACCCAACACCCTTCGTCATCTAGTTTCCCCATCCCTTCGGCCCACCTTTTAGATTCTTCTATTGTGGCATCAGCTTGGATATCTCGCACAGACCCAATACCCTCATCCATTACATAGGCATCTTTTGTTTCTCTTAGAGCATACACGTCTGCACTAAGGTCTGTGGCCGTTTGCCTGGCTATCTGGTCAGCAAAAGCGTTCCCTTTTTCCATATCATCTATGACCTTACGATGTGCTGCACATTTCATGATCGCTAACTGACTAGGGAGTGAGAGTGCCGAGAGCAATTGCACTATCAGGGGGCCATGCTGAATCTTGGTCCCATGTGAGGTTAGGAACCCTCTTTCTGACCAGAGCCTCCCAAAGTTGTGAGCCACCCCAAAGGCATACTGGCTATCAGTATATATGTTTACTGTATGCCCTTCGGAGAGTTCACACGCTCGGGTCAACGCTATAATCTCTGCGGCCTGCGCAGAGTTATGCGGAATTCTCTTAGTTTCAACAACCGTACTCAATGTAGTAACTGCATAGGCAGCTGTTGATGTACCATCTAGGAGTTTGAAGCAGGAGCCATCACAAAACAGCTCCCCTTCCACATTGCCCAAAGGAGTATCTATAAGGTCTATCCTGCCCTTCGTTTCCTGTTCAGTAGTATACAAGCAGTCATGTGATTCTTCGTCACCGCAAACAGTATTTTGCGGGAAAGGTAGGAGTTCAGCCGGATTAAGCACACAACACCTCTTAATTTGAATGTGAGGGGCAAACAGAGTTAATTCATACCTCGCGAGCCGTGCAGAGGTGAGGTGTTGCGTTTGGGTTTTATTCAATAGGACATCTACAGAGTGAGGTACCATCAGGATTAAATCATGGCCTAGGACCATTCCCTCACTCTGTCTTACAGATGCGGCAGCAGCAGTGACAGCTCGCAAACATCTTGGCAAAGATCATGCGACAGGATCAAGGGCAGAAGAGTAGTAGCCACACGGTCTATTCTTCCCTCCGTGTTCCTGTGTTAACACAGCCAAAGCACATCCATCACATTCATGCACAAACAACACAAAGGCCTTATTGTAATTTGGAGTACCCAGAACCAGTGCAGAGCATAACGCAGTTTTGAGAAGCTCAAATGATCGTTGAAGTTCCAATTTCCATGGCAGCGGCGAAGAAATGCCCTTCTTCGTCAAGGCCAACATCGGTTTTATCACTAGTGAGAAGTTCGGGGTCCATAGCCTACAGTAAGAAGCCATACCTATTAAGGCTCTGACTTCCTTCTGTGTATTTGGAACAGTCTTGCCAGAAATGTGTTTTACTCTTTCAGGTGTCAGTCTTCTCCCCTCCTTTGACAGGAGATAGCCTAAATAGGTGACCTCCTGACAACAATATTGACATTTTTTAAGCGAAGCTTTATGACCTTTTTCAGCCAAATTAATAGGCAACAATACAGTGCCTTTTTAAAAGCACTTTCAGAATCTGCAGCTAAAAGCAAGTCATCAACATACTGAAGCAGTGTGCAAGTAGGTGGCAATTGAAGGGTATCAAGCTGCTCTTTCAAAGCCCTACTATAAATGCTTGGACTTTCAGTATAACCCTGAGGTGCACGAGTAAATGTGAACGAACGTCCCCCCAAGGTAAACGCGAACAAATAGCTACTCTCCTTGTGTATAGGAATACTGAAGAAAGCATTCTTCAGATCCACAACACTAAAGTGCGTAGCTGTAGCAGGGTCATCGTTAGTATCGTTGTCACATCAGGCACAATTGGAAATTGTGGGGCGACAACTTTGTTAATAGCGCATAGATCAATTATGAAATGGAATGGGATTGCATTGTCGCCTTTCTTGTATACGGGTAAAATCGGGCTGTTACATAAGCTACCTGCAATCTCTTCAATCACTCCTCGATGCACAAAATCGGAGACAATGCACTTCAAAGCACACTTGCCCTCAACTGATATTTTATATTGTGGAATGCGTGGTAGTTTAACTCCATGTTTCAAAACTATTTTAATGGGTTCAACCTGTAGTACCCCGACATCATTGTCGTCAACCGCCCACAAACATTCGGGACAAAGCAAAGCTCAGAAGGCAATGGGCGAGTCAAAAACTGAGAACTGGGAAGTTGCTGTGGTGAAACCGTCAATCGCACTCCGTCAGAGGAACAATGAATTACTGCATTTAGTTTCTTCAACAGATTTAACCCCAGCAAATTCTCTCCACAGTTTGAAGTCAAGAGGAAGGGACAGTGGTCCGTGAAGGGACCCAGAGAAACAGGCACCGGTGAAGAAACCGGGCAAGCAATTGGTATGCCAGAAAACCCTGCAGAAACATTAGTTTGCCCTGACAGTGGAATGTTTGGAACCCGGGAATGATCAATGGAGCACTTCTGTGCTCCAGTGTCTATCAAAAACTGATGTTTCCTATTCCCCACTAAAATTCAACGTAGGGACCTTTCTGATTAACGGGAATAGGTGAAGGTTCCAAACCCTGCTTCGGGCAATCCTAACGAAATAAAATGTCATCGGAAGGAAGCTTTTCAGAAAGGTAGGCAGCAGAAGGGTGATCAAATATATTTCTCGTGTCCACACTCTAAGTCTGATTTTCCCGTGAAAAAGGTTGCTGAGGATCTTGCGAGAACTGACCTCTATCAGGGCCTCCCACTCCGGGGCGACCTCTAGGTCGTCTACCCATACTACCAAATGTGTTGTTTGACCTTTGCCGAAGGACGGGGCACTGTGCACGCCAATGACCTTCCTGGCGGCAATAGGCACATTGATTAACATTCACAGGACCCAAAGGAACATTCCCTTTTGGAACATACTGACCTCTGGTCTGTGAATTACCTCCTCTGGGATTTCTAACAATTTGTTGTAACAACACTTTAGTCTTCAAATCTCCTTTCCTCTTCTCTATTTTCTCTTTTTCATTATTAACACGGTTCTCATAATACTGAGCCATGTGTAAAACTTCAGATTGGGATTTCGCCTGCCAAGCGCTCTCAGAGGACATAATCTGTGACTGGATGTCGGGCAACAATCCGCGAACAAATTTGTCCACAAACAACCTTTTCCCAGACTCTGTGCCCAAGTCCTGTCCACTGAAGTCAGAGAATACCTGTTCGAATCTATTAAAGAATTCGGTGGCACCTTCAGTTTTTCCTTGAACACAGGCCGTAAGCTTGTCCCAAATAATTCTTTTCTCAGGAATTATGGTTTTCAATTTTGCGACAATTCTATCAGGCAAAGTGAGTATTACCTGAGGTGGTTTCTCACCAGCTGGTCTTTCCCCATCAAACCTAGTCATGTTAGCCCACGTATCTCCCAACTCTGGTACATCGTCTATTGTTCGAACCTGCTTCCATAAATCTACGGGCAAGAGTACAGGGAATAGCAAGTCAATATCACTTAAGGTGAACACAGAGGACTGCAAAACAGACTCTATCTCTTTGTAGAATCCTGTCGGATTTTTCCTAATATCGGGAATTGATTGTCTGATAGTGTTCACTTCCTGTCGCGAAAACGGGATGTGAACAAATTGCGATACATAATGTGCAGGGATGTCCACAGCGGGTGCACCTGTCCCAGCGTTAGCGGGAATCTCAACCTTTGGGACAAATGTCGGAGGAACCTCTCTCATTGGCAACTGAGATATAGGTAACTCCGACCGCTTACTGAGCAACAGAGCCAGGTCGAGCGCTAAGGCAGTCGAAGAAGTATTGGGCGAAAAAGCCCTTTTACAAATACCCAATAACTATATAGGGCAACTAACCTTCTTCCTTACACATTCATCCTGCAGGTACTGTACCATTACCTGAATCACCTTCTCTGCATTTCTACTGTATACTGACTATATGTGTCATATACTTCATCCGGTGGTATCGATGAATCCGAGATCCATCGAATCGCATCTTTGGTACAAATTCGTACTTCCTCAGATGCCGATCTCCGACACGGAAGGAACCTTTTCTGTACATACATACTGTCGTCTTCACCATCCTCATCCCGTAATCTTTCTAAGTCCCTCCTATACACAAACAACCTCTCAACATGACCATGTACTTTCTCCTCTGTGTCCCTCGAAAGCGCTAAAGTGTTTAGATCCCTCAACCCTTGTGGGAGATCCTTATTATGTAATCTACCCCACATTACACATAATTGAGTCCCCAAACCTTCAATGAAAACAATTTTCTTGGGAAAATGGCCCATATTTGATAATGTGGAGAGAACGTCAGCTTGATCACCTCTCTCCATACAATGCTTAGCCCATGCAAATAATTCCCGTTTCCTTTCTGCAGAGACAGTATTTCGAGTAACAATCTTTGACCTCGCACCCTGATCAACTTCAGTCAGTACAGAACTACTCGGGAGCGGAGGTGTGGGCAAATTCAATGGGGGTGCAACTATTGGTGCAAGAGGAAGGGGTGGTAGAATAGGTGGAGGAACAACAACTGGAGGAATAGGAACAGTAGGTTGTACAGGGGGAACAGGAATAACAGCAGGAATAACAGCAGGAATGGGCAGAGCACCAGGGAGAGGATCATACGGAGGTGGCGCAGAAGCACCAGGCCTGCGTTCGTTTAACAATTTTTCAATAAATTCTTCAGAAACATGGAAATCTTTAGAGGGATAGATTTTCTGGATACCGAGTGAGAAAGCCCTATCCATATTTTTGACTGACTCTGAATGTTTTTCCTTATCATATAACAATGCCTTTTCGGCATTTGTTTTATGAGGGTGTGCATGTTTATCCCTACTTTTAAGCTGCTGCAACGCTTCTTTTTTCCAATTCTGCAAAACATCAAATGCTGCAGGTCTGGCCTTCTTCTTTAGCAAGACCGATTCTAGGTATTCAATACGGGGGATCTCGAAACTACCATTGATTGGCCACTGAAAATCAGAGGCATGTCTGGTTTGTCTGTGCCAAATATCATTAAATACTATACTTCCAATGCCATACCTACAGTACATAGTACACGTCAGCGACCCAACCTGTGGTGCCGGGCGGCTAAATTCCAAAGATTGTCGATCGCTGAGGAACAGAGCGCTAAAGCAGCTAGAAAATTTCCCAGGCATTTCACAAAAAATTGGTGTTACCTGGTCAATAATTGTGTCTGCAGATACAATACGCCAAATTCAAATTGTCAGGGTTAAATTAAGAGTCGGGTCACGACTACACCTGACCAAACCTAAGGAGGACCGTACGGTTTACCAAAGAACTTACCTAACGAATTTTACCTTGTGTTTGGTGGTTTCGACAAATCTGCCCGCCTCAAAAATGGACCCTCGTCAAGATGCCGTGTCAGACCACACGACTATCGTCCAAGGATCAGATCGTGCAGCGCTGCCGAGGTATCACGTCTCGTTCGGTCGGGCCCGCAGTATCACACCGTCCGATCCCGGTTCGATAGTCTGCGTCAATCCTTCAATGATCCGGCATAAATCTTGAGGGTCCCTATTCGGGCGCCAACTGTGAAAACAGAACAATAATATCAGGCCGGGAAGCCCGAAAAGAAACACACCAACCCAGGTTACAAAGAAACATACAAGTGCTTTATTTAAAAAGCTACAACAGTTACCAAGTCAATTGACAAACGGATAGCTATTCGGCTCTAAGAGTAACATAACGAACTTCAACGAGGGTTCGATGTGCTAGTGAGAGAGACCGCACATTGGAATACCCGGCCTTTTTATACAATTTGTCTAGCCCTGAGCCAACCCTCTTGTGGGTTAACCATTCTGCGAAACAGGTCTTTGGGTTCCTTGCCAGGTCAATCCTTTAATATATTCATTTCGATTAGTTTCACTGATATAGTTGTACATTTACATATAGGTCAACGGCAGGACAAGGTCTCAGTTCGTGACCCCGACAAGTGGCCTGCAGACATATTAATTATTCAGTTGCACAGAGGTCACAACGGCCAGAGTTTTACTCAGAATGTCATTTGGCCTCCATTTTGATGTTCAGGGTGACTTCTACATAACAAGAGAACCTAAAATGGCGGCTCAATCCAAGATGGCGACTTACTTTACTTTCTCTAAGGTCAAGACCTTTCCGTGGAGTTTGTTCGCACATGATGTTCAGAAACTTGGCGTAGGCCAATACACATACAATTGTTACAATGGGAGGCACAATATTGTTTCTATTCTGACAGGACCTGGCGGGCAGAGCGACACGGGTGAGCACAGCATGCCGCATTCACGAATGGTGCCGGAGCATGCGGCTTCCCCATTCCCATTTGTGCCCTCTAGGGCTCAAATGGGAATGGGGAACAATTTTTTCCAGCGCCCTGGAATGGCAATTACCGGGACCGTAATTGCCCATTCCAGGGTGCTGGAAAAAAATCTACTCCGGCGGCAGCCGTGCCTGTATTACATGGTTGTAATAGGCCTATTGGGCCTCATTACGGCCTCGGCGGTAGCCATGCCACTATTGGCAGCATGGCTGCCGCCGAAATCGCGTCCGGGTCCACAGAATGACGAATTACCGGGCCATTCCTAGTTCGAAAGGCCCGGTAATTCCTCCCTCCAAGGACCCGGTCCTTCCCTATTCCCATTTCAGCCCCCATAGGGCTGAATGGGAATGGGAGAGGGAGCAAACAACGGGCCATTACGAGTTGGCCTGTTGTTTGCTCCCTCTTCGCCTCGCAGGACCCGGTAAGCAAGCCTGGTTTGACCAGGCATTACTTCCTGGGTCCCGCGAGGGGACCTTGTAATGAGGCGGTACAGGGTACACGGCGCCGGCACCTTTTACGGCGCCGTTAACCCCGTACCGCCAGGGTCATAATGAGGCCCATTGTCTTTTCCAGCTTCTTCTAGACTGTGGGCCTCATTACGACCCAGGCGGTAAGTTACCGCCTGGGCCGTGACTTTACCACCATGGCGTAAACTATGTTTACGCCATGGTGGTTGGCGGACTTACCGCCCCATTCCGACCTTGGCGGGGCGGTAAGTCCCCAATCCCCATTTACCCTTCCCCATTCCCATTTTTGCCCCATAGGGCATAATGGGAGTGGGGAAGGCGTTAATTACGCCACCGTAAATTACGGTGGCGTAATTAACTCCATGGTCCCTTAGCGCCATGGATTTTAACACCTGCTAAAAGCAGATGTTAAGTCCGCCATGGCGCTAAGGGACCTCATACTCAGGCGGTAAGGGTCGGCGCTGTTTACGCCGCCGTAAAACCCTTACCGCCTGAGTCGTAATGACTCAGTGGGCCTCATTACGACTCAGGCGGTAAGGGTTTTACGGCGGCGTAAACAGCGCCGACCCTTACCGCCTGAGTACGAGGTCCCTTAGCGCCATGGCGGACTTAACACCTGCTTTTAGCAGGTGTTAAAATCCATGGCGCTAAGGGACCATGGAGTTAATTACGCCACCATAATTTACGGTGGCGTAATTAACGCCTTCCCCACTCCCATTATGCCCTATGGGGCAAAAATGGGAATGGGGAAGGGTAAATGGGGATTGGGGACTTACCGCCCCGCCAAGGTCGGAATGGGGCGGTAAATCCGCCAACCACCATGGCGTAAACATAGTTTACGCCATGGTGGTAAAGTCACGGCCCAGGCGGTAACTTACCGCCTGGGTCGTAATGAGGCCCAGTAACTGCGAATTTCAGTTTTTCAGTTTTGCGAACTCAAGCTGGTCAGTGTGATTTTCTGCTCCTTCAGAAAACAATGGTGCACTGTCATTTTGGACTATCTCTCAATATAACAGGTGTTTCGGGTAAATCTGAAGACTGTGATTTATTACTAGTTCCTTCAAAAAAAATCGAGTCTGTGCATGTGTGCAGCATGCTTGCTTGTAACATTTCCCAGGCGCTTTTGAGAACGTAAAGACAAAATAACTGTTTTAATTATAATCTATCACGAATTATAATCTGACCTTGAATCTAATGGCCTGTCTTTCCCTAACCCAGCTGCAACTCTAGCAGCACCCTTTCACCTTTCTGTCGTTCCCTAACCCAGCTGCAATTCTAGCAGCACCCTTTCGCCTTTCTGTCGTTCTGTAACCCAGCTGCAACTCTAGCAGCACCCTTTTGCCTTTCTGTCGTTCCCTAACCCAGCTGCAACTCTAGCAGCACCCTTTTGCCTTTCTGTCGTTCCCTAACCCAGCTGCAACTCTAGCAGCACCCTTTCACCTTTCTGTCATTCCCTAACCCAGCAGCAACTCTAGCAGCACCCTTCCGCCTTTCTGTTGTTCCCCTTCCCAGCTGCAACTCCAGCAGCACCCTTTCGCCTTTCTGTCGTTCCCTAACCCAGCTGCAACTCTAGCAGCACCCTTTCCCCTTTCTGAGCACTTTCGGCAGGTGGATAATGACGCTGAGAAACACAGGTCTTCTGTATTCCCCGAGTGACATTGACTGGCGTTGTCACTCGGACTTTGAATACAGTTTTGAAACTGGAATAGTTAACTGGTTTGAAGTTTGCTCACATGAGTTTGAGCAATTCTACCTCACTGACTTCTCAATTTGTTTTGCAATTTTAAGTTAGGCACTTTTTAGGACATACTTAAACACCCATTTGAAGAGCAACATATGAGTGCGGGTGCAAAGGCATCGTATCTACTACAATTGCAAGTATGAGAAGCATAGTGCGTCCTGATCTTAATTGCCAGTGCTCGCTGGGGACCATAAGGGCCTGATTTACATAGAGTTTTCAATGGGATTGCCCCATTGTAAAAGGCTTTTGTAAATCAGGCCCGATACGTGTTGAGAATGTTTCTAAAAGAACACTGTCTGGAGCCATGGAATGCTTTGAACGTTACAATGACACGTTTTCATTTACCCACCCACCTAATCGCCACAATCCAATCAGGCTTTCATGATCCGTGACAAATATGCAAATGGCGCTCCATTCATATTCATTCTATGCAAATGTGTCTCTGCAGTGCAGATGTCCTAAAATGTTACTGCTCCACTGCATAGTGTTTTAGTAAGGTTGCGCAGGCCGCACTAGCCCACGTGGCACACCTAATTCTAGAGTCTAGGGAAGGGCCTGGCTTGCTATACTGTCATACTGTGTCGTCGCCCACTTTGAATTCCTTCTACACCCCCCAGGGGTCAAGTCGCAAATGCAATAGGATGTGACGTTGTCAGAAATTGGCCTATCAAGGTGAAATATGCACGTTTATGATATCATATGATATGGCATTTATAAGGCGCCTATACACAAGTGTTTCAAGGGGCACAATTTCATTGAATTGGCTTTGCATAACCACCCCTTTTGCACAAGATGAATGGCATTTGCCTTTCATAAAATCAACACACACAGAAAACCAAGAGATGATTTTTTCTTCTAATAGTGTTTTTGAAAACGTTAAAAGGTGTGCATGTTTTAACCTCCAAGAACCAATGCAATTGTTTTCCCTGGAACTTGCATTACCAAAATGTGGCATTTCACCTTTAGTTGCTTGCTATTGCTCCTCAGGTTATATAGTGCAGTGGTGAAATGTCCAGCCCGCAAACCTGAGGACTGGGGTTCCATCCCAAAGGGTGGCTTAAATTCAAAGAGGACATTCAATGTTTCTCATTTTAGCTAGGGGGACTGAGTCCACCTCTGAGAAAAGTGGGTGGTCTCTGTCCACCCACGTGTACCCTCGACTTCAGCCCTGCCCCCACCCCACCTCTCATGTCTGCACTTATTCTAAAGGCTCGTGCCCTCCACACATGCCGTTATAATCCTGTCGCCTTGCTGCACAGGTTACACCTTGCTGGAAGTTATCGATATAGGATTCATTTGGAACAGGAAGAGAAACAGTCGTGCATCGTAATCTCCAGAGCAAGAACAATGATTCCTCTGAACCTCACAGAGGCGACTGGGTTTGAAATCAGGCCATGAGGGGGCTGCGCAATGCGGCGAGGATGAAAGGGCTCCTGCCGCAGCGTCCGTTGCGCAGCCTTGAAAGGCGGGTGCAGCGCAGACCTTTGGAGCCTATTTGCCGTTATCTGAAACAGTCCATCTGCCTCAGGTGTGCATCCCTGTTACTCAACCCACAAGCACACAGATTGTGCCGCACGGAGACAAGCAACGCGTTGAACTCGGTTCTGAATAGGAGGCCATCTAATTCAACTGTTCTTTTCACGTGTTAAAGTATGTAAACCATTCACTGATAGATGTTTTCAGCCATCCTATGGGCACGCCGCTTCTATTTCACAGTAGTCAACAATGTATTTGTTCCCATTTTTCCTTTAAAACGTCAAATTGTTATTATTTGGATTTTGGGATGACGGACTGCAATATTTCTTTCATCTCCATGTTGGCAGGTGTCTGAATCTTAAAGGACAATTGAGCATATATATAAAGGGAGGTATTGCACTCACTGAACAGTGGTAAAACTACAATGGAGGTCATTATAAGTTTGCCAGTAGCCCACCGGAAATTCCCGCGGCATACCGGCAAACTGCGTTACCGTTTCCACTGCCTGATATCCTGGTATTACCGGGATACTCCAGGTGGCAGAAAGGCCGGTATATCAGGCAAACCCCACCTGCAAATCTATAGTTTGGGAGTGCAGTAAAGTGCTGTTGGCAGGATTACCCCCACTTTTACCTGCACTTTTACGGCACAGCCAAATTTATAATGACCTAATTTGTCTTTAACAGAAATTAGCACGAGCCTCATTATGTGTCCGGCAGTAACCGTGCTAGAGCTACCGGTGGGCAGTAACCATGCTAGAGCTACCGGTGGGTTGTGTCCGGCAGTAACCGTGCTAGAGCTACCGGTGGGTTGTGTCCGGCAGTAACCATGCTAGAGCTACCGGTGGGTTGTGTCCGGCAGTAACCGTGCTAGAGCTACCGGTGGGTTGTGTCCGGCAGTAACCATGCTAGAACTACTGGTGGGTTGCTGCCGGACCAGCAAGAAATTAACTGCTGGGAAGTCAGTGGCAACAATTTCGTTAATCCCCATTCTCATAGAGTCCCACATGACTCTAATGGAATGGTGACACCGAAGCACTGCCATCGTTGTTAACGGTGCCGGTGCTTCCGTGGCAGCTTTGCCTACCGTAACCCCTGAGCCCAGCAGGGTCAGACCTGTTGGGAACAGCAGCTCCGGCAGGCAAACCCGTAGTTTGCCGGTTCAGAAACAATGGTGCTGGTAAGCTTACCGACACCGTTGTTTCCAGACCGGCAAAGTTAGAATGCGGCCCTATGACCTCATTTGTCTTTAACAGAAATTACCACGTTATTGAGTGAACATCACAAGAATCAGGAGTTGCTGTTTGCTTAAATACCAGTATGCACGCAGTTTATTGTGAAACTCAAGTGATGTAATGAAATCATAGAATTGGCTGTATTCAGTACTTATAACAGATATGTGAAAACCGTGGAAATAAAAGGACAATAGTAATCTTGTGTGGGCATCCACAAAACAGAATTATACACAATTATCCGAAAGTGGATAAGATATTGTCGTTCATCATAACAGCAATCATTAAAAACGCCAATTCCCCAAAAAAGCATAAAAGCAGTTCTCAACAGAAAACAAAGGCCTTTTAAAAGAAAATTGATGTAAGTGTTTTGACAAAAAGTAGTCTTCAGGAGCATACAATTGCAACAGAAAAGAAATAAAAGGAAAATAGTTTATAACCAATTGGTATGACATTGCGACTTCAAACCATTATAATTTAAGAAAGACTTAAGGCCTGATTCATGGAACGTTTTCCTATGGGATTGCGCCATTATAAAACACTTCCATGAATCAGGCCTTTATCTTTAAAAGATGTCATCACATAGACGTCCTTCGAGCTATATATTACCCTCTGATAAAGGCGGAGTAGCTACTGTTTGGTGCTGATTATCTCCCCGATTGAAGACTGATTCCATTATAAAAGCAGTTACATATTTGTGTCCTTTCTGTTTTAATTAATACTCCAGAAGATGAGTGCTTGTTGAGAAACGTTAATTAAATTTCTCTAAGAGGGCCAGAAGAGAAACCAGAAGTAGCCAAGCCATTAGGGCATCTGCAGCCATAGGTAGCCGAGCAAAGGGAGCCCTTCTAGCGGATAGCGGTAGCCGAGCCAAGAGCTCCATACTGAAGACCAGAGATGGATAAGTCAAGAAAGCCTCACCACAGATCCAAGGTGGCAAGCCAAGAGGGCCACAAAAGATGCCGGAGGTGTTCCAGCCAAGTGGGAAACTAGACACAATTTGCCTTTTGGACAGTTTCTACGCATGAAGAGAAATAGCAGTGAAAAAAAGGATTTTGTGGAATAAGCTGAACATTTGAAACAAAATCTGTTAAAGAGGGGTTATCCTAAAAAAAGTGGTCAAAAATGCATACAAAAGAGCCTCCAACAACAATAGGATGCCATCCTGGAATACAGGGAGAAAAGAACCAATGATGATAAGATTGTATTTGTGAGCACATATAATCCATTGTCGTATGAAATATCAAAGATTGTGAGACGAAATTGTCATGTTCTGCAAAAAGGAGAATGTCCCTTATCTACACCGAAATGTGTGTTTTGCAGAAGTAAGAACTTAAAAGAATTAATAACTAGAAATGATATAACAGCAAAATTGAATGTACAACCGACACTAACAGAAAGTTGGGGTCTCCCCAGAACAAAAGGCCACAGTCCATGCGGCCGTTGCCATTGTTGTGCACAAACTTGTAGAAGGAAAGACATCTGGGGTTGCACAAAAGATGGGAACAAAGAGTCCTCACTAATTGTAATTCCATGATGGTAGTTTATGCCATCTGGTGCCCCTGCGATAGACTCTACATCAGTAAAACAGAAAGGAAGATTAAAGTCAGAATAGGAGAACATAAAAGCTGTATAAGAAATAATGCAGCAAATGCACCTTTGGTTGGACACTTTACTAGTTTAGGTCATAAACCCGAAGAATTGAGATGGACTGTAATTATGAAGATTGAATCAACCCAAGACTCTAGTGCAGATAAACGTACCCTAAGTACACAAGAACAAAAAATGATTCTTTTGACTAAAAGTTATCCTGTTGGTCTTAATGAAAACATTGATTGGAATGTCTTTATCAATTAATACACAGCCACTCCAATCTTGTCAACTTTCATTGTGTCCCAGTACTGTATACACTGCACTACAGCATAGATAGTTCAATCTGCTCATCTGAAATGTAGATGCATTACATCCTCCTTTTCCGGTACCAAGAGTCTGCTGTACCAAACATGATACATGAGAATTGTGATGGAGTGTGCCTCCATAGTACAACACTGGAGACTCCATATACAATTTTGTTTGGAGAATGAGGCCCTTTATGAACTTGTGTACCATTACTTCCCTAATATTCCACATGAGAGGGATGACCCCGTTCTAATCCTGGTCTGTGCCTATATTTTTGACACCTTATGAAACTTTCTAAATCCTGGTAGATTGCTGCCACTTTACGACATTACTACCTATTGGACAGACATGCTCTATGCCAGCAATGTATGCTTATATATAATGGAATCATTACCTTTATGTATTGTATGTATGTATGTATGTATGTATTTAGTTTTTGTAGAGCGCCGGTAGCCCACGGGCATCAGGGCGCTTAAACATACGCAACAGATACTACATGACATACGACATTTAAAAGGGTCTGCTGACCACCAGAAGGCCTCTGAGAGGCATCGTCACCCGATTTCTCATCTGAAAAGGTGAGTCTTGAGCACCTTCCTAAAGGTGGAGTGATTAGTTTCCATCCTCAGGGGTTCAGGGATGCTGTTCCACAATTTGGGAGCCAGTACAAGAAAAGATCTGCCCAGCCCGGTTTTCAGCTTAAACTTGGGCACGATCAATAGGCATTTATACACTTCCACACGTGGGGCTTGCTACTTTTAAACTTCACACGGCTGCCGACATCGGGATTGCACAGAGTCTAATATCCCGTGAATACATGCACATCACGCTAGTGCATTAAATCATTGCTGTTCCATTCTACACCTTTGATGCGTTTAGGACGTGATCGATCAGTGTACCCAGCCTTGCACATGCGCATAACATCATGTTCCTCATTTTTTATTACGATTCTATAATCTACATGATTTTGCTATAAGCCACAAATTGTGAACTACCCATGGACTTGGTATCCCGCTAGTGATATAATCGCATTCAGTGATTGGACAATTAAACCCCCCCTCTTATTTTCTCCACCTAAATCGTAGACATCGATAATATGAGGTGAATAGGGCGACATATACATATGCGCGCATGCGCAATATTTTTGTCCTTCACACGCACGGTAGACCAGGAATTAGCGCCCTATGTTGCACGCATGCGCACACAGGACGAATGAATATCCATTACCCATTCGGGCGTCCGACAGCACAGTTTCTTCGAACAACCATGGAGTAAGGACTACAAGCAGCCTCAATGATCGAGCGCTTGCCGAGTTTAACCACTAGCAGGTACCTCTCACGTTTCTTCCTTTATTTATTACATTATACTGTCGTGATTTAAATTTAGATACTCCCAGATCCACATGTTTTTGTGTGTAGTATGGCGCTACGTTCCCCTCTTCGTCCTTACTACCATATAATTGGGGAGACAGAGCTTCATCTTTTACCACCTGCCTTTATGCGTTCATAGAGCTGTTTAGCCTTGTCCAACATGATTTATTTTTTAACAGATGCACGGATATAATTAGACCTTTGCATTCTATTTGGGCATTTAGCCTGGTATTTATTTACTTCCAGATTGATCCGGCATTCTGCGCACTTGATGTCTCTCGTGCACCATCACTACTACTGCTACAATACCCATTTGCGTATTTAAACTAGAGTCACAAGTCCAGTAAGTCATTATGCTTTTTGTATCGACTCGTAATTATTTGACCAACAAGGCTGCCAGCCTATGTTGTTGAGCTTCCATCTCTCTATTACTACGCCTTAGGGGACTGAGTGTCCTGTCATTTTTGTATGTCTACAGGGTTCCTTTTTTGAACTGCAACTTAGAATTCCAGTGCAGTAACCCAAGGATGCTTAACCGACACTGAGAAACTGTAAGCTCCTGCATACATCTAATTTAGTTAATTAATGAATGATGTATTAATCTCAAAGCAACCACACTAACTAGCTTGTGGTTTGTTGTTTCTATTATTAGGTTGACACTGGATCCACGTTTTGGTATTTAACACCAACTAAGTGGGATTGGTACTTCACTTAAGTGCCTAATGGGATGAACCATCTAAGAACTCACACTGTTATGTCAACCTCAACTCTTCAAGTGTCCATTTGATATCACCACTAGTTGGGCTGAGGGGGCCCTCTATTCCCCTGAAGAAGCTCCTATTACTAGTTTGAATTATGGAAGTAACGAAACATGTTGGGTCTACATAGATACAACTGAGGAGTATCTAAACCAGTACTAACTAACTTTGATGCACTTTAGATATATGTTGATTTAGGCATCATAATCAGAGACATTATACAATGATGGTCGCTGTATGTACATTTTGTGTGGTTCAATGTTCAGTGAAGAACCAATGCTACAAGTATCTAAACTTGTTTAAATGTTGACTTGAACATTTGATGTTATCAGAATATCTCAGAGAAGAGATACAGATTAATTGCGATTTTTTTGCACAAAATCAAAACATTTTTTTTTATGATGAACCCTAAGCACTGTCTGTGAAGCACTTGTCACTTTTGATAGTCATGTATGTTAGTTTTTATGTGCTACTATTTATATTAAAATGTGTTCTTTTTAACAGAATCATTGATGAAGTCAGGTTGTATTTTCCTAGAACTTCCGTTCTTCAGATTTACACTGTCCCTACAGATGTGAGAATCTCATTAATATCCAGTGAATGATGTGTCTATAACCTAACCTAGCGTGGGGGCCTCTCTTTTGTTGAGGGGGAAATGATAGACCAACTGCATGCACGTCCACCCAAACAGGCCTTGACCTCCTGGGATGGAATAGACTGTATAGTTGGAAAGTGAAACAGACTAAAGAAGAGGGTGCCTGCACAATTCAACCACAGTATTTGCCTCAAATTCCGGTACTTGTAGCAGTGTGGAAGGGACGGTGGGAGGGTGATATACGTGGGACAAGTGGTTGAATGGGGACCTAACAGAATATCTAGGATAGGGGGGGAGGATGAAATGAATGAAAAGGGAACATTTGAGAGGAGGGGGATCCAGATCATAAAGAAAGCGTACAGTTGGGGAACCTATTAAACCATATGTACAGCCCATCGGGAGAGCCACATTTTTCCCACCAGACTTGGGATTACCAACCTAGCACACAACTAGAGGGAACATCCCTTATGTCTTGTTTGAAAGGAGGTAATGGGGGCATTTGGAAAACTGTTGGAATTCCCCAAAATGTAAAAACTGTGGAAAGTGAAGTGCTGATGCAAAATAGCCCAATCAAAAAGAAAGAGACGGCGAAACCAAGAGATAGATAAGTATGAATCAAAGGGAGTCCAGGTGATGTTTACATACACATGTTTGGCAGAGTGCAGAATCTATGCCTAAACAGAAGCAATGTTCTCCTGATCTTGGCTGAAATATCCAATCTTAGGGCCCTTTGTTCTGGGGATATTGAGAGGGTGGATTTCCCAGACAAAGGGTGTACAAACTGTTCAATTGTCCACTTTAATTCGACATCGGTCTACAAACTGGAGTGTTATAGACTCTCAAATGTGGGCTTTATTGTGTCTTCAGTGGACTATGAGAAGTTAAAGATGCTCAAACTCACAAATACGCAGGCTAAGACGGGAAATAGATCAAGGGGGTGGAAATTGGAGGGGGTCTGGAGAAGATTGGCTATCTGTTATTTCTGCCCTGCAACATCAAAGGAACGGGGGCACCCAGACACAAGAGAGTACAGGTTATGTTAGCCTAGGGAATTTGAAAAAAGCATTGGGCCTCATTAGGACCCTGGTGGCCACATAATGAACAGTGCCGGGAAGGGAGCGACACCGTTCATTACGGCCGCCCTATTACAAGGACTGCTGCGGGTCCCACTAAGGAATGCCTGGCCAGACCAGTCCAGGATGCTAACAACGGGCCTGTCATTAACGGGCCCGTTGTTAACATCCTCCCCATTCCCATTGAGCCCTATGGGGGCTCAATGGGAATGGGGATGTACCGGGTCCCGCAAAAGGGATTTACCGGGCCCTCAAAGGTCGGAATGGCCCGGTAAGTCCCCTTTTGTGGGACCCAGACCTGGTACCCGGTGTGGGGGAAGCCATGCCGCTTTTGAGCGGCATGGCTACCTCCATACGCGTAATGAGGCCCATTGACTTTAAAGAGACTCACCTTGGCAACATGGAACATCAGGGGTATTGGTAAACTAACCCATGGCTTGAACTTGATGGACATTTTAAAGCATTATGGCATATTATGTTTTCAGGAAACATGTGCCATGGAAAATTTGGTTTGGGATGGATATGTGTGCTTCCAACAACCGGCAATTAGACAAAATGCTGGTATACCCTCGGGGGGCCTACGTGTCTGTATTAGGTAGGGGGTGGGAATTAAGGGAAGAACCATTTGAAGTGAACACAGAGGTATCTTGGGTGTGTTGCTGGAAGTGGGAACGAACCCTGGTCACAAAAACATAATTTTTCTCAACGTGTACCGGCTTCCCTCCAATTGTGACCGAGCTGTTATATTGGGGATTTTGGAAGAACTGTTGGATATCAAGATGGAATTACCAGACTCAGAAGTGATAATGGTGTGAGACTTTAATCCACACTTGTGGCATGCATTTACAGGCCCCAAACAGAAATCCCTATCACCTGAAAAGCTGCATTGAATATAACCACCAAAAACCGCTGTGCTTTGCTTCCCTGGCACATGTGTGGCAAGCATTTGAACATTTCACCAAGAACAGATCTGCGTTTGCTTTTCTTGCATCTGAATAACAACAAGTTATTCACTTCATCCAAACAGCAACCTTGTCTTACTGTTAATTCACATGAGGGGCAAGGATTTCAACACTGCAACCCGACATAGCTTTTGTTTTCCCTATTATGTGAACAGCAGCGCTCTACAACACTACAAATGGAAAAAACGGCATGGCTTTTGCTTTTTATCCATGTCAAATCAAAGAACCCTGTGCAGAGGGCCTACCCCACCGTATCAATGGACCAACAGAAAATGCAAACTCATTAAAAAAGGACAAATTAAAGAATCCCATGACCTACAGAACAGCATTTCAAACATTAGATGAAAAACAGCTTGCACGCGTGTGAAATAATTGGATGCAACACAGGAAAAATTAGCTAAGCAAGATAAACCTGAAAGCCTGTGAATTAGTCTTAAATTTCTCCTGGACATAACAGCCAAACATAAGATAAACAAGGATGTGGAAAGAATCCAGACAAACAATAATTCACAAAATGTTTGGCTTGGTGATAAAGATTGATTGGAATGCTAAGTAGAAATGTAATTAATTTACTATAAATGCTTTAAATAAAAAAAATAAAAAACATGAAAGATGACTTTTAAAAGCCACCGTGAAAGGATAGCTTTTCTCGTACCGAAAATGTCAGTGAAATGTGTTGTGAGTGGGGTGTTGACTAAAGCCATGTACATTATGTTTTCGCCAACAATGCTTTAATCACCTTAGTAAACCGGCTCTGAATACCAGTAAAAACTGTTTTTGGGCTCAGGCACAAAACTCAATTGAAAGCTTTGCCTCCCACTGGAAATCGCACCTATAAGTGAACTATTCCACAATGACATGTGATGTGACTGAGGGTGTTATAATTCTCTGCTCTGCCAGACTTGAAAAGAAAGCAAGTGTGGCTAGAACTTGACCAGGAAGTATGAGTTCCTCCTGCACCGACTACCAAGGACAAACTGACAAACTTTAAAGGGTGTAATAAAAATCTTTGGTCACTGGCTGAGAAAGGAGAAGACAGTTGGCTGTGGGGGATGAAGTGCCACCCTCCCATATGTGACAGATCCTCCAAATTGACATTAAAGGATTGATTCATTTTAGGCACTTTTCGCAGCACTCAGAATAAGAAGTCATTTTGTTTTCTGCAATTGTTTCAGGTGATTTCCAGGCAGTTGTGCAGAGGCTAAGTGCATGTTCCTTGGACTTTGTGGACTGAAATGGCCAGTAAAGACTAGTTTCTGGCTGATTTAAAAATGTGACAAACATGAGATTTGATGGAAAGTTGGAAAATGAGATTATGAACATTCTTAATCCTTTGCAGAGTTATAACTGTTTTATATTTTATGAGAAGGACAAAAATGTGCCAAAGGGTCATGCTACCTCGCACGGAGTTGGTGATCTGCTTGCCTAACTGAAACCGCATATCTATTTCATGTGGCGGTGGCTAGTATAAATATGAAGTTAGGAAACATAACTCAGTTTTGCTAAAAAGTTGACCTGAGAAACAAATAAATCTTAATAAATGCCAAACAGCCAGAAGGTGCTCCCTCCCCTTGAACCAATGATGTCAGGGGGCGGGGAGAGGAATGGTAGATTGTCCTTTCAGAGTATAGGGGTAATCATAGAATACTCCCCATAGATTGTAAAGTGAATGATGTAATTTGGCCCATACAAGGACTGTACTAGGCAGAGGGACACAAGACAAATAGACACACAAGGGTCAGTGGAGACAGGAGAAGGAGGACGGAGAGGAGGCAACTGAACCATACCAAGGAGAGTGCAGAGACCAGACTCCTTGCTTAGCAGTCCAGAGGGTCCTGAAATCTAGCTGGCTGACCAGAATCCTATCCAGGAGAGTGCAGAGACCAGACCCCTTGTCCAGCAGTCCAGAGTGTCCTGTGATCCAGCTGGCTTTCCAGAATCCCAAACCAAGGGTTCCTTTGTAAGTAGCAGATAACCCCATTGAAAATTGCATTGAAACCCCCACTGAAAAACCATTGAAAGTTCCAAATTGCCAGAATAATTAATTCACCTTTCCATAGAAGAATTTGTATTAGCCTGTGTATGTTAGCATATTCCTTTCATACATTTTTCAGTTGTCTGTATAAGTCCTTAATATCATTTTGAAATAAATAAATTAATTCCTTCATTGAAATTCACATTCAAAATTGTTGCCATTCGAAATCAACAATCTTCTCAAGTGTTTTTATTAACTATAGTAATTAAAGTTTAGCCTCAACAGAATTAGTCTCTGTGTAACTGAAAATCGATTTTTTAAAATTATTTTTTTAATTGTGCATTAGCCAAAACAAATCATGATTTGTAACACAAATTTCAGATAAAAACACTTGTTCCTAACAAACAATTCTTCCAAATAAATGAATAAGTAGAAATAGAAATAGAAAAAGAAACAGTTTAAAATTAGAGTCATAATAACTATTAGTCATAAAAAGAAAAAAAAGACCATTCAAGATTACTATTTCAAAGCACATAGATAGTTTGTACTCCTCTTAGTCAAAAAATCGAATTTGCCTGTGTCGTGTGTACATTACCTCACGCACTCTTAAGTTGCATCTGTCCTGTTAAAACAACAAATAAAATGTATTCTCAGTGAGAGCAATCCCTTTTGCTGGCATTTTACCTGCTATGAGCTTCTGTCCTTGTCCTTGAAAAACGATTTCCGATTTTGAAAGCTAAACCCTTTCCATAGCTATCTGTCACTGTAAATCCTGTGTAAAATGAATTTCCATTTGCCGTTTGTATTTTTTCCTTGTGCATTTGCTTTCTCCCCAAAATCGATTTTCCTACCTCATTTCCACATTGTTCTGTGTACTGATTAGTAGTCTCTAAGCTTCCCTATCTTCTCAAGTGTAGCAACACAAATTTCAATTATTCTGTCACACAGCAGTTGTGAGAAGCTGTGTGAATTATAATCCAAGTCCGATTATGCCGTTATGCTCCAAAAATGTTTTTTCACTTTCTTTTCTGGGTTCCCATCTTGGGGTAGTGGGCTTTATTCCAAATCCATTTTTTCTCTCTCTATACTTACTCCTTGCCACTGCCCTCGATTCAAAGGAATTAAGTTAACAGATGTTTGGGGGTGAGTGTTGCAGGGGGGAGTGCTAAACCTTGATGCTACCACTTGATTTAAAACAGTTCTTTTTCCTGTTTTGCCATTAAAGATCCATGTAAACTATGATAGAATATCTGAAACTAATTGTTCTGCAAGAATCATTGAATTTGTGTTGCCACATATTAGTGGCCGTTGTGTTTTGAATATTTTTCCTTTTTCATTAAATAATAAATTAATAATTATCTTATTAATACACACTGGCCTGGTTCCTAGTCCATTGTGACACGGAATGTTGGTGAAGGTTGCGTGCGAGACGGGTTGGAAGCTTACTCAAATTAAAGAAGCCGTGGTTTATTAGAAATGAAAAGCATTTTTATTGTGCACCACATTACTTGTTGGGGAAGGAGTCCTTCGCCGGAGTGTGCCGTGTTATAAAACCATGACACACTGTTTGCCTTTAACTATAGCATTGAATAACGAATGGGACCTTTTAAGCTCGTACGCACAACTACAGATTGAACAAGGCAGATACTGGAGGGAGGTTTGGAAGGGGTGGGGGTTGTTCATCCATAATGTACATACAGTGGTCGATTTGCCTGCAAAATCCACCTGACATTGGAATTAATCTTGTTCTTGGTTGGACTTTGTGGTCGTTTCAGAGGGCTTGTGTTGGGCTACTAACTCTTTAGATGTAATTAGCAGCCCGGTGAGTGATTATGATATAGTTAGTCCGAACCTTAACCTAATAACCCAAAACCCAAAAACAACGAGTTGTAAAAACATTTTAATATACACCCATAAGAATAGGGTTAGTTGGAACGAGCATAGTATGAAGACCCTTAAGGGGTTTATGATAGAAGACTGCAACACTACCACACTGCTGAAGAAAATTAATGAATTGCGAGTGGAGAACTTTCTTATATTTATAATGGAAGAGGTGGGGAACAGTATAGGGACCCAGGTAAATTGGAGTAGAGACACAGACAGAATTTACACATTTCAGATGGGCTTTAGGCAGTCCACGGGAACAGACTCAAGTGGCTTGCTCATTCAATCATTAATAGAGTTAATCATTAATAAGTTCTAACCATCCTCACATACATATGAATAGGTTTAATTGAGGATGAGCGAGATGCGTAGGAAGATCAAGAAAGTAAGTACGGGTTCCATAGATAAGCCTGCAAAGACCTCTACAATAAAGAAAGAAAAACAATTCTACAAAAACTGGATTAAAAACCACATGGGGAAAAAATGCTAGAGGGAGTGTTGGAAAAAAATACAAAAAACCTCTGGAATATCATTAACCAAAAAAAGGGAAAGAGAACACAGAGATGATAAATCATATACAGGAGGAGGATTGCAGGAGATACTTCTCAGAATTGTATAAAGATGGAAAACTCTGCTATCCCCATAGGGATGTAGATTGAGGGATGTGGCCTGCATATTTCCAGTCAACATCTGGAAAAAATAGTAAAAACTACCTGCAACTCCCAAGCACCAGGCCTGAATGGCTTGTGTAATTTAATCATGAAGCAGGACCTGGAAGCGTGGGAATTTACAGTAAACATTTTGTCTCAAAATGTTATAGCTACCAAAATCATTCCTCTCTCTTGTTTTACCTCAATTATCGTCCTGATACAAAAGAAAGGAAGTGGCCTTAAGGCCGCAAATTACAGGCCGGCCTATTGCCTTAATGAACATTGAAAGTAAAGTATTTGCAAGATGCCTTTTTAAAAGAATTGGAAAATTGGAGTAGAGACACAGAGAGACTTTCCACATTTCAGACGGGCTTTAGGCAATCCACGGGAGCAGACGCGAGTGGCCTGCTCATGCAATCATTAACAGAAGAGGCATGTAGGAAAGGATAGGATTCCCTGTTCGTGGCAAGCATAGACCTGAGTATGGCATTCAACATTGTCGACAGAGCAAGACTCTGGGGAAAGATTTTATTTGGGGGATACCTGCACACATATTGGAGATTCTGATTAAACTTCAGCGGTAAACAGTGATAAAAGTAAGGTTGAATATGAACAGAGAGGTGTTGAATCCCATAATCATGAACCGGGGACTGAGGCAGGGGTGTGTCTGGGGCCCTGCACTTTTCAATGTATATATCTCAGATTTGGGTGACCATTTGAGAGGAGCCTCGTTTGTAGCTCGCAACATAAATGAGGAAAGATGTTTTTGGGTGGCCTACGCAGATGGCATCTTGCTTATGGATAGAACTCCAGTAGGTCTGCAAATACTCCTCTTATGTCTTGAAGATTTTGCAATGCTGAATAGCCTAATTATCAACCTGAAAACATTGAATACAATGACCTTCACCGAAAAGCAACACAGTTCTGTTGACTACCAATGGTTGATGAGTGGGAGTCCAGTGTTGGTTGTACCATCACTGAAATACCTAGGGTATAGGCTGACCAGACCAAACTAATATAATAACCTCAAGAGGGACCTTTGGGCAAAGAGCTGTCAATTGGCATCTCAAATGTGTTATATGGGGAATAAGTACTTTTGATTCATGGCGGTACCATTATTGCAATTTTACAAATATAAGGTTATTTTGGTGCTATTTTATGGTTTGAAATTGGTAGCTGGTCTGAGAACCTGGAACTACACAAATTGAAAGGGATGATTTTAAGGACAGCCCTATTGCTGCCTAACTGTGTCTCTCTAAATATGATCTTATTCAAATTGGGCTTAAATTCCCTGAACTCAATTATACAACTGAGGGCATTGCTCTTATGCAGTAAGCTACTGATTGGTGAATGGAGTTGCTTGTACAGAGCAATGGGTCTCCAAATGGAGAATGGGAGGAGGGAGCGGGATTGACCCCTTTAAAGCTAAATGTGAACTTATCATGCAACATTATGAGGTGCCATTAGAATTACTATTAGTCAATCCCGGAGAGGTAAAGAGGAAAATTCTAGATAAAGACTGCATATGGATAGGTGAAGCTAGGACAAGGCATGCTCTTTATAAGGAAATAAGTGTGGATCCTTAAAGAAGGGTAATTTTCTCGAAATACCTAAACAAGTGTCCTGATAGACATTATAGGGAACATTCATTAGGTTTAGATTTAATCTATTGTATACGGGTGAGGTGCTATCAATACCAGGGCAAAGGGAGAGTTCAACATGTAGTTTTTATGGACATTCCTCAGAAATGTTAACACATTTGCTGATCTCCTCTCCCCCGCTGTAGGAGACTAGAGAAGAACTGTTTAGTAGATTTGTTTATGACATATGTTCCCGGAATGGTGAAAACCTTTGGAGGTACATTCTACAAGGCAGCCTATCGTCTTTGCTAATATGTGTTGTTCATTTTTTAAAGAAAGAAATGATTACATGATATTTAAAAATGTTAAAATGTAAAGAACAATAAGGTGGTATTTCCCAACTATGAGTGATGATAAATCGGACTCTAGTTAATATTGTGTTTTAACTTATAATTCACCTCTCTTCTTTTATATTGAACATTAAGCATTTTAATGTATTTTACTGTTATGATATTGAAGTATTAAATATATTCATGTGCTGTAAATGGGTTTTCAACAAAACTAATTTACAAATACATTTTTTTAAAAATTATAGAAAACCATTTCCCTATTCATGGATCGGATTCTGCACTGGTCCTTCCTACTTTATGCTGTGCCGGAGCATTTTGCATGACACAAAGTGCAAAGCACGGGAAGGGCCAGTGCAAAGAAATAAATAGGGGGCGTAACATGCAAAATCCCCATTCCATGCAGAAAATGAGGAAGAACAAGGAAGAACATGTGCATGCGGACACGTCGCAAAGTACAAAGTGCAATGAAAGCACAAGTACAAGTATAAAAGCTCAATGCAACCCTATTGAACATAGGACTTCCACAATGAGGGACCCTGCTTTACTGGGATGGATCCTACTGCATGGAAGGAGGGGGACGACGAGGAGGAAGGCCAGAATCTTCCATCCTTGAACCACAATATTTGGAACCCTAAATGAGGGGGTATATGCAAGATACCAATTCCCTCCCCATGCCATCCTAGATCTGGTCAGGGAGCGTGAGAATGACCACTATGTGCTTGCATGCACTGACACCCCTGGAGAAGGTGCTATCAGCCCTACACTTCCTTGCAACTGGATCATTCCAGCACACCACAAGCCATTGTCAGGGGCATACCACAGCCCACACAATCCAGGTGCCTCCACCAGGTATTGTGCTGCATCCTGGCACATATGCATAGGCACATATACATGCCATGCACTCTGCAGGCAAGGAAGCAAGTGTGCCAGGAATTCTATGCAACTGCACACTTTCCACAAGTCCTGGGAGCCATTGACTGCACCCATGAAATGCTCCAGTCACTCTGAGAGACTGACCACATCTTTTGCAACATGAAACATTGGCATTCCATTAATGCGCAGGTGATTTGTGATGCTAAGGGATACATCATGCATGTTTATGCACATTTCTCAGGATGCACACATGACAGCTTCATCTTACGCCATTCCTCCATATACCAGGCCCATGAATCGGGACCCTATGGAAACACTTGGCTGCTCAGTGAGCATCAACTATCATTCACATACATGCAGTTACATATGAGACAAATCCAT
The DNA here is from genome assembly GCF_040938575.1 of Ambystoma mexicanum. NCBI lineage: Eukaryota > Metazoa > Chordata > Amphibia > Caudata > Ambystomatidae > Ambystoma > Ambystoma mexicanum. The sequence goes on along the minus strand of NC_090933.1, from coordinate 1,106,267,808 downwards.
TCAAGCTGTCGGAGATGTGGGAAGAGCCTAAGAGCGACGGAGAAAGTCCAGTAGCAACCTAGGATGTACTGGGGCTGCTTGGGTCTTAGACAGGAGCAAGATAAGCCCTGTAAGCAGGGTCCGGGACATGTGAAGAACATGTAATCATTATAATACCTGCAGGATAGCGAACCGGGTAATAAGAGAACAAGATACATTGAAGAAAGCCAGGTCTGGGACCTCCCTCCCGAGGAGGAGAAAATCATCATTGCTCGTCTTTGATTTGGCAGTATGTGGCAGGGTAGTGAACCAAGTCTGCCCAGAATGAGCCACTAAAGGAACCTGGGTCTGGGTACCACAATAACTGCTTTGTTAAGCCTCAGAAAGATCAGGGGAAAGGAAACATTCACTCTGGCATTTTGTCTTGTGATACAAAGCCTGAGAAAGGCCAGTGGAAGGGCAGCATTCCCCATGACATTATGAACTGTGATAAAGAGCCTAAAAAAAGACCAGGGGAAAGGAGTCATTCCCCCTGGCATTGTGACTTGTGATAAAGATCGAAGAAAGGCCTGGGGAAGGGAGAAATTCCCCCTGGCATTGTGAACTGTGATAAAGAGCCTGAGAAAGACCTTGGGAAGGGAGTCATTCCCCCTGGCATTGGACTTGTGATAAAGATCCGAAGAACGGCCTGGGGAAGGGAGAAATTCCCCCTCGCATTGTGAACTGTGATAAAGAGCATGAGAAAGATCAGGGGAAGGGAGACATTGCCCGTGGCATTGTGACTTGTGATAAAGAGCCGAAGAAAGGCCTGGGGAAGGGAGAAATTCCCCCTGGCATTGTGAACTGTGATAAAGAGCATGAGAAAGACCAGGGGAAGGGAGACATTCCCCGTGGCATTGTGAGCTGTGAAGCTAAAGCCAAGAAAGGCCAGAGGAAATTAGTCATTTGTCCTGGTGTTGTGAGCTGTGAAGCTAGAGCCCAGAAAGGCCAGGGGAAGGAAGTTGTTCACCCTGGTGTTGTGAACTGTGAAAGTAAAAACCAAGATAGTGTGAGAGCCAATGCATGCCATTGGATGTGAGTCATGCCCCTGGTATTGTGAAATCATAAACCCAAGTGAAGAGAGAGTCCAGGAGAAGGAAGCCATTTCCCCTGGCTTAGTGCAAGGAAACACCCTGAGATTCACACACCTGGAGAAGGGAGGCATTTTCCACAAACTCAATAGTGAAAAATAAACGATGGGAAATAAGGAATGTTGATGTTTCAACTGGAACTTTAGCTTTTGAGAATGAATTGAGAACGTAACCGCTTTTTGGCATTACGATCTGGAACTTTGCTTTGTGCCTTGGATGGGGATTGAGACCTGGGGAAGTGAGTCATTGCTTCAGGTAAGAATCCCACATGACAACTGGAACTGTGATCTGCTGTTCAGAAGAAGCAAATAATTTTTCTGGACCAAGAAGATCCAATACCTCTTTAGTTTAGTTATAGGTGTGAGGGACAGAAGTAGGTTTTTGATGCAGGACGGTGAACTATTGATTTACACGCAAATCTTGACAAATCCATTAGCCTTTTTCATTGATGCAGGGAAGCCCATCTTAGAGTTAGGGAAAGCTAGGTTTTCTCTTTATTTGCATTACTAATAAAGGTGTATGCCAACAACCATGCCACATGTGTCTCATTCTCCTCCATCTGTACCCTTACACATGACACACAGAAAAACAAGCCATTACAATGCTCACAACAACCATTTCCACCTTTGCAGGGGACAGAGCCTACCCGCTCTCACCAATCCTGCTGACACCCTTCAGGAATCCAGCCACCCCAGGTGAGGTAAGCTACAGCACAGCACAGCATTCCTAGCAACTAAGGGCATAGCGGAGTGCACATTCAGGGCGGTCAAGTCACGCTTCTGCTCCCTTGACCACTCAGGTGGCGTATTGCTATATGCATCGCCAGTAGTATGCAAGATGATCGTGGCATGTTGTGTACTGCACAATATTGCCACATGTCATTGCATAGCATAGCAGTAGAGCTGCAGGAGGGACACCACCCTCATTCACAAGTACCACCCTTTCCCTTATTAGGGTAAAGGGCACAGGAAAAGGACACACACAATCAGGTTGTACAAAGATTCTTCACCTGAATTGCAGCCCCTGTGGAGCATACACAGTGAAGCCACATCCCTGATGCCCTTCAATGATGAAATAGGGCTAATCCAGCTTGACCATAACAACACCCTTAGAATGTGTGTCTATGAGAAGCAAACTGTGTGTGCTCCATAATGCGAAAACTACAATCCCACCCCATCCACATTAATCTCATCAAGTGTACAAACCACTGACACAGTAATAGCAAGTGGAAATAACATTATTCTTCTCACAGGCAAAAAATCATAAACAGAGTGATTACATCCCCAGGTACAATGTCAACACACCATGTGCTCCCATGAGTGACATGCACCAACTGCAACAAAGGTCACACTTGACTGCCATCTTTATGATGTCTCCATCTGCACCATTGCTGCTGGACCTGCTGACCTCCACCCAACACAGCTAACATCTCAGAATAGAGTGGACACATCCCCAGGTACAATCTCATCACACCATGTGTTCCATTGAGTGGCATGCATAAACTTCAACAAAGGCCTCACGTGACTGCCATCTCATCAGGGCTTGCAAAATCACCTTGTCCACTCGCATAGACATGCAGAGCATGAAATACAAATAAAAGGACTGCCATGAGGTGTCCTGCAGGCAACAAGGAACATTGACAGCCATGGTCTACTCAGCATTACCCAAGGGCGGGTTGGCACCCCTGGCCATTGGTGGCCCTGCCCTTGGTACCTTAGAACTTAGAGCTTTGCCCTCCAGAGTGGCATGGGGACCCTGCAAGGACCACCGTTGAGTTAGGTGGCCAGCACCCTGCTTTGGAGGCTGGTGTGCAATGGCTGGGTCAGCACCCCTGAGCAGCCAGGGCTCTGGCTGGGATACCTTAGAGAAATGCTCTCTGGAGAGACCTGGGTCCCCTGCCCCAGTAGCACTTCCCTGGGACACCTACCGGCCCCTGGTTCCCAACTGGGCCTTCAGCTGCTGGGCTTGCTTAGCTTTCCCTCTGCAGCCAGACCCATTGTTATCCACCTACACTGTAGCCCCAGTCCAAGTGTACAGGAGCCTGTCCAGCTCCTGCAACACATGTCTGTTTCACAGGGAGACACTTCCAATTGACTATTATGGAGTCCAGTCACAAACAAATGTAGGAGACAGTCGGACCAGCGGTGACTCAGGCCATCTGGTCTTAATGCTACGTTAAGATGGCTAGTTGGACTCAGCAGAAAGACCAGATGGCCTAGGACAGTCCTCCCTGACCACATGGCTGTTCAGCCAGGAGGTTGTGCCTGCCTTAACACCACTGTCCAGTATCCGTGGCATAAGCTGCCACCCCTGTGCCCTGGGGCCAGGCCTCAAGTCGCCACCTCTGCGCGCTGCATCCCGGCTTAAGCCTCCATCCGCAACCAGTGCCCAGCCTCTCTTTCCTGACTCCCACAGGCTGGGTCCTGCCACTCATTAGCTGGCTGGGCCAAGGCCATCTGGTCTGCTAGGCTGACCAGTACGGGAGAAGAGCACTTGCCCACATCCCTGCAGGTGCACCTAGGGTTGGTGAGCGTTTACTGTACAGCAGGAGGACGAAGGATAGATACCCTTGCGGCAGTAGCACTGCAGCAGTGCCTTTGACAACACCTTGGCTCGGAGGATGACTTCCAATAGATAGTAGCAAGGTAGCTGCTCTGCTACTCACGAGACCCTGACCCAGAATCAGGTAATCTACAAATGATTATACACCACATTCCCAAAGAACACGTAGTGCACTACAGGCGAGAGATGTTGCCCCCTTCTGGCCACACTCAAGTCCTTTGGCAAGTAACTCTATGAACTGGCCAGAGGCTGGCTATCCTAGGTCAACCGAGGTTCACAGTGCTGTGTTACCTTTACAGTTAGGTGGGATTCTGACTGAATGTCACAGATGCCAGCTTCGCCCCTTTTGGCTTCCCAGCCAAGCACAAACACCAAATGTCTGAACGTGTGATTCCTCAACAACACATCATCAACAGGGTAAAACTAACCTGTCACAAGATGGATGCTCTCTGTTAGTGGGTGAACAATCCTACATTTGCTGGATTCTGCTTCACAACAATAGGAAGAGCCAACATGGAATTATCAAAATGCAAAGTCACTATGAATGCTAGAAACACAATACGTCAGAAGGAACTTGAGGCCCTGCTTACACAGTCTGCCTACATATGCAAAATCGAGATCTAGCAAACTTTTACCCTTTGTCTCTGCGGGATGTGTGTGTCCTTCCTGATCATGCCTTAGGACACCTGCATCATTGTAGGACAGGTGTACTGTCCCAGTCAATCTCCCCACCTGCCAATGTCCCTGGAGTGGGTTGCGTTGGTTGGAGCTGAATGCCTGGAGCCAGCAGTGACAGCCCCACGAAGTCTGCCCTTCCTGCCTGGGAAAGTGAAAAAATGATACCAGCAGTGGCATTTAACTGCTTGCCTGAGGGTCTTCGACATATTCTACGCCTCTCATGCCACTTCATAGTGCCAGACTAGATTCAAGCTCAACAGGGTCTCCTTTGCCTGCTGATTCAGCTAAGCAGATTTCCTTTTGCGGTGGTTTACTAGCTAGTATGATATGATATGATAAGGCATTAGTAACGCGCCTATACACAAGTGTTTCAAGGTGCGACGAGGCAGGGGAGGGAAACAAGGGGAGACAGACAATGATCCTACTAGGCCATGTGTCATTCAGATCGTACAAGTGCAAGGGTAGAAGGGAAGGGAAAAGTGCATGGGGGAAAGGGAGAGGGGAAAGTGTAGTACAGGGTTATTAGCATACAGCATACAGGAAAAATAACAAGGGCCAGCTGGTGGCAAGTGCGAGGTAAGTGCAGACAAGTGCTGGGAAGGGGGGCTGTAGGGATACAGTGTAACGCTCACCTGATTCCCGTAGAGGCGCCGGTCTTGACTGGGCGTATACCGTATCTTCAAAGGTGATGTGTAACACACGGCTGGCTCTTTGGGCTGGACCTCTGTGCACTGTATGTCTGACTCGAAGGGTAAGATGTCTTAGGTAAGTGAACGCCGTACTCTCCATCTGCCTCGGGGCAGGGTGCTGTAACCAGTTTCTTCACTGGATAAGGGGAGCAGGCCTCTTGACTTCAGAGGACTGCTGTCCGTTGTTTACTGCACGAACGGTAAGTTTCGAGTAATTCTAATGTCTTTAAAGTCTTTAGTAATGATGTTTCTTGTTTTGCAGGGTTCCGGCGATGGCGGATGACGGGCTGAAGTGAGTTGAAGATGGAGCCCGTGTGATGAATAGAAGCGCCTGGAAGCACGTAAGTAAGCGCTTGTTGCCTGCTTCACGATGCGCTCTAACTGTCTTTTTGTTTTGCAGGTACAAGTTCGGAGCGGCTGCAGGGTGCCGGAATACCCACTGGGTTAGATGTGGAAAGGAGTAATGGCACGTGAGTATTAAAGTTCCCCAATGTCTTTAAACGCACCTTGTTTTGTCTTACAGATGCGGGATGCAGCGCCGAAGACCTCCGGAGCGTGCGAAGAGTTGGTAAGCTTTTGTCTTTCAGATGCCGGAATGCAGTGTGAAGACCTCCGGAGCGCACGAAGAGTAGGTAAGCCTTTGTCTTTCGGATGCCGGAATGCAGCGCGAGGCGTTGGTGACAGCCGATGGACCAGGTAAGTGAAGAGCTGTCACTGAAGACCGTAATGCTAACCTGTTCTTTCTTGTCTTTATAGGTGTTGCTGAAGACTGGATTCAGGATGGTAAGCCTTTTTCCTTAGGCCCAGGATCAGATGCAGAAGACACGATGAGCGTTCTGCTGCAGAGGATGCAGAATAACGCAAAGCAAGATTCATCCATCGGGTGTGGTTTAAATAGCCTCCTGTAGTGCTTAGGTGTCTCCTTCCACAGCCACGCCTAGGTAAGAAAAGAGTTCCTGCTTTCCAGAAGAGTTCCAGTGTTCTGAATCTAGGGAGTGGCTCCTGCCCCACCCAACAGGAAAAGTAGTTCCAAACAGAAGAGGATCAGAGGCTCAACTGGCAGGCAAGTAAGCAGCATGGTCTGCTGCAGGTAAGTCCACCCAAGCATTATGAGCCCAGCGCTGGGACTGGGCATATTTATGAGCCTGGTGCCACTGGCGCCAGGACTGGGTCCAAAAGGTCCCAATTGGGACTGGTTGGCACTCGGAACCTGGGTTATGGATCTGCTTCCAAGGGAGTTGGGAAAACCCTGACCTTTTGGAAGCAGAGATCATGACATACAGACATGTACCCGCAGTACAGGGGTTGCCAGGGAGGCAGTGCATGGGAGAGTGGCTGGGCCAAGGACCAAAAACGGTGAGTCGCCCAGTAGCAGATTCAGTGCAGTTTCAGTAGTATTAGCAGGGGGAGGGGGAGAGAAAGCGGAGGCAAAGAGGAAGGTTTTGAGGTGCTTCCAGAACCGGAGATGGTTCTCCTCAAGTTTCAGGGAGGCAGGAAAGCTGTTCCAGAGGGAGGCTCCTGCAGCGGAGAGAGATCTGCCCCCAACTCGTTGTTTGGAGAAGCGGCTGACCCTGAGGGAGTTGGAGGCGGATGAGCAAAGAGCTTGAGAAGGAAGATATTTAGGAAGAGAGAATGAAGGTATTTTGGCCCAAAGCCCCAGACGGCCTTGTGGACAATGCAGAGGGTTTTGAACTTGATCCTCGCAGTCACTGGGAGCCAGTGTAGTGATTTCAGTCCTGGATAGATACGGTCCCTGGGCTTGTGGCCAAGGACAAGTTTTGCCGGTAGGCCGATAGTAGGTAGGTACAGTGGGAATCCTGTTCATCCATTCATGCGTGCAACCAATGAGATGACATAGCATTAGGCCACTTTAAGGGAGTCATAATTACCCCTGCCATTTACCAACGCTACATTGAATTTCTTCACTTGACATTCAGAGCAATGGGCAGAAATCGCATTCTGTCAGCCGCCTCTGTGGGCCTTTGTGATGCCTTGTTTCAATGAAATGGTCAGATTTCCCTGGACGCACCAGTTCTAAGTCGCCTGCAAGGCGTTGGCTGAGGCAGAACACTGGCCCAAAACACCGGCAGGGGAATGGAGGGAGGCCACCACCCCGGCTGGGGTGATCCACAGGAAGGGCCCGGCTTGCGTCCAGATTTGGCAGGGACCCAGAGGGTGGAAATGCCATGTCCAGCCATGGTTCACATCTAGCCCTGCAACATGCACCAGCCTGACCCACCCAGCCCTGATCCTGAGGTTAGGGATCTGACTTGCTGACTTCCCTAACCTACATTATTTCAACATGCTAGAGATGTTCACCTTGGAGCCCTGCTGTGGATATGGGCACAGGCCTACGCAAGATGCACTCCGTCTCCCCTGTATTAATAGGACCAGCAAGAGCTCACTGTACGCAGCCAGAACTATGATGCATTCCAAGGCACAGGCTCCTCTTTCTGGGCAAACTCATTTGATCGTGCCCTGCCCTTCAAAAAGAAAATAGAACTGTCCCCTGGGGGCACGCTGGATTCTCAGGTAACCTTCGTGTTTCTGCAATTTACGCCACAAGGTTGCCTGTCTATGCTCAACTCGGTTCGGGAATCTGAACCGGACTACCTTTCATTTGGCTACATAGGCCATTGCTGGTCCATTGTGAACAGTGCTCACCCATCTCTTAGGAACAAATGACCCATTTTCAAGAGCTGCTCACAAGGCCTTCAAAATTCTCATTTGAACCTTTGGTACTACGACCAAGACCTGCACCTGCGGGTACTCCACCCGGGCGCTCGCCCCAGGCTACTGTGCGCACTGCAGCAGCCCTCTGACTCATTGCATCTTCGCCCTGCAGATTTCAACTCCGGCTGTGGCTGGGTATGGGCCCTATGCTCAGCACCATCCATAGCAGATTTTGACGGCCACCGCTCTGCTGTCTATATCAACAAACACCTTTCTTGACACCTGATGAGCGGGAGCATATTGTGCCTTAACCTGCTGTTTGGTTTCTCCTGCAGCGCCAGTTCTGCGTACCACAAGTGGAACAATGGGCACTGGAATTTGATGCCTGGCTTCATCCTAGCAAGCCAGGCTCCTCACCCATATAAAGTCTGAGAATGGGTTGAGACTGCTTTGGCCGCCAGACCTCTAAACATTTGCCTCACCAGATTAAACTGGGGTATCTGAGCACCAGCTACCCCAGCTACTATATGGTTCAATTACTCACTTGCCTCTATACCTAAGTCTGACCACCGATATGCATGACAGGACTGCTACAGACTGCCCTGCCCAGTAATAGCACACCATCTTTTGGGTCCTATCACACATGCTCATGCCCCACCTCTCCAACAGAGCAGCTGAGAGGTGGCAGTGGTGTGCACTGCACAGAGATCCCACCTCAGCTGGCGTGCACTGTCCCTCACCTTCATTGTGTCACAGGGTTTTGTTTGGCTCTCCGACTCACGCGCATGCTACTCTCCTTGGTCTGTGTTTCAAGATATTGCGGATGGGTAACCAACAGCACTGCAGACCTCTGGCACCCTTTGTGGGCCTCCCCAACTAGTGTTGCAAGTGGTTGGGGTACACTGAGGACAGTCCACCCATGTCAACAGTCACACCAGGAGCAGGGGTTCCGTCCCTCGTCTCTACCCTGTTGAGCCCCAAGAGGTGCCGGGATGGTTGCTGGAGGAGGGTGTGCCTGCGGTCATTCTCCCTAGGCCTTGTGAACATGGCAAAACTGTAGCAGGGGGCTCGATCTTCAAAGTACTTTTCAACTTTTCCTTGTGTTACTTGTTGGCTATTGGTCTTGCGTCAATACTTAGCCTTTTATGGAGTCTACAACCTGCTTTGGGCTGCATTCCCAAGCACCCGATCCCAGCATGCAGGGGCCACTACAATCCTAGCACCCGCTGGGGAGTTGGTCTTCTGTATGCCACATCTCCTGCACCTGCCGCTGGATGAGGTTTCAGCGCTGGGTTCTTCACTCACTGTTAGTGTTAGGTAAGAATTTGTACAACAGGTGTGGGACTTTACAAGACTTATCTCTTGGTATTAGGTAACCCACCTTTTAATAGATGCCTGTACTACACAAGTTGTTAAATTGACTGAGCCGCCAGGCTTATCTTAAGAGGGGTAATGTGAGCTGTAGAGCTGTACAATTAAATTAGTAAATACTGGTATCCAAGTAAACTCTTATACACTTTAAGTTTTGGTATACATGTTAATATATAAACATGAATAATTAGACAATCTTTAAAAAGCAGCAACTAATAGTAACATCAAATCCAAAGCTAGGATTCAGTTCAACAAGAGCAATAAAGTAGGTGAGTAAACTTTTGTTATGCTAAACATGTTCCAGCACACTGAGTAACATCATTTGAGGTCAGTTTTAGCACTTATTTGGTATCAACATTACAATATTGAGTTTCAAGGAGTTTCAATCAGAACATGCTTGATAAGTAGTAAAACAGTTGGATTGTCCGAGAGGGATGTAGTCAGTCTTTTATGCCAGCAATAATAGTGTTCAACCATTACAACCTGTGAGAGAACAAACACTGCCAAAGCCAATAGGTTCAGAAGAAGAGCCTTTAGGTAGCCAGGACAGCCAGAGTCAATTGGCCAGTTCAAAGTTCTGATGCACCCTTCTCAGAAACATGTTTTAAAATAGTCAGTAGTTTAGTACAAAAGTCACAGAAGCTCAAGTGGAGCCCCCTTGAAGAAGCACAAGCTGGGAGGCCAGTGCAGGTGAGTTGAGGTCAACTCAAAAGGGTTTCAAATAGAACTCCCCGGGCTAGGAAGCACTAAAAATGGCAAAAGGTAGATGAACCCCGGGCCCCGCAGTACCTGAGAATTGAATAATTTCCAGCTGGATGCCTTCCTGTTGCAGTGCAGCAGACATTTGTTCCAGGTCCTTGGTCATGGTGTCAAAAGGGAGGATGTTTGGGGGGCTCCTACAGCAGCACTTTGGAGACAGACTCTGCAGCAATGGATTCTCCTGGATTCAGTGTTCTTTTGTGGATTTGGTGCCTTTTTCTCTTGGTCAAGGAAGAACAAACAGCTCAGGTTGGAAGTTACTTGATACCTCCATCCTGGACTCTGGTGAGGGGACTCTGGATGAATAGTTCCTGCTTCTGTAGGGTCCTCTGGATACACACAGAGTTTTGGCCAGATTTTCACTTCCAAAGACAATGCACTCGATGATGGTCAGTAGTCCCTGGCATTGGGATTATGTAGCTTTGGAAAGTCACAGCAAGTCGGGTATTGCACCAAAATGAAGCTTGTCTCTAGGGGTGTCACGGTATTCATTTTATGGTGGTATGATAACTTTCTTGCCAAATGACGGTATATCATGGGTATCGCGGTATAGCAGGTGGAGTTAAGTAATATTAAATATTTTCTTAAAGGTCATAAATTGTCAGCATTTTGAAACTTGTCTATGCACATTTTTAGCTGATCCTCCAGGAATTTAAGGCGGCTGCAGATTTGGCCTTTCATGCCGCTCACTCGTTGATCGCCTTGAATGAAAGAGTGACTAGTGGAAGTGTTAAAATGCAAATTTTGAGCAATGAGCTTGCTGCTCAGTCACAGATCACGCTTTGAAAATCAGCCTCGACATGCATTATTTTGGAACCACATGGCATGAGTATCATGACCCCTCTGTGCGATCAGTCAAAAAAGTTTGATAACGCCTTATCCCATTAAAGGGAGAAAAGTCACTCAAGTGAGGGCTGAAAGCCCATGTCATTGTGTTTCTTTTGTCAAAATGTCATAGCCAACACGCACTCACCGAAAGATTGCATATTAATCAAATCACTATAGCTTGTTTACCATCTCCCTGGTGTATTACAAAGGTCTGATGTTGGAGTCACCACTGAACATGTAATCCTAACAGAACAGCGTTCAGAGGGCGTTGTTGATTTCTTTCTTGATTCTTGCAATACATGTTTATTTACCTTCTTAAAGATAGTGGCACAAAAACCTTTTGAAAATGACCAAGTTAAAATACATATCGGTACAAATATGGCGTAGACCACCACAGCCCCATCATTACCATTTTCCCCAGGTCTGAGCGCATTAGGACCCTGGTCATGTGAGTTGAGACTGAGGAATGCTTTCATGGGTGGTGTCACAAATCGAGGATAGACCTGAGAATTATCTCACCCCCATTGCTCTGGATACTTCAAATTGAATGTAGAATTTGTCCTACCTGCTTGAGTCCAGTGCCATATGCAGAAGGCAGGTGAAGGGTCAAGCAAAGAAATAACTCTAGTGCCAATGTGTAAATCTACACGGAGGACAGTGGGGGGGCAGTTTATATACTGACACAAAGCACTGATAGGCCCAGTGTTCATACAGTCTACAGAGCTAACATTTTCTGTGAACATGCATCAGGGCATCCAGTTCATTTCCCCCTTTGAATTCTGGGATGTGTAGTTCCCCATCTATCAAATTGGTGACAAAACTACAAATTGGCTGATCTTTAACCCAACTCTACTGATCACAGAGAAAGAGCGGTCACAGCATAAAAGCTGAATTTACTAATCTGGCCTCACTTTCCCTATGCTCAGCACTTGCTTACTGCAGCCTTTCCAATCAAATTGAAAAGCTCACGTAATAGCTGCATGCCCTAAAACGGTATACCGGTATAAACAACGTGACAGTTATTATAGTTCAATTAAGCTGTTCACGGTAGCCCAGCCCAAGGCAGGAAGTTGTCCCTTGCGGGCCTTCCCAGTCGAAATAAATGAAAACGGGGTCAGCACATCTGCAGGTCTTCAGTGGGCACTTTGTGGACAGGAGGCTGCTGCTGGCGTCTCTTCACATCTACTTCATCGGAGGTCATCCTCCAGTGGTTGACTCTGCCTCTAGTTTCAAAAATCTCACCTTTTAAGCAAGTTCCCATTCATTCACAGCCCTAAGGCTGTCATTCACCCAGCAGGGTGGCTGTCCTCCCAGACAGCCAGATGGCCAATCAGAACTGGTTTCACTCAGGCACACCTAGAGACAAAGGACATGGAAGCTTTGGGACCCTTCATCACTTCCTGCCTTTCCAGAACACTGGAACCTACCAAAGGCAAAATGCACAAAGGACTCAAACCTGGTTTAAACAACAGAGTAAAAGCCCAAACGTAACTAACTGACACAAAATGGCAAAAAAGAAGACATGGGCCATTTTGGAAAAATGGCCAACCTTGGGTGCTGTACTGCAGCTGAGAAATCAGCCTGGAGATACATGGCACAAAGGTAGCAAAAAAAGACCCCACTGCCACCAGCCACCAGCCATTCAAGTTAGTGTAACAAACAGTTATATGAGAAGTTGGATAAGGAGTTACTATGTAACCCCCCAGCACTCCACATAGGGTGGTGTGTGCTGGATCCTTAAAAGAAAAGGTAAGACAAAAGTCATCTTACTATTCTTGGGAACAGTAATTCACCCAAGAGAATGAATTTAAACATTAAGAGAAGTCCAAGGGACTTCTCACTGGCACTGCACAAAAGGTGCTGTGTGTCACTATTCAAAAAGCAGATGCCTATGGGGTATACCAGACTCAATTAAACAGTAAGCAACCGAAAGTACTAGTCAGAAAAACACATGAGGGAGTGGGAGAAAAAAGTCCCACTCACTCAGGAGTAAAAATAAAAAAACCTGCATCCAGCAAAAGAGCTGGGGGTCTCTAAGGTTAAAGAGAACTGGCACATAAATGAACATTCTCCCTAATGGTTAGTGAGGGAATCCTGGTTATTTACTTTACATCTGCATAATGAGATTCTTATATTCAGCGGGTCGCCACGTCTGATCTGAATCTGAAGTCGGGGAGCGGAAGCTCGAGACCCTGGCCTCGGGCCCGGGGCTGTTGGTGGATTGCTCTTGCATGGCGCCTCTGGCACGGTCGAGTGTGCTCTGTCCTGACCTACGCTGAAGCTGCCGGAGGAGAGGCTGCCTGATGGACATGGTTGTGAGACCTACACCGCAGGGCCATCCTGTGAAGGCAACTGTGGAACACCAAAGAAAGCCACATGTGGCACAGCCAACTATCCATGCTTAGGGGAATGTGTGTGGAGGTGATTAGGCCACAACCACCACCAGGTGCTTGCTGTGCACCTTGCTCCCCCAACCACACGATGGGGGAAACGGAGAGGCCTCTGCTGCCAGGTCCATGGATCCAGCAACACTGCTGATCGGGGTCTGACCTTAAGGGGACAAAAGGAATAGGGTCTCTGCGACAGCTCCAGATGTACCCCAGGAGGGTCCTTTGGGCGATAGACGTGCATGTGACCCTCAACCAGGTGTAGCCCCAGAAGGAACGCAGGGCTACAAGTTGAATTTGAAGTGTCAATGATCAATGTGTCCTACAAATCCCACTAATCATTGCAGCTAGTTGCATTATTCATTGACACGTGAGCTGTTTGATCTACCAACAAGAGTGACAAGCAACTTTCAATTATTGTGACGTCAGCTTGATCCTGCCAGTGCTGGAGAGGCTGGGGGGAGGCTGTGCTGCCCATCCTGTCTGCATGGCCAAACGGACCTGTGCCCCGTCTAGGCTCCCCATTTGGGAGTCGACCAAGACCATCATGGATAAGAACAAATAGGGTTCCAGGCACTAAGCCTTTAAAGCGTGCCTGCTGTCCTCAGGGCCTCCCACGATGACAGAGGCAAGGGCTGGGACAGGGTTTAGCGTGCCTTGCACTGGGCTGAAAGCTTGATCGCGAGATCCAACTACAAGCTTTTAAAGTGCAGCAACTTAAACATATGCCATTGGAGCTGGAATAACTGTGGCTGCTGGCACCAGACTTGCTCTCCAATGAATCCTTGTTAAAGGATTTGAACTGTACACATTGTAAATACAGGACCTCAAAAAAGTCCTGCATCATTCATTTCTGTCACTGTCTCCCCAAATTGGGAGTGGCAAATTTGCACAGCTGCTGTCTTCCTTGGATGTGTAACTGTTTCTCAGGCTGCCACTCTGGAATTGAATCCTGCTTCCCCCTTACCTTAGATCACCATGGTAGACAAAGGAAGTACCATCGGAAGTTGATAAGACAGACATCAGAAGGTATCACCCCATTACTTCGCACAACATTACTGCAAAATAGAAAACATTGAATCATTTACTATGCATTTATGCAAAAATATAGATGGGGAGTTGGGTTGGGGTATTCATTAAAGTGGGGGATATGGGTGAGAGGTGCGGGGGTCTCTGCCTCATTTATTCTTTCATAAATTTGTTGTAAAAAATTCAATGTTTTCACATTCACAGTCATAGATGCAATGTATTCATATAGATCCCATCATAATGTCTTGTTGCCTTCACAGCTACGTGCAACCTGACCAGGCTCAGCTACAGTCATTAAAGAATCCGTGCAAGGCCAGATTGGTCTTGGTCTGATAAATGCACGCATCCTGGGATGTCAGCATTTATGGGCATGTATTTGCTGTAGATTTACCACATTTATCCAGGTAACCAGTGGAGCCCTCAAAGGAATCAACACTAATTCAATGAGCCATATGCAGTGTCACTGTACTGGCTGTGTGTACTAACATGTGTATGTCCCAATCTTTGAGATAAGCATATGCCATTGGCAGGATCAACCCAGTAGCCACACCTACTGGATGGTGGCAACAGGGAGATACTTGCACCTGCCTCAGGCGGACCTTCATGCCCTCGGGGCTGTCTATGGGATCAAGCAAGAGAGCATGCCCCCTACCAACACTTGTGGGGGTGGACAGGTCAACCGCACAGGCACCAGCATCTCAGCCTGCTTGGGAGGTGGGTGGACGGAGAGAGGGTGATACCAGGCACAACTTAAAGTGGGAAGGGTTTCTCCAGGCACCACCACCTGTGTGGTGACAGGGGAGGTGGCACTACACTGTTCAATCATTCTGAACTGCTGTAGAAACATGCATGGTGGAGAAACAACAACAGCATGGCTGAAAGGGCCTGCACAGAGGCTAAAACCACCCGAGCCCTCCCACCCTGATCTGACCACTAGTGAGCTGCCAGGTTGCTTGGCCATTGCTCTTCCTGGAGGGTGTGGCCACCCACATAAGGTGGCCCTCTGTGAGGGTGCAAACCCTTGACACGGTCCCAAGACAGGTGGAAGTAAATTGCTTGAAACAGCAGCCAAGGTTGTGCAAGCAGTCCATTCCGCGATGGTTCAAGTGCGCCAAATTTGTTCCCATGGAGTGCGGGGAGGCACATGGGGATAATGCCTTGCCACCCGTGTGCAAGTCAGCGGAGGTTCTGCTTTCAGCCAGGCATCCTGCTGGCTGGAAAAAAGTTGACTTTCGGAAATGTATGAGATGCTTTATTTTACCCTACCACCGTGGCCACACAGGGCACACTCAGCAGGCCAGGCTGTGCTGGGACATTGTGTGGGGTATGGCCCTGGGGGGTTGTGCTGTGTTTTTGCCATGGGACCCAAGTTGGGTAGCAATAACCATGTGGAGCACAGGCAGGATTCATACACACTGTCTACAATACTCCGGGGGTAGGTGACTACGTTTTTAGCTTTGTACCCTGGGTGACAGAGGGGGAGGTCTTGACAAAAGTTCCCAGCCTGCTTATATACCCAAATGGACTAAATAAACTAAATGGCGCCCATCCAAAATTCCAGAGATGGCCGGCCAGCTAGTCCTTCCATACATTCATATGGTCCACTACCAGATGGCCAGGCTCGGAGAGTGGCATCTGGTAGTACAATGAATTCCAATGGGCACATTCAGGAATTGACCCTGGTGTCCTGGTAAAACTACCCTCCACCACTTGCACTGCGTGGCCCTGGATGGCAACACCCAAGCGGTTGGGGGGAGAAGCTGCAGGACCCTTGGCAGGGCCCTGCCTCTGCACCATTGCTGCTGGATCTCCTCACCTTCACACTGCACAGCCAAGTACATGCTGCTGAAATGGGGAAATTCAACAGCTGACTAGCCACTCCCTCCCCTTGCATGTCTCCAATGACCTCAACATGTCCCCTGTCCAATCATTAAAATGCTCTCCAGGAATACCAAAAAGCAAACTAGCTAACCACAGGATATACAAACATCAATGAAAAGGTAAGGTAACACACCCCTCTCCCACAACATTCCTTGACCAAATTTATGGGAACACATACGCAACATGACACATGGCACAGGAAAAGGACATACCAGCATCCAACACCTCCTCCTCCTCCTCACCAGCACTTCACACATCACCCACATGAATCCATGTCAACCGGATCATCCACCGATATGGAATGAGACAGTCAGGTGTTTTGCATGCCCATGCAACATGGACAGGGGTGGACCGGAAACCAAAAGCGGCCATGTAAATGATACCCAAAGGGACCACATATGACACTTCAACTACAAGGCTAACCTGATTCCCATGAGACAATGTGGAAACACCACACAAACAAGGCCCAGGCTGCAGAGGCCTACCTGAGTTCACCAGAGTACCCAAGAGGCCAGTCCACTGCTGATTATGAAGTGGCAACTGGACATGACACGTGGAAGGAGACAGCATGCATGACTAACATAACAGGAGTGCAAATGGGATGCCACACATTAATTTGTGCTACTGCATCACCTCCCACCAGAGGCATTTGCACAGTAACATCCCAAGGATACTGTCTCAAAGCAGCAAGTCGTGGATGTGGAACCAGAAACCCAAAACACATGCATGGCTGATAAATGAGACATGCACACACACAGACTTGTTGGCCAACTCACATCTTCATCAACAGTGACCATCATCCAACTCACATCATTCATGCAAACACTACGTGTGCCACGGCATGCTTCTACGGGGGTGCAAATGTCACCAGCCATGAAGAAGATTAACAGTGCACAACTTCATCTACTGGTACAGCTGTGGTGCTGTAAATCGCTCACCACCCAACCTAACACTGGGCCTCCACATAGTTTCAAGGAAGGCCAGTGTCCAGAAGAGGGAATTGGGATAAGGGTGGAAATTGGGTGCTCAGTGGTCCTCTCATTGAGTGTTGCACTGGATGTGGCAAGTTACCTGTAACAAAATAGAATATTGGTTTGGACTAGCAAACGGAGTCAGTCATACAGACTGCAAATACAAGAATCAATGTAGAATGGGATGTGCACCTGTATTTGGGAGGTTTTAGCAGTCCACAATACCACATCAGTTCACTCCACTGTGCATGGCTGCAGGTCCAGCCCTCTGACTTATAAAGTCCTTGAGAGGGTAATTGACCTGACATGAGGGAAAAAAATCAAATAAGAATAAATAGTCCATCTTGGTCAGGGGCAGAAATCAAATAGAGTCTACCCTGGACGAGGGCAAAAAAAAAATCCATCTTGGATGCTTGCAAAAATCAAACAGAGTCCAGCCTGCATGGAGAACAAAAAAAGAAAATGTCTATCTTAGACACAGGATAAAAGCTAAAAACAAGAATAAAATAGTCCACCCTGGAGTGGGGGAGGGGTCCACAAATGTAAAAAAATGAAAAATCAAAATGCATCCCCTACTCATGGACACCAAGGTACATGAAGAAAAGGTGACCTGGGCAAGGGACACGCCGGTGTGCTTCAACTGGGACTGCCATCCTGTGGTGGATCCTCACATGCTGCACTCGGACCACGCAGTGACGAAGCCTGGTCCTCATTGGCTACAGCCACTTGTAAGATGGATGTGTGCATGAGGGCCCCAATTCCAACATGGTCCTGGTGATGTACGTCACCAGTGCCCACAGAATCATTATGCATACTCTTGATGTCACAAACCGCATGGCGAGAGATTGTCTCAAGGTAGCCCTGTCTTGGCGGTGGTTGTCCCTTGTGGCAAACACTTCATCATGCAGAGACTGCCTTAAGATCTCTGTGCCTTGACGGCAGGATTTTCTTGGACCCAACATCTTGACCTGCAGGCATTAGCTCTGGGCTACCACGTCTTGATGTAGGGATTACCTCAAAGCCAATATCTCTGCCTGCAAGCATTTCATATGGGCTTCCCCGTCTTGACGTTGGGAGACCCATGAGGATGATAGCTCCACATGCAGTGTTTCACTTAAGGTGCCCATCACCTGCCGCTGGTGGTCCTTGGAGGCCAAAAACTCATCATGCAGGGCTTTTGTTTATACAAGCGGACTGTGGTGTGCCAGGTACAAGGTTGCTGAGGCCCAGCCCAGACTATTGAAAAAAAACCTCTAATATACCGTACTTTAACTTTGCAAAAGCAACTCTTGCTGCCTGCATTTTACTAAATATAAATGCTTTCACGTCATGGCTTGTGCTATGTTTCAAAATGTCACTTTAAGCATGGCCTAGACATGGTTAGACAGAAATTGTATGTTAACATACAGTGATGTGTAGTGTGAGATCAATGCCAACCACACATGGACACCACGCATCCACCTCCTTGCATGCACACAATGTGACGGAAGTGCCCATGGTAGCATCATTGCAGTAGCATGGATGGGTGAGGAGGACACCAGCCAACTATACCACAACATTTGATAGGATATCATGTGAAAATGGAAGCACACAAGACATTCACACATGGCACTCACCTGATGTTGCTGCATAGGTGTCCATGGCTAATACGCCAACTACCTGTGCACTGCTAATGAACCCACTGGCAACCTCTTCGAATGGAGTCAGCGCCTCCTCTTGTGGCGACCCACCTCCAGTGGCCTGGGCAGAGGCCAGTTTGCCACCAAGCTTCTTCTTGGTCCATCACATGAGGTCCCCCGTCCTCTTGTGGACTTGTGATGCAGTATGCCTTTCCATGCCACAGGCATTGATGAGGTCTGTGACCTCCTGTCACTTTCTCCACCGCTGGTTGTGAGAAGGGGTACTGCAAGCCCAAGGGAATAGGTTGACATTGTGTTCATTGACATAATCCATAAGGTCTTGCAACCACTCATTGGTGAACCACCTCTTTCTTGGTGGCGCCTTGTCCTTCACATGTCCCGCTTCATGGGGTGCTGCCTCCTCCTGCTCTACAGGATGGCCCCTTAGTGCATTTTGGTGGTTTTCAAGCACCTGTAGGCTCACCACCATCCTTCTCATACCCTCTTCCCTGTCCTTGTGTTCTCTCTCTCTCTGTAGCCCTCCCACTCATTGTACAGTCAGGGCCTTGAATCTGGCCTCAAAATTTGTGTAACACCACCCACAAAAATATGATCCATAAAGATTGGTAACTATGAAATGGGCTCTGCGATACACCCCCCAAACAATAGGCTATGGAAATGCATGTTGCACCCCTAACTATCTCTGTGTGATACACAATGTATCTTCCTCAGAGTATGCGATCAACCCCTAAGTCTCCGTCTCTGCATTCTCAGAGACAGCAGGAAATATGTATTACACCCCTTAAATATCTATGGCACAGAATTTGGCATGTAGATGTGCTGCGTGTGGCGCATAATGCGTAAATTACATGATTAGGACCCTTCCACTGCTGCCTCCGTGATTCATTGAGAGACACCTCAACCACCTCCCACGTGCCATTTCGTGACTCCTCCTGTCCTGTGTTGCCTCCAAACCTCACCATTTGCTGCTGTCTTGTAGTATATGAGTGCTTGCTAACCAGGAGCACTGCCGTGGAGTGCTTGCTATTCCCCCATTGCCTGTTTTCCTGTGGCTCACCTGTGAGGCTCTGTGTAACTTCCACCTATCTGTTCAACCATCAGAGCTCCAAAACACACATCGCCTAGGGCCAGCTACAGCCCACCACCCTCTGCGAGAGCCATGTCCGCTCCATCACCTGCTCCATTGACCAGGAGAAGGCTGAGGGCTGCCAACTTCTCCTCACCAAATTTGGCATCTTGGGTGGGCAAGACCTGGCCCATTATGATGCCTTCTTTGAGCCGTGTACGCAGCTGTGGCTGTGCAGATGTCTGAAGATCTGGGATGAGATCACAGCTGCCATCAACGCTGATGGGGTGGCAGTCCAAACCGTGGATCACGCGAATAAGCAGTGGGACAACCTTAGGCTTCAGATACGGGGGAAGGTGAAGACTGCCCTCGATTCAGGTGCCACCATGGAGGTGCACCATGCAGGCCACCATTGGATGCAGCCCTTTACCTCTGGGTCCTGGAAAGGGTCAACCCAGCTGTCTACGGCTGATCTGCGTCCTTGACCTGCAAGCACGGATCTAAGCTGCTGGTGAGTACCCACAGGGTACACTACTCTACAGTGTATTTGTGTTTGGTATGGGTATTTTGTATTTGTATTTATTTTAATTTATATAGCACCTTAATCCAAAGCGCTTTACAAGAGGAACAAGTTAATACAACAAGCAATAGTTAACAATGAATCTAAACCAGAAAACAGTACAACGATCAATTTACATTTATGATGAGGATAAGTACTAATAGAGGGACAGAAGGTAGGAAGAGAGGGTGGAGGTGGGTTAGTTGGTGAGAGAGGAAACAATTGGTTCTAGGGGGGAGAGTGTAAGAGATAGGATTTTAGAGAAGTGCGAAATAAGGGATAGGAGGTGATGGAGCGGACGGGAAGAGCAAGGCGGTTCCTGTGGAAAGGAGCAAGAAGTTGGAAGGAGCAGAAACGGGAGGGGGCACAGGGGGGAGGTGGAGTAGAGATAAGGAAGAGATCTGCAGAACGGAGAGAGCGAGAAGGAGTATAGAAAGAGAGAAGACTAGGCAGAGGAAGTTAAATTTGAGCTGGGAGTTGAATGGGAGACAGCCTAGTGAGTTAAGAGAAGAGGAGATGGAGTCGTGAGGTGAGAGGAGGCAGAGGGAGCGAATGGCAGAGTGGTAGACAGATTTGAGGGGGGAGAGATGAGAGGAGGGGAGTCCAAAGAGAAGAGTAGAGCAGTAGAAAAGTCCGGAGAAGAGGAGGGAGGAGATGAGGAGTTTAGTAGCTCAGAAGGTTAGGAAAGGACCAATTATGCAGATGTTGTATAGGTGGAAACGGCAAGATCTGGCAGTGAGGGCAATGTGATGAGAAAGAGAGAGGTGGGTGTCAATGTGCAGACCCAGGTTACGAGCATGAGGAGAGAAGGGGAGTTTGGAAGGAGGAAAAAGAATGCAAGGAGGAGGGCAGGGAGGAGGGAGATTGTTGGCAGGGAAGAAAAGGAGTTCAGTTTTATCTGAATTGAGAGTAAGGAAGTGAGAAGACATCCAAGATTTAATAGCAGAGAGGCAGGAAGAGAGTTTATGGTGGATGTCAGGAGAGAAGAAGGAGAAAGAGAGGAAGAGCTGGGTATAATCAGCATAGAAATGATATGAGACATCAAAGGAGGAGATTAAAGGAGAAAGGAGGGAAGTATACAGCAAAAAGAGAAAGGGGCCAAGGACAGAACCTTGGGGAACACCATGGTTGAGTTGAGAGATTGGGGAGGTGGAGCCAGCCCAAGAAACTGAGAAGGTGCGGTTAGTGAGATAGGAGGATAACCAGTTAAGAACTGAGTCTTTAAGGCCGAATGAGGAGAGAGTGGAAGGGAGTAGAGGATGGTCAACAGTGTCAAAGGCAGCAGAGAGGTCCAGTAGGACCAGAATAGAGGAGTGCTTAAAGTAGCGAGCAGAGAGTAGAGAGTTGAGAACAGAGGTAAGAGCAGTTTCAGTAGGGTGAAGAGGGCAGAAACCAGATTGGGTAGGGGGAGGAGAGAATGGTAAGAGATGAAGGTAGAGAGTTGAGAGTATACAATGTGTTCTAGGAGTTTAGAAAGGAAATGTAGTAGAGAGATGGAACGATAGTTAAATGCAAGATGGTGATTAGCAGTAGGTTTTTTGAGAATGGGGATGATAGTCGCATGCTTAAAAGGAGTGGGGAAGATGGAGGTGAAAAGAGAGGTGTTGAAAAGTGATGTGATATAGGGAATGAAGAGGGGGTAGATTTTGGGGGTGAGGGAGGTAGGTATGGGGTCAGAGGGAGAAGCAGTGGGGTGGATTTTAGAAAGAAGGAGGGTAACTTCAGATTGAGTGATAGGGGTGAATGAGGACATGGAAGAGGGGGAAGGAGGAGGAGGAGGAGGAGGAGAATAAGAAGGGGAGGAGAGTATAGTGTGTCGTAGATTAAGGACTTTGTTGGAAAAGAAGGTGGCAAGATCAGAAGCAGAGAGGGGGGGCAATGGAGTGATCAGGGGTAGGCGGAGAGAGAAGTCGAGTTAAGGTTTGGAAGATACGGCGAGGGTGAGAGGACTGATAGTGGAGAAGGTCGGAGAAGTAGGTGCGTTTAGCAGAGTTAAGACAAGAGTCATAGAGGGAGTGATAGCAGAAGTAAGCAGTTTGGTTGGGGGCGTTAGGGTGTTTGATCCATGAATGTTCAAGGCACATAGGAAGGCAGCGCATGGAGGAAAGATGAGCTGATAGCCAGGGCTGAGCAGGTCGGCGAGAAGGGCGGAATGAGGAAAGAGGGTAAAGATAATCAAGAGTAGAGGTATGCATGTTTTGAGTTAATCTCTTCTGTGCACAGCATATGTGTTTTGCACAAATAGCGTCATGCAGCCTCATGCTGATGCTGAATGTATGTGTGATGGCAGTAATCTGTGGACAGGTTTAGCTTGGTCCACTGTCAGTTCTTGGTGAGACAGTGTATTTGTGTGCATGCAATGTGAGTTGAAGTCAGTAAGTTCTCAGACAGGGACAGTTTCCAGATTGAGGTGTTGGGGTCATGTGAGACATTCATGCACAACACCTTTATGGGTCGCTCATTTGCAAATGATTGCATCATTCACACTGAGCAGCTGAGACTAACACATGTGTATGGATAATGTGCACCTCTGCTCAAAAAGCTTGCGTGTATGTCTATGGATGTCTGTTAATGACATGTTGGTGCATTGGTGGCACAAACTTGAGTGGTCGATGATATAACGCACCCTCAAAGCGACACTTCACTTGAAAGGACTGGAACTGACGTACAATAGTCTTTCCCACAAGAGTGTGGCCTGCAGGATAGTAAATCACCTGACAGGCCAGGGACTTGAGTGAAAAGGCAGGAGCAGCAACAACAGAGCTAAGGGAATACAGAACAATACAACAGTTCAGAACAGCAGCCCAATATGCCGTACCTTGCTAACAACCACACTCGATTTCCCACTCTTACCTGCTGAGTAAAGGCGAAGGCCAGAAACCTACTTAGTGCCAAAGGATACTGAGTGATGTATTTGATGTCTGGTTGGTGCTTCACAATCCCAAAATCCAAAGAAAAGTCTGTGTAGAACCACCTAACCCGAACGGCACGAGGGCGCACACTAAAGCAGAGTCCAAAGCAAGTCCTGTGGGAAGCTGCAGAGCGTCCACAAGTAACCAGCAAGGAGGGAAAGCAAATCCACAAAAGTGACCAATGATGAAGTCAGGAGAGTGTCCAGGAGGTCACCTGCTGTCCAGGGCAGAGTTTGTTGTGGGATCAGTAGAGCGTCCTTGAAGGGTGCAACAAAAAAAAAATCTCCTTACAGAATGTGGCAGGACGTGTTTGTAAGAGAATAAGACAAAAGGGGTTTAATGCACGGGAAAGGAATGCTTGTCAGATGGGTGTTGAGTGCTTGAAAGATAAGCGTTGACACACGGGATGGAACCAGGAAGCCAAATAACATCAATACAGAAGGGCTGAGCAGAAAGAACACTGTAGATGCGATGGCCAAGTGTCTGGTAACAAGGGGAACCAGCATAGGGAGCCAAGCGTCAGAGGACAAAAGGACAAATCCAAAATGCAGAAATCTGTATGAGCGAGCAGGGTCAGATAGCCAGAATCACACCAAAGAGGCAGGAAAAAGTGCACTCGAAAATTAGGTGGCAATAACTCAGTTAAGGAGCACCCGGACCATGGCTTGACATGCATTAAAAAGTTAATCCGTATGAGGACGCGAAAGCACGTTACGTGCGTGTCACATGACCACTGTGGGTGAGGATTGCTGGGAATTGTGGTCGGATCAAGGCCGCGGATCGTGTGGTGCTGAGAGAGACGCCAGGGCAGCCTCCAGGTGATGTGAGGTATGCCCAGGCGCCACCACACAGGAACCCAAGGCGTGACAATTGGACTCCTAGGGACAACTGTGTGATCTGTTTGATGAATCCAGTGGAATCATCTCAGACACCCCGGTGGGGACATCCTCCCATGTGGCCAGGGGAAGGCAGCTGCTACTTGGTCCTGACCCTGGAGGCGGTTGCATGAGTGAGGATCACATTGGAGTAGACAGCTACCAGGGAGATGTCATGACTTCACTGGACGAGACACAGCATTTCCCCCTTTCCCATGAGGATGACCCCCTTATACCAAAGACCCTTTTTTATGAGGTAGGCCCTCTGATGCCCCAGTCCCTCATGGCATACTGTCAGATATGTGTTCCTACTGTTGGGAGAAGTGAACCTTCATCTTATTATTTTTATGGCCAAACACACAGCTATGACACTAACACTGCTGGAACAAAACACCTTTTTCTTCCAAGGTTACGTATTGTAAAAACAGTAACCGGAACCATTCCAATCCGTTGTGTTTAACAACCTCTAGGAGCTTCAACTCCCAGAACTCTTCAAGTACTGGGATGAGGAAGATGCAGACGTTTGAACCATGTACCAAGAACTTAAACCACAATGAGCAGTTTAGTTAGACATCCATGCATGTTGGTCAATTGTGTACATGGTATGGATGGATGTATGAAACATGTATGTTGTGGTTGACTTGCTACTCCATTAGTGCATATGTTCATGGCTGTTTAGTAATGGTGTGTGTTGTTATTGCTTGAGATGGTGACATTCTTTTCATTGACTTGGACAAGTGGATATGTGTTTCACATGTAGGGGAGGGACCCTCAGACGAATGAAGGTGGCAAGGGCTAGTTGGCTAATGCCATTCCATGTGCAGGGTCACAGCATGTTTGGTGTGGGTGTATCTGTATTGGCTGATTTACTTTTTTGGTGTGTGTACTGGTGTGAATACATTGATGCTTTTGGTGATGGATGAGATATTTCATGATGGTGTTTGGGCTCGTTCATTGGAAATGGGTACTAACTTGTTCATGTGTCTTGGCTCATGTTCCACATGGTTTAGATGTTTGTTGTATCTGGTGACAGCTCACTCACCTCTGCCCATTTATTACTGGAGGTTCAGTTAACTGTACATCGAGTTCCTTTCTGGTCCACTGACATTTAAGTGTTCCTTTGGCACTTGCTGTCAATGTGTATGCACCCACACTTCATTCACAGGAATGGTTATTTCTCAATGTGGGTGTTGAAGAGGGATGTGGCCTCACTGTGGATCTGTGGGCTACACACATCACTTGTGCACTATGCGACATGTACACGGAGTGGCCAAAGTGTAGCCTGTGCAACAGTATGATGTCCTGTTGATGTTCAGTTGAGTGTAGTCCAAAGGAGAACCATGGAAGAGGCTACGGTCATCAATTCAACGTCAGTGCTCTCAGGTGTTCATGTTGATCGAGGATATCTGGCAAGGATACAGGTGCAGGCAGGCCAGAGAAGCTGAGGTAGGTTGGTGCTCCAGATTGGACTAAGAGGAGGGCTGACTTGAGGGCGCTGCCTGGGGTTGGTGCAGAGGGCAGTGGGGGTACTGGGAGGAGGTTGGACCTGAGGGTGCTGCCTGGGGTTGGGGCAGAGGTCAGTGGGGGTACTGGGAGGAGGGTGGACTAGAGGGTGCTGCATGGGTTGGGGCAGACTTAGGTGGGGGTACTGGGAACAGGGCAGACCACAGGGTGCTGCTTGGGGTTGGGGCAGAGGTCAATGGGGGTACTGTGAGGAGGGTGTACTTGAGGGTGCTGCCTAGGATTGGGGCTGAGGTCTGTGGGGGTACTGGGAGGAGGGCGGATTTGAGGGTGCTTTTCGGATTTGGGGCAGTGGTCAGTAGGGGTGCTGGGAGGAGGGCTGACTTGAGGGTGCTGCCTGGAATTGGGGTAATTGTCAGTGGGGGTACTTTGAGGAAGAACGCCTTGATGGTGTTGCCTGGGGGTAGGGCAGAGGTCAGTGGGGGTACTGGGAGGAAGGTTGAAATGAGGTTGCTGCCTGGGGTTGGGCCAGAGGTCAGTGGGGTTACTGGGAGAAGGGTGGCTTGTGGGTGCTGCCGTGGGTTGTGGGTTTGGGGAAGTTGGGTACTGGGAGAAGAGCGGACTGGAGGGTGCTACATGGGGTTGAGGCAGAGGTCAGTGGGGGTACTGGGATGTGGGAAGACTTGAGGGTGCTGCCTGGGGTTGGGGCAGAGGTTAGTGGGGGTACTGGGTGGAGGGCAGACTTCAGGGTGCTGCCTTGGGTTGAGACAGAGGTCAGTAAGGGTACTGGGAGGAAGGCAGACTTGAGGGTACTGCTTGGGTTTGGGACAGAGGTCAGTGGGGGTACTAGGAGGAGGGTGGCCTTGAGGGTGCTGCCTTGGATTGGGGGTTGTGGCAGTGGGATACTAGGAGGAGGGCATACTGAATGGTGTTGTCTTGGGTTGGGGGTTATGGCAGTGGGGTACTGGGGGGAGGACAGACTTGAGGGTGCTGCCTGGGGTTGGGCAGGGGTCAATTGGGGTACTGTAGGACAGACCTTAAGGTGCTGCCTGGGGATGGGACAGGGGTTAGTGGGTGTACTGGGAGGAGGGTGAACTTGGGTGTGCTGTTTGGGTTTGTGGCAGTGGTCAGTGGGGGTACTGGAAGGTGGGCAGACTTGATGGTGCTGCCTGGGGTTGGGGCAGAGGTCAGTGGGGTACTGGGAGGAGGGCAGACTTGATGGTGCTGCCTTGGGATGGGGTTTGGGGCAGTTGGGTACTGCAAGGAGGATGGACTAGTGGGTGCTGCCTGGGGTTGGGGCAGAGGTCAGTGGAGTTACTGGGAGGAGGGTGAACTTGAGAGTGCTGTTTGGGTTTGGGGCAGAGGTCATTAGGGGTACTGGGAGGTGAGCAGACTTGTGGGTGCTGCCTCGGGTTGGGGCGGAGGTCAGTGGGGGTACTGGGAGGAGGGCAGACTTAAGGGTGCTGCCTGGGGTTGAGCCAGAGGTCAATGGGGGTACTGGGAGGAGGGCAGACTTGAGGGTGTTCCCTGGGGATGGGGCAGAGGTCAGTAGGGGTACTGAGTGGAGGGCAGACTGACAGGTGGTACGTAGGAGTGGGAGGGTTAGGTAGCGGGCACACTGGGAGGGGGACAGACTTGAGGGTGCTTCCTGGGGTTGGGGCAGTGGTCAGTAGGGCTGCTCGGAGGAGGGCAGACTTAAGGGTGCTCCCTGGGGTTGGGGCATAGGACAGTGGGGGTACTGGGAGGAGGGCAGACTTGATGGTGTCGTCTGGGGTTGGGGCAGATGGCAGTGGGGGTACTGGGAGGAGGGTGGACTGGAGGGTGCTGCTTGGGGATGGAGCAGAGCTCAGGGAGGGTACTGGGAGGAGGGTGGACTTGAGGGTCCTGCCTGGGTTGGGACAGAGAGCAGTGGGTATACTGAGAGGAGGACAGAACTGAGGGTGGTGCCTGGGGTTGGGGTAGAGGCCAGTGGGCGTACTGGGAGGAGGGAGAACTTGAGGGTGCTTTTTGGGGTAAGGGCAGAGGTCAGTGGAGCTACTGGGTGGAGGGTGGCCTTGAGGGTGCTGCCTTTGGTTGCAGGTTTAGGGACATTGGATACTGGAAGGAGGGCAGACTTGCGGTTGCTGCCTGGGGTTGGGGCAGAGGTCAATGGGGATACTGGGGGAGAGTAGACTTGAGGGTGCTGCCTGGGGTTGGGGCACAGGTCAGTGGGTGTACTGGGAGGTGGGCCGACTTGAAGGTGCTGCCTGGAGGTGGGGCAGAGGTCAGTGGGGGTAGCGGCGGGAGGGCGGACTTGTGGGTGCTGCTTGGGGTTAAGGCTGAGGTCAGTGGGGTACTGAAAGGAAGGAAGACTGATTGGTGCTGTCCTGGGATGATGGTTTAGGGCAATGGGTACTGGGAGGAGGGCAGACTTTAGAGTGCTGCCTGGGGTTGGGCAGAGGTCAATGGGTGTACTGAGAGGAGGATAGACTTTAGGATGCTGCCTGGGGATGGGGCAGAGGTCAGTGGGCATACTGGGAAGAGGGCAGTGTCAGGGGGAAATTCTCCCGGGGTCGGCTGGGCCGTCCTCGGACCCCCGGGCAGGGAGGCCCCAACTCCTCCCGTGTATCCCAAAAAATGAGTATGAGGCACACGCAAGAAGCAAGGTGATTTTGCTGTTTATTAAACAAAATGGCAGGGATGGGTCAAGGGTCGTACGCGTCCATCCTGACACTCTCTCTCCAATCGTGGGGCTCGCAGGCCCTTTTTACCTTAGTATGACGCGCTACTTGCGTCACCTGGGAAAGTTAGCAAAAAACCTATCGCCACTCTGGATTGGTTCCTCGAGTGGTAAGGTTAGTATAGCATATGTATAGAGAGCGTTGTTAGTGGTGGAGGGCCAGTCAGGTGGTATACTTGGGTTGTCCCTTCAATTTGATACATGAAAATTGTTACATGAAGACCCCTGAGGATTGGCTAATGTTAATGGCGTCAGTGATAAGAGCCCCATGTTCTGATTGGTCCATTCGCGAGCCCCCCAGTCTGGGACCATCGCTGTTCCCAGCTCGCGGTGCACCTGTCATTTGCAACAATGTATCACTATGGGTATGTGCAGACAATGTGAGGATTTGTTCATATGCTGGAAGGCAGACTACTCCCACCGCCGCAGATGTCCATTGAGTCGCTTAATTGTATCTGCCTGTGTCTTGAAACGTGGGATCCAGGCGCCTCCCTCCTCCTGGGCCTGGCATCCGGTCAGGTTCGGCTTGGTCACGTGAGGTGAGACTGTGGTTGATGAAGAAATCTGCACATTTAATATTGCATTTTCCACTGTGTGCCTGGCTTAATTTGCAGGTGTGACCTTGGCGTCGGCTTGCGGCATGCGAGTTTGCAACATTGTGCCCTTGACTGTCTGCTCTCGCCGGGCTCATTCTGCAGGGTCAGCAACTGTAAGCTCCTGCTTGCGGCCTACTTGGGCCTGGTGCATAGGTAGAGACGTTTGATGCACAGCGCTTTAGGTTATGGTATGATATTGCTTTATCCCCAGTATCATGTCTTCGTTATACTTCTTATTGCAATGCATGGGTTTAGAAGAAGCGTGAGCAAGCTTCTTAGATGAGTTCATTGTGCGTCTTGCGTTTCTGCATTTTGAAAAACCTATGTGAAAAATAATAAAGATGCGCGTCAGTGGGTGTGTCCATCACCTACGTCATAGCACTGAATATGTTCTTCGTGTGGATTGGTGTGGGATTGTCCAGTGTGCATGTTTGCACGGGTGTGCTGACCGTTGGCTAGGTCGTCATGGCATCTCTAACGATGTGTTCATTTACTGTTGAATGGTTCAGTCGAGTTCATCCATTCCGCAGGTGTCGGCATGGGCAGGGCAGGCTGGTGGACAGGCTGGTGGGCACATCCGTATGTTCCTGTACCAGGGTATCTGGTCATCTGGTAGGTGGGCAAACTCTTCTCGTGGCGGGTGTCTGGGCCGCAATCCTCTAGGCCATGGGTGTGAGGGGATTGGTGGGAGCCTTTTGTTCCATTCTCCCACTTCAGTCCCCCCTCTGGTCGACTTGTCGACCACAAACATATCCTTTTCCTTATCTCCTCTCACTCTCCATATTTTAGTTACTCCTCCCAAATGACCATAGTGGTTGACATGGTCTTCAAATGACCAATACATATATACACAGGTTCCTCCAGGTGTGCAGTATACCCATTTCCCTATGTAGCTCCTTGGGTTTCTTGGGTTTTCGAGCTTCACAGATGGTGGGTCCAGGTGGTTGGTGATGATCTGTTTGCGCAGTTTTTCTCTCTCTTTTATTATTGTGCCTGTGTGCTGGCCATCATCTGCCGGCATCAAGGGGTGCATACCAACCATTTCGATCATTTCATCTGTGGTGCGTGCCTTCCGGGCCTTCCAAAATCTAATTATGATCAGTGCAGCTCCAGCCAGTATTATGCATCCAACTATAATCTTCAGTCCGTCCGACAGCCAAGATGGCATCCATGACCATAGTAGCGAAAACCAGCTGTCATCCTTTTTCACACCTTTACTTTCATCCATCATTTTGGAGTGCATCCGGGCCAGTTGTGATACTGCTTCTGTCAGTGTACCATTGTCAGCATCGTTAGCAGGAATGAATGTGCAGCATGATTGTCCTATCTTTGCGCAAACTCCTCCTTCCATTGCTGTGAGGAGGTCCAGTACATATCTGTTCTGTAGTGCTACCATCCTCACTGCTCGCAGTTCCTCTTTTATTGCGTTGAATCCATTTACTGTAGAATTAATTGTCATCATTAGTTCCCATCGAGTTATCTGGAGCCATTTTGCGTTTGCGTAAGCTTGTCGTCTCGGATGTATTATTGAGGAGAAGAACATTGCTGCTCTGCTGAATAGTCTGTGTTCTGGTGGGATTGAAGTGAGTGCTGTTTCCGACCTTCCCTATAGGTAATTTCCTGTCAGAGGTTCTCCTTGTCTTTTCTTTCTATTCAGGACAGTGTTGTTGCTGTTGTTTTGGTTCTCTGGCCCCTTCTGAGGTTGTACAGATCTCTTCTTCCTCTTGTTTCCTTCATCCATTTTAGGGAAGTTCGCCACGTTCACATGTTTCTGGGGCACCACTAGTGATGGTACATTAACGTGTACCATTGTGCAAACACCATTCCACAGAGGGGGCAGTGTGTGGTATGCCTTGTCTCCGCAGGCCCAGTAATGGTCCATTAATACTGCTGTTCCTGCTCCCCCCTCAGGTAACTCCATCACGCTTGCACAGTTGGTGTTGTATCCCACGTCCACTTCTCCTCTATGTTGGTAGCATACTTTAGGTGCAGACAACGGCAGTATTGTTATTGGGTCTTCATCCTTCTCTATCCACGTTAGCATGGGTACGTACTTGACCCAAGTCATCCAACATCTGTCATTGTGTTCAGCAATAGTTGTAATAGTTTCTCTCGTTACCATGTTGCTGCCAACCACTCCTGTGTCCCGTTTGTTGTCCAGGTACACCTTCCCTGTTATTGTTATCAGTGGTCTTTCCCAACATCCTTGTTTACCAGGAACTTCAGTGGCGTACCAATCACATGGTAGGTATTGTAGTGTTACTTTCTTTGTTTCTCCTTTTTCAGGGCCACTTGTCATGTATCTGAATGCTTCAGCATGCAAACTGGTTTTGTGGTAACTCAAATAAGTCTTGAGGAAGTTGTTTTCGTATGGATATGTGTCTCGTGTTTTCCATACCAGGTGCACCACCGTCCCTTGAAATCTCCCTCTCGTTTGGAACAGTGCCAAGTATACTATACATCGTGCTGTCTTTTCATCTATTTCCGTGGCAACAAAAGTTCGAGAAGCGCTCATGGCGTATGGGATTAATGAGCAGACGTAGCAGCTGTCTTCTGTTGTCTGCTTACCTATTTGGGTCATGTGTTGGTACCACATGTTGTTCGAGACGTGTGCTGAATCTTGTATGTAGTTGTCAATACCTTTATTATCTGAGTATGTGCTGCGTTTAACTCTATTTCCCTTGTGTGGAAATTTGCTAGTACCACCTGACGTAACACCTGTTGCAGCCGTGGGTGGGGGTATATTAGGTTTGGGTGCAGCCAAAATATTGATAGCATAACTTTTCTGCCATACAGAGGCAGCCAAAAACCCGGTGATCATCAAAATCCCTATCATCTTTATTACAGATGCTATTCTCACCGGCATTTTGCTCTTACCTTGCTGCAGTCCGGCAGCTTATTCTTGCGACGTTAAAGTTGCCCGCCTGAAAATTCTCAATATGCTTGTTATTAGTGTTAGTTGTTGTTTTCAAGCTCTCCCTATCAAGTAGTCATTCAGTGCCCAGGCGAAGAGCTGTTCCCACGCCAATCTAAGCGATCTATCTCTTAGGGCAGGCAAGTGTTGGTGAAGATGGGGCATTGATTGTTCTATGGCCAAGAGAAAGGCTGTGTAGTAGACACGCACCCTCCTTCTTTTCAGGTACTTTGGCCTTTTTATGTGGTAGACAAATTGGTGTGATAGCTCTTCAGGGTAGTTATCGTCTGGGGGTAGCATCTACTCCTGGGCAATGAACTTTGTTAGTTATCTGTTTTCTTTAGCAATACAATAATATGCGGTACCTGCATGTGCGAGAAAGAAAAAAAGAGAACATTCAAGTGTTTACATGTGTATATGTGCAAAACAATGTCCTTCAGTTGGGTGATGACTGCAGTGGGTAGGGGGCTGAAGGGCAGAGGGTTAGGGGCTCAACTGGCAGAAGTCTCTTTACTCTTTGATCGTGTGACCATGGGGTGGGCGGTAGGGGAATTAACCCTTTCTATGTCAGTAGTTGTCTCTGGGGAATCTGGGGGCTGGTAGGGTA
This sequence comes from Ambystoma mexicanum, assembly GCF_040938575.1. Classification (NCBI taxonomy): domain Eukaryota; kingdom Metazoa; phylum Chordata; class Amphibia; order Caudata; family Ambystomatidae; genus Ambystoma; species Ambystoma mexicanum. The sequence goes on along the minus strand of NC_090933.1, from coordinate 1,106,235,522 downwards.
TGGAGACACTTAGGTCGTCAGCTGTGGTAGAAGTCTCTTCCTCCGTGGGTGACGCTGTTGCTGTTCTTCCAATGGCCCTGTCGGTGACGCTAGGGCGGGTCTGGAGTTTGCAGATCTTTACGTCGTGTAGGTGATTCCAAGCGCGTTTGTCCTGCAACTTTACTGCTCTCGTAGATACATCCTCTACCAGGTGGGGGCCAGTGAAGCGTGGGCTGTTCCACTTTCTTTTGAAATTGCGGAGTAGCACGTGGTCACCTTTAGCAATTTTGCACAGTTTTTCCTTTTCCAATTCCTTTTCCGCTTCTTCTGGTTGATCAATCTTAGACCCGCCCCGAGTGCGCTCGAGCTGTTGAGACACAAACACTACACTAGTAATCAAAGAAGACACATATTGGTACATTTCATCACCAAGAACAGTTGCAGTGTTTTCATAATCTGTTAATGCTCTTGATGTTGGCGTTAGAGGAAGGCGCATTTGATGTCCGGTCACCACCTCGTGAGGAGTGAGGTGGTGGTCGGAGCCTGGTCTATTCCTCAGCTCAAATAGAGCTAGTGGAAGGCAATACAACCAACTCTTCTTTGTCGTTTGCTGTATCTTTGCAATTGCCTCCTTCAGTAGGCCATTCAGGCGTTCGCATATACCGTTGGCCTGCGGGTGATATGCACATGCAAATTTATTTGATGTTCAGTAAGGATGTGATGTGCTGGAACATTTCATTAGCAAAATGCGGGCCATTATCCGACCGCAGTACCTCGCACACTCCCCACCTGGGGAAAACCTCCCTCACTAGAAATTTAGCTGCTCTAAATGCATCTGGGTGTGAGCAGGGTCCTGCCTCAATCCACCTGGAGAATGGGCATACTACTACAATCATATACCTATTTCCCTGACATACGTTGATCATGTCAACATAGTCAATATGGATGTGCAGGAAGGGTCACTTTCAGCGTGTGACCGGCCATGAACTGTTGACATGTGAGGCAATTGCTGATGAAATTTGTCACATGGGAATTTAACTCGGGACAGAACCAATCTTCCCTAATTCGTGCTGCAATAACTTCCTTGCCTGTGTGGGCTGGGTGGTGGAGTTGGCTGAGGGCGGTGTTCAATAGTGCCAATGGCATTACCATCTTTCCAGTGTTACCCTGGCACCATAGTGCATCAGTTGGTGACATTGTACATCCTCTTTTTACCCATATTTCTTTTTCTGCCATTGGTGCAGCCGCTTGTAACTCCATTATCTGTGTGGCTGGGAGATGGGTGTACCCCTCTCTTATCAACATCTCTTTAGCTGTCCCCCTCCCTCTCCCGGTCTCTAACTCTGGGGGGTTCCATATCTCACCAAAATATGCAGCATACTTCGCATGTGCGTCTGCTGCTGCATTTCCTTTTGAGATATGATCTTCTCCATTAGTGTGTGCGGTACATTTGACCAAAGCTAATTCTTGGGGGTCGTTTATTACTTCAATTAGTTCAGCTAATAAGAGAGCATGTTGCACTGGGGTGCCGTCAGCTCTCCTAAACCCTCTTCTCCTCCATTTGGACAATCCTGAGTGGACAGTAGACGTGACATATGCGCTGTCAGAATATATAGTCACTCTTTTGTCAAAGCTTTCCTTCAATGCCAAGATCAGTGCAACCAATTCAGCTGCTTGAGCGGAGTAATGCTGTGGTAATTGTACGCATTTCACCGCCACACACACCGGTTCCTCTGTCATTTTTACCACAGCTGCCCCAGTTCTCCTTATCCCATCACTTTGGTCTATTGTTGATGACCCATCAATGAACAAGAGCTCTCCTCCATCTAGTGCGTCCTCTTCAACTTTTCTAGTACATGGGTACATTTCGGTAGTCTGTGTACAATCATGTGCATAGTCTCCTTCCTCAATTACTTCTGCTATAAACCTTGCAGGAGTAACTGTGCTGCATCTAACAATTGATAATTCTGGTCTAGATAAGATGATCTCATAACCCGAAAATAGCGTGGTTGGGCACCCCATCGTTATTGATGATGCTTTCTCTACCGCAAAGGCAGCTGCGGCGAGACCTTGTTCGCAAGGGAAGTGTCCTAACATCACAGGATCCAAGTGGCCACTGTAAAACGCAACTGGTTTGTAACCCATGCTTGTTTTTTGAGCCAACACTGCTTTCATTACTGCTGAGTCGCAATGTGAAAATATAAAGAATTGTCGTTCATAATCTGGGGTGGCCAGTACCGGAGCAGTAGATATTGCATCTTTCAGTTCATCAAAGGCCTCTTTCATTTCCATTGTCCACCCCAATTTTTTCTCCCCTTTGTTAGCTTCTTTTAATGCCTCAAGTAGGGGTCCTATGTATGAGCTGTAATCAAATACCCAAGCTCTACAGTAGTTGCACAGTCCCAGGAACTGCTTCAGTTCCCTCACTGTTTGGGGCGGCGGCGTTTTTGAAATGGCCTGTGCTCTTTGTGGTGCAATCTTTCTTCCGTATTGGGATATGAGCTGACCAATGTAAAGTACCTGTTCCTGACAGTACTGTAACTTTTCCTTGTCTACCTTGTAACCCTTTTCAGCCAAAATTGTCAGCATCTTCAATGAGTCCTCTCTGCTTGTTTTTTCGCTTGTGCTGCAAATTATTATGTCATCAACATACTGCAACACTGTGCTTTCCACTTCAATGTTACCCAAGTCCATCTGTATTACTCTGTTGAAAATTGAGGGTGACTCGCAGTATCCTTGTGGCAATCTGGTGTGTTTCCATTTTGTGTTTCTGTACGTGAAGCTCGTCAGATCTTGTGAGTCTGGGTGCAGGGGTATTGAGAAAAAGGCATTTTTAACGTCTATCACTGTAAATCGTGATGCCTCTGCTGGAATGCCACACAATATTGTGGCCGGGTTTGCTGCTATGGGGTATTCTGCTTCCACTATGTTGTTCAAGGGCCTGAGGTCCTGGATGAAGCGCCAAGACCCCCCTTTTGCTTTGCGCGCTGGGTATACAGCTGTGTTACATGGTGATTCTGATGGTACCAATATGCCATTATTTATAAGGGCCGTTATTGTTTCATATATGACTTCATCTGCCTCTTTTGATAGTGGGTACTGCCTCACTCTGGGGAGTATTGCACCTTTTTTCAATTTTATTCTTACTCCCCCTATACTTTTTATGCACCCCACCTCATAGGGACTAGTAGTCCATAATGATGTTGGTACCTTTGCCATATCCTCCTCAAACAAGGGAACTGGGGTGGATGTGGGTGCTTCAAGTGCCATTGCCATTTTCTGTGCCACTTGTTTGTATGTCACTCTTAGCCATATTTCTACACTCATCATAAACACCATTTCACCTTCTTCCTTTTCTTCTGAGAAGAGCTCCTCGTCTGACACCTGGGTGAGCCTACATCCCTCTTCTAGGGCTATCACTGCCCTCCATGCTCTTCCTTCTCTGTCTTGGGCATGTACTGCGATGTAATCAGCAGTTGCTATAATGCTCTCTATGTTCACTGAAATCACCTTTCCTTCTTGTTCATTGGCTGGTGTTTCTGGTCTAAACAAATAGGCTGCTGGCCTCCTCCAGATTTTTCTTTCTATCCCTGGCATCCATGCAAATGCCATGTCTGTCCCGTACTGGAACAGGTCACAATCTACTGGCTCAGCCCTAATCACTGTCTGTTCACAGTATGCTTGAATAATTTGTCGTGCAGTGAGCATGTTTATTCCTGGAGTGGAGTAAATTATGCCGTCCTCCGTAAAAGGAGATCGTCATATTCAGCCTGCTCATTATGTCTCTCCCCAGTATGTTTACTGGTGAGGCCCTAGAATATAAAAGCGGGACTGACATGTCATAATCCCCTATTGATAAGGGAATGTTATCAGTAAAGGGAACCAACCCCCTAGCCCCAGAGAATCCTTGGGTGTTCATGGCTTCACCTGACATCTTAAATTTACCTTCCCTTATGCAAGACCGGGTCGCCCCGGTGTCAACAAGGAATGATAATTTTTTGTCACCTATCGTTACCTCTATGCGTGGTTCCTCCGCACTATTAGGTGTTACCGACAGGATGGGACACACCGAGGCCGTCTGTGGGCTGTCCTATTGTGGGTATAATGATTGACCACTTCCTGTGTAAGGGTTGTGTCCCAGGACCGTCACCCTTCCCAGTTGTGTTTGCTGCAGTTGTGTATTGGTAGAGGTTACGTTATGGTCTTGGATTTGGGCAGGTTGCTGTACTTGCTGTACTTGGGGTTGTTGTGTTATCGCTACCTGTTGTTGTGGCAGTGAATATGTCTGTGGCTGTTGTTGTGTTACTAGTTGTTGCTGCCCATTTCCCTGTTGCAATGCCTGCTGTTGCTGGATGCCCTGCTGTTCCTGTGTAGGCCCTTGTTGTCCCTGTTCTCCCCATGATGGTGTGCCTGGTCTCACTCTAGACGTGCGTGACATGTGCCCTACTAATCCACAAATCCAACACACCGGTGGTTCCCTGTTCTGCCATGGAAAGCTTCCTGAGTTGTCCTGGTATACTGGTTGCCCGATGGGGTAGACATTTCTAAATCCTCCCCCTTGCTGTTGTGTGTTATATCCGTATCCCCTCCCCCTCATCATTCCTCCCCTTCCCCTGTTGTAATTATAATATCCAGCTCCTGGCGTTGAGTATCCTCCTCCCATGTTAGTCGTGTATGGTTGGAGTGGCGGCAGCTGTTGTGTTACAATCTGTGATGATTGTATTTGGGAGAGATCTTGTGCAGCCACTACTTGTGTGGGATTTTGGGTCATTGTTGCAGGTGTAGTTATTAGTGCACCTTCCATCGTGTATTTAGTAATTTTTTTCTGTACCAATTTAGCCTCTTCCGCTTTTCTTTCCTCTTCCTTTTCTTTCATCTTTTCTTGCCATGTCCTACAATGATGTACTATCGTCAGTTGTATTTCTGGCCATGCTTTTGCTTCCATCCCCACCAACTTCTTCAGTTGTTTCTGAACTGCTTCTGGGAGCCCTTGCATTAGTATATGATAGAATATTGCTGGTGTTTTGTCCCATTGTTCTCTAGTTTCCATACGCCACTTCTCTTGAATTTCCTGGATATAATCAACAGGATCTTCGTTCTCACGCATCTTGCGTGAGGTAATCGCTCCTATGTCTGATGTGTCTGTGTACTGTACCCTCAGCGCTTGCCATAATGCATGTCTGCAGTTTGCGAATGGTGCCCCATCGTGTGATGTGTTTGTTGTTGTGACCCCAGGGAAGCCTGCTCTCTTCCAGATGTCATTTGCTGCGTCCCCCAATATTGATATTAGAAGGCCCTTTACATCCCCCACTACCAGTTTCTGTCCTGCAGTGTGTTTTTCCATTTTATATATCCATTTTCCCGCACCTCCACTTAATGATGGGAGCCTGCACTTTATATTTTCCTTGTCTGCATGCTTCCAAGGGACGTATTGTGGTCTAACCCCTCCCCTCTCCAGAAGCGGCATTAAGTTGTGTCCTGTTTGACCCCCTGGGTTCCACAAGATCGAGTCTGTGCCCCCCTCCTCTTCTTCCGTTTCTTCTACATCGTCAATTGGGTCCATATTTCCCCTGCTCGTAACTGTTTCTCCTCCATCCTTTCCCCTTCTCTTATCATTTCATTTATTTAATGTGGGCGTGTGTATTTGTTCTCCCTGCCTGCGTCCTGGGAGGTCTCTAAGCCTGCCTGCATAGGGTGTCAGTTCGTGGGGGAAGGGTGCTAGTTTAGGTGGGCATGTTGCACGTAATGAGCGTGAGGTGGTGGAGCATGTTGGACGGGGTGGTGAGGGTGTAGCTGCACGTGCCTGCCTTTCCTCCATTCCTTGCTCTTCCTCCTCACTTCCCTCCAGTCCTTCCTGTCTCCTGCAGATCCATGGTGATTCTCTATTTGTCCGGGTGATGTATAATTTATCTAAACTTTCCCTTTCACTGTTTCTTCCTTCCTTCTCCATTCCCTCTCCTTCCTCACTGCAAAAGTCATTCAGGAATGGCAACCCCCAATCTGTCTTTTTCCCCTTAATCGTTACTGTTTTTAAGTCTATTAGATCCGTTCCTCCCTTTTCTCCTTTACCAATTGGTCCCCTTTGTGCTGACGTTGTTGCTACTTCTGTGTCTCTGTATATATACCTCCTTACTTCACTCTCCCCTCTCCTATCTTCTCTTTCCCCTTCATTTTTCTCTGCTGTTTCTCTACTAATTTCCTCTCTTTTCTTTTTCAATTCCTCTATTACTTCACTATTCATCTTTTCCATTATCCTTTCTTCTTCTTTCTTCCTTTCCCATCTCGCTCTTTCCCGCTCTAATATACCCTCTATCATCCTCCCTTCTTCGTATTTCCTTGTCGTTTCTGATAGTAATCTCCTCTTCCATATTTCCATTTCCTTTTCTTTCTCTTCTTCCTCTCTTTTCTTGTCACGCAGTGCTGCTCTGGATACCCTTTCTGCTACTGCCTTCACCCTTTCTGCTTCTGTCTTTTGCTCCTCAGTCCGTTCCCTCATTTTTTCCAACTCATTCTTGCTTTCTTTCCTTTCCCGTGCTCTCCCTCTTTCCTCTCTCTCGAGCTGCTTGATCAGTGCATTCTGCTCATCCCTTAATTCTGCTAATCGTTCCTCCAAAATCTCTTCCTTTTCTCTTAACAGCTCTCCCCCCTTTCTTTTCCCCTCTTCCCCTTTCATTTCACTCTTCCTGGTATTATCCTCGTCCATTTTCCTTACTGCCTCCTTCTCTTCTCCTGTTAATGAACCTCGTAATTTTAATAGTACCTGCGCAGCTACCCACTCATCATGCCCTATTTCTGCGACCTGCTCTTCGTCAGTCCTCCCCTCCCCTGCGGGCATCTTCATTCGAGCTGATCCCGTCATACTAGTCTGCTCCCCTCCCGTGTGGCCACCTGTAGCTCTCGGCCCTCGGCCGCCCTTAATTGTACTATTTCTCGTAGTTCTGTCAACGGATATAACCCCCCTTCCTCCTTTTTCACTACCTTCGCTAGGGGCATATCGTTACTCTGTTCCTTTTTTATTTCCTTTTCGTTTAGGTTGTTACTCTTTTCTCCTTCCTCTCGTCCGTTCCCCATGTTCTGTGTGCCTTCACTCTCTTTTTCCCCATTCTCTCCTTCCTCCTTAATCTTCTCCTCTTCCGTTGCTTCCCCCATAATGAACATTCCATTTGGTCCTGGTCGGGACCCTTGAAACATCCTCCACAAGTTAAACACCTCCACGTGGTATATCAGCTTCTTCCCCTTGTATGTGTTATGCAGATGAGTTAACAGTGAATGTTGGGTATATGGATCGAAACTGCCATTAGGCGGCCATGGTGTCGTCATTTTGTTTTCCGTCCCCTGTGTCCATTCTATGCTATATTTGATCAGTTTCTCCCTATGGGGTGACAGTGTTTTACATATGTGCTGTAGCGGGGTAGTGAGGGTGTTCCCCCACCCTCCCGATCCTGCCCCGTATGACATAGTATTACTTCACTTGTTATCCTACCCCTAATTGGCAGCGGTTATGTGTACACTATACAATCTTAGATCTTTTACCTGGCCCCGTAATTTTGGGGACTTGCGATTGTCCGCTAGGGAAAAATAGAAGAATATAGCATTTGCATTTGTATACTCTTTTCTTTCTTTTCTTCCTTTACCAAACACCTTTACGGCCCCCTGCGGCCGAGGCGCACGTAGCCCCCTGCGGCTGCGTGCCCCGTGTGACGTTCTTATACAGCCGTCCCAATTTCTTTTACCCCTCCTCCTCTTTCTCCACTTGCCGTGGCCGGCGTACTCCGTGCGCAACCACGTCCCCCTTTTCACCCTTCCCCGATCAACTCATTACAGTTTATCTCCGTCTCCACTCCCTTACCATAATTTTCTTCTCCACCACTCTCCAAAAAAAAAAAAAACACCTTGTGTTCGAGATATCCTATGAAAGCCCTACTGGTGACGTCACCGATCTCTTCAAAAACTACTGGTAAGTTCTTTACATGTTTTTAAAAGTATGAAATACGCTTGCAATCTACCCCCGTTAACCCCACAGCTGTCTTCCTGTCACGCCTGGAACAACGTAATCAATAATATAATCGGACAGCGCACGCTGCATCGCCTCGCGTGTGATACGCCCCTCGACAGGAGGGCTTAACCAGCCAATTATCTTCCATATTAGGCAACCAGCTAGCTACCGCCTACAGGGAAACGTCATCTATCTATCAAGTTTCCTGCTCTATCAATAGGAATCCTCATCTACTGATTGATCAATAATCACCAAATCTTAGGAAGCCGCACACACACACACCCTTACATGTGGTCGCGACCTGGGCCAATCAGTGTTTACGAGCAGACGCACGTGATGTTTTCGTGCTCCGCCCCCTCCTCTTCCGTAACGTAGCGGACTGCTCTCGCACTTGTCCAGCTACCATTCACTTCACCGTCAACACTAATTTTATCAACCTTCGCCGCACACCTATGTAACACCTCCCGCCTCCCGTATTCAATTCCTTCCCCCTCCCTCACAATTTCACATTTCTTGTTGTGCGTGGCATACTCACCAAGTTCTCTTGATGCGGGGCCGCTCGACTGCCTGCACCCCTCCAAGCGGCTCGCCACCTCCCCTCGTCTGGACCACGTCTGGACACTCGCCAACCGCGGGCGGGCTACTTCTCAACCGGCTTCCGTAGGCCAATATCCGGATTGCGCTGTCCGGTCTTCTCGCAGTTCCGCGATGGTCCTGTAGTCCTCAAAAGGGTGCAGCCGCAGAGGGGGCCGGGCCGCCGGGCCTCCTCGCAACGGGAGTACTCGGAAAAATAAAATAAAAGCGGACCTTAAACAGATCTCAGCAGTGCCTTCAACTTGTCGGGGGGAAATTCTCCCGGGATCGGCTGGGCCGTCCTCGGACCCCCGGGCAGGGAGGCACCAACTTCTCCCGTGTATCCCAAAAAATGAGTATGAGGCACACGCAAGAAGCAAGGTGATTCTGCTGTTTATTAAACAAAACAGCAGGGATGGGTCAAGGATCATACGCGTCTGTCCTGACACTCTCTCTCCAATCGTGGGGCTCGCAGGCCCTTTTTCCCTTAGTATGACGCGCTATTTGCGTCACCTGGGAAAGTTAGCAAAAAACCTATCGCCACTCTGGATTGGTTCCTCAAGTGGTAGGGTTAGTATAGCATATGTATAGAGAGCGTTGTTAGTGGTGGAGGGTCAGCCAGGTGGTATACTTGGGTTGACCCTTCAATTTGATACATGAAAATTGTTACATGAAGACCCCTGAGGATTGGCTAATGTTAATGGCGTCAGTGATAAGAGCCCCATGATCTGATTGGTCCATTCGCTAGCCCCCCAGTCTGGGACCATCGCTGTTCCCAGCTCGCGGTGCACCTGTCATTTGCAACAATGTATCACTATGGGTATGTGCAGACAATGTGAGGATTTGTTCATATGCTGGAAGGCAGACTACTCCCACCGCCGCAGATGTCCATTGAGTCGCTTAATTGTATCTGCCTGTGTCTTGAAACGTGGGATCCAGGCGCCTCCCTCCTCCTGGGCCTGGCATCCTGTCAGGTTCGGCTTCGTCACGTGAGATGAGACCGTGGTTGAGGCAGAATTCTGCACATTTAATATTGCATTTTCCACTGTGTGCCTGGCTTGCTTTGCAGGTGTGACCTTGGCGTCGGCTTGCGGCATGCGAGTTTGCAACATTGTGCCCTTGACTGTCTGCTCTCGCCGGGCTCATTCTGCAGGGTCAGCAACTGTAAGCTCCTGCTTGCGGCCTACTTGGGCCTGGTGCATAGGTAGAGACGTTTGATGCACGGCGCTTTAGGTTATGGTATGATATTGCTTTATCCCCAGTATCATGTCTTCGTTATACTTCTTATTGCAATGCATTGTGCGTCTTGCATTTCTGCATTTTGAAAAACCTATGTGAAAAATAATAAAGATGCGCGTCAGTGGGTGTGTCCGTCACCTACGTCATAGCACTGAATATGTTCTTTGTGTGGATTGGTGTGGGAGTGTCAAGTGTGCATGTTTGCACGGGTGCGCTGACCGTTGGCTAGGTCGTCATGGCATCTCTAACGATGTGTTCATTTACTGTTGAATGGTTCAGTCGAGTTCATCCATGCCGCAGGTGTCGGCATGGGCAGGGCAGGCTGGTGGGCAGGCTGGTGGGCACATCCGAATGTTCCTGTACCAGGGTATCTGGTCATCTGGTAGGTGGGCAAACTCTTCTCGTGGCGGGTGTCTGGGCCGCGATCCTCTAGGCCATGGGTGTGAGGGGATTGGTGGGAGCCTTTTGTTCCATTCTCCCACTTCAGCAGACTGGTGGGTGCTGCCTTGGCTTTGGGGGTTGTGGCAGTGGGAGTTCTGTGATGAGGGTGGATTTGAGGGTTCTGCCTGGGGTTGGGCCAGAGGTTAGTGGGAGTACTGGGAGGAGGGCAGACCTGAGGTTGCTTCATTGGGTTGGGGGTTTGGGGCAGTTGAGTACTGGGATGAGGGTGGACTGGTGGGTGCTGCCTGGGGTTGGGGAAGTGGTTTGTGGGTGTACTGAGAGGAGGGTGAACTTGAGGGTGCTCTTTGGGTTTGGAGTAGATATCAGTGGGGGTACTTGGAGGTGGCCAGACTTGAGGGCACTACCTGGGGTTGGAGCAGAGGTTAGTGAGGGTACTGGGAGCAGGGCAGACTTCAGGGTGCTACCTGGGGTTAGGGCAGAGGTCAGCAGGGGTACTGAGTGAAGGGCAGACTTGAGGGTGCTAATTAGGAGTGGGAGGTTGGGGCAGTGGGGTACTGGGAGGGGTTAGACTTGAGTGTGCTTCCTGGGGATGGGGCAGTGGTCAGTAGGGCTGCTGGGAGGAGGGAAGACTTAAGGGTGCTGCCTCGGGTTGGGGCAGAGGACAGTGGGGGTGTTGGAAGTAGGGCAGACTTGATTGTACTGCCTGGGGTTGGGGCAGAGGGAAGTTGGGGTACTGGGAGGAGGGTGAACTTGAGGGTGCTGCCTGGGGTTGGGGCAGAGGACAGTGGGGGTGTTGGGAGTAGGGCAGACTTGATGGTACTGCCTGGGGTTGGGGCAGAGGTAAGTTGGGGTACTGAGTGGAGGGCAGACTTGAGGGTGCTAATTAGGAGTGGGAGGTTGGGGCAGTGGGCTACTGGGAGGGGGGCAGACTTGAGTGTGCTTCCTGGGGATGGGGCAGTGGTCAGTAGGGCTGCTGGGAGGAGGGAAGACTTAAGGGTGCTGCCTCAGGTTGGGGCAGAGGACAGTGGGGGTTTTGGGGGTAGGGCAGACTTGATGGTACTGCCTGGGGTTAGGGCAGAGGGAAGTTGGGGTACTGGTAGGAGGCCGGACTTGAGGGTGATGCCTGGGTTGGGACATAGGGCAGTGGGAATACTGAGAGGAGGACAGACTGAGGGTGGCGCCTGGGGTTAGGGCAGAAGTCAGTGGGGCTACTGGGTGGAGGGTGGCCTTGAGGGTCCTGCCTTTGGTTGCAGGTTTGGGGCAGTTGATTATTGGGAGGAGGGCAGACTTGCGGGTGCTGCCTGGGGTTGGGGCAGAGGTCAGTGGGGGTTCTGGGAGGAGGGTAGACTTGAGGGTGCCTCTTGGTGTTGGGGCAGAGGTCAATGGGTGTACTGGGAGGTGGGCGGACTTGAAGTTGCTACCTGGAGGTGGGGCAGACTTTGGTGGGTGTGCTGGGTGAAGGACTGACTTGAGGGTGCTGCCTGAGGTTGGGGCAGAGGTCAGTGGTGGTAAGGGGCAGCTGGGTACTGGGAGGTGGGCGGACTGGCGGGTGCTGCCTGGGTTTGTGGAAGTGGTCTGTGGTGCTACTGGGAGGAGGGTGAACTTGAGGGTGTTGTTTGGGTTTGGGGTAGATGTCAGTGGGGGCACTTGAAGGTGGGCAGACTTGAGGGTGCTGCCTGGGGTTGGGGCAGAGGTTTGTGAGAGTACTGGGAGGAGTGTCGACTTGAGGGTGCTGCCTTGGGTTATGGGGTTGCAGCGGTGGTGTACTGGGAGAATCGCAGACTAACTGGTGCTGCCTTGGTTTGGGAGGTTAGGGCAGTGGACTACTGGAGGGGCCGGATTTGATGGTTCTGCCTGGGGTTGCGGCAGAGGCCACTAAGGGTACTGGGAGGAGGAGGGTGGACTGGTGGGTGCTGCCTTGGGTTTGGGGTTTGAGCCAGGGGGCAGTGCGGTTCTGGGAGCAGGGCAGACTACGGGTGCTGCATTAATTTCGGGGGATAAGGCGCACTTTCTCTGTGGTTCGTTGGTGCTATTTTGAGTTGGAGGGATGAGGCGAAGTTTGTAGGGGTTCGGGAGTGCTTCTTTGAGTAAGGGGGACGAGGTGCAGTTTGTCTGGGTTCGCAGGAGCTGCTTTGAGTTAGGGGGACAAGGCACAGTTTGGCGGCTTTCGTGGGTGCTGCTTTAGGTTTAAGGGGATGGGCACAGTTTGTCGGGATCCATGGATGCTGCTTTGAGTTAGGTGGACAAGGCACAGTTTTTCGGGGTTTGCGGGTGCTACTTTGAGTTAGGTGGATGAGGCGTAGTTTGTCAGGGATCATGTGTGCTGCCTTGAGTTAAAGGGATGAGGCACCGTTTTTCAGGGTTTGCGGGTGCTACTTTGAGTTGGGGAGACGAGGAGCAGTTTTGCCGAGGTTCGTCTGTGCTGCTCTGAGTTAGGGAGTTGGGGCGCAGTTTCGTAAGGGTACTCGGATTGGGAGTTGTGAGTTGTAGGAGAGGAGTTGATGTAATGGTGATTACTTGCTAGTAATTCTTGATAACTTTTTTACATGGCTCCGGCGCAAAGGTTCTTTACCAGTGCTCATTTATGCTTGTCATGGGGGCATGTTGGGGCGTTCAGGGTTCAACTCATTATTGTTTGCGCTGAAGGTTTCTTTGCGCTTTTGAATCTATAAATTGGCGTGCCGTTCTATTTTTTTCGTACACACAATGTGCACAATGTGCTTTCTCATGCAAAGTAGTTAGCGTGGATTCAGGGCTTTTTTTGTAAATTAGGGCCGTTTTATTTAAATTGTTTGATTTGAGAATGAGAACCCATTCTACAAATCCTTTTGGTTATTGTTGGAAAATAAATCATCTTTTTGCAGGAAGCTAATTTTGTGTCCGCTAAATGTGTGCTTCCCACAAGACCAGGCACTCACCCAGTACAGGGTAAGTTTTTGTAATGCTGACATTACCAGGATATGGGTGCAGCTTGTAATTACACCAGGCCAGGGTGAAGTAGAGTTCCCATGAAAAATGAAAAGATGAAAACTTAAAACCAGGAGTCAGAGGAATTTGAGACTTTCATTATGTTTGCAAATATGCTTCATTAAATCTGTGTATTCATTGGTTCAGAGCTGTATTGTTTGCACTGTGGACCTTTAATTGAATTTGAATACATAAATGCCTGAATTATGCATTCGGTTATGCAAAATTTTGCATCAGTGTGTGCATTTTATTTCTGATGTGCTTCATCAATTTAAGTTAATGTTTATAGATCGTATTTGTTGTGTGTTTAATGTTCCCATCGCCTGATTTAAAACTTGATAAAGAGTGTTGTTTTACATGGGGCAGCAAAGCAAAAAGTGAGGGTTCTTGATTAATAATTATATTAATGAAACTAAAGTAACTTGCACATATGCCATTTATCGCATTAAATATCTACGTCCTGAAGTGTATGTGATATCATAGAGTAACAATAATTCTAGCATAAACAACGTTTTATTTTAATAGAACCTTCTAGATAAGGCAAATCAGCAAAACAGTTAACATGTAGGCTACACGTGTTTCACACTCTTTAAATACTTGGGTTTCTGAGTTTTGAGCTGTAACTGGTCGAATGTGTTTCTTCAAATGTTGTGTTTTTACCACCTGAAGGTAGATGATGGGTTTGGACTAGGCAATATTTGTTGGGGTATGGAGGTGTTGGTGGTGTTGGAGTAAGGATTAGATGTGGGTGGAGGGAGGGTGGAGGGAGGGTGTCTACCCCACATGCTGTGGTAAAATGTAGAAAACAATATGTCCCCCAAAAAGCACCCAGCAAAAACTTGATTAAAGCACATAGGACCACCTAATCACACGTAGGGACATAGCAATATCATGTCTTATTTTTGAATGGAGATTGTTTTTGATATGCCTAATATCGGAAACAATCCAAAATGCATTCTAAACGTAGTGTGAACAAGTGTAGAATCGGCCAGAAACTATTGAAGATGGCTGGTATTGACGACTGTTACACTTCAGCAAGGGTTGCATGGCCATGCTGGCCAATTTCGCAAAGGTCACTTTTGATGCCATCTCTAAGACTTACAGCTCCCTGAACCCGGATCTTTGGAAGGAGACCCTGCTCAGCAAGTCTCCTTACCAGGAGTACACTGACCACTTGGCTAATACCCACACTAGAGTGCCAGTGCAGAACACCCAGGCAGCAGCTCTTCCTGGTGCTACACCAACATAACCTGTTTATGCTAGAACATAGAAATGGCTAAATATTGAAAAAAAAGAAAAAAAAAAAGAATCAGCCAGATATCTTCATAGGTGTAAAACAGACTAATTCAGCACCACTGTATCAGTGTGGTGAGTTTCCCAAAACCATTCATATGTATAGTGCTATTGGTTGAATTTTGTAATTATAATTCTGACCCATAATCAACAGTCAAGTTATTCCTTGTTGATTACTCTACCAATTTTCTTACGTTGTTATTAAGTAGATTGCACACCATTCTTGTAGAAACATCATGTTTTCATCAATGGCGTGCAGCATATCTGAAACTCCACAGCCACGCGGTCTACAGACCACATAAGAGCCAGCGCCCACTCTCCTCGTTCTTTTACTGAGTGATGTAAGCACAGAACCTTATGAGGTGGTTGGTGGGCGTTGAATCTCAATAGAACGACCTGTTTCCGAGGTACTTGAGTAAGAAGTGCCAGTTACTACACTACATCTGTTCAATGGTTTTATTGGTTTTACGGTGTACTGTCACCAAGGGCGAGCATGGTCTGAGCCATAAGAATGATTGAATGAATGACCCTCTTCGCTTAGGCTGGCGGGCTGTTACCAGCCATGTAAGTCCCCAACGCGGGGGTGATCGATATATGAAGACCTCCATAGGTGATTAAAAGGCTAATACAAGGAAAGTCTGCAATGTATTGTAATATCTGGAGCAACAGACAAAGTGCATCAAGGGGATTGCGGGAAAAGGATCAACCCAGCCCCAAAAGAAAATAGCTCACAACATGATTACTTTTAAAGTAGTATCTATCAAAGCTTGCAAACAGCCGTAAGTGGCAACGTAAAAGGTTGTGAGGTGACTGCAATTGGTCAAACACAAGAGAACCGTTAGCAGAAATGCAAGATGGGTTGAAAGTATGTCTGGTAAACATGGAACAGAGCAAACTGGTGAGTACTCAACACATATTAAGCACAGAAAAAAAATAAACATTGTCAAAGTCAACACTTTTTACGTATAGCATGGGATAGGCATTTGCCAGGCACTGCTATTATTGTACTACTGAGCCATACAATTACAACAGCTGTCAAAGGTTGTGAGCACCTGGTCACATGATTGCAATGCATGGAAACTGGCTAAATTATGTTTATAAAAGAGCCAAACTATCTGCTTAGTCAATGGTTGTTTTTAAAAGGATTTCAATTCAAGGAACAGATGTCGGGACCCATAACTATTACAGGGCCTGCGGTAGCGGCCCTGTAGTTATGGTTAAGTTGCTGAACTTGGAGAAAGAGCATGTTTTTGGTGGCTTATGACTTTGCCCCCCCCGGACGAATCCTCACTGGACTTTGCAAAACACGTATAAGGCCCCCTAGGAATGTTCCTGCAAAGTGTGGTGTGGTTCTGTCCAGGGGGGGCAATTTTATAGGGGGTCCCAAAATTTGTGGAAATCTTCATGTATGCAATACAAAAGAAATTTGCTCATGCATAAAGCCCAAACCGTTGGATGGAATTTCACCAAATTTGGGCCAGGAGCAGTGGCTTGGTCCCGAAAGTGTGCTTTTGTAAATCTGGTGTAAATCCGCCCAGTAGTTATTTTTTTAAAAAGGCCAAAAAGGTGATAAAAGAAATTAGTGATATCTGGGTCCGGTCTTACTTGTACTTATTATATGGTCTAATTCTACTGTGGTGGTTGTAGCCAGTGGCCAGATTCTGGCTACAGGCCACACACACAATAGTAATATGTGTATAGTAATTATAGATAGTGTTGGAGTATGCAGTATTTGTAATATGGTGGGATTATATAATTGAAGTGTACATGGCATTTATCATTGTAGTACAATTGAGGATAGCGCTTATGGAATATGTATTTGTTTATACTTGGTACGGTTACTTGGGTTACTTAGTTGCATACAGTAAGAAAGCGGGAATCTCTGGTTCTTTTTCTGTGAAAAAAAACAGTATAATTTGTTAAGCAGGATACTTTAAAAACTTTAATTGCATGCAATTTAAATATACATTTACTTTTTTGACCCTCAAAAAATTGTACATTCTATGTACTATGTTTGGAACAACATTAGTCTGTGCTAAACTGTTGGTGTATTCACATAAAATAATCATTGGGTCATTGGGAAAAATAAATCCATAAATCATTTTAAAAGACCTATTACAATTATGTGAGTATAAGTGTGATAGTATGTTTATTTGAAATGTGTTGTAAATTAAGGGAATGCTTAAAGTAGTTAGATACCTGTTGGCATATTCTAACTATATTAGACTTTACAAGAGGTTTTTCAGTAACAAGAACTGTGATGACGTATTTGTAGTGTATTGCATTGAAGGGTATTTTTGAAGTAGTTTGATACCTGTTGGCGTATACTAACTACCTTGACTTTTAAAAGTACTATTGTAGTATTATGGATGTAGTTAGATGGTGTATTCTGTTTATTGTGTTAGTATTCAGTGAGTACATCTGGGTTGAGGAATATTAAGTAGGCATTTGTTAGATTTGCTGGTAACCTACGTTTTGGAGTATCGGAGGTGTCATAACATTCAAACGAACCACTTCTTTTTTTTACATATGCAGTATAGTGGCCTGACGCGGTTGTGGCACCAACGTTGTATATTATGCCAACTGTTGTGAAGGTTTTCTTGCCAAGAGATACGAGTGTAAAGCTAGTGTAAAGCTAGTGAGCTTACCATTTTTTTTTGGTACCATCTGCATTTTACCTTAGAAGCATTACTATGACATATTGGCTATGTTAGTTTATTTATATTCTGGAATGATTGTCTCATGTCTCATGTTTTGCATTCTGCAGAAGCTGGTGAAATGGAATTGATTCACAATGTGGTTCTGCATGACATCTGAACAATTTAATTCACAGGGATATTTTTGGTTTCCAGTATTTGTAGTAAGTACATTAGGAATTCTTGTGGATCTTCCTGTGTGTTTATGGCACATCTTACCATTCCTGAAAGTAGTCCAGGTCAGGATTATTTGTGGCATTTGTATGAAGGATGAGCATTTGCAAACACAACTGATCTGAACCGATTAACTTGGTGGCAATTGGAAGGGAAGATTGATTGTTACATTTGCATATCAATTTACTCCCGTTGTTTTGCTGAATTTAAATGGACCAGAGAGTTGTATCCCTGCATCCTTTGAAGGGCCTGCAGTTTTTTTTTTAGAAGAGAAGAGATATTTTTTTCTTTGTCTTCTGATGGATGTGTAGTTGAGTTTGTACTAGAAGGTTTTGTGGTTGTATTATTTGATGGAGAAGCAGTTGGTTGTTTCTATAGCTTTATTGTTTGGAGATCTGTTATAGGTTCTGTTTGTATTTGTTTTCTTTTTTTTTAAAAAAAGAAGAAAATTAAGTACTTGGTACATATCTAGATTGGGGGTGTACAGTGCATGTAGCCTGTTGTACTCTCGGATGCAAGGAATGTCAGCGTTGACTTTGCATCAAAGTTAACTAGAAATAGACCATTGAGTGTACGCAGATGTGAAAGTGCTGCGTAACTCATACCTTCTTTAAAGATTGTGCTGCCAATGTCAATAAATGCACAATCTAGGCTTAGACCTTGCGATCTGTGAATAGTGACAGCATATACAAGAGATAGAGAGTGAGTTTTGGGGTAGCGGGTGGGTAGTGGGCAGGCACAAATTTGCCAATAGTTTTGGAAAAAAAGATGTAACTAAAGCACCACCTAATAGCTAAAATAAAACAAGGAGAGAGTTAGGCAAAGGGCCATGATATGCAAATATGTGAAAAACCCACATTAAGCACCAGTACTCAAAGATGGTATTGTGAGTGAGTGACTACATTTGTATGGCAAACTGTGCTGCTGCAGAACCTCTACTGTTGGGACTGCGCTAAGGCTAGGAAAGGCATAACTGAAATGTTCTTTCACATTTTTCAAAAAAGGCAAGAAATTGAATGATTTTCAAAGAACATGGGTCAGGAGTTTGAGATTGTTTCTGCTTGAACAATGAGTTGTCAGCCTCCATTGAAGAACGTTTAACAATGGGGGCAGTCAGCAAGGCAAGATTGGAGGTCCAGAACTGTCTGCTCGAGTAAAAAGTGGACTTTGAAGGTGCTTTTTATTTTTTCGACAAAGTAATATGATATTGGAAGATAGCACATATAGTGTCCTCCTGACATCAAACATGTGGACCAATTACTTGTAGGCTATAATTATACTTATGGCACAATATCAACATATGGGACAGTGGATATTGTGCCACTTGAGGTCATTGGATACATTTAGCTGAGATGGCAACCTGAGGGGCTTTTCATGCTTTGACATTTGTTTCCATGATGAGCGGTTTATTTTTATAGGCGTTAATCTTATTTTTAGCTTTTCCTATTATTATGGTATTTATTGAGCACGGACGTAGTGCAGAGAAGCAACAGAGCACTTTACAGAGGTATACAACAGTACAGATGCATAACACAGTGTTTTTCAGTGGTAAAAACAGAACAGCTATACACCAGGTGTAGCATACAAAGGGGCAGAGAGGAAGGGTACAGCTGTAAAGGGTGGCAGGGAGGAGAGTGACAGGCAATGTCTAGTGAGTAAGGTTGCACGAGGGGAGACGTGATGGCCTAGGTGCTGAGGAGGAGAGATTCCTTGAAGAGGTGGGCCTTGAGCTTGCAGATATGGAAAAAAACAGCCATTGAAGATGGATTCAGTTTGTGAGGCAAAGTCAATTGTGAGTCCAGGATGAGGCAGGCGTTTTCTACTTTGGAGGATAGAAAGATGCTGGGAAGTGGACTATGACAGTGTTGATGGTGTGGAGTTGTAGACTGTTGGGTCTCATCTCTACTTCAATGATTTACAGATGGGGAGGAGTAAAGGAGGAGTATAGAAGCTGTAAGACTCTCATTGATTCGTTGATGTGCCATTGGCATGTACGGGAACATCTTGAATCAGAGCTTGGTGGGGGGCACACACAACCATCAAAGATGGCTGTAGAGGGATGAGCCCTTGAGGGATTTCTCAGGTCACACTGATTAAAATGGGGTGAACACAAGTTGTATTCATTTTTGTTTCTGTTGTATCAGAATTGTATGTCATATATAGCTTTTAATAGGTTTTAATAGTGCTTATGCTAGCCATCTATTTTTTCAACTTCAGGTTAACACAAATGTAAGCAATCAACTCCAAGTATGATGTTGAACATGAGCAAGACATGTTGGCGTAGTCCTGTTATTATGTGGCATTTGTGTAAATCAGCCTTGTTATTTAACCATAGTGTACCTTTCAGAATGTGTGAACCTAGAAAGGAAGCCTTCACAGCAGAGTGACCATATCACCATGCATGCATCTTGCACTGTGAAAATGGCTGCCAGAAAGAGTAGTACTGTCGTGAGCAGCTTTTACTAATTATTATTAATATTATCATTGTATTATTATTATTATTATTATTATTATTTTAATTTAATGAGTTTGCACGGAGCATCACAATATGATACAGAGGTGGCGTCTAAGAGGGGCAAGTGGTCAGCAGGGTGAATCACACACTACCTTTTATTTTGTCTTAATCATTCCAAGTTCCTCTTGGTCAATATGTTCATCGCCTTGACAGAGTCAACTGGCCAGAGGGTAGATGAGTTGGCATGAAGAATGGGCATGTGAAAACCTCAAACCCTGAGTTTAGGAATTTGAGACTTTCATTCTGTTTGTATATATATGATGATTAACCAGTGTGTTTTGATTGCATTGCAAGCCAGCAATGCTCGAATCATGTATTTGGTTATGCAAGATGTTGCATTGCTCCTTTGTTTTTCATGCATTTAAATTTGTGTTTAAATAATATTGCATTTGAGACCACTCAGGGGATACAAGGAATATTCACCCAATTGTTTGTGCAGTCAATTTGGGCATTGTGTTCACCTTGCACCAGCCAACATTACTCATGTAAGTAACACATCTGATCTGCTCTCCAACCGTGACTCTAAAATTGACTCTGTCCTCATCCTATGTGATCTCCACTCTGCTTTCGACACGGTCAACAATACCATCCTGCTCAACCGTCTCCGTGACAACCTGGGTATCACCGATCAGGCTCTGGCCTGGCTGACCTCTTTCCTCTCTGATCGACCCTCCCCGGTACAACTTGGGTCCTTCCTATCTTCTATCTGCCTCTCTACCTGTGGTGTTCCCCAGGGGTCTACCCTCTCACCCTGGCTTTTCAACCAATATCTGGCAACCATCGCCTACTGCATTTCCATTTTCTGCTCAAATTTCCAGTGCTATGCTGATGACACCCAACTCATTTTCAGGCTTCCTTCAGCCACCTCATCTCCTTCCCTCATCTCTGATTGCCTAACCTGCATTCAAAATTGGTGTGCCGCCAATGATCTCTGTCTAAATACACCTCCACCATCATTTCCCCTCACTCTCTGGCCGGACTCCCTTGGCCCTCCTCCTACCCCTACCTGCGAGGCTAAGAACATCGGGGTCATCTTTGACTCCACACCTTCCTTCTCCGCACACATCTGTGACGTCTCTAAAAAGTCAAACTTCTTACTGCACCTCCTTAGAGGTACTCCGCCTTTCCTCTCCTACCCCCAGAAGCTCAGTGTGTCCCAAGCTCTGTTTCTTTCTAGGTTGGACTACTGTAACAGCCTCTTTCTAAATCTACCTGCCTCCACTCTCCGCCCTTTACAATTAATCCACAACCGGAATGCGAGACATGTCCTTTGGCCTCAAGCCGTGGGATCGTATCTCTCTAACTCTGAAATCACTTCATTGGCTTCCAGTGGATGCAAGGATTACATGTAAAACCCTCTGCATTGTCCACAAGGCTTTCTGGGGCATGGATCCTAAATGCCTTCAACTATCCCTCTGTAAATACCTCCCCTCTCGAGTACTTTGCTCCTCTACTTCTAACTCCCTCAGGGTCAGCCTCCCTTTGGAACAGCCTCCCTGCCACCTTGAAACTTGAGGAGAACCATCTCTGGTTCCGGAAGCACCTCAAGACCTTTCTCTACGCTTCTGCCTTTGCCCCTCTTCTCCCCTGCTGATCTCTTTCTCTCTAGCCATCGTGCACCTGGCCACCCTCTGTCCTTCAGGCCCAGGTACCTGCTCACCCTGCCACCCTAATGCCCTGCCTCCGGGCAACCCCTTGCACTGGGTTCTGTAACTCTACCCATACAGCCCCCAACCCACTTTTCTTCAGCACATATCAGATACACCCTATCTGACTAACCTAGCACTTGCCACTTGTTGGCTGCACCACCACTTTTTATCGTCTTTATTTATTTATTTAACATATTAATATTTATTCTGCTGATCGTTGTTTTGTTTCTCCGCTGTTCCCCACCCTTTGCCTGGTTGCACTCTGGAACACTTGTGTATGAGCGCGATATAAATAAAATCTAATTTCAAATCATTTCTAAGGTGGGGCCTGTTGATAAGAGTGAGCTAGTGTAACGTTGAGGAGTGCTGTTGTGCACGATAAATTACGTTTTCATTTTTAAACTAATTGAGACAGTTTTGTCTGGAGATAAATATATGAGTTTATGTATTAAATTAATTAAACCATTTAAACAGTCGTGGTCATTAGTATATCAGTGATTTTTTGCTTATCAAGTTTAGTACTTTGAGAGGCATGTTGGTACGTAAGCTCCAGGCCTAAACATGTTCTATTATTTTTCTCGCTGTTTTGTTTTATTATTTGCATTTGATGATGTGAGCATGGTTCTAAATGGGCACGTTCCATTTCCACCCGGGCTTATTTGTAAATGTCGAGGCCAATTTGTACCCATGGGATTTTCATTGTGCCAACTTCCGGCTCGTGCTAATGAAGGAGCCGCCTATTGATTTTCCGGGGTTTGAACGTGCGCTGCAGGAGGGAAGCAGAATGATAGGAAGTTGCTGCGCTTTCTTCAGCACCCCCTTTCGACTACCCCCGCACGGCTGCGTCTGCTTGTGTGCTCGCCAGCAGATGCTGTGAGTGACAGCTTTAGCCATCTGTGTCCCCTTGTCATGCGAGTGGCCTGGCTCACGCCGTCTGCGCATCACGTGGTCGGAGCTGCGTGGTGTAACCTAACTAATCTCCCTCACAGATAGGCGTCGCCTTACAAAGGACATTACTTTTACTTGGGTTGGATGATGTCATCTACAGTGGCGTCGCTGGGAATTAAATTTAAGGGTGGGGCACAGAGGGGGCCAAAGACAAAAGTAAGGGGGCCACAGACAAAAGTAGGGGGGCACCTACAAAAGGGAAATGTGTGATTTCATAAGCACTCCTGCAGCTAAGCTTGTGTGCACACCAACTACCACACCCAACTGCACCTCCCCTCCCATCAGAATGTAGACACGGAACCATTGTGTCACTAATGACCCATCATTCGCGGTTTGGTGTGCTACATTCTTATTGGAAGTGCTGGTCTTGGCTGTAGGGCAGGGGTGCACAACTGATTTTGACAGAGGACAGAAAGTACCTTACATGAGGGCTATAGTGGGCCGAAAAGTAAAAGTAGGCGGGGCGGTAGGCGGGACATGTCAGGAGGCTTTTTCAACCCCCAATTTGTATTAAACACATGGAAAAAGATATGTTTTTGAGGGGTAACGATTTTTATTGCATTTCAAACTTACATTTTGTACTACACATTTTCCATTGCTATCATTTATTTCGATTTAGTTATTGTATATCGTCTGTTTAATTAAATTATATATATTTTATTGACCCTTGATTGGACATTCCGTTATTTTGGACTGCTATAGTTTGCTGTTTGGGTTACCCAAGAGGAGTATGGCCTTCGTTGAGTCAGGTTTCCTCAAAAAAGCAAAGGATGTACATCTCCTAACTGTGCCTGTTTTAGCTTTATTATTGAGTTCACTCTTGGAGTGCAACACTATGCCCCATGGCTCCCATCCCCAGCCAAATACTATGCTCCATGGCCCCCTCACCCCCAACCAAACACTATGCCCCATGGCCCCCTCACCCCCAACCAAACACTATGCCCCATGGGCCCCTCACCCCCACCAAACACTATGCCCCATGGCTCCCACCCCAACCAAACACTATGCCCCATGGCCCCCTCACCCCCCTAACCCCCAACCAAACACTATGCCCCATGGCTCCCACCTCCAACCAAACACTATGCCCCCTGTCCCTCACCCCCCAAGCAAACACTATGCCCCCTGTCTCTCACCGCCAACCAAACACTATGCCCCATGGCCCCCACCCCCAACCAAACACTATGCCCCCTGTCCCTCACCGCCAACCAAACACTATGCCCCATGGCTCCCAACCCCAAACAAACACTATGCCCCATGGCCCCCTCACCCCCAACCAAACACTATGTCCCATGGCTCCCACCCCACCCAAACACTATGCCCCATGGCTCCCAACCCCAAACAAACACTATGCCCCGTGGCCCCCTCACCCCCAACCAAACACTATGCCCCATGGCCCCCTCACCCCCAACCAAACACTATGCCCCCTGTCCCTCACCGCCAACCAAACACTATGCCCCATGGCCCCCTCACCCCCAAACACTATGCCCCATGGCTCCCAACCCCAAACAAACACTATGCCCCGTGGCCCCCTCACCCCCAACCAAACACTATGCCCCATGGCCCCCTCACCCCCAACCAAACACTATGCCCCCTGTCCCTCACCGCCAACCAAACACTATGCCCCATGGCCCCCTCACCCCCAAACACTATGCCCCATGGCTCCCAACCCCAAACAAACACTATGCCCCGTGGCCCCCTCACCCCCAACCAAACACTATGCCCCGTGGCCCCCTCACCCCCAACCAAACACTATGCCCCATGGCCCCTTCACCCCCAACCAAACACTATGCCCCATGGCTCCCACCCCAACCAAACACTATGCCCCATGGCCCCCACCCCCAACCAAACGCTATGCCCCCTGTCCCTCACCCCCAAGCAAACACTATGCCCCCTGTCCCTCACCCCCAACCAAACACTATGACCCATGGCCCCCTCACCCCCAACCAAACACTATGCCCCATGGCCCCCTCACCCCCAACCAAACACTATGCCCCATGGCCCCCTCACCCCCCTAACCCCCAACCAAACACTATACCCCATGGCTCCCACCTCCAACCAAACACTATGCCCCCTGTCCCTCACCCCCCAGGCAAACACTATGCCCTCTGTCTCTCACCGCCAACCAAACACTATGCCCCATGGCCCCCTCACCCCCAACCAAACACTATGCCCCAAACACACTCAAGCATGCACCCATACAGACCTGAACCCCCCACCCCCCAAATCAGCACACACACAAACATGCACCCATACAGACCCGAACCCCCACCCCCCAAATCAACACACACACAAACATGCACCCATACAGACCCGAACCCCCCACCCCCAACTCAGCACACACACACACTCAAGCATGCACCCATACAGACACGAACCCCCCACCCCCCAACTCAGCACACACACAAACATGCACCCATACAGACCCAAACCCCCCACCCCCCCCAAATCAGCAAACTCTCAAACAAGCCCCCATACAGACCCGAACCCCCACCCCCCAACTCAGCACACACACAAACATGCACCCATACAGACCCGAACCCCCCACCCCCAATTCAGCACACACACACACTCAAGCATGCACCCATACAGACCCGAACCCCCCACCCCCCAACTCAGCACACACACAAACATGCACCCATACAGACCCAAACCCCCCACCCCGCCAAATCAGCAAACTCTCAAACAAGCACCCATACAGACCCGAACCCCCACCCCCCAACTCAGCACACACACAAACATGCACCCATACAGACCCGAACCCCCCACCCCCAACTCAGAACACACACTCAAGCATGCACCCATACAGACCCGAACCCCCCACCCCCCCAACTCAGCACACACACAAACATGCACCCATACAGACCCGAACCCCCACCCCCAACTCAGCACACACACAAACATGCACCCATACAGACCCGAACCCCCACCCCCCAACTCCAAACCCCCACCCCCAACTCAGCACACACACACTCAAGCATGCACCCATACAGACCCGAACCCCCCACCCCCCAACTCAGCACACACACACACACAAACATGCACCCATACAGACCCAAACCCCCCACCCCCCCAAATCAGCAAACTCTCAAACAAGCACCTATACAGACCCAAACCCCCACCCCCCAACTCAGCACACAAAAAACATTCAAATCAAAACATTCATACACATCTGACACCCCCCGACCCCCGCATCTCAACATACACACAAAATACATTCAAATACAAACATTCATACACATCCGACACCCCCGACCCCCACATCTCAACATACACACAAAATACATTCAAATACAAACATTCATACACATCCGACACCCCCCCACCCCCGCATCTCAACAGACACACAAAATACATTCAAACACAAACATTCATACACATCCGACACACCCCCCCACCTCAACATACACTCAAAATACATTCAAACACAAACATTCATACACATCCGACACACCCCCCACCCCCGCATCTCAACATACACACAAAATACATTCAAATACAAACATTCATACACATCCGACGCACCCCCCCATCCCCGCATCTCAACATACACTCAAAATACATTCAAACACAAACATTCATACACATCCGACACACCCCCTCACCTCAACATATACACAAAATACATTCAAACACAAACATTCATACACATCTGACACACCCCCCCACCCCCGCATCTCAACATACACTCAATTACATTCAAACACAAACATTCATACACATCCGACACACCCCCCCACCCCCGCATCTCAACACACTCAAAATACATTCAAACACAAACATTCATACACATCCGACACCCCCCCACCCCGGCATCTCAACATATACACAAAATACATTCAAACACAAACATTCATACACACAAACATAAAGCAAAACAAACCCGACACACAAACAGACCACTTACCGGAGACGTGCTGGAAGGCAGGCAGGCTGGAAGGTAAGCTGGAAGTCGCTGGAATCGCACTACGGCTGGCGTGGTCCAAGGCTGAAATGCCTTCCGGCATCAAGCCTTATGGGCCACGCCAGCCGTAGTGCTGGCCCTCCATTGGTGCAGCACACACGCATTACGTGGCTCGTAGGAGCGACGTGATGCGTGTGTGTGCTGAGCCAATGAGGGCCAGTGTTTTCAAAGTCATTGTGCCTCGCGGGCCGGTCAAAAGGGCATGGCGGGCCGCAACTGGCCCGCGGGCCGTATGTTGTGCACCCATGCTGTAGGGGGATCTTAACAGCTTTTCATTGTTGATTGTGGCCCTGTGTGTGTGCCTTGGGGGGGGGGTACACAGCACTGCAGACAGTGCAGAGTGAGTAGCCCAGCTGAGGTAGGGGAGCCCAAGAGGGGCCCAGGATTTCAGAGGAGGTCCCAGACACCCCACCCTCCCGGACCACAACTAGTAACACCACTGATGAAAGCTACAGCTGTGTTTCATTTCCATGCCGCTAGCCACCTGACAAAGCATTGCATGGCTGTTACACATCCCACTTACGTCCAGCGCATGCATTTGGGGATGAAGGCTAAAGGTTGACATATGTGTGCTTTCAGTGCCTATATATTATGTGTGCCACTATACATAACTCATATTTACTATAAATATCTTATATTTCACATTAATGTCATATACAGCTGTGACATATATGTGCTGTATTTCACTTAGACGATTTGTATAGGTTAGCTCAAGTTTCGAAGTTGGACTAATTGTGTAGGCTATCCCAGCTTTTGCTCTTGAAAGAAGTGTGAAGAGAGTCAAAGCATTGCAATTAGAAGATTTAAGGGTAGCCTATGCACTTCACGTAGATGGACTATGATGCCAACCTATATGTCGCACACATCATTTTCATGAGCATAGCATATACACTGCACTTACACATGTAATGAAGATAGCCATTGTATTGCTCCTTGGAACGATTCAAGAGTAGCCTATGCGTTGCACTTAGAGGTGTTGTGAAGGATGGCCTTTGTATGACAACTTAGAAATATTGTAAGGGTGGCCAAGGCATTGCTCCTAGAACACATGGAGAGTAGCCACTGCACTTAACCTATGTGACTTCAGAATTAGCCAGCACAGCATTCTGGGCATATAAAGAAGGTAGCCATTGCATTGGACCCAGCAGAATGTAGCCTTGCGCTATACCCAGTCAAAGGCTGAATTATAACCTGTTTATCGAATCTAGGTGAACGCTTGTAGCCAGTGCATCAAATCTAGGCATTTGTAGAACGTGGCCATTTTATGGAATGTAGAACTAGCACAATCAGAATTAGCTAGTTCTAAGTTCAGTATATGTTAACTAAAATGTAGCCACTATGGTATAGGCGACTGCATGTAGATTGAAGCCACTAAACTAACATGAACTCTAGATGTCTCAGAATATGGCAAATGTTAGAAGGCATGCACCAATCCCCAGGGTTAGACAATGTACTTAAACCTATTGCACTCCATGCTTATGGAACTTTAGCCAACAGCACAGCCACCATCCCGCAACAATCTGCTCTCACATACAATCCGAAAGACACTTTGTACAACACACTGCCATAAGCATGCAGCTACCTTTAATGACAAAATATGTGAACCGTAGCTACACATAGTGACTATCCTCTCGCATACCCCCTCCAAACCGCTTCTCTAGTCTACCTCCATCCACCCATCCACATGGCAATTAGGCATGGGTGACTAGCAGGGACTTGGCCAGCCCCTCTTATCCTCATATTGGCTATAGTGCACACACGCATACCAGTCCCTCCTCAAATTTAGCTAAAGATAAGGTTCAGTGTTATTGATCAGTATTCCTGAGTAAAAGTATTCAGATGTAATAGAAATCAATCGAAAATCAGATAAACATTTTTTATGATTAGAGCAAAATATGGTTTCCAGGCCCCCACTGACCAGCGATAGATATAGAGATAGATATAGAAAATGTACTCTAACTAGTGTGGGCTGACGAAGATTTACTAAAACGAAAAACATAGCTGTTACTGTGTGGTGGCCAGTGTTGAGCCCCACCTGGTAGTGGGTATTTTTATATCAACATAGTAAAATACTATGGGCATCATCACAAGTCCGGTGGAAACCCTTAATAATGGAATTAACGCTGCCAATACCACTCTGCCGGATCATGAGCCGGCCCAAGTACTGCCGTCTGTAAAATTACGCGATTACAGCCGGCCACACGAGACGCGAACACAGCCGTATCACAAGTCCATGTACGGCCGTAATAGTGCGGAAAACATGCACTAATACCGCCGAAAAAACACAGATGTCTGAAATGAAGCCACAGGTGATCCCAATCCACTCTAGAAGGCTACATAAGGCACACCTGTACCCCAAACACTGTTTCCAACAACATTCTGACATTAGCCACTGTGAGCTGGGACAGGCAGCTGCTCATGCTGCACCTGGAAGTAGAGAGGCAGGACAACCAGGCCAGGGCACAGGAAGTACATGGGGGGAAGAGAGGAGCCCAAGCAAGGCATGCACCAATCCCCAGGTTTAGGCCCTCACCCTGAACCCTCACTGACAGCCAGTTGGTCACCCTGTACTGCCCCAGCAGGGAGACCATAACAGAGCTGCTCACCACAATACAGGATGGCATATTGAGCAGGATCAACATCTGGGCAGCTGTGCCCCCCACTGCTGAAGCTAGTGTCTGTCCTACCATTCCTTAGAACTGACACCTTCCAGCACTCTGTGACCATAATGCATGGCATAGCATACATTCTGTGCAGTGCTGGGCCTGGTGCTTGAAGCCCTCCTTCTTCACCTCCTGTGGCAAGTGCAATACCACATCTCAATGCCCCAGTCCAGATCAATGCCATGGAGGCTCACTTCTATGCCGTTTCCCAAATGCCAAATGTGATTGCTGCCCTGAACTATACTCATGTTGCATTGGTGTCCTACCAGGCCCACAAAGCAGTGCACCATGACCGCAAGCACTACCACTCCTTGAATGTGCATGTGACCTGCAACCCCAACCTGTACATCACCCACTGCTGCGCCCACTACCCTGGTTCCACCCATGATGCCATGGTCCCATGGAACAGAACACTGCCAGGATACGTATAGAGGCACAGAGGACTATGGACCTGGATAGAAGGGGAGGAGAAATGCCAGCATGCAAGCGTTGCGAAGTACATGTTCAAATGGGGGCTGGAGGGGCGAATAACTGCACAAAGCATGGCATGACAAGCAAATGCATAATCCTTTCTTGATCACCTCCTGCACCAAAGTCATAGTACAGGCCAGGGAGTATGCACATGTCAGACTTACCTGGATGGAGGAGCTGACGTACACATACAGTAGCAACTATAAACACCAACATGTCCTCAGGTACCACAATGCAACATGCACTAACCAAAGCAATGCTGACAATGGCTACATCGCGTCACACAACAACCCTGTCAGTACCACAACCATGCATCCATGCATCATGTGCTGCCAGCCCTCAATGCCCACCCGTTGGCACCAGATGCTCAGGGAGGATCCATGGGGAACACAGCATGCCACATTCATGGTGGAAACACACTGCCACCATGTCAGCTGCACATGTCACTGACAGACACCTTACGTAACATATGCTGCAAGGGAACAGGGTTCATGTGAAGCAGAAACAATGCATGACATGAGTGACACAGCACGTACGGACATTGAATAGACACATGATGTGAAATAATAGCCCATTTGTATGTACAAGATGTCCATTGCCCTGATATTGTTTAAGGCCACCCACACACTGTGATTAATGCCTGTGCCTCCCCCATGCAGACTCCAGATACCCACAGCTGTCCTGGCTAATGACCCCTGTTCATGATCCAGAAACACTGCAGGATAATGCCTAAAACACGCTCACAGCAGGACCCGTGTGTGCATCGAACGTACCTTCGGCCTCCTGAAGGCACATTTCCGCTCCCTCGACCGTACCGGTGGAGCCCTGATGTAATCTCCAGAGAAAGTGAGTAAAAATGTGCTTATGTGTGCCATGCTGCACGATATATGACTGAAGAGAAATGTTCTGCTACCCCTTGATGTGGACATGCCACCCCCAGAGGATGAGAATGCAGTGACTGTGGCAGAGGCAAATGCACGCATTGTCAGAGATGACGTGAGAGATTGGCCTGCCAGGGACTGATAGACAATTTCCTCTGACACTTTCACATGGTACATGCCAACTGTGTGTCACTCGCCTCTATCAATAAACAATACAATGACAATATCAGGAATGCCCTCGCATTGATAGATTTCATTATATGAAGTGTCCCAACTATCCCCCTCCATCCTCCCACCACCAACTCCCCAACACACTATCCCTCCTCACTCCTCCCTGCTCCCTCCTCCCTCCTCCCTCATCCCACCACCAACTCCCCAGCACACTATCCCCCTCCCTCCTCCCACCACAAACTCCCCAGCACACTATTCCACCTCCCACCACCACCTCCCCAGCATACTATCCTACCTCCCTCCTCCCACCACCAACTACCCGGCATGTCCACTCAGGACAATAAGTGTCTTGATGTTCATTAAACCCGCAGACTCCCCTCCCCCCCACCCTCCTGCCAGCCCCCAGTGATCTTGTGAACAAATGGCGCTGGGACTGATGCCTTGGGGTGACTTGCTGAGACTTCTCTATGGGAATCGTGGAACTGGAATGGATGGAGCCTGGCCCCCTGATATGCTGGAGTATCACCTCTGTGCACTGGTCATCTCCCTGACCCTCTGGCCGTACAATGTCAGGGTGACCATATGGCAGTTGTCTTGTCATGGTTCCTGGTGATGGCCGGCACAATCCTTTGGGTGGCCCCTTGTATGCTGTCACGTATGGCCTGCAGGTGTTCCGAGTGTGTGTGCCCTTTCGCCTTCATCTCCTTCTGTCTCCGCTCCATCTCCTCCAGCCTCTGCAGCACAGTGCTGCTTGGTGGTGTATGCCATGTACGAGGGGGACTTTGCAGTGGCTCTGGGCTGTTGTCAGGAGAGCCATACAAGGGTGTATCAATGTCAGGCTCAGGTGACTGAGCACATAGCCGCGTATAGCCGCACTTCTAAAGGCCTGTCTGTGGCTGTCCGTGGCTATACGTGGCGTCGGCCAAACTTCCTGCCCGACTTGTTCACAAAGCTATGTAAGTACATTTCCACTTCATTAAACAGTTTCTGGCGGCGACACAAACTCTCCACCACTTCCTGGATCCTGATCTTCAAAACCTTTGCACTTCTTATGTCTTCGGCTCATTACCTTGAACCCTATACCAGATCCACTCACTGCAACAAAGTCGCCAAGCTTATTGCTATTATTGACAGAGAAAGCTTACCCTGCCCTGCACAAATAGGTGCCATTAGAGTCACAGTGAACCATCATTGATTTAAACCCTACACTCATTGCAGACCATCGAGTGCAACGGAATATGATGGCAACACAGACAGTCTACTGGGATGTACTATCTAGTGTAATGTGATACACAGACATCCACTTACATGCTAATGCACTGTAAATGCATCCTTGTGCCATATTTGCACCGCTACATGTTCTGCATTAAGATAATCACATACGATTTTGTTCATTCATGTTACCACTGTACCATTAACTGACCATGGTGTAGTCCATAACCACCTGGTCTCTACTTACTTCTACCTAGTCTAGAGACGCAATGCCATTAAATATCACCATATTAAATTGCCTTAGCCGTACTATTTTGCCTAACAGTGTCTATGTTTGCACCAACCTTACTTTAGGTAAACATAACCAAACTGCTAGTTCTAAATCTAATTCTAAATCATTGTTAGGACGGTCAAAGCTAGGTATACCTTGCTGTCTGCATCTCAGTCCCAACTGGGACTGTCACATCTGGGTGCCCTCAGATGCTTGCACTTTAGTCGCTGATGGGAACTGTCAAATCTAGGTGCCCTCCGATGTATGCATGTTAGTCGCTGATGGGAACTGTCAAATCTAGGTGCCATTTGATGTATGCATTTTAGTCGCTGATGGGAATTCTCAAATCTAGGTGCCCTCAGATGTAGGAATTTTAGTCGCTGATGGGAACTGTCAAATCTAGGTGCCCTCTAATGTATGCATTTTAGTCGCTGATGGGAACTGTCAAATCTAGGTGCCCTCAGATGTATGCATTTTAGTCGCTGATGGGAATCCTCAAATCTAGGTGCCATTTGGTGCTCACATTTTAGTCGCTGATGGGAATTTCCAAAGCTAGGTACAGTCTGCTGTTTGCATCTCAGTCATTGCTGGGATTGTCAAATTTAGATGCCCCAAAGCTAACTGTTTCCCAACATGTACACTACTAAAACCCGCCTAACATACATATTCTATACCTTACTCTGGGCCCTTTTAACCATCACCATAACAATGGCCCACACCAAATCCACCCCTTGCAACCTGCAAGAGAGAAATACTCGACTCAGAGCAAGACTACCACGCCTTTATGACCTTAAAAACAAAAGAACTAGACCACTAGGCTTGACTTCAACTCTAACTGCGTCCGACCTTAACTCTCTTGCCCTAAAGGCAGAAAGACACCGTAAAACACAATTTGACCTCCTCCATAACCAGTAGAGGCCCAACATTCCCAATCCTAGACTCACCCAAGACAAAACTACAACCTCCACCTTATCAGGAGCCCTCATCAATGCGAGGTCCCTCATAGCACACAATACCGAAATTGCTGACATACTTGCCATGGCTCCATGATGCCGCAGGTCCTGCACTCATGATTGCCATACCTGACAATTACAACATACAAGAGTTGATCGGCCTAACTCCAGGGGAGGTGGCCTGGCCATCATTGCCAAAACTAAGCTAGATGTAAGACTTACCCCACACCCGGAAATAACATCTTGTGAACTTCTCCCGGCCAAAATACCTATCTCTCATAACAGCACACTAACTGTCCTTCTGGTGTATTGACCACCAGACCCACCAGGTAACTTTGAGGAAGACTTATCTAGCCTCCTCACCAATAATATCAAAGACTCTACCCAGATCCTTCTATTAGGTGACTTCAATTTGGGTTTTAATGATAATGAGGACAGACAAGCTTATGCCATTCAATCAATCTTAGCTGATCATGGCCTCACCCAGAAAGTTCTAGCCCCTACGCACATAAAAGGACTGACACTAGACTGGATAGCCAACCGAAACTGTACCACCACTATTTCTAACATCTTACCACAAACGTGGACTGACCACCACCTCATCTGCTTCTCATTAATTATAGAGCTGCCCAAACCAAATAATCAGGAAATAGCACCATCTATGCCAACTAGAAGCAAAAAAGATATCACGCCTGAAAAACTGCTCCCACTCCTCCTACCAGCCCTCACTGTTAGCGATATTAACCCAGCCCCTAACACACTAGTTAATACATTTAACAACGCTATGTCCAAAGCCTTGGATATAATTGCCCCTATCAAACTTCTTAAAAGTAAACGAGAATCTCATTTTAACTCATGGTTCACCCCGCAACTCAAAGAATTACGAATCCAAAAACGTAAACTCCAAGCTATCTGGAGGCATACACCTTCGGCGGAGAACAAAACCCTTCTTGACAACCTTGCTAAAAAATATCAGAAGGAAATAATCCAAACTAAAAAAGACACATTTAATGAGAGAATTAGCAAAGCTAACTCTAACTCAAAAGAACTCTTTTCCATCCTTCGGGAAATGGAAAACCCAATTGCCCCCGCAGACAACGTCCCCAAGGACAAACAATGGTGCACTAATGCCTTAGCCAATAACATTGCAACTTTACAAACCAAAATTGCAAAGAAAAAAGCATCTCTGAGCCCTACCAGAACCCATACCACCCACTTGACCAACTCACCTAGAACACCTACCCAAAGCAACTGCAAACCCTTCAGCTTCACCAATATATCCATTCTGGAAACTGAAAAGGTAATCTCATCACTGAAGCCTTCTAACTGCCAAGGCGACAACTGCCCAGCACAAGTCATTAAGGACGCAGCAAGAGATTTAGCACCCTTTATCTCGAAAATAATTAATGCTTCCTTTAGATCCAGCAATGTACCCACAACCTTAAAGAATCATGGGTACTGCCCCTCCTTAAAAAACAGACTCTTGACCCAGCTATCCCTACTAATTATAGACCTATCACCACAGTCCCATTTCTCCTCAAAATCATTGATAGAGTAGCCTACCTCCAGATACAAAATTGTCTGGAGACAAACCAACTACTAGGATCTCGCCAATCTGGATTCACACCATTACATGGCACTGAAACAGCCCTTATTGATCTTAAGACACAAATCGACGAGTTGAAGCATAAAGGTAAAACAGCTATACTCCTCCTCCTTGACTTATCGGCGGCCTTTGACTTGGTGGACCATGCAATGTTATGCAACCACCTAACGTCTGCCGCCCATTAATCAAGTGAAGCTATAGCCTGGGTACAATCCTTCCTAGCCAACCGTATGATGAGAGGGTTCTCCCCCTTAGCCTCAGCGGACCCAATACAAATCACCTGTGGCATCCCACAAGGTTCATGTGTCTCACCTACTATGTAGAATATCTTCACTAAGCCACTCTGCAACAAACTGAACAGACTGGGGGTAACCTATACTAATTATGCGGACGACACGCAGATCCTCATACCGCTATCTGGCAACTTTGTCGAAGACATAGCTCTAGTAAACAAGATTTACCTCATCATTCAGGCATGGATGGCCTCCCGCGACCTCTGCCTGAATGATGACAAAACAGAGATACTGATCCTGGGTTCCGACTCTAACCTCAAAAAACCTAGCCCGAATTACCTCGCCTTCAACATAGATGGCAATATAATCAAAGTGGCAACTGAGGTAAAAACATTAGGTTTCTACCTCGACTCTACATCATCTCTCAAAAAACAAGTTAATTCCCCATCGTCCTCCACAGCTTACACCTGCAAATTAATCAGGGCCTGCAGACCTTACCTCTCCAAAACTAATTGCATTACACTAGCCAATGCCTTAGTAATGCCTAAATTGGACTACTGTAATGCCCTATATGCAGGCGCAAGCAGAACTGTCACAAATAAAATGCAAATACTGCAGAACAATGCTCTTAGAGCAGCCCTGGACATACCCCGCAGAGCCCACATATCCAATATCAGGAAAGACCATCACTGGCTAAAAATCAGTGACAGAGTTCTCCTCAAGACACTATCACTCACTTACAAAGGCCTGAAAAATACTGTGCCCACTTATATATCAGCCAAACTGACGAGAAAATCCTCTACTCACCACACTAGAGCCTCTAACCACCGCCTACTGGAAATACCTAGATTTAGACTATCCAAAGCGGGGGGGGCAAGCTTCCCTGTGAGAGCTGCCCGCGCCTGGAAAGCACTCCCCACTGCACTGAGAGCCAACCTACCCTACACTAGATTTAGATCTAATGTGAAAAGTTGGCTTTGGACCAACGATAACCTAGAATCAGCGCCTGTGTGCTAGCCTGGATCAACTATCACAGTCAACGACCTCGAGACCCCTGATACCTGATAGACTATCTCCTGTAAGGGACCCGTATTCTGTATCTTGTACACATAGCTTGTACATTCTGTATACCTGGTTCGCAAATTCATCAATAATACATGCACTGCACTTTCCGTATGTGTCCGATGTATGTAACCTAAGTTTAAGTATTCTTGTAACTGTTGCGCCCGGCTACCCCTGGGTTTTGTGCGCATTATCAAATAATAAACTAAACTAAACAATGGTGGCTGCGAGGGTGCACTGGTGTTGTTGAATGCTGGCAGCAGTGGGGGCTTTCTGGGGACCGAGCATGCTGGTGGTGGTGAGGGCTTTCTGGTGTTGGTGTACGCTGGTGGTGGCAAGTGTGCCCAGGGGTTTGGTGTCCCCCTGTGTTTCCACAGTCTCTGTGCCTGGAGGTGTGGCCTCCGTGTCAGACCCTCCAGTTGTGGGGGTGGGTGCAGTGGGACTTGCAGTGGTTCTTGTGGTTTGTGTAGTCAACGTCAGCCTGACCCTGCTGGGTTGCAGTGTCTCACGTCGGGACATCTGCCTTGGCATAGCCTGTCTGCTCCTTTGTGGGGTGGTGATGGTGGACCTTGAGGACCAGGATGCCCCACTACTAGATGGGCCTTCTCCCTTCTCCTCCTCGGATGCCTCTGGCCATGTTGTCAGGTATGGTTTCCCCATGTGTGTTTGCATGAAAGACACATTTACTATGGTACATAATGGGCATGGTTGGTCAGGGGAGATTGCCTGTAGGCCCTAGCATTATGGGGATGGTTGCAGCAATGAGTGTGTGACACCTGGCCAGTTGGTCTTTGGCCTGTGTTTACGGAGGGCATGGTGTCCATACTGGGGCACCTGATGTTTGGCAGTGGTGTACAGTGATTGGCTAGCTAAGCCCATGTTCGTGTAGGGGGACATGTACTTTCCTGTGTCTTATCTGCCATGCCAACATCGTGCAGGCCAACTGGGCCGAGAACATGCTGGTGTGACAGCTGCACGGTGTTGTGGTTGCTCACACACAAAATCCCACTGGAACAGGGTGCACCAGCAGGGAGTGGTGGTGCATGGCACTTGGATAGGTCATCTGCCACCTGTTCCCACTGCTGTAACGCATAGGGGTGCACTTGGTGCCCTGCCCCATGGCTGCTGTGGAGGGTGACTGATGTGCCAGCCCCTCACTCCACCCTATTGGCATGCCCAGCTTCTGGGTCTGCTGACATGTGTGCCTCCCCACTGGGGCATCTTTTGCTAGACTGTCATTTGTGCATGCACCTGTGCTGGAGGGTTTGAGTCACCACCTCCCTTCTGGCTGCTGGCACCCACCTCGCACCTCCGACTCCCTCTATTCCCTCCATATCAAGCACTGTGCTGCACTTTTCCTCCCAGGCGGTCAGAACCAGTGGTTCCACAGTTCGTCCTCCAGTCGCCAAGGATTCCTGGTAGTGTTCGGACAGCAGTCTACGCACCCAGATCTTGAGGTCGTTCCATCATTTCCGACAGTCCTCCCCATCACAGAATACACTGGCCACAGCTTTCTCTTTCTGTCTGATGGAATGGCATGTAGTGCTATTAGTGCCAATATTTCGGTGGGAACCTTGATTTCAGTGCAGTTTCTACCAGGCGCTAATAGCGTTACCGCCAGAGTTGGACAATAGTTCACGCCAGGTTGTGATGCGATGCCAATACCGCTGCACGACCTGCCGGTAATGCTATTTCTGCTTGGCAGAAATTGCACCGGATTACTGCCAGACTAGTGATGAGGCCCTATATCATCAGGCTCAAATGTATTAGAAATAGCACTGTTACTCTGTCTATCATGGTGTTTCAGCGGCCTTCTTGGTCTAGGTCAAACTGCGTGTTTATGATAGGATTTTCGATCCTGGTGAATATTTGTGGATCAACTGATTTATGCTCACCGGTGACCCACAAATATTTTTGTGTCACTGTTTCCTAAATGTGCCTTTCCTTAATGGTCATGCTACTGACAGGTTTCACTAGTGTGGTAAGGAAGAATTATACAGACCCGTTAGCTGGTGGTGTAGTAGGTCAAGGCATACTCTTCCGCGGTATGCATGCCTTTCTGTCTATTTCATATTCTCAGTGTTTACACCTGTATTGTTTTCCCCAGTGTCTAATATCTTAATTAAGCAATACATTCCGAACTGGGGAACGTTACTGTTTGGCCCTAGGGCGTACGTTAGCAGCCTGAGCAAATCAAGGGCTTTCAGGTTAGCCCTACGTCATTATCTGACCAGTAGTGCCCCCCCTCCCCCTAGTGAGGGTTGCACTGCTATTAGTATCTCTGCATATTGTACCGGGATACTAATATTTCTTTTTCAAGTTGCGATATGCGTGTTTGCCATTTCTCAATTTAAAATAAAATACAAAACAAGATGGTTGCAAAAGAGGAGGGAGAAGGGAACTACACATAGTCCCTTCTCCCTTTTTATTGCGGACATTGCTGTGACAGAGCTGCGCTGGGAACACACAGTGTCCCCGGCACCGGTGAGGGATGAAGAGAGCAAGATAATTTGGGAGGAGGTGTGGGGCGGGTTAGGGTGTGGAAATTGGGATTGGGGTGGGTGAAGGATGGGAAGGGGATGCAGTGCACACACTTATCTAGGTAGCGGTGGGGAAGATGGTGGCCTCCCGCTTCCGAGGAGGCTGGGAGTGGGGACTTTACTATGTGGTGAAGCCTGGTTCTGAGTCTCCTCTTTGCCTGGTGGCAGCCACCCCCATCCGCCTGGTACTAATGGAATAGAATCCCGTGCCTGCCTGTCTTCATGTGTTTAGAATATCAAGAATTCTAGGATTTACCGTGTGGAGGACAACAGTTGGAGGTGAGGGCAGGCAGTGCAGACCTTGCTA
Organism: Ambystoma mexicanum; assembly: GCF_040938575.1. Lineage (NCBI taxonomy): Eukaryota > Metazoa > Chordata > Amphibia > Caudata > Ambystomatidae > Ambystoma > Ambystoma mexicanum. The sequence continues at coordinate 1,106,196,760 of NC_090933.1, read as the reverse complement.
TGGAATAAATTATCCAGTGAAAGACTTCCTGGCGTCCTCTATTACCTGCATTGGACGTCCTACATAATAACTTAATAATTTTGAGGATGCTAGTCATTTAAGCACATGTATTACAGATGAATTGATCCCTTCTTCCAAAAAACAACTTTGCACACTTGAAGGACGCCCTGAGTTATGCCACACAATATTTATTGCAAATGGCAACTTATGTGGCAGAGAGTCATTGACATGTTTTGCCCAGCGTGTCATCGAATGTAGATATTTAGGTGAGGAGGAAATACCCCTACCCTTCCTGCGGGAGCGAAATGGCAGAGTTGTCCGCCTTCACATCAATTTTAGTAGTGTTGAAGTCAGGTTGGTACTCAGCCGGTCTCTTTGCTTGGGCAGCATATTGTTCATTTCACCCAATCAGAGAGGTCTAGCATTCAAAACAGTCATGGGCGTAAAACTATTCCACCAATTCAGAGCTTGGAATGCTCCTTGCACCCTAAGTAGCCAATATTACCTATGCTCCATGCATGTGGATAGCAAGAATTCTTCAGCCAGATTGGCTGAATGCAGTGTGTTCTACCCGGACCGAGCCCACCTTGAATCCCTACAGCACTTGGTGGGGAAAGCAAGAGGAATCCTGGGAATTCCGCACCAGATTGGTACAGAACATGATGTTTAATCTGCCGGTTTGCCTTCTGCTTGACCCACTTCTATACAGGGTAATGATATTGAGTAATTGAGTTCTCAGTATTGTTACACCAGCTAAGAAACAACTCGCTCCACATTGATATGTAATATTTTCCCTCTTTCTCCAGTAAAATCCTTCTCAGTCGCATATTTGGACTGGCTTTCTGTGGTCCCGAATTTCCTTCACATGTGTTATTTTCTGAAGTTGATAATTGCTACATAAACATGCTTGTTGGCTGAACTCCCATAACTACCCCCTGTTTTATGTTATGGCATTTAATGGAATCCTATGACCGACCACCCATTTAAGTATTGGTTAACTATTGATTCAATGCTTTAACAAAAGATGGAATCATGCACGTTGATGGGGACTATAGTTGCACATGTATCTTTGGGTTTCACCATATAATCACTGCCCACATTCTTTACTTTTCTGAGCAATTGTTCTCCTTTTATTGCACTGCATGCCAGGTATTGCCCTGTGTGTAATTGATGCCAGCGATTGACTGGAGCAGTTATTCTCCGGCAGATGAAGACACTGGGCCTCATTACGAGTTTGGAGGTAGCCATGCCGTCATTAGCGGCATGGCTACCTCCAAACTCTTGTCCGGGTCCCGAAAAAAGGGAATTACCGGGCCATTCCGACTTTTGTGGGCCCGGTAATTTCCATTTTCGGGACGCGGAGCCGGTACATCCCCATTCCCAATGGAAATGGGGAGGATGCTAACAATGGACCCGTTAGTGACGGGTCCGTTGTTAGCATCCTGGTCTGCTCGCGGGTGCCAGTATGCACATCTGGCCAGACCAAACGTGCATACCACCACCCACGAGCAAACTCGTAATGTACCGCGACCACCAGGGTTGTAATGAGTCCCACTGCAATTCAGGCAACTGCCTATGGTTGCCTTTTTGTTATGTAGCAGATCTGAAAGAACCCATACAGGGCAACAGATGTGAAGTAAAGAGCAGAGCTGGAGATGTCCTTGACATGTGTGATATGGCAATAATGGTCTTTAAACCGTGTGCCACAAGGATCCATTCCTTCCCCAACTTCACAATATTGTAGCTCAGAGATTTGCCACCTTTGGCTGTTGTCATGGACGGCCTCAACAACACACAATTTCTGAAAAATAGTTCAAGGGTTTTTATTGAAATACTTGGGCAGGGGTTCCCGGAAGGACCCTCTCTTTTGTATTCCTTGGTTGGGTCCCTCTGCAGCTCCGGTGTCCCTAATTCCCTTAATGGTTATTACAGATTGCTAACCCATACTGTCTGATATCTGACCAGCTGGTCTTGAAGACCTATGGGCATTCTCTCTTGCCCTCTCTCTCTGGGAACTAACTTGGTGAATCCTACCTGGGACCCACAAAAAGAATGTTATCAAGAAGAAGTGCCTCCCATCCATCCAAGTCACTTGTTCTTATCCTTGCACACACTTGTATTCCTTGCCCTGATCTTCTTTTGTTCCGTTTCCTTCATTCCACTCTATTCTCTCATGTTCCTCCCACTCTGCTGGGTCTCACTCTCTCTTGCTCTTCCCTTCTGTCCCTCCAATGTCCTTTTACTTACCCCCACTTCCTTCCCCTCCATACGACTCCCCTCTTCTCACCACCACTCCTCTCTCCTCTTCATACTACTACTGTCCACGCTAGTACTCTCCTCTTCTCCACACTCATACCCTCTACCTATCCAAGTTACTCTGCACTACACTCCGCCTATAACTTTTCCCACAGTCACTCTCGTTTCACTCTCTCAATCACCTCTCAAATCACTCTCATTCACTTTATGTTCTTGCTCTACTAGCCTCACTCACACCCATTGTACACACTTTCGCACCCAAGTGCCACGTTCTTCTACCGAGGAATACCTCAACTTGCACACATTTTCAGCAATCCTCCTCCGTGCTCTTCTGCACCGCGCTTCCTCCACTTGGTCTTTTGGATGCAAATGAGTTGTTCTTCCAGCCATATGTCACCCCTTGGCCCATCAACATAGTTTCTCCCGCTTCATGTCAATTCAAGATGTTTCTTGCTCCCCAGTATGTATGAAACTTTGCTTTGTGAGCTCTGCGCTCTCACGTGATTCAAACGTTCACAAGGTCCGGTTTTAGGGGAAAAGGAGGAATAGAATATAAGAACATACATTCCTTTCCACATGTTCGAACAGTACAATGTTGTGTCACGCACAACAGTAGCTACTTTGCTCTTACTTTGGAACCGGACAACCTGCCATGCACTTCTCTGTTGATGCACCAACCTGCCATGCACTGCTCTGCTGATGCACCAAAGTGCCCTGCACTTCTCTGTTGATGCGCCAACCTGCCATGCACTGCTCTGCTGATGCACCAACCTGCCATGCACTGCTCTGTAGATGCACCAACCTGCCATGCACTGCTCTGCTGATGCACCACGGATATGAATTGCCTGGTCATGGTCACGCCGATGACACACTCCTGAGTAAGTCCACTTTTCCATTCCCGTCTGTAATTTATACGCATGTGTGCCTTTGTGTGCTTTAAAACATGCACACGTGGACCGCGTTTAGTGCACGCTCCTTTCCTTTGTGAATAAGGCGCACTCTGCACCTTTTCCATTGTTTCCAGGGGTTAATGAATCGGGCGCAAATTGCTCCCTAAATGCTCTTTTAGAATTCACACTGTAACGCCGATGGCTCAAGATGTCCGTGCTGTACGGAGTGAAAATGCAAATCCGGAGGTCCGACCCCTGAAGATCTCTGCTGCTCTCAGCGGGAATTGAAGTCATGCCTTTGAATCGCCTTATAATTTGAAGCGACTCATGAATTAGTAACATGACTGATGAAGTGAAGTGATTGATGTGTGATGTGGATCCTCAGCTGTTCTTCTGAAGGTAATGCATCGCTCCCAAGTGACAGCAGAGGAGAGAAGCGGTGACGCTGCACATCACAAAGAAGTTCTTCGGAGCCCAGAACCCTCTGTGCCCCGCCCCTTATGCAGAGAGAGAAAGGAGCAGGACAGTAAATGAGAGCGTTTTCACTCGATGGTGATCAAGAAGGGGCTCAGATTCGTCCCCTGTGATTTCTTCCACTGCTTTTCCGCTCTTAGAAAGCAATGGCCCTGATAATAGGCCTCATTGTAAGTGTGCCGGCCGAGAAACAATGGTGCTGGTAAGATTACCGGCAGCATTGTTTCCGGACTGGCACACTACAACATTGCCAGGCTTAACAGCACCCGCCCGCAGAGTTTTCACGGAGCACCGGCACCGTTACATACGGTGCCGGTGCTCCTCCCGTGTCCCCATTCCCATAGAGTGGGGAATGGGAATAGGGACTAACGCAATTGCCAGCGTCTGAATTCCCGGCCGCTGGGGTTGTAATCCCCCTGTGTTCCTGGGAAGTCAGGACAAGGTAATTCATTTTGAGTCCGGCAGCAGTACACCGGTAGTACCGGCAGGATTACCGCCGGACTCAAAATGAGGCCCAATGACTTATATTGCTAATTGCAAACATGCCCTTCATGAGACACAGATATCTGCACTGTATTGTTTTCGACATATGGGCCCTCATTACGACCCTTGCGTACATCGAAAAATGATGGCGGAAATGCAATACCGCCATCGAATAGCGCTCGGTGCGATTATGACCCGTCACCGCAAAGTACGATGCCATTAGCGACACCGCAGTGAACGCCAACGCAAACTGCACCAAGTACGCGCGCGCGCGCCATGCCAAACCGCAATTACCACCATGGCGCAACGGTACGCGAATTCTGACCCCAGCGGACATGCACCTAACGCCATCAAGCACGGCGGAAAGTACCATTCCGCCATGGTGAGAAGTACGGCATCGCGAACCAACCGTAAACGGCCCTACTGAGTGCCTGTACACCGCTCCCTGGCCACATTGTACAACTCCCCGTAGGTGCAATGAAGCCACACAATGCAACCAGTGAAATGTACAAGTCATCCATGCCTGCCAACGAACAAATGAATCTCAAGAGGGGCCAATGGAAGCTGCAGGGCACAGATGGCACGAATACAGAAGCCACACAAATGGACATGACCTCAGTCTCCCTCCAAGAAACGCCCGCAAACACAGGCACCTGTGACCAGCCATATTCTGATAATCACATCATACCACCAATCCAACTGGCTGACCGGCATCTGTTACACAAAAGCCATTCCCCCGCCCCTGAGCATCACATCACCAAAACAGTCACATTGGCAGCCCACATCCCTGACCTCACTGGGCTTCGTAGGCAAACGCGCCCAGCACAGTACCACGCAACTATACTCCGAAGCTGGAACCCAATGCAGATCTCCTCACAATACATCGCTCCCCAAATAGGAATATGACACATCACCTGCAAAGAAGAACGCTACACGGTTCATATCAGAATAGGAATTTAATGCACAACAAATTCACCAAGCCCATACAGCCATCAGGCCATGAACTCCAAAATACATTTCACCATTGTGGCCTGCATCCGCAAGAAATGACCAGCTACTACTTGTGTGACGCCCTGTACCCTCATGGCACACAGGGGCTACATTCTCGTACGAAAAGGCAACATTGAAGCGCCTCGACCCGCAGGGCCGTCCCAATAGGGAGCCACTAGTCCAGCTGAAAGGCCGAAATGTTGCTCCTAGCCACTAGTACTGCGTAAGGGCATGTGGCCCATTGGCAATCGTCCCATAAGATCGTAATGCTGCTCCACTGATTAACACGAAGCAGCAGGTGTCGGGAGTAAAATCCATCTGCAGGAGTGGCATACAGATGGCAGTGGCAAAAGGGGAGGAGATACCTGTCACCCAAACGAAATGAAAAAGAATAGAATGGCCATCAGAAATACATTTGAATAACTCACTTCAATGATCACACCAAATCCACAGCCATATGCATGCTAGCCCACTCCAAAGGATCATCACCAACCAAAAACCACTAGCGAATCATAACTATCTATATCGAGGTGAAAACACTATCACAAACGCCTGCTTCCATACTCACATGACATGTGAAACTTCCATTGAGTCTGTGCGTAATGCAGCCTGCAAAATCCACTGTTCCCCCAGCCCGTAATTCCAGTGTTGTGAAGCAACATGTAATTGGGAACGTCCGGCCTTATCGCCCACTTCGCTATTGCGCATCCCATACTATTCATATCAATCATTGCATCCTCGCCATGGCCCCTGTCCCAAGGACATTGAACAATAGAACGTTATATTCGCAGTCAGACCTGTGGGCATCTTCTCGCCGCTAGCTGAAAACCGAAAGCGCCGTCCTTCGAATTCCTCATTTGCAACATCACGTCGAAAAGGCATCTGTGGCCGCTTGAAATCACAAATTAATCCATCTAGTGCGGCTGTGTGTGAAAATGGCAACTGCCTTCACTCACAAATGGGACGCCCCGCCCGTCGGTGAACCTCGGTGCAGTGTTGCATGAGGGTCCACCGTTACTCGAGTACTACGTTCCACTGACCCTTCACAAGTCTGTTCGCGACTGCAAAGATAGTATGTGAAACAATGGGACCAAAGCAGAATGAACATATCAACCAATGCTACACTGCCATCGGGTACAAATACATGAATGTAATGGCTAGATGCCATTCGTCGAATTGCAGCGTTGTGTGCGGGACGTGCTCGCCCAAAGGGGAGAGCAGCTTGCACAGGTGGAATGAATCACCACAGGTGGAGACCATACAGCTTGGAAACACATTGATTGCACACCCAACCCTCTCCCACAACCACACCCACTCCGAAATGCTACCGGCAGGACTAGCCATGTTGGCCCTGGGGGACCTGATAGCACTGCAAGTACTCCAACTTCAAGAAGAAGACGAACACCGACTACAACCGGCCGCACGGAGGAGACGCAGGAGGAGGAGGAGGAGGAGGAGGAGGAGGAGGGCAAGGCAGGGCCAGCAAGGGCCGCCAGCACAGCCACTACCACCACGCAGGCAGCCCGCTATCCCACGCCTCCGAGCACAGCCGTTCAACCTCACTGATGAGCAGATCCACACCCTCTACCGTTTGGACCGGGACACCATAACCGCCATTGTGGACATGACACAGGCTGACCTTGTCAGCATGATAGATAGCCCAACCGCCATCCCACCCCTACTGAAGGTGGTGTCTGTACTCCACTTCCTGGCCACAGGGACCTACCAGCACACAGTCGGACAGTTGCATGGCATTTCACAGCCACTGTTCTCACGGACACTATTGCAAGTGCTCGATGCCCTCCTGCTGCACGCAGACGACTACATCTCTCTACCACGCTCGGAGCAGGAAATTACGAACGCAAAAGTGGGATTCCATGCACTTGGCGGCATACCGGGTTGCATTGGTGCCATCGACTGCACCCATGTGGAATTGGTTGTCCCACATGCCATGGAGGCCCAGTACCGCAACCGAAAACAATTTCATTCCCTGAATGTACAAATGGTGTGTGACTCCAACAGGATCATTACACATTGTTGTGCCCGATTCCCAGGATCAACCCATGATTCTATGGTCTTGAGGAACTCTACTATACCACGCTACATGGAGCGACACGCAGGGAACAGATCCTGGCTACTCGGTGAGTCTCATTTCAAGCATGATAGTGTGGGGTATGTGATGCGGCAATGACCTGGCAGGAAGGGGGGGTGCGTACGTAGCAATGGCATTCCTCAAAATACCTTCATTGTCCACATACAGGTGATGCCGGGTATCCACTGAAGAGATGGCTCCTTACACCAGTCCGCAACCCACGGGACCAGCATGAGGAGGACTACAACCATGCCCACTCACGTACCCGTGTAGTCATTGAACAGGCATTCGGCCTACTGAAGACTTGTTTCCCCTGCCTCAGCAGGTCTGGCGGGGCACTCCTGTACCGCCATGAGAAGGTTGCAAAGATGGTCATGGCATGTGTCATGCTACACAACATGTGCGTACGTAGAAATGTGCCCATGCCCCCTGACGCTGAACTGCAAGCACCTGAAGATGGTCATGATGAGGGTGGGGATGTGACAGCACCTCAAGGAGTCTGCGAGGCACAGGAGGGCCGTGACATTCGTCAGCATATCATAGATGCATGCTTCTAGCACTCACGCCTGGTGGCTGATACATGGACACGGGACTTGTGGCACAGTGTGTGTCTGGAACATGCACTATATGGACTGTACGCCTATAATGGCCTCGTACACAAAGATCAATGTCCACGCATCTCATTGTATGATCGTGCATTGTTCATGGCATATGTGATATCATGTTAAACACCCTATCGACCCGCCACCCAAGTAAGCCCAACACACCCCCTCCACCCTCCTACCTCCCCCCCGAACACCAGTGTCCAAAAGATGCTCATTGTCAGTGGGCAGTCGCTATTGCAAGCCCCCTCTCCGGGTATCAGGGGCACCCCTGCCTGTGGAGCGCAGGTTCCTCCCAGATCTACGTTGGGGGCTGCCCTGGACGGAACTTGCAACGGATGATGTCTCTGCCTGCTCACGTCCATGCATGTCCCTAAGGGTTTGTGAGAGCTCAGTGAGCACACGGCGCACAGCGGCAAGTTCAGCACATACGTCTTTGGACGTCGCATGCAGTTCCCCCCTCAGGCTCTCGGTGCTTCTCTCCATTTGTACTCTCAGGCTCTCGGTGCTTCTCTCCATTTGTGCCCTTAGTGTCTCTGTACTTCTCTCCATTTCTGCCCTAAGTGTCTCAGTTGATGTTTCTATGGCTGCCTTAGTACCCCCACATTCATCAGCATGGTCCTTGAGGAGCGTGGCCAGTTGCTGCTGTTGCACGATCACCTGGTCGAGGGACTGTTGCCTCTGCTGTGCCATGGCCATTTGCGGTGGTGTCACAGAGGGGCTGCTCACCTCATGTTGCCTTGCCACAGGGCTTGTGGGGGATGGCCAGTCGTCGTCTTGTGGGTGCCCCTTCGTGGTATCCTCATGGTGTACGGGATGAAACAGACAGGGGGATTGAGACAGGTCATGGATGGATCTAACTTCGACATCCCCGTTTTCTGTGTCGGAGCATGCTGCCATTAATGCAGTGTCACCTATGGTGCTGCTGCCACCAGAAGCAGTGCCTACTGTGGCATCCATTGGGGGGACCTGTGGTGGTGCTGTTGTGGGCATGCTGGCTGCTGGGGTGCCTGTTGGAGTTCCCTCCTGTGTGCTGCCACTCGATTTGTGCTGCTGCCGTGTCTTGATGCGTGCAGCTGAGGTGGAGGGTCTTTGGCCGTTGGTCTTGGCAATCTTTGCAGGTGTGCTGGTAGGGGTGTCCTGGAGCTCGTCATTTGAATCGGACCCTGTGGTGGAGTAAAGGAGGGCGAGCGTTATTAATGGGTCTGTGGAACATGGAATGGCAATGTATCACATGCATTGGGGTGGTACCTGAGGGTGATTTGGGTTGGGGCCTTGGAGGTGGTTTCATTTGTGTGTGGAGTGAGGGTGCAGTTGTTTTGCAGCCTGCAGTTAGGGTGTGCCTGCTGCACGTGTAGAGGGTGCTTTTAGGATTTTTAATTATTTATGTATTTAATGTGACTTTTAAAGTGTGCTATCAGGCCTATGCATGTGGCCGTTCTCCTGGACATGTGTTACTGTTGCACTATGTGGACACGTGGTACTTCACATGATTGGACATTGTGGTTATGGCATTGTTTTATTTGGGGCACCTACCTGATTCTTCGGTTGTCTGCACTCCTTTCTCCATCCCTCCGACTCCCTCTATACTCTCCATTCCAATGGTGGAGGCACAGATTTCTTCCCAGGGGGTCAACTTGATGGGTGATTCCGATCCCCCACCGGTAGCTGTGGCAATGTTGCGGTTGGCAGAAAGTATGCTACGGACGCGGATCCGCAGGTCGTCCCATCGCTTTCTGCATTGCTGTGGGTTGCGGGGTGCGGTCCCCACCGCACTTACCCGCTGTGCCACCAGGGCCCATATGGCCTTCTTGTTCGCAAGTGCCGTCCTGGTCATTTGCGTGGAGAAGACGGCGGCAGCATTCTCCTGGAGGGTCTCTGTGAGCACGGTGAGTTCCTCACGGGAGAAGTGGCCCTGCCGCTTGCGGTCGCACGCTTTCTTCGCTACTTTTCCCATTGTTCTTGGTTTCACTAGGGTGGCTGACGGGTTGGGATGTGTCTCAGGGTAGTGTTTTTAATGGTTGTGTGGAAATAGTGTTTTTATAGGTGTACGGCGTGATGTTTCCCGTTCCGGGACCATGTTTTTACTTCCGTTTCCGTATATTTCCGGTCACCGTACTTTCCGGTTGCCGCTCATTGCGGTGACCGCTAAGATGGGTGGCGGAATTGCACCTAGGGCGCCGTACGGCGGCGGTGTGGGCCGTTTTGGGGTCATTTCCGCCATCGCGGACTTTGCACTTCTGCCATGGCGTGGTGCTCGTGCCCGATGGGTCGGAATGAGCCGCACTTTGCTCCGTCGTGCAATGGCGGAAACGCTATTTACGCTATGGCGGTCCGGTCGGTCGATTTCCGCAAGGGTCGTAATGAGGGCCATGGAGATTTAAGTTTATAGTGATCTCCAACACTTTATAACTGGGGTTGCATCCTACACAAGGGCATCACCACAGAACCTTTGCACTGTAGCGACTGCAAATGCAATTAGTGCTAGGGCAAAATGTGCCCTAGTGCAAAAAAACGTTTTCTTTGAAATCATGTGTAGACCAGGTAAATGTGTGCCCTTCTCCTACCACGAGTGCAAAACTTTCTCTGTTGCAAACACGTATTGGAAGGATATGGTGTTTGCATTAGGGCAATCTGTGCCCTGGTGCTACCAACACTTACTTGCACCAAAGCACATTTTCTGTAATACGGCTCTGACAGAAACAGTCAGTCACAGAAAAGGGTCTCTCCATTAATATAGTCATTTAGCGAGTCAGTTACCAGTCTTAGACTCCTCATTAATTCATAAATAATATGAATTATGGCTGATAAGGCTTATCATATGAAAAGGCTGATATGCCTGTTGTTCAATGTCTAAATCATGTGTCAGATTACATAAACGTTTCAATTTAGAAATAAAAAATGACACCTTGACTGTTTGCCCAAGTTTCACTCCTTGCATAATAGGGTATTTAGCAAATCGGGGTCAATGTAAATCCTTGGTATGAAAATATTTCTTTACATTGGCGATTATAAAGCAATCTGTATTTTGTATTATGGTCATTGATTAACATAATAATACATCAAATGGACGAATCTTCAGTTCATTCTTTCACCTTTGTGAAGCAAAGCAATATTTCTATGCTTAATTCTTTAAAATTAAAGTTCCATGAATTAAAATGTAGCCCGTGTGTGTTTGTTGATTCTATTGCCCTGTTAGTAGGATCCACAAAAAATGCATGTACATTTTATGTGCTATGTTCACAGTAAAGTAACATTAATTTTGATCTCTTTTTGCACTGGTGCAAAGTGTGTATATATGTATGTATATATATATATATATATATATATATATATATATATATATATATATATATATATATACATATATAGTTTATATATATATATATATATAGTTTGTTTATTGGCATTTGGTTAAATCATAACCTAGGTACAATTGTGGTGAGCCCACTCTGATAAAAACTATAATGAAATGTTCATTTTCAAAAGGTTTTTTTTCCATAGCAATTTCAATTAGCCCAATGTGAGACATCATCAGCTGTGCATGGTGGTGGCTGTGTTATATTTGCATTTCAAAAGATAACGTGCCTTCAACTAAAGGTTTTTCCTATGATGTAGATATATTTATACATACAACAAAGTTAAGGTTACATCATCATTTGCATAGGAAAGGAAAAGTATAACTGTTGGTCTAGTCAATGAAAGGTCACCAAATTTGTCATGTAACCGTCCAGACACAATTTAAACACTCATGCCATGCAACATTCGATGATCATCTTCATGCTACATTGACGACTGAATGAACACTTTTTTTGCTTTGCGATTTTCATAGAGGCAGCAAAATCAACTTCCAGCACATTCTGTCCAAGGTCATCTCGCCTTGTTTATCTGCTTCTGCCTACTGACAAATTTTTTAGAAAATGTATATTCCTATCATTTAAACTGCTGAATCACTAAATACTGGCTTCTGCCCAATACACTCCCTTTTTGCACACAGCACTATATTTTCTGCTTGCTCAACACTTCTAAATCTTCAAGGGGCTTTGAGGTTTTTAAATGCAATGGCTGCCTTTTGTTGACCTATTTTCTATATCAGGAATCTGTATTCTACGGCAATTATGTTGTGCACAATGCAAGTGTTTCTTTATGTTTTATTCTTGTCCTAAATTAATGTGTGTATTATCACCTATTTCAAATGTACCTGCCTATAATAAGGGCTGCCTGGCTGCCTCAATGAACAATGCTTCTGACTTTTACACTGTTGGACAGGAGGGCGGGACACATGCCCTTGAATGACATTTTCACCCATCTATTACCAGAGAGGGGGAGGATCTATTCCTCTTCTATATCGAGAGATCTAAGAGTCACACGCGTATCGGTAGGGATCTCCCTCGTCACAGTGGTACTACAAGTAGGATAAAAGAGGACACCAGGCAACAAGAGCTGTCTGATGGTAATCATAACATCATAGGAGAGGGAAGAATTGCTGGAACTTCAACGCAGGCTTTCATGAGCCAGTAGGAAGTAGCGAAGAGACTTTTGGGAACTGCTGCCAAAGAATATCCCAAGCCAGCCTTCAAGGGAGTCATTCTGTTGACAATACTCTCTTTGTTGAATCAGAACTAGTGCAAAGGATTGTTGGAAAAGAGATAAAAACTGAGCCAGTTCACCAGGAAAAGGGAGTCATTCTCCTGGTACTATTTTCATTTGGGTGCTGAATTATTTTTTAGATTAGTGGTAGGGCTAGAGTAGGCTGTTGGACAGAGGATGGACAATTTTCATTTGGATGAACATACTGACAAAGAGCACCCAAGCTGATATCTGTTGCGATAGGGATAACCCTTTAGAGATAGGGAGATGAAGGTTCTTTTCTTTATTTCTTAAATAAAACATTGTTGAAACATGCCACGCATTTGTCCAACTTCTTACTCCACTTCACCACAAACGGTGTTAGAGTGGGCTCTAGACCACTTGATGCACAGTTAACCCACATATGCACTCCCCCAGAAGTTATAAGAAGTAGGATGGTTTTAAACTTCCATGTGTTCAATCCTGAGTCCATCCAACCCATCAGAAAGCGAGTAGAAGGAAATGCATATAGAATCCTTAGTCCCTAACATCAATAGATAATTGGGCTGCACAGGGTTGTTCTTAAGCTAGGTTTCCAGGTAGAGATCCCTCACAGTTTTGCAGCATATGTAATTCCACAGACTAAGGTTGAACGGAAGACCGGACAATTCCTTTGTCTCTATTACACCTGGAAAAGGTGACTAGTTCTCTTAAACTACTCTCTAAAACCTCAGGGAAGTCAGATAGGAAAAGAAAAGAGAACGTTTTGTTTTCCAATGAGTCAAAGGAAGAGTTATGTAATTCCACGATGCAAATAGGGCCTATCACCTTTTTAGCTCAGATAGGATCCTTTGGCTCTGAGAAAGATTCCCTCCCAAAAAAAGGACAGAATTACGAGGGCCTTAAATAAACACCTATTCCATCTTAAGAAATCAGAAAGACGAGAAAGAGCAAACAGTGTTGACAAGTATAACATCTGAGGTAAAAGGTGAAGAAACATCTAAATCCTTGAAACCTGGAGAGCTACCCTGCTCTGATGAAAAACCCAAAAAACAGAGCGAGAATTGTTTTCCTCCCCTTGAATTAGAGAAGAGCGTATATTCCCACTTGATTCATATTAGATCTACAAGATCCGTAGCAGACATAGAAGTCTTTGAATCTTAGGGACTCGAAGTCAAATCTTCCTCCAGCAAGAACAACGATTCCAAGATCCTTGAGGTGACAGCCGTTCAGTTACCACAAAAGAATAGGGCATACCCTCTCCATAGGAAGAATAAGATCTTATTGTGAGTAATTCGACCATCCGCACAGTGGTTTTTTGAAATATGAAATGAAATTCAATGATGGTAGAACAACCTCCAGAAAATGTGTGTGACTAATCCACACACATTTTCCTATCTTCACCGCACGACATATGCAGAGACCCGTTTACTCTGGGAGGACACAGCCTACAGGCGCAGTCCACCCTGTCATGTTTTGGTGGGATCTGACAGGTGGAGTACCCAATGCATCTCCAGAAGGGGGAGGGCCAAACCTTCCCCTTGCCATGGCCAGCATAATTAACTAACAATGACTCCATAGATCAGCCCTCTCCTTTTGTTGAGCCCTGTAGCTGGTGGCCGCATTCACATACTAATCAGAGTTTAATTCAAATAAGCCCACAGGAGCCTGACTGCAGAGGCTACCAGAGGAGGCAGGACATCCCAACACCCTTTCATATGCACTGTGTCAACCTGAAGCCAGCTCCCACCCTCAGTATCGATTGACAATGAAATGTCATGTCTGAGACTGCATGTAGTCATCCCTGCAGGGGATTCCCCTTCAGAAAGTATGAGAATGGGGCTTGGGGGAGCCAGAGAGTCTAATCTCACTGCCGCTTCAAGGGATTCCTGACTCTTTCAGCAGGAACCACAGAGAGCTCCATTAACCAGAGAGACCCTTTGATCCACAACAGGCAGGAAGAGTAGTACATGTTTTCACCCCTTTTACCTTTTTGGTTGCAAAGCACTCTGGGTATGACCTCACACACACAGAAGATTGTTGATGGGGACCCATGATTGGTTCATTAAGGTAGGCCTAGCCCACACCTATCCCTCTGGTCCATTTGGCTATAAAAGAGAGCTGAGCCCCTCCTTTGGCAGATCATCTGAAGGCCTCACTAGAAGCAGAAAGAAGAACTCAGCATTGGACCATGGCTGAAGAAACAGTCTGCCTTACATCTTCCACCAATGAAGGAAGGCCAGGACCTCCAAGAGTGAAGCAAGATCCCTCCCCTAAACATTTTCCAGGGAACAGAGGGAGATGCCAAATCCAGAGGACCCTCCGGCAGCTCCGGAACTGGTACCCAGCCAGCACACTGCATGTCCTGCTAGGCACTGCAGCAAGCTTCCTAGATGGGAAGTGCCAGAAAGTATCTGAACCAAACCAAGGACATGCTGCCTGCAACACTCTCCTCAGCTTTGGGCCATCCGCCTTAAAGGACTACACAAGCCCAGTGAAGAAGCTAAGAGGAGAGCATCAACCAGCATTTACCTATGTCTGTTTTAAAAGATATTTTCGAGCCAGTCACGCCCCTCGAGCTGCAACTGACTGCACTGCTGATTTTTGTTACGACACAGTCGCTAAATCCATCCGAGGTGCCTCAACCAGTGCTTCAGAACCGCTGACAAGCACTCACCCCAGGCCTCTGTGTCAGCTAACCTGCAGCCGTCCACCCAGCTTCACTTGCCGAACTGCCTGCCCCTCACACCCGCAGCTGTCACCCTTCTTGAACTCTGTAACAGAAGCTGCAAGGCGCCGTGAAAAATGACTCAACCTTGTCGTGCATCAAGAACATCTCCAGCACAAGGCACATTGTAGTTCTGTCTCTTTGGTGCTTTATTGAAGGCCCATAGTGACACTTTGTGACCCATTGCCCCCTTTGAACTTAAACCAAGCGTCCTTGAACTATTGTGATTATTTACCATACCAACTACCCTCCTGTCAGTATCCAGAGTGCCCCACCTTTCCCCTTTTTTGAAACTGTTTGTCCTCTGTATTCCTTTACAGGGTGCTAGAACTGTCTTTGTGATAATAATTAAGTAGATATGTTTATACAACCTAGACAGGACAATCCCTTGTATCATTGGGCAACAATTGTATTTTTCACTGTGTTGCAACTAACCAATGATCCACAACCTTTCAGAGATAAACCTGCCATTCCATCCACATTACCAAAATTGGACAAGAAAGTTTATAATTTGCTTCTGTTTCCAATCGGTTCGGATCCCTTCTGCTGTAGTAGAGCTGTGGGGCTAATTGATGGTTTAGAAACCGATATTCACCCAACGATAAAAGTACTGTTGCAGGCAATGTTTAGAACATTGCTAGGTATTTCTAATAATCATGGATCTTAACAGAGAATGTGAAAGGCATGAGCAAGGATGTCCTGCACATCCTTTTTCAAGAGAGGACTTCCTCACAGCACCAAGCTTAATAAACCAGAGTTGCTGACTAGCCTCCAAGCTTGGGTAGAAGCCAGGGCCCCTGGGGAGAAGCCCCCAGGGGACGGTCTAGGGCCTGTGTACCAGAACACAGAAGACCTTCTGGGAGGGGTAGCAAAAGATGATGAGGAAGACAGCATAAGCAGTGTTTCTCGCCAACCATCTCTCCGGGGGTGGGGAGGAAGTGTCATTTCCCAACACTCCAGGGTGTTAGTGAGGTCAGTGGCTAGTGCGGAATCCCGCAGGTCCCAGACCACGGCACAGTCTCTAAGTGGCCTGGTAATTGTCCCAGCTGTTAATGATGTAGCAGCTAGAAAACTGTTGGAGGAGAGGAGACTAGCACTGGAGGAACAAAAACAGCTGGACAAGGGTGCAGTGGAGCAGGACAGGGCTGCCATAGAGATGCGCAGATTGGCATTCAATGAGTAAAAGGAGGCGAACACCTCTAGTGAAAGCAGCAGTATCGGCTCAAACCAAGGTGCCTGGGATAAACCCTGGCACCACATTCCCAAAGACTTTGGGCCTCATTACGAGGTTGGAGGTAGCCATGGTGCTATTAGCACCATGGCTACCCCCTTACCGTATTCTGGGTTCTTGGAATAGGGACTTACCGGGTCATTCAAACCTTGGAGGACCCGGTAAATCCCCATTCTGAGAACCATTTCCCATTCCCATTCGAGCCCCCTCAGGGACCTCATAATGCGGCGGTAAGTGGTTAACGGCAACGGCACCCTTACCGTTGCCATTAACCCCTTACAGCCAACCTCATAATGAGGTCCTTTGTGCAGGTTTATGAAGTGGGGCCGGATATGTTTGACTGGTTTGAAGCACTTGTGCTTGCTCTTCATCTACAGGATGTGGACAAGGTACTGTGGGGTGAAGCCCTGGTGAGTTGCTTACTGACACCAGGGACTGATGCAAATCTTCAGTTATCTTCCCAGGAAAGGCCTTTTTACGAGAGCATGGAGGCAGCCCTCCCCGGGAAGTTCTGTAAAACCCATGTACAGTATTTCAAGCGCTTCAGAGAGCTCAGAAAGAAAAGTGGGCAGACATTTGAATCTTTCACACACTTGTCATTGAAATATTTGAGCAGGTGGGTGGGTGGCTGGTAACAAAGTTGACACATTTATAGGGATGTACAATTCAATTGCGTGTGAGTATGTCTTCAAGACTTGTGAGGTTGACCTACAGCAGCATCCTGTGGACAAGACTCTAAAAGACTCGAAGAAGCTTGCACATGCTATTGACAGGTTTGTGAGTACTTGAGTTCTGAAAAATGTTCAGGCAAGCACACCCAAACCGGAAGAGAAATCTTCAGAATGTTTTTTTAACAAGGATGGGAAAGACAAAAGTCCCACTCAATCCTCGTCGAAGATAGGACCCCAAAAAGAATGAAGAGAAATCCCAAAATTTTAGTTCAGCCGTACACCAAGCAGAGTCACCCCTAACTCTGGGACACTAGTGTTCTCACCACCCAAAGGTTGTTTTGTGTGTAAGGAGCTGGACAAAAGGAAAGGAGATCCTGCTTGTCAGGGGTTACTCAAGCAAGTCATAGTGAATGTTGTACTCGTGGAGGTGGCCATAATTAGTATGTGCCTCATAGAGGAGGAATTCCCCTAGGCAAAGGAGCGGCCAAATAGGGATTGGTTACACTTAGTGGGAACGGTACCAGGTCTCCATAAGAGATCCCAGTTTCAACTAATACTCAACTCTATTTAGAACATGTGCATATCAATGGACACAAACCTCCTGCGGTGCGAGACACCGTGGCTAGCCTCACTGCTGTCACCCACAGTGGGCACAGCAGGTGTGGGGTGTAATCAAAGGCCTCAAACCAATGGAACTGAAGGGCCATGTGAAAAAGCCTACCTGTCATTATCAAAGGAAAGGCAGCATTTGTATTCACAAAGGAAGAAGAAACTCAAAGGCGCCTTTCAGATGAAAAACAGGTTTTTTAAACACTGACACAAAAACAGCTTTGCATGTGTGTTTGCAAGTTAAAACAAGACATGAGAAAAATGTCCCCCTGCCAACATAAAGCTTTCAGGGAAAAGACATGGGGCCTCATTACGAGTCTGCAGATCTCTAAACAACGGTGGCGGTAAACCCACCGCCACCGCTGTTTCCGGACTGACAGATTACAAGTTCTGCAGGCGGGTGGTGTCACTCCCTCCAGGTCTGACCTGGTACCGTTCGGATTTCATTGGTCTAAATGAAAACAACCGTTTTGGTGTCTTTCCTGAACATGTAGTGGGATGAGGCTGCTCTTAAAAGATCAAGCAGGGTGTTCCAAAGCTGGGATGCTAAAACTGGCAAGCTACTCCCTCCTGCTTTCTTGAGTTTAAACTTGATGACCTTGAGACTGTTGGCCTGCGAAGTTCTGATAGGGTGTACTAAGGTATGTTTAGTGAATTTGACCGCTAGATATATGGAGGCCAGGTTGGCGAGACATTTGTAGGTGAGGTTTAAGGCTTTGAATTTGATTCAATCTTTGATGGCGAGCCATTTAGTGGTGTGGCTGGCATATGAGATATGTTGTGTTCTCGGGATGCTGAACGCCGTGCTAAGGGTGTTATTTTGGAGTATTTGCAATTTTCTGATGTTGTGTTTGCTGGTACAAAGATAGAGAGCATCACAAGAGTCTAGTTTGGGCAGAATGAGGGCTCAAGCTAGTGTGATGCAACTGTCGGTGGAGAGAAAAGGTTTACAGGCATAAATAGGTTTACATGTGTAACTGGTGGCAGAGGCCCTGGTGTTAACTTGTTTGTTTAAGTTCAAAGCAGAGTCCAAATAGAATGCTAAAGTCTTCACCTCCTTGGAGACTTTAATATTTAGACCGTCAATGTCAAATAATTTGAATCGGTTACTGAGTTTGTTTAATCTGTTGATTGAGCCAATGAGTAAGAGCTTGGTCTTGTCGTCATTAAGGCTGTGAGTGGCCATCCAGGCTTGTATTAAAAGGTAGATTTTGTTGATCAGTGCCACGTCTGTCTCATAGTCTCCTGAGATTGAATGCGTATCTGGGTGTCATCCGCATAATCAGTGTAGGAGACACCCAGATTGTCAAGTTTATCAAATAGAGGCTTAATGAATATATTGTACATGGTGGGGAAATGCAGGAGCCCTGAGGGACTCCACAAGTAACCAGCACTGGATCTGCTGCTGACGTGGGAAAGAAAACTCACATGGAGCGATTCTCTAAGATTGATTGGATCCATGCCATAGCTTCCTTTGAGAAGTGGGCCACTGAGGCAAGATGATTGCACAGCACTTTATGGTCCAGCAAGTCGAAGGCGGCAGATAGGTCCAGGAGGAGAAGAATGGCTAATTCACCTTTATGCTTCAGCTCGTCCATTTGGTTTTTTAAATCAATGAAGGCAATTTCTGTCTCGTGTTGTGGTCTGAAGTTAAGTTTCAAGGGGTGTGGAGTTGGAGGATCGGTACTAATGGTCCCCTGCCCACCTTCTATTTGTGGTTAGAATTTAGCCTGAAGCCTAGCACATGGTTTGTCCGGGAACCAACTCCAGGGTTCCTGAGTAATTTGATGCTTGATGGGGTGACAAACCCTTGTTAGGTGTGGGCCAGGCTGGACCCGTGTGCCCAGTCTTAGCAGTTGAGCTATCTTTTACCGTCTAATAATAGTCCAGTCTTTTGGTTTGTAGACATGGTGTTTTATTGGTGTACACTACCAAAATGGTCAATATGGCATTGTGAGCCAGAGGTGATGAAACAAAACAGCCGGCGTGCATTTCAACCAAAGTCTTTATCAAGACTGTGATTAGTGAGGTGAGTGATGTGATAAGTGTGAGAGTTTGGAAAATGGCGCAGTGACATCATAGGGGAATTCCAAAATTAGTGTATAGATATTACAGATTGTTACATCATAAAGACCACAGTTTTACATGAGAGCAATTTTAGTCACATAGTAGGTTGGAGCAGAAAACATTGGTTTCAGTGTAGGTGGTTCAATGTGAGTTTGTGGTGGTTACAAATACAATCAGCATTATATTTGACATTTAATATTACAGAATATAAGCATTGTCAGCATTACGAGTTATTAGATTGGTTAGAGGGACACTGTACCAAGGAAGGAAGAAGGGGAAGAAAAAGTTTTGGAAAATATGTTAGAGCCAGTTGAATAGAAGGGCTGAATGGTGAGTTGAGATAGAGTTAGGGAGAGTAAGAACAGTGGCGCTTACCAGGGGTGGTATATCAGGAGGCTTGTGATGGAGCTAGTTATTGATCACCCACGTAAGGGTTCCAAAAAGAAGGCTGAGTAGCCTGATCTGTAAAGAACCAAGGGCACTGGGTTAAGTCATGCAAGTTTTGCCCTGGGAGTAGTTAGGAGATCAGGGTTAAGTTGTGTGCCAGGGGATGCCGGTTTGGATCTGGCGGGAGGCTGCCGGCGTACAGTAAGGTAGCTAGATAGTGCCTAGAAACAATGTTTTTATTGTGGGCAAGTGCCCCAATTGTGGTAAGGCAGATTGTAATAGCGTGTAAACTAAGCCCATAGTAAGGGTAGGGTGCTGGATGAGGCGGAGTGCATGGTTATTGTAGGAGACCCCTGTGGGGTGGTGTCTACAGGGAGACGAGGGTTGTACTGGCATAGAGGCCGCTTGTTGGATTGCACACAAGGAAAGGTGGAGGCTAGGTAGACCTCTGCCGTGTGCGAACAGGGAATTACATTACGTGGGGAGGGAGGCATGCGGATGGTGCCTGCGCGTGATATTAGGGCAGTGTCTCAGATAATGGCGGGGCCACGGCTCATGGCCCGTGGTCACAGAGCTGAATGGCCAGGTGGTGACAACCGTGGTGGGATGGCAGGGCGCAGTGAACCCAGTGGGAGGGGTTGGATGTTGCCGCCCGTTAATGCAAACCAATAGGCCCTTCAATAGGACTGAGGCCAAGTAGGAAGGGGGATGGGCGTGTGGCCCCATGAAGATCGGTTTAGGAGCTGGTGGGTGTAAAAATTAAAAATCACCTCTGGTTCAACACTACATGCAGATGAGACAAACGCCTGACGATCTTTTATGGTGGATACTAGAGAAAGTTAAGTCAGGCCCAGGGACAAAACACCATCTTTTGTGATTAGAGAGCCATTGCATCCACAGACTGGATAGCATTGACAATGGCCTCAATGAGCAGTACACACCATTCTGTACGTAATCAGCAGTCAGAGTTTGTGTTCTCTCCAGAGCAGCCATGTCTAAGCACCTATTTCAGCATGCCCATTCGATTTCATCCCTCCTTTGGCACCTCGGTTTAGGATCCCCCATGAGTAGGATATTTCTATACTGCACTCCACCAGCAGCCTAAGGGGAATTGCTCTGCCCGAGCTAACCAGGCACATACTTCTCACAATGCATGCATTGGAGGATCTCCATTTGGAAGTTTCTGCTTTTTTCAGCAATATATGACTAGCACCAGCAGGCACTTGATTGGTGCTTTTTCTTTTAAAGTCCACTTCTACTCACATCCCCTCAGGCACCATGTTACCCATGATACAGTATGGGAGAAGAAATTGAGTGCAGGGGAAGATACAGGTAACTCAAGATCCTCTTTCAGCCCCCTTAGCTCTTTCTTGTACATATATCCTTCTCCGCTTCTAGCAAATAGAACGTGCGCCACAGGTAGGTGTTGACTAGCCGTCGGGACACACCCCCGGGGGCTAACCAATCAGATGGGCAGGACAGAACCAGCACCCACCTTTTGTCACGTGAACCACTCCGCCACAGTGTCCAGTTGCTTAGCAACAAGCTGAGGGCCTCTAGGTCCTTGGATTACGGCACATACGCGCTGGTGCCGTTTAGAAACAACAGGATTGGACGAGGAAAGGGAAACTCGCGGCCCGTGGAGAGAGAGACACATGCCAGCCCACCTACCTGGGCTTGCAGATGTCACACCAGGTAGGCTTTGCTCCCGGGCCTGCACACCTTTTGTCCCTTGATTTTAGCGAGGGGACAGGTTAGTGGGTTTTAGATCCCCCTGTAGTTGATCTAACGAGGGAATGCCGCTACCCTTTTGTCTCCCTGTAGGCTCGCTTTGATTTTCTTGCAAATCTAGAGTCACTCGCACAGACGAGTAAATGAGGCGAGAACCAGCGAACCGCTACTCCCTATTCATTAGGAGCAGCACCGCAACACGGACACAGAAAGGGCAGCAGACCAGGGAAACATATCAGGCAACAACGATAGGCTAAATTTACCTTTTCCTTTATTGACTACCACATCGGCAAATAAATATCCTGGTTGTTTATAGAACAAACAGGGGAAACATGTAATTCAGTACACACCCACTGACTCTTCACAGGGAGCCCGACTTCTGTTTCGAGTCCCAGCTTGACCCAAAGACTGTGTCCTGTGACGCGTAGTTTTCTGGCCACTCGGTTCAGCCACGGCAGCTTTGCGGGTACTGGCATGCAGCACCAATCTTGAGTTTAAAGATTGGCCTTCCCCTCACGGTAAGACACCTTTTCTTCCTGATCAGGGATAATTTCTTCTACATGTAAAATTTACCCAGAACCACCAGCATGCATGGTCTTAACCATGGTTTCATGCATACACAACAGCACCATGTTGCAAACAATTACTTAAGTTTTCCTTCTTTTTCCTCATAGGGTACTTTAACTCTGCCCTGACGAAGGTGTCTTCACAAGTCTTTTCCTGAACCACCGAAACACGTATTCCAGCAAGGGGGATCCACCGGACCCCTGGTTTGGTAGACAACCAATGGTCCGCTTGGACTAACATAACACCCGCACACACTTGGGTATTTAGGAGACAGCAGTGCTCTATTAACTAGTCTGTATCCCATCCCCGGCACGCATAGGCAGACGCAATGAGGGTTTCTTGATTCACGAACTAAACCGCCATGAACTCTTCAATTCAGGAGTTGACTTTCTAGTTTGGCTAAGAACAAAAGACTTATTAGCAAAAGCCATTAAAATCATTGTATGGCAGATCGAATGAAAACGTTTTTCATGAACCACACTGTTATGAACTCTTCAACACAAGAGCAGTTCTTATGTTTGCTTGTTTAGTGCAGCTATTAAAACGGTTGTACAATTGAAAAAGATTTTGCTACATATCAGAGTAATAGGCACCTAACAGTCTCTCGAGAAATGTAAGTATAGAGAGAGAGCCCAGTCACTATTGAAGACTAAGGGCAGTATTCTTGATTCATAATTGTTTAATATTTATTCTTTGTCCAACCGTTTTTCTTTTCTATCACCCGTGACCAATTTTGGAGACACATTTCTTTTCCCTCAGCACTGGTGTCTGTTCACATTCAACTATTCTTTTCTTTCTATCTGTAAACCAAGATTGGGTTTTTTGTTGACCACTGTTTTTGATGAAATGTTATCCTGCATCTGTATGCGCTCAGTACAATGGACCGCATACTAGAGAATTGTAAAGAGTGTCAATAAAATTTCTTTCCTTTTAGCTTTATTTTGATTCAATGTTGTTTTGAAAATGTATTGTCCATTGCCAAAATACTGAACAACAATTACAACAATCTTTTACTTAATACGTCACAACATGTATGTTGTTTTTCTGTATAAATCATATACCTAATGAGGTGACCAGGATCTGACTCAGTCCAGGCCCAATGATGGGTGCTCCACCTACACAGAATAATTCTCAGCTTGGACATGCCATTTTTCAGCAGCACGTTTTCTCTTGTTGTTTCCTAATTTTTCTTTCAGAATTCCCCAACAGAGACCAAAGAAGGGAGATTGGAAAAACAAACAGCTAAATCCCCCTGCATTTATTTTAAAGCAAAAGTGTGTGTGAAATAATAATTGCCATATGTATTTGCATACATTTGTAAGACAAATTGCTAGCCTTTTAAGCGTATAGGAAAATCAAGTTTGCACAGCATTACACATGTACATGACTTTTGTTCATTGACCAGTTTGATTATTTCTTAAAGTGTAATCTGTAAAAAAGAAAAATATTGTTATTTTTGTGATTTATTTGTGTAACAAGAAGTTAACTGTGAGTCCCAAAGAAGGCGGTGTGCGTAGTTTATTGTGGTTTCTGTTACTTCTAATTTAAATAAATACAAATATATTTGCTGTACACTGGCCTAGTTCTTGGCTCATTGGTGGTTTACGGGGAGGGATCCAAGGGGTATTATATGAATTGGCCCACACCTAAGGGCCCTGTCTGCTCCGTGTCCGCTGCCTGGCAGGGTCTGCGGGTTCTCTCCTACACCCCCCACCCTCACGTGTACACAGAGGCTGAAGGGAACTCCATACGTTGAGACACACTGAATAATTGGATCAACTAACATTTCTTTGAAAGTCCGTTCCCTCCACAAACTTCATTGACTCTCATCCTCACACCTGGACTGTCTCACCTCTCACTCCACCCCATCCATACTCCTAGCTTTTCTGGCTCTGCCGTGTTGCTGCGCGCGTTTCACCTGTCATGCCAAAGTCGAATTTGGCTGTGCCCAGTTGCTGCATGTGTTTCACCTTGCCGTGCCAAATTCAAATTTGGCTTTGCCCTGTTGCAGCATGTGTTTCACCTGTCATACCAAAGTCGAATTTGGCTGTGTCCAGTTGCTACATGTGTTTCACCTAGTCCTGCCAAAGTAGAATTTGGCTGTGCCCAGTTGCTGTCTGTGTTTCACCTGTCATACCAAAGTCGAATTTGGCTGTGCCCAGTTGCTACGTGTGTTTCACCTTGTCCTGCCAAAGTTGAATTTGGCTGTGCCCAGTTGCTGCGCGTGTCTCACCTTGTCCTTCCAATATGGAATTAGGCTGTGCCATGTACAGCCTCTACATCCTGCACCCTGCCCCTCCTCCTCCCCTCCCCTTCCAATCCCCCCTTCTCTCCTAGCATTCTTTTCTTCTTCTATGTTGATATATTGCCCCCCTTCTGTTTCAGCCCCCCATTTCTCCACTCCCGTCCACCCTACTTGCCCATTTCCCTATACCTTCAAACTGCTTAACTACTCTGAGCGTAGTTATGCCCAGCAGTTTACCTTTCCTACACTCCTCTCCCCTTCCCCTTCCATACACCCACCCCATTCACTGTATTTATGTCTGCCACAATATAGCTGTTTGTTGCACTTCAATTTAGCATTGTATAGCAGCCTGTCTGTTTTAATCCGAAACACCCCCCCCCACCTTTACCCTATTTGTTTAAGGCATTTTGAAAAACTAAGGACTGTTGTCAGATAAGACAGAGTTATCTTCACTGTTATATGTATTATCTGCACGTATTCATGCACTTACCTGGCCATGTGCAGCCCTGTATCATTCAGAAAGTCAAGGGCTCTGAATGACTGTTGTCTTTCTCCCACTGTTCCCCCTCCCCTCTTGTAGCGCCTTGGAACACTTCTCTATGCATAGGCGCTATACAAATAAATAATAAATAAATAAATACATAAATAAAATGAATAGGGCTGAATAAAAGAACTGACAGTAACTGTTTATTGCGTGACACTTAGCTTCGAGCGGGAAAGAACTCTCTGTGTTTAGGGTGGCCTGTCAATAAACCATTACACAGGCCAATATATTGATGGGCCTGATTGTGGCATCAGTGGGTTTGACTGAATGAGTAGAGTTAAGCTGGCGAGGTGAAACGACCCAGCGCCGAGTAGCAGTGAAAAACTCCATCCCTGTCCCATGTCTGTTGGGTAATGATCTTTCTGAGCACAAGATAGTCACATCGGCTATCCGATAGAGGGCCAAAGAGACCGCCAGATTAAACACTCTCAGAGCCTCAGGGCCTGAAGTGCTTCCATAGGGCTTTTTAGAGGGACCGACGTGTCTGATAGGCCCTAGTCCAGTTCCAGGAGCTGCTGGAGAAGGGTCAGTAGCCTCTGAGGACTGTACATTGGTAGCAGGTGACTCAGTGACTGGAGAGCTGTCTGGCGCAGTGCAGAAGTCTGAGGTGGAGGACCAGGTAACCGCAGAACTGAAGGGCCTGCCTATGCTGGATGAGTTTGCATCAGCTGAGGGTTTGGATCAGACTGACTTCTTTATAGCCCAGAAAGAGTGCCCCACTCTTGCGGGTCTGTGGAAGCAGGTGGAGAAGCAGGCCCCTGGACTGTTCAAAGTGAACTGGGAGGATGGAATCCTGTACAGTGAGCCAAAAGACTCTGAGGGTGAGGGAAACAGAAGGTTGGTGATTCCCCCATGCCACAGAAAGTTCCATTTGGATTTGGCTCACCAAATTCCTTTGGTGGGCCCCTTGGGAGTGACTAAGACATTGGAAAAATTGTCTGTGCAATTCTATTGGCTGCAATTTGGCATAAAAGTTAAGGAATATTTCTGACCCTGCCCGACTTGTCAAGCTTCTGGCAAGGCAGGTGGTGCCACAAAGGCCACCTTAAAGCCACTACCCGTGATTGGACAGCCTTTGGAGAGAATAGGCATGGATATTGTGGGCCTTCTGATCCTCAAACCAAGGAACAGATACATCTTAGTGGTGGTAGACCATGCAACAATGTAACCACAGGCTGTCCCTCTGGGGCAAATCAAAGCCCCTGTGGTTGTGAAGGTTCTGATTGGGATACTCTCCCACATTGGATTCCGCAAGGAAGTCATTTCTAACAGGGGATCAAACTTCATATCAGCGTATATGAAGGATATGTTGGAACAGTGTGGATACACCTACTGGTTCTCTACATCCTTCCATCCACAAACAATTGGGCTTGTTGAGCAGTTCAAAAAGACCCTGAAAGCATGATAGGTGGCTTGGAAGAGCAGCTGAATACAAAATTGGATATTCACCTGCCATGCCTCTGTTCCCCTACGGGGAGGTGCCACAGAAGGGAGTAAGGTTTAGCCCCTTTGAGTTTGTGTTTGGGTTTGGATTCCCTTTATGAGGTCCCCTCAGTCTGGTGAAAAAGGGATGGGAGAGCAACCCCTCATCCCCTACACGAGATGTGGTGGACTATGTACTTGGTCTTCGGTCTAGAATGGCAAAGTACATGGAACAATCAACGAAAAACCTAAAGGCCAGTCAGCAGCTGGTGAAGCATTGGTCAGGCCCTGGCTTTGCTGACTTCTTTCCTCTCCAATCAATCCTCCCAGAGTGACTTGGGTCCTTTCTCTCCTCTATCTCTATCTCTACCTGTGGTCTTCTCCAGGGGTTTAACCTCTCCATGGCTGTTCAACCAATACCTGGCACTTCTTGCCACTGCATTGCCGCTCTCTGCCCCAACTTCAGTGCTATATGGATGACACTGACTGTCTGCTATCCAAGAGTGGTGTGACGCCAATGATCTCTGCCTTAATGTCAGTAAGACTGAGATTCCCCTCATCGGCACACCCGCTCCCTCCTTTCCTGTCACTCTCTGGCTGGCCTCTCTTGGCCCTCTTCCTGCTCCCACCTGCGAGGCTAAAAACGTCAGGGTCATCTTCAACTCCACACTCTCCTTCTCTCCTCACATCTCTGATATCTCTAATGAGTCCCACTACCAGCTGCACCTCCTCATAGGTATTCCTCCTTTCCTCTCCTTCCCCCAGAAGCTTACTGTCTGCAGAGTTATGGTTCTCTCTAAGCTGAACTACTGTAACAGCCTTTTTCTAAATCCGCCTGCTTCTACTCTCCGCCCTCTACAACTCATCCAGAACAGGACTGCAAGACTTGTCCTTGGCCTCAAGCCCAGGGATCGTATCTCTTCAGGACTGAAATCTCTGCACTGGCACCCAGTGGCTGCAAGGATTAAGTTCAAAACCCACTGCATTGTCCATAAGGCCTTCGACTCTGTCTTCCTAAATATCTTCATTCTCGAGCTCTCCGCTCATCCGCCTCCAACTGCCTCAGAGTCAGTTGCTTCTCCAAGCAATGAGTTGGTGGTAGATCTCTTTCTTCGGCTGGGGCCTCCCTCTGGAACAGCCTCCCTGCCTCCCTGAAACTTGAGGAGAACCACCTCTGGTTCCGGAAGCACCTCAAAACCTTCCTCTTTGCTTCTACTCTCTCTCCTCCTCTCCACTGCTGAACTCCTGGCTGAAACTGAAACTGCACTGGTTACCTGGCCATCCTCTGATCTCAGGCCCAGGTCACTACCCCCACCAGTTGCACACCTGCACTGCCTCCCTGGCAACCCCCACACTTGGGGATGGTTTTTCTGTATCCCTACAGTCCCCTACCAGCACTTGAAACCAGATGTCTGCACTTACCCCTGCACCTGCCACCAGCTGGCCACACTTCTATTTACTGCTGTTATTTATTCTATTTATTTTTTATTGTCGATCCCATATACTGCACTTTCCCCTCCTCCTCCCCCCCACACTTTTCCCCTTGCCCCTTCTGCACTTGCACAATATCAATGACACCTGGCCTAGTATGATCCTTGTCTCTGTCTTTCCTCTGTTCCCTCTCCCTTACTGCGTTGCACCTTGAAACACTTGTGTATAGGCACGTTATAATAAATTCCACATAATATCATATATCACTGGCATGACCAGAACGCCACAGTGACAGTCTATTCAGGCCAGTGGGTGTGGATTATGGAGCCCGTTAAACCCAGTGCCCTTCAGGACAAGTGGACTGGCCCTTACCGTGTGCTGGAAAAAGTCAATGAGGTGAATTATCTCATTGACATGAAAGGACCTAAACGGATGTGCAGTGTCTTTCACGTCAAACGGCTAAAGCCCCATTAGAGCTGGAGTGACTTGGTCATGGCCTTAGTGACTGATGGAGGGACTGAGGAGGAGATCGATCATCTCCCAGTCCTCCTGCACACTGAAGCCACAGAGGGGTCAGTTGAAGGTGTCAACCTTGCAACAGTCCAGTCACAACAGCAACTGCAGACAGTTTCCATTTAATGGGATAGTTTTCTGGTCTGTTTTCGTGAACTCCGGGTCACGCAAATTGGTGTCCCCATGATGTGGACACTGGAGACAGCAAGCCGGTGAAGAGTAGGATTCACTGAATGTCCGATAAGCTCTGGGGCACCATCAAGGAGGAAGTTTACAATATGATATCCCTAGGATTGATAGAGCCATCCCACAGCCCCTGGACTAGCCCAGTGGTCCTGATCCCTAAAAAAAGCCAATGTTGTAAAGACTGAATTTTGCTTTTGTATGGACCACAGGGGGCTGCATTCATTCATGAAGACAGATGCTCACCCTATTCCTCGGGCAGATAAGTTAATTGACAAGCTTCATGCTGCCAAGTACATTAGTACCTTTGACCTCACTGCAAGGTACTGGCAGGTGACTTGACAGATGAAGTGAGAGAGATGTCAGCATTATCAACACTAGAAGGACATTAAAGTTCACTGTGATGTCCTTCGGATTGAAGAATGCCCCTGCCACTTTTCAGCAGATGGTTAACCAGGTTTTGTCTGGTCTAGTAAACTCCAGTGTCGCCTATTTAGATGACATTGCTGTGTTGAGCCACACCTGATTACTTACTTATCCCACCTGAAAAAAGTGCTTCAGGTGCTGCAGAATGCAGGTCTGCCTATCAAGGCCACAAAGTGCAGGGCACCGTGACTTACCTAGGACACCTGGTCGGTGGAGGTAAGAAACAACCTATCAAAGCGAAGGAGCATAATGTGAAGGATTGAGAAATCCCCACCTCAAAGAGGCAGGTGAGAGCTTTTCTAGGTTTCACAGGGGTACGACCGGTCATTCATCAAGGGTATTGGACCATTGCCATGCCCCTGAATGATGTTACTTCCAAGAAAATGATGAAGAAGGTTGCTTGGACCCCTTATTGTCAAACTTCCTTTCAAGATTTGAAGGATGGATTGTGCAGGGCCCCTGTTCTGAAAGTGCCGGACTATGGTCATTATCCAGACAGACGCCTATGATTTTTTCATTGGAGCAGTGTTAGTGCTGCTGAACGTTCAAGCGGTACAGCAACCTGTCACCTACATTAGCACACGATTGGCAACAAGGGAAAGGAACTGGGTCATCATTGAGAAAGAGACTTATGTGGTTACGTGGGCCATAAAGAAGCTGAAACCCTACATCTTTGGGTCACACTTTAGGATCCAGACAGACCTCCAGCCTCTTTGATGGTTAATGGCCATGCAAGGGGAGAACCCTAAGCTTTTCCATTGGGCCATATCCCTACTGGGATTAGATATGACCATCCAGCACAAGCCCGGCTCCCAGCATGGAAATGCAGATGGCCTCAGCCGGTACTTTCACCGTGATGATGAACCAGACCCTCAGTAGAGTGGTGGTTCCCATGTTGAGGCTGGGGGGCATGTGAGCAATTCAACCATCCGCACATGCTCACCTGGGCTTTTTTGAAATTTGAAATGAAATTGAATGATGGTAGATCAACCTATGGAAAATGGGTGGGGCTAATCTGCACACATTCTCCTTTGCTCACCGCACAACATACACATATTCCTGTGTACTCTGGCTGGGCATACACTACAGGCGCAGTGACCCCCCCTTGCCATATTTAGTTTGGATCTGACAGGTGGAGCACAGGATGCATTTCTAGAAGGGGGAGAGCCAACCCTTCCCCCTGCTATGTCAGCCTAATTAACTAACTAAGGCGCCATGAATCCACCCTGTCCTTTTGTTGAGCACTGTAGGTGGTGGCAGCATGCACATACTAATCATAGTTTATTTCAAACAGGCCCACAGGGGGTCTGGCTGCAGAGGATAGCAAAGGAGACATGAAACCACAACTCCTTTTATTTGCACTGTGTCAACCTAAAGCCAGCTCCCTCCCTCAGTATTGATTGTCCGTTAAATGCCATGTGTAGGACTGCATGTATTACAGTAGTCATCCCTGCAGGGGGACCACATTCAGAATGTATGACAATGTGGTTTGGGGGAGTCAGAGAGTCTCGTCTCGCCATAGCTTCAAGAGAGACCAGCCGCTTCAATCAGGAACCACAAAGAGCTCCATTAACTAGAGAGACCCTTTGAAACACAACAGACAGGAAGATGGGTCGGACATAGTAGTACATGTTTTCACACCTTTTACCTTTTCTGTTGCAAAGCACACTGGTTATGACCTCACGCATGCAGGAGATGGGGGGAACCAGGATTGGTTCATTAAAGCAGGCTTAGCCTACACCAATCCCTGCAGTCCATTTGGCTTTAAAAGAGGGTGAAGCCCGTCTTTTGGCAGATTATACAAAGGCTTCACCAGAAACAGAAAGAAGAACTCAGCATTGGACCCTTGCTGAAGGTACCGTCTGCCTTACATCTTCCACAAGTGAAGGAAGCCCAGGTCCTCCAAGAGGACCTCCAAGAGAGAAGTAAGATCCCTTCCCTAAACATCTCCCAGGGAACAGATGGAGATACTGAATCCAGAGTACCCTCCAGCAGCTCCAGAAATGGTACCCAGCCAGCACCCAGCGTGCCCCACTAGGCTCTGCAGCAAACTTCCTAGATAGGAGGTGCCAGAGAGTCTCTGAACCAAACCAGGGACAAGGAAGCTGCCTGAAACACTATCCTCAGCTTTGGCCCATCCACCTTAAAGGACAAAATGAGCCCAGAGAATAAGCTAGGAGAAGTACATTGACAAGCATCTACTGACATCTGCTTTCGAAGACATTTACAAGTCAGTCTGGCCCCTCAAACTACAACCGACTGCACCGCTGACTGTTGTTACACCGCAGTCATTAAAGCTGTCCAAGGCACCTCAAGCTTTGCTTCAGAACCACTGATCAGTACTGAGACAACGATTCCTGACCCTGAGCCACCGTGTAGGCCTGCCTGCAGCTGTCCATCCAGCTTTGCTCACCAATATGCCTGCCTCCTGATACCTGCAGGTGTCCCCGTCATGAACTCTGTCGCAGAAGCTGCAAAGCACCCTGAAACTGACTCGAACACCAAGAACATCTCCAGCACAAGGTACATATTGCTTCTGTCCCCCTGGTCCTTCTCTGAAGGCCTCTAATGACATTTTATGACCCATTGCTCCCTTTGTGCTGAAACCAAGTATCCTTGAACTATTGCAATTATTTACTATACCGACTACCCCCCTGTCAGTTTCCATAGTACAACCCTTTCTGTTCTGTCCTCTGCATTCCTTTACAGGGTGGGTTGTATGTTGTAGTGTGCTAGAACTGCCTGTTATGATCATAATAAAGTAAATATGTGTTTACAACCTTGACTGGACAGTCCCATTTATCATTGGGTAATAATTGTATTGTTGCTATGTTGCAACTAACCAACGATCCACAAGTATTTTCAGATAAGCCTACCATTCCGTCCATGTTACCAAAATCAGACAAGGAGGTTTATAATTTGCTTGTGTTTCCGATCTGTTCAGATCCCTTCTGGTGTACTAGAGATGTGGGGCTGATTGATAGTTTAGAAAGTGAGTCCCTGGACCGCGGTTGCCCTGGAAGTTGATTCATCACCCTTATCATTCCCAAATATCTATGGACACCCCCGCCTGACTGAGAAAGAAAACCTTAAGATCCTTGAATTCTCCTCTTCTCTGTCATTTCCCCAGAGTAGTTCTTTCATGGGACAGGAAAATGTGAAAGGGTCAACTAATAATGAAAAGTTCATGTACATCTCAGAGGGTATTCAAATGCCCAAAACGTTGGTAAAAGTAGTGACATTTTTAGGAAACTCCTACTTCTGAGGGAGACATCAAGGGTAAACAGGAAATTCCATTTGGATCTCTTACCCAAGGCAAGGGCAATGTATGCTATTCATTTAAAGTAATTGGTCATGGCACAAGGAACTTCTCCCTAAAATGTAATGCTCCCCCCCCTCACCCACCAGGCTAAGTCTCAAAACTGCCCAGGGCCTTCAGGTAGAAATGCTTCAGTTTTCTTTTGCCTCAGTCCTCTATGCCCAGACGTGACCCATGGATTTAAATTCCACAAAAAAGGAATACAATTTCTGTTTTCCGAGGGAGAAAAAAATAAGAAAAGCAATGGCAAAATCAACTACCTCTATGCGGGAAGTGAAAACATCTCTAAAATACCTGCTATCATTCAACAAAAAAAAGGGATGGGCCCAATGGGATAGTGGAAGTAAGGGATGTGTCATAAAACCAGAGTTAATACCGATAGACTGGAAAGGAAAGCAAGACGAAGAAGTGCACTGCATCCATGGGCACACTGAAACATACCTTAGGATCCCTATGAACATCCTTGGGACAGAAATGTGGGTAACAGTGGCCGTAATTCCCAGACTACCTTTTTAATTAAACATAGGTAGTAACATCCCACAGTTCCAGCATTTGTTGTCCCAAATTGTCCATATAGATCTCAAAATAAAGTCTACAGGTTCAGGCAGTCACCAACCCTCACCTAGGGAACCATCATAGATAAAAAATAAAAACTCTTTTTAGGTATATGATTCTCCCGGCTTTAATGATCTGCTAAGGAAACCTAATAACACCTCTTCAAGTTGTTCTTCCTTTAATACCGGGGAAAAAGGAGTGCTTTAAGGTGGAATCACTTATATGGGTTTGGGGGTGCTCTACTAGAAACCTGAATATAAAGGTTTTTTTGTTGAGAACCCAACCTTAATTTTATAAGGAAAAGACAATCTCCCACGGGGAAGTTTATGTGATGATTCATGGGATCTCGTCAATTCTCCCCAGTGGGGAGCCTTTCCCTGTGAGGCAAGAGAGGTTAGGCCGCTACCTATACTATTCCTAGGGGTGGCGGAAAGCAGTACCTCACAGGGAGAGACCCCCTCCTGGGGATAAGGACTCCCTTTCCTTTTGTGAACTCCCTAATACCCAACTGGGAGAAATCCCAATACCACCCAGATCTCCCAACAGGTCACTTACAAAAGCATCTTTTTGTTATGGAGCTGTTAAACCCCCCCATATGGATGCCACAAATACTGAGAAGAAAAAGAATGTAATGAAAATGAAGCGTGCTCAGTGGTTGGCAGCCAACCACATTCACTGAGACAAAGAAGATGAGGAGAGGAGTAATGAGTGCTCCAAGAAAACAGAAGCACGATCATGCATTCACACTGGGGAGGGACCAGCTGGCTTTAGCTAAAAGGAAAGAAGGACTAAGGCAAAGCATTCAGGAAGCCCGGGAATTTGAAAGTTGGAAACGTGGAGAGAGCAACAGGCATGAAGGCAGCCCAGCCCGGGAAGTTCGAACCTGGGAATGCGAAGCTGCAAGAACACTGACCCACAGTGACAGGGACATCCATGAATGGTTGGCAGAGCACTGTGTGGAAGCCAAGCTCCTGACCAGTGGAAGAGTGGGAAAGAAGC
The DNA here is from genome assembly GCF_040938575.1 of Ambystoma mexicanum. Taxonomy (NCBI): domain Eukaryota; kingdom Metazoa; phylum Chordata; class Amphibia; order Caudata; family Ambystomatidae; genus Ambystoma; species Ambystoma mexicanum. Next base: position 1,106,162,776 of record NC_090933.1, on the reverse strand, counting down.
CAGCAGTGTTGTGACTTTGTGGAAGTGGACTGTGTGGTCCTGCAACTGCACCAGAGCTATGTGACCGTATTCTCTGTGGAGCTGCAAAGACAAAGTGGGAGCGGAGTGAAGGATGGAGGAAGAGCTGAAGCAATGAGGGTTAGCCCATCACCCCAGGAATAACCGTTAATGCAGTCTCGACATGCTACAGGCAGCGGGAGATGCCTAGAGGTTTGGGGCAGCTCAAGAGTCACGAGAGCCTCTGGAGTAATCCCCCTCTTCACAGTAGTGATACCCAGAGAATCAAGAGTGAAGAGAATCTCAGGAGTAAACATCCTCATCACAGTAGTGATACCCAGTGTCGGGGGGAAATTCTGCCGGGGTCGGCCGGGCCGTCCGCAGACCTCCGGGGAGGGAGGCCCCAACTCCTCCCGTATATCCCAAAAGAGATAGAGTATGAGACACACGCAAGAAGCAAGGAGACTCTGCTGTTTATTAGACAAAACGGCAGGGATGCGTCAAGGAGCGTACGCGTCCGTCCTGACACACACACAATCGTGGGGCTCGCAGGCCCTTTTTACCTTAGTATGACGCGTTACTTGCGTCACTTGGAAAGTTTAGCAAAAAACCTATCTCCACTCTGGATTGGTTACTCGAGTGGTAGGGTTAGTATAGCATACATATAGAGAACGGTATTAGTGGTTGAGGGTTAGTCAGGTGGTATACCTGGGCTGTCCCTTCAATTTGATACATGAAAATTGTTACATGAAGACCTCTGAGGATTGGTCAATGTTAATGGCGTCAGTAATAGGAGCCCCATGTTCTGATTGGTCCGCTCGCGAGCCTCCCAGTCTGGGACTATCGCTGTTCCCAGCTCGCGGTGCACCTGTAATTTGCAACAATGTTTTAATATGGGAAGGTGTAAACAATGTGAGGATTTATTCATATGTTGGGAGGTCGACTACTCCCACTGCTGCAGATTTCCAATGAGTCTTTTAATTGTATATGCCTGTGTCTTGAAACGTGGGATTCAGGCGTCTCCTTCCTCCTGGGCTTGGCATCTTGTCAGGTTTGGCTTTGTCACGTGAGGTGGGACCGTGTTTGAGGCAAAATTCAACACAATTAATATTGTTTTTCCTACTGTGTGCCTGGTTTATCTTGCAGGTGCGACCTTGGTGTTGGCTTGCAGCGTGCGAGATTGCAACATCGTGCCCTTGGCGGTGTGCTCTTGCCGGGCTCATTCTGCAGGGTCAGCAACCCAGTTCTTGGTCATTCAATGTTCATGGAAGCTTTTGCTTGCGGCCTACTTGGGCCTGGTGCATAGGTGGAACCGCTTGATGCAGAGCGCTTTAGGTTACGGTATCATATTGCTCTATCCTCAGTATCGTGTCTCCGTTATATTCTTCATTATGGTACATGGTTCTTAGAAGAAGCGTGAGCAAGCCTTTTTAGATAAGTTCATGATGCGTCTTGCGTTTCTGCATTTTGAGAGCCTATGTGGAAAATAATAAAGATGCACGTCCGTGAGTATTTCTGTCGCCTACGTCATAGCACTGAGTATATTCTTCGTGTGGATTGGTGTGGGAGTGTCCGGTGTGCATGTTTGCACAGGTGTGCTGACCGTTGGCTAGGTCGTCATGGCATCTCTAACGACGTGTAGGTTTAGTCGAGTTGATCCGTGCCGCAGGTGTCGGCATGGACAGGGCGGGCTGCTGGGCAGGTAGATGGGCACATCCGTATGTTCCTGTACCAGGGTATTTGGTCGTCTGGTAGATAGGCAAACTCCTCTCGTGGCGGGTGTCTAGGCCGTGATCCTCCAGGCCAGGCGCGAGAGGGGAAGGGCGGGAGCCTGTTCTTCCATTCTCCCACTTCAGTCCCCCCTCTGGTCGACTTGTCGACCACAAACATATCCTTTTCTTTATCTCCTCTTACTCTCCATATTTTAGTTATTCCTCCCAAATGTCCATAGTGGTTAACATGGTCTTCAAATGACCAATACATATATTCACAGGTTCCTCCAGGAGTGCAGTATACCCATTTCCCTATGTAGCTCCTTGGGTTTCTTGGGTTTTCGAGCTTCACAGATGGTGGGTCCAGGTGGTTGGTGATGATCTGGTTGCGCAACTTCTCTCTCTCTCTTTTATGATTGTGCCTGTGTGTTGGCCGTCATCTATTGGCATCAAGAGATGTATACCAACCATTTCGATCATCTCGTCTGTGGTGCGTGCCTTCCGGGCCTTCCAAAATCTTATTATGATCACTGCAGCTCCAGCCAAAATAGTACATCCAACTATAATCTTCAGTCCATCTGACAGCCAAGATGGCATTCATGACCATAATATTGAAAACCAGCTCTCATCCGTTTTCACACCTTTACTTTCATCCATCATTTTTTAGTGCATCTGGGCCAATTGTGACACAGCTTCCGTGAGTGTACCATTGTCAGCATCGTTAGCAGGAATGAATGTGCAGCATGATTGTCCTATCTTTGCGCAAACTCCTCCTTCCATTGCTGTGAGGAGGTCCAGTACATATCTGTTCTGTAGTGCAACCATTCTTACTGCTCGCAATTCCTCTTTTATTGCGTTGAATCCATTTACTGTAGAGTTAATTGTCATCATTAGTTCCCACCTAGTTATCTGGAGCCATTTCGCGTTTGCGTAGGCCTGCAGTCCAGGATGTATTATTGAGGAGAAGAACATAGCTGCTCTGCTGAATAGTCTGTGTTCCGGCGGAATTGAGGTGAGTGCTGTTTCCGACCTTCCCCACAGGTAATTTCCTGTCAGAGGTTCTCCTTGTCTTTTCCTTCTGTTGAGGAGAGTGTTGTTGCCGTTGCGTCGGTTCTCTGGCCCTTTCCGAGGCTTTGCAGATCTCCTCTTCCTTTTGTTCCCTTCATCCATCTTGGGGAAATTCGCCATATTCACATGCTTCCGGGGTACCACTAGTGATGGTACATTAACGTGTACTATAGTGCATACACCATTCCACAAAGGGGGCAGTGTGTGGTACGCCTTGTCTCCACAGGCCCAGTAATGGTCCATTACTACTGCTGTTCCTGCTCCCCCCTCAGGTAACTCCATCACGCTTTCACAGTTGGTGTTGTATCCTACATCCACCTCTCCTTTATGTTGGTAGCATACCTTTGGCGCAGTTAGCGGCAGTATTGTTATTGGGTCTTCATCCTTCTCCATCCACGTGAGCATGGGTACGTACTTGATCCAAGTCATCCAACATCTATGGTTATGTCCATCAATAGTTGAAATATTTTCTCTTGTTACCATGTTGCTGCTAACCACTCCTATGTCCCATTTGTTGTCCATGTACACCTTCCCTGTTATTATCATCAGTGGTCTTTCCCAACATCCGTTTTTACCAGGGACTTCAGTAGCGTACCAATCACATGGTAGGTATTGCAGTGTTACTTTCTTTGTTTCTCCTTTTTCAGGACCACTTGTTATGTATTTGAATCCTTCAGCATGTAAACTGCTCTTGTGGTAACTCAAATAACTCTTAAGGAAGTTGTTTTCATATGGATATGTATCTCGTGTTTTCCACACCAGATGCACCACTGTCCCTTGGAATCTTCCTTTCGTATGGAACAGTGCCAGGTATAATAATAATAATAATAATTAGGCATTTATATAGCGCTACGAACCCTCAGGTATCTGAGCGCTGCTCATTATTACCCACGGTGTGTGGTGCTCATTTATCGACCTCGGAAGGATGAAAGGCTGAGTTTGGCCTTGCCAGGATTCGAACCTGCGTTAACAGGCTCTGCACGGATGTCAAAGCGAGCGCTCTACTCGCTGTGCCACTTGACCGGCAATATACATTGTGCTATTTTTCCATCTATCTCCGTGGCAACAAAAGTTCGAGAAGCGCTCATGGCGTATGGGATCAATGAGCAAACGTAGCAGCTGTCGTCTGTTGTCTGCTTACCTATGTGGGTCATGTGTTGATACCATATGTTGTTTGAGATGTGTGCTGAATCTTGTACATAGTTGTCAATGCCTTTATTATCTGAGTATGTGCTGCGTTTAATTCTATTTTCCTTGTGTGGGATTTTACTAGTACCACCTGACATAACACCTGTTGCAGCTGGGGGTGGGGGTATATTAGGTTTGGGTACAGCAATAATATCAATAGCATAGCTGTACTGCCATACAGAGGCAGCCAAGAACCCGGTGATCATTAAAACCCCTATCAATTTTATTACAAATGCTAATTTCACCGGCATTTTGCTCTTACCTTGCTGCAGTCCGGCAGTTTATTCTTGCGACGTTACAGTTGCCCGCCTGAAAATTCTTAATATGCTCGTTATTAAGGTTAGTTATTGTTATTAAGCTCTCCCTATCAAGTAGTCATTCAGTGCCCAGGCGAAGAGCTGTTCCCACGCCAATCTAAGCGATCTATCTCTTAGGGCAGGCAAGTATGGTTGGAGGTGGGGCATTGAATGTTCTATGGCCAAGAGGAATGCTGTGTAGTAGACACGTACCCTCCTTCTTTTCAGGTACGTTGGCCGTTTTATTTCATATACAAATTGGTGTGACAATTCTCCTAGGTAATTATCGTCTGAGGGTACCATCTACTCCTGGGCAGTGAATTGGTTAGTTATCTACTTTCTTAACAGTACAATAATACGCTTTACCTGCATGTGCGAGAGAAAAGGAAGAGAACATTCAGGTGTTTACATGTGTATATGTGCAAAACAATGTCCTTCAGTTCCGTTATTACTACAGTGGGTAAGGGGTCAATGGGCAGAGGGTTTGGGGCTCAATTGGCGGAAGTCTCTTTACCCTTTGATCGTGTAACCATGGGGTGGGCGGTATGGGGATCACCCCTTTCTTTTCTAATAGTTGTCTCTGGGGAATCTGGGGGGTGGCAGGGTATGGAGACACTTAGGCCGTTAGTTGCGGTAGAAGTCTCTTCCTTCGTTGGTGACGCTGCTGTTGTTCTTTCAGTGGCCCTGTCGGTGGCGCTGGGGCGGGTCTGGAGTTTGTAGATCTTTATGTCGTGTAGGTGGTTCCAGGCACGTTTGTCCTGTAGTTTTACTGCTCTCGTTGATACCTCCTCTACCAGATGGGGGCCAGTGAATCGTGGACTGTTCCACTTTCTGTTGAAATTGCAAAGTAGTATGTGGTCACCTTTAGCAACTTTGCACAGTCTTTCCTTTTCTAATTCTTTATCCACGTCCTCTTGTTGATCGCTGTTAGACCCGCCCCACGTGCGCTCGAGCTGTTGAGACACAAACGCTACACTAGTAATCAAAGAAGACACATATTGGTACATTTCATCACCAAGGACATCTGCAGTACTCTCGTGGTCAGTAAATGCTCTTGATGTTGGCGTTAGGGGAAGGCGCATTTGACGTCCGGTAACCACCTCGTGAGGGGTGAGGTGGTGGTCGGAACCTGGTCTATTCCTTAGTTCAAATAGGGCTAGCGGAAGGCAATACAACCAACTCTTCTTTGTTGTTTGCTGTATTTTTGCAATTGCCTCCTTTAATAGGCCATTCAGGCGTTCACATATACCGTTGGCCTGTGGGTGGTATGCACATGCAAATTTATGCTTGATGTTCAGTAAGGATGTGATGTGCTGGAACATTTCGTTTGCGAAATGTGGGCCATTATCTGACAGCAGTACCTCGCACACTCCCCACCTGGGGAAGACATCCCTCACTAGGAATTTAGCTGCTCTAAATGCATCTGGGTGTGAACAGGGCCCTGCTTCAATCCACCTCAAGAATGGGCATACTACTACAATCATATACCTATTTCCTTGACATACGTTGATCATATCAACATAGTCAATATGGAGATGTCGGAAAGGTCCCTCTCGCCGGGGTACAGTACCTCTTATCACCTTCAGAGTGTGACCGGCCGTAAACTGTTGACATGTGAGACAATTGCTGATAAACTTTGACACATGAGAATTTAACTTGGGGCAGAACCAGTCTTCCCTAATTCGTGCTGCAATTACTTCCTTGCCTGTGTGGGCTGGGTGATGTAGTTGGCTCAGGGCGGTGTTCAATAGTGCCAGTGGTATTACAATCTTTCCAGTGTCACCCTGGCGCCATAGTGCGTCGGTTGGTGACATTGTGCATCCTCTTTTTACCCATATTTCCTTTTCGGCCATTGGTGCAGCCGCTTGTAGCTCCATAATCTGTGTGGCTGGGAGATGGGTGTACCCTTCTCTTATCAACATCTCCTTAGCCATTCCCCTCCCTCTCCCTCTCCCTCTCTGTGACTCTGGGGGGTTCCATATCTCACCAAAGTATGCAGCATACTTCGCATGTGCGTCTGCTGCTGCATTCCCTTTTGAGATGTGGTCTTCACCATTGGTGTGTGCGGTGCCTTTGACCAAAGCTAATTCTTGGGGGTCATTTATTGCTTCAATTAGTTCAGCCAATAGGAAGGCGTGTTGCACTGGAGTGCCATCAGCTCTCCTAAACCCTCTTCTTCTCCATTTCGACAGCCCTGAGTGGACAGTGGACGTAACATATGCTCTGTCGGAATATATGGTCACTCATTTGTCAAAGCTTTCCTTCAACGCCAAAATCAGTGCAACTAATTCTGCTGCTTGAGCGGAGTAATGCTGTGGTAATTGTACACATTTCATTGCCACACACACCGGTACCTCCATCATTTTTACCACTGCTGCCCCAGTCCTCCTTATACCATCCCTTTGGTCGATAGTTGATGACCCATCAATGAACAGGAGCTCACCTCCCTCTAGTGCGTTTTCTTCAACCTTTCTAGTACATGAGTACATTTCAGTTATTTGCGTACAGTCGTGGGCATAATCTCCCTCGTCAATACTTCTGCTAGGAACCTTGCAGGGTTGACCATGCTACATCTAACAATTGATAGTTCAGCTCTGGATAAGATGATCTCATAACCTGATGCTCTTTGCGTGGTTAGGGTGGACTTAGGTTTATTCAATATTGCAAATAGTGCATGTTTCACAAACAGTGTAGTTGGGCACCCCATGGTTATTGGTGATGCTTTTTCTACCGCAAAAGCAGCTGCGGCGAGACCTTGTTCGCAAGGGAAATGACCTAACATCACAGGATCTAACTGGCCACTGTAAAATGCTACTGGTTTGTAGCCCATGCTTGTTTTTTGAGCTAGCACTGCTTTCATTACTGCTGAGTCGCAATGTGAAAATATAAAGAATTGTCGCTCATAGTCTGGGGTTGCCAGTACCGGAGCAGTTGATATCGCATCTTTCAGTTCATCAAAAGCCTCTCTCATTTCCATTGTCCACCCCAACTTTTTCTCCCCTTTATTAGCTTCCTTTAACCCCTCAAGCAGGGGTCCTATGTATGAGCTGTAATCAAATACCCATGCTCTACAGTAGTTGCACAGACCCAGGAACTGCTGCAGTTCCCTCACTGTTTGTGGTACTGGTGTGTTTGAAATGGCCTGTGCCCTTTGTGGTGCAATCTTTCTTCCATGTTGGGATATGAGCTGACCAATGTAAAGTACCTGTTCTTGACAGTACTGTAATTTTTCCATATCTACCTTGTAACCTTTTTCAGCCAATATTGTCAGCATCTTTAATGAGTCCTCTCTGCATGTTCTTTCATTTGTACTGCAAATTATTATGTCGTCGACATACTGCAACACTGTGCTTTCCACTTCAATGTTACCCAAATCCATCTGTATTACTCTGTTGAATATTGAGGGTGATTCGCAGTACCCTTGTGGTAAACTGGTGTGTTTCCACTTTGTGTTTCTGTAAGTGAAGCTTGTCAGATCTTGTGAGTCTGGGTGCAATGGTATTGAAAAAAAAGCATTTTTAAGGTCGATCACCGTAAATCGTGATGCATCCGCTGGAATGCCACACAATATTGTGGCCGGGTTTGCGGCTATGGGGTATTCTGCTTCTACTATGTTGTTCAAGGGCCTGAGATCCTGTATGAAGCGCCAAGACCCCCCTTTAGCCTTGCGCACTGGGTATACAGCCGTGTTACATGGTGATTCTGAGGGGACCAATATGCCATTATCTATAAGGGCCGTTATGGTTTCATATATGCCCTCATCTGCCTCTTTTGATAGTGGGTACTGTTTCACTCTGGGGAGTATTGCACCTTTTTTCAATTTTATCCTTACTCCCCCTATACTTTTTATGCACCCCACGTCATAGGGGCTAGTAGTCCACAATGATGTGGGTTCCTTTGTCATATCCTCCTTAAAGAAGGGAACTGGGGTGGATGTGGATGCCTCAAGTGCCATTGCAATTTTCTGTGCTACTTGTTTGTACGCCACTCTTAGCCATATTTCCACACTCATCATAAACACCATTTCACCTTCCTCCTTTTCTTCTGAGAACAGCTCCTCATCTGACACCTGGGTGAGCCTACATCCTTCTGCTAGTGCTATCACTGCCCTCCATGCTCTTCCTTCTCTGTCTTGGGCATGTACAGCAATGTAATCAGCTATTGCTATAATGCTCTCAATGTCCACTGGAACCACCTTTCCTTCTGGTTCATTGACTGGTGTTTCTGGTCTGAACAAATAGGCTGCTGGCCTCCTCCAGATCTTTCCCTCTATCCCTGGCATCCATGCAAATGCCATGTCTGTCCCGTACTGGAAGAGTTCGCCATCCACTGGCTCCGCCCTAATCGCTGTCTGTCCGCAGTATGCTTGCATAATCTGTCGTGCTGTGAGCATGTTAATCCCTGGAGTAGAGCAAATTATGCCGTCCTCAGTAAAGGAGATCGTCATATTCAACCTGTTCATTATGTCTCTCCCCAGTATATTTACTGGTGAGGCACTATAATATGAAAGTGGAACTGACATGTCATAATCTCCTATAGATAAGGGAATGTTATCAGTAAAAGGAACCAACCCTCTAGCCCCGAGAATCCTTGGGTGTTCATGGCTTCGCCTGACATCTTAAATTTACCTTCCCTTATGCAAGACCGGGTCGCCCCGGTGTCAACAAGGAATGATAATTTTTTGTCACCTATCGTTACCTCTATGCGTGGTTCCTCCGCACTGTTAGGTGTTACTGACAGGATGGGACACACCAAGGCCGTCTGTGGGCTGTCCTATTGAGGGTACAACGATTGACCATTTCCTGTGTAAGGGTTGTATCCCAGGACCGTCACCCTACCCAGTTGTGTTTGTTGTGCTTGGGGTTGTTGTGTTATCGCTACCTGTTGTTGTGGCAGTGAATATGTCTGTGGCTGTTGTTGTGTTATTAGTTGTTGCTGTTCATTTCCCTGTTGCAACGTCTGCTGTTGTTGTATGCCCTGCTGTTCCTGTGTGGGCCTCGGTTGTCCCTGTTCACTCCATGATGGTGTTCCTGGTCTTACTCTACACGTGCGTGACATGTGCCCTACTAATCCACAACTCCAACACACCGGTGGTTCCCTACTCTGCCATGGAAAGCTCCCTGTGTTGTCCTGGTATACTGGTTGCCCTGTGGGGTAGGAATTTCTAAGTCCTCCCACCTGCTGTTGTGGGTTATGTCCGTATCCTCTCCCTCTCATAATTCCTCATCTTCCCCTGTTGTAATTATAATACCGAGCTCCTGGCATTGAGTATCCTCCTCCCCTGTTGGTCGTGTATGCTTGGAGTGGCGGCACCTGTTGTGTTATAGTCTGTGAGGGTGGTATTTGGGAGGGATCTTGTGCGGCCACTACTTGTGTGGGGCTTTGGGTCATTGTTGTAGGCGTAGTTATTAGTGCCCCTTCCATTTTGTAATTAGTAAGTTTTTTCTGTACTAGTTTAGCCTCTTCCGTTTTCCTGTCCTCTTCCTTTTGTTTCATTTTTCCTTGCCATGTCCTGCAATGGTGCACTATTGTCAGTTGTATTTCTGGCCATGCTTTTGCTTCCATTCCCACTACTTTCTATAGTTGTTTCTGAACTCCTTCTGGGAGCCCTTGTACTAGTATATGATAAAATATTGCTGGTGTTTTGTCCCATTGTTCTCTATTTTCCATGCGCCACTTCTCTTGGATTTCCTGGATATAATCAACAGGATCTTCGTTCTCACGCATCTTGCGTGAGGTAATTGCTCCTATGTCTGATGTGTCTGGGTACTGTACCCTCAATGCCTGCCATAGTGCATGTCTGCAGTTTGCGAATGGTGCCCCATCGTGCGATGTGTTTACTATTGTTACCCCAGGGAATCCCGCTCTCTTCCAAATGTCATCCGCTGCATCCCCTAATATCGATATTAAATGGCCCTTTACATCTCCCACTGCCAGTTTCTGTCCTGCGGTGTGTTTTTCCATTTCATATATCCATTTACCGCACCTCCACTTAGTGATGGGAGCCTGCACTTTATATTCTCTTTGTCTGTATGCTTCCAAGGGACGTACTGTGGTCTAACTCCTCCCCTCTCCAGAAGTGGCATTAAGTTATGTTTCGTTTTACCCTTTGTGTTCCATAAAATCGAGTCCTCACACCCTTCCTCTTCTTCCCTCTCTTCTACATTGTCAATTTTGTTTGTATTTCCCCTGCTCGTAACTCTTTCTTCTCCATCCTGTCCCCTTCTTCCATCATTTCCTGTATTTAATGTGGGCGTGTGTAGTCGTCCTTCCTGCCTGCGTCTAGGGAGGTCTCTAAGCCGATATGCATAGTTCGTCTGTGACGGGCGCAAGTTTTATTGTACGTAATGAGTGTGAGGTGGTTGAGCATGTAGGGTGGGGTGGGAGAGGGCGTGATGTGGACGGTGAGGCCTCATGTGTCTCTCTTTCCGCTATTCCTTTCTCTTCCTCCTCACTTCTCTCCAGTTCATCCTTTCTCCTACGGATCCATGGTGAGTCTATGTTGGTTCGGGTGATGTATAGTTTATCTAGGCTTTCCCTTTCACTGTTTCTTCCTTCCTTCTCCACTCCTTCTTCTTCCTCACTACAAAAGTCACTCATAAACGGCATCCCCCACTCTGTCTTTTTTCCCTTGATTGTTACTGTTTTTAAGTCTATCAGGTCCGGTTCTCCCTTTTATCCTTTACCAACTGCTCCCCTTTGCGCTGATGTTGTTGCTACTTCTGTGTCTCTATATACATCCCCCCTTACTTCACTCTCCCTTCTCCTATCTTCTCTTTCTCCTTCATTTCTCTCCTCCATCTCCCTACCATTTTCCTCCCTTTTCCTTTTTAATTCCTCCATTACTTCACTACTCACCTTTTCCAATATCCTTTCATCCTCTTTCTTCCTTTCCCATCTCACCCTCTCCCTTTCTAATATACTCTCTATCACCCTCCCTTCTTCGTATTTCTTATTCGTTTCTGATAGTAATCTCTTCTTCCACATTGCCATTTCTCTTTCGTTCTCTTCTTCTTCCCTTTTCCTCTCTCGCAGCACTGCTCTTGATACCCTTTCTGCTGCTGATTTTACCCTTTCAGCTTCTCTCCTTTGCTCCTTAGTTTGTTCCCTTATTTTTTCCAGTTTGTTCTTACCTTCTTTCCTTTCCCTCGCTCTGCCTCTTTCCTCCCTCTCGAGCTGTTTGATCAGTTCGTTCTGCTCATCCCTTAACTCTGCTAGTCGTTCCTCCAAAATCTCTTCCTTTTTTCGTAACAGCTCTTCCCCTCTCATTCCACTCTCCCTGGTATTATCCTTGTCTGTTTTCCTTACTACCTCCTTCTCTTCTCCTGTTAATGAACCTCGTAATTTTAATAGTATCTGTGCAGCTACCCACTCATCATGTCCTATTTCCACAGTTTGTTCTTCTCCAGTCCTCCCCTCCCCTGCTGGCATCTTCCTATGAGCCACATATGGTGGAGGGCTGTATGCCGGGTTCGAGTACCCCTCAGCCGCCCTTAACTGTCCTCTTCCTATTTCTCCTAATTCTCCTAAAGGGTACAACCCCTCTCCCTCTGTTTTCACTACCTTTACGAGGGGTATATTGTTGCTCGGTTCCTTTTTTATTTCATTTGATTTATTATTCTTTTCTCCTCCCTCTTGTCCATTCCCCGTGTTCTTTGGGTCTTCACTCCCCTTTTTCCCATCCTCTCCTTACTCCTTGATCTCTTTTTCTTCCGGTATTTCCCCCACAGTGAACATTCCATTTGGTCCTGGTCGGGACCCTTGGAACATCCTCCATAAGTTAAACACCTCCACGTGGTTTGTCAACTTCTTCCCTTTGTATGTATTATGCAAATGTTTTAATAGTGAATGTTGGGTATATGGATCGAAGCTACCATTAGGCGGCCATGGTGTTATCATTTTGTTGTCCATCCCCTGTGTCCATTCTATGCTATACTTGATCAGTTTCTCCCTATGGGGTGACAGTGTGGTACATATGTGTTGTAGTGGGGTAGTGAGGGTGTTCCCCCACCCTCCCGATCCTGTCCCGTGTGACATAGTAGCGCTCCACTTGTTACCCTTCCCCTATTTGGTAGCGGTTATCTCACTAGCAGTTTACAATATACAGCCTTATATCGTTACCTGGCCCCGTAAGTTTGGGGACTTGCGATAGTCCGCTAAGGAAAATTATAAAAATATAGTATTTACATTTGTATATTTTCTTCTGTCTTTCTTCCTTTACACAACACCCTTACGGCCCCCTGCAGCTGAGGCGCACGTAGCCCCCTGCGGCTGCGTACCCCTTATGACATTCTCATACAGTCGTCCTATTTTCACTTGCTCCTCCTCCTTCTTCTACACTTGCCGTGGCCGGCGTTCTCCGTGTGCAGCCACGTCCCCCGTTTTGCCTTTCCTCGATCAATTCATTACCGTTTATCCCCGTTTCCACTCCCTTACCACAGTTCTCTTCCCCACCACTCTCAGAAAGAAAGATGCCTTGTGCTCGGGATATCCTATGAAAGCCCTACTGGTGACGTCACCGATCTCTTCGAGCTACTGGTAAGTTCTTCATATATTCTTTAATTTCAAAATACACTTGCAATCTACCCCCGTTAACCTCACAGCTGTCTTCTGTCACTCCTGGAACAAGGTAATCAATAATATAATCGGACTGCGCACGCTGCGTCGCCTCGCGTGTGATACGCCCCTCGACAGGAGGGCTTAACCAGCCAATTATCTTCCGTATTGGGCAACTAACTAGCTACCGCCTACAGGGAAACATCATCTACCTATCGAGTTTCTTGCTCGAACAATAGGGATCCTCATCTACTCATTGATCAATAAATGCCAAATCGTAGGAAACCACACACACACACACACACACCCTTACACGTAGTCGCAACCTAGGCCAATCAGTGTCTATGAGCGGCCGCACGTGATGTTTTCATGCTCCACCCCCCTCTCTCGCGCAACGCAGCCAACTGCTCTCGCACTCGTTCGGCTACCATTCACTTCATTGCCAACACTAAATTGTCAAACCTTCGCCGCGCACCTGTGCAACACCTCCCACCTCCCGCATTTAATTCCTCCCCCCTCCCTCACAATTTCACATTGCTTGTTGTGCGTGGCATGCTCACCAAGTTCTCTTGATGCGGGGCCGCTCGACTGCGTGCACCCCTCCAAGCGGCTCGCCACCTCCCCTCGTCTGGACCACGTCTGGACACTCGCCAACCGCGGGCGGGATACTTCTCAACCGGCTCCGGAAGGCCAATATCCGGATTGCGCTGTCCGGTCTTCTCGCAGTTCCGCGATGGTCCTGTAGTCCTCAGAAGGGGGCAACGGCAGAGGGGGCCGCGAAGCCGGGCCTCCTCGCAACGGGAGTACCTGGAAAAAAATTAAAAATAAAAAAGCAGATCTTAAACAGATCTCAGCAGTGCCTCCAACTTGTCGGGGGGAAATTCTGCCGGGGTCGGCCGGGACGTCCACAGACCTCCGGGCAGGGAGGCCCCAACTCCTCCCGTATATCCCAAAAGAGATAGAGTATGAGACACACGCAAGAATCAAGGTGACTCTGCTGTTTATTAGACAAAACGTCAGGGATGGGTCAAGGAGCGTACGCGTCCGTCCTGACACACACACAATCGTGGGGCTCGCAGGCCCTTTTTACCTTAGTATGACGCGCTACTTGCGTCACTTGGAAAGTTTAGCAAAAAAACTATCTCCACCCTGGATTGGTTACTCGAGTGGTAGGGTTAGTATAGCATACATATAGAGAACGGTATTAGTGGTTGAGGGTTAGTCAGGTGGTATACCTGGGCTGTCCCTTCAATTTGATACATGAAAATTGTTACATGAAGACCTCTGAGGATTGGTCAATGTTAATGGCGTCAGTGATAGGAGCCCCATGTTCTGATTGGTCCGCTCGCGAGCCTCCCAGTCTGGGACTATCGCTGTTCCCAGCTCGCGGTGCACCTGTAATTTGCAACAATGTTTTAATATGGGTAGGTGTAAACAATGTGAGGATTTATTCATATGTTGGGAGGTCGACTACTCCCACTGCTGCAGATGTCCAATGAGTCTTTTAATTGTATCTGCCTGTGTCTTGAAACGTGGGATTCAGGCGTCTCCTTCCTCCTGGGCTTGGCATCTTGTCAGGTTTGGCTTTGTCACGTGAGGTGAGACCGTGTTTGAGGCAAAATTCAACACAATTAATATTGTTTTTCCTACTGTGTGCCTGGTTTATCTTGCAGGTGCGACCTTGGCGTTGGCTTGCAGCGACCGAGATTGCAACATCGTGCCCTTGGCGGTGTGCTCTCACCGGGCTCATTCTGCAGGGTCAGCAACCCAGTTCTTGCTCATTCAATGTTCATGGAAGCTTTTGCTTGCAGCCTACTTGGGCCTGGTGCATAGGTGGAACCACTTGATGCAGAGCGCTTTAGGTTACGGTATCATATTGCTCTATACTCAGTATCGTGTCTCCGTTATATTCTTCATTATGGTACATGGTTCTTAGAAGAAGCGTGAGCAAGCCTTTTTAGATAAGTTCATGATGCGTCTTGCGTTTCTGCATTTTGAGAGCCTATGTGGAAAATAATAAAGATGCACGTCCGTGAGTATGTCTGTCGCCTACGTCATAGCACGGAGTATATTCTTCGTGTGGATTGGTGTGGGAGTGTCCGGTGTGCATGTTTGCACAGGTGTGCTGACCGTTGGCTAGGTCGTCATGGCATCTCTAACGACGTGTAGGTTTAGTCGAGTTGATCCGTGCCGCAGGTGTCGGCATGGACAGGGCGGGCTGCTGGGCAGGTAGATGGGCACATCCGTATGTTCCTGTACCAGGGTATTTGGTTGTCTGGTAGATACGCAAACTCCTCTCGTGGCGGGTGTCTAGGCCGTGATCCTCTAGGCCAGGCGCGAGAGGGGAAGGGCAGGAGCCTGTTGTTCCATTCTCCCACATCACCAGAGAACCAAGAGTCAAGGGAACCTTGGTAGTAATCTCCCTCATCCCAGTAGTAATAACCAGAGAACCAAAAGTCAAGAGAACCTCATGAGTGAGTTCCCTCATCACACTGTGAATACCCAGAGAACCAAGAGTCAAGTGAGCCTCAGGAGTAATCTCCTTTGGCCCACTAGTGATACCCAGAGAACCAAAAGTGAAAAAGCATCCAGAGGAATAGCCCTTGTCTCAGTGGTAAGTAGGATTAATGAGGACACTAAACAACAACAGCTGTCTGGAGGTAATCTTCATAACGTCATAAGACAGGGAAGAATTGCTGGAATAGTAAAGCAAGCTTTCAGGAGCTCTTGGGAAGAAGCAAAGAGACGTTTGAGAATTATTGCCAAAGAAAAGCCAAAGACAGCCCTCAAGGATGTTCAGTGTGGGTTAGACAAAAGGAATCATTCTCCCGACCATACTCTCTTTGTTGAATTAGAAACTAGTGCAAAGGATTGTTGGGAAAGAGATAAAGACTGAGCCAGTTCACCAGGATATGGGAGTCATTCTCCTGGTACTATTTTCATTGTGATGCTGAATCCTTTTGAATAGTCATAGGTCTAGAGTAGGTTTTTGGACACAGGCATCCACAAACATCCTGATCACGAACGACCAAGTTGATATCTGTTTAGGTAGGGATAACGCTTTAGTGATAGGGAGAGATAGGTTAATTTCTTTATTTCTTAAAAAAAACTTTGGTGAAACTTGCCACCCCTTTATCCGACTCCTTACTCCACCACACCAGACTCTCCATTGCTCGTCTGACACTCGGCAACAATTGCTGCCTGTCTTCTCCCAAGGGAACGGGTCATATGGGGAAAAGGCTTTAAAATATCCTGTAAGCCGTTTCCCGCTTTGTGGTCACAGTGGCGTTAAATGTCTGAGGGTTCTGTGTTCAGCGGTTCATCTAACGTGTGGTTATCATTTTGCAACAATGAAATAGCTGCTTTTCCAGCGTGTGGTAAGATGTTCCCATCTGGATTCCCACAAGTTGCATGATCAGCCACAGTTCTCTCTCACAAGTCCTTTAAATCTTCCTTTTCTGCGGGGTTTCCTAAGATCTGTAATACTAGAAATAAAAAGAGCGAACACTAGCCAGAATGGGGTATGGCAGGCATTGCCTGATTGAGTGTGGCACCTTTCAAATATAACTGCACATGAAGCAGGGGCAGTGGTGGAAGCCCTCCAAAGTCCATGCTCACAAACCAATTCATCATAAGGCACTAATCCTTTGATTCACAATGACACATTGAGGTGAAACGTAAGTGAGTGAGTGTATGTGTTTGTGGGTCGCAAGTAGCATTGCCAACATTTAAATATGGCACAACAGGGATATCGCAACACCAAATTCCCTAGCTTTAGTGCTGTGTCGTGGGAAATCTGCTCTTTGTGTGAAGTCCATCAGTCCCTGTGCATGTGAATGTCGGCTTATGCAACATACATCAACAAACATCCCCAGCTCATCGTTCAAAGATGACACATCTGCATTGAAAGCAAATACTTCTTTCCATCACTATATTTCATGAAAAAGCTAAAAGTTATGTCCACAAAGGCATTATGCAAAGACAGAGCAGATTTCTAAGAATTGGGTAAACTGGCAATAGTCAAAAAACTAGGTGCCTATGAAAAAGCAAAATGATGTGGTTATTAAACATGACGGAAGCTGGCAATCTAATGCTAGCTCAGCTTAATGGAATCTGCCAATGATTTTCTAACTGCGCATAATCCAGACCAGGAAATTAATGCTTGCTGATTATAATGGAAACTTGTATTGATGTGCTGACTAGCAGTAGTGAAAAGTGGTAAAACCATAATAAATTAATATTTTGGCAACAGAAACCTTTGATGTAACTGTGCATTATAGCAGCTAGCAAAGCAGGGGATCCCTGATAGTTTGACAACTGGCTATGATGTGCGCTGGGTACAGTCAAAAGAACAATGGCATGCTACTTGGGCATTATGGTTGCAGTCATCCTCTTTATTAATATTGGCAGAAAAGTTAGACTGGGCAATCGGAATGCATAACATATGGCCTCCTTACCTTTAGCCCCAACCGCCAATGAAGATGGCAATTCTCACTATACAGACAAGCATTGTACCCAACACCAAAGACGGCAAACCCAACACCCATTACCATTGACCACCATTATGATTTCAAAATATAATGGTGATGTGCCTCCTTTCAATTTCAGGAGTTTGTCAGGAAAAACATTGTATCACTAATGGTGAATGAACAAAAGAAGCAAGTTCACTAGAATGCTGAGCATCACAATTCATCCACAATTCATCACACCACCTGTTCGCCGCTGGATGGCGCGAGGCGATTTTATCATCCGAACTCTGACTCATGAACATGCATCTGTCGAAAAAACCTATCTGATGTAAGTACCACCACCCCTGAAACTTCACTAACTAGTGCAAGCCATTATCTGCAGATAACATTATAGTCAGTCTCACGCTACTCCTCGAAATAGGGTTACGCTCATGCACTCTGCCTGAGCTTACTGATCCGTTGCACACGTGATCAATATCAATCTGAACACTGCCTCAAACGAAACCATGTTGCATTGCCTCTCCCATATCTTTATACCATGTATCCTGCCTCTAACTAACCACGCCATCTGCTCCACACTGCGTCCCTTTGAAATTGCCTATTGCCATTATCTACTACTATGTGCCTAATTAAAATAGCCTATTGCTAGCCACTGTGTGCCCATATTGAAATCGCCAACTGCCTATTGCTAGCCACTGTGTGTCCATTGAAAACTACCAACTGACTATTGCTAGCCACTGTGTGCCCATTTGAAATTGCCAACTGCCTATTGCTAGCCACTGTCTGCCCATTTGAAACTGCCAACTGCCTATTGCTAGCCACTGTGTGCCCATTTGAAATTGCCAACTGCATATTGCTAGCCACTGTGCCAACTGCCTACTGCTAGCCACTGTGTTTCCATTAGAAATAGCCTACTGCCTATTGCCAAATATTGTGCGCCTCTCTGAAACATCCAACTGCCGGCCACTTAGCCGTCCTCACACCCCAGCACACATGACATGGGACCAGCCTACCCTCACCCATATGCCCCTCGCCTAGGCTGAGCTAGACTGCATCTCCCACTACTCCCGCCCATCTACTACGATCTGCCTTAAGAAAACTCAGGTGGCCTCCTTGTTGTGCCTTACCATACCATTTATTGCTTTAATTATGTCCTCATCTAAACACACACCTTGTCCCACCGTGGACAGAAATAGCAGACTTCGTGCTAGACTACCCCGCCTCTACGAGCCCACATCTTACAGCAAGAAGGCCATTAACTCCCAACATAAACTGACCTCACGGTACCCTAAGCTATGTCCCAACCCAGCTACGCCGTGCAACAATACTACTCAACCTAAACTCATTCCAAAAAAAATCCAGAACACATTTAACGTAACAATATTAACGGAGCATTGATCACAGCCAGTACTTTAGTAGCCCACGCCACTGAAATAGCTGACACCCTATCCTCCGATAATCTTGACCTCTGGGTAGTCACTGAATCATGGCTAGACAAAGCAGCAGGCCCAGCATTCTCTCTAGCCATCCCTGAAAACTATCAATTAATCAGAATGGACAGAACTAACAGCAGAGGAGGCAGCTTGGCCGTTATAGCAAAAACCAACCTCGCTCTAAGACTAATAGCTCAACCTCCCCTCAAATCATGCAAACACCTCATAGCCAAATTGCCCATCTCTAACTGCCGCACCTTGACAATCTACATAATTTATAGGCCACCCGGCCCTATTGGGACCTTCGAGGAGGATCTATCTAGCCTCTTAGCCAACAATACAAAAGACTGAACATGGACTAACCCAAAAAGTGCTCACCCCGACCCATAACAAAGGAAGAACTCTGGACTGGGTCGCGACCTTAAACTGCAACACCACCATCACCAAAATCACCCCTCAACACTGAACAGGCCACTACCTTATCAACTTCACACTAACTATTAACAAACAAATCACCAAAGAGAAAATTATGGCACCACCTCTACCCACTAGAGCCAACAAAAATATAACCCCAGACAATCTACTGCCACTGCTACTACCACCAGTCAACGTTCTTCCCAATAACCTGCATCCTGAGCTCCTGGTAGAAAGCTATAACAATGCAATGAAGAAAGCACTAGATACTATTGCTCCCATAAAACTTCAAAAAAATAAACAACAAACACACTTAAACGCCTGATTCAACCCCCATTTAAAAGAATTAAGACTGCAACAAAGAAAACTAGAATCTATATGGCACCAAACCCCATCTGAAGAAAACAAACAGAATCTTAAACTTTTCGCTAATAATTACAAAAAAGAAATCCTACTCACAAAAAGAAATCACTTTAATGAAAGAATATGCAATGCTAGTTCCAACACCAGGGAACTATTTGCTATCCTAAGGGAACTGGAATGCTCCGTCCCCTCACCTGACAACATAGCCAAAGACAAACAATGGTGCACTAGTATCCAAAATGCTCTAGCAAATAAAATTAAAACATTGCAAACTAAAATCTCCTTAAAAAAGACTCTCTAACTCCCGACGAGACACCACTCATCACTAGCCCAACTACAACAAACCTGCCAGGCCCTGACCTATTCAAATTTACCAAAATCTCCATCCTGGAAACAGGGAGGATTATTGCATCTCTCAAACCGTCTAACTGCAAGGGTGACAGTTGTCCAGCCAGCTAATCAAGGATGCTGCAAGGGACTTATCCCCCTTTATAACCAAACTGATTAATGCATCCTTCTCCTCTAACACCATCCCAAACAACCTAAAAGATTCCTGAGTTCTACCCCTTCTCAAGAAGCAACCCCTATACCCCGCTATTCCTACCAACTCCAGGCCAATCACCACAGTACTTTTCCTTTTCAAGATAATAGACAGATTAGCATACCTACAAATCCAGCACTATCTTGAATTTAACCAACTTCTAGGTGCCCGCCAATCAGGATTCAGATCGCAGCACGGCACAGAGACAGCATTAATTGATCTCAAAGTACAGATTGACGAGCTCAATGACAAGGGAAACACCTCCATGCTACTTCTCCTTGATCTGTCAGCGGCCTTTTATCTGGTGGATCACACAGACCAGACCTGTGCAAACACCTGGCATTGGATGCTCAATTTTTAAACGAGGCCATAGCCTGGATCCAATCATTCTTGGATAACCGCACAATGAGAGTATTCTCCACACTGGCATCAGCAGACCCTATCAAAATAGCTTGCGGTGTACCCCAAGGCTCTTGCGTCTCACCAACCCTGTATAATATCTTTACCAAGTCCTTCTTTGACATATTGGATAGACTGGGTGTCACCTACACAAATTACGCAGATGACACTCAGATCCTCATTCCCCTTTCGGGCAATTTTGACTCTGATACTGCCTTGGTAAACAAAATATACCTCATCATTCAGGCATGGATGGCCACGCACGGCCTATGCCTGAATGATGATAAAACTGAAATCCTGCTCCTCGGATCCGCTGCCAACCTAAAAAATCTCAGCCCCAACTAGTCAGCATTCAATATTGACGGCAATATAATCACAGTTGTTAAAGCAGTAAAGACACTAGGTTTTCACCTCGACTCAGCCTTAACACTAAAGAAACAAGTGAATTCCCTAGCATCCTCTACTGCCTACATGTGAAAGCTCATTAGGGCAAGTAGAGCTTTCTTTATCCAAGCCAGTTGCATCATCATTGCCAAAGCCCTAACACTTTCCAAACTTGACTATTGAGGTGCCCTGTATCTGTAGCCAACAAATACATCACTGACAAAATCCAAACATTGCAAAATAACGCCCTTAGAACTGCCCTTAACCTACTGGTGCAAGTGAGCCGGTAAGCTCACTGGCACCCTTGTTTCCGGACCGGCAAACTAGGATCACTGGCACCCTTGTTTCCGGACCGGCAAACTAGGAGTCTGCCTGCCGGAGCCGCCTTGCCTGTAAGGTCTGACCCTGCCAGGTACAGCGGCCACAATAGGCAGACCGTTCACGGAAGTGCCGGCTTCCGTGTCCCCACCCTCATAGAGTCCTATGGGACTCTATGGGAATAGGGACTTACATTTTACCGGCGCCTGAATTCCCGGGCCGCCAGACTTAGAATCTCCTAGGGGCACCGGAAAGTCAGGTGGCGTTAAAACTTTACGAGTCCGGCGGCAACCTGCCAGTAGCACGGAAGGGTTACCACCGGACTCGTAACGAGGCCCATTGTGTAGAGCTTAGTTTACCACAAATCGTATAACACACTCCTCCTGATTTACAAAATGTTTTTCAATGGGACCATTGTAAAATGTTGTTGTAAATCAGGCTCAGTGTTCATGGGTGCAGGTCTCTGCAAAGTATCAGAAGATCATTTCATGGCCTTAACTTGAGTCCATCAAACCCTGAGCTACTCTGTGCTGAATATTTTATAGCGTATCAGGAAAGAATTCACAGGCAGGCACTGATTATTGCCAGCCTTCGACCATGCCCACTGTACATTTTACAACAGTACCAGGCCTTTGGCCCTGGCCACAATCTGTGTCTTTCAGCACACTAGCCAGGGCCACCGCCCCAGCCCTCTCTGATTCATACCCAAGTTGTTTTGTGCCTGGTTGAACTCCATCCATCAGTTTTCAATGTGTGCTCCAGCAAAGATTGCCTTTTTTTCTATGTGAAAATGATTGGGGAATAGGCTGAACATTACTTTCTTTCTTCTTAATAACTCCTTTATTTATTAATGGATCTTTCCCAAAATGTCCAGTCTGGCGGGTGGCGGAGGGAAAGAGGGGAGGAGGTTGTGGTCGGCATCAGTACAATCGTGTTGGCATTATTTCAGCTAAATCCGTTATACCAGCCAAAATTTATTAGCAATTATTTTTTTTAATTTCCTATGTATCTCAATACTCAACTTAAGTATAGTGTGGTGCCTGCTGCACTATAATTAAAAAAATAATATTCCCTATGCACTGGAAGCCTTTGCACTCTGATTTCTGAAAAACATTACCTTATATATCAGGCCCTCCTTCCTGTGCTTTCACTTCATGATTCTGAGTCATGGGTACATTCTCGACATCTAGGGTTCAGTCAGACAATTCACATTACACAAAAAACAGGCTCTATGATCAATCCTGCACCAGTTTATTTAAGGAATATGGGCCTGATTACTAAGATATTTCCTGAAAAGAATCATTCAGAGGAAACTAGCACTAACTGGTGGTAATCAGAACAGTCTGACACAATTATAGCATAACCACTGGTAAAGTGGTAATGGTTCTGGATTTCTTGGAATATCGCCAGGGGTATGCTAGACTATTCACTTGGATGCTATTTATTTTGTTCTAACCATTTGCACCCTCATGTGGAGCGTGGAAATAGGTAGTGTATAGTAGTGATTCTTACAATGACTGTACAATATTTACTAATACGTGAAAGGGTCATTTCTGACTCTTATATATTACATGGGAAAGAAGATGAGGTGGGCATCCAAATATCTACCCCTCCAATGTCCCCATTCAATACATTAATAAAGTCCCCTTGATAAAGGAAAGCAACAAAGAAAACTGTCTCAGTATTTTGCCCAAGGATTTCCTCCACTTCAAGATGTCAGTGTAAAAATAGGCACATTTTCAAGGTGAACCACCATCTTGTAATATGGTGGTAAATACTTCAGGAGGTCAAATCCTCCATGCCTGTAATGAGGATCGTGCTGTAGCAGATAGTATTTTGCAAATACTGGCTGTGTTCGCATTAACACCATGGATGTAATGAGACCTTATTTATCTAGAACTCTGGAATCCCAAACCGTATTGGAAAACTAGGAGACATTACAACATTAAAAGAAAGAATTATCATATAAATTCCGAGATGAAAGCTCAGTAATTTAACCAGGCGCCAAACCAGTACCTTGTACAGCATCTATCACTTCCGTCAAGGGGCTTCATTACGAATGTGGTGGTTAGGCAACAATGGCGCCGGTAGTGCTACCGGTGCTGTTGTAACCATACCGCCACATGACAAGTTCTGCTTGCAGAGCGGCACCCGCGAGAGGAGATCTCGTGATTGCACCTGCACCGTTATAAACGGTGCCGGTGCAACCTTACTCCCCACCCACATTCTGCCCTATGCAGCAGAATGGGGATCGGGAGCCCAGCCATACTGGCACCCGCAAATGGGCCATTACCGGCCCATTCAACACGTAATGGGCTGGTACTGGCCCATTCACGGGTGCCGGTGCCGATAGGCCCAATGTCTTTAGGACCGCTGAAATATTATTTGATTTAGCTAAAGTGTGATACATGTACATCCCTGATGAAGGCAAATCCAAGAGCTGGTGATTCAAGAATCCTTCCACATACAGACATCATACATTGACTAGTTGAGGAAAATCAAATGGATCCACCAAACCCCTTCTGCCTCCACCAAATGTTGTGGAAATGATTCTCAATACATAGACAAAGGTCCACTTTGAGGCACCAAACAAAGTCACCTCTTTCTTTGACAAGTACGAGTGAGTCCGCAAATTGTACAGGCCACAGTGTGGAGGCAAACCAGGGAATTTTGTAATTTGCACTGTTACTTGTATTGCAGACCTTTTCATAGAACAATCATAGGCTCCAGACATACAGACTTTTAATTTCTCTTTCCTTCTTTACTGGAAGCAAAGGTCGATGAGCAAGATCAAATAAAACAGCACCCGTGAAGAAGACCAGATGAATCTGTCGAATGAATTCTTAATTTACACCTTAAAGCCACTGTTAAATATAATATGCTGTGCTTTTCGCAATCATGAGTTTCAGGAGCAACTTTTTCGAACCAGGTAGCGTAGGAGAGAATATATCTGGTAATTGCACCACAACCCATAAATCCTTTTCTACAAACATTTCTTGATCCGGACACCCAACTATTTTGTCTGAAGTTGTCACGATATCAACAATATTTTCAAGAATCAAATCTCTTGCCATAACAAATGCAATAACAAATGTCATGTACAATAAAGTAGTCTTGTATAGTGCCTCTATGCCATTTTGGTCAGTGGTTTGAAGTCAAATTAGTTATAGGACATGGAGACTGATCTGACACATTAGGCCTCATTTCAAGTTTGGCGGTGCATACCAAAAATGTCTGTAATACCATTTTATGGCAGAAATAGAGTTACCCCACGCTTGGACTACAGTGCCAAACTACAGGTTTGGCTTTGAAATGGAGGATTTAGCGCCAGCATTGTGTAGGAGGTAAATCTTCCACTTTACAGCCAACGATTAGTGGACTGACTGTGACAGAATTACAGGTTGCCACAGAGTCCTATGGACCTCCAAAAACGAGGATGAACACCACCAGACCACCATCCAGAATCCGGGGCTAAATCCACTGGACTAAGTGGGGCTAATGGTAATCAGTTTTGACAGTAGTTCAGAAGATCTATTTCCAAACCTGTGATGAGACCCATTGTGTTTAGTTGGATTGCATGTTGAAAGAGTAAGAGTAATGGAATGGGTGGTCTGTTTGTTTTTGTTGGTCTGGATGCTGGGATTTGGTTAGGTCTTTCAATGTACTATGCTTGTGTTTCAAGTGAATATCCTAGCTTTCAAGCTTTTTCTGAATTCCGGTGGGTGTGGAAGCCACCTGGAGAGTGGAGATATTGTTCCAGGGAATGTTTATGAGAAAGAATTAGGACAATCCTCCATGGTATTTCTTATTGATGTTTGACAAAGTTACTGATGCACCATTACTGGACTACAATTTATTTGTAGTGGATTAATGTCCTTGTTGATGCTTTCCAGGTTCCTGCCATGAAGGTATGGTGGCTGATGCATACGTTTTGAATTCAATACTCCATTTGATTGGGAACCAGTTGAACTTTCCTAGGGATTAAAGTGTTGATGTCTTCGAAGTCTCTAAAGGCGTCTGATAGATGCATTTCCCACTCTTTGTATTCTCTTTAACAAGTATTCTGTGTAGCATTGAAAGTACTCTTGAAATGGCTGCCATGGATCTGTGAAAGAAACTTGCTTTTAGCCCATTTGTGTTAGTCCGCCATACCCCGCTCTTAGGCTTATTCTGTAAGGTAGCCTTACCATGCTTTTAGCTATAGTGCATTAGTCAGCCTTATCCCATGTTTAACCTAATTGTGTATGGTAGCCTTACATTGCTTTCAGCCCATTTGTGTTAGTCAGCCATATCTCCCTTTTAGTCTACTTGTGTAAGGTAGCATTGCCTTGCTTTTGGCTCATGTGTCTTAGTCAGACATAACTCTCATTTAGTCTAATTGTGTAAGGTAGTGCTACCTTGCTTTTAGCCCATCTACGTTAGTCAGCCATATCTCCCTTTTAGTCTACTTGTGTAAGGTAGCATTGCCTTGCTTTTGGCTCATGTGTCTTACTTAGTCAGACATAACTCTCATTTAGTCTAATTGTGTAAGCTAGTGCTACCTTGCTTTTAGCCCATCTACGTTAGTCAGCCATATCTTGCATTTAGCCCAATTGTGCAAGGTACATAGCTGGAAACCAGAATGTGGACATTGTTGTTTGTACAGCTAACACATTTCTCCTCTCACACACTGAACCTTTGTAATTTAGGAGAAGCAAGGGCTCACTCCACACACACTGCAATCACATATAACACAAACACTCTTGCACATCACCTCTGCCATAAGAATGAAGCTACTCTTGACAACAGAAATGTGAACTGTAGCTTTCCACGTAATTCTCTATCTCCTTAAACACATTCCCCCACCCCTTTAGTGCACAGTATACCTCGGCTGCACCCATACACACTCCATTTAGACATGGGTGAACAACAGGGTCTTGGCCAGCCACGCATAACTTTAATGGCATAAATGCGCATCCACACAATAACACCACCCAAATTCTCCCAAACATTTGGACTCTGCCACTCCAAGGGCATTCAACCAAAGCGTGTTGCGAACATAATTATGGTGAAAGGCGCTATGACAAATGACAAAATGAATGAATGAATGATTGAATGAATGAATGAAAGAAGGTTACATAGGTGTGTCCGATAGTGTGAAGTTGAAAGAAGCAGCTTTTTACTTAAGCTTCAAGTAGAGATTATAATTAAAAGCATCTGTCCGTGAGGAGGAGTGTGAGGTTTTGGTTATTTCTATTGTTTGTTAGTAGGTTCCCAGTTCATCAGACCATGAGACTTGTGGAGGGTTCAAGGGTCTGTTGTCACAAATCACCAGTTCTGTTTTGGTGTGGTTAAGTTTCAGTCTGTTTGTGGTCAACCAGGTGCCAACATGTGCTATTTTGCTATTTTGTTTTCATAATGTTTAAATAATCCTGCTAAATATGACTGATTAATATTAATTTTATTTCACATGAAAATTTAATTTTTCATGAATGATTACTATTATTTTGAAGAATTATGATTTTATTACTGATTAACATTCATTTGATTGAGTTGCTTCTTTTGAATTTTCTTGAATTATTGCCTTATTTTGATTATTATTTCTGATCAAAATTAAATCTATTGTAATAAATATGTCTGTTCCACATACTGAGTCAGACTCAAATGCTATGCAGGAAATGTATAACCAAACTTACAATATGAATGTTTCTCAACATGTGTTTTTTTCCCTAATGGACCCTGACTATTGCAAGTGAATACTGTACATTTTATTTTGTTTTATTTATTTTATTTTTTACATTTGTATAGCGTGCAAAGCAGCCCACAGGCATAGTGGGGCTGTTACTTGAGGGGAGCTTAGTTACAGGGATGGCAAGTGGGATAATCATATATAGCACTTGGCATTTAGTACATGTATACATGGGTAACATAGAAGCAGTACATATATATATATATATATATATATATATATATATATATATATATATATATATATATACATATGGATATCACAGTATTTAGTAGATTTGTGCATGAATGTCAAAGTTTGGGGTACCCTATGAAGTTAGCATGATTTACATAGGAAAAATGTGGGATTCATTAAGTGAATAGTGCATAGTGCACACATACTTATACAATATTTTCTTCCATGGAGGTCGAACAATTAATCAAGCTTCAATTTACTGATAAGTTGATCTCAGCAAATTGCTCCAGATAGCGACTGGGAGCATAAACTGGCCACCTCCTAGAAAAACAGCAATGTCACTCAGTCTGTGATCAAACCATACTCATACTTTGTAAGAAGCCTGCCAAAGCAGTCACCGTCTGGGGCCAGATTACTAGGGTAAAGGTTGGCCTACTGTTAATAGCACTGGGACATATTAGACAACTATTCCACAATGACAAGTGCAGTGTGACAAGGTGTAAGCACCAGGGAATAAATTGCCCTGGGGCAAAAAGGATTAATTTTCACTCCATTATTGCACCAGGGCAAAGTGTTCCCTAGTGCTAATACGGAATGGTGTTAGTACAGGGCAAACTTTGGCCTGGTGAAAAAACACACTGGAAATGTATCTTTTTTGCACTATGGCACTTTTTGCCCTGTTGCTTATACCATGCCAAACTGAACTTGTCATGGTGACATAGTTTTCTTATATGTCGCTGGGTTTTTAAAAATAGGGCAAAGTTTGCCCTAGTGCTAATACCATGCAACTTTACACTTGCACCGGTGCAACACTTCTGCAATCTGGGCCAGGTGTTCTTGATTTGATCACTAGTACAGGAAACAGCCCTGAAGAAGGTGAAATTGCTGCTGACCACAACTACGTGAAGTTGGGTATATGTGATTCTTCCCCACGCCTTCTTTTAAAAACTCTCACATACTCTTCTTAAAACAGATATTTTCTACATATTTAGCCGAATATTTTTGTTTATCTTTTTTTAATGCACACTACACTTTGCACCAAAGTAAAACATACGTTTCTGTCAGTGACAATGAGCAGAAATGTAAAATGTTACTCACAAAGCTAGAGCACAAATGAGCAACACACACTGCTTCTGTCCCTACATCACACATATACACTGCCATCCACTCATCAAGACTGAGCAACACTGGTCTATTGGCTCCAGTAACCTGAACAATATTACACAACATGAGAAATGTCTAAGGGGGTTGCAAAAATATGCATTAGTACAGCAACACACAAGTAAAAGGAAAAACAGTGTCCAGTCACAGATAAATAACCTAAAACAAGCAAAAAACTTCAACTTCACAAAAGTTGAAAACACTGCTATTTGCCTAATTCCCCTGTTGCTTCCTTTTTCTTTCCCATGTTCCCGGCACATGGTCTTTTTGTTACTTTGTTAGTTTCTGTTGATTCATGTGCGCACATAAGCCTATGGGTATATGGGTATATGGTTGTGCGATATAAATCCAATAAATAGAGTGACATCCTGTGGAAGGCCTGGTCCAGCCTCTTGTCAAAACAGCCAGTCATGGCTTCCATATGGCAAAGCTGTACTTCAATGTCCCACAGCTTCCTACGTATCTTCTTCGTGTTCTTACACAAGTGTATGAACGATGTGTGCAGTGACGTAGCGCGTCTTGCATGTTTGTGGTGCCCGGTGGGGGTCTCTTTTTTGCAGAATCGCTGCAATCTCCTTCTCTCACGGGATGTACTTCCTGTAACTGTGCAAATGGCATCTGCTGTAATGACTTTGTGGTGCCTCTGGAGGATCCCACCTCTGACTCCTGATGGGTTCCATCTGAAATACAGGCGCATGCATACTATAGTATTTGGTATCAATATAGTATATAGCAGTGCTGGGCATCCATGGCCCTCCAGATATTGTCACCTACAACTCTCATGGGAGTTGGAGCTCAAAACATCTGGAGGGCTACATGTTGCTTAGCACTTGTATCTAGAAGAGCATCATATTGTATAGTGTATTGTAGTTTTGTTTACTAGAACAATATTCCTTGCAGTTTAGAGTTTTTAGTAAGTTAAAGGTTAAATGCGACACTGATTTCACAATTTGCTTCTTCTCACCACCCCCTTCTGCTGTTGAGTATGACCGCCTACCACCATAAGCGCTGCCCAGGATCTGAAGCAGGTGTGGCTCATATTGGAACTCATTGTCCCAGCACTGATTGGCCAGTTTTTCACTCCATTTCCTGGTTCCATTTTACTGACCACCATCTTTGACACATCTCCTTTTTACCTTTACGAGGACATGCCCTACCTCCACTCTCCATACTCTGGAAATGTAATGTGCCGAATAGCATGTCAGTTATGCCATATCAACCTCACTAATCCCAGCGTTCCAAGCAAGGGGTATCTCCAAAAACAAGTGCACAATTCCCAGAAAAGTCACCAAGGAAGTGGGAGGAGAAATAGCCTAGCTGAACTCAGACGCATGTGTGTTTTGGCCTACTTGGACTTCCGCCCCTGGGTGTGTCATGCATAATAAGTGTGAACACGTTCCCGCTATTGCATCACTTTGTCATTTGTTTTCCGCTACATACATTTTAGATGGTATTACAGTTTTTAACATGTGGGTATGCATGTTTTATTTCCACTGAATGTACTAAACAACTAATACATTGGGTTATGTTTCTCAGTCATGACGCACAGTGGTCATTTTGTGAAATACTTCATGCACATTCATGTGTGTAATGATTTTTGGAATGTAAAGAGAATCAGCAGGGGATGCCATGCTCTAAATGAATGATACAGCCCAAAACACACCATCCTCCGCATAGGCAGAAAATAACTTCACTTAGTCGGAAGCACACTGGCAGGATAAGAACTGTGCACACCCCTAAAAAACCAACACCGTGTGAAATCACAGTTAACTCGCACACATTTGCTGGTCATCTCTGCGGAACTTCACATTTAGCGGTGCAATCTAGCCCCTTAAAGCAAATGTGTGCCTCCTAAACCAACCACTGCCTTAGTGCCCCACCATTCAGAAATCCCCCAAAACGTGTTGTCTATTTGCAGTAGAGCAGTGTCAGAAATCGAAAACAATGTTATCATGCCACAACGCTATGCAGTAGTCTGTCAGGACCCAGTAGGGGAACGGGCCATGTTACAGGGCCACGTGAGGGGCTGCAGCAGTATGCAGGCGTACCCCTCTGTGGGCCGCACATTATCTTCATAACAAATCAATGCCCTCTAAGCCAACCACTGCTTCTTGCTGCCCCACCCCTCAGAAATCCCCTAAAACATGTTGCCTATTTGCAGTAGAGCAGCATCAGAATTCGAAAACAATGTTATCATGCCACAACGCCATTCAGAAGTCTGCCAGGACCCAAAAGGACCACGGGTCATGTTACAGGGCCAAGCGAGGGGTTGCAGAACTATGGAGGCTTACCCCCCTGTGTGGCCCTCATACTATCTTGAACAACACCCAAAACATTGAAATCTATGCATGTCCTTGGATAGCGTTTTCCTTGCTTGCTGCCACCCCCTCCTTCTGCAAATGACAGACTAATGCGGATCAGCGCATGTGCTGATCAATAGTTGTCTCAAAAACGTAATTGACTATGGTGGCCATAATTGACATTGTAGTGGAAGACGCATGTTGAGACCTGGCGATGCTTATGGTCCTTTGCGAGCACTTCATATCAAAAGAAATGTTATTGCTTCAAAATGGCTGGCCATAGCTCACTGGAGTGTCTGGAGTGTCACTGCGGAGTAGACACGCGCAAGTACACTTTAGGAAGTTTAAATGAGATTGAAAATCGGTAAATTGTTATTCTTTGAAAATGAAAATGATCAACAGTAACATACTTTAAATCCACCATTTGCAAAAGAAAAGAAAGGATGGAAATGCACGTCTTTCCGACCACTGAGGGCTAAAAAGAGAGGACGCTTTCTGCACTTGGCTCGCAGGTTCCCCATTAATTAATAATTTATTACATCAAATGAAGTGACCTTTTCCAACTGTACATTTTAAGTAAGGCGTGCATGTTAATTCTGCTTTAGCTGTTTTATCGAGCGACATTAGCATACAAATGGGTCATCAATAGGCAATTACAATCTTCATCTGGAAAAGGCTGGGATTAGCGTCCCATTACTTTCTTCGACCAATACCCCATTACATAGATAAAAACCTAAGAGGCTAAATATGATGTCAATTGCAGGCAAGGGAGGTAGGCTACGCCAGTCAGGCAGGTATATATTTCACTTGAGAATGATTACATGTGTATTTTGTTTCTAAAAATTCAAAGCAATATATATTGGAATATTTGGTTTCTAATAAATGAAAATTCATTTAAGAACAATCAAAGCTTCGGAGGTGGGAATGCTTTCGTTTGTTAAATAATGCATCTTATACAGAAACCATCACCATGCCTCGTGGCCCCTCCATGAGAGAATGAATATACTTTATAGCTCAACGGTGAACTAAGAAACCTCAAGGCACTGCCTGGAAGGAGGGGTGAATGTTCAGATGACTCAACAGAGCAGTAAGGACAGAGCATGTCAAATGCATAGATATATAGATGCAACCAATGCAAAGTGTTAAGGAGATGTCTCACACAAGTGCTTAATTCCCTTTACCTTAGAGCCCTCCAGCTCTTTTGCTATATTTTGGGGCTTTGCACTTTTCATTTTCAATGTGTTTTACTTTTGTGTTCTTTGGTTATGGAGTTTTAAAACAACTCCAGTGGCATCCTCCTTTTCTGTGTGTCACACAAAGCACCTTCAGTGCAGTGGCACTTGGGTGTCTTTCAGGCATCCCAAGGTTTAAATATCTTCTCTGGGACTGACTACCGTCTC
This sequence comes from Ambystoma mexicanum, assembly GCF_040938575.1. Classification (NCBI taxonomy): domain Eukaryota; kingdom Metazoa; phylum Chordata; class Amphibia; order Caudata; family Ambystomatidae; genus Ambystoma; species Ambystoma mexicanum. Next base: position 1,106,130,875 of record NC_090933.1, on the reverse strand, counting down.
CCAGAGCATGTAAAGTTAAATTGGTTTTACTAGTCTCTTTAAATTTAATGACCCAGCACACACTATCTTCTTATGGAGTGCTGGAGGGGTTGTTTAGCTTCCCCTGAGTCAAAACACTCATGTAACAGTAAAATGTTACCCTTTCCTACTTTAAATGCCTGGTGTCAGTGGTTTAAATCAACTACCGTGACTCTGGTCATCTTTTTTCACCATTTCTTTTAGGAAAGGTCCTTCTTGTGTTTGTCTCTGCGTGCCAAACCAGGTTTGGTCCCTTTGTTTGTTGGCCTTTGGCAGGCTTCAGTGCTGAAGCCCTCCTCGGGCGCCTGAGTGTCTGGGGTGGACAGGATGTGAGGGAGGTGCCCGGAACTCCCTGTGCTTAGTCTCCTAGGAGACCTGAATGCACTCTGGCGTGATTGGCTGGCTGGCTGTCCAGCAAGGACAGCCACCCTGCTGTGTGAGTGACAGCCAGGCTGGAATGAATGGGGGAAAACTGTTTAAAAGCAGATCTCTGGGACTTGGAAAGCAGAGTCGACCACTGGAACGAAAGAACCGAAGACGAGCTGAAGGAAGAGGACTGCTGCAACTCCTGGATGACCGGTGAAGCCCTGCTGCAGGTCCGAATTGCCTGAAACTCCAATCGACAGAGAGGCCCTTCAAGTTTAACTTCTTCCGTTGAGTTTGGTAGGAACAACCAACTCGTAAGCCACCTGGACACCGTCCCCATCTGATCGAATTTTCATCAGAGTGCTGTTGAAAACCGGATAGCCAGAGGGAAGGAAACCAGCTCGTGGACTTTAAGGCACTCACACCTTAAACCAACGTCTTACTACAGCTTTTGGCCTCATCCCTGGGCAGTGCAGGAACCTCCCGATGTCCTCCTTCTTGTCCCCATGACTGAAGCTCAGGAACAGCAAGATCTGCTCAAATTGCCAGGAACAACTGCTCCAGCTACAGATTTCTTCACTAACAAGGTACTGTGAAAAACGCGGTCCGTAACTATTTTCGGCCATCGAGAAAGTGCGTGAAACTTTCCTCAACTTCGAAGGCTTGTCCTTCCCTAAACATTTGTCAAACTAGTTAGTGAGGTGATTTTGGAATTGTCTACATGAAATCATTGGGCTTTATCATTGTGTGAGGTAGAGCATCTTGAAAGTGACCAAGGCTTTGGTGTGAGCTAATAAGGTGATTTTATAGTTGGCTAGATGGGATCATTTGGCTTTAACATTGTGTGAGGCAGAGCGTCTTGAAGGTAATCAATGCTTTCTTTGCAGGTAGTGAGGACATTCCAGAGTTGGTTAGTTGCAATCATTTGGTTTCACCATTGTGTGAGGCAGAGTATCTTCAGAGCGATTGGGGTATTGGCTGTAGCAAGTGAGGCGATTACAGAGTTGGCTAGTTGGAGTTATTGGGTTTTAACGTTGTGTGAGGCAAAGCATCTTGAAGGTGATTGGGGCTTTGGCTGTAGAAAGCGAGGTGATTGCAGAATTGGCTAGATGGAATCACAGAGATTACAGACATCTAGTGATCTGACTATACTTAGTTCTGGACCATTTGACAACAGGAGTTGTGCTTGAAGGGCATTCCTCTTCAGAGGCCGTTGGGTGATGCATGTAGATAACAAGAATACAAGGACTGATGAAGTTGGACCGTGCCTGGTCCAGTGCAACATTTCCTCAAACCCTGATACCCTTTTACTTGCAAATGCTGGCTGAGGTTCAGTGTTCCTAAATGGGGAACCTCACTCTGTACAGGTGCCCATTTATCACTAGTAGCAGGCAATGTAGAACCTGCGCATAACATTGCAGATTTGTAGTGCAAGAGGTTTTGATTTTGGGACCGAATAACAGAACACAAAACAAACTACAATGAACTTTTCAAGTAGTGAGTTTCTCCAAAGTGGATCTATTTTCCAAGTTTGTACGTGTGGGATTTAACTGTAAAATGTGGATATGATATACTAAACCGAAAAGGGGGCTAGCTGCTACATTTAGGGTTGGGTTTCACAAGGGTTGTTCTAGTTAAGAAACTCCTTGGCTTGACAAAAATTAAACACACCTGTGATGAATTACAGGTTTTAAATTGACCTGTGTGAAATAATTGCAATCTACTGAACAGTACCATAAACTAAGGAACACCGTGTGTGTTTTATTGTGTTTGAAACCTCATCATGCAGCATCCATCTAACTATGATGACTGAGGCCCACCTTGGCCTAGTTGTTCCACCAGCTTTCCCTCTTCCAGGAAAAGTTGGGCCTGACATTTCACATGTTTTTCTGCACCTCATAAAAAAATGTTTTACAAAAAGATAGAAATGAATTTATCAGTTGCTAATTCCATTTCAAAAGCTTAAATTGCAAACTAGTATTGGCATCTGCAGGTCAAATATTGCTAACAAAAGAAAAATATTGATTAGGGCCTTCCTTCCTTCCTTCCTTCCTTCCTTCCTTCCTTCCTTCCTTCCTTCCTTCCTTCCTTCCTTCCTTCCTTCCTTCCTTCCTTCCTTCCTTCCTTCCTTCCTTCCTTCCTTCCTTCCTTCCTTCCTTCCTTCCTTCCTTCCTTCCTTCCTTCCTTCCTTCCTTCCTTCCTTCCTTCCTTCCTTCCTTCCTTCCTTCCTTCCTTCCTTCCTTCCTTCCTTCCTTCCCCGATCTCCAGTGGAACCCCCGCACCACCCCCCTCCCTCTGAATCTTTCAGCTTAGTTTGTGAACCAGTAGCATTGTATTGCTCCATTATATCTAGGGGCGTGTCCTGCTATGAATATGACATCATTAGGGCCGCCCATGTGCTGCACTGATATTGAAACATTTATTTTCGAAATTGCTAATTAGTCCGATCATTAGTTGAGTTTTTTTCCTTATTTTACTGATTTTAGCTGTTCCTCACGTATGGCGCTAAAAGGTCAGTATAGCAATTCACTACTTATAGGAAGGTCAAACCTGTAATATTCCTTTCCAAACCTGCACTTGGGCACCTTACCCTATAGTTCATTGTATGTGACTTGTACTGCTAAATGAGAAGAAAAAAAAACAGCCATCCTCCACACCTCCTAACTCTTGAAAATGTTGATAATGAAGTGTGCCCATATCCTTCGCTAGCTTCATTTAAAACCTCTTTGAGAACACATTTAATGCCACTACTGTATTATTTTGTAATGTAAAACGTCAATGACTCAGTTGTCCACTTTCTATATGCATTGTTTCAACACTCAGATATATTCACTAGAAAACATTTCCTTTACCAACCTGAGACTATATAATTCTCCTCCAGTGGTCCCTGACTAGCACCTGCATTAAATGTACTTTCTAGGGACATGAACACTCTTTAAATTAAAACCTTAAATAGGCTGCAGTTATAAATACTCCTTCGATTCTAATGAAGTTGATTATGGATTATATCTGTGAGTGGAACTAATCATACGTTGTCCCACTCTTTCTTGTTCAGGTAGGCGGTTGTACTTAATTGATTTGTTTCTGTCTATTTGTGTTTACATTGGTATTTATTTACTGTTTTTAATTGATTTTTACAATATTTTCTTTATAAATTACAGTGTTTCTTGTTTGACCTCAAGAAGTTTCATATTCAATAAATGCTTTACTTGAAAACAACCAATGAATGTACTTTTTATTTGGGTTTCAACAGCATAATTTCTCCCTTTAAAAAAAGAAAACAGTGAACGGAAAATACACACATTATTTTGCCCTAAAATGGATATTAATTTTCAAAATCCAAATGTATCAGATATAAAAAAGTCATTGGGCCTCATTACAATAGTGGCGGTACAGTGATATCACTGTACCGCCACATTATGAGTTCTGCTTGCGGGTGCCGCTATTCAAGTCTGGTCAGACCAGGCGTGCAGAGCAGCAGCCGCGAGCAGAACAGGATGGAAGCATCGGTACCGTTATGAACGGTACTGCTGCTACCATCCTCCCTATTCCTATTCAGCCCTATGGGGGCTCAAATGGGAATGGAGACGTACCGGTTCCGGGTCCCGCGAAAGGGGAATTACCGGGCCAGCCGGGATCGGAATGGCCCGGTTATTCCCCTTTCGCGGGACCCGGAGCCGGACCCGAGTTCGGGGGTAGTCATGCCCTTATTAAGGGCATGGCTACCTCCAAACTTGTAATGAGGCCCAGTATGTTTTTGAGCTTTCTGTGTTAGTAAAATGGCAAATGACCCATTTCACATGCACCATCAGTGAAATCTGCAGGCTGAAATCAGCATTTACTTGAATTATAATTCTTTTCAAACTGAGGAAAAAGTGCTCTGTGTGCCTTTGACATCATTAAAGTAATCCTTTGAAAAACCATACCTTTAGCAAGGAGGCGAGCAGTCAGAGTTATAGAATAGAATTCACACAGAATGGAGGAATTAATATGGGGAGATGAAATGTGAAGACATTTTCTGTAGACAATGGCGAAAGATGTCCAGGGGGAGCAGAACTGAACCCATCGGGATGACTGATCCCCATGCAGACTGAAGACTGAAGTCGTTGAGAGAGAGATGACCAGCCCAGGCTGGAAATTGGTTTCTAGACAGCCAGATGAAAAGAGACTTTGCTTATGGAGTAATTCCAGACTGACTGGATCCCTGCTGATTCTCCAGAAATGAAAATATGCTTTTTTATTTTTGTATTTTTGGGATTTATTTTGAGCTTTTATAGTGCTTGATGCCTAAATACTTTGCAAAACGTAGCATTATGGAGGACATCAATGGGAGCGCTCCCCTTGATGTCCTCCATAATGCTATGCCCCCCATAATACCATTGTATATGTCATTGTGAATCCTTTCTCCTATAATAGGTGTGTGGGTTTGTAATGGGAACAAGCCGGGGTAGGCTGGTCATGACTTCCCACATCAGCTGCCTATATATATATATATATATATATATATATATATATATATATATATATTTCGCACAACCAGGAAAACATTTATGGATTCCCGCAGAGGGGTTTGTACTCCACACAAAGTAAACACCAGCATATGGCTCCGTCAAAGTTTTTAGGAAATCAACCTGACAGCCGTCAGCTCTTCATCATATCCAGTTTATTTGGCAAAAGCTTAAAAAGAGAAACATAACACGACGGAGCAACGCGGTTCGCGGCGTCCTTGCCGCTTGTTCACACACAAAATACAATACACCCAGTGACATTTTAAATACACAACTCTATGGTTAGTCTCCATTGTCCATTTTCACTTTTAATATTTAGGAATTTAACGTGACTCAAACCGGCTAATGGTTTATTACGGCGGCCATTTTGTAGAGATCACTTGTCTTTATGCAATGCCACCAGTATATTATGCTTAGTGCATACTTAAAAGGCATTCTCCATGCTTTGAAATATCTAATTGATTTGAAAAATGCAGTTTTTTTGTAATCAATGTGCAAATATGTATGCCAGACAATTTTGTTAAAAGAAACATAATTTCATTACATTATCGTTATTTCAAAGTGCTTTGTGCATACATTTGTTAGCTGCCAAGACATATACCTCTAACCTCATCCCTAATAACGCGATCAAATTAAAAGTGCAAATGCTCATATTCATTATCTAGCTGTCATGCTATTCTTTTTAACTGGGTACAACAATGATGTCAACAAAATTTAAAATGTGTAAAGTGCACAGTGCATATTTTACTGGCACTTTACGGCTGCCATTCAATTATTGCACATTTACCTAAGTATATTCAAAATAATAACTCTATATTGCACATTGATGATTGCATTGTGAAGACAAAGGAATCATAATATTAAACAAATATGTATATGGTTTTCAAAGGGGAACCCCCTTTTATCAAGATATTTCAAATCTCTAAAACCAAGCTGTATTCGTTTTTATTTTAGCGAGCCGAGTGCTCAACATTGTATCATCCATAAATCTCTATTGGACTATAAAAAGGAAAGGAAACTAAAACCACCAATTTGCAAACTATACCTTCAATCATTGTCATCATTTTTATAAAATACTTATAAAAATAATTAAAGAGAAAAAAGTGAAAAAAGTGTGAAGAAATCCAATTGTGAGACATAATAACCTTTGGAGGAACAGGCGATTGATTGACATTCATATATAAAGGCAGAAAAAAGAACTAGAAGAATAAAGGATGCTAGTTGACATAGTTAAAGTGAAGCAGACAATTCAACTAAATGTTCCCCTTAATCGCATTTCATTCTTGCATATACTAAAGTACCCAGAAATGTGTATAATTCCTCATCAAGGTTATGTCCTTTGGCTTTTTTTGTTTCAAAGTCTAATATAAACCGGGTTTCCATCTGGCACAGTTCTAATTCTCTATTGCCCCCACAAGGATTTTCCTTGATATGAAACAGACCAAAAAATCTCAGGATTTCTATTTTACCATCATGAACATCACAAAAATGTACTGCAATGGGCACGAGGCGTCAAAGTTCTTTATAGCCCTCATGTGTTGTAGAATTCTCAATTTTAATTTACCAAAGGTACTCCCAATGTACCAGAGGTCACATGAACACATGAACACATGAAAGCATATACAACATTCTGTGTTGCAGGAGATCCTTGTTTTTAACTCAACTTTGTGACCTAACAATGGATGTACATACTCAGTTGTATTCATGCATATGTGCATACCTTGCACTTTGTACACTTGAAAAAGCCATTAGCACTTTTGTTCAGCAAAGAAATGGTGTTCAAGTTTTTGGCCTTGGGGGCCAGATAGCTGCTGACCAGTAAATCCTTCAGAGAGGTGTACTTTCTAAAAGTTATATTCACTCTCTCTTCGAGGTATGGTACCAAGGCTTCATTTGATAGAAGGAATTGCCAATATTTGTGTAGAATTTGTCAAATATTGTTAGAGTGCGCACCGTATTTGAGAATTAAGCGAGTTACATTGTTATTATCTATTGCTTCTGCTTCACGATTCGTGTTCAATAAGCTTGCCCGATTTAGGCCTTGTGCCTTCAAATATGTTAGTTCTAGTACAGCCTTAGGATACCGTTGTCTCACAAAGTTTTTGGCCGTATACTTGCATTCCTTGACGAAGCAATCCAATCTTGAGCAGTTTCGCCGAATTCTTAAAAATTCACCATATGGTATGCTCCACTTCAATGAAACAGGATGATTTCTGCTTGCTAAAAAAAACATATTCGAGCTTGTTGGTTTACGGTACAGCTCCGTTACAATTTCATCTTTTTCAGATCTCACCAAAACATCCAGGAAGATAATTGACTTCCTACTATGTGTTTCCGTAAATTGGAGTTTCAAGGCATTAGTATTCAAAATATTTATGAAACTCAGCCAATCCTTTTCGTCTCCATTCCAAAGGATGAATAAGTCATCTATAAAACGCAGCCAAAGGACCACCTGATTTGTATATTGACTATTACTCCAAACTATGGTTTTCCCACCACCCCATGGTTAAGTTTGCATATAATGAAGCAAAACATGTTCCCATGGCGGTGCCCCTTAGTTGATAATAGTATTTGATTTTCAAACAGAAAAACATTGTTCGTTAGGCACAAATCCACCATTTCTATAATCATCTCGCCATGGGCAAGAATATTCAGTGATCTACTGTCCAAATAGTGTTTATAAGCTCTCTTACCATCATTATGTTCAATCGATGTATACAAAAAGAATACATCTAATATAGCAAACATGTAATCCTCTTCCCAAACAATGCCTTCAATTTTACTTAAAAAATCTTTTGTGTCACGTAAATAGGAAGGCAAGGTAAGGACTAGAGGCAAAAGGGTCGGATCTATATATTTGGACATGTTTTCTAATGCCACTCCATTTAGGGTAACAATGGGTCTGCCAGATGGACATGTGAGGTTCCTATGCACTTTGCACAGAAAGTAAATAGTTGGAGCAATGGGAAAATTATTCAAAAGGAATTTACAGTCGTCATCTCAAGGATATTCAAATGTATCCATTTTTCCAGAAGACACTTAATTTTGGTGGTAATTTGCAACATAGGATTAGCAGGTAATTCTTCATAACAGCTCATGTCTGAGAGCTGTCTTTGAGCTTCTCTCAAATCCATTATCTCCTGAATAACAAAATGTGTCCCTTTATCTGAGGCTTTGATGACTATGCCATTAAGATTTTGTAATTCTCTCAGGACTTCTTTGTCTCTAACAGAGAGGTTAAATTTAATTGTTTGTTTTTTCATCCTGGCTTTTTAAAAATCTTGAATGACAAAATCTTGAAATGCTTCAATATGCCCACCTGGTTGGAATATTGGGTTGAACCTGGATTTTGTTTTTAAATCACTCTCAATGGGCCAATGTGTATCTATATTGAGCATATCCTATGTCATTTTCTGGGGTATCTCTGAGAAATTCTCCTGATTCTAGCTGAGCGACATCTATAAGTCCCTCTAGATCTTCGATCGCCACTGCAGTTTTACCACATGGCACCACTTTAGGCTTGATTTTTGGTGGATTAAGGATGAAGAATTTTTTAAGTTGTATTTTCTGCATATATTTGTGGAAATCAATTCTAGTTTCAGCATAGTTGAACATTGCCGTTGGGCAGAAGTTAAAGCCATATTTCAGCACTCTGGTTTGTTCCTCTGTTAAAGTATGTTTAGACAGATTAATAATTGTATTATCCAGATCACTAGGCTTATGATGTTGTCTTCTTCCCAGAGCGTGTTCTTGCACTTCTGTCCGAGAAGCTGCTGGTTCGAGCTGCTGGTTCCTAAGGGCCCTCCTTGTTTTCTTTTTCCACCATATGTTTGATGTTTCGCTCTTCCTCAACCTCTTCCTTGATTCTTTTTTGAATTGCTGCATCCATCCAAACCCAGCATCCTCATTTCGTCTAAAAAATCAGTCTTTCTGAGTGGGTTGTCGCTTTCACTGCTAGCAGTATCTGCTTCCGAAGTTGATGCAATCTCACTTGAGACTGGAGTTGTTTGCTTACTCTGGGTATTCTGACTCATCATACTTTTTCTTAAGTGGTTGAAACAGCGAGCAAATGTATACACTCTCCCCCTTTCGTAGTCTTCTTTATCCCAGAGGAACTTCCTCTGTTTCTGTAGTTATATTTCCTCTTAGTGTATTTTCAATCTTTCATCGATGCTTACTCTTAATTTATTTCCTTCTTCACTGGGGGCATCTTTGAAAGTTGTTCACCTATTTCTTCCATTTTAGCCAATACTTTTTGTCTATTAATTTTGGCATATTTAATCGAAATATTAGAAATCTTTCAGAACAATCATTAGTAGAATCCCCCCATTCTTTGAGCATCTCTGGATCCTGGTCCTCAAATGATGGCAAGATTAAGATACGCAAACCTTGTGGAATTCTGCCTTCATCGACATAATTCTGCAGTGAATGTTCCTCCCACCACTTGCTGATTTCTTATTTTGATATTTATCTAGCTCCTTCAACAGATTGATTTCAGTTTTTTCTTTTAACGTGTTTCCCGATGGAATGTTTTTCACAGCTGTATTTTCCTTTTGTGTCTCACAAAATAAGGACTGTGCTTGTTCTCGCCGTGTATTTTCTCTATCGAGTTGAGATGCCATATTTATGAATTATTACTTTGCAGTGTCCTGGAAAGAATAGTCGGGAGATTTATTTCCAAGTTCAGAGATCATCTGGCGATTCTGGAAATGAGTGCCTGCGTGAGAACCAGTAGTGAGTTTCACGTAGGCAGGGAGAATTTGGTTTGGTTGACTAAGTATTCATGAATAGATAACATTGTAGTGATTTCCATGGTGTCAACTTGGAGATCACATTTGACCCCGATTCTTTTAAATACTTTTGGAGTTTTGACACATAACTACCTATTAATACCCCAGAATTCTGGGGTCTAATTGTACATTGGGAATATTTAAATGTTTATGTTGCCCTAGAAGAACCTATGCATTCATAAAAACACTAATAGTTCTACATGATTGGGTGCTCACCTGAGACGTTAGATTGATGACATTACTGGTGTCCATGCATTGGGGTATTAAGTACAGACAATGGGCCTCATTACAAGTTTGCCAGTCCGGAAACTTCGGTACCGGTAAGCTTGCCAGTACCATAGTTCCCAGACAGGCAAACTATGAGTTCTGCTCGCGGGTGCCTTTTCGCCCGCAAGGTAGGACCTGGCAGGCATACCGGTCCCCATGAGAAGACACTGCCGGTAGCACCGGCACCATTCTAAATGGTGCCGGTGCTACTGGCCTCTCTATTCCCATTGAGCCCCATGGGGTTCAAATAGGAAGGGGGAGTAAAAGTTTCCGGCCCCTGGCAATGGGGAAATACAGGGTCCACCAGGCTTGTAATGGCCCTGTATTTCCACATTGCCAAGGGCCGGTAATATTCACAAGTTTGGTGGCAGCCTGCAGGTTTTACCGGCAAGGCTACTGCCAGACTTGTAATGAGGCCCAATGTTTATAAATGCTGCATTTAGAATTGGACATTGCAATTTCATATTTTGAAAGAATAAAATATTAAAAGTGGATTGTCGGCAGTGATTGAAAGTTGGTAAAGGTAATGTATTGATTGAACAGATTAGTAGGGATACCATACAATGATGACATCAGAGCAAATATAGATGTGACTCTTGACCTTGCACTACTTAGAAACGTACCTTTTACATGGCCTAAGGAAGACTCAGGTTGTGTAGAAATGCTAGATGAAAATTAAGCATATGCTTGAAAGCGTGGGCATGGATATTTGAGTACCACAAGACCTGCTAGATGATGCCCTTCAAAAGTTATTTCTCACCTCCGCAAATGTAGAGGAGAAACAAATGCTTGTGAATATTTCTGCAAATCTCTTATTTCCCCTTTAATGGTGAATAGGTTATCAGAAAGTTCACATGATTTCCCCTGCTTCACTTGAAATATCCAAGTGACCTCTGCAGAATTAGTGCATGTGCAAGAAGCCAAACAGTGATTAGAGACTGAACTCTCAGATCTTAATGACATTCATAGTCAATGGACCTCATTACAAGTTTGCCATTACAGTAACATCGGTACCGGTAAACTTGCGTACCGTTGTTACTGTACCATCAAACTACGAGTTCTGCTCGTGGTTGCCTTTTTGCCCACCAGATCTGACCCGGTGGGTGAACCGGCACCCGCGACCAGAGCATGTCAGATACACCAGCCCCATTCACTAATGGTGCTGGTGCATCTGGCTTCCCCTTTCCCATTTGAGCCCTATTGGGAATCCCATTTGAACGGGAATGGGGAAGAATATTTTCCGGCACCCAGATATGGGCAATTACCGGCTCCGTCGGGGTTGTAATACTCCGGTAATTGCCCATTCCCAGGGGCTGGAAAAATTTGCACGTTCGGCAGCAGCCTGCCAGTTTTACCGGCAAGGCTACCGCCAAACTTGTAATGAGGGCCAATGTCTACTGGCACATGATGAACTGAAGCCCAACACAACTAAGACATTTATACTGATGTTGTATTAGATGGCATTGTCAATATAAAAACCCAACTGAGAAAGTGCCAAGAGATAAATGCAAAACTTGTACTAAAGGACATTGAGTCACATACCAAATTGGATCAGCTGCACATTCATATAAAAATAATGGAGAAGCAAAGAGTTTAGTTAGCCCAAGAGACAGCTGCACATTGATATAAAAATAATGAAGAAGCAAAGAGTTTAGTTAGCCCAAGAGAAAAATGCTGCCATTCGGGAAAAGGACCAGCACACCTCACAAATGATGAACACCCAACTGCAGAATGATACAAATAAAGTGGCTGTGCAAGAATAAATGCAGAGAACAGAGGAAAATGTCTCATTAAAGGACACAATGGACAATGCAGGCAAAGATCTTTATGATGCAATGTCAGAGGTGGAACATCTGAAGATTTAATTAACTAGCTACCATAATATCAGTCAGGAGTCAGCAGAAGAAACACAGATTTACCAGAGAGAAAAGGACTCATTACAGAAGAAGTTGCACATCATGAATGAAACACTGACTTCTAAAACTATGGCATTTAACACTAGCGTGGGGAAGACAGCAGTATGTAATTGGAATAGATCAAAATTTTAGATTGAGACATACAATAATAGATGTTCAAGCAAGTTCACACTCACTGTATAAAACCAGTAGACAGATATGTTTAATGGAAGTGAGGAGATTGTTCCCAATCCCTGAGACTGCCTTTCCTTTGCCAAAACCCTTCCAGAGTCAAGATGGTGGGCTTGGCAAACCTAGCCATAGTCACAATATAAGGTGAACATGACACACCATCTCTTCTTCCCAAACACACCCGGACACACAGGAAAACCTGATTTCCTCATCAGATCCAGTTTTCAAGTTTCTTTGCTGGGTTTGAATATCAAAATCACTACAAATGCACCTCTTAGAAGGTGTCCAATTTGAAATATGTTTCCACTTACAAATAATCACAAGAAGTCTGCAAGGCAGCCTACAATTTAATGTGTCCTGAGGACCCATCTCCTGGGGGTTTGTTAATGAAATCAAGTGGGCATTTGCCCAGATTTCTCAGTGTGTCCATACCGAAAGTCAAGACTTCAAAAACATTTTTGCATGCCCTTCCAAAATACTTAGTGATTCAGTTAGTGCATGATTTTGATGACTCGAGAACTCTTGAATAGATAATCATGCATGTTTTGAAGTACAGAGATTAACAACTCCCATAAACAAAGTAAAGAACCCCAAACAAATGCTTGCTCAGATACCATTAACGTAGATGAAGTGAAGCAAACTCCTCAGTTAGACTTAGAGACAGGGTACCACGGACATATTCCTCTGAAGTTAAGGAACCTAACAGACAGAGAAAAAACTTTGTTCAAATACAGCCTCATAGTCCTCCACATGACAAGCACAATACTGATCCAATGAAATCTGAGACTTACCTAATTTCTTGCTGGTTAGATTCCGGATAACAGGTCCCATTACCAGAGTGAGTGGACCATTTTAACCCTGCATCCTCCGTAGATATCCCATGTGATGTAATGTTGTATGTCATTGTAAATCCCTTCTGTTATATTATGTATGTGCTCATAGGATTTGCAACGGTAGGCCACTGAGTTGCAATGGTCTTAGCTCCCCACGTACATGGAATTTTAAGGGTTTTGTTGCATTAAATTGGATCACCTTAACTAAACTTTTCACTGAATTTCAATGGTTTTGTTGTACTATAGTTTCTTCGGCGTCCAGTAGCCATGGCCATCGGCTATGGCCAGTGGCCACGGCATTCAGCCTTGGCCACTCTTCATGTTGCACCAATAAGTTTCAATTGTTAGCATTGGTGGGGATATTGAGTTCTGGATGAAGCCCTTTATATGTTGTAGAACACTTCAATGATTCCTTTTCTATGTCATGTAACATCTATATTCATCTTATGGAAATTAAATATGGTCACTGCAACTCCAACCATTTACAGTGTTGCATAGAACTAAATCAGGCACTTACATTACAAATGAAGGGAAGTTTACAGAAATGCGACATTACTGGTTCTATGAAAGGAGAGTGTTCACGGTTGCCGTTCTTTCCTAAAGAAATGATGCTACGTGAGCTGCATGCGATTTGAAGGACACATTGATTCTCTTGTCTGTCAATAAAAGTTCATTGATCGTCTGTGAGCCTTTACAACATTTATGCTTGAAAAGTCAGTAAATCACACTTTTGTAGTTTAGAGTACAGGTATAGAATAAAAAATACACATATAAATGATGTAAAGAACACATTGCACCTACAACCCATTCTTCTGCCACGAATAATTCCTACACACTTGCAAAAATGTCCAACTCAAATCAAAGCTTAACCGTGCCGTGGCCTGTTGTGCTCTGTTTGGATTTCTAAGCCTTCACCTTGTTAATTGAATTCTGCATTGCCTCAGTCATTACTTGTGTATCAAAGTTACTAATAGCCACCAGGTATTTGTAGTGTCTGGTAGTTTCAAATCATGAATATCATATGGTATTTAATTGACATTCACCTCGTTTATATAATTGATTAGTTGTACATTTACACCATACAATAATATGTTTGACAGTGTTTTTTTTTATCATCCTTTGAGCAAACTGATGAATGCTTAGTGGTGGATACATCGATCAGTAATTTATTTGGGAGAAACATTTTGGGATGATTTGATATTTAGCTATTTATTTTTACTTTTCTGGATAATTGCAGCAAACACACAAGCACATGGTTGTAAGATGAATGCACATGACCATAGAGCACACTTATAAGGAGGACAACCAAAACCATTAAGAGAGAGAAATATATGAAGGAGAAAGGCCGAAAGCAAGATCCTTCTAACAGCAGAGTGGGAGTCGATGGGGTGTTACAAAGAAATGCAGTGAGTAGGGGGTTTGCGTCACATCTGAAGATGTGTCGAACACTTGGGTGCCTATCAATTCATTCATGTGTTGATGGCATGCCATATTTTACTTTATAATAGTTCTTGCACTGTTTGGGTTAATGAAGACCATTCAAAACCTGAATGGCACTATGGATGACTGCTGTATACCTCAGAAGGCAAGGACATTTCAGGAAGTGATGGAGGACAGCTAAACAATTGAGAGTGAAAGAACGATTGCCCAACCAACTCACCTGCACATACATAAATACATCATTTGTTATTTTGGTTTATTGCTTTGGCATGCATTCATGTGTAATGTCACTCTCTATTATTTAATGAAATACTGTTATTGCACTTTTGCAGGGCACTTCTTTATGAAGCGACAGATAACAATCGTTTCTTCAGTGCAAATGAAGCAATGATACATTCCAAAAATTGGCTAGATATTGTCTTAATATTAGCACATTTGAATCCATAATATCCTACGAACACTTTATGAGTTTACATTTTCTTTTGCTGCATGAAGGCACACAAGTGTGCATTAGCAGGCTGACAGGTTAGTAGTCTTGGGGGAGTATACTACATTTGACATAGAGGTGTTGGTATAGCGGGACCTCCCTCAGACTTCAGAAAGAAATAACTTATTTCTGAAGTCACTCTGACTTCAGAAAGAATGTTAACCAGGTTGGAAATTCTTCCTTTCTGAAGTCAGAGTGACTTCTGAAGAGATGATTTCCTTTCCGGTTCATTGACGTGAGATGCAGGTGCTCCACACCTCTGCATATGAATGACAGGAACCAGGAAGCTTTCCCTGCTTCCTGGCTTCTGTCTGCATTGAAAGTGGTCAGGAGCCAAAGGCCTACATGACGAGGAGTCCCTCGGAATCACGTATTCGGCAAGGTACATAATACATGTGTTTTTTGTAGATGTGTGTGTGCCTGCTTGCAAGAGTGTTGCATGTCCATGATATATGTATGTATGTATGTATGTATGTATGTATGTATGTATGTGTGCATGTGTGCAAGGCTGTATATATGAATTATGTATTTTGTGTGAGTGAACAAGTGACTGCATGATATATGGTAGTTCGGTGAACATATGTATGAGAGAATGAATGGTGAATGGGTCTGTGTGTTAATAAACAAGTGAATGGCGTGTCTATGTGTTTATGAGCGAGTGGCTATTGTGTGAATGTGTGTGTGGGCTTGTGTTTAATGTTGGACTAAGCTGATTTTCGTTGGTGGTGCTTGAATGGGCTGGGAGGGAGAAGGAACTGGTGGTGGTAGAGAGGGCAGGTGGGGGTATGTTCTAATGTGACATTTGTAATGAGCATCCAAGATAAAGGACACATGTTATGTGTTATTAAGCTGCTAGACTGGCATTTTGGTGTAGGCGGTCTAGTCATTTCTTTCTGTGGCATAACATTGTTTAATGGGCATCTCTGATAAAGCAAGCATAAGTGTTAATATCTGAATAGACTGGCATTTTAGTGCAGCTAGTGTAGCCGTTTCGTAGCATGACATTTTTTACTGGGCATCTATAATAAGGTAAAATGGTAAGTGTTATTGGGTCTCATTACACGGTAGGCGGTAAGGGTTTACTAGTACCGGTAAGGGCACCAGTACCGCTAAATCCTTACCGCCTTACTACGAGTTCACTTTGCGGGACCCGACCTTAACGGCTGGTTTTACCAGCCGTTAAAGTAGGGTGCCGCAAAGGGACCTTGGAGCTAATTACGGTACCGCAATTTGCAGTACCGTAATTAGCGCTTTCCCCATTCCCATTATGCCCTATGGGGGCAAAAATGGGAATGGGGAAGTGCCTTGGTGAATGGGGAATTACCGCCCCCGCTCACCTTGGAGTAGGCCATCCACCAAGGCAGACACTGTAAAATACCGGCGGCAACTGTGTAATGAGGCTCATTGACTGTTATTGTCTGGCTAGGTTGGCATTTGGGTGCAGCCAATATATCCCTTTCTTACTCTGGCATGGCATACATTTGTGGGTATGATAAAGTAGGCATGATAAGTGTTATTTCGTGGCTAGACTGGAATTGTGATGCAGCCAGTCAAGCTATTTCTTATTGCAGCATGTCATCATTTATTGGGCATCAATAATGATAAAGCAAACATGGCAAGTGTTATTACATGTCTAGAGTGCATAGCCAGTTTGGACATATGTTCTTGTTGAGGCATTGCACCTTTAATGGTAAACCCAACATGAGTATGTCCTTACATGGTGACACTGCCCTATTTTGGCAGAGCCAATGTGGACATGTTTTCTTACAATATAATTTCTTGCATTTTGCACAAAGCAAACATGAGTAGGTTATCATATGGGAAATACTGGCATGTCTAGGTGAAGCCAATTAAAATGTATTGGAAAATACTTGTATGCACTGTTGGTGACTTGCAACGGTTGGATTTTTGGATTGGAGTTACCCTACAAAACTAATTGCAAACTGTCTTGATTTTAACCCAATTGTTCACAGAACATGTTTGTTATAATTCACCATTTTAGCCCATTATTCAAACATGTTTATCAGTGGGGGGACACCTTACTCCCCTTTGATTGGTTAAGGCTCCCTCACTATAATCAGTACACTTTGACACATTTGTGGGAAATGTTGAAGCCCTTTCAATTAAAAAAATCACCAGCAGCCACTGGACTGGGTGAGTGACTGGTGGATCAATGGGTATGAATGTGTGTCTGTGTGCAAGGTTGGGGCCCGGGCAATAGGCATTGGAACAAGGACATTTTCTTACATCTTTTATTGGCATTTCTGGGCATAGCCAACTTGATGAATGCTATTATATTGAGTTGTTTTTAGGGTAGGCAGACTGGCCATTTTCTGTGGCATGGAATGTTTTACTCACGAGGGGCAAGGCCAATGTGATATGTGTTCTTACAAGGGTAGAGCGAGGGCACTTGTGCAGTCAGCAAGTACGTTTCCTTACTGTGACATTGCATGTTTTACTGGTGTTATTGCCAAAGTCAACATGATGAGTGGTTTTACGTAGTGGGTGGGAGCATTTGTGCAGCCAAACAAAGAAATGTATTAATGCACATGTTAATAGCGCCAACGGCCGAGGCATCAAAGCGCTGTTGATACGAATGGAGAAAATTGGCACAAGTATAGAGTTAGATACACAAAACAGTTTTCAATTTCTTTCCAAATATCAGAAGGTTGCTGATGCCCTGTAAATCTAGGGATAATGCATTCCAGAGGTTGGCTCGGAAAACTTGAAAAGATCTCCCCGTGGCTCTCGACCGCCTGAAGTGTTGTTCGGTCAGAAGAAATGTATACGATGATCGTACATTGATCGCAGGGGAGTACCAAAGCAATTTGCTGGCAAGATAGCGAGGTACGATATTCTGCAGGGCTTTAAAAACCAGCGTTAAGGATTTGAACTGAATCCTTGCAGCTACAGGCAACCAGTGAAGCTGTTTCAAAAGAGTAGAACTGACCATATTAAAGGGGAAACCAACTACTGCCTATGCTGCTGCATTTTGGATCATTTGTATTTTGTTTTTAACATATTTGGGGGCACCAAATAATAATGACTTTGCATAATCCAGACGTGATCTTACTACCGCTCGAGTGATGCAGGCTGCATCGTATGTTCCAATCTTTAGGAATGTACATATTTTAGATACTTTATATTAATTGTCTTTTACAATCTTAATATGGTTTTAATGATAGTGCACCTCTCATAATCAATTCTAGGGTGAGTAAAAATCCTATATACTGCAATAAAACGTTTTTATTGTTGGTTATTATTACTGTACATTTTTGTATTTGCTTTTATTGTGAAGCACTCTGATTTTCTTGTCAGCTATGTTCATAAAATGTTTAACAATTTGTAACAATCTGTCTTAAAAGCATGAGATAAAATCTAGTCACACTGACAGGTTTGTTCCCATGACGAGACACAGAGAGATATTCTTCTAAGTAAACTCCTACGTTTTTCATGACAGGGTCAGTTCAGTATTGGTCTTATCTGAATGCAATTGCCCATCAAGTAGTTTGCAATTGGTGGATGGATAATAAGTCTTAAGGTATTTGGCTTTACGCACGTTAAATCTAAGCCAACTGAGATCCATCCAATTTTCAATACAGTTCAGAATATGTTTTGTTTTTAAATGTGAACTTGTTGGAAGGTGATATGCCAAAAATGAGTTGAGTGGCGTCAGCATAATTCTGAAATATATTGTTATTATCCTGAAGCCAATCAATTAGGGGTTTAGTTTAGTTCATTATTTGATAATGCGCTCCAAACCCTGGGGTAGCCGGGCGCAGCGGTAACAATAATACTTAAGCTTGGTTACATACAGTAGATGCATATATGTTATTACAGTATTTACAGTACAAATATAAGAGCTGTCGGAGCATCACATCACACAGGGGAATAGAGATAGTTTAAAGTACATGTTTCAGGATAGTACAGGTTTCAGAATATTTACATGCATAAATCCAGGGTCTAAAGCCGGGGAACAGTTTGGTGGGTGTATAAGGCATACATTAAAAAGAAGACGGGAGAGACAAATTCCTTGTAGAACTCCACAGTTGAGTTGATAAGGGGCAGACGCAAATTGATTAATTCTGAACCATGTTGTGTGGTCAGTAAGAAATGAGGCAAACCCCATCATGGGACTTGTTTATGGTTTCCTTTACCCTTTTCATCAGAATAAAGTGATCCATAATGTTTACGAGATGGTCCTTTATATTTAGGAGATCAGTTTCAGTGCTTTGACCAGGTCTAAAGGTAGATTGGAAGTCACTGAGTAAAATATTGTTCTGCATATGTTCCTGATGTTGAATTGAAACAATGTCATCAAGAACTTTAAGGAGGACCGGACAGTTAGAAATTGTCCTATAATTACCAGCCTCTTATGGATGTAGAGATTTCTTCTTGCGGAGCGGAGCAATTCATGAATTTCTTAGCGATCTTGGACTAGTGCCTTCAGATAGGGACCGATCATTTAGATGTGTAATGAATGGAGTAATGTCCGGTCTTCATAGTTTAGGAATATAACATGGGCCGGGGTCACTTGGACAAGTAGTCAGATTCATTGAGGTGATAACTGCCAATACCTGTTCAGAGGAGACGGGTTTGAAATTAAAAATGGGAATAGAATCCCTGTCTGCACATCAGAGAGGGAGATGGATGTCCACATTGGGAGAGTTTGCACTAAGCTTTTTATATGTTGTGTTATGAATATTGATTGTTTATTATGAAAGGCTAAGGTTAATTCCTCACACCTTTCGGAAGAGACTGATGACACTTTAACACATGGCGTTGGATGCCACAATTGTTCTAAAATTTGATATAAATTCTTGGGTGCATTAGAGGCAATCTCAATTTGATCGTCATAGAAATGTTCCTTGGACTCGACAATGGTGATTTTAGATTCGTCTCTTTTAATCTTCAGGGGCAGATTATTGGCTGGTGAGGGATCTTTCTGACAAGCCCGCTCTATGGCTCTGATTTTAGTTTTGATGGATTCAAGGCGTGCACCGTGCCATTTCCTATTCATGATTCTAATCGTTTTATTAATTAGTGGGGCTCTTGTGTTTATCATATTGTTAATATTTATGAAGTCATTATTGACTAGTTGATGTAGAGACTGCTCCAGGTCAATTATATTGATACATTCTTGCAAGGAGTACGGTACATTTTCAGAAGTAAGAAGCCGGGGGATACCAGAAAAATATTTCCTGTGCGGGCTGACTTAGAGGGGGTTTGTCAAGAACTAAATTGAAACTTATTAAAAAATGACATGTTCAACTAAATGGGGATTTAATCAGAGAAGTAGTGGATAGATTTCTTACTAAGACTCAAGCTAGTGTATGACCTTTATTGTGTGTACCACCCGTGACACTTTGTTTGAAGTCTAGGCAGTGTAAAACAGACCACAGCTCGGAAGCTTTTGTGTCAAAGTGGTCTTTAAAAGTGAGGTTCGAATCCCATATAAGTAACGTTTGTCCATCAATAGTTATGATGGATACAATGTGCTCTAAAAGGTGAAATGTGAAATACAGAGACATTAATGGGGTAATTCAAGGAATCAAGCACAGAAGTGGTGCATGCAGCTGGCGTACAGAGGCAGCGTGCGCCAGCTTGCGCCAGCCGCGTGCACCAAAACCTATTTTTACGCACCACATATTCATGGATGTAAACATCCATAACCAGCCATGGTGCAGCGTGGCACAGCGACCCTACAGCAGCGCCAGTTACACCCCCAAACCGCACCCCGTGCGCCAAAAACATCTGCACATATCCCCCACATGGCGCAAAGGCCAGTGGACCAGCATACAGCACCCCAACAACGAATTGCGCTAAAAATGCCACTCACCCCTCACGCAACAACCCAATTACGTGTAAAACTTCCCGCGCACACCTCGGCATATGCGTAACCCGTTCGTGCCAGCCCAATCACGTGTAAAACTCCACACGCACCCCTCAGAATATGCGTACCCCGCTCGAGCCAGCCCATTCATGTGTAAAACTCCCCACGCACACCTCGGAATATGCGTACCCCACCCCGCAAACTCATCGAGTTGGAGCAGACGGAGTGATAGCGAGACCACCGTAATCTTAGGATTCACCACGACACAGCGTAAATCAAGGGACAAGATTTAAAAGACCTGATAACCATTGCCATTCTCTGCTTTAATTAGACACATCTACACCTCCAGGATCACACATAGACTCCATTGAGGAATGATAACTATTTACAGCTACTAAAGAGAACTTCGAACCGTCACGTGATTAGAGTCGTCACAACGTATTTCGGTGTCCACACCCAGTTAAACATACAGGTCGAGTATCACTAAATACAGTGTAAATTCGTACCAAAGAAGACACTCCTTGCTTGACTCAGGATCGCCTTCTTAGCCCACTCCACAGACTAGACCAGTTACAGCCGTTTTTAAGTAGTAACTTTCCCACTGTTAACAAGAAGCTGGAGGATACTCCCACACGATACACTAACAGTGTATCTTGTAGTATTGTAAGAAAGTTGAGTGACGATATCCTGAAGAAAGTTCCGATAACAACTAAAGAGAACTGAAACATGTCGAGTGCAAGAAAGTGGCGAATGTAGTAACCACTCAGATTTTAAATATGTCAATTAAAGGACACATTTGACACTGAGATGTCAATTATAGCCTCACCTGTAAAAGTTTACCCGATCTATTGACATAATCGCCTAGTCTTTAAGGCAGTTCTTGTCACGACAGCTGCCACCAATCTTTTTCATTTTGAGACACCACCTGAATAACTTAGGTGAACCAAGCCCCTTCATACGTTGTCTACCTTCATATTATTATCAATGTCCTGATGACAGTTTGGTACCTTCAGAAAACCTGCCTTTACATCGCAATACCTGTTGCGTTCCACCTTTATCCGAACCAGAAACACATATTATACGTATGAACAATGATTACGTACTGTTATTTTTTCAACAATACATGAAATTGCACTTGTGTTTGCTACTAACCCACAATAATGCATCCCTTGTTTTCGCTTCTGTTCTATATTGCTTGTGTTATATAGGCTCATGCCTATTTTAAATGTACCTTTAGTCATCAATTAAACTTTGTTTTATCACACACCTATCTCTCTGCGATCTTTGGGCTAGCACATGCAAATCTAGCCTCACTGTAGTATAGGTGCACCTCCTGTGCATCTATGAAAGGATTAGCCGTTGCCTCTACATCCTGTCCTTTGTGTACTTTGCTACAAAAATACACATTTTGTACAGCTGTTTCCCTTTTCTTTTACGCATTTGCTGCTCTTTATAAATGTGTTTTTTGTTTGCTGTATGTTACTACTTTTTCTGACCACCCTTCCCTTCCCCACGTTACACACCACCCGATGTCCGCAAATGGACGCAGTGTTCCCACATGTTGTGCCTATTACTATAGAGCCACCGTCTTCACTGTATTCTAAAGTACCTCTTCCCAAACTAAGGGTATCCTCTTAAAAACTAATACACTTCAGTGAAAGAAACATTATTACAAGGGCGCTACCCTTCAATTGTCCAACTAGAACCTTTCCTAAAAAAACTACAATATACACATGTTATGGTTAAAGTACCCTACTGAAAACCTATGCAATTCACTACCAGAAAACATTGCTAAAGGAACGTTATGCTTCAGTTGCGCTTCTAAAAACATTTCCCCTTTATTGAAAGAAGTACCCTGCAACAACGTTATGGTTAAAGTGCCCTACTAAAAAGCTATGAAATTCACCAACAAAAAACCTTTTTAAAGGGACGTTATGGTAAAGTTGATCTACGAAAAAAACCTATGCCATTCAATGCAAAAACGTTGCTACAGGGACGTTATGGTTACAGGTAAAACCAACAAAAAAAGACGGGAATTCGCATGTTATGATAAGCTAAGCAGTATGGCTTTGTCTGTACGTAAGCTGGTTCATGTACTGCAAAGAAGTGTGTAATACAATGGTGTGTATAGCTGTGCATTGCTCAAAGGACTACTTCTCTCTTTGTAGTTCTTCCAATGATCTTTGATAGTATTTTACCACCATCACAATAACAATCCCTTGTGGAGGCTTCCCATGAAAACTAAATGCACATGTGATGTCATCAGTGATATCATTAATGAGATTTGTGATGGCATCTTTGATGTCATGGGTGTTATAGTCCTTGCAGTGCACAGTGGTGGCGCGTGTTATGGCTGCTTGGCTTCCCATAACTTGCGAATTTCGTTTTTTTTCTCGGTTTTACCTGTAACCATAACGTCCATGTAGCAAAGATTTTGCATCGCATGGCATAGGTTATTTAATAGTGCAGCTTAACCATAACGTCCCTTTAACAAGGTTTTTTGTTAGCGAATATAGATATATATAGCTTTAGATGTAAACTTGCACTCTAGGGCCTGATTAAGTATTTCAACCAAATAATCATGGCAGATCCCCTTTAGATTAAGCTCACTTTATCTGCGTGAATCATGGTGCCGGGCAAGATCTATCTCACCAGGTTTTCTGCTCATCCCTGTATTCTGAACTCATCATTCACACAAAGCAGGCGCATGCATCATGCAGTTGAATATTTATTACATATGATGAAGTGCCCTTCTGGTGCCAGCGCTTCGTCATATTACGAAGCAAAACAGTGACAGGCTTGTCTCTCGGCCCTCAGTGCTAAATGGATAACACTGCAGTCTGAAGATCCGTGGAATAATGCGCGTCATTAAAGGGCGATGTGAGGAATGCGCACGAGGCAGAGATGGCCAGCCTGATCCTCTGCTGTCTGAGAAGAAGTGTCTTACTAAAAAGGCCATCTTTTAGGAGGGGGTTGGGTTGCTCGGTGACATTTAGCACTCCTCGTTTTGCGTTAGCACTGTAGACCTGAGGAACATGTTGAGTGTGCATCATGTGGGATGATGGTTTAGGAGTTCTAGTCATTTCCAGGTGTGGCTGATGTGAGCTTTCGCTGGGAATGGATTCCTGTGGGGACAGCTGTAATGAGATTGCATTTTGGAAATGAGGTGCAATAATGTGAAATCCACCATGAGCTCCGAACTTGTGAATGTAGCAGTTATCTCTGCTTCTTGAGCGATCTTTGAGAGATCTAGTCCAACTACTTACTGTATGTGAACCTGTGCCCAGAAAGGCAGAATTCATTCTGCAACCTGCAAACCTGTCATAGCAGCCACACTGTGTGATGCAGAGAGCACTTTGGGGCAGGTATATAGTGGGGCTTCAACACAGTGCTCGGCAAAGTGCATTCTCGTACAGATATTCCTGTGGTTCCATGACTACTGAGTGAGGTAGAAGGCTTTCTAATGTCAAGTTGCAAAAGTGCCAGAGGTAGTGGAAGTGACATCACATAACCTTTGACCCGGTCCATACCTGATAACGTTAAGTTTCGCGCCCCTGCATGTTAAGTTGGAGATGCTCTATTTTCATATGATTTTGCCCCGAGGTCTGGGTCACACCCCTTAGCATATATGCCAGACTTTCAGCGTCCATCGTTATGAAATATGCTGACAGCACCCCTGTAGCTGCATGGAACTTCTTATACATTAGTGTCGATAGCACTGTCCCAACACTGATGAATGCAAGGGGGCAGGGTCAGTGTATCGTTTGCACATAGCCCCACTGATATCGTGTATCCCACTGTACCCCACTGATAGCCCCACTGATATCGTGCATCCCACTGTACCCCACTGTTAGCCCCACTGATATTGTGCATCCCACTGATATCGTGCATCCCACTGATAGCCCCACTGATAACCCCACTGATATAGTGCATTCCACTGTACCCCATTGATAGCCCCACTGATATTGTGCATCCCACTGTACCCCACTGATAACCCCACTGATATCGTGCATCCCACTGTACCCCACTGATAACCCCACTGATATCGTGCATCCCACTGTACCCCACTGATAGCCCCACTGATATTGTGCATCCCACTGTACCCCACTGATAGCGTGCATCCCACTGTACCCCACTGATAACCCCACTGATATCGTGCATTCCACTGTACCCCACTGATAGCCCCACTGATATCGTGCATCCCACTGTACCCCACTGATAGCCCCACTGATATCGTGCATCCCACTGTACCCCACTGTTAGCCCCACTGATATTGTGCATCCCACTGATATCGTGCATCCCACTGTGCCCCACTGTTAGCCCCACTGATATTGTGCATCCCACTGTACCCCACTGATAGCCCCACTGATATCGTGCATCCCACTGTACCCCACTGTTAGCCCCACTGATATTGTGCATCCCACTGTACCCCACTGATAGCCCCACTGATATCGTGCATCCCACTGTGCCCCACTGTTAGCCCCACTGATATCGTGCACCCCACTGTGCCCCACTGTTAGCCCCACTGATATCGTGCATCCCACTGTACCCCACTGTTAGCCCCACTGATATCGTGCATCCCACTGTACCCCACTGATAGCCCCACTGATATCGTGCATCCCACTGTACCCCACTGATAGCCCCACTGATATTGTGCATCCCACTGTACCCCACTGATAGCCCCACTGATATCGAGTATCACACTGTACCCCACTGTTAGCCCCACTGATATCGTGCATCCCACTGATAGCCCCACTGATATCGTGCATTCCACTGTACCCCACTGATAGCTCCACTGATATTGTGCATCCCACTGTACCCCACTGTTAACCCCACTGATATCGTGCATCCCACTGTACCCCACTGATAGTCCCACTGATATCTTGTCTGGTTGTCACATACCCCCACTGAAATATGCAGGTTTGTGGATAAAGTGAAAAGGGCATTCTAAAATTAATGCAAATGAAAACGCACATCCTTTGTGCATTTTATAATTTGCATTGATTTATATCCCCCATTGATCATTTCCTTTGTCACCAGTAATATTGAAATATTGAATCCTAATCCAGTATCCTAGAATTTAGCATTGCCAATGAGCAATATTCAAGCTGAGTCAAACCATCAAATACTTGTATCTATATGAGCGGCTCTGATTTCAGTTCGTAATTTTGAGAATCAACACCAAGTGGTTTGAACCTTTCAAGCCAAATAAACCCTCAATTAATTAGATAGGCTTGATCATTTCTTGAGCCCTTTTATTCATCCAGAGTTTGAACCAGAGAATCCATCTTGTATTTTAGTCACCTTCCTATGGTAATCTGTGAACGCCATGCAAATCCATTTATTTGCCATAGTCAGTAACCTGTCATTCTTGATTTTGCCTAGTGTTAGTCTTTCCTTTGAATGTAGTTGATATCATGAAGGGTAGCAGGGTGTTGTATTTGGAGGGATAGCTGGAGTAGTGCCATGAGGTTAATTTATTGGGGGTGATAAATCAATTGCCAGGTAGAGGTCTCGCAGCAGAATGGTGTGCCTCATGGGATTCTAGAGCCTTTGTCAAATGCCCACAACCAGACCAGGTGTCGCTTGATGAGGGCGAGTCACCAGGAGATGGATCAGGAGCAGGAGAGATAGTAGGGCTAACAATGGAGACTTTGGCACTGCCCCAGGATGAGAAGGAAGAAGAGGTGGGCGTGTTAGGACTGATAGTGGAGTGTTTGCAACTACCAAAAGTAGAACCATGATCCAGTGTCAATAGTTGACCTAATGCACAAGTAGGACACTAGAGACTTTGCTGGATAATGACTTAATCAACTTTAAAGAGGTGATGAGGGTAACTCAGCAGAGGGAGGGTGCAACCAACACATGGTACTCCATGAAGATGTATGAGGGCTGGGTGAAGGTGGTGGTGCTGAGGAGATGGAAGAACACCCGATGGTTGAGGCAGAGACCATGCCACACAAGATAGCCAAGAAGGAGGACGAGGCTGAACCATCTTTATCTGTTTAGGTCGATTTTACCGTGAACAAATGGTTGTAATGAACAAAAGTTCTGAAAATGCTACCACCAAATGTTCGAACACCAAGACTGCGGGGGCTGCGGGGCTGTCCTCCGCAACACCCCGCTCACTATAATGTGTGGTATAGTGAGCGGGGTGTTGCGAGGGACACCCCTGTGCACACCTGTAAAAAAAGAAAAATGTAAACGGGGGCTGCATGGGTGTCCCCCTGCAACACCCCGCTCACTATACTTCAACACCACATGCAGCCCCTGTAGTACGTGTGTTCGCATGAGAAAGGTGCAAACTTTTGGTAGTTCACACCTTTCTCATGCAAACGTTTCGACTGCAGCCAAATCAGCCGCGGTCGGATCACTCGGATTCATCTTTATCTGCTCCTGCCATTGCAGGGTGAAAGGTATGCACAGGCATTCCTCAAATGTTCTGGAAGGAATGGGAACACCTCAACTCTAGGCCGTGCCCACCCTTACATTTGTTCCACGGCACATTAGCTTCCTTTGTACTTTGGTATGCAAGATATGAAAGACCACGTGGTAAAACAAGTTGGCACATTAAGTGCGTCATCAATTTTATTGTGACCCGTGAACCCGCCTCCTATTTAGTCTATGTACCCGCGCATTGGCGCACGCGCAGTGTAGCAAGTGCGGTGGTTAAGTGTGATGGTACTGTCTAGCTGTCCTGCTCTTCTCTGCCTGTTGATACGGAGAACTGTTTTTTCAGCTGCCGTGATTCGGGTGTGACGAGCTGCCTGCGTTGTCTCTGATTGGCTGCTGATGCTGGATCCGTGAACCCGCCTCCTATTTAGTCCACGTACCCGCGCATTGGCGCGCGCGCAGTGGAGCAAGTGCGGTGGTTAAGTGTGGTGGTACTGTCTAGCTGTCCTGCTCTTCGCTGCCTGTTGATACGGATAACTGATTTTGCAGCTGCCGTGATTCGGGTGTGACAAGCTGCCTGCGTTGTCTCTGATTGGCTGCTGATGCTGGGTACAAACGAACTAACCAACCAAATTGTGTTGCTTTTGAAAAAGATTTTACTTAACTACCAATGGACTGGTAACAGCCGGTAACAGCTACCCTTTCTTGTTCATTTTTTGTTGCAGACCCGTGGACCCGCCTCCTATTTAGTCCACGTACCCGCGCATTGGTGCGCACGCAGTGGAGCAAGTGCGGTGGTTAAGTGTGGTGGTACTGACTAGCTGTCTAGCGTGCTAGCTTGCAGCGAAAGCAGTATTTTTATTCTTCTCTTATTTTTTGTATTTTTTATAATTTTTTTTAGTTACAACAGTTAATCCTTTTCATCATTCATTCTACTTTTTTGTGTGATTTATTTTGAGCATTTAAGCTCTTTTTTAGTTGTGAAGTTAAAAATATTATTCATCTAAATTGTATATTCTTGCTAATTTAACGTACAAAAAATTATGACAGCAAAGAAATTCACGTTGAAATCTGGTATGCCTTTGATGGCGGGGTTGTCATCCGTGCCGACTAAAGCCCAATACGATGCAACAAAGGGCTCTGTGACCAAATTAGCATTACAACGACCGGGTACCGCAAGTGTTAAATTACGCCGCACCCTATCGTTATCAGCTGATATTCGTTCCTACTACGATATTGACTCTCATGCAGGAGGAAATGCTTTTATTGAACCAAGTCAAGCGTCAGGTGCCCAGACAATTTTATCGAGACAGCAGCTGCTCGATATTTTTTCCAACTCTGTCATGCAAACTCTAGTTCACACAAACCCTGAATCAACTTCCAAAGGCACCGAAACCCCAGAACCTAATCAAGAGAGTGTTAAAATACAAACTATAATAGTGAACACTTTACCTGATTCCAACCTGCAGCCAACTAATAATCGAGTAACTCTATCTAAAACAGCTGTTAGGATGGCTGATCTGAAAACGAATGAACTGAGGGTATCGACAGAGCTAACAGATACTACGTTAGAATCAGCCGCAATTGCGACTGAATTACTTCCAGCTGAACAGCAGCAGAGGTCAACAATCATGAGTGAAATAGGAGATGGCTGCCTGTATCAAAGAGAATCCCCAGTAAAAGAGAAAATCACCGGGTTGAGGAAAGCGATTGAAGTAACTGACCTCACATTGGAATCAGTCGCCATTTCAAGAGAACTACTTCCAATTGACATCCAGCAAGGTTCAATAGCCACGAGTGAAGTAAAAAAAGAATGTACAAATAAAACAGAAAGACCTGGTGAGTGTGATGGAGCCACGCCAGCAGAAATGATTTCCCAAATTATGGAACCTGTTATATGCTCAGTTGAAGCACAAATAAAGCTGCGGAAAGCTTAAGAATGTCTAACCATGATGGGAGACATCGACCATGAAGCCCTTGATTTTATAGATACATCGTTTAGCTCTGAAATTCCAGAAGCTGACATATTGTATATCTGTTCAAACTCAGGGGATCTTATCCAGTTGCAGGAAAAACACACGCGGAGCTTACTTGAAAAATCAGAACAAGCCGTGGCAAACCTACAAGATCCCGCCTGCAATTGCAATCATGAAAATGATCCCCGTCAGTTAAACCTTTCAACGCAATCAGATACCCAAATGGTTGATGAATCACCTTCTTTCATATCACCAACTCCACGGCGGACGAGATTTCGAGAAGTAACCCGTGAATCTGATTTCTTCATTCAAAACGCACAATCAAAGCGTTTCACGTTTCCAGAGGCTCCGGCCATGAACAGTACGCTAAGTGCAATGAACACAGCTCTATTGTCAATAGCAAAGTTGTATGAAGTTTTAGACAATAAGGTGACCCAGCAAACAAAGTCGCTTGAAAAGCTCTTAGAGGCGGGACTGACGCCTGAACACAAACCGAAAGAACAGAACACCTCCAGCACCAGATGGGACATTACGGAAAAACCAATTTACATCACAGA
The DNA here is from genome assembly GCF_040938575.1 of Ambystoma mexicanum. Lineage (NCBI taxonomy): Eukaryota > Metazoa > Chordata > Amphibia > Caudata > Ambystomatidae > Ambystoma > Ambystoma mexicanum. Next base: position 1,106,101,320 of record NC_090933.1, on the reverse strand, counting down.
AAGACCGAGTCGCACACTGGCAGGTAGTGATCTTGAATTGGTAAAAGAACCTGAAATACACATTGTGGAATCTGAAGAATCCTCCCCGCCACAAGTTGCTACAAATGTCTTGAGACCAGTTGATCAACTGTCGGAAAACCAACAATCGATTGGGGAAACTCAACCCAACTTGACAACAGGAATCTCAACTGATACAATTGATCCGCCGCAGGCAAAGAGAAATATATTTGACCTCTTTGGGCCGAACAGTGGCGAACAAATAGCAGGCTCTAACCTCATACCTCCTAAAGATGGTAGAATGAATCAAGTCAAATCAATTAATCAAGGTAATTCCAAAAAGTTAAGACCAAAGAGACGTAAATACGTTAAAATTCAGTCAAAAACTATAAAGAGAACAGATGCGTCTAACACAACAGACGTGATACCTCAGTTAGTACCACTATATGAACCTTTAGACACCTTGGTGGCCCTGTCTAAACAAACTACTGCTCTGAGTGAAGTATCCTCCTTCCGTGATGTGAATAACTCGTCAGCTGCAATTGACCTAATTTGTCCTTATAATCCTGGACTCTCAGCAGCCCAAATATCCATCGAAGATCTAAGAGAAGAAATTTGAGAATCCATCAAGACATATCAGGCTCAACAAATCGGGAGTGTTCAAAAAAATTACTCTCTTATGAACCACACTCTCAAAAATGATAACCTGACAGCTGCTCTAAAAACTGCTGAATCTATGAAGACATCTAATCCGGCTCCTGATAGGCCAAGTAAACGAATGGAATAAAGATCCCCTTTAGATTAAGCTCACTTTATCTGCGTGAATCATGGTGCCGGGCAAGATCTATCTCACCAGGTTTTCTGCTCATCCCTGTATTCTGAACTCATCATTCACACAAAGCAGGCGCATGCATCATGCAGTTGAATATTTATTACATATGATGAAGTGCCCTTCTGGTGCCAGTGCTTTGTCATATTACGAAGCAAAACAGTGACAGGCTTGTCTCTCGGCCCTCAGTGCTAAATGGATAACACTGCAGTCTGAAGATCCGTGGAATAATGCGCGTCATTAAAGGGCGATGTGAGGAATGCGCACGAGGCAGAGATGGCCAGCCTGATCCTCTGCTGTCTGAGAAGAAGTGTCCTACTAAAAAGGCCATTCTTTTAGGAGGGGGTTGGGTTGCTCGGTGACATTTAGCACTCCTCGTTTTGCGTTAGCACTGTAGACCTGAGGAACATGTTGAGTGTGCATCATGTGGGATGATGGTTTAGGAGTTCTAGTCATTTCCAGGTGTGGCTGATTTGAGCTTTCGCTGGGAATGGATTCCTGTGGGGACAGCTGTAATGAGATTGCATTTTGGAAATGAGGTGCAATAATGTGAAATCCACCATGAGCTCCGAACTTGTGAATGTAGCAGTTATCTCTGCTTCTTGAGTGATCTTTGAGAGATCTAGTCCAACTACTTACTGTATGTGAACCTGTGCCCAGAAAGGCAGAATTCATTCTGCAACCTGCAAACCTGTCATAGCAGCCACACTGTGTGATGCAGAGAGCACTTTGGGGCAGGTATATAGTGGGGCTTCAACACAGTGCTCGGCAAAGTGCATTCTCGTACAGATATTCCTGTGGTTCCATGACTATTGAGTGAGGTAGAAGGCTTTCTAACGTCAAGTTGCAAAAGTGCCAGAGGTAGTGGAAGTGACATCACATAACCTTTGACCCGGTCCATACCTGATAACATTAAGTTTCGTGCCGTGCATGTGTAAGTTGGAGATGCTCTATTTTCATGTGACTGCCCCGAGGTCTGGGGCACACCCCTCAGCATATATGCCAGACTTTCAGCGTCCATCGTTATGAAATATGCTGACAGCACCCCTGTAGCTGCATGGAACTTCTTATACATTAGTGTCGATAGCACTGTCCCAACACTGATGTATGCAAGGGGGCAGGGGCAGTGTATCGTTTGCACATAGCCCCGCTGATATCGTGTATCCCACTGTACCCCACTGATAGCCCCACTGACATCTTGTATCCCACTGTACCCCACTGATAGCCCCACTGATATTGTGTATCCCACTGCACCCCACTGATAGCCCCACTGATATCGTGCATCCCACTCTACCCCACTGTACCCCACTGATAGCCCCACTGATATCGTGCATCCCACTGTACACCACTGTTAGCCCCACTGATATCGTGCATCCCACTGTACCCCACTGTTAGCCCCACTAATATCGTGCATCCCACTGTACCCCACTGATAGCCCCACTGATATCGTGCATCCCACTGTACCCCACTGATAGCCCCACTGATATCGTGCATCCCACTGTAACCCACTGATAGCCCCACTGATATCGAGTATCACACTGTACCCCACTGTTAGCCCCACTGATATCGTGCATCCCACTGATAGCCCCACTGATATCGTGCATTCCACTGTACCCCACTGATAGCTCCACTGATATTGTGCATCCCACTGTACCCCACTGTTAACCCCACTGATATCGTGCATCCCACTGTACCCCACTGATAGCCCCACTGATATCGTGCATCCCACTGTACCCCACTGTTAGCCCCACTGATATTGTGCATCCCACTGATATCGTGCATCCCACTGTGCCCCACTGTTAGGCCCACTGATATTGTGCATCCCACTGTACCCCACTGATAGCCCCACTGATATCGTGCATCCCACTGTACCCCACTGTTAGCCCCACTGATATCGTGCATCCCACTGTAACCCACTGATAGCCCCACTGATATCGTGCATCCCACTGTACCCCACTGTTAGCCCCACTGATATCGTGCATCCCACTGATAGCCCCACTGATATCGTGCATTCCACTGTACCCCACTGATAGCTCCACTGATATCGTGCATCCCACTGTGCCCCACTGTTACCCCCACTGATATCGTGCATCCCACTGTACCCCACTGATAGTCCCACTGATATCTTGTCTGGTTGTCACATAGCCCCACTGAAATATGCAGGTTTGTGGATAAAGTGAAAAGGGCATTCTAAAATTAATGCAAATGAAAACGCACATCCTTTGTGCATTTTATAATTTGCATTGATTTATATCCCCCATTGATCATTACCTTTGCCACCAGTAATATTGAATTATTGAATCCTAATCCAGTATCCTAGAATTTAGCATTGCCAATGAGCAATATTCAAGCTGAGTCAAACCATCAAATACTTGTATCTATATGAGCGGCTCTGATTTCAGTTCGTAATTTTGAGAATCAACACCAAGTGGTTTGAACCTTTCAAGCCAAATAAACCCTCCATTAATTAGATAGGCTTGATCATTTCTTGAGCCCTTTTATTCATCCAGAGTTTGAACCAGAGAATCCATCTTGTATTTTAGTCACCTTCCTTTGGTAATCTGTGAACGCCATGCAAATCCATTTATTTGCCATAGTCAGTAACCTGTCATTCTTGATTTTGCCTAGTGTTAGTCTTTCCTTTGAAAGTAGTTGATATCATGAAGGGTAGCAGGGTGTTGTATTTGGAGGGATAGCTGGAGTAGTGCCATGAGGTTAATTTATTGGGGGTGATAAATCAATTGCCAGGTAGATGTCTCGCAGGAGAATGGTGTGCCTCATGGGATTCTAGAACCTTTGTCAAATGCCCACAACTAGACCAGGTGTTGCTTGATGAGGGCGAGTCACCAGGAGATGGATCAGGAGCAGAAGAGATGGTAGGGCTAACAATGGAGACTTTGGCACTGCCCCAGGGTGAGAAGGAAGAAGAGGTGGTGGCATTAGGACTGATAGTGGAGTGTTTGCAACTACCAAAACTAGAACCATGACCCAGTGTCAATAGTTGACCTAATGCACAAGTAGGACACTAGAGACTTTGCTGGATAATGACTTAATGAACTTTAAAGAGGTGATGAGGGTAACTCAGCAGAGGGACGGTCAACCAACACAACGTACTCCATGAAGATGTATGAGGGCTGGGTGCAGGTGGTGGGGCTGAGGAGATGGAAGAACACAAGATGGCTGAGGCAGAGACCATGCCACACAAGATAGCCAAGAAGGAGGACGAGGCTGACCCATCTTTATCGGTTTAGGTCGATTTTACTGCGAACAAATGGTTGTAATGACCAAAAGTTCTGAAAATACTACCACCAAAGGTTCGAACATCAAGACTGCAGGGGCTGCAGGGCTGTCCCCCGCAACACCCCGCTCACTATACTGTGTGGTATAGTGAGCGGGGTGTTGCGAGGGACACCCCTGTGCACACCTGTAAAAAAAAAAATTCAATGGGGGCTGCATGGGTGTCCCCCTGCAACACCCCGCTCACTATACTTCAAAACCACATGCAGCCCCCGTAGTACGTGTGTTCGCATGAGAAAGGTCCAAACTTTTGGTAGTTCACACCTTTCTCATGCAAACGTTTCGACTGCAGCCAAATTGGCCGCGGTCGGATCACTCGGATTCATCTTTATCTGCTCCTGCCATTGCAGGGTGAAAGGTATGCACGGGCATTCCTCAACATGTTCTGGCAGGAAAGGGAACACCTCAACTCTAGGCCGTGCCCACCCTGACATTGGTTCCACATCACATTAGCTTCCTTTGTAGTTTGGTATGCAAGATATGAAAGACCACATGGTAAAACAAGTTGGCACATTAAGTGCGTCATCAATTTAATTGAGACCCGTAAACCCGCCTCCTATTTAGTCCACGTACCCACACATTGGCGCGCGCGCAGTGGAGCAAGTGCGGAAGTTAAGTGTGATGGTACTGTCTAGCTGTCCTGCTCTTCGCTGCCTGTTGATGCGGAGAACTGTTTTTGCAGCTGCCGTGATTCGGGTGTGACGAGCTGCCTGCGTTGTCTCTGATTGGCTGCTGATGCTGGACCCGTGAACCCGCCTCCTATTTAGTCCACGTACCCGCGCATTGGCACGCGCGCAATGGAGCAAGTGCGGTGGTTAAGTGTGGTGGTACTGTCTAGCTGTCCTGCTCTTCGCTGCCTGTTGATACAGAGAACTGTTTTTGCAGCTGCCGTGATTCGGGTGTGACGAGCTGCCTGCGTTGTCTCTGATTGGCTGCTGATGCTGGACCCGTGAATCCGCCTCCTATTTAGTCCACGTACCCGCGCATTGGCACGCGCGCAATGGAGCAAGTGCGGTGGTTAAGTGTGGTGGTACTGTCTAGCTGTCCTGCTCTTCGCTGCCTGTTGATACAGAGAACTGTTTTTGCAGCTGCCATGATTCGGGTGTGACGAGCTGCCTGCGTTGTCTCTGATTGGCTGCTGATGCTGGGTACAAACAAACTAACCAACCAAATTGTGTTGCTTTTGAAAAAGACTTTACTGAACTACCAATGGACTGGTAACAGCCGGTAACAGCTACCCTTTCTTGTTCATTTTTTGTTGCAGACCCGTGGACCCGCCTCGTATTTAGTCCACGTACTCGCGCATTGGTGCGCACGCAGTGGAGCAAGTGCGGTGGTTAAGTGTGGTGGTACTGTATAGCTGTCTAGTGTGCTAGGTTGTAGCAAAAGCAGCATTTTTATTCTTCTCTTATTTTTTTATTTTTTTTAATTTTTTTTATTTACAACAGTTAATTAATCCTTTTCATCATTCATTCTACTTTTTTTTAGTGATTTGTTTTTAGCATTTAAGCTCTTTTTTAGTTGTGAAGTTAAAAATATCATTAATCTAAATTGTATATTCTTGCTAATTTAACGTACAAAAAATTATGACAGCAAAGAAATTCACGTTGAAATCTGGTATGCCTTTGATGGCGGGGCTGTCATCCGTGCCGACTAAAGCCCAATCTGACGCAACAAAGCGCTCTCTGACCAAATTAGCATTACAACGGCCGGGTACCGCAAGTGTTAAATTACGCCGCACCCTATCGTTATCAGCTGATATTCGTTCCTACTACGATATTGACTCTCATGCAGGAGGAAATGCTTTTATTGAACCAAGTCAAGCGCCAGGTGACCAGACAATTTTATCGAGACAGCAGCTGCTCGATATTTATTCCAACACTGTCATGCAAACTCTAGTTCACACAACCCCTGAATCAACTTCCGAAGGCACCGAAACCCCAGAACCTAATCAAGAGAGTGTTAAAATACAAACTATAACAGTGAACACTTTACCTGATTCCAACCTGCAGCCAACTAATAATCGAGTGACTCTATCTAAAACAGCTCTTAGGATGGCTGATCTGAAAACGAATGAACTGAGGGTATCGACAGAGCTAACAGATACTACATTAGAAACAGCCGCAATTGTGACTGAATTACTTCCAGCTGAACAGCAGCAGAGGTCAACAATCATGAGCGAAATAGGAGACGGCTGCCTGTATCAAAGAGAATCCCCAGTAAAAGAGAAAATCACCGGGTTGGGGAAAGCGATTGAAGTAACTGACCTCACATTGGAATCAGTCGCCATTTCAAGAGAACTACTTCCAATTGACATCCAACAAGGTTCAATAGCCACGAGTGAAGTTGAAAAAGAATGTACAAATAAAACAGAAAGACCTGGTGAGTGTGATGGAGCCACGCCAGCAGAAATTATTTCCCAAATTATGGAACCTGTTATATGCTCAGTTGAAGCACAAATAAAGCTGCGGAAAGCTTAAGAATGTCTAACCATGATGGGCGACATCAACCATGAGGCCCTTGATTTTATAGATACATCGTTTAGCTCTGAAATTCCAGAAGCTGACATATTGCATATCTGTTCAAACTCAGGGGATCTTATCCAGTTGCAGGAAAAACACACGCGGAGCTTACTTGAAAAATCAGAACAAGCCGTGGCAAACCTACAAGATCCCGCCTGCAATTGCAATCATGAAAATGATCCCCGTCAGTTAAACCTTTCAACGTGATCAGATACCCAAATGGTTGATGAATCACCTTCTTTCATAGCACCAACTCCACGGCGGACTGATTTCTTCATTCAAAACGCACAATCAAAGCGTTTCACGTTTCCAGAGGCTCCGGCCATGAACAGTACGCTAAGTGCAATGAACACAGCTCTATTGTCAATAGCAAAGTTGTATGAAGTTTTAGACAATAAGGTGACCCAGCAAACAAAGTCGCTTGAAAAGCTCTTAGAGGCGGGACTGACGCCTGAACACAAACTGAATGAACAGAACACCTCCAACACCAGATGGAACATTACGGAAAAACCAATTTACATCACAGAAAGACTGAGTCGCACACCGGCAGGTAGTGATCTTGAATTGGTAAAAGAACCTGAAATACACATTGTGGAATCTGAAGAATCCTCCCCGCCACAAGTTGCTACGAATGTCTTGAGACCAGTTGATCAACTGTCTGAAAACCAACAATCGATTGGGGAAACTCAACCCAACTTGACAACAGGAATCTCAACTGATACAATTGATCCGCCGCAGGCAAAGAGAAATATATTTGACCTCTTTGGGCCGAACAGTGGCGAACAAATAGCAGGCTCTAACCTCATACCTCCTAAAGATGGTAGAATGAATCAAGTCAAAACAACTATTCAAGGTAATTCCAAAAAGTTAAGACCAAAGAGACGTAAATACGTTAAAATTCAGTCAAAAACTATAAAGAGAACAGATGCGTCTAACACAACAGACGTGATACCTCAATTAGTACCACCATATGAACCTTTAGACACCTTGGTGGCCCTGTCTAAACAAACTACTGCTCTGAGTGAAGTATCGTTCTTCCCTGATGTGAACAAAATCATAGCACCAGCGTTAAGGATGACCATGTTCTAGAATAACAACTCGTCAGCTGCCATTGACCTAATTGGTCCTTATAATCCTGGACTCTCAGCAGCCCAAATATCCATCGAAGATCTAAGAGAATAAATTTGAGAATCCATCAAGACATATCAGGCTCAACAAATCGGGAGTGTTCAAACAAATGACTCTCTTATGAACCCCACTCTCAAAAATGATAACCTGACAGCTGCTCTAAAAACTGCTGAATTTATGAAGACATCTAATCCGGCTCCTGATAGACCAAGTAAACTAATGGAATATAACCGCACTAAAGACCATGCATCACCGATAACGTCAAACTTAACACAAATTTCACAGCTTCAAATCCAGACCATATTTGACAAACCTAAAATTCAAATAATAGAAGCAGAGTTTCCTCCACCAAGTATCTCATCCCAGGAAGATCTATGAGAGCTGATGAAGTCGTCAATTGAATCTTACATAGCGGACACACGTTCTCACACCTCCAACCCAATGATGCAATCAAATATCACCTTTCCCGAAATTGACCTACTACTTCATGGACCAAATGTGGTAGCCGGACCACAAGGTCAGCAACCGAATAATCTTCTGAATATTCCTATTCAAGTCCAGCAGTCTCTGCAGGCCTTAGCAACTCCAAGCCAGTCGACTTCGAATAAACAATCGACATTTCCTTGCCTGAATTTGAAGTGCCGGGCTCAGCCCTTTCAAACCTATGTACTCAATCGCACAAGTATATTAAATATATGCACAGAAATCCCAATTCTAAAAGAATTGACTTCGACTGACCTTGAGCTGATTGAATTTGCAAGCAAGGAAAACACCTTTGAAGCTAACATCTATGTTAAATCTGCCTTAATTTATAACCTGATATGGCAAGCCAGAATGAACCTGTTTGACATGGGTTTTATATTGTCACAGGTCAATCCTCTCTCTGGTGAGCAGGTGGATAAACCCCAATTAAACATCTACCAGTCTAGAAATCTCAAACCATGTCAGAAGTCTCATTTACAGAACTACGTGGGCCGATCATAACAGATTCTTACCCAGACCACAATCAAACTAGTCTCTTGGAACACGAGAGGTAAAAGTCACTTCATAAACTCTAAGCAAAGTAAGCTCGAGGAATATGACATCATCGCTCTCCAAGAGACGTGGCTTATGGAATCCCCAACTTGGGATACCCATATCATTTTTGATACCTTGGCATTACAAAAGTTAAAAGGCAGACCATCAGGTGGACTTCTATTAGCAATAAAGAAAACCTGTGGGTTTATTGAGAAAAATATCCATCTCCCTCCCCGTATTTCCAAGTTGTCAGACTCACAAGAGCTACAGTTAATATTGCTATTGTGAACATATATTGGAGTAGATCAAACCTCACATCAGATCGATTTTTTACCATTCTACTGTGGCATCTTGATAAAATAGCACAGATTATTGAACCTGTGACTATACTCATCGTAGGCGATCTAAACCTGCACTTGCTTTCAGATCAAAACATATTGCAGACAAGTGATGAATACACATGGAATGAAATTATGAAAGATAGGGGTTTAGTGATGCTCAACAATGTATGCAGTGGTGACTCCCCATCATGTAACACCTGGCAAAGGGGTACCTCTGGTGTAATACTGGACTATATCTATGTGAGCAAAGAATTTCTCCCACAAGTTGAAACAATGGATGTCGTATCAGCTGATGAAAGTGATCACAAAAAATTGGTCTTGTGTTTTAAACTTCCGACTGCATGGTTATCCCAGGAGAGAAACCCTAATACTACACACATTGGTATTAACAACCATGGTAATCGTCTGAAATGGAATCCCCAAAATCTTCTTCAACTGAAGAATATTTTACATGAAATGTATAATGACAACCCTCCCAATTCTTCAAATTGCTACGTGAGAAAAATGCAGATATTAAAACACATCATCTCCCCAGATCTCTCCGTAAAAATTAACTATCGACATCCTTTTGACATTAAGATCCAACAAGCCAAAATCAATTTGAGGCAGGCCATACGCAATTTAATACATTACCCCATCAATCTGCGAAATAATATGAAAAAGCAACTAAAGAAGATCTATTGGCTGAGAGGACAAAAAATACAGAGGCCGATTCATGGAATTAATGTGCGCTGAAATTTTTGGCGCAAGCGTGCGAAAGCATGAGAATCGCAGTGCAAGTGCGAAAATGGCAGCGAAACCCGCGCACAGCGATTCATGGAAGTCCGTGTGCGTGTAAATCCCTGGATGTGCACTAAAATTCTGCGTGGCACACACGTCTCCAAACAGTGCGCGCAAAGCGCACAGCGAAAGCGCACATGGCGCAGTGCACACAACAAAAGTAGGCGGAACTAAGGGGGCGTAACACGTGGAATGGGGAACAACGCGTGAAAATGTGGGCGTCCCGGGGGAAGTACAGGAGGCAAATGCGCAGAACGCCCACACGCGCATCTACAACACGTATTCATGGAATCGAACGGGGCTAATGCATGCGCCAAAAAATACGCGCTAATACGGAAACACATACACCAGCAGGAAGCAGGCGTACGTGGACCCACCCAGCATAAAAGTGCGTGCAAACAACAAACAAGCTCAGACGGCAAGATGAATATACCATTCCTAGCAGCAATGGTCGTGGGATACCGCAGAGTGCACACAACCCTGGCACATACCAGCTGACAATCGATGATGACATAAGGGACACTCAACTGTCACAACCATACCATCCTGAGATTGGGCACCTGGAAATGTTACATTGTGTGCATCCCTACCTACCCAAACACCACCAATGCTGTGTCATCAAAAGACATACATCTATGCTGCGAAATTGATTACCCCCTTGCTAAATACAACATGAGAACAGTGCCATGCCACCCAACCCCTCCCCAGCTCCACCACCAAACACACCATGGCATGTCATGCAATGTGAAAGCAAACAAAGCAATGCACAAGACCTGACACAAGTGTCACAAAGTACACTGTCCCTAATGGAAACTGCCCACACACAATATGCTCCCAGTAATGTATGACTAAAAGCACACATTACCAAATACTTACCACCAACACAATGCTGCAACACACCATGGAAAAATGCAAAAACATGACAGTACTAAGTTCAAGTAGTGGTAGTCTTACAACCTGAATACGCCAGCACATCGACCCCTTACAACTGTAGAGTGTTGCTGACACGCACATTTCTCAGTGTGCTGCATACAACATGAACTGCATCTGCAAAGTAGACGGCCTTGTGAAGACATGAGGAAGGAACCTGCAGATTAGGAGGAAGACATGGATGCACAAGCACATATCAATACACCATGCAGTGTACAATACAACAATAATATCCACTAGGGATGTCTACACAGTATTGACTACAGAGTGCCCACACAACGCATGGGAGCCCAACGTCACTGTGTAATTCACTGTCACTTGGTCACACTCTTTGCAAGCCCATGGAAATGGGAAGCAGGAGGGGTGTGTGTCTCACGAACCCAAGCATCTTACCCAAACTCAGGACAAGCCTGCATGTGCCCAGCCAGAATACAGTGGATGCCCACGGGAGCCACACAAGGCAACACACTGTAAAATAAAAAATAAAAAATGGCCATGTGGGGGCCAGGGGGGGTGGTGGAGGCCACCCAGGAGGTTCGAGGAGGACAGGGTGCACACCAACACCCACCTGTGTGGATGTTGCGAAAAATACAATACCTCCTTGGGCTCATGGCCTGCATGGCTATGCCATTGTGGGAGAACTGCTGTGGCTCTGCTCATCCTCTGCTGCTGCATCAGGAGGCGGTGGCACTATGGGAGGCAGCCCACGCAAAGCCCTGGTATGGTCCTCCATGGCAGCAAGCATGAGGGTCTGGAAGGTCTGATTCTGGAGGATTAAAGTGCGGAGATCCCCATGCAGCACATCACGGGTTGCCTGCATTTCTGCATGCATGGCCTCGCGTGATGCATGCAACTCAGCTGAGAGCGAATGTGTGAGCTGCTCCAGCTGCTGTTCTGCCCTAACATTTCGGGAAGCCTCAAGTTCAAGCAGACTCTGCCTGAGGTTATGGAGTTCTATCCTCAGGGCTTCCCTGTGGCCCTTGGACTCTATTGATATGGATTCATGCAGAGTCTCCAGTGCCGCCCAACTGTCCCTGTTGGACGCCAACATGTCTTCCCTGTGTGACTGGCAAATGGAGTCTGTTGCCTGCTGTTGTTGCTCCATCTGCCTTTCAGGGGGGATAATGGAAGTGGGCACCCTCTCTATTGCCTGAGCCATCATTTCTACTGATGCTGCTTGTTGGGTTGCCATACAGTACATGGAGTTTTCCCATACAGTATTACCTGGTGGCATACGGCCACCACGTCGACGGGCACCACACCTGTTTGGGGCAAGGCGATCTGCACCTTGCTGTGCTGGCACTGCCTGAGGCTGCAGGACTGCATTCCCCCTCTGATCTGCTGGCCAAGGAACAGGATCAGATGCTGTGGAGTGTGACCCTGCATCTGTAACCGCCAAAGGCGGACTTACCAACTCTGACATCCCCATAGAGGGTTCTACCCCTGGTGCAGGTGGGTTGGACAGAACAGAATCCCTGCCAGAAACACTTACCTGCGACGGCACATAAGTCTCATCATCCGACTCAGCACCTGAATAGAGGTCTAGGGGAGGTGCACCCAGAGGCACCCCTGGACAGTATGGTCTGCAGTAACATTGGGTTTTCACCCACCACCACACCACATCCCACACTGGTGCCCGGTCGTGCCTGAGATTCCTCCTGGGTCTGCACCATCTCCTCAACCTCAACAGCACCAAGTGCGTCATCACCTGCAAAAACATGAAAGACAACAAATGGAAACAGGCATTAACACCATAGCACACACATAGGTCGTGACAAGCCAGAGATCCAGTACATGATTTACACATGTCCCACATGACTATAACCCTGCCATGCATGCACTGTCAAAGAGTTGGAAGTGGAATCAAAAAGGCAGACACTGGGGAGAGCAAGATGGAAATGCAACACATTTGCAGCATGTTGGGTAGCACTGGCATCACACATCAGGCTGTGAGTGGCATGTCCAATACACATACATGACACATGCCACCACACAGATGTCATGTAGCATAGACACGGTAAATTACAAAACTACAACAATATGTCAGTGAATGAGTACTGTCACACATCCATGTCACATCAACATGATGCGAAGATTGTTGCTGAGTAGTGTTGCAAAATATGCATGTGCCACACACTGAAACACATCCAGTGTACAATAACACAGTCATTGTGGGCTGATCAATGGTTGGTCACTTTAACATTACAGGAAACATCTGTCATCTTCCACATGCAAACAGGCCCTAATAAAAAATTTCTGCAGCCCAATACTCCATCGGCCTGAATGGTGTAATCATTAACATAACCAGGTAAAAGTAGTGGCCCAGTGAGGGCTGTCACCAATGACCGAATCATATCACATATGTTGCAATAGGGCAGAATAATGCATAGTAAAAATGGGATAGTAGAAACAATCAGCCTGAATGAACACTTACAAAATCTGACCAATGTAGTTGCAAGATGACAGTTCAAGGTAAAGTGCACAAATCTGGGCGTAATTGGCAACTGTGGGCAGAAGGGATACAGTCATATCCAAATCCAAGGCACGTGAATGTATGGGAGGAAGCAAATGGGTGACCCATAACACTTAGGAGTACACACCCTCACCTGGCACTCAATCAGAATCTGTCACTCAAACAACATACACATGGATTACACACACACGCAGGAGCACTCACCGGACAATGCGTCGTAATTAGGTAGTTCTCCCACACCTTGGATCTGTTCCTCTGTGATGAAGGTCCCAGCAACAGACTCATGTTCAGTGAGTTTGTTGTCCGCTTGTGGAGACCCACCACCAGTCACCAGAGTAGTGGCATGATTTGAGGCCAGCTTGTTCTTTGCTCTGCGTTTCAGGTCATTCCACCGCTTGTAGCAATCATCAGCTGTGCGCCTCACAAATCCAAGGGCACTTATGCGGTCCGCGATGGTCTGCCAGTGTGCCCTACGTTGACCAGGTGTGGTCTTGCACCCTGCAGTCACCAACATTTCGTGGCTATGTGCTGCCACATAGCTCACAAGTGCATCAAGCTCCGGGTCATTGAAGCTAGGCTTCCTTGACGTGCCGGAGTGTGTAGCCATGTCTGGGGTCTCAGCCTGTTGTGCCAGAGCACCCTTCTTCCTCTTTTTCAAAGGTGGAGCGGAGCCTGAGTGGCTTACGCCGCTCTGGTAAGTAGGGGCAGAAGCACCGGTGGACTGGGTAGTAGGAGTGTGCGAATGCACAATGACCATAGGCCTTGGTGCAGGCATTGGCAGAAGTGTGATGTTGGCAGGGGGAACGTCAGTTTGATGGACCTGGACCTGGCTGGGAGACTCAGAGACTGGGAGACTCAGAGCTGGGGTGGATGGAGCTGCAGCTGCCCCTGCAGCCTCCCCAACCTGCCCTAGATCCACATGGCTTGGTGACACCAACTTGCACCGCCACACGTGGCCTAGACTTGCTGACCTGGAAGTCAGCCTGGGAGTCATCCTGTGCCAGGTCAGGTGCCACAATGGGCTGGTCCAACAAGGGCTGAGCTGGGATGGTGTCAGCCACGTTTCCCTCAAACATGGGGGCGGGAGGGCATGGGTGTCCCTGATTGGTCCTCTACACATGAGGGCACCCTGCAAATCATGGCCACGCCCCCTACTGCGCCCACCACATCCACCTTTTGAAGGTCGGCCACCTTTGCCCCCCTTACCGCTTGGCCACCTCCCAACCATGGCACTGATGTTGTTGTGCGTATGGGAGTAGCAGTAAACTATTGTCCTGGGCAATTGGTGAAAGGGGCAGGGTACTAGATGGAATTCATACCCTAGTGCTCTAACAAGGCTGTCAGTGACCCCTGGGGGAAGATGACGGGACACGCAATGCACAGGCAGCCCAAAATCCAACAATAACATGCACGCAACCCCTCGTATATCACGTGCATGAAAAAATTAACCCACACTACGCTGTGGCACCCAGAAACACAAAAATAAGCTTACACGTAATACACACAGCCGACAATGACCTCTGAAGGTGTACACGACACACGGGGCAAGCACAGTTGGTAAATACGTGCGTGACTCACTGTCTGCCTGGAAAAAGAACGTGAAAAAGACGCGCGTGTGCGTGTTGCCAACACCCCCGCCAAAAGAAGAATTGTACGCTGTCTGAGGAGACAGGACAAAAGAAGAAGTGAACGCTGTTTGAGGAAACAGGCCCAAAAAGAATAAAGAACGCTGTCAGAGGTAACAGGGAGTACGAATTTGAAACGCTGTGAAGTAATCGCGCGTGAACCGACAAGAAGTACAGAATTCCCCCACTCGCTCTCCACGAAAAGCACGTACAAGGGAATGGGGTCCTACACGTACCTTTTAAAGCAGCCCACCTGTACAGCGTCACTTACGCGTGTACGTGCTAAGGCCCTTTCCTCCAATTACACAAGCTGACACTCGGACGTGCAGTTTTTGGACGTGTACGATGAACATGCACCCGTGTTGATGGAAACGCCCGCGCGCGTCACGTCTCTTACGTGCGTAGGCCCTTTCCTCAGATTACACGCATCCACACGCGGATGTGCAGTTTTTCCACGCGTGCTGCCACGTCACGAGGGAAACGCCCGTGCGAGTCACGTCACAGAAGTGCTTACGCGCTAAGGGCCTTTGGTCCAATGAAACCGCGTACGTGTGCTGACGCGCTTACGCACAAAGGGCCTTTCCTCGAATGACACTGTGACGTGCAAAATTTTCACGTGCCAAATCACTCTGTATCAAGTTGGCCACGCGACAACACACGGAAGACCACGCTCCTGCCCAGAATGCCGAATTACTGCCCCCCAGAGCCCCGAGCACGCTACCACCTGCCATCTGCTGCTGCCTGACTGCCTGCTGCCCACGTGCCCTGCTATTTGCTGCCTGCACGTCAGCTAGGGGTGCAGTTGCTGCGACCACCCCTGCTGGAACCGAAGACTCCCGACTAGGATACCATCTCTCCACAGCCCAGCCACAGGACCCAGTTGCCCACCCACTCCTGCCTCTGGGGTTGTCATGTCGGGCACAACGCCATCTGGCACCACTGGCAACCCCCAGCCAGAGTGGCAGAGGGCCACCGCTTCAGTGCCAGGGAAGTTGGTGTCCTGGTGGAGCAAGTCCTGGGGCAGTATGATGCCCTCTTTGGAAGTTCGAGTGCCGACAATGAAGGACGGACCAGGATCTGGATGGACATCGTGACTGCCATCAACGCGGAGGGGGTAGCAGTCCGCGACTTACACCATGTCAAGAAAGGCTGGGAGGACTTCAGGTCCAGGACCCTCAACAAGGCCCGGCACCTCTTGAAGGCAGCAGATACTAAGGGGCGCCGGGGCCACCTGTCTGACCACCAGATGAGGTTCCTGGAACACATATGCCCAGCGCTCCACGTCCAGGTCCTTGAGAGGCAGACCCGTCTGGAGTCAAGCGGTAAGTGTACATGCATACTGATTGGACGCTGTGCGTGTGGTGGTGTGCCAGTAGTGTGCAGGTTGCACATGTGTTTTCGTAGGGCCATGTAGGGATGTGTATGAACAGGGGCGTGAGGCTGCCACATGTGAGTCATCTTAGGTGTGAGACACATCGATGGTGTATTTGCTGGTAAGCATGCTGTGGAAATGCAGGTGTGGTAGAACACATGTTTGAATTTCTGTGTATGTACGTTGGCATGGTTGTGGTGTCACACATGGATGGTGGTTCCTGCTGCATGTATCGGCACTGTGTACATGTGCATGTGTGTGTATTTGACAAGTGTGCAACTGTGATGCAACATGGATACATGTGACACTGATATGTAGAAGGCTGAATGCCAGATGTGACATGTATGGCGATCGCATCACTGCGACAGTTGGAGGAGATGTAGACATGCATGTAAGTGTGGTGGTGTGTGTGCATGTCTAGTGCACTCTCTGTGTTTCATGTGATGTCAGGCTCACTTTCGGCTGTTCATGCTGTTGTATATGTATGGATGTTGCTGCCTGGTGCAATATTGCTGTGGAAATGCTCATGTGTGTGAGTTGAAATGACATATGTGTCGTGGAGTGTGATGCCATGTCTGAAGTTTGACACTGCCACTCATGTGCAACTGTCATGTGTGTATCAATCCATTGTACAGTGCCCTGATGTCTGTGTTGTATCTCTCCCTGTCTGCAGCGTCAATTGATGAAGAGGGCGGAAAGGTTGCTGTGGAGCACAGCGGCAGGGATCGCACCACCAGCCGGAGACGCAAGGCTCGGCTCCCCTCCCAGATTGTCATCTCGTTGGGGAGTGAGGAGTCTGGTTCCGCATCCCAGGCCGGAGCTGCCGAGGTTAGGTCCAAGGGCAGAGGTCGGAGGTGGACTCCTCAGCAGCAGAAGGGCCAGCTGAGACCCCACAGGGTCCAACGGAGGAAGATGGCACAGAGTCATCCAGGTTGGTGGGGGGTTTGGTGGAGGAGGAGGCTGCGGAAGGGACACACACGGGGTCTGGAGGTGGGGATTCCACTGGCGCTAGTAGTGCAGTGCAGGGGCAGGGACAGGAGGCAGCACAGGCCGCCGCGGAGGTGCCTGTGTGTAATCCTGTCCTTGATCCTGTCACTGCATCATCTGGCACCAGCAGGGATGCCTACGTCCAGACCCGTTTTCAGGGAAGGGATGAGCGCACGACAATTGGCCTTCCTCTCCCTGTAGACGTGGCTATCTGGGACTGTGTTGAGCCTGTCCTGAGTGGGATAGTGTTGCGTCAACGGGGCATGCGAGGTGGCCTGCAGTCTTTTCGTGGAGAGACTGCACGTCGTCTCGCATGCCTCTTTGACCACGTTGACTTACTGGGACGGGTCACCGGTGCTGGATTCCTCCGTGTGCTGGACCTTCTTGGGACCCCCTCCTCACCTGAACCCCCTACACGCCAGTCGTCCTCCATGCCATCTTCCCACCCATGTGTCACCTGGGTACCCTGTGGAGCTGCCCCTGACCCAGCGGCCGGGCTGGTGGAGGACAGATCCCTGCCACAGTCGGGAGTCGGACGTCCAGCAGGGGTGGCCACCACAACAACTGCACCCCAGCCGGAGGAGGATGTGCAGGCAGCAAGAGCCAGGGCGCAGGCACAGGCACAGCAGCAGCAACATGGTGGGACCAATGATGGCTCGGGGCCTTCAACATCGGAGGGGCAGGCATCGGCCATAGGGCAGGAGGACCCCGGATTTCAAGTGTCTTCCATGTGGCAGCGGTTGGGCCACGCCATAGATGCGGAGCGGCAGCGGGCGGAAGAGGCACGGCTCACAATGGTCAGGGTGGAGAACTCCATGCGGAGGGCCCTGAGGCGGGCCGAGTGCCTCGAGGCAATTTGCAGGGAGTTGGAGGTGAACATGTCGTCGTCCCTGCAAACCCTCGGGGCCATGGAAGAGGACTGCCTCCAGGACATTGAGCGGGAGTTCGATGATGCCCTGGCCCGGGACATCAATAAGTGAGCCGTCGGACTAGCCCGCTGCCATTGTAAATAGTTAGATAGTGTTAGGTTTCCTTTCTGTTTTTGTTTATTTTGGGGTGATTGGACAATGCACCACATTTTTGTATATAGTTCTTTATTAGGTAGTCTTTTTTGTAGGTTTCATTTCATTTGTTGGGCTCATGGACCATGGATTGGTGATTTGTATATAGCTGAACAGTGGATTTTTTTATTTTTTTTTCATTTCAACATGGAGCAATGGATTTCACTTATTTTTTTCCCTTGGATTTGCTTTGTTGGACTGAGACTTTGGACACATTTTCATTTGGATTTCTTTGGATTCTGATTTCATATTTTTGATTATTTTCTGGACATGCTGCGTTTTATTTCTTCTTCACATTATTGTGTGTTTTCTTTTCATTACATTAATTTTGGATACAATACATTTTTGTTTCATACTTCGGTGTGTGGTGTTCTCTCATTGATTTCATGCATGTCATGATGTGGGTTTTCACATTCACTTGCACCCATTGTGTGTGTGTGACGGACATGTGTTCATTTACATACTTGCCATTCGGGTTGTATCATGTAATGGGCATTTCTATGTGGGTGGATGCAATACTTGGTTGGGTCTTTGGGCTGGGGTGGCATGTGGTGTGATGTGGCTGGCCATTAGGCCCATGATTGAGGATCGTCATGACGTGGGGGCAGGGGGACATGAGTGGGGCCTGCTGGCAGGTGCCCCTGACTGCCGGGTGGTGGGGGTGCTGGGGGACATGAGTGGGGGCCTGCTGGCAGGTGCCCCTGACTGCTGGGGGGTGGGGGTGCTGGGGGACATGAGTGGGGGCCTGCTGGCAGGTGCCCCTGACTGCTGAGGGGTGGGGTTGCTGGGTTACATGTGTGGGGGCCTGCTGGCAGGTGCCCCTGACTGCTGGGGGGTGAGGGTGCTGGGGACATGAGTGGGGGCCTGCTGGCAGGTGCCCTTGACTGCTGGGGGGTGGGGGTGCTGGGGACATGTGTGGGACATGAGTGGGGGCCTGCTGGCAGGTGCCCCTGACTGCTGGTGGGTGGGGGTGCTGGGGGACATGAGTGGGTGCCTGCTGGCAGGTGCCCCTGACTGCTGGGGGCTGGGGGACATGAGTGGGGGCCTGCTGGCAGGTGCCCCTGACTGCTGGGGGGTGGGGGTGCTGGGGGACATGAGTGGGGGCCTGCTGGCAGGTGCCACTGACTGCTGGGGGGTGGGGGTGATGGGGGACATAAGTGGGGGCCTGCTGGCAGGTGACCCTCACTGCTGGGGGGTGGGGGTGCCTGGGGACATGAGTTGATGATCAGTAGTGCAAGGTGACATGTGGCTTGGCTGGGGGGCATGCCCATGGTGGATGGGCTGCCTGCGGGACATGACCAGGGGTGCAGGGTAGTCCCCTGTGGTGTGGGCTGCCTGCAGGGGCCGTGGAGGGTGTAGAGGGAACACCTGGGAGGACCCACACTGCCAATTCACAGGTAGGACTCCACGCGCACCCCCGAAATTCACTGTTAAGCTCACCTGGACAGCCACGGTCTCCACCAACGTGATGCGTAGTGCAGGGATGACTGACTGGACTGGCCCACCTAGATTCGTCTGCTTGACCCGTAGAAGTAGTCTCCTAAAGACGGGGAAAGGGAATTAGCCATCCGTGGATTTGAGTATTAACACCTCACTGCGTCCCCACTTATCACTTCTGACATTCCCTTTCACTTTCACAAAGCTCACCTTATAGTTTTGTATGACGAGCTCTCCATCCTGCGAAGAATGCAGAGGCGCGTTGATGGCCAGTTACTTCACTGGCTTGAGGATGTTGAAAGAGTTCTGGACAAATCTTGACTCCAAACCTCCAGGCGAAAGGCCGTAAGTATATAGTTCTGAAGAGTTCAAAATGTCCGAATAATCACTCTTGTCCAATTCCTTGTTTCTTTTGCAGCTTAGACCCAAAAGATGATCGTCTTGTGGCAGCTGAAAGCGTTCAGGTAAGAGTCTGTGTTTTGTAACACTGTCCGGTAAATGATGCCAAGGTTTAACTTGCTGCTTTCTCTTTTCTTGCAGGTGCAGCGTAGGAAGATTTGGCGTGCTGGTGGATAATACCTCCTGCGGTAAAATCAGGTAAGCATATGGTGGCAAGAGATTGTCCTTGTTTGTTCCCTTGGCTCACCTTGTTGTTTTCTTGTCCCCCTTAGGTACTGGAATGCGGCAACCTGGTGATGGAGACGGCACCAGATCGTAGAGATGCTGCGAGGAACGGTGAGTATGGAGCGGCGCTGCTGCTGGAGATGCGACTCATTTAAAATGAAGTCTGTTTCTGGTTCGAAGATGCGCTGAATCTGAAATCAGGTAATAAATCCAGTAAAGTTCTTGTTCTAACCTTTCTTCTTCTTTCCCTTCTTTCTAGGCGCTTTGGTCTCGAGGTGGGTGTGGCAGTATGCTGGATGCTGACTGCAGACACGGTGAGCGTTACGCTGCTGAATGCAGAATAACGCGAAGCATGTGCTGCTCTTCGGGTGTGGTTTAAATAGCGTTCAAAGTAGTCCCAGGTAAGTATTCCTCCACAACCACACCCGAGTAAAAAAATAGTTCCTAAGGTAAAATAGTCCCTTCAACCCTCACATGGGCTTGGATGCTTGGATCCCTTGCAGCATGGTCTGCATCAGGTAAGTTTTAACATATGGCACCAGGACTGATGTCCCATATGAGCCTGGCGCCATAGGTGCCAGGACGGTACCCAGATAGCCCCTAACAGGGGTTGCTGGGTTTGCTCCCGGTAACATGATGCCTGCTTCCGGGGTTGATGGACTTGGTCTGGATGCCCGAGGGTAGGCATCATGACTTTCACGAACCCCGCTCTGACAGGAAAATCGCGTGTGAAACTTCCTGCGCACCCCAGTTATACACGTACCCCACTCGCACAGGGCCAATCGTGTGTGAAACTTCCCGCGCACCCCCGAATTACACGTACCCCACTCAAACAGGGCCAATCGCGTGTGAAACTTCCTGCGCACCCCCGAATTACACGTACCCTGCTCCGATCGCGTATGAAACTTCCCGTGAACCCCAGGAATACACGCACCCCACTCGCACAGGGCCTATCGCGTGTGAAACTTCCCGTGCACCCCAGGAATACACGTACCCCACTCGCACAGGGCCAATCGCGTGTGAACCTTCCTGCGAACCTCAGTAATACACGTACCCCACTCGCACAGGGCCAATCACGTGTGAAACGTCCTGCGCACCCCAGGAATACACGTACCCCACTCGCACAGGGCCAATCGTATGTGAAACTTCCCACGCACCCCCGATTTACACGTATCCCGCTCCGATCGTGTGTGAAACCTCCCGCGCACCCCAGGAATACACGTACCCCACTCGCACAGAGCCAATCGCATGTGAAACTTCCCGTGCACCCCCAATTTACACGTACCCCGCTCCGATCATGTGTGAACCCTCCCGCGCACCCCAGAATACACGTACCCCACTCGCACAGGGCCAATCGCGTGTGAAACTTCCTGTGCACCCACAAATTACACGTACCCTGCTCCGATCGCGTGTGAAACCTCCCGCGCACCCCAGGAATACACGCACCCCACTTGCACAGGGCCTATCGCATGTGAAACTTCCCGCGCACCCCCAAATTACACGTACCCCGCTCCGTCGCGTGTGAAACTTCCCGCCCACACCCGAAATACACGTGCCACGCTCCGATCGCGTGTGAAACATGCCACGAACCCCAGTAAAACACGTTCCCCGCTTGCCTTGTGCTGTGTGGCGGCCCTGTATACTGGTACAGGGTTAGCACAGCCCTTTGCGCTGGATTGGGGATTTTGATGGCTTTTCCTTGCGCGAGGGGCGTTCTTGGGGGCGTAACTGGCGCTGCTGCAGGGTCGCTGCGCCACTGTGCGACACAGCTGGTTTTGGTAGCTATAATCCATGAATACGTTGCGTGCAGAAATGGATTTTAGCGCACGCGGCTGGCGCAGAGATTCGCACGCGCACACTGTGCGCCAGCTGCGTGTGCCACTTGTGCGCTAAATTCTATGAATTACCCTGACAATTGCATCAAGAAAATAACGAACAAATGCTAATGCATCTTGTGAAGAAATCGAGCAGTGGCATTTGGGCATGTATAAACGGAGTGTCTATGCAATCTCAAGTGGCTGTACTAACAGAATAAAACTTGGGAAACATATTTTAAAAATCTTTATCAATCTCCCTTTCAGGACACAGATGGGTTGTTTCAATTTAATTCTATGCCATGTTCATTCCCAATACATCTTAATGACATCCTAGATTGCATTAAAGCCCTGAGTCAATCTAGAGCTAGTGGGCCGGATGGATTACATAATTGTATGCTCAAAACCCATCCATATGAATGGGCATCCATCTTGATGCAAATTTTCCAGAATGCCTTTGTTACTAAGCAAATTCCGCGAACATGAAAACAATCAATTATAGTGCCGTTATTCAAAAAGGGCAACAGAGCGGATCCAAAGGCTTTTTGGCCTATAGCGCTATTAGATTGCCCGGGCAAGATCTTTGGACGCCTTATCCTAAACGAATTTAATGAATGGTTAGACGCTCGTTGCCTTCGTGATATTTTCCAAACTGGCTTTATCCCCGAAGTGGGCACAGGAATAAACATCATTACCTTGAACAGTATTATTTATCAAGCACATGAAAGGAAGGAAGCATTATACATTGGTTTCATTGACTTTAGCATGGCTTTCAATGCAGTACCTCGCGAATTGCTATATATAAAGATGATGAATAGTGGTTGCCCATGGTCAATTTTAAAATGGGTGATTGAATTTCACACGAGCACCACTATTCAAATCAGATAAGATTCCACTGACGTCCTCTCTGATCCGATAAATACTGCTCGTGGGTTGAAACAAGGATGCTTCTTGGCGTCCGCTTTATTTAACTTTTTTATGTCAGACATAAAATCTCGATTTGAATCAATCGTGACGGACTCACCAAAAATAGACGGCATCCCAATCCAACATCTGTTATATGCGGATGATATGGTTTTACTTTCTAAAACCCCCAATGGCCTACGTGCCCTACTATAATCCTTGGAGACCTATTGTTCTGAAAATCATATTTTGATAAACGTTGCGAAAACCAATGTGATTCAATTTGGCACTCATAGGCAGAGATCTAAAATCCATCAATGGCCATTACAATTACAAAACTTGGATTCAGTCCCCTCATATGTTTATTTGGGAACCTTGATAACTCAGCAAGTGAGCTCAATGGGATATGAAAATTATATAAAGCAAAAAGCGATTATGACGCTTTCTCAGGCCCGACTGATCAAGGCCAAATATTGCAAATTTTCATTAAAGCCCATTTTAATCTACTATAAACAAAAGTTCATGCCTGTGGTCACATATGGTAGTGAGACCTTCAAAGTAAAAACCTATGAATATTGGTCTGCACTGGAAGGCTATTATTGGAAACGTGTATTAAATTTACCAATGTCGATACCATTAACCATCCTGAGGCATGAGTTAGGCCTATTGTCGCTATATGCAACATATTAATGGCAACTTTGTTCCTTATATAGGAAGTGTTTAATGGCAATTGAAAGAAACTTTGAGGGGCTAATGTATATTGTAGCGAATTATCTGTTAAAATCAAAAGATAATTTTCCTACTATGTGGCGAATGAAAGCGCAGAAAATTCTTGACCAATTGAATCTTTCTGATCTCACTTTGATCAACAACCCTAATGCGGCTAAGAAGCGATTATGGAAATTTGATTGGATCAAGACAAGGAATGCCTGTACCTCATATCGGGCATTCATAGATAACCCATTCAACTTAAAATGTTACGATATAGTGGAGCCTTACTTAATGCTATTTCCGAATTCTCGCCAAAGGGATGATTTCCTGCGCTTTCGTTTAAACATATGGCCTACCCATGAAATATTATGTAGAAGAAAAATTCTACCACTAGAAGCACTGCCCTGTCGATACTGTCAATCTGCTCCGGAAACTTTAAGACACTTATGTGCAGAATGTGTAATACTACTTCCGCAGAGGATTTTGTCCTTTAAACCTTTATTTGAGGGATCGTATATTGAGTCTACTACGGAATTATGGAATTTGCTATTTGACACTGCAAGGAAATCTGTTAGGTATGCTATTCTGAATTTTTTGTATGGCTTAAAAATGAATATGCAAGAAAAATCTATTAATCAGTCTGATTTCCATGTTTTTAAATAATTGTGTTAAAATATATATCAATTTATTTTTTTCTCTTCTTTATCAAATATTCTGTATGTATAAATGATGTATTTTATCAAAGAATTTTTATATGCTGTAATGTTGAAAAAATCAAGATTTTTTTCTTGATTAAAACAACAATAAATAATAAAAAAAAATGAAAGACCAATGACGTGTGATACAATGGAAATGTAGAAGCACATACAAAAGACATGGCAGGACCAGCCCCAATTCATACATGTGGCCTCCAGTGATCCCTCTTCCACAACACCCTACAGAAGTGAGGGGTGCTATAAGGGAGTTTATTGCAATTGCATGCACCTAGTAGCAACCTTCAGCACCATTTTTAGATGGGGAGGGATAACAGCAACGAAATTCATTCAGCCTTTCTCTGGTACCAAAAGTTGTTCACACGGGAGAAAATAAAATGTTATATAATTAATTATCGATTATAAGCACAGCAATGTAATATACACATAGTGCAAAACATGCGAGATCCGTACCTAGATCCAGGAGCAGAGACACCAACCTAGGAAGTCTAAGCATTTTGAAAGGTATACAAAGGTTTGTATTAGACAATCTATGTGCAAATGAACAATATCAGCATTAGCAGGAAGGGCCATACAATCGTCTCAGGCACCAATGAAAAAGTGAGCCACAGTTGCAAATGGCAATTCATTCTTAGTGGGACTGTTTGAATAGTACCCAAGGGGGAGTTTTTTGATAAAGTGTGATGCAAATTGTGCATTTTGAAGAATATTTATTCAGCAACATTGGTCAAAACTACTAGCCGCAGAGTGAATTAATTCATGAAACTGGCCCAAATTGGACAACAAAGTGTCCCACTTTGACCAATAAAAACTAGCCCACACCAGCATTTTCTGTTTTTGGTTCGGCCATGGGCCTATTGCCCTGTAGGCTAGTCGAAGCCTGGTAGCAGGCTACTGAAGAGTACCCCAAGAGTACCCCGTTGCTTAGAACAACCATATTTTTGGATAAGGCCATCCCCTGCAAGGTCGCTCTTTTTTCCTCCCTTCCCCGTTGTCATTTTCAGGGGGTCCGCCACACTCCAGTCCACGCTTCATGGCCCTTCACCCTTCCGCCCTCCACTTCCCCCTGGCACGTTGTGCGTGCCTCACTCCGTTGATGCTTGCGCTCACCAACCTGTAGGCCTGAGGGGCGACGCAATGTGCTTTCGGCTTAAGCGCAGTGATCGTTTGTGTGTTGCGCTTTAGGCTTGCTTACATTTTGCAGTGCCTCCATTTCAAACCACTTTGCTCCCGGACTTTGCCGCATGCAGAATTCTGCTGACATCCCCCCACACCCCCCATCCCCCGAAGTTGGCTTATGGGTAATATATTAGATGTTGTGTGGCGAGAAGAATTTGTGGGTATGTGAGGCTTAATGCAACAAAAGGAATGATGGTGGTTTCATTATTTGCTGGTGACATTCTTCTGGTGGCGAAATAACATCACACCGTTGCTTATGATGAATGGTAGGTTTCTGCTAAGAGGGCATTAAGTAACAGGAAGTGACTAATTAACACTTAACTTATTTATAATTGCATTGTTTACTTTACCAAAGAAGAACACTTTGTTTTCTGTAATTAAATATTGAATGACACACAGATAAGCAGGAGAGGAAGCCAGGGCATGTCCTTAGGCAACGTGACATTGTTTTATCTTGTAGCATTTTGTTTTTAATGTTCTGTGATTTACACAAGGCTATTGTAAAATCCAAGCTTCCTATTCCCCATTCAACACAGCTGAGTGACTAATAGAGAAAGTGGAGATTGCTGCAGTAAATTGTACGTGTTGACACTTCTCCATACATGATAAAACAACACTTTTAACAGGCGTTCTAAACACTGCTTTCATAATACATTTCATAATAGGTACATGATATCCGCCCCAGGTATTTCTGCTTGACGGTAATTACTGATGACAGTACCAAGCTGAATATTTGCCCGGTGCCAGGCATTGATTCAGTAAATACACAAAGGGCCTGATTTACAAAAGCATTTCACAATGGTGCAACCCCGTTGAAAATGGCTTTGCAAATCAGGCCCACAATGTTCACTTGCCTGTTGGATATTGCATAGTTCTATTACTACTCACTGCTGTGCCCATTTCCCAGGACTGAAGGTATTGTGGCGAACAATGTAAACAATATTAAAGCTGTCAGCGTAGAGTGTGTAAAGGAAGTCATTTACAAAGTGATTCACCAGTGGAAGAGTATTGAAGAGCATTGGGACAAGGAGAACGACTGAAATGCCACAGTGCCAGTGATCGAAGTGAGCGGGAACCATCGCGAGCGGTGTTCCACTACTGCTATTTTTTCTGTTTACCATTCCTCTAGTTTTTATGACCATATTCACCATTCTGTATAGAGCATTTGTCCAATTTTGTCCCTGTGGAAGTGTAAAGTTGTATGAGGAGCCTTCGTTACTAGTGCCACGCCACAACACTTGTCACATACTGCACTCCACCTACCCTCTCCTCTGCCGGGACCACAGTTCCACCAATTTTCTTGGTACACTTCTACCACTGGACAGTGCGCCAAGCAGCATGGCATGGGCAGCAAAAGAAAGACGGGACAGAATCTGAAAGCATTACTACATAGAATGAGTTCAGATATTAGACTGACAGCTTAACCACATGATGTTACAACTCCTACTTTATGGTGAAATTAACTTGAGTGCCTCAAGTATACTTGCATGCACTATCTTGCTCCAGACCGCAAATGAGTGCACGCTGGTGACCTGGTAAATTAACTAGATAGCTGTTGGTTGTAATAAAGTACACGTGTTATGGCTACAGACGTGCATTTACAGGATTTATTGTACACAATTATGATTTATAGATTTTTAGAAACACATTGACCCCCTAGAAAAGGTCTCTCGATTTATGTGAGCAGTGTATCTCCTTCATTTATATATCTATGATATGGTGCGTGGATGCAGTTCTCACAGTGGTGCCCAACAAATCCTGCAGTAAAACAATTGGTACAATACATTATTCCATTAATCTGTTTTCCATCATTATTCAGGATTGTGTGTCTGGCATTGCCACGGTAACATTTATAAATGCAGATGAACTGCTGTTGACCACACGCGAGTGAGTGATTGAATGAGTGACAATACTTTGAAAGCACAAAATAGCAGAACTCGATCATGTCTCTGATTGTACAGCACTCAGTTAAGAAAGAAAGAAGCAGGGCTGGCATTGCCACGGTAACATATATAAATGCATATGAACTGCTGTTGAACACACGTGAGTGAGTGATTGAATGAGTGACAATACTGTGAAAGCACAAAATAGCAGAACTAGATCATGTCTCTGATTGTACAGCACTCAGTTAAGAAAGAAAGAAGCAGGGCGTCAATTGAAGTCGCAAGGGGTCGCACAATCGACCACTGATGGCTCCGTTACTACCCCTGACATGGCCTTTGCGACCCCCGTGATTTTGAAAATAGTTTGGTGTTTTCAACGTTGAAAACAACAAACTATTTAAAAAACAGACGTTTCATTCCTGGGTGGCGGGAGGCTGGGAGCATGGGTGTGGCGGCACCACTATGACTGGGTTGGCCTGGGTGCTCTGAGTCTGGTTGCTTAGAAGTGTGTAAAGTTTCCTCTGAAGGATTTCCTTCAGAGGAAACAAATGATTGAGCGGGACAGCCAGTTAACGTTTGACCCCTGAGCTCCTCTTCAGGGACCAGCACTGGGGAGACACTGATTGGCTGCTGCCAGGAGCAAGCCCAGGCAGTACTGACTCTTCCTTCTCGGCAGCAAGTGATGTAGGGACGGGCAAGCAGTAACTGTGCATACACAGCGCCCATCGCCAGCCTGGATTACAGGAGCACTGCAACGAGGGGACACTGCAAAGGACCCGCCGTTGCCGATGCATTCTTGCTGGAAGATGCATGTAGGAGTTGACAAATGCACACGGCATGATAACTATGCACCCCATACGCATACCATGCTGTTCCTGATATGACAAGGCTTGGGTCTGGACAAACAAATAAAACATACAGAGCTTCTTGAGAAAGAGAGAGGAAGAGAAAGCCAAATGGGAGCTTGAGAGAGAAAGCGAGAAAGTGAGGGAGTGAGAGAAAGAGAGAGGGACACAGAGAGAAAAAGTGAGAGAGAAAGATCGACAGAGAGACACACACACACACACACACACAGAAAGCAAGAGAGACTGCCTGTGCCATTTGGCAGCTGGTGTTCAATGCATAACCCTGTTATTACGGGGCACATATTTCCTGTTGTGTGATGCAGTGAGAGAGGGCACAGGGCTGCCTGTCAGGGTCGCAGAGAGGCCCATGAGACCAGTAACGATGTAAGCCATGTCTGTGGTGGTGTCACCCACAGCTTTGTTGAAGTTCTCAAAGTTTTCTGTCCTCTGTCTGCCTTGTGGGGCAAGTTCAAAAGAGACAGGTTGTCACATGAAGCAGTACCTGTGCGAGCATGGAAGCATGGGTCCACACATGCTAGTGACAGGGACAAGCCTTCATGAGAAGCAACCATATTTGTTTATAAGCCATACGATGCAGCCGGTATTCACCCTGTCACAGTTTTATTACATGGCATACTCCAGCCAGGGACTCCTTTCCCGACAATGAATGTGGCGTACAATAAAGAGCTTTTTATTTTTAATAAACCACAGGTTCTTTTATTTGAGTAGGCCTCCATCCCGTCTCGCACATAACCTCCACAAACATCCCCGTGTCACAATGGACCAGGAATCAGGCCGATGTTTATCAATAAGATATTTATTAATTTATTATTTAATGGAAAAGAAAAATCAAACTATTTTACAGCCACTACTGTTGTGGTAAACAGTTGCACTAATCTCTACAAAACAATTAATTGAAGATATACCGTTACAATTTCCACAATCTTTAATGGTAGCACAGAACAAGTTTATACATAAGATCGCTGTACCCCGTACAAAATCTAACTCCACAGTTCGAGGCAGACCATAAATACGTATACACAAAGGAGGAAGAGTGTAAAACCTTAGTCTATTAGATTGCTCATCTGTCTGAGAGGAGATGATTAATGGTCACCCATACCTTTAAATCCTGACAATAATGGACTAGGATTGTAACACAAATTTAACATTAGATCTTTTTAATTTTCGTATATTCAAAATTCAATACAACATTGTTAGAACAACTTGTTTAAAAACACTTTGTGCCGCCCAAGATAATGACCCACATGGTGGGTATAGCACCAATCTACTGGGAAAATTATACCACAAAAAATTTACAACATCAAAGATTTCACAGACACATAACATTTAACATCTGCTAAACATTTACACAACGTGTCGATTATCAACATATCCCAACATGTTTCTGTTCTTCAAGCTTCCAAATGCTAGAACTTTCTTCAGGGGAGAACCTTATTTCATAAGTTTTCACCACCATGTGATCCTGAGTAACCTGGAGCGATAATCCAATCAGGGAGTCACCTGCAAATGACATCCAAACAACAAGCATCAGACAGTAAGCCATGAGATTATCATTATCCAAAGAGCCCGTCTAGACCGCACAAGTGCTGCCCAAAGTAAGGGCTTAATGAGGAAAACCACAAACCAACTTATGAAATAAGGTTCTTGGGAGAAAGCAAATGCAAAAGGAAAAATACAAATGGCAAATGGAAATTTGTGTACACTGGATTTACGACGACAGGCAGCTTAGAGAAGGGGTATAGCTCAGAATAGGAAAATCGGTTTTCATTGACACGGACAGAGGCACATGACCGATAGATTCGTAGGCAAAGGGATTGCTCTCAATGGGACAGATGCAAATAGGAATATGTGCGGTAATGCACACAATGCACGGGTAAATTCGGTTTTCAGTTACAAGGAGACTAATTATTTTGAGGCAATACTTTAATGACTGTAATTATTAAAGAAAGACACTAGGGACAAGGGGGTTAATTTTGAAATTTAACCAACTTATACCATGAATTTATAATGGGGGAATTAATTAATTTACTTAAGAATATGCTAAGGATTTACACAGACACTGAGAGGTTTACCAAAGGCAGTATGCTAACATACACAGGCTAAACACAGATTCTTCTATGGGAAGGTTACTGAATTACACTAGCAATGTGAGGTTTTCAGTTGGTTTTCAATGGGTTGTCAATTGGGTTTTCAATAGGGTTTTCTATGAGTTCTCAATGAGTGCAATGCTACAAAAAGAAGGGCTTATGCAATTTAGGGCTGGGGTTATTTCCTACTTACAAACTAAGCCTTGGTTTGGTATTCTGGAAAGTCAGCTGAATCTCCGGACCCTCTCGGCAGCTAGGCAAGGGGTCTGGTCACTGCACTCTCCTTGGTTTCGGATTCTGGACAGCCAGCTGTATCTCAGGACACTCTGGACAGATAGGCAAGGGGTCTGGTCACTGCACTCTCCTTGGTATGGTTCAGCTGCCTCCTCTCCATCCTCCTTCTCCTGTCTCCCTGGATTCTTGTGTGTATCCCCCTGACTTAGTACAGTCCCCCTTATATAGCCCAAATGAAATCACTCACTTTACAATCTAGGGGGAGTACTCTATAATTACCCCTATACCTCAAATAGGACAGTTTACCATTCCTCTCTCTGCCCTGTGGCATGATTGGTCCAAGGTAAAAGAGCACCATCTGTCTATTGGCATTTTATTACCCTTCATTATTCTATTGGCCACTTTTTGACAAAAACCCAGTTATACCTCATAACTTCATATATACATTAGCCGCTGACATATGCATTAGATTTGAGGGGGCCATAGGGAATTAGGTAAGCCAATCGCCAACTCTGTACGAGGTAGCATGGCCCTTTGGTACATTTGGTCATTTTCATCAAATGTATAACAGTTATGATTTTGAAAATAATCAAGCATATTCCTAATCTCACCTTCCATCTTTCCATCAAATCTCATTCTTGTCACAGCTTCCGAGCAGCCAGAAACTGGTTTTAACTGTCCATTTCAGCCCCCAAAGTCCTAGGAAAATGCCCCATAGCTCTTAAAAACTGCCTGGAAATTACATAAAAACATAGCATAAAACAACATTATTTCTCATTCAAATTGTGACAAAAATGCCTAAAAATGGACTCAGTCCTTTAATGTCAATTTGGAAGACCTGTCCAACTCTGTGGGAAGCGTGCTTTATCCCCCACAGCCGGTGACCAGAGATTTTTATTGCTCCCTTTGAAGTTGTCAGTTTGTCCTTGGTAGTGGGTGCAGGAGGAACTCACACCTCCCAGTCATGTTTTTAGCCACACCTGTTTTCCTTGAAATCCCTGAGCCCCTGCCTTCAAGTCTGGCAGAGCAGGGAATTATAACACCCTCAGTACATTACATTTCCTTGCAGGCTGATTCACCAGTAGGTGCAACTTTCAGTGGAGAGTGGGGCTTTACATTAAGAAGCTTCCTGCCTGAGCCAAAACAGTTTTTTCCAGTATTGGGAGCCTCTTCCAGGGTGATTGAAGTCTTGTGGGTGGGAACATAATGTACATTGCTTAGTCAACCCCCTCCCTACATCATTTTTCACTGACATTTCTGTGCCAGCAAGGCTATCCTTTCACAGTTGCTTTTTAAAGTAATTTTTTTATTGTTCTTTACACGGGTGCAAGCCGTTTCTGCATCTGATGTTTGAACTCCTTTTATGTCACAGGATTCTTTAATTTGTCATTTTTGAGTGAGATGGCATCTGCTGTTGGTCCATTGAAAATGAGGGGTAGGCACCCTTCCACGGGGTTCTTTGATTTGATACAGAATAAAGAAAAAGCCAAGCCATTTTTCATTTGCAATGTTTTAAAGGGCAGATGTTCAAGTGAAATTCTTTTCTGACTCGGCACGTTGCAACTTTTGCTATCGCTTTGTTGCTGTGCTCTTTCCCGCTTGTACTCTTTGCCCCTTCTAAAGAGTATTGTTGGTTCTTCTCTCCCTGCCTTTTCCCCTCGGATTCTGAGTATCCCGCTACTCGTCCGTCCCTGATCTGCTTTCCCCATTTTATCCCCCCCGTATTTTTCCTTCTTCCTCGCTTTCCAGTTTGTTGTTTTGTTTCTCTTACAATCCCTCCTCCTGTCTTTCGCCTGCTCCCCTCTGTTGCCTCCCTGCTTTCCTCTTTTGCTTTCTGTCCTTGTTTATTTTCCTTACCTCCGTAATCCCTGCTTGCACGGGTTATGTCGTTCAACTCACCTGCGGACTGCCTTCCACTACGAAGCGTCTACGACATTCAACTCACCGGGGAACTGCCTTCTGCTACTGAGCCACTGGATCCTCACCGTTCAGGACTTCCGTTCCACAAAGATCTGGGCCATCTTCCCATCCGATCCAGGACTATTCCAGCCAACCATCAATCCGCTACAACAACTTATTCTGAGAGGTTTTTTAAGCGGCGGCTTTTTTCCTCTCCGCTTGGTGCCTGCAGAAGAGGGGTCCTCTGCTTCCCTGTATAACAGAGAATTAGTGTGGCTTCTTACCGCGGAAGACCATACCTCTTGACAAGAAAGAAGAAGTCAAAGAAGAAGCTACACAGGCACGAGCTCTCATCGGAAGAGACAGGTGAGGAGGAAGGGGAGGTGGACACAGATATTGCAGTGTTTCATTGCTGAGAGTGATAGATTGCAATGCCAAGGAGATAGATCAATGGCATCACCTGAACAGGTTCAGGGGCTTCTTTCCGTGGTGCATAATTTAACCCAGGAACTGCAGGCAGTCAAGACTGAGAATGCGACCCTTAGACAGAGGGTCAACCGTTATGAACAATCCCACAGTGACCTTCCTCCTATGTCCTTATCCTGTGGCAAATATGATGGATCCCCACATAAATTTAAAGAGTTCATGGAGGCATGTATCATTCATTATACGTTCAGACCCCAGACCTATGCCACTGATCAAGTCCGCATAGGATTTCTGGTGTCCAACCTATACGGTAATGCCTTATCTTGGGCTACACCACTTGTGACAAGTGCCAGTCCTCTACTGCAAGACTATTCCGGGTTCACTGCCCAGTTCAAGTTGGCCTTCAAGAGGCAAGAGACCGCTGTGGTTGCCAGTGAACAATTGCTGGACATTCGGCAGGGTAACTCTGACCTGTTGTCTTACATTTCCGGCTTCAAACGAGTGGCAGCTGAGGCAGGTTGGCAGGAAAACGCCCAATATGCCATTTTTCAACGAGGTCTGAGAGAAGACCTTAAGGACGAACTAGCAAGGGTGCCTAGGCCCTCTACCGTTTCCGAGCTTTGGTCCACAGTTCTCCAGCTGGATTTCGGTCTATCAGAAAGGCATTCAGAGCATCAAAAGAACCGTGGGTTTCCAGTCCTGTCTGAACCTAGTGTGTCCACCTCCTCTCCCACCTATTTGGGTAAGGAAGAACCCATGCAGATTGGGACTACTCGAAGACCACTTACGCCTGAAGAACATAAACGACGACGGGACAACAACCTGTGTATCTACTGTGGATCTAACCAACACATTTTGAGAGATTGTCCTGATGTGCCACCACGATGGTCGGGAAAAGCTACACCTTGGAACTAGTAGGGACAAGTTACCAAGGGGGATTTCCTGGTCCCTATGTGTCTTTGTCAATTACTCCCACTAACTCTACTGAAGACAACCGTCTTATGGTGGTAGCTGTCCAATTGTGTCTTCCACAACAGACCTTTGAAGTTTTGGCTTTGCTGGATTGCGGGGCCGCAGGATGCTTTATGGACATCGTCTGGGCCGACAAGAGAGGCATTGGTGGTTTGGAGAAAGAAGAAGATCAAAAGGTGGAGGGTGTCGACGGCAAACCCCTAAGTTCTGGCCTCATCACCCATACCACTCCTTCAATGGTCATGAAAGTACTCCATCACACCGAAACTATTAAATTCGACCTGATCAGAGCTTCACACTTCCCGGTTATTCTGGGAGTATCTTGGCTGAGGAAGCATAATCCGATCATCGATTGGAAGAATAATCAGCTGTCCTTCACTTCTGAGTACTGCCGACAGTCTTGTTCTTCGCTAACCAAGTATGCCACAGTCCACACTCTTCCCGAACCTTCACCAAGAACTGATTTCTTGAGAATCAACAGTATTCCTATGGAGTTCGATCAGTACAAGGAGGTGTTTCAGAACAATGATCCACAAGAGCTACCTCCCCACCAGCCTGAGGACTGTGCCATCAATTTATTGCCAGATGCCATAGTTCCTTTTGGGTGCATGTTTTCATTATCCCTGAAGGAGAAGGAGGCACTCAAAGAGTACCTGGACTCAAATTTGCACCACAGTCTCATTCAACACTCTCACTCCCCAGCTGGAGCTTTGCTGTTCTTCGTCCCAAAGAAGGGTTTGTGTGAACTAAGACCTTGCATTGACTATCAGGGCCTAAACCAAGTCACCATAAGGGATCGGTATCCCATGCCCCTTATCAAGGATATCCTGGAAGCGATACGAGGCGCCAAGGTATTTTATAAGATCGATCTCAGAAGAGCCTACCACCTGCTACGGATACGCTCCGGAGACGAGTGGAAAACCACTTTCCGAACACCATTCGGGTGCTATGAGTACCGCGTTATGCCTTTTGGCTTGGGAAATGCCCCATCAGTGTTCCAGCGTTTCATGGACCGCACGTTCTCTGACCTCCTGTTCCACTGCACTATATCTACCTCGATGACATGCTGGTATTTTCCAAGAATACCCAACTCCACACCACTCACCTTCACCAGGTTCTGCAAAGATTACAGGAGAATCATCTGAAGGCAAATTCTGACAAGTGTGTCTTCCAGGCTTCTGAAGTTCCTTACCTTGGGTTTATTCTTTCTTCCGAGGGTATCCGGATGGATCCCACCAAAGTAGATGCTATACTGCAATGGCCCACGCCCGGTTCGGTCAAGGAGATTCAATGGTTTCTAGGGCTTGCTAATTTTTATCGCAAATTTATTGCAGGCTTCTCCGACAGAGTACTACCCATCACGAAATTGCTGAGAAAATCTTCCACGCCCTATGTTTGGACACTAGAGGTGAACCAGGCCTTTCAGCAATTGAAGGAGGACTTTTGCTCTGCTCCTGTACTTCGCCAACCAGACCAAAGTTTAAGGTTTATCGTAGAGGCAGATGCCTCCGCTGCAGCCTTAGGTGCCACTCTTCTTCAGGAACATGATGGCTTGGAATATCCCATTGCTTACATGTCCAAAACCTTGAATGACAGTCAGACACACTATTCAGTGATAGAAAAGGAACTTCTGGCCATGAAATCTGCTTGCGAGGAGTGACGTCACCTTCTGCAGGGAGCTAACCATCCTTTCGAAATGAGAACTGATCACAAGAATCTCAAAGTCATCCAGAGCATGGAGTGTGTAAACTCACGACAGGCCCGGTGGGCCCACTTCTTTTCTCAATTTGATTTCTTGTTGACATACTTACCAGGTACTAAGAATATTCTGGCGGATGCCATCTCGAGAAGACCCTACCCAGGTCAAACCCAGAAGGAACACCTCAGTCTCATGTTTCCAGATACCAAAGTCATCTGTTCCATTAATTCTCTTTTGGAAGATGTCCGCAGAGCCACCCATGCTTCTGGAACTCCTTCTCCAACTTCTCACTCTGAGGATTTTCTGATACAAGACGGATTATGCTTCCACAAAAAATGCTTATTCTTACCCAACATCCAAGTCCGACAAGATGCGTTGAGATGGTGCATGATGATCCAGTGGCAGGACACAGGGGGGTGAAGAACACTCTAGATCTGCTAAGACGTCTTTTCTGGTGGCCCGGTATGACCAAGGAAGTTACTACTTATGTGCAATCCTGTCCAGTGTGCTGTCATTCGAAGTACAACACTCAGAAATCAATCGGATATCTTCAGCAGGAAGGAGTGCCCAAGAGACCTTGGAGCGTAATATCAACCGATTTCATCGTGGAACTGCCGCCCTCGGAAGGCTGTTATTGCATAATGGTGACTGTGGACTGCTTCACTAAGATGGCACACTTCTCACCCCTGGCTGGTTAGCCTACTGCTGCGGAGATGGCTTCGGTCTTTGCTAAGGAGATCTTTCGTTTACATGGCACTCCAGAGAATATAATCTCTGATAGAGGCACTCAATATGCTTCCCGTTTTTGGAAAGAACTTTACAGGAGATTGGGCATTGAGAGAGCCATGTCGTCAGGTTTCCATCCGCAAACCAATGGGCAGGCAGAAAGGACCAACGCCTCCCTGGAACAATACTTCCGATTCTTCATTAATAGTCAGCAAGACAAATGGGTGAGCCTGCTGCCCACCGCAGAGTTTGCCTACAACAATTCTACTCATAGCGCCACTGGCCTCAGCCCTTTTTTATGTTCCTATGGTTTCCATTTCAGCTTTATTCCTTCTTTGTCTTTTCCTCCTCTTATACCCCTTCTGTGGATCATCTGTTGACCAACATTTCAGAGGCTCACAAGACTGCGGTTGAGAGTCTACAGGCAAGTAGAATTTGCTACTGCTCCCAGAGTAATCTCAAGCTCCTTCCATCCACTAATTGGCAGAGGGGAACCAAGGTATGGCTGGCGGCCAAATACCTACCCCTCTGGCTTCACCCGTCCAAGCTTTCCCCTTGGTATCTGGGTCCATTTACCATACTTCGCAGAATTAACCCTGTTGCCTTCCACCTTCAGTTGCCAAAGCACATGCGTCGCCTTCGACCTCTGTTCCATTCATCACTTTTGAAAGAATACAGGGTGGATCCCTATCATCGCTCTCTACCCCATGGATCTGTTCCTGCCGATATCCCTCCGAAAGAGTATGAGGTGGCCTCCATCCATGACTCCCGTTACAAACGGGGCCGGTTGGAATATCTAGTCCATTGGAAGGGGTATCCCCATTCTGAGGATTCATGGGAGCCTGTTTCTCATGTGCATGCTCCTGCATTGGTGCAGAGGTTCCACCGCTTGTTCCCTGGTAAACCGGGGGAGTTGTCCTTTGGGAGGTGGCATACTGTCATGCGGCTGACTTGTAGAGGCCACTGGTGGCTTTGGAACGCTTGGCGCTGGCAGCACCATTGAGTTGTCCCATCTTGCTTTCTCCACTTCCTGGGTTGTGGTCTAGTCTTTTGTGTTCAGTCTCCCTCATTTCTGTATTTATCTCCGCCTTCTTTTCTGACTCGGTGCGTTGCAACTTTTGCTATCGCTCTGTTGCTGTGCTCTCTCCCGCTCGTACTCTTTGCCCCTTTTAAAGAGTATTGTTGGTTCTTCTCTCCCTGCCTTTTTCCCCTTGGATTCTGAGTATCCCGCTACTCGTCCGTCCCTGATCTGCTTTCCCCGTTTTATCCCCCCATATTTTTCCTTCTTCCTCGCTTTCCAGTTGGTTGTTTTGTTTCTCTTACTATCCCTCCTCCTGTCTTTCGCCTGCTCCCCCTCTGTTGCCTCCCTGCTTTCTTCTTTTGCTTTCTGTCCTTGTTTTTTTTCCTTACCTCCGTAATCGCTGCTTGCACGGTTACGGCGTTCAACTCACCTGCGGACTGCCTTCCGCTACGAAGCGTCTACGACGTTCAACTCACCTGAGAACTGCCTTCCGCTGCTGAGCCACTGGATCCTCACCGTTCAGGACTTCCATTCCACAAAGATCCGGGCCATCTTCCCATCCGATCATGGACTATTTGAGCCAACCATCAATCCGCTACAACAACTTACTCTGAGAGGTTTTTTTAAGCGGCTGCTTTTTTCCTCTCCACTTGGTCCCTGTGGAAGAGGGGTCCTCTGCTTCCCCGTATAACAGGGAATCAGTGTGGCTTCTTACCGCGGAAGACCGTACCTCTTCACAAGAAAGAAGTAGTCAAAGAAGAAGCTAGACAGGCGCAAGCTCTCATCGAAAGAGACAGGTGAGGAGGAAGGGGAGGTGGACACAGATATCGCAGATATACAACCTTTCATTGCTGAGCGTGATAATAAGGCTGTTTTTGATGCAGTGCATAACTTCATGTCATTCAAGTGAAACAAAAGCAATGCTGGGCCGTTTTTAGATTGCAGGGGTCAACTGCTTGCCAATCATGTGACAGGAAAAGCAAAGCTCAGCTGTTTTTGGTGCAGAGTTTCAATGTGGTTTTTCCAAATGAAGGCGATTTGGTTTACGGCCTTAAATGCACCCCACAGCCCTGATATTTGAAAGCCATGAGTGAGGGGGCCAGCAATGGCCTCAGTGCCCTCCAGCAATATAGCGCTTGAAACATGATGGGAGCATTAGAGTCAGAGGGTGTAGGCAAGGCCAGTGTGGTGGCCCTGCTCCTGGCACATGTCAACCACTGTGCAGAGGCATAAGGAACCTAGTTGTGCTGGCTTTGCCTTCTCATCAGGATAAGAAGCTCCATTTTAAAAACCTTGACTCCTGAGTGTAAAATGTTAATATTTTCCCTTTTTTCTATCAGTGTTTGGCTGGATTATAAATTATAATCCACTACTATCCACTAAATTATAAAGCCCACTACTGCTTGGTTTTAAGGTGCGCCAAAAGTATGAGTCAAGGGGCTGACTCACCAAACTACTGTAGGTTACTGTGCACAGAGCACGATCCATACAGTTTATGCACAGTGTGCCAACTCCACTGTGCATGCCCTCTGACCCATAGCTCGGCCTACCCATGGTGAGGGGGATGCGCACATCCTGCCAGTCTCCACCCTCCTGTATTTCCTTTTTCCATCCAATCTAACACCCCATGCCCTTTTCTTTTTTCATCCCATCCTTCCCATTCATTTAGTTTTCCTCCCACTCTGCCCCCTTTGCCATTCTGTCCTTCTCTAGTAGTGTCTTCTGTTATTTGAACGCTCCGAGACTTATGGGTGTGTAGCGCTATATAAGAAATACATTATTAATATGCGTTGTTTCAGTCTTCATCTTACTGCATTACTTTCAGCTGCGCAAAATAATTCTCACACCTAGTAAGAATACTCCTAGTGAGGCCCACACAGGTGGCGCGCATACCACATTACAAGCCTGGTCAGTGGATGAGAAGGGCTGTTTTAGCAAAGGGGGAGCCTGGGCGTTCGAAGAAAGTATGCAGAGGGAGGCGTTTGGAGGGCAGAGGTGACGAGGGTAAAGGAGTGAAACAGGAAGCTGGAAAAAAGTGTGAGGCAATTGGACTTAGAAGGAGACAGTAGGTTGGAGAAGAGGTTTGGAAGATTGGTGAGAGGAGCGGATGTAAAAGAGGAGAGAGGTTTAGGTGGTTAGGGCCAGAGAGGAGAAAGTTGTTAGAAAGAAAGAGGAGGCAGTAGGTAAGGAGTGAAAGTCTGAGGTGGTAGAAGGTAGAGCTGGGGAGTTATAGAACAAGAAGGAAGAGGAAAATAATCAAAGAGAGGGAGAAGCGATTAAGAGAAAGGAGGAGAAAGAAGAATTTGAATGGAGAGAAGAAGGAGAATAACGACATACAGGAGAAGGTGGTAAAGACTGGAGAGGAGGAGGTGTTTAAGAGTGGAGAGGAAGGGAGTTCACTGAAGGAGTTGAGAGAAGAGAACAGGTCAGAGCCAAACAACAGTACGGATCTAGAGGGGTTAGTGGTGAACCCTGAATGCAAGAAGCAAGGTGCAGATGAATGATAATGACGATACTGCGTTATTTATATAGCGATTTCACCAATGCGCTTTACAGAGAACATATTTACATACAATATCACAGAACAGAAATTGGTAATCATGTATCAACATCAGAAGGATGAAAGGCGGAGTTGACTTGCTGAGATTCGAACCTGAGACCTGCAGATCACACACAGATCACAGCAGTGAGTGCTCACACTGCGGAGCAATCTTACCAGAATGTGGCCAGTGACTACGGAAAGAGAGGGGATAGGAAGTGAAGCCCTTGGCATGCGCGTGTGGTGGAGCATCGAGTAGGAGAACAAGGTTGTAGATTAGGCGACACACATACAGTATTTCAGAATGCTAAAGAAATATACAATCAAGCCAGACTGTCCCATGCTCTTGTGTGCCGAGTGTTCTATGCACTGACACGTGCCATCCCTTCAAATATTCATGGTCCCACGCTAGTTTTCCCAAAGGCTTTCAGTGTACCTGCTTTAAACCTGCTTTAAACGGAAGTCTTTAAAAGAAATTACGTCCATATGTTTCAGCAGTTAGGCCCATTTGCCATCTTCATATCAAAGCAACTCTTTCTGCCAGCGCTTCAGCGTCACGGCGCAGAGCATCAGAGTTCCATTTGCCATGGCAGCCAGACTCCCAGCTTTGTTCTGGCCCCGTGAAAATGGTGTTGCACGTAGTGGTGTCTGCTGCTCCCTTGGCCTGTCTGTTTTTAGCTGAGGGGTAAGTAGAGCTGTTCCCTCAGGCTACCATGTTTCCTTGCTTGAGCGGCAGGTGGTCCTGTTATGTTGCCTGGTTTCTTAGTGTGCTGAGGGATGATGCTATGTGATGCCACTTCCTGTGAAGTCGAGTGGTAAAAGGTTGTGTGCCACCACTTCCTGAGATAATTTGGGGCGGGGTCAAGTGATCTTACTTCCTGTGCTGTTACTTGGGTGCAGGGTCAGATGACATCACTTCCATTGTCAATTGGGGACGGGTCAAATGACATCACTTACTGTGATTTCATTGGGGAGGTCAAGGGTCATTTGATGTTACTTCCGCTACCCCTGACATTTTGGTGAAATTATGTCCCTGGACAGAAGTTGAAGAATTACTCACAACAGTTGTGAAGGCTTAACAAAAAAAAAACAAAAAATGAGGGTAGATGTACAAAAGTTACACAATAATGCTGACCAAGGGACTTAACATGGCAGGAAGGAAGAGAAAGTCATTGGAAACAAAGCTTTTACGGGACTACATCTGTTTGACCCCTTCAGCCCATACCATTTCTGGCTTTCGCTCTCTGACTTGCAACCCCACT
This sequence comes from Ambystoma mexicanum, assembly GCF_040938575.1. NCBI lineage: Eukaryota > Metazoa > Chordata > Amphibia > Caudata > Ambystomatidae > Ambystoma > Ambystoma mexicanum. The sequence goes on along the minus strand of NC_090933.1, from coordinate 1,106,059,966 downwards.
CTGTAACATTATGTGTTGCATCTCTCCATAGCCTTCTAACATACCTTTAACATTCTAACCTTCCAATTGCAACTGTATTATTGTGTCTTCTCCCTGCCACCCATTGTTGTAGAGAGCTACGTCGCGTCGCAGCTAGCTGTGTATCATATACAACCCATTAAATACATGCATACAAAATAACAAAAGCTCCTTCCTAACGAATCTTCCTCCGAAAGGTAGGCCACTTTAACAGGGTTTGGACTCTGGAACTGTGCTATGAATATGGAGCTTGCACCAGCCGCTCATTCTCTAATCTCAAACTGGAGAAGCTGGCAATAGGCTAACCTGCCTGTGCAGATACACTGTGGTCTCAGTGGCAGGCCATATGCATCTCTTCTTTTGTAGTGTGATGTTTTCAAGGACTCATCTCATTCTCCTCTACTCCTCAACAGGAGGCCTTTCTACTGTGAAGCTCACATCTCCATCAGCATATCATAGTTGCTATAGAAGGTTATTCCAAGTTGTCCAGTTTAGGTCCGGTCGAATGTGTGGTGTGGTAGAAATGTTGCCCCTAACCTAAAACAGCAGAGGCAAGAACTTACTTGGCTCTGTTCCTATGTAGTGGATCTTTGAGTAATTGTCCGTTTAAGATCTAAATGTCTGAACTGATCTTAATCTCTGATCAATGAGCAAGCCTACTAATTCAGATAAATCATATTAAGCTGCAGGAGTCTGCAATGGACCTCTGTTAATGTTTATGTTATTTGCACATGAATCTCTGCATTCCAGCTGTATGAGCTATTAAAAGTTCGATTTCCCTGGTCTGTGATAAATTAGCCTGCTTCCGCTGGGCCTCCTCAATTATTGGTACGTCAGTGGTTTTTTCCTTCCTGGGCTGTATTGGTCCCACTAGGATGGCGACAACCAAACCCTATTTAACCACACGACTGCCTTTATTATGAAGATATGGGCCACCCATTTGAAAACACGATTTTCTTCCTTTCTGACTTAGTATTCCGCCTGAAGCAAAATCTAGACAATTCAAAGTATCCCAGGAAATCGGCTCCAATGCCAAGCATTAGCATCTAACGGTCCATTCACCACCTAACACAATAAATACAAAATTGGCAATGCCAACAGTTTGGGCCTTTGTGTGAGCATGCCAAAGACACTTGCCAGGCACAACCATAGTTCTATTAACTGCCCACTAATGGGAGCAGGAGCAAAATGGTGTGAGTACCTTGGCCTAAAACAGTAGTGCCTGGTGAATGCCTAATACGTGTACGTAAGCCAAAACGGTTAACTTTGCCAATAATTGTTTTTAACAGAACTTTCCGTGAAGGACAGGCAGAGTGTTCATAAATCGAGTGGCTGAAGGCAGACCTTGTAAAACATTTTCCTTCCACCTGTAGTAGGTTTGCAACTCCAATTCAGTCATGAACTCTCAGGAGACTGCTTTGTAAAAACACTGGCATCAAAGTTTGATCTTAAGGCTTGAATAAATCGAGCTGAAAGAATTCCCACAAGGAGGTGTTTTGGGTTGGGAGGGGCAAGAACTGGGTGGCAATGACCAAAGGGATTAACTTGGCAATGGGATATAACCAAACAGCACCTAGAAGCGTTGTGTCCCTCCTCATATGCCATTCTTCCCTATCTGAACTGTTATGCAATAGTTTGGCTTACAGGTGTCACAAGCGAAACCTAATAGCTCAAACTATCAAGGGTTCTCATGGTTTCCATCTCCTATTATGTCCCCGAGGATATACTGAATCCAGAACTGAGCTAAACAATCAGAAGGTAGGAATTCTGTACTTAAATACTTGTAAATTAGGTTCTATGAACGTTTGCCGATTTGTTTGCCGAATGGCATTTTCATCACATTTTATTTTGCTACATTTGTCTATTACAACTTTCTGCATTGCTTTTCTTCTTCAGGCGCACCCATAAAGTGAATATTTACTAAATGTAAAAGGGACATTTTAGGAAAGTACCAGACTGGATTTCGCAAGGGGATGGGATCCGACCTGAACGGTTTGGTGGTTGGCTGGTTGAGAGAGGAATCTCTTAGAGCAGGCAATCTACCTACCGCTATTCTTGGCAGTTGTTGACTTCTCACAAGCGTTTGTTTGCCTTTGTGAACCATAATCTGCTCTGGCTCAAATTGAGAGATTGGCCGATTCCAGGGCCTCTGTTGGCAATCCTGATTCATATACATGACCAGAATCTGTTTTGTGTGAGACTGAATGAACAGGGAGAATTATCAGAGGCCTTCTCAGCTCAGAGGGGGCTTTGGCAGGGTTGAGTCTAGCTCCCTGTCTATTCAGCCTCTACATAGCCGACATGAAAAATACATTGAAGTCTTCCTTCACACCTCCAAGGCTGCTGTCATTGTGCATACCTCTTCCAGTGTATGCGGATGATTTAATTTTGATGGATAGGACCGAGCCGGGGATCCAAAGACTATTGGACACTGTCAAAGTATATGTTGTGAGAAATGACTTGGTGATTAATGAGAAGAAAACAACTATAATTTGATTCACTACAAAAAAAAAAGATAAAAGGACACTGGCATATGGACATGCAGTTAATAAAACCATCAGCTTCTATTACTTATTTGGGGTTCAAGCTGGACATAACGGATAATAAAGATGTGGCCCTCTCGCGTATGCTTGTCAAGGGGACCCAGGCCGTAGCTCAAATGAAGAAAATTAGATCTAGGTGCTGCAGATTTTCTATTTGTCTTCTTTTGGAATACTATAGGATGAAGGTGGTGGTGGATATGCTATATGGAACAGAGATTAGTCACACATTACACTCCCTACAGTATGAGAGGGTTGAGGCCAGAATCTGGAAGAGGGCATTGAGGCTACCAGACTGTATTCCCATGTCCTCCTTATGATTCGAGTTGGGTCTCACAGCACTGCGCGCAGTGCTGGGCTGGATGATTCTGTCATTATATAGAAAAATCCTGCTTCGTCTGAAGGATTCTCTTTTTGAGGATTTGACAGATATCTGCAGTCTGGGCAGGCGAGTAACTTCAGGGAGAGAGCTAATGGAATTCTAACAAAGTTAGAAATATCAGTGGAAGAGCTTAAGGTCTATCCTAATATGATTAAACAGATCTTATTAAGGGGAGACTGGATATCTACAATTTCAAGTACAAGGCAATCTAAATTGTACCATTTTTAGTCAAACCACTGGGGAGTATCCCAAAATAGCTTGATCGATTTCCAAATGCATATTGGGCTCTACAATTCTTAGGATGCAGGCTGAACCTGCTCCCTACAGGAGAAATTATACAAATAATATCTCAAAATAGAGAAGTGGGGGTTGATTGTGCACTGTGTTGCAATATGAATGTGCTTCAGAATATCGAGCATGTGGTCCTGCACTGCCAGGCACATTCAATTGACAGATCATTAGCATTCTAATATTTGGCTTAAAACTATGAAGTGCTAGATGCTAAAGCTTTTTTTGCCCATTTATCTATTGGCGAAGAAGCAAAATCTACAAGAGCAGTCATAAAAACCTTGAAAAGAGCTGGTCTCATGAATCTGAAATTGTAAACTTATTGCTGTAATTGGTATCTAGATATCCCCCTACTGTGAGTATGTGGTTTTCCTCCTTTTTTAGTTGATTTTATTTGTTTTTCATGGATTGTTCTGATAAATGATTTTAATGTGTATAATGACGTGTATTCGATGTATGTACTGATGTATTAATATGCTGAAGAGGGAAAATTGAGATCAAACTCCTGCCCCCTCACCCCAGGCACATCAACAGAAAGAACAGCAGGAAGAAAAAGATTCATCATTTTGCACCAGGCCCCAGTGCACCCATGGGTGACAAATATGCTGAAAGGCACACACTTCACCAACACTGCAACCTACATGCTACATGAGCCTCAATGCAGCAGTACCACCATGCAGAATTTACAAAACACAAGAATTCCTGTTTAAAGGCTTGCAGATGCTCTCATGAATTATCCTAACAGCACTATAACTCATCAATTCATGCATTATCAAATGGCACAGTGTGAAGCCATGCTTCAGGAAAATTACAGCCAATTACACTTGTCTCACTGAACACCAGCCGCAGTGGGGATTCGTGCTGGATTCAGGAATGCGCCTCACAAACCCAGGAGCAGCTCAAGGCCTTGCAGTAAGATAAGATTCTTTTGTTTGAATGACAGTGAACTCTGGCAGACAAGCATTTTTAATTCTTCATAAATACGAGTACTTCAGAGCAGAACACCCAGGGCCAGTGTTTTTTCTCTGGGAACATTTTTGCAAGATCCAGACATTATTTGAAACATAATTGTAACAAGAATGGCTCAGCTCCGGCCAATGAATGCCGAGGGCCCAGTGGCGAAAAACCTGCTCAGCTAAAACTAATGGGAACAAATTCACAATGCAACAATTTTAGAATTAGGTAATGGGAGAGGAGCAGCCAAGCCAGCCCTTTGACAGAAAGGTCCAAAGGTCCAATGATCAGGCTTCATATAGGGGCACTATAGGCCACCTACCACTCGGCAGCCAATCTCAGGATGAGATAGGTTTGTGGGAGTTGGTCCAATTTTGTGATGTTAGCCTGCAGTGTGTTACAAAGCTGGCTTGCAAGCCAGTCTCTTTGAGACAGTGCCTGGATTTTCTCTGTGCACGAAGCCCTGTGTGTTTTTTCTTTGCTACCCAGAAATAAAACACAGTTTGGAACATGATGCTTGCTTGGAACTCTGCTGCATTTCTTTGGGCAAAATGGGAGGTGCTGGAGCCTCCCATACCCCAGGACCCCCAGAAGCCTGGTGGGGGTGGTATAACCTCTCCCCAACAGGTAAGGTCGATGGGTACTGCCTGTACAAGCACTGCATTGAACTGCCCTCCCTACCGCTGACCCAAGGAAGCTGTGGGACACTCTCCTGCACCTGAAGACCACTGGAAGACGTATTTACCGGGTAAAGGCATCGGGGCCACTTGGAAATACCCCACTTAAGGGCAGGTGAGAGCCCTGCCGAAGCAGGGGTCTGGTGAAGCGCCTTGATGGGGGGTCCGGTAGCAGAGCAAGGGTCAGTGCAACATAGGAAATGTAAGTACAAGTTCAAGCAACCAGTAACATGGGCTTTGAGGGGAGGGTGTGAATGTGTGGGGGTAACAATGGGTAAATGTTTTAAGTATTAGGAAGTATTGTTGATCAGTATGTTGTAGAAATGTTAAATTGTATTGTCTGGATAGGGACTGAAGCTTTTGTGTGTAGGGAGTGTTCGGTCTTTGAGTTAAAAGGTTCTGGTGAAAAACCAGGACTATAGACTTGGCAGGCTTGGACTGCAGAAGTATGTAAATAGAGGTATACCTGTGAGTCGGGCGTTGTAGTCTGGATCATGAAAGATATATTCCCGTAGTTATTGGTTAGCTGGAGCTATCCTAGATTGCGGAAGGTGTTTGACTGGTTAAGTCTCCTGGAGAGAGGCGTATCATTCGTGAGGCGACGCCACGGGTGCAGTTTAACACAAACACAAGGGAATAAAGAGAATACTCCACTCTGGTGGGTGGGAAGACAGCTGTGAGGGGAGGTATTGTAAATACGGTGGCGGGTGATTGTACATTGTAGCAAAATATGGGGTATCGGTGGTGATCGGCACGTGAGTTGTAGTAGGTCACATAGCGGAGGTAGTACCTTCTTGTGTTGATGAGCCTATTGGGTGGGGTAACGGGTCCCCACATGTTGGACGGAGTGTGGCGCTGATTGGTCTGGATGGCGAACACATGTACGGGAGTGTGGTATGCCTATGAGTCAGCATTGTAGTTCTTTGAGTAGATGAGGATTCCTGTTAATTGATTGTTTTAGCTCGGTGAATAGATGACGGATTCCTGCGAGAGATAGCGAGAGTCTGCCTCACATTGCGGAAGATAGTTGGCTGGTCAAGTTCCCCTGGTGAGGGTGCGTATCACATGCAAGGCGACGCAGCGTGTGCAGACTGACTGTATTTTAAAATGATTAATGGATACTCCACTGCAGGTGAAGTGGGAAGACAGCTGTGGGGATTGTGGGGTTTTATTTTGGGATCTTCGTGGGGTTTTGTGTGGGGTTGAAAGTAATGGGTTATTGTTCTGCGTATACGCATTTGTCTGTTCATTTGTACTGTGTTTTTAGTTTGGTGACGTCACCTTTAGATTGATGCATAGGACATAGAGTTTTGATGGTGAGGAGTTAGTGGTGTGGATTTGGAGAGGAAGAAGAGGTGACCCAGAGACAGTGTGCGGAAGGCACATGCGCAAGATTGAGGGGGTGTGCCGGAGAAGGCAATGGTTTGGTGAAAATGGGCTGTACATGGAATACACTGGCTAAGGTGCAGAGCCAAGAAGGCTCGTAGAAATTTTAAAATTTTAAATTAACTTCTAACTTTTGCTCCCTGAACAGCGGACTATCGAAAATTCTCAAATTGAGGTGAGGTAAAAGGTATCACATAATAGAGAAATGACTCCCCTTCAACTGTTATGTAGAACACAGCCCCCATGCCAAGATAAATTAGTAAAACATAGTGTACAATGGTTCAAAAGTACTGAAGACAAATAAATAAGACCATAGCCGCCCACAGGCAGCATCTCCAGAAGCATGCAGCAATTGCTAATGACACACATACATATCACTTGCACAGGAAAGAAGCTGAAAAAGCGCCTGGCTACAGTTGAACTGTGGCGCATGATGTAAAGGAAAGTGGTAAGGCGTCAGCAGATGCAGAACCAGCACGATCAGAGGGAAGAGGGGTCTCAACCTTCTGCACATCCGGGAGTGTAATATTTGTTGACACAGATGAAAAGCAAGGAATGTATTCCATAAGAGAACTGAAAGCAGCAGCAAGGACAGATACAGGGATCATTTCAGCAGACACTAAAAGCACCAACACAGGCACTGTCACTAGTTAAGGTACAGACACAGCAAATGATAGCACTACTTCCCCTAGGATTTACAAGCATCACAACTACGGGGGACTGCACAGTAGTCAGCAAACATACAGAACACTGACACAATAGCAACAGTACTGGTTAGATGTCTGGGAGGGGTCATCTTGGTGGGGAACACATTTTTCAAAGGAAATGGATTGACATTATACTGTTAATAGTAAAGCTCCCAGACAAACTTGATGTGTCTCACACGCACGGTCAATCCTGTGGAGGACAATTGCATAGGGGTCATCTTGGGAGGATAGCCCAGCGGCAACGTGCTTGCCTTGGAAGCAAGACAATGCGAGCAACACAGGTTCGATCAACGGGTCCACGCTTAGAAACCTCTGGGTATTGAGCGCGTTATAAATCTCCTATAATATCATATCATATCATATCATAGATAACAAAAAGATATATTTTCTGGGTGACAGTCGGGCAACTAGGCCATGCATTAGGGAAGGGACATTTGTGACATCATGAGCAGACTGGATATGACCACTTTATTCACAGACAAAACCATAACTTGTTTAACACTTAGCATACACATGCTGAAAGTAAGGAAGATTGGTTAGGCATAGTGGGGGTGCATGGTACAGAGGGGGGTGCATAAAGATAGTGCACTGCAAGAGAGTAAAGTCAGCTACATTCTGAGCACACATCTTTCAGCAAGGAGACTGGGCTCATGCATACACAAATAACACAGAGCAATTCAATGAGACACACAGGGTGGAGAAAGGTGCACTTGAGGGGAAGGCGTGCCTTTCATTGACGGTTCACTAACTATTGATCACACTGATGGGGTCAAGAGGTTAAGAAATGCTGTGGTAAGACTGAGGGAAGGAAGGATGTGTGAGAAGGTTGGGGGTGCATGATTGCCATCACATTATTAAGCGCACAGCAAAACTAGTTGCCCATGGACACTGGCACAGGAAGAAAAGCTAGTTACCCTCTCAATTGGCGCTGGAACACAGCACAGAAATTGGAGGAGAGACACACTGCCTGAAAGGAGTGAGGGACATGGTGATGGGAACAGGGTACAACAAACCACCAGAGAAACACATTATGAAATTGCAAGGGGCTGCACCATGGGAGGAGAGAACTCCGGGTAAAGGATGGATGATCTATTTTCCCAACAGACACCCTTTGGTGACAAAATAACACAGTGCAAGTAGCACAGCCACTGGCACAAATGCATTAGCCAACACACATAGGGGAAGAGGTAATTGCTGCACGAATTGGAGAATAATGGTTGTATTAAAATTTGGGAATAGATCCTGATGGGAGAAATATTTTGTCTAACTTCAACAGTAATGAAAGTAGTGGAGTAATACAATGCTAGACTTAAATAAATGAGTAGTTAATAGGTTAATAGACTAGGGTTTAACAAGTTTAAATGTGGTGGGATACAGGACCTGGGAGAACATTGTGACGGTTGGGATTGAAAGAAAAAGAGGAAAAAAAAAGAGATGAGGGAGGGACAGATAGCGAATACTTGGTAGCAAACCTCAGTAGTACCAAAAAGTGCCAGCAGTTCACTGTGGGGCACACCCGGAGAGTTGTGAGAGGAGCCATAGAAGAAAGGTCTAAAAACCCTGCAATTCTCTTAATTCAGGAACCTGATCCTCTTAATTAAGACACATAGCCACTTTATCTGACAGATTTACCACCTTGATGCTTCCCTGTTTAGCTTGTCAGCGCCTAATGCCCCCGGGTCAAAGGCGCGCACTATAAACAGCTTCAAGTAAAGTACAGTAAATATAAAGACTCAAAGGCCCATTTGTACACCACCACTTAAACTACGTGTATATGATCCAAGTGTGTCATGAATATCTTCACCTAAATTAAGTGCAGATGATCCAAATGTGTTAAGGATACAGCTACAGGACAGTGGTTGTCTACCCATTTTTCAGGAAAATTTTGAATTATGCAACAAGTTAAGGTCCGACCGCCATTCAACGCCCACCAGGTGGTGACAGTACGGTGTATACATTTACCCTTGGCTCCTCCCACTAGGACACAGAATAGTGTGAGTAGTGCAGAGAAGTTAGGTCAAGAAACTGAAGAACATTTCAATTCTCGGGTCTCAAGCACTTCTTTTTAATTTCTCGCCAGATAAAAAGGACCCAGGGCAGGCCTGAAGACAACGGACAACTAAATTCCAATGATTAGGGACTAGAGACTGAAAAAACTGTAGTGCAAGTGGGACGTTTTGCCCTCCTGACAGACTTTGTTAGATGTGTAAGGCGTCATGCCCTACAAAGCGGTGGCCACCCTGGCAACGAGGGACCAACAATCAACAGGGCCAACGCAACAGATTTTGATGAACTGCAAGACAACACGAACACTCTCAAGTTAGGGAAACCTGGCCATCCTATGGTCCAACGCACACAAGCAGCTAGAATAGGGACTGACACCCCTGTGTGCATAGTTTGCTGAAATAAGTTTGAAATTATATTTTGTGAACCCGACGCTGTAACACTGTTTTATTCTCTCTCTCTTTTCCTCGCACATGCAGGTTGTTGCGTATGTATGTTGTTAGAATTGTGTAGGGAATTTCTTTGATGTTACCTCCACTAAGCACCCTGAAGCCTTTCCCACTCAACTTGCCCACTCTATCAGAGAACTCAGACTCTTCAGAGCACGATTACCTGGAGTATATTTCCTTGCTTCCATTGCATATCCAGCCGAAACCTTTCCCAAAATTGAATACAGTGCATATACTCTCCTACCCAGGAAATGTCCGGTGGGAGGTTTCATTTTTGCCCTTAGTGATTGTTTACTTGTAGAGCTTGAGGTCACTAACAAGTACTAACGTATTAATGCCTTTGTGCAATTTTCAGGCGGGCAACTTTATCATCTCATCAGCTGCAAGGACCCATCAGCGTAAGTGGCTATGGGCAAGCCAATAAGGACTCTTATCCTCATGACGGGGCAGTTAATGATGAACAGAATAATGGGGGGTGGTCATTTAAAAATCATATGTAATAGTGAGCATTACCGCTGTACCCCCTACTAACATTCCCTAGCCCAAGCATGAAGACCTACCTTGTCAGAGGGTGAGGAAAACACTGCTGCCAAAGTAAGGAGAGGTAAGCGCAGTGTAAATGCAGACACGATGGGAGTAAAACATACACCTCACACGCATAGCAGAAGTAACCAACAACATGCACACATGTACAAAATTGGTAGGGACACCACTGGAGAGATCTGTCCTGTCTGCTCTTTAATCCCCTATGCCTTGAGTGCCGTGAGAGAATTGATTTAAACAGAAATACCTATAGGAAAGCACGACGCCCATGTACCTCAAAGTTTTCCAAATGTGAAGAAGATTGCAATGGAAGACAGCAAAATTGAGAATGATGTAAAAAGAGGCAATCCCCTATGAAAGAAGATAACATCAAGACACTAACCATGATGAACAACTACTGGCAGATCATTGATGAACAACTGTATGTAGCAAAGGGACCAGAGAGAGAGGAAACAACTAGCAAATGCACCAGTGAGCAAGCTGCAAGAAGAACATGATAAGTGCCTAATGGAATGGACCAGTAGTGCGAAGATGGTAGCTTGGGTGGAGAATGAGGAAGGACATATACTCTGAAAGCACCAGCCTTATGTTACCAGCACAACAGTGAAAAGAAGTGGACAAACATGTTGGATGCAAGAAGGTTGAGACAAGTAGGGAGATGAGAGAAGGAACAGCAGTGCTTATGGACTACTATTGAGCATATGGATCTAAAGCTCAAGAGAAACTGCCACCGAATTAGGGAGGTGACTGTTCGTTGGTGCACATGAGCAAGCCATTGTTGGTGATGCCCAAGGAAGACGTGAGGCCTGACGACTTCCCCAAGATGGAAAACAACCGAAGGAAGAAGAGATGACTGAACAAAGCACCAAAGCCCAAACAACGGAAGAGAAACAGACAGAGGAGTGAAAAGAGGGGGGAACTACTTCTTGAGCGAATCAGAAGCAACATTGGATGAAGTACCAGCAGACAAAAGACTGTTCAGCAGAAAACACATGTGAACAGAGAACAACAAGAACTGGCTAGTGTTTCCAGAAATGCTAACTGGAAGAAGATGAATGTTGCTGGTGGTGTGGTCAACAAGTCGACTAGAGGGGGGGGGGCTAAAGAGGGAAAATTGAGATCAAACTCCTGCCCTCTCACCCCAGGCACATCAACAGAAATAACAGCAGGAAGAATAAGCTGGGGAGTATCCCAAAATAGCTTGATCGATTTCCAAATGCATATTGGGCTCTACAATTCTTAAAATATAGGGTGAACTTGCTCCCTATAGGAGAAATTATACAAATAAGATCTCAAAATAGAGAAGTGGGGGTTGGTTGCGCACTGGGTTGCAATATGAGTGTGCTTCAGAATATAGATCACGTGGTCCTGCACTGCCAGGCACTTTCAATCTACAGATCATTAGTTTTGTAATATTTGGCTTATCACTATGAAGTACTAGAAGCTAAAGCTTTTTTTGCCCATCTATGTATTGGCGAAGAAACAAAAGCTACACAAGCAGTCATAAAAACCTTGAAAAGAACTGGTCTCATGAAGCTGAAATTGTAAACTTATTGCTGTAATTGGTATCTAGATATCCCCCTACTGTGAGTAGGTGGTTTTCCTCCTTTTAATTTTGCTGTATTGCTAATTGATGATAGTTGATTTTATTTGTTTTTCATGGATTGTTCTGATACAATATTTTAATGTGTATAATGACATGTATTCGATGTATGTACTGATGTATTAATATGCTGAAGAGGGAAAATTGAGATCAAACTCCTGCCCCCTCACCCCAGGCACATCAACAGAAAGAACAGCAGGAAGAAAAAGGAGCACATTCATCATTTTGCACCAGGCCCCAGTGCGCCCATGGGTGACAAATATGCTGAAAGACACACACTTCACCAACACTGCAACCTACATGCTACATTAGCCTCAATGCAGCAGTACCACCATGCAGAATTTACAAAACACAAGAATTCCTGTTTAAAGGCTTGCAGATGCTCTTATGAATTATCCTAACAGCACTATAACTCATCAATTCATGCATTATCAAATGGCACAGTGTAAAGCCATGCTTCAGGAAAATTACAGCCAAGTACACTTGTCTCACTGAACACCAGCCGCAGTGGGGATTCGTGCTGGATTCAGGAATGCACCTCACAAACCCAGGAGCAGCTCAGGGCCTTGCAGTAAGATAAGATTCTTTTCTTTGAATGACATTGAACTCTGGCAGACAAGCATTTTTAATTTTCATAAATACAAGTAATTCAGAGCAGAACACCCAGGGCCGAGTGTTTTTTCTCTGTGAACAAAAGACATTTTTGCAAGATCCAGACATCATTTGAAACATAATTGTAACAAGAATGGCTGAGCTCTAGCCAATGAACGTGGAGGGCCCAGTGGAGAAAAGGCTGCTCAGCTAAAATTAATGGGAACAAATTCACAATGCAACAATTTTAGAATTAGGTAATGGGGGAGGAGCAGCCAGGCCAGCCCTCTGACACGAAGATCCAAAGGTCCAATGATCAGGCTACCTATAGGGGCACTGTAGGCCACCTACCACCCGGCAGCCAATCTCAGGATGAGATAGGTTTCTGGGAGCTGGTCCAATTTTGTGATGTCAGCCTGCAGTGTGTTACAAAGCTGGCTTGCAAGCCAGTCTTTCTGAGAAAGTGCCTGGATTTTCACTGTGCACGAAGCCCTGTGTGTTATTTCTTTGCTGCCCAGAAATAAAACACAGTTTGGAACATGATGCTTGCTTGGAACTCAGTAGAGTTCGAAGCAACCATCTAATGACCTGAGATCCACATTAGGATATGTAGAGCATGAAACATGCCTGAGGATCTTGGCAATAAGGGTTATTAGGTTGTTATTCTGAAGAATATAATTCTTGTCTGAATTTAGAGAAGACATTGATTATTTTTTTGTCTAGAAATGTCCTATTACCCAGATGATCTTTGATGATTGCAACTCTTGCTTTTTTTCCTTCTTAATTTAAGTTATGATATAATTGATTTACTTGTTTTATTGGAAAATGTATACATTTTTGTCTCGTATTTTAAAATGTTAGAACTCAAACATTCTGAAGTTATTTTGTAGTGCAGAAGTCTCAGTCAAATGATATTTTTAAGAACGGAAGTAGAATTATGATGCATTGTGTTTCAAGATATTTTAATTGTTTTAAAATTGCGTCTGATTCCTGCCTTAATCTGTTTCTTTTTTTTTATCAACAAATGATATAATTTGACCTCTAACTACTGTTTAAAACAATCCCAGTTATTTACAATGGACATATTTTGACTTTTGTTTTCAGAAAAGAAATTGGTATCCACTTTAGTTATAAATGCCATAAATAACTCACCCTTTAGCAAAGCTGTATTAAATCTCTATCTGCCATATTTTTTTTTTTACAATTGCAAGTTGGATATGAACTGGGGCATGATCTGATAATGATATACAATCTATACTGGCATTCAGAAGGAAATTTGACATGGAATTAGAAAGGGGCATACAATCTATTCTAGAAAAGGAGTTATGGGTTTGGAGTAAAATGAGAACTCTAGATCAGAAGGATGATTTATGTGCCAAGCATCAATGAGGCCTAATTCAGATATGAAGTTTAGAAACTGCTTATGTGATCTAGCATTCTTAAAACACACACTTGATTTACATTTCAGTGCTTTGTTGATAAGAGTAATTACCCAAGTTTCTTGCCATGTGCCGCAATTGAGGAAACTTGATCCGCCCAGAAATGCCTAAACTTAACAGCTTCAACCTGTGGAAGATGTATTTCGTGAATGCAGGCAATGGATGGTTTGGTTCTGTTTAGACAGGACAGAACGTTCTGCCTTTTAATTGGATTGTGTAGTCCCTTTACATTCCAGGAAGTTATTTTAAGTGGCATGTCATTAACAAAGGTGCAATTAAAAACCATAAAGGTAGAGAAACTCCCAGAACCCCCCATGTTTTTGCATATTAAGTAGCTTTGGGTTTTCATCCTAAATTACTAGGGTAATACAGACGTGGAACCCTTTCTCACTGTTCTTAGAGAGGCACAGCTCCATCTCACTGACGCGGCCCAAACAGGCTGAAACAAGTGTCTGGGATTGCTGTTGGTACTCTTGTTCAGAAGAGAATTGCCAGGCATTTCAGTACTGGACTGTCCTTGGGCAGGACAAAGACTGATATGTAGTGGACATTTCTCTTCTGTGAAAGGATGGTGAGCTAAAGACTCTGGTTTAGACTCTAACCCAGGACATTGGATGGTAGTAGAAAAACTCCCAGAACCCCCCATGTTTTTGCATATTAAGTAGCTTTGGGTTTTCATCCTAAATTACTAGGGTAATACAGACGTGGAACCCTTTCTCACTGTTCTTAGAGAGGCACAGCTCCATCTCACTGACGCGGCCCAAACAGGCTGAAACAAGTGTCTGGGATTGCTGTTGGTACTCTTGTTCAGAAGAGAATTGCCAGGCATTTCAGTACTGGACTGTCCTTGGGCAGGACAAAGACTGATATGTAGTGGACATTTCTCTTCTGTGAAAGGATGGTGAGCTAAAGACTCTGGTTCAGACTCTAATGCAGGACATTGGATGGTAGTAGAAAAACTCCCAGAACCCCCCTTGTTTTTGCATATTAAGTAGCTTTGGGTTTTCACCCTAAGTTACTAGGGTAATCCAGATGTGGAACCCTTGCTCACTGTTCTTAGAGAGGTAGAGCTCCACCTCACTGATGAGGCCCAACCAGGCCGAAACACATGTCTGGCATTGCTGTTGGTACTCTTGTTCAGAAGAGAATTGCCAGGCATTTCGGTGCTGGACTGCCCTTGGGCAGGACAAAGACTGATATGTAGTGGACATTTCTCTTCTGTAAAAGGATGGTGAGCTAAAGACTCTGGTTGAGACTCTAACCCGGGACATTGGCCGGTAGTAGAGAAACTCCCAGAACCCCCCTTGTTTCTCCCCAAAACCTCATCTTTATTACCTCCAATGCACTTTTATTGTGTAAAAAATACAGTGTAGTTTCTAGAAATTATCCTTATTAATATGAGACCTGCATATGAGTCTTATAAAATAAAGTATTGTTACAGGTACTTGTAATAATTATAACATTTGTAAAGTACCTTTTTTCTTTTCACCTTTGTCAGGCTTTTATTTTTGATAGGGTGTCAGTGTTCGAAGTAAAACAAGCTTCCTACAGCAGAACCAAATAGCGTGTCAAGCTGAAGCCTGAACAGCTGACAGCAACGTCAGGATGAAAGTCACAGGACCCCGCTGCGTGAGGAGCTACCAGTGAGCCTCATGACGACGGATAGAAGACTTCCAGGAAATGTCTGACAGTAGCGCTGAAGGCTGTACACTGTACAGTAGGAGGGCTTTTAACTGTTTTAAAGTAAAACAAATACATTATGCATAAATGAAAGCTGATGGTGCAAGAGCGCAAATTCAGCTGGCCATCCCGCACTGTGCTAGACCACGCCCCATGCGCACATAGGAGATTCTAAATGTTTTACAGAGACCTGGGGAAGGGAGACAGCTCCCCAGGTGTGAACTGCAATGCCAAAGGGAGAAAAGTATCATTTGAGGCCATAAAGAACTCTGGTTTTGTAATTGATTCACTGTGTTGGTGAAGAGCTACATGGGGAAGGGAGCCATCGCCTGGAACATTCAAGCCCAAAGGCATTATCCTTATCACATTTATACTCCTTTTAGAGTGAGAGGGCCAGGATAGGATTCTGGACACAGGACATTTTGCTTTGGACATCTTGACATGGGACAGGCCCTTAATTTTTGGTTGAGGTATGGAAATACCTCTTAGGGTCTCGACAGCAAGGCAGTTTTCCACCCCTTTTATTTTGAATACAAGTTTATAGCTAAACCTATGAGCTCTCTGCGTCCATGTCTCATTCTTGGCTCCTCACAACACATTTTCCCGGTGATAACAATTGTGCAGGATTCGTCAAATCTTGCCATTTTCATAATGAAGCAGTAATCAATCTTTTTTCACAATGTACCTATGTGCTCATATTTTAAAGTGAAAGAAGCACTGATAGACACACACACATGCTCAGAGGCCGACACACAGCATGGCAGCCACAGAAAGGCATACACATGCACAGAGTCAGCCAAACACACACACAGGCAGGTGTAAACACACCTTCACATAGACAGCCACACACATGTTCATAAAAGGAGGCAGGAATACATATATAATTAAATGAAGATGTGGCACACATAGACCAGCTCATCCACATACAGGGAGGAGGGCAGGCACATACAATTGTGAACACAAACACACACACACACACACACACACACACACACACACACACGTAGCAGAGCAGATGTACATATCCACAGCGATCCTACACCCCAACCTCCCCTGTATTGGAGCCATGAGACCGTGCCCTGTCTAACACAAGCTAATTTACCAATACCGCAGCAAGCATATGGAAGACTGTATCCATTAAGACAACCATATCAAATGTACCCTCGAGTTGATGATAGCCTACAGGAGGAAAACCCTGAAGTAATATGAGAAAGAGCTAAGAAAATGGACTGATGACGTCATAAGAAAGAGTGCATGACATTCTGAAGTACTTAATAACCACAACGTATGGATCCTAGAGAAGAAATGACAAAGTAAAGAATCAAGTGAACCTTAAAGTGTAAAGGATGAAGATTACACAGTAAAAAGTGCTGCAGAAATTAGAAGTATGAAGAATGTACAAACGCTGAAATGCAAGATACATCAAGTCATCATATCGGATAGCTATGAGTAGTAAATGGAATGCAGGCGGAGCCACTATTTTACAGAGACTGGACATTGGTATCATGAAATAAGTAAGCCAAAGAATCATGGAGCGAATGGAAGGCTGTGTCGCAGTAGAATAGCAGTTT
The DNA here is from genome assembly GCF_040938575.1 of Ambystoma mexicanum. NCBI lineage: Eukaryota > Metazoa > Chordata > Amphibia > Caudata > Ambystomatidae > Ambystoma > Ambystoma mexicanum. The sequence goes on along the minus strand of NC_090933.1, from coordinate 1,106,043,134 downwards.
ATTGGAGCTGCGTTGGGAGGCTGTCTGGCCTGAAGTCAAGAACTGAGAAGTCGAGGTCAGCTATCTATGCTGAAGAGGAACGTGTGTGCGCAGGATGAATCCTCTCACGTTATGGTGCCAGCAGGAATGCAAAGGATTCCATGTCTTAATTCATTTAAAACATTTAAAAGTTTGCAGAATGAGCAGAATTGTGGTCTCTATTCATGTGATTCGAGGATGGAAATAGGGCTTGAACTTGGAGTTCTAGATACGACAGTGAATGCTCTAACTCCTGTTGCATTGCAGGGCGAGAATACTCTGCAAGCCCAAGTACAAAGAGAATTTCATGGCAGAAGGCATGGGTATTGAGAGATGCTGGGCTAATTGAGTGGTAAGGCAGCCTCATGTCCTATCTACTTGCGCCTGGGTCTGGGCTTATGTGCTGCTAAATGAACCGAATGTTCTAGACATGGCACAAGCATCCCAAACCATTTGTATTAGTCCATATAACGAAGGACTGTATAGCTTAAGAAACCAATGAAACACTGTGTAACTGATTTTTCTTAAATGACACGCATGAAGAGGTAGGCATAAGTTGTCCACCTGATATTTGAAAACCAATAACAAACCTAGCTCCTATATGATTGTAGATCTAGTTGTGTCCCTTAACCAATCCCAACCCTTGATAGTTTTTTCACTATTGCCACATAGCATGACGTCATTCTGACGCATAAAGAAGTTTATAATTGTATTTTTTGTGGAAATCGCTGAGAGAATGAGCATACATCCATTGATGTTCATTATAAACTCCCTGTTTTAGATAATTGCTAATAAAACAGCAACTTGCCATCTTCTTGAGTTTGTCCGGTTATTTGGACTCAGAATTATGTCTGGTGTAATCCCATCTAGTAATAGAAAGCACATTCCAAGGGCCATAAGCTCACGTGGTAGCAGAGGATATCTTCAGATCTAAACTAGTTTGACTTCAGAGTTTCGAACGATCGGGCATCCTCTGCCATTAGCTGGGAGATCGTGGAGTTTCCGTTGGAAAACGGTCAATAAAAATAAACTTGCAAGAAGAATCGAGACAGTGGGAAGGTCCCTCTTTGAAGAAATCTCTGCTCGGTTTCCACGGGCGCTCCACAGATGGAAGGCAAAGTGGTCGGATTGGAGGAGGAGTCGATACCAAAGGCCTCGAGTCGATTAAACGGATTTAAGTAGACTAAGGAAAATTGCAATATAAAGGAGCAGGAATTTGATATTTTATTAAAATATGTGGGTAACTGGAAATTTTGTGTGAATAAAGGAATGCCTAGGTAATCCTATTTCAAGGGAGATAGAAGATGACATCTCAAATTCCAGTCGGAATATTAAGAGAGAAAATACACACAGTGAGGACCGTGGAAGGGACGTCTTAAACTCAACTCTGTACGGGGTCATATAATTGGAGGCGAAGAAAGAATACCTCTTAATATAGTTATATGGAACAGAAAAGTTGATCACAGGGGTTGTTACTGTGTATTGTGTTATTATTAGGATTGTTATTTGATGTATGAAGTTTTGAAAAATGATAAATTGTGAAAGTTGGAAGTGAATTTGGTTTGAGTTAAGTGTAGTAAACGATTGGCACCAGTCAGAAGACATATATATAATTGTTTTTAGGATTAAAAGAGTTGAGCAATAACCTTTTAGACAAGGAGAGATGTATTAAATATAACCAGGTAGTGATCTGGTAAGTATCGGCAGTTAATTGTGACTTGTTATTATGGAGGACACTCCTCTTATTCACCTTTGTAAAATATTACCACGACATACATCCAAGCTCAAACAGTACAGTGCAGAATGAGTTAAGGGCACAACTTATACAATTTTCATGCCATGGCCACGTGTGGGATCATTGACAAAGGCAGTATTACAATACATGACCACATATGTGCATGCTGCGTACACGGGAAATAATTAGCGAAAAGACTGGCAGTTTTAGAACTATGGAAAATGTATCAAGAGGAGAAAGAGGACTTGCTACATGAGGAGTGGATGATTAATCAACATAAAGGGGAGAACATTGAGCCCTCAGCTCCTCTTTTTCCGCCTGAAACCAAGAATGTAGATGTAGTAGAGACTGGATTTTATCCTTTAAGAGAATTAAAAGCAGCGTCTGGATATAGTAACCCGACATATGCACCTTTCGCTTATAGTAGCAATGAGACCTGAGAAGAGAGCAAAAAGAAGGAAGACACATGTAGGATCCTACGAGATAAAGAGGAACGAGGAGAGAGATCGAATATAACACAGATATACATAGAGAAATGAAGAGATGGGAAGGAGAAAAGGAAAGGGCAGATGAGATAACGCTTGTGTTAGGCAGAATCCTGTGCAGTTCCCTTGGGGAACACTGCATGAAGATTAAGACTACAGGAGTAAGCAGTAAACCCAAATGGTAGCAGTCTGCACCACCCAGATTTACCTGGTAGCTGTGGCTGAGCAGTCAGACTTCTCTCAAGAAGAGTATGGCAGTATACAGAGGATGCACAATAGGGCTAAAAACACAGTAGAGCAAGCAAACACTGACCAGAGCTTGGTATCAAAAGTATATAATTATTTATTTAACACACACGTAAGGAAATACACTAGCACTATAAATCAAAGCAAGTTCAAACACAATCAGAAAGGTATACACACCTCCCTTAAGAATTATTAGTCAAGTCTAAGCCAAAACACTACTATTTATAAAAACACATGCGAGCCCGTAACTTAGATGGCACTCCAATAATTAAGTTAAAGGGAGAGAAAAAGGCAGGTCATGAAAATAAAACAGTTTCCAACACTTTTCTAAGACCAAAACAAGTTAGTGAAGGCCGAGTCTACTGTAGAGCCAAAGTTCATAGGCCAGGTCCACTTTAAATGGAGCAAGGTGAAATGTGCCCAAGATCACACAGTTTAGAAATGCATTCAAGTCTTTGTAAAAATGTTCAAAAGAGGTTGGGTTGATTCAGAAGGTAAAGTTAGAAGGTCTGGGGGCCAACCCAGTTGGAAAGCCAAGGATTTAAGGGTCACCTTTAGCAAACCGTAGAAAGGGAGGCCAGGTGGAACACAGTACCTTTAAAGTTGAGGAAGCTCCAGCGGTGGCAGTTGTTCCTGGCAGCGGGTGCAGTTTGTGGTTTCAACCTGGGGAAGAGAAGATCTCGTCGAGGAGGAAACTTGGAGTCGTGGCACTGACCAGGGAAGAGACCCCCCCCGGAGTTTGTCGGTTAAAAGGTGCGTTCCTTTTATTCACAGTCATAGTGGGGAAGCTTGGATATCCAGCCGCCGGAGTGCTTGGCACGGGCGATTCAACCAAGAAACGTCCTGGAAGGCAAAATGGCAAACTGGTTTATCCCACCAGCTCATAGGAAGAAGACTCTTTCAGCAGAAGATCTTCTCTTGTCGTCGGGAAAGTGGTGAGGTTGTTGCAGCAGGGCTCCACCAGTGGTGTCGTTGTTGCAGATGGCTCAGCTTCTCCCCTCTTTGGATTTCTTAGGTCCTGTGGTGACTTCTGAAGTTCCAGTCCCAAAAGATCTGCTTTTATGAAGAAAAACCCCCATTCAACAGCCTAGCTGTCACTCATACTTGCTAAGTGGTGAGCCGGGTGGCTCACCACTGGGCCAATCAGAACAGAGTGCGACTTGATTTGCTAAGGCAACGCACTCCAGGGTGCCCATTCCCCCACCCACACTTTCTGTGGAACCCAGTCAGAGTGGCACCAGTTGGAGGGGTTCTGTGGAGAAGCCTGTCAAAAAGTGGAACAAAGGGCCCGACCTTGGTTGGAGTTACAGAGACAGACACAAACGCCATTTTAGAAAAGAGTTCTGGTGAAAAGACCCAACCGGTGATTTTATATTAAATAAATAAACCGGCGGTATCTTTAACACTGCACCAAAAAGTGGTGCGTTTAAAATCAATGGGAAAATCCCATAGGAAATATTCTGCTGGAATATTTTGCGTGGTACCCACTGCCACCAGCCAGAAACTCGACAAGGGGGACTGGACAGTGCCCCCTTGGAAACAGACCCAGGGACAATCGAATTAACCCCTTCCAGTACTTCCACAATATGATGGTTTGTACTTTTTCTGTTCACAATTTTGGACTAGTAAAGTCAATGGTGACTTTACATGCCCTGGGAGACAGTAGTCAGTCCCAGGGTAAGGAGTCTATGCTTGGGAGTCACTATGACACCCCTGTGTTACTGTACTGAGGGTGCTGTGTAACACATACACTAAAACAGATGATACCCTATGGAGTAAAAGACCCCATAGCCCATAAGCACACAATAAGTCAAAGACATACCTCGAATCATGCCTAAGAGTGGGAGGAAAAAGAGTCTCACTCTTAGCAGGAGAAAAAAACAAACCCCAAAAATCCAGCAAAGGTGCTGGGGGACTCACTAGGTTTGGGAAATTAGCCGTATAAGAGAATTCTCCCTAACAGCTTGTACAGAACGAATCGATGGGAGAACAGCTATTACACAAGTTAGATGGGAACAGTATCAAGGAAGTTAGGCAAAAGGATGACAATGACAAGCAAGATGATAGTCACACCAGTTGGGGTTAAGCAATGTCAGACGTAGAAAGTGAGTCATTCATGAAATAGAAGCGGAGGGTACATGCACCCTCTGAGGAAGTCAAAACATGGATAAAGAAGTAGGTTGGTCAAATCTGAAACACACTAAGGAAAGAACACCAGATCCTACACCATATTCTGAACTTCCCCAAAGTTGATCATGTAGTGAGAAAGGAGAATCTCCACCTTATTTGAGTAAGTTAAGGTCGTTTCCAGCACGAAGACAAAAATGGGCGATTACCCCTGCATTGGGTAAACAAATAATGGGGCCCAATTATGGGATGAGGTTCTCACAGTTCGCCTTGCAAGAGAAGGAGAGAGGAAGACTGCAATATATTCCATGGCCTCAGATGGATAAGGATAACTTAAAATGAAAGTTACCTAGTTTGACTTTGGGGGCTGGGAAGTTGATGTAAAAATTAGAGAAAATTACAGGGGGAAATACGTTACCTATAGAGGACATAAAATGTCTGTTAGCAGCTATTTGTGGAGAGAGAGCTGACCGCATTTGGACACGAGCGAGATATGCTGGTGTGACAGCAAAAAACACAGCGCATGATGGAGCGCCATCTAATAATTGCATGGAGGATGTATGGAGGACTCGCAGGGTACAGTAACCTGATAAATCAGATATGGGTGCAATTATGACACAGAACATCGAAGACCCTATTGCTTACATTCAGGATATTCAAGAGAAATGGCAGCTTGGGATGCGTGAGCCTTTGGAAAAAATGTGGCACTATTCTATCATATTTTGTGTCAGGCATTGCCAGAACAAGTACAAAGAAATGTGAAAAAACAAGCAGGAATACAAGCGAATCCATGGGCTGGGATATGATATGATATGCCATTTGTAACGCGCCTATACACAAGTGTTTCAAGGCATGAAGAGGTAAGGAAGGGGGAAACAGAGGGAGAACAGAGGCAAAGTTCTTACTAGTCCAAGTGACATTGAGATCGCTCAAGTGCAGGAGAGGGGATGGGAAAAGTGCCAGGGTAAAGGGGAGAGGGCAGTGCTGTACATGGGATGAAAACAATAACAAGAAGTGCAGTCAGCAGGTGGCAGGTTCAAGGGTAAGTGCAGACAGCAGGTGTCCAAAAGTGCAGGTAGGGTGACTGTAGGATCACAGATATAGACCCAAGTGCAAGGGTTGCCGGGAGGCAGTACGGGTGTGCAACTGGGCGGGTAGGGACCCGGGCCCGAAATCAGAGGGTAGCCAGGTGACCAGTGCAGTATTAGACATGAAATTAGCAGAGCACGGGAAGAGAGAAGGCAGAAGCAAAGAGGAAGGTCTTGAGGTGATACCGGAACCGGAGATGCTTCTCCTTGAGATTCACAGAGGCAGGGAGGCTGTTCCAGAGGGAGGACCCATCCAAAATAAGAGATCTACCACCAACTCGTTGCTTGGAGAAGCAACTGACCCTGAGGGAGTTGGAGGTGGAGGAGCGAAGAGCTTGAGTAGGAAGATACAGTTGACTATTGTGCATCATTCATGATTATTACAAGAGAAACATCAAAAGAAAGATGAGAACAGAAAGATTGAGGAAGCCAAGTTAGTTCAGAAGAAATTTTCAAAATTTGGTATGGAAGGGGCAGTGTTGACAGGTGGAGAAGGAGGAGGAATGCAAGAAATAATGGGTGCATCACAGGTGAATAATGTACACCCAGTGGATCAAAGTGGGTATGGTTTTGGCCACAGGGAAGGGGTTCTGGAGGCTTCAGAGGAAGAGGAGGCAGATTATAGAACACGCAAGGTGGATTTCAGAACACCCAAAGTGGATTTCAAAATGCCCAGGATGGAAGTCAGGATACTCAGAGGATATAATGGAGAGTTGGCCAGAGGGCCAACCTCAGTGTGTTGGAAATGTGGGATGTGTCATATTGCGTGTGTATGTAGAAGCCAGAGGAAGCATGCAACAGAATGGATAAAATTCAAGAGGGGGGACATGTCATCCACCACCATTCAGCACCCAAACACAAGAGGGCTATGCTCAGGATCACAGAGGTGACACAAGTATGGCAGGCACAGCAGCAGGGGTCCATTCAAATGTACCTACCGCAAGAGCAATCACAACAAGCACATTTGCAGACACAACAGAGTGCGAACACAGGGTAAATACTAACACCTAGGATAGGGGTTGTCACTGTGGTCGGAGTGAACCCTTTTACGGGGACAGGAATGAATTTAGACCCTCAACAGGACAGCTCACAGGGTGACTTGATGTGATAAGTACTATCAGTAACACCAGACCCCCAAGAGGAACCAAGAGTCAATGTGAGGATAGGAGGCAAATCCTTTTATTTTCTTGTAGACACTGAGGCGACTCGCTATTGTATAAGGGAGGGAAAATACCCAATGTCAGGTATTGCCATGAATGCTCAAGGGTTCTCTGGAGCTGCAAATGTAGTTCCTTTTACTGAGGAAGTACCTGTTTCTGTAGGGGAATGTGACATGTCTGTCCCATTGTTATATTTGTGACAAACACCAGTTAACATTCTGGGAAGAGATTTGATGACATAACTTAACATGATGATTTCATTCACTGATCAAGGAATAGTGTGCTCTACTCCAGGAATACACTATTTAAATGTAGGAGAGTTACACTGGCATCTACAGGACAAGTGGCTCTATGAGGAGTTCCAGTAGATCTGGAAGTCTTCACATATGGGGTGAGCATTTTCATTAATATGGCTACCTGGATTAGTTGGGAAAATTGTGAGGATGCCTGGTGGTTTTTTATTTAGATGACAAGTACCTATGGATGAGGAACAAGGGCAGACTATTCCTATATAACCGGAAGCAGCTATAGTATGAGGGGAAATAGCAATGCTTGAAGGGGTATCTGATGAAGGCAGATCATAGAGAACAGTGATAGCTCTTGAACAAGGATACAGATTAACTGACATAACAGATGAAGATATGTTCAGAGATGAACATATGGATGATGAACTAGTGTGTTTTATAAGCATTAGATACTGGATAAAGATTGAGAAAAGGGAAGTCCCACAGCGAATGGCATTGATGCAGCACAGACCAGCGTTCTTTCAAGAAGATGGGCCTCATTACACGTTGTGCGGTAAAAATCTCCAATTACCGGCATGGCGCTCTTAACGTGTCCGCCCTCGCAAAAGGGCGCTAATAGCGCACCATTATGAGTATGCGGACACGAGCATAGCGCCATACCGGTAATGACCCTACCGCCATGCCGCTAAAGACCCCAAAAAGTCACTTACCGCCCTCGACGAAAGTGCAGATAGCCCCTCCGCCCTCACGCTGCATGCAAATAGCGGTCACCGCTATTAGCGGTGACCGTTAAATTGCGGAACCGGAAATAGCGTCATCGCACAGGAACGGGAAAGAGCACGGCGGCCATCTTTAAAAACACAATCCATTGCCATCCTCTGCCCCCTGGACCTGTTTGGAGTAGGTTGCAGTTGCAAATCATCAGGGACACCTTCAACATGCCCAAGCATTAAAAAAAAGCACCGACAGGCAGCGCAAAGAAAAATTTACATCAGAGGAGCTGATCATGCTGACCCATACCCTGGCTGACAATGCTGCCGTTGTCTTTGCCAACGACATGCAGCGGGAGACACTTATAAAAAAAAAGGCCATCTGAGATGAAGTTGCAGTGAAAGTCAGTGCAGTGGGCACCACCACCTGCAATGTGCGTGAGTGCAGGAAAAGGTGGGACGGCCTCAGACTGCGGGTGAGGAGCATCCTTGCCGAAAACCACAGAATAGCCACTGCAGGTGGATCCGGTTCACCCATCATACTAAAGGAATGGGAGGAGACCTGTGCGAACCTAATCAGAGTGGAATGCATTGAGGGAGTCGGCACTATGGAGCATGGTGTGGCAACCACTTCAGATGGAGGTGAGTGTACACATGACAAGATGCTATGTGAATGTACTGGTCCCCCAAATGTGAGCCAAGAATCATCTCATGGATGGACAAACATCCACACATGCACCCATCCCTGCCCATATCAGTTTCAGACCCAAACACACACACATGCACACATCACCAGAGACAAGTGCCAAACACAATCATGCATGGAGGAGGCACTGAACTGACACATCACCTGCATCCCCAACAATGAAGTCCCAATGGCCACAACTGCATTATTGATGTATTCTGCATAAAGTACATAGAAACGTAACCAATGCCATCCCCCTTCTTGTCCCTGACAGGCTCACATACAGACGGTGAGGATGCCAGAAATGCATCCCAGGCACCCCCTGCAAGTAAGAGACCAAGGGCACAGGACTCTGAGGACACCCGCACGACATCAAGGGGCAAGGGGGGAAGGTTGCACATGATGAGTGTCAAGCATCGGAGGAGTGCCACTGGCAGGATAGAAGTAGCCACACCACTAACTACAGCCCCACCACCGGAGGTGAACCCACAACCACCAATCCCAGCCACGGAGGGCCCACCATCAGCTGCGCCAAGCTCCGCAGGAGAGGCAGCAGCCACTGCCCCACTATCTGATGTTGAGGACACAACAGATGTCACAATGGAGATGCACACCCCAACGCCCCCTGGAACCTCTGAGCCATCACCACTCCAGACACCTGGGTCTGATGCCACTGGCGAGGACATCATTCTAGGCTCAATGTCCCCCATGGTGGCTTCACCTGCTGACATGGATGCATCTGAGGGCACAGCAGCCACTCCACCAGCACCCAGCACTGCCCTCGACCTGGTCACCATCAGCCAGCGTCAACAGGAACTAACTGTGCTGGTTGGCCAGCATGTGGAGGAGGCTGCCCATCTCAGGGAGGAGATTGTGGAGATGGCAAGGCACTCCAGGGAGAGGATGGAGGCCTGTACAGACAGGCTGTGTGAGGAGATAGGCAGACTCAGGGAGGTCCTCACTCGAATAGCAGACACAATGGACTGCCACTTCACACCACCAGGACAGTCAGCCACGTCGTCATCCGCTGGTTCAACGCAGACAAGCCCCCTCCGCCGCTCCACACGCACCACCAGGCGCATGTCTAGCCAGCCTCCAAATGCTGGCACAGACAATGGCCAATAGGGAGTTTATGGCAAAGCTTCTGCTTGCATGGCCTGACGCAAACATAGTGGCAGACACATGAGGAACTGTTGTGGGGGGTGGGGGAAAGGGTGTTATGGGTCTGTTGTGGGGGTGGGTGGAAGGGTGTTATGGGTCTGTTGTGGGGGGTGGGTGGAAGGGTGTTATGGGTCTGTTGTGGGGGTGGGTGGAAGGGTGTTATGGGTCTGTTGTGGAGGTGGGTGGAAGGGTGTTATGGGTCTGTTGTGGGGGGTGGGTGGAAGGGTGGTGGGTTGTTTGGGGACATGCACTTTTTCATCTTTCCGTTACTTAATACAATGGTGTCTGATCAAAACACAGGCTTGGACATCTTCATTGTGTTTGTATACTTTATTGGCAACAGGGTCCAATGCGTGCTTCCAAACATACACCAGGGCATTCATACCCATATCCATGTGACAGTCAAAAATCACGTTACTCAGAATATTTGGTTGATCAGATGTTGTCTCATAGCACGTCCCTCTTGACCACCCCCTCTTGTATGTCCTGCATCCCCTTCACCTCCGTCCTCGTCACCATCATCATCCTCATCAGGTGCTTCCATTTCAACGTCAGGGGGCAGTTGCACATTCCGTCTGATACACATATTGTGCAGCATGACACATGCCATGGTGATCTTGGCCACCTTCTCATGGCCGCACAGGAGAGCACCACCCGACCTGCTTATGCACCTAAACTGTGTCTTCAAAAGGCCAAATGTCTGCTCAATCACGACACGGGTACGGGTATGTGCACGATTGTAGTCCTCTTCGTGCCTGTTCTGTGTGTTCCGTACAGGGGTAAGGAGCCACCTCTTCAGGGGATAGCCAGAAGTGCACAATTAACAGCATACATGCAGACTGTCTGTGTGACTGGAATGTGCAAAGGTAAGGGCGACTCGCAAGTACACATGCCCCGTCAATGCCTACAACAGTAATGGACATGTCCTGGCTGAAGCCGTGTGTTAGGGGTTCCTTGGTCCTAAGCAGATTTGGTATCACACTGCTGGTGTACTGCCATTCCAACATTGATGTTGCCATGCTGAGAGGCATCACTTGGGTTGTGCTATAAGTGTGTGGTGTAATGTTATGGCTAGAGGTGATCCCTTCGCATGCATTCAAGGCCACAATGCATTATTGCTGTTGTGCTGAGCTCATTTTGTAGGACTATGTTGGTGGCATGTATGAGATTCTTGTATTTTGAGGTGTGGAATGTTGTGCAATGTAGATGTGGATGGATGTTTGATTTTTCTAGACCTGGATTGTCATCTATGTTATGTAGCTCACGCTTGCATGTCCATTCATCTCTGGTACATTTTGGGCCTACCCAGATGGATGTTGGCGTACATCTGTATGTGCATAGTATTAAGTAGAAGCATGCTGGTACAAGAGGGATTACATATGCTGTCAATTACACAACTAATAGAGATACATGTTAGAGCCCCACAAGAAAAACAGGAGCTATTGAGATGTAGAGGGTGTTCATTATCCTCCCACAGAAGCACTATGGAGACAGCAAAGCACTGGAAAGCCAGTGATGCCAGCAGCATTATTAAAAGATGCACTTGAGCAGCTGCATTACCCCATGCCTATAACCAGAGAAAGTCTTGATGCCACTATTGCAGAGGACTGGTTTGTTCCCAATTTATTGGAACACGTTGCAAAGTTCATTGTGAATTGCATCGTGTGTCAGATGTTTACAGCTCGGTATGCACTAAGAACAATCAGAGGAGTAATACCCGCCCAAATGGACCATTTCAGCATTTACATATTGACTATGTCGATATGCTGCAGATATGTAATGGTTATAGGTATCTATTAGTGATGGTGTGTCCGTTTTCTCGATGGATCAAGCTGGTCCTTGTACACACCCTGCAGCCATTTGCGCTGCGAAGTTCCTAGTGCACAAACTAATTCCAAGGTGGGGTGTGTGCGAAGTAATAAGGTCCGACAATGGGCCACAATTTGTCAATGAGCTGTTTGAACAAATAGGGTTTTTATTGAGCATAAACCATATGTTTGCTTCTGCTTATCACCCACGAGCAAACAGGATATGTGAGAGGCTTTGCTGCCTCTTAAGGGAAAGAATAGCAAAGATCAGATTAACTTTGAAGAAGGGATGGCTATATTGGCTACCGCTAGCTTTGTATGCCCTTTCAAATCAGCCAGGTTCGGACCATCACCTTATGCCCCAGGATCTAGTAACATGGCGCCACATGAGGACGCTCCTTATGTCCCCATCTAGAGTCAGAAGTGATTTCCAGAGTATCGCGCAGACTCTACGTGATGAGATGCACGATTATTTGACATGTATGACTACCAGCACTTCTTTCATTTCAGATAAAGTCAAGCATCGGAGGGAGGGCTTGATGAACACTGATGGGGACGGCCCAGTAACCAATCCAGGCAAATTATTGCCACCACCAAAATTATATGTTGGAGATCAAGTGCTTATCAAATGTTCCACCCGTAGATGACATGAACCAAGGTTTAACGGACATTTTCATATAGAAGAAACTTCCCCTAGTGCAGTTATGGTGGCTAGAAGAAGAGCGTGGGTATATTTGGGAGACGTAAAGATCTATAAAGGCGAGACCTTCCCTCTAGTATCCGCTGACTAGAAAGCAAGACAAGAACAAGAATTACCACATGTGCAGACTTGTTTGATGACCAGGAAGAAGGATAATAAAACAGTGTGAGACTAAAACATTTCTTTTGTACTGGAATTCATTGTACACTCCTTAAAAATATTACCAGGAAGCGCATTGACTTGCAGAGAATTCCAGAGCTTACACTTACTTTTTAGAGATTCTTTGAAAAAAGTTGAAAGCATTTTAGCAACATGCCCAAGTACCAATTAAGTCTTAAAAATTGGAAGAGAGCTCAATACCCAGCTTTATTTTTGGGAAGACATCTATTTAGAGGATAACATATGACACCAGCTGAAAGTGACACACATAGGCTTTTGGTAGCAGTTTTTGTGTTTATACTTCAGTCACACCCCACCCTCGTTAGGAGAGATGTCAATATTCTCACGTTTCTCTATGATCCAAAGAATGGCAGAGTAATAAGAAGGCTTTTAATTGCAATAGTTGAGCAGATTGAACAACTGTGAATGTAATTGGAATAATTGTATTAAACATGATTCAGGAGGAGAAAAATGCAGGTGCAGGAAGTCTAGCCGTTTAAAGAGAAATGGCGTGGAACACAAAATGTTTTTCCAGACTCCAATGACTGTTATACATATGCATGTGCTTTCTCTTCTTCTTTCTGTACCTTGCATTTCAAAGTCTTTATCCTCCTGATGGTATAATTGAAAACAAGACACCTGTGATCTTCCCCAGTATAAGTACAAATGATGATAATTACTTTGACCTGTTTGGGCATGTCAGACCACATAGAAGGGGTTGTAATGCTTACCTGGTGTCCTTGGGAGCGTAATGATCTTGAACCTGTTGACCTGCTAAACTGAAGCCTTTTGATTCTTTTCCTGTCAAGACATATAGCTAGATAGAATAGAGGTACTGTAAGTGTAAAGTGTGGTGATGTCTAATGAGAGTTTTTGACTAACTTCACCCAGAAATTAACTCTGTCCTGTATCTTAGACAACACAACCTCCTCACCTGTGTTTTATATTTATGGAGCTCTCCGTCCTGCTGTCTAACAGCGGCGCGTTGAAATTGTGGTTCTGAAGATTGGAGGGCTGTAGATTTCTGGAAGACTTTGAAGGCAAGTGTCTTTAAAGTAATGAATCTTTTGACAGAAAAAAAACACATGAGGATAACTGTTGTCTTTCTGATTTTAAAAAGTTCTCTAAGTTGGAGAGATCTCTCATTCAAACTATTTAATACTTCTTTCTCTTTGCAGGTTCTTGGAGGGAGAAGAGCTTGCTGAAAGTTTGAGGCATAAGGAGAAGAGTATGGACACCTTACTTCATTTGGAGAGTTGGCATGAGCGCAACTGCTGAATGCCTATCTAAATATGAGATTTTGTGGTCCAGGAAAGATCTTTGGTTGTGGAAGGGTTGCGCGCATTGTCAGGAAGAGAAAATGTTTAAAAGCGTAAGTTCGTCTTATCTGAAAAGGCTGCAACCTTCTACTGCGAAGCGCAGTTAACTATTGAGAAGAAAATCTCTGAGGAGCTTCAGGAACATATGCGCATAGAAATTGTCTTCAATTAAAACTCTGCAACGTTCGCTTTAACAAAATACCTTTGTTTTCTGCAGGTCGTCGGAATGCTGAGAAAAACCCTTGGAAGGTGCTGCGGCTGCGAGGGAGGACTGCGGTCTGAGGAGACTCTGTGCCGAAAGAATATTCTTCAACAGAAAGACTGCTGCGAAGGACATTTCTGTCAGTTAAGTCTTTTCTGTGGTCTGTGGATAGTCTGTGAGCAATTAATAGAATTAATATTTATTACCTTTAATTTCTTAAGATTCTGTGAGCTGTCAGCGGGTTAAACGCGAAGCGCGCCTTTCAGTGGGGACGGAGCTTAAGTAGCTCTCTATGACAAATGACTGGCTCGATGCTGCAGTTTATCCATGACCCTCTAGGCGGCAATCTTATGAGTATTGAACCGCTATGGTAATCTATGGGAGTCTATGGTCTTTCAAGGTTGTGGTGTAAATGCCATATGTGCCAAGCTAATGCCCACTTTTGACCCACTGATCTATGCAATGTATCCCACCTGACCTGAACACTTGGATTAAGACCATGGATCCTGGCTGTGATCATGACAGGAATGCAGAAGAAGAGAACAAGGGGATAAATACCTATCTTGATAATTCGGCTCACTTGGGGAATAATATGTGGTACCAACATATGAAAAGGTGGGGGAGAAAGGATCTGATGAGAACTTCTATGTCTGCACTCTCATACCCTATGCCATAAGTACACGGAGAACTTTAATTTCCAAAGAGATGGCACACGATGCAAAGTAGCTCATTTATCTAGCAGCATGTACCACCAGAGGACAGTTCAAAGGGAGCAGGGCAATCCTGCAATGGCGATCAAGACAGTCATTCACATACCAGGATGATTACATCAAGACAACACAAATGGAAAAGAAGCCTGGATGGACGGACAAGATGCTTGTGTATCCGTCCATGGGACAAGACAAAGTAATAGTTGATGAAATGAAGAAGATGAATTGCTCTGACAAAACTGAAAAAACTGGAATGCTTGGATGTTGGGAGTGCTCACAGCTGTTGATTTATGGAGGCGTGAGTACGACCAAAGGATGGGAAGATGGGATGATGTCCTGTGCAGCTCATCTACTAAGGAAGGAACCAGTGCAGGTATGCAAAGTGAACGATGAATGCCTAAATTCATGGGTCAAGAACTCTAAACTGCTGACATGGGTGGACGACAAATCAGGACCAATGGCTGTAGTTCCATTGGTTAATGTGACAATGTGCTTTCGAAGCAATGATAAAGTCCAAGTTGGAGTGCAAGAACATAATTGATATTCCTGGAATGAAGAGAGGGACTGCTGTCCTAATGGATTGATATTGGGCCTGTGCATCCAGAGCATATATGAAGTTGCCCAGGAACTGGTGAGGAGGTTGTTCCATAGTGCTTATCCATGTTCCAGCCCAGGTGATTCCCCAGAACGATCTGAATATCGAAGGATTTCCAAAAGTGGGTGAGCACAAAAAGAAGGAAACTTGCACTCCGGAAGATTAAAAGAGAGAAGTACTTTTCATCAAAACCAATTAAGGCTTATGAAGACATTCCTGATGAACACAAGTTGTTCAGCAAGACTGCTATGATAATGACATCCATATTTATGCCTGGACTCCAAACAGTAGTGAATGCTAAATAGCTTCAGATTACCAGTTGGGCGCTGTTACAGACAATCAACGCCACTAGAAAAGGATTTAACGCCATAAAAGAAGAATTGAGGGCCATAAGGTAGATGACCCTTCAGAACTGGTATGTCCTTGTCATGATTACAGAAATGGAAGGAGGCGTTTGCGCCAAGGTCGGGCCTTCTTGTTGTAATTTCACACCATCTCATGACGGTGAGAATGGGACTCTGACGAATGTTATAATAATGTTGACAGAATTGCACATGCAAATGGAGGAGGAGACAGAGGCTATTGGAGATGACATTTGGTTCTCATGCCTGTTTTCATGGATTCTCGACTGGACGGCGAGGATATTCAAGTTCATTGGAACAATTCTGGTGATGATAATGTTTGGATGCTGTGTTATAAGGATAACAATTGGACAATGCCAGAAAACAGCAAAAAAGGCTGTGGGAATAAATATCAGGATTGATGTGAAAGGTGAAACAGAAGACAACATGCAGACTGAAAGTACCATTTGAAACCGTATAAAAGCCAGTATTGTGGCACCTGAGGAACGAAGTTCCTTTATCCAAGAGATCCTAAGAATTACATGGGAAATTGGGTCTTCTGTACCCCAAGTGGAGAATGTAATTACATGACTTGGAGTGTGGACGAAAACATAAAAAATGTGTGCACCCTTAGGGGGTGACGGAGATATGGATAGCAAAGAAACCTTTCTTAAAAACAAAATTTAATGAAGCAGGAAAACTTGAGCAGGTGGGCGAGGATTCGACCAGAGGGGGGAATGCAGAGGCACAGACTTACATATCCTCAGGAGATCCTACCCCCTACCTCCCCTGTATTGGAGACATGATATTGTGCTCTGTCTAACAGCAGCTATTGTATCAATACCGTCAGCTATCTACATTGAAGAGAAACGTGTGTGTGGCGGATGAATACTCTCATGTTAAGGTGCAAGAAGAAACACAAAGGATGCCGAGTCATAATGCATTTAAAACATTTGAAAGCTTGCAGAATGAGCAGAATCATGGTCTCTAGTCACGTGAATCAAGGATGGAAATGGGGCTTGAACTTGGAGTTCTTCCAGATATGACAGTGAATTCCCTCACTCCTGTTGCATTCCCATGACAAGAATACTCTGCAAGGCCATGTACAAATAGCATTTCATGGCAAAAGGCATGGGTGATGAGAGATGCTGGGCTAGTTGGGTAGTAGGGCAGCCTCATGTCCTAACTACTTGTACCTGGGTCTTGGCTAATGTGCCGCTAAACTAACTGAATGTTTCAGACATCGCACAAGCATGCCAAACCAATTGTATTAGTCCATTTAATGAAGGGCTGTATAGCTTAAGAAACCAATGAAACACTGTGTAACTGATTTTTCTTAAATGACACATATGAAGAGGTAGGCATAAATTGTCCACCTGATATCTGACAACTAATAACAAACCTAGCTCCTATATGAGTTTATGTCTAGATGTGTCCCTTAACCAATCCCAACCCTTGATAGGTTTTTCACTAATGCCACATAGCATGACGTCATTCTGATGCATAAAGAATTATACAATCGTAACTTTTGTGGAAATCACTGAGAGAATGAATGTATATCCATTGATGTTCATTGTAAACTCCCAGTTTTAGATAATTGCTAATAAAACTGCAACTTGCCATCTTCTTGAGTTTGTCTGGTTATTTGGACTCAGAATTATTCTGGTGTCATCCCATCCAGTACTGAAAAGCACATTCCAAGGGCCATAACCTCACACGCACACACACACACACAAACAGACACACACACGCACCGGGAACCAGACAACCATATCTCCACAAGGGCAGGCTAACAGACACAAGCAACCTTTCCCACCCGTTTTGTTTCTACTCTGCTAAATACTTGTACTGATGGATAGGATGAGGCCAGTTTGGCACATTTTAAAAACTATAAGTCTAGACCGGGACATATGGACTGCTGGTGCCAGTAAAACTGCTTTGGGAGAGTCAGTTGTAGCATTGCATGCCTAGGGCTGCATTAGGCATCTGTTTATTTACTTTATTTATTTACGGTTTGCTTGTTAGGCACTTATACAATAAGAAAATACTGTTTCAAGCGCCCACAGGGCAGGGAGGGAGTGAAGGTGGGAAATACATTACAACACAATATTTTAGAGCAGAGGGGGGGGGGAGGGAGAGGGACACACCTACTATGCCTTGTGAGTATTTAGAATGTGCAAGTGCCAAAAAAGGAGGACGGAAGAGGGGGTAAGAGCTGGGGAGTCCGAGCTCAAGGATGAGCAATATACGAAGTGCTAGGACTGTTGAATGCTACACAGCCTGGGCCGCGGAAGGTGTAAGTGCAAGCCTCCAGAGCACAGGGTGTGCAGATGCACATTGCTGTGGATAGACAGGAGCTGGGAAGAATTGGTGTGGGAGGTCAAGGGCCTGAGGATGCATAAAGGCCAAGGAGACTAATTCACCAACTGTGGGATTAGCAGAGTTGCCTTTCTTCAGGTTGCTGCGATGGGGGATAAGCGCAACAGCAAGAAGTCAAGTGCCACCCTTACTCGCTGACTCGAGAGGCCAGTGTAGAATGGTGGCCGCATATCCCAGACACGCTGGAGAAGAGAAACAACCCCCTAAGCAGAATATATTAATCTCAGTAATTGGCGAAAGCCTGAATGAGAATCTCTCAAAGGGTTTCCTCTAATTAGACACTGTTTATGTAAAAGTGATTGAATGGTTTTTAGAATAGCTCTAAAGCAAACGTGTCCATTCATGTGTGATTAAAATGATTAATCAACGTACATTTAATACACGAAAAATGTAATTCATTATCGTTGTCCCTTTGTTCCATTTCTGGAACCCAACTCTATGGCCCTCCATTATTGCCAGCTGTCCCATCATGGCCAAATAGATTTCCTACTGGACAGTATCTTACACTCAGAGGCTCTGTGTTCCATCATCTTCACCTATTAAAGGGAATCTTTGCTTTTCTGGATCTGCCACACCAGAGAAATGTTGTCCTGTCTGTTCCTCGCTGTCAGAGACGTTTTTGTGGGAGGGCAAAAGGAGCCCTTGCCCAGAGCCCCCACCTTGGAGGGGGCCCCACAAGGCTGCCTGATCTAAAGAAGTAAGATTCCATTGTTCACCAGTCTTAAATTGCACACATCAGGATATTTTATGGGGTGCTGCTGAGGCTCTAAACCCATTGACTTTCTGTTTTGACAAGTACATTCTGCCTTGATGAATTCATCATGTATTGCTTTCTGTGTTCCCTGTGGTATACATAGATTGTGTGTTCCTTACAACACAACTCTGTAGCATTCTTTCCTTCCTGTGGGAATTATGTTGATCATGTGCAATAGGCAACAGTGAAATGCATATTGATGAATTGAGTGCGACAATGGTTCAGAAGTTAGCTCAGTGTGTGAAGCACCCATTGCAGAGATATATGTTTATATGCAAAATTAGAATATCACATTCCAGCAAGGCTGGCTGAGCCTTTCCTATGTCTAAAGTCTATAAAACTGTCTGCATATGTACTTCATTTTGCAGAACAACATGCGCTATTATCAGCAAAGTACCTGCACCAAATAGGGGTTGCTATAAAAACTAGCATATCATCCGTATGTTGAAGGTCTAGAAATTGGTTTGTTCAGATGGGGCGTTGTAAAACCTAGGCAATCGCGTGGCATAAACTGTTAGTCCAAGAGGTGAATAAGTATCCAAATTCAAGACTATGGAATGAAAGCGTTCATGCTTGTATCCTGGATTTGCCAGCAGATGATACAGTGATCCTGGTCAAATCATCTAATTTATCTTACATTAGTGTGCTGGCTTCCGTGAGGTTTGCCTTCTTGCATGCTGCTGGTATCGTTTAACCTATTACTTGATCTTTCTTCTTATGCAGGCCATTTGGGTGGAAGGGTTGGTAGACACAAGGCGCCTGATTCATGGAATTATTTTCGTGAAAAACGCAGAGGTGCGCGCCTTTCTGCCCGAAAATCCCTGTTTGAAGTATGGGGATTTTCGGGCAGAAAGGTGCGCAAAAATGCGTTTTTCACGCAAATAATTCCATGAATCAGGCTGAAGAGAGCGGACCAGATGTTGCAGGCCTCAGGGAAGCATATTTTAAGGTCTGCTTGTTTGACACAAAAAACAGTTTGCTTTTTGGTCAAGGTCAAAGGTTTTTATTCACGTTTATAAATGAAAATGTCACAAGCAATTGTTTTGGAAGTATTTAAAGCTTTAAAATACAAAAGACAAACCCAGATCAAATTTGTTAAATCACATCGATTGGTATGCTGGTACATATATACTTCCCTTGATGATGGAGAGAATGAAGTTAGAATCATTCCCATTTTTCATAACACCCTTCTATAATATTTTGTTCAAAAATGGTCATGTTTGGTAATGTGATTTGTGTACTTTCCAAGTCCGTTTTTATAAAATGAGATTGTTTTAGTTCATTTTTAAGAACTGGAAAAGAAAGTGTTCAAATGCAGAATTTGCAGAGTTGGCACAAATCCCAGCTTAACCAATGCGTGTTCCTGGGCATCTCATTTAATCTTGTATTGCCTAACCTCTAAATATTGCCAGTCCCTAAACCTTTCAAAATTGTCAGCCCTTTGGAGTGATTTCCTTCTCATGGTATGATCGTCATAAAATCCTTATTCATGGTTTCACTGGCTATAGGGTTGCTTCCGCTTTAATAGTGGGCATATTTATATCGCACACCCCAGGCATTTGTTCCTTTGATATTTAATGGCAACACTATTTGAAAACCATATCCCACTTCTAATCTCTGTCTGGATAAAGACACCTTCCTCGTAGCTTCTAATCTGCATACACTATCCACGCTACGGTATGTGTAGCTTTCTCCTTCCTTCCAATTGATCTCCTCTACCTATGTACGGGCACTTTTGCATTCTGTGAGGCAGCTAATGTGAGTTCTCTGTCTATTATGGGTTACATGTACTTTTTACATACAGTCTCACATTAATACTACAGGCTGCATACCTTCCTGGATGCTACTGATAAAAAGTACGCTCTATGTACTAGAATAGTAACCTCTTCGTAGACTTCTGATGTTGGTCTTAAAAATGCTACTTGTTCATCATTCTCATTAGAGCAAGAATGAAGAGGATAAGGGGACTTAAAGGGATAAACGTGCTTACTATGCTGCAAGACAGCATAACAACCTGTAGGATGTGAGCAGGACGGGTGTGAGGCGCAACCAGTATTCTTTATCCCTTAATTCCTTTGGTTTGGTGGAGGGAGCCCCAAAGATGTCGGTGCCCAGGGCCCAAAAATGCTTAAGATGGCCTTGCTCACTGTCACTGTGTCATGTGGGCCAACTGCAAAGAGTGTAACACTCTGCTGTCTGCCCCCTGACGGACCATTGGCGCTTTCTCTAAATCTCCACGGTGCTTCGTAGACTACATTTGCTGTCGACACAGAATGGAATTAATGGCGATTTGCCTTGCACAGAAAAGGACTCAAACGGACTGCCCGTCCTTCATTCAGTCCAAATTAGCTCATCGGACACTTAATGCTTGTGCTCTTCCACCCTACCTCGCATAAACAGATCTTAGGCTGGTTCATACCCCTAGCTTCTTTCTGGCAGCCCACAGAACACTTTAGGCTGGTTCATACCCCTAGTTTCTTTCTGGCAACCCACAGAACACTTTAGGCTGGTTCATACCCCTAGCTTCTTTCTGGCAGCCCACAGAACACTTTAGGCTGGTTCATACCCCTAGCTTCTTTCTGGCAGGCCACAGAACACTTTAGGCTGGTTCATACTCCTAGCTTCTTTCTGGCAGCCCACAGAACACTTTAGGCTGGTTCATACCCCTAGCTTCTTTCTGGCAGCCCACCGAACACTTTAGGCTGGTTCATACCCCTAGCTTCTTTCTGGCAGCCCACAGAACACTTTAGGCTGGTTCATACCCCTAGCTTCCTTCTGGCAGCCCACACAACACTGAGCATGAATTGCTAGGTGTGGTCACCTCCTCAAATGTGGACGACCTAACTCCTGCATATTCCGGTAGTGCGACACTTGCTTTTTTAGGTATGAGCAAGCGAAGGGGTTAATTTGTAATTTTAGCATAGCATACTGCACTATGTAAAGGAGTTAATGACGTGTAGAGAGAGGTTAGGTTGAGTTGGTGAATGCAAAGGACTTCCAATAGCGCTTCAAAGTCAGACTGGAAGATCGCACCGTTTATGTAACACCATTCCTTTAATCGTAAACATTGTGATTTGGTTGAACCACTTAAGAAGCTCTTTGTTTTTTCTCAGCACCCTCCCTCCTCCCCCGATCCCCTGCACCCCGTTATATTTCAGCGCACGGTGGTTAACTTGTCGAGAACTGCAACATTTGCATCCTTCCAATAACAGGACCATGAACAAGGCTTGCACTAAACAGCAGTCCTGTAGAACATGCATATTGTCAAACGTGCCTGTCGCACATTCCATTTATGCAGTGCTTGCAGAATGAGAAAGAGAGTTTAGGGTTTTCACATTTCGGCAGTGAAGCTAAGGAGGCGTGACTCGACCATTGTGGTTTTACTAGAAATCGACGGAGAGGGTTTGCAATTCCCCATCATTCCATTTTCTCGGAATGCCGTCTTTTTAAAATTGTACTATAAGTATGGGAACTGGGATGCGATAGGTGGTAATTTGTGCAGGATCCCACAATGTGCTCAAAATCTGAAGTGGGGAGGTGAAGTCGTGGCACGTGAGCCTCGTCTTTACGGTTGCCATTTTTTCTTTTGGTAGGGGCAGGTGTGTCCCAGGAGGAATGCATAGTTCACACATGCAATAGCTGCACGAGGGTGCAGCAGAGAGACCTGCTAAAAACACGTCATTTTATGTGTCTCCCTGACTTGCTACTGCTGTTTCCATCGTCTTGTGCGTGAGTTTGGCCAATCTCTTCCTATTGCTATCCTCGGTGACCAACTTTCAACTGATTGCGCCTCTATTCCCCTTGTTACAATTTCGCTCCTTCAGCTCACCTGCCTGGGTCTTTTCCTTGTGGCGTGGCGTGGCGTGAACCTAGCGTTAGCCTGTATTCAGATCCACCCCCCTGACCTCGCCCATACCCTTAAATAACACAATCTGCCAATATCTAGCATCATGCGGGACACAGAGAAGGTAGAGTCAGGTTCTCTGCCCAGCAAGGCGGGGTTGGGAGTACTGTAGGGGAAGCATGCTCACATCATTATTATATTCAATGTCAGAAGCAGAGAAAGCTCAACTCACCTGAAAGTCTCCAGACTTCAAAAAAGAACGATGGGAGACTGCAATATTGTGGGCCCCTCTCAGCCAACAGTACACCGTTGGCGCGGCCAGTTCTGCGTGGGTCGGTTTGGCACGGCCTGTTAGGCGCGACCAGTCCGGCGCAGGATGTCTTGGCCTCGGCATGTTTCTGCGTGCAATAAATTATTTTTAAGAAAAAATAAAAAAATTAAAGACTTTATGCTGTCTCGAACTCTGGCCTGGAGACTGTAGACCTAACCACTAGGCTATCAAAGTCTTACGGCTTTGAAAGGCACCAGTTACTTATATTAACATAGGTTATGACGCTTACATGTTCGCCACACCCAAGACCCAGAGTGTTCGTGCGGGTGGCACCAGCTTCCCCACCATGGCCGCTTCACACTGGAATGTTCTCCCAACACACCTTAGGATGATTGAATCTCATTTATCCTTCCGCAAAGCTATTAAAACGAGGTTATTTGTCTGATTCTGTACTGGTTCTCACCCTCACATCTCGCCGTATTGTGGCCGGATGCTATCACCAGGCAGGAAGGATCTCCCCCCGTTAATGTATCAGCTTCTAACAATGAAACCTGTTTTTTCACCTCTGTTAATGACCATTGTATATGCAACCAAGAGACCATGCTATGTTCCAATGTAACCCTTGAATCAAGCTTACGTACAACTTCCTGTAATAGTGCCTTGATGCCTTTGGACAGTAGTGAGCTCTACAAATACAAAAAAAATAAGTACATTCATATATGTAACTGGGGCATTTTAAGATCTGTATGGCCTTGCCATTAACTGTGCAGCAACGCAGCCTTACAGGGCAGGGTTTGTGACAGCCTTAATTGTATCTTTTTTTTTTTATTGTTTTGCAATTCTAATGTTAAAAGAATAACTAGAATTTTGCCGAACTAGCCATGCAGAAAACAGGATGCGCCAAACCAGCTCCTGCAGCGAAATGTCTGTGCCAAATCGGCCCACGTAAACTGACAGCGCCAAAATGTCCAGCTCCGCTCAGCCAATGCTGTAGGCTCAAGTCACTGTACGTCAAGATGAAGAATGCTTGTTTGGGCAAAGTGGACACAATGTTCCATTTGAAGACAGCCTCAGTGCCTCACCCTTATTTTCTTCACTTTAGCCCAGCAGGCCTGTGTGCCTTCAGAATTTCAGGCAGGTTCCTTTAACACATTTGGCTGTTAGCCCAGAGATATGCACACCTTACAGCATGGGGGCAGAAATGAACCCTTGCCACCGAGTCCAGTCTGCCACTAATATACAGAGAAGATCTGTTCAGTTTCTTTAGTTCATGCACTGGTGGAGTTAAAGTCTGCACATGTCCATGCTTCTGGTGGATTGGAATCCTTCAAAGATCGTGTGCTTCTCACCAAGGTAACTTGGGGATTTGAGAGACTAGTCTTGTAGATGATGCAGCAGGATGTGAAGGTGATGCGTGCTTGGTGTGGGGGCCAGTGCAGTTTCATGTCCATGATTTCTTTCTAGGTAAGCATAGTTATGATCACAGTGTGTGGTTCTCCAAATCTGTTCTTTAAATTGAGTGCCATATTTCCTGAAAACCCTACTGTGATTTTACTGTAGCCAGCTCTTTCATGGTGGTCACATTTTGCAACTTTCCAAGACACTCGATCATGATTGTAGGTGTGGGTGAGTTTCCTTAGTGTGGTCAGGATTTGGAACCTTCTGTAACTTTTACGGTGTGATTTCTCAGAGTCGGTCAGTTACCTTGGAGAAGTCTGCTCTGCTACCTTCCGTTATACCTGTTAGTATGGTTCACATTGGTCTGGTGGTTGTAACTTTACATGACAGCAAACATGAATTGTGAGTGTGGCCCTTCTTGCCCAGGATGATTAGCATTTTGTGACATTCCACAATAACTGAATGTGATTATTTAGTCAATGTATGTACATTGGGTGTTCGGGTTTTTCACTATTCAATGCCACTTGAGTATGTTTGTCAGTGTGAAAGGTGAGGGTAAGATTACACATTACCTGTGTGGGCTTCTGGGGGATGTCTGATCTCTTGAAGTTTGTGGTGGTATTATCCATCATGTGTGTGGGTAGTGAGGGTCTGAAAACTGTGCTTATGGTTTATTTGGTGTATGTGTATTCTATGGGGTTTGGTCTAACTGCCATTCAAGGTGCTGTATGTATGTGTGTGTGTGCTTGTGTGTGTGTGTACATGTGTGTGTTAAGATATTTTGGTGTGTTATAATTGTTTTTTACTAAGTGGGTTGTTGGGAGGGACCCTCAGGTATGCCAGAGTATGGCCGGGGGTCTGCGTGACTTTGAGGGCCCAACACCCTCCCCAGAATAATCGGAGAACCCAGTCAACGGCAAGTTCAAACTGTGGTTTATTGCAAATGTAACCAACAGGGATAAATGCAAGAAAACAGGAATTATCTGGTACATCTCTCCTTTCCATGGTGTGCAGCATGGTTTTGTATGATTCTACATCCTCATCTGGGCTCTTTTCCAAAAACCTATCAGCCCGAAGGATTCGGTATCATGAGCTCTATATCCTATATGGTCAACTATAGGTGTAATTCTACTGACTCTTGCATGTCAGGTGGCTGGCCTGTCGAGTCCCCAATAAACTA
This sequence comes from Ambystoma mexicanum, assembly GCF_040938575.1. Lineage (NCBI taxonomy): Eukaryota > Metazoa > Chordata > Amphibia > Caudata > Ambystomatidae > Ambystoma > Ambystoma mexicanum. The sequence goes on along the minus strand of NC_090933.1, from coordinate 1,106,017,814 downwards.
TCTATTACATTGTTGCAGAGTGATGGGCTTACTATTGGTTCGTACTCTTTGGCATCTACCCCTGGGTTTCTAGGCTGTGATTGGTTAGAGCTGATCCCCCCAGGCCTGGGACTCAATCGAGTTCTCAGCTCGCTGCGCACCTCTGCAAGGTGATGTGAACGAATATTTGTCTGTATTGTAACATGTGTGTACCACCTTTGCCTATGAAACTGCACTCCAGACCTTGCAACACTTGTTGCGGTTTGCGTCTGATTTGCTCGTCTCGGCTCTGCTTTCTCACCACGGATGACTGTCCATTGTCTCATTTGGCTGCACCATGTGTTTAGAGAACACAAAATCGAGCTCCTCAGCCGGCATTTATGAGGAATTATTCATATTTTCTGCAGCTGTGCCCTTGTCGTTGGCCGATTGGAATGTGTCCACGTATCTCTTGTCCTTGGCTGTGAGCCTGTCTTGTACATCTGGCACTTCGCGCAGCCTGAACCAACTCTTCTCGTCCCATGCTCTGTGGCTTTGAGGCCTTCTGTAATTTTCCTAAAACGTGTAATGCGGTCTCTACATTGTCCATGTTACACTGAGTTCACTACAGGTTAGTTATATGTGGTTCGATCAGGCTCCATATATACTCCGGTATGTCCACACAAATATTGGCATTAAGCATCAGCAAGCTTGCTCAGGATCTCTTGTACCTTGCAGTTCTGCATTACTGCATTTGGCTAATGACAAAAATAATAAAGCTGCATCAGTATGTATATGTATCTGACCTTTGGATATAGAATTGTGTAAGCATGTTCTTCGTGGAAGCGGATGTACGTTCTTGTAAGCAGTGCAGGGCTGCGGGTGTGCTTCATGTCTAATGTTGCTACGTCACAATGTCACTAATGACTTCAACACCATGGCTTCTTGGTTCTTAGTTGAGGCTGTCCATATAGGTTTCTCTGTCCACGATCCCCGGTTCTCCTCCTACACACATAGACACTTGCATTATGTTCAGCCTGTATGGCTGGCTGAAAGGATACCTTTCTGTGTACTCTTCAATCATTGATGCACTTGGGATCTGTCCACCATATGATGAATGGCGGCAATCGTTTCTGGCTCTTCATCCCAACATGAGACTGTGGGTGAGGAGGGGCATCTCCCGCACCCTCTCTTCAGGTTATATGTAATTTAAAACCCTGTGCTGTACAATCCCACCTTTCAATTCAAGGGACAAGAAATATGCTGTATTAGGAATAGAATTGTGTTTTATTCAGATAAAATCGCTTGAACAGTGATTCTCTAATTATTAGAAACTGTGCAAACATTCAGTCATTCCATCAATCCATTCATTATATTTCTAAATATTTCTAAAACATCTTTCTATAAATAATACAATACAGTTTAAATATACTTACTCATTTCACGGCCAACACAGGTTATACGTTATACTTTTACTACACATGTTCAACTTAAACCACTTAGCATTTATTTTCTCCAATCGTAAAACAAATACTGGTATTGGTCAAATGTCAGACCAAACAGAAGGATGCATTTGCAGAATATTTCACTCTTGTGATATGTTCCAATATGCAAGTGTTGTTGGTTTATAGTCTATGCATATACATTAAATAATATCTCTAGTGAGCTGTGCTTTCAATTTAGAACACACCAAGTTGATTTAGATGTATTGTAATGGTGCAGAAGGAGGAGACTGACACGTAGGTGGCATAGTGATTGCTATAGACTTTTATTCACCAAGACAATATGGAGAAAACCTAACTTTCCCTATCTCTATGATGGTTTTCCCTGCCTCAAATAAAATGCTAATGGATCTGCCAGAATGTCCTTGTAACTTAAAGAGTCCACCATCATGTGTCAGAATCTCTAACTCTGCTCCTTACACTTGTAACTACACTAAAAGGTTGCTTCAATGATCTTTGTCCAGGGGAATGACTCCCTTCATTTGGTTGAAAAGCCACGAGAATGACGCCCTTCTCTTCTCTGCAGCTCATCACCAGCCTGTGAGAATGACTCCCTTCCACAAGCTCCTTGCCTTCTTTCCTCAAGCGTCACGCTACCAGGAGAATTACTCCCTTCTCCTGGTATCTTGGATTTCTCAATCTATTGAGCCCAGGGGGAATGAATTTCCCTTCCCCTGGTTATATTGCTTCCCTTTTTAAGCTGTTCTATAACATAGTTCACATAAAGTTTATGGTCTTAGACCCAGGCTTCCACTGTCATAGCTCACTTGATCCACTCTCCTGCCAAGTGCTGCTACGTGTAAGAAGATTCAGGTTTCTTTCTTTCTCCTTGCTTGTGGGTCCTAGACCCATATTACTCAGCCCTGCTGCATGGGCAGACTTGGTTCATTAGCCTGCCAAGTACTATCACAAGGAAGATACCTCGCTTCTTGATTTGGGTCCCAGGCACCTGTTTCTCTCACTCTTCGATTCAGCCAACCTGGCCCACTCTCTCACCAAGTTCTGCCATGACGAAGATGCTTCGCTTTTTGATGTGAGTCCCAGACCTCAGTTTTTTCCACTCTTCGGTTCGGCCCACTTGGATTACTCTCTCGCTTAGTACTGCCATGAGGAAGATGTCTCGCTTCTCGATATGGGCCCCAGATCCCAGTTTATCTCACTTTCGACCCCCTTGGCTTACTCTTTCACCAAATATCGATATGAGGAAGATGCCTCTGATCTGCTCCTTCTTGATTTGGGTCCCAGGAACCCTCTTCTCAATCCCCCACCATCATTTGCATCAATCCCTTTACCTTCTTGGGCTCTGTAAGAGGATTCAATTCAGCACTACAGCCAAGTCAACGCCTAGTCTAGAATACTGAATGAAAACCCTTATTGATATATCTTTATGTCCAGTTCATGCGTTCTGGATGACTACCCCTATATAACACCCCTCTCTTGGAATCCTCCTGACCCCACTGAGCCAAGAAGTAGTTCTGTTTTGCAAATTAAAAGGTTTATTTGAGAAGTAAAGCAATATATATCTATCACACTTTATAATAAATTAATAATTGAATATCACACTTAATCTGATATGATAAAGATTAACAACGGAGAATCTGGCACTAGCACACTTCTTTACAATCACTAAGGAGTTGACATGAAATGGATAAGATAGCACACTGGTAAATAGGGACAGAAGAATAATGTGGAAGAGAATGTTTTATAGGGTTCAAGGAAATGCAAGGTTGAATGAATGAAATGCAGTATAGAAAATACTCAATATGATTTCAACAAAACAATGTAATCACTTTTCTCTGGCAATTCACCCCCCCTTTTATGCAATGCAAGGAAATGGAAGGAAGCACACAGTTCTCAGAAATGCAATTCAAATGTAATTCAGTTCACCCAGCAACTTAGACTACAGAAGTTGAAAACACAGGCAAAATGCTTTTAAATCTCTCTAGGAGGTTCAGGGTGAGTGAAATCAAGTTAATTTTAGTCCAGGCTCACTTTAGCAATGATTCAGGGATAGTTTTTATGAGGCAAACGATTTTTTTCAGAGGAAAGCAAAAGCAGCTATCTTTTTGCAAGTGGAGAAATTTTCAAATCGCGGCAAAATTCGCGAATGCGCCGGGCGCTATTACAGAGGAACTACAAGGACTATCACTATCGTGTCGGGGTCCTAAGAAAGCCTAGGATCTCAGCTTCCAGATGAAAGTTACTGCAAGTCTCTAGCACAAACGGTCACGCAGATATGAGCGATTGAATAAAGGTCGTTTTTCAGATTGAAATTTTAAAGTTCACAAAGACAAGTGCAGCTTGCAACTAGCAAATCACAGGTGACAGCTTTACAAATGACAGGTGACAGTTAGGAGGCAGTTCTACTTAGATTAAAATAGCTTGGATTATATTATTTTAACTAAGAGATTGGTTCTGCACAGTTTTCTAGGTACTCACACTATATTCTTGAGTGAAATGGGCCACGCCACGGATCTGGTCAGGTTTCAGACTCGCCTCTGGTCTCTGCACTTCACAGTGATCTGGGTCAGCTCTCTCTGGTTCTGCTAACAGGTCAGCTCTACTCTGCTGGTCTGGTCTGGGTCTCTGGTTCTGGATATTTTGAAGTCTCTAGTTTGGCTCTCTGGAGGTTTGATGGAGGCAAGGTATGGATTTTCCCGGCAGAGCTTCCAGCTGCAAATGGATTTGAAAAAGAAGCTATCTGTCCTGTCTGTCTGCTTATATGTGTTTAGAATGTGGGTGTGTTCTAGCATCACTGACCCTACCTCTCTCTCAGCTTCTAATTGGTCAAACTTCCATTTCTCACTTGATTGGGGGAGCTAAGTTGTGTCAGAGTGATGTCATTTTACAGCCTGCAGAAAGTCCACTCCTCCTGTCAACTTGCACACAATCTATATTTGATAACAAAAGACATATTTGCACAGGTAAACATTGGTTTAAAATTACATGCACACATCACATATCACAGGAGATATACCCTGTCCAAACTTTACTCTTCCTGGGGGCTTGCATTCAGAAATGGCACATATTTCACTTTTTAACTGATTTTGCAATTCCGGACATTGACCCAAATTTACACACATGTGCGCAAGGAGTATGGACATTAGTTGATGAAGTGTCAGATTTTTCACATGCACACATTTTGAGTAATATCCTCTTTTCCGCTAAAACCCCCCTGAACATGCCACCGGTTCTAAAAACCTCTTAAAATGTGGGCAGAAAAAGCACAAGAATTATGGTGTCATTTATACAATTTTCACATGTCCGCTCTATGAGTTATTCATCTTTTTCTAAAACCATATTCTGGCTATAGAGGTGTGTCTTTTCATGTCACATGGTACAGAAACCAGTCTTTCCAGTTTCTGGCAAGCTCAGAGACCCTGCCCCTCCCAGCTTCTGCCAAGAGGAAGCTCCATTTACGACTCCCGCCAATAAAACATTTGCCTGAGTCAGGACAGGGCTTTGTTCAATTTCCTGCAGAGCCCAGGTAATTCAATCAGGGAAGTGTCATATCCCTTTTGGTGTGAGCAGCAAAAGGGCAGCTAGGCCTGGGAACACAGCTGTGACTCAAGTTTCACTCCTGATGGGGGTAGTTGCCAGGCAGAATTCAGTTCCTTAAGCCAGGTTTCAGATAAAATGTCACTTTTTGTTTCCCAGTTTAAGTCAAGACAATTTTTTTACATATGCAGCTAGAACGCTGATTCTAAGTTCAAAACTATGACATTTAAACAATTGCAACCTATGTGACACTCAAAGGTCACTCATTTCTCTTAAACATTGAGATTTTTAATGTCTTTCAGTCCAAATATACTTAAACTGCTGAAATCCACAGCTCAGCCAGTCTTGTTATAAACCTTCAAGTCACTTCAGAATATAACTCTACATTGGATCCACCTCTTAAAATGTCTTTCTTTGGCATGTTTTGTGTTTATTTATTCAGTTTTCTACAAAAAGTAAAATCTGGTGTTGTTTTAAAACGCCGGCTTTTGGATAGTGGTGAGTACTGGTACTGCACCCCTTTTTGGGATTTAAGAAAATGAATTCCCAACAGTTATGGGTTTGCTTTTGGCAATCAGCATTGCCACTCCCAATGGTTTCAGACTACTGTGTGGGTAGTCCAATGGTGGTTTTAGGCAGTGTCCTTCTGTGCCCATAACATCGGCAAAATGAGTGGCAGCCTATTCTTCATGCATTTCCCTGTGCATTTTCTGGGAAGCTCTGGCCATCATGATGTTTTCCATGTCAGTACTGCACAGTTTTGAGGTATGGCTCGGATGCATGGGTAAATACATCCCACAGCTCCTGGGCGCTCTGCTGGCCCTCCTTGGGTGCATGTTGTTGCTCATTGGGCTGCGTAGGTGCTTTTCTGCATGCCTGGTTTGGCCCTGTGCCTCTCCTTCTTAACACCGGCTTACACCCTCCAATTCTGCACCGGCCCATACCCGCGCCACTGGTTTCCTCACTTCCTAGAAGCCAGATTACTTTCTTCTTCTCCACATCCTCTTTCCCAAGGGTTGCCCTCCCTCATATGGTCCTCCCACAGATAGCCACCTCCAGTGTCAGAATCAGGTAGCTTCCGCCATTCCATGGACACATGAGGGGAATTTCCCATGGAGGACAAGTGACGAGTTTGCCATATTCGGCAAATGCCCCAAAACCCTTGTATGATTAGAATCTATTTATTTTGGGGTCACTTCATCAAAAGATCACTGATGATATTTTACTGTTTGGAAGTGCTGGTAGTGCATGTTTCCTATGGAAAAAGAAATTCTAAATTCCCTGTCATCCTAATCTGTTTTTTAAATATCTCTGTCTTTCACAGTGCTGAGATATTTTTGTTGATATGTGATTTTTTTCACTAGGCGTCAACCACTGATCTAATATCCCCTAACATACAGTCCCACTCCACAATTCTTGGATAATAAGCAGGCTATTCATGATCAACACTCACATTTATTTAAATAGAAGACAATAAAGGGTGGTCCACTTATTTTATGCAGGGCAAATCACCGCAAGACATCAGATAAACATTAACATGGGATTATTTATCCGATTAAGTTTGGCCTGCCTGTGTCTCAACAGGAGGTTATACATACACATTCATTCTCCACAATGCCAAATAAATATATTCCAGCATTTCCTTTACTAAATAATACAACACAGCCTCTGAGCAGTAATTAATTTGATCACTATAAAGCTAGTTATCAGCCAGTATATTTATTTGTTTATTTATTTACACATTTATAACACACGTTTTAACCCCGGATGAAAACAGGAGCTAGGGTGAAGCTTTCCATTTCCACAAAATCAACTTCGAAATATATATAACAAGTCCAGAACCTTTTGTTTTCTCAAGTATCAAAAACAAGTTATGATACCAGAGAATAGCCACATAGAAAAACAACATTTATGTACACTTATTTACATCAGTTGCCTCCTGTATGAATGTGAGGTTTTGGGTTTCTAGCCTATATGCATTCAATTTAAATGCTGGTTAAAATGAGTTTCATCAAATTCTGCAAGTTTGGGCTACAGAAACAATGTATTTGTATTTTGTGCTAGTATTTATTGAGATTTATAAATCGGTAACGCCAAAGCCAAAGCGCTGTACCATGTTAGTAACAACAAAAACAATGGTACAAATCAAATTTAAAAGGAGTTAAGTTAGAGGAACAGAGTCTAGAGATTAGTAAGAGTAAAATAAAAATGAGCTTTAAGACGAGTAAAAAAAAAGAAGAAGAGGAGGGGACCGACAGGGGAAGTGCATTCTGGTGTTTTGGCTACAGGATCGGAACCAGGAGGAAGCACAAGGGGGTTTCTGGACAGCAGGTAAGACGAGAAAACTCGAGCGAAGAGCTCAGGAAGGAGATTAGAATTAAAGTAAGGATGAGAGGTTGGGGGAGCAAGATCATGTAGACATTTATAAACAACACAGAGGAAGTGAAAGGACAGTAGTGAATTGAAGGGAAGGAGTGAAATAGAGAGAAGGGAAGGTTACTCGGAAGAACAGAATTGGAAAAGGAGACACATGGCTAAGTTATAAATGCATCAGAGAGGGGTAAGATGGGAGTGTGGAAGGCCAACTAGGAGAGTAGAACAATAATCAAGGCGGGAGAAAATAAGGGAAAATATCATGAATTTAGTAGCATGAAAAGAAAGAAATTGGAGAGCTCTTCAGAGATAAAGCAGGTAGAAGTGACAGGTGCAGGAAGTGTTAGAAATGAACTGGGAGAAGGAGAGGGATGAGTCAAAGGTAACCCAGAGGTTGCAAGCCGATCAAGAGAAGGGAAGAAGGGTAGGAGGGAAAAGAAGGCCAGTGGAAGGAGAAGGGGAAGGCGATATGGAAAGGCAGGAAGAGACAAAAGCATAAAGGGAGTCCAGAAATGAGGAAAAAGCAAAGAATATTTTAGAATCATCAGTGTAAAAATGGTTTGAGGTTAAAGGGGTAGATTAAAGATGAAAGGGGGAGAGTATGGTCAGAGAAGAGTAATGAACCAAATACCAATCCTTGGGGTACTCCATAGAGGAGGGGAAGAGAAGAAAAGTGACCAGACCATGACTTAGAATAGTAATGGACTTAAAGATAAGAAGAGAACCATTGAAGAACAAAACCCAGGATGCTAAAAGAGACCAGAGAAGATAGAAGAATAGGGTAATCCACTGTGTTGAAAGAAGCTGAGAGATCTAAGAGTATGCAGAACAAAGACTGTTTATTTTGGCGTGCAGGTGGAGAGAGTTTGAAAAATGTGCAGTTTCTGTAGCATGCGACAGGTGAAAATAAATAGATTGAAATAGGCGAAGAAAACAGTGCTTTCTAGAATTTTAGCTGGAAAGGGTAGTAGAGATATAGGTCTTAAGTTAGAAGGAGTTTAACGGTCAAGAGAGGGTTTTTTGAGAATAAGAATAATCATTGTATATTAGAGGAGACTAGGGAAGGTAAAGTAGAGTGTCAGAGAGAAGTCAGATATGCCAAGAAGGAAGTATAGACACAAGGTATCAGCAGTGAAGGGAAAGGATTGAGAGGAGAGGCTGTAGGATGGGCACAACAGAGTAAGAATGTAGAGTCAAAGTTAAAAAAATAGGAGCGGCAGGGAGGAAAGGAAGAAGGGGAGGAAAGATCAGAGTGAATGTCTGACGATGAGAAAGAGACCTAAGGTTAGGAAATTTTAGTAGTAAAATGCTCAGAAAAGTCCGTTGAAGAAAGGGGAGTGGAGACGGGTCAGCCAGGCGAGGAGAAATTATGTGATTTATTTGCTGAAAAGATGAAAAGGTCGGTAGAAGGGGAAAAGCTGAGCTCAGAAAAATTGTGGTTTTAGCAGAGAGTAGAAGAGAGTTGTAAGATGAATGAACTGCCCTACAAGTGTGATTTATTCCACCGATGCTCAGCCTTCCAGAGGGAAGATCGAATGGAGCAAAGGGAAGGGGTTAGCCAAAGCTGGGGAGGTTTGTGATATGGAGTAAATAGATAGTATGGGTAATAGGAGTCAAGTGCTGACTGAATATTAGAATGATGATTAGATGCAGCTGCATCTGCAGAAAGGGTAGAGGAGCACTAGAGAGTTGGCAAGGAGGAGAAAAGTGAGGAAAGAATAAAGGAACAGTTAAAAGAGAGAAAATTGTGTTGGTGAAAGGAAGTTTTAGGAGAAGGGAGTTTAGAAGAAGAAGGTAGAGAGGGTGGAAGTAAGTAATAAATGATCAGAGGAATGCAAAGGGTGAGATGCCACTGAAGTATTAGCATGGAAGGATGAGAAATGTAAGCTGAGGGATCAACCAGAGATAGGGATGGAGTGGTGTCTGAAGGTATAGATAATATGATTCAATTAGGGGTAGGAAACAAGAGGATGCATGTGTATTAATGAGATGAAAATAAAAGACGCTGAGGAAAATAAAAGAAAGGTAGAAAGAGGGCTAGGTGGATGGTAGAGAGTAAGAAAAGAGTGTGGAAGAGGATGAAAGAAAGTGGAGAAGTTACATTCAATAGAAGGAACATGGGGAGGAAAAGAGGTAAAGGGGCATGAGAACATGAAGAATGAAGAGGATGCCTACACCAACATCAATTCTAAAAATTTAGAATGCACAGGATCTTGGTTCACTCATCTAGTATGGGAACATTATTTTTTGATTTTCTAATACAAGGATGAGTACTCCTCCTACTTCACTTTGCAAATTGGGTTCCTCTTTCTGAATGTCAAGAAAGGAGGATATATGTACATTAATATAATTTTATTTCTATGGCTTGTACAGGTTGCAAATTATCAAGCTATTCTGTAATGAAACTAGGAAGAATGGACACTGATTCACAGCTCAAAATAGCACAGGATTTATTTGAACTATCACTTGCAAAATGCTAACTTGTCAGTACTGGAACATTTTCATTGTTTTATACAGCACCCATTTTACAGAGAATGCTTTTTTGTACAGACTTCAATGTAATCTCCCTCAGCTTTAGTACAATGAAAGTAGGCTATAAATCACTGTAGCAAACCACAATATCCTATTCTCGCATTCTGATTGATCAATTTATTAGGGCCTGCACTCAGTGTGTAGAGCATGCTACATTTTAAACAAGCAGTCAAATCTCACTTGGCTTTAAAAATGGTGAATAAGCACTGTTGTGTTTCTCATGAAATCTCAAGATATTCTATATAGAATGTGTGTCCCTAGTGGACATCACCTTGCCAATCACTCCCACTCCAGGGACTTAGCAGGGAAATTATTCTAGGAGAATATTTCATTCCATTTGGGGAATCTTTTTACTCACTTTAAAATATTAATTAAGGCGAGGAGTCAGAATGGACCCTCATGCATTCTTAAAAGAACTCCCAGTCCTTGGAAAGCAAATCTGGGTAATATTCTCCTCATGGGTAGAGTCCAATTCTACATTTAGAATTCACACGCGAAAAGGCCCTGTGTGAGTGGGGTATGTGTATTACTGGGGTTCGCGGGAAGTTTCACACGTGATTGGCCCTGTGCGAGTGCGGTGCATGTATTACTGGGGTTTGCGGGTAGTTTCACAAGCGAAAGTGCCCTGTGCAAGTGGAGTACGTGTATTACTGGGGTTCGTGGGAAGTTTCACATGCGATTGGCCCTGTGCGAGTGGGGTACGTGTATTACTGGGGTTCGCGGGTAGTTTCACACAGAAAGGGCGCTGTGCGAGTGGGGTACCACTTGTGTGTAGAAGAACACGTAGCCAACACCCACCCGCTGTGAAGTAATAGTGTGTGAACCCCAACGGCTGGAAAACACACGCCCGCACCCACAAAAAGCACATACAGAGCAATGGAAAGCCACGTGGGATCTTCAACCCGTGCCAGGGCAACGTCTGTGCGCGATACGTCACAGACGCATTTGCGCACTAAGGGCCTTTGGTCCAATGAAATCGTGTACGTGTGCTGACGCGCTTACGCGCTAAGGGCCTTTCCTCGGATTTCACACTGACGTGCACTTTTTTTCACGTGCCAATTTACTCCGTATCAAGCTGGCCATGCGTACACACACGGAAGACCATGCTCCTGCCCTGAAGGCCATTTTCCTGCCCCCCAGAACCCGAGCACGCTCCCACCTGCCATCTGCTGCTGCCTGACTGCCTGCTGCCCACGTGCCCTGCTATTTGGTGCCTGCACATCAGCCAGGGTTCCAGTTGCTGTGTCCACCCCTGCTGGAACAGAAGACTCCCGACTGGATACCATCGCTCCACAGCCCAGCCCCAGGACCCAGTTGCCCACCCACGTCTGCCTCGGGGGTCGCCATGTCGGGGCAGACACCATCTGAGACGACTGGTGACCCCCAGCCAGAGAGGCAGATTGCCACCAGCTTCAGTGTGAAGGATGTTGGTGTCCTTGTGGAGCATGTCCTGGGGCATTATGATGCCCTCTTTGGAACATCACGCACCAACAAGGAAGGACGGGAGAGGATCTGGGACGACGTAGTGGTTGCCATCAACGCGGAGGGGGTGGCAACCCGCGACATCAAGCACATCAAGAAGCGCTGGGAGGACTTCAGGTCCAGGACCCTCCAATAGGCCCGGCGCCTCGCGGAGGGGGGCCGGGTCAGCATGAATGACATCCAGATGAGGGTCCTGGAACACGTATGCCTAGCGCTCCACGCCCAGATCCTTCAGAGGAAGACCCGTCTGGAGTTGAGCGGTAAGTGGCCAAGCATTGGTGTGCGAGACAGGGCATGTTGCAGTGTGCTGGTAGTCTGATACTTGCCTGTATGTGTGACATGGGCCATGTATGGATGTGTGTGTGCAGGGACATCATGGTCATGCATGTGAGACCAGTAATGTGCGAACCACATGGTTGGTGCATGAGTTCCAATGCTACATGGGGAGCTGTATGGCAAATGCACACATGAAAGCATGCCAGTGTCTGTTCTTGCACATGGTGAGGGATTTGTGCTGCTGTCATGTACATGTATGGTGCACATGTGTGTGTGTCTGAGAAGTGTGTCTGTGACTTCGATACGCCATGGATTCATGACACATGTCTGTGATGATATGTAGATTCACTCATGCAGTGCGGTCACCATTGTATGCACTGTGTCTATCCACTGTGTCTGTGGTGTACAAGGCATGATGCATGACCCTCCGGTGATGTGTGTGCCTGGGATCAGTGTGAGCCAGGATCCATGTGAGTTTGAAGGCAATATTTTGATTAATAGAGGCCCTTGTACATGGATGCTGATGTTGATTGCAGGCACCATGCCTGTTCATGCATGTGTGTTGCGTGCATTCACCCATGTGTTGTGGAGGGACAGGATGGAAGTGACGTTAGACACTGCCACTCATGTGTTATTGTTTCCTGTCTAGGGGAATATTGTACTGTACCCTGATGCTTGTGTACTATGTCTCCCTCTACGCAGCGTCAAGTGAAGAAGAGGGCGGAGACGGCGCTGTGGAGCCAAGCGGCAGGGATGCCTCCACTGGGCGGCGACGCAAGGCCCAGCCACCCTCCCAGGACTTGCCATCATCCGGGAGCGAGGGGGCTGGTGCCGTGTCTGCCACTATGGATGTGGAGGAAGGGCCGGGTGAGCCCCCACAGGGGCTTGCAATGGCGGAAGACGGTACGGAGACATCCAGGTTGGTGATCTCCACAGAGGAGGAGGAGCCCGCTACTGAGCCACACATGGGGCCTGGCGGGGGTAGTACCACTTTTGCAAGTGGTGCAGTCCAGGGCCAGGGTCAGGAGGCAGCACAGGTCACCGCGGAGGGGCCTGTGCATGTCCCTGTCCTTGACCCTGTGACTGCACCACCATGCACCAGCAGGGAGGCCCCGTCCCAGGCCCGTCCGCAGGTAGGTGAGAGTGCCATGTTATCTGCCTCTCCACTACCTGCGGACGAGGGGTCCCATGAATGTATGGGCTCCGTCCTGATTGGTGTTGCGTTGCGCACGCGTGACTTTCGTGATGACGTGCGTTCTTCCTGGGCAGAGAACCCACGCCATCACGAAGAGCAGCGTCGCGACATGGCACTGTTGGGAGGGGCCCTGGTTGGTGGGTTCCTACATGTGACGTGCAGTCTGGCGGACCTCTCCTCCTCTGTGGAGACTATGCGCCAGTCATTCTCCCTGCCGTTTTCCGGCCCAGATTCCACCAGGCCCCCCTGTGGACCTGGCCTGACCAACACAGCCAGCTTGGTGGAGATCCCATCCCTGCCACAGTCGGTCGTAGGCGGTCCAGCAGGGATGGACACCACAACTGGAGACCAGCTGATGGAGGATGTGCATGCATCATCGGACAGGGCACATGGACAGCAGCAGCAGGAGCAGGCTCTAAGTGGGAGCAATAATGGCTCGGGCCATCGACATCAGGGGGGCAGGCATCGGCCAGAGGGCAGGAGGACCCTGGAATGGATGTGTCTTCCGTGTGGCTGTGGTTGGGCCCGCGCATAGATGCGGAGCGGTGGTGGGCTGAAGGGGCGCGGCTCACCATGGTCAGTGCGGAGTTCTCCATGCGTCGGGTATTGAGGCGGGCAGAGTGCCTCGAGGCGACTCGTAGGGAGTTGTAACAGGCCATGAGTGCCTCCCTGCAAGACCTCGGGGCCAGGGCAGAGGCCCGCCTCCGGGTCATCGACATGGAGTTCGATGATGCCCTGGCCCGGGACACCACAGAGTGAGCCGCAGGACTTGCCCGCCGCCATTGTATATAGTTAGAGTGTGTTAGGTTTTCTTTCCTTTTCTTTTTTATTTTGGTTGCGCTTGGACAATGCACCACGTTTTTGTATATAGTTTTTTATTAGGTAGTACTTTTGGTAGGTTTAATTTCATCAGTTGGGCTCATGGACCCTGGATTGTCCATTTGTACATAGTTCACCATTGGATTATTCTCATTTTTTTTTATTTTCCCCATGGAGCAATGGATTTCACTTTCTTTTTTCCCTTGGATTTGCTTTGTTGGACTGTGACTTTGGACACCATTTCTTTTGGATTTCTTTGGATTATGATTTCTTGTTTTTTATTCTTTTACGGACATGCAGCATTTCTTTAATTATTCCCATTGTTGTATGTTTTCTTTTAATTACATTCATGTTGTGTTTAAACATTTTTTTCTTCATACTTCGATGTGTGGTATTATCTCATTGGTTTCATGCATGTCATGATATGGGTTTTCACATTCACTTGCACCCATTGTGTGTGTGTGTGTGACGGACATGTGTTCATTTACAAACTTGCCTTTGGGGTTGTATCATGTAATTGCCTTTTCTATGTGGGTTGATGCAATACTTGGTTGGGTCTTTGGGCTGGGAAGGCTGGCCATAAGGGCCATGATTGAGGATCGTCATGACCTGCGGGCAGGGGGACATGAGTGGGACATGAGTGGGGGCCTGCAGGCAGGTGCCCCACACTGCTGGGGGGTAGGGGTGCAGGGGACATGAGTGGGGGCCCTCTGCCAGGTGCCCCGCACTGCTGGGGGGTGGAGGTGCAGGGGTACATGAGTGGGGGCCTGCTGGCAGGTGCCCCGCAATGCTAGAGGGTGGGTGTGCAGGGGGACATGAGTGGGACATGAGTGGGGGCCTGCTGGCAGGTGCCCCGCACTGCTGGGGGGTGGGGGTGCAGGGGGACATGAGTGGGGGCCTGCTGGCAGGTGCCCCACACTGCTGGGGGGTGGGGGTGCAGGGGACATGAGTGGGAGCCTGCTGGCAGGTGCCCTGCACTGCTGGGGGGTGGGGGTGCAGGCAGACATGAGTGGGACATGAGTGGGGGCCTGCTGGCAGGTGCCCCGCACTGCTGGGGGGTGGGGTGCAGGGGGACATATGTGCGGGCCTGCTGGCAGGTGCCCTGCACTGCTGGGGGGTGGGGGTGCAGGGGGACATGAGTGGGGGCCTGCTGGCAGGTGACCCGTACTGCTGAGGGGTGGGGGTGCAGGGGGACTTGAGTGGGAGCCTGCTGGCAGGTGCCCTGCACTGCTGGGGGGTGGGGGTGCAGGCAGACATGAGTGGGACATGAGTGGGGGCCTGCTGGCAGGTGCCCCGCACTGCTGGGGGGTGGGGGTGCAGGGGGACATGAGTGGGACATGAGTGGGGGCCTGCTGGCAGGTGCCCCGCACTGCTGGGGGGTGGGGGTGCAGGGGGACATGAGTTGGTGATCAGTAGTGCAAGCTGACATGTGGCTTGGCAGGGGGGCATGCCCATGGTGGATGGGCTGCCTGTGGGACATGAGCAGGGGTGCAGGGTAGTCCCCTGTGGTGTGGGTTGCCTGCAGGGCCCATGGAGGGTGTAGAGGGAACACCTGGGAAGACCCACACTGCCAATTCACATGTAGGACTCCCCGTGCACCACCGAAATACACGTACCCTGCTCATCGCGTGTGAGACTTCATGCGAACCCTAGTTATACACGTACCCGCTCGCACAGGGCCAATCGCGTGTGAAACTTCCTGCGAACCCCAGTAATACACGTACCCCACTCGCACAGGGCCAATCGCGTGTGAAACGTCCCATGAACCCCAGTAATACACGTACCCCACTCGCACAGGGCCAATCGCATGTGAAACTTCCCGCGAACCCCAGTAATACACCTACCCCACTCGCACAGGGCCAATCACATGTGAAACTTCCCGCGAACCCCATTAATACACATACCCCACTCGCACAGGGCCAATCGCGTGTGAAACTTCCCGCAAACCCTAGTAATACATGTACCCCACTCGCACAGGACCAATCGCGTGTGAAACTTCCCACGAACCCCAATAATACACGTACCCCACTCGCACAGGGCCAATCACGTGTGAAACTTCCCGCGAACCCCAGTGATACACGTAGCCCACTTGCACAGGCCCTTTTGTGTGTGAAACTTCCCGCGAACCCTAGTAATACACGTACCCCACTCGCACAGGACCAATCGCGTGTGAAACTTCCCACGAACCCCAATAATACACGTACCCCACTCGCACAGGGCCAATCACGTGTGAAACTTCCCGCGAACCCCAGTGATACACGTAGCCCACTTGCACAGGCCCTTTTGTGTGTGAAACTTCCCGCAAACCCCAGTAATACACATACCCCACTCGCACAGGGCAAATCGCGTGTGAAACTTCCTGCAAACCCCAGTAATACATGTTCCCTGCTTGCCGTGCTGGTACAGGGTTAGCGCAGCCCTTTGCACTGGATTGGGGATTTTGATGGCTTTTCCCTGTGCGAGGGGCGTTCTTGCAGGCTTAACTGGCGCTGCTGCAGGGTCGCTGCACCACTGTGTGCAACGGCTGGTTTTGTTAGCTAAAATCCATGAATATGCTGTGCGTGGAAATGGATTTTAGCGCACGTGGCTGGCGCAGAGATTCGCATGCGCACACTGTGCGCCAGCTGCGTGCGCCACTTGTGCGCTAAATTCTATGAACTACCCCCTTAATGTCTAGGTTCAGCACTTATCCCTTTGGAACAGTTGATATCCAATATGTACAGCTTTTGATTAAAGCATCAGCTCTCCATATTCCCTTTGTGTTCTTGCTTTATAATTGGAATTATTCCCACAGTACATCATTGATTATGTCACAATTTTTGATTGCTCAAGTTCTTCCATTGGTTTATTTAGCAGGCTATACTACCACCATAACATTCCCCTCAATCTCTATTGAATGTTTATGTGTGAATATGAAACAGGTGGGGTAGATTTGCTCAGAGAAATATTGAATTTTAAGTCAGGTTTTCTTTTATACATAATCAAAGCAACATGATACAATACAATAATAGTTTTATAATTAATAAAATACTTGTTTTCATGACAATAATGTCTAATAATACTACAAATAATGTGTTTGCATGTATTGGATAGATGATACAGTCAAAGCCCACCTTTCTGTTTCATCCTGCTTTGTACCATTGCAGAGTTATCTTAAAAAGCATTTTGGTATGGCTTTAAATAATGCTACATTTACATTATGCCCTTTATCTAAACTGTGAGCATGGGACTTGTGTTCAACGCAATGACTCATGTGAGAAACACTTTGCAATGTCTTCAGTCAATGATTGATTTGAGTAATATGAATGGTTTCCTTTGTTTTATTTTCCATTAGTTCCACCATATGGCTGACTTCATGAAGAGACAGGGTCATAATTTGACATGCTAAGAGCAATGAGGTGTCTTTGAACCGCAGGCCTTAGGAGAACAGGCTGGGTTGTGATGGGAGAAATTTGGATTCTTATCAGCTAGAACACATATTACAGCCTCTTCTGGTATTTATATTTTATTTATAACAATCTCTTCGCCTTATATCAACTTGCAAGCATGGGGACCACTCGTTAACTTGGAGGGTCTGTTCAACATGGTCTTTTGCTCTCATGTGAGCCTAGTGGGTTTTCATGGCAACAGACAAACAAATCGTGTTCACTGCAGATGGCCCATGTAAACCTCTTGGGAAGCATCAACCACCACAGCAAGGGCACCTTGAACAAGAATTTAACCTAAACTCAGATTATCAAGAACACATCAGCACATGAATTGTTCTAAGCCATCTGAGAAAACCATCAATAGCTATATATTTATGCAATAATTTATTCGCTATTTCAAGATGTTGCATGTGCAAATCCTTGTATAATTACTGTCGATCCTTACACGCATTTATAAATAAGTCACTGTTATGTCATTTGTAGATACATATTTTTTTAAGGTTTTACTTGCTTGCTAAAAAATGAAATACACATTTAAAAAATACGGCTACATTGCTAATCAATGTTGAAAGTTGTATTTATATAAGAAATGTCCATCATATGTTTGTAATATTTACAATTTTTCAGATTTGAGTTTGTGGTCTTAGGTTGCATGCTTGCTTTTCGGTTTGGTAAGGTTCCTTCTGTGTTTCAAACTCTGTGCCATTTGTCCGGTGTAGTCAAACTTGGAAACAAAGACATCTCTGCATTATGTTCCTCATTATCTGGCAGCGAAGAACAATATGAATTAAGTGATGCTTTATTTTTGCCCCTTTTCACTTCCGTTTGAGACAGTTTCCATGTATCTCTGTTTGTTTCTATATAATATGTTGATTTATAAATTCTCTGTCATGCTATGATTATACATTTCAAAATATGCCCTGGGTTAAGTTTATTTTGCTATAATGTACACACGTTGCACTCTGTGTGGAATTCTATGCATACTACATAGCACATACAGCATATAGAAAGGTAGAAACAGGTTAAATGCTATTATTCAAATATAATTTCACTTGGCTTCGAATACAGTAAAGGAGGACATATTTCACACTAAGATGTTACAATATTGTCTTCAACCAATTTGTGATGATCAGGAATATTCTATTCCACTTCTTATGGTGATATTTCAGCCACAGGGTGCTATGCGTAGGAACATTATATGTGTTCTCCAATAAATCAGATTTCACTTGGCTCCCTAACAGTAGCACCTTAGAGGATTCTTATGCGCAGAATGGGATTACCTTAATAGACAATCTTGGACCCAAATGACCGGACAGACTCAAAGATTATAGCAAAATACTACTTTATCATCAGCGCAATAAAGTAGGGAAATCAACCAAACAACAAACAGTAGTTCACACACTCTAAGTACACAAAGGCTTCATACCTCGATCGGCATCAGCTATGACATCATC
This sequence comes from Ambystoma mexicanum, assembly GCF_040938575.1. Taxonomy (NCBI): domain Eukaryota; kingdom Metazoa; phylum Chordata; class Amphibia; order Caudata; family Ambystomatidae; genus Ambystoma; species Ambystoma mexicanum. The sequence continues at coordinate 1,105,999,297 of NC_090933.1, read as the reverse complement.
CTGGCATTATGTGGCAAATAATAAAACCTATTGGACGGATGGATTGGTTAGGGGAACATATCTACTTATAGCCTCTAAAAGTATTAGTAACAACATTGATATGATATGATATTATCTGATATGATAGGTTATTCATAACGCGCTTTATATCTAGAGGTTTCTAAGCATGGACCCGGGGATCGAACCTGTGTTGCTCTTCCAAGGCGAGCATGTTGCCGCTGAGCTATCCTCCGAGGCTGCTCCTCATCTGGTAGGCATGCCTTGAATTACCCTCTAACTATGTATAATACAGATTATAGCAGGATAACAGCAGCAGATTGGCCCCTGCAACATTGTATGCTCACCATTGCATAGGCCCTCATGATAGGTTGGCTTATTCTCCTAACCTTGGACACTCAGCTCACTAGCAGCCCATAAGCAAAATGAAATCCAGGTGCAGAGAACAACGTCAGACTACTGCCCACTTGCCCAATTAGTCTACCATCTCTCATCAGCCAAGCCTCCAGCCAATGCTTCTCCTTTGTACGTGACCTTGCTGGATGTTCTCTTCTCTAGAACCGCAAGGGGATTTAAGGTACATTGTAATCTTTGTGCGAAGCTTGTGAATAGGCCTTGTTTTCTTGTCTTGCGCCATGTGTGTAGAGACTAGGTTTTTGTCCATTTCACTTTCTATTCAGTGCTATTTGATTCAATTATGTCAGGTGTCAATAGAGTCTTTGGCCTCTGGAGACTTGGTTGCTCTGTCTCACTTATGCATTTCTGCATCTTTAATGATAACTACTTAGCATTCACAAATGTTTGCTCATTTATTTAATCTAAGAGAAATATGTCCTGCATGCATTGCTTATCCTCGCTGAATCCCTTTGTACCCTTCTGTTGCTTCTTGCTGCAGCATCCTTGATCTCTGGCCAACAGCTATTCTTTGTTCACACACAAATGTGTATTTCCAGCATCTCTCAGCTCTGCAGTCCTGGTCTCTCTCCTTCGAATTCTTCACATACTTTTATTCAGAGCCGCTTTACCCGTGTTATATTTTCTACTGCAGCAAGCTTCTATGTGACTCATCTATCTGCTATTTCTGCGTATATACATTTACTTCACATTGGATTACATGTCTTCTTTATATATACGTCTTTTTCTCACTTGTTTGTAGGCTTACTCTTGTTTCTTCAGTTATATCTTCCTTCTTTAAGTATTCTTATATTGTTTTGGTGCATCATCATGTTTTCTCCTTATGACATCACTTTGCACCTGTCAGATTTTCTTTACAGCTATTCAATATTCAGTGGTATCTGAAAATCTCCTGCTACCATCTCAGTTTGCGTGTACATTTGGTGTGGTTGTCTGTGTGCATAACGTCTCTCATACATCAAATGCACTATATTAATAATACTTCATGTCATGAACAGTGTCTTCTTCTTCTTCTTCTTCTTCTTCTTCTTCTTCTTCTTCTTCTTCTTCTTCTTCTTCTTCTTCTTCTTCTTCTTCTTCTTCTTCTTCTCCTTCTTCTTCTTCATCTTCTTCCATTTGGTCAGGGGTATGGGGGTGGGTTATTTCAATGACATAAACATCTGCTCCTCTGCACCTAGGTCCACACACCATTGCCTACATGAGACTGGGTGATATGATCCCCACTGTTTACTCCTCTGGTTGCTTCACAAATTGCCCACCTTCCCCCTACCCTGTTGTTATCTCCCCTCTCTATTGTTTCTCTGCTCCCCTTACCATGTTCTTCCATCTGGGTTTGTAAATATATAATAATAATAATAATAATAATAATAATAATAATAATAATAATAATAATAAGTAGTGAGACAACAACATTCCATTTCACACTAAAATGTTAAAGCATTCTATTTGGAGTGAGGTGAATGGCACTCCCTCCCAATCCACCCACTCCTTTGGCTAATGATGCAAATAGTTGTAGAGGGCATTTCTCTAATTGCACTGAAGAATTTTCTTCTCACATTTAATAATAATTTAAGGCACAGAGCAAGCAAGAACCCTCATGAGTTCCCAGGGAATTCCCAGACAATTTCCAGTAAGCCAAGCCACTTCTGGTCTCTTTCTCCCTCTAGTAAACCAGGTCTCCTGCAGGGAAACTCTCCTTCAGTCTTACTCATGGATAAAGCCCCTCACATCCAATTCTTACCCAGGCTCAGCACTCATCAATTTGGAACATTGATTTGGCAGCTTTTCAAAATAATGTCTCTCTCTCTCTCTCTCTCTCTCTCTCTCTCTCTCTCTCTCTCTCTCTCCCTCTCCCTCTCTCTCTCTTTCTATCTCTCTCTCATGCCCTGTTTGTTTATAGCTATATAACAGGCAATATTCCGGCACTATGTCATGGTGATAAAGCACGACACAGAATCATACTTTATTTCATATTTTATTCGAGCAAAATGATACATCAAATACATATAGATTTCTGGACTCCTACAATCCCCACACATTCTAGAGACACCCAACATATGTATGTGTGATGAAATATGATTGAATTATGTCTATGTATGATTTTATTCATTGTGAACCCATAACATAATATCATGCTTGGTCTCATTTTGTAGAGGATAATCTAACGGTGTCACCTTTGTGTTTTGATTGTGAACATCATGGTTGGTATGTTATGGCTGAAATAGTTTTAATGCACCAATATGCTGATTCAAATTTTCCATTTTATTTCTTGTTTGTGTCAGCACAGTACACCATGTGAGGCCCATTTGAGAAACCTTCAGTCAATGATTGATACAAATAGCTGACAGGCCTCTTTTCTTGGCGCTCCCATTACTTCCACAGGTAGTAGATATTATTAATGAACTAATGCCAAACAGTGAAATCTTGAACTGCATTTCAGCTTTTGAAGCACTTGACCTCGAATACAGAGCCTTATATCATGTGGTCAGTTTAGATTTTATCGCTTTAAGGAACCAATTATCAGGTCATAAAGTTATGTAGATATGTATCTTTCTAAAAATATTGCTCTTGAGATAAGCTCAAACATGTGGCGAATCCCATCACTCAGAGGCCCTGAAAAGATGGGCCTTTTTTAATATGGCATGTAATGGTTTTCTTTGACAGCTAATACAATAGGTCTGTTTTCTCCAGACAGCCAAGCCAATCTCCTGGGATTCAATAAACCCTACCACCATGAATAGTATATGCAGGTCGCAACATAAATATTCTTGTTTTAAGGTGCCCAGAAAGTATCAGCAAAAATAGCAAAGCAGGAGTCACATTAGAGCACCAGTTTGACCATGCAGGTTAGAACAGTTATATATTCGCTATGTTAAAGTCTCATATACAACTATAACACTTAGTGAATTTACAATAGGTTTCCACTTGCATTTACAAGAACACTTTCATATTTAAAATTATATACATGTTCTGAATGAAATGCAGTGCAACTCTGCTAACTTCACACAATATGATGCTTCATTTGAAAGTACAAGTCACACGTAAATTTGCAGGTGATTATATTAAACTGCCTTTAAACGCTTGGCAATGTCCTACAGGTAATATAAGAAATGGATTTTCCATGCCTTTCTAGTAAGATACCATGTGTATGCTGAAAGTCACATTATGTAAACCGGAAAGGGTATTTCAGCATCCTTGCTGTCACATTAATGTTGGTCACACCCAAACCTTGGACTCAAGTCCATTTTTTGCTGTGCAGTGCAAAAGAATGTACAATTTGTAGAAAAATCTGAATAAATGATCTGGTACTGTCTCTCAGGTGAGAATTGAACTACTTGCATTCTACAGGTTCACATTTTCCTGATATCTTAAGAAAAAGATACAACGTTTGAAGCACATAGGCACCATTATGGCACTTCTTGCTTTTTACATCTTTTGTTGATTAACATTGCTAAGGCAAATCCTCCAGTTTAACCCCGCGCACACAGTATACAATTCTACCCCACAATTCTGGGACAACAATAAATAGGCTGTGTTATGAATTAAAATGGTATTTTCTTAAATATATCACTTTAAAGGTGATTCCTAAATGTATGCTTATGAAGTCACCAAAATAAAATATGAAAACATTCATAACTGCTTCACAGAATAAAGAATCGGCCTGCTTGTGTCAAACTTACTAAATATAAACCCTACATTCAGTCACACCATTAATTCACTACTTATATACATTCCACTAGAAATATGTTCCCATGAACCATACAGTGGGCCTCATTACAGGTCTGGCAGTAACCGTGCTGGTGCTACTGGTGTGTTTTTCCGCCAGACCCGTAAAAAATTACTGGCACCTGACTTTCCGGTGGCACCAGGCTATTCCAAGTCTGGCAGCCGGGTAGTCAGCCACCAGCAATTTCGTTAATCCCCATTGGGAATGGGGACACAGAAGCACTGGCACTTTTGTTAACAGTGCTGGGCATCTGTGACTGTTTTGCCTGCCGTGACCACTGTGCCTGGCAGTGTCAGACCTGTCGGGCACAGCGGCTCTGTCAGGCAAACCCATAGTTTGCCAGTCCGTAAACATTGGTGCCGGTTACACTGGTGCAAGTAAGTTTACCGGCACCGTTGTTTACGGACCTGCAAACTTAGAATGAGGTCCAGTGTGTTTGGTTTCTCGCCTATGCATGTACATTGAATTCTATTATGTACTGTGTTATCAATTTAGAATGCACAGAAATGTGTTTATCTACTCTATGCATCCTTCCCATATTCTGGCTTTCTGAGAAAAAAACAACTATTCCCACCAATCCTCTTTTTTGGTGTATTTAGTTAAGGGTTCTAGCACTTCAACAAAAGATCATTGGTGAAATTGTAGCGTTCATTTGGAAGTGCATCTTTTATATGCACTTGGAAGTGATACACCAAAGCCCGCTTTCATTTCCAATCTGTCTTTTTAAATATCTATGATTTTCACAACTCACAAATTAGCAATCCTCTGTTATGTTATGGAGAGTTGGCCACTGGTCCACATCCCCAGCTATTGACTAAACCAATGTAAATGCACATGCTTTCATACAATTTAGTTTGGTTGAAAGGGACTGTGCCTCTTGTACAGAAATGCTATTGGGATCCATTTTAAGTTAACCTTCCCTTGGCTTCGATTATGCTCAGAAAACAGGATATTAGTCACACTAGCAAACTACAATATCCAATTTGGTTTCTGTTTATAATCTTTTATCAGGCTCGGCAGACAATACAATGAAAAATGCAATGTTTTCTACAAGAAATCAAATCTCACTCACTTTAAGTATAGCGAGAATGCACTGTTGTATTTCACAATAAAATGTAAAAATATTTTATGTTGAATGAGCCCAGTCCCATAGTTGCATTTGCCTCTTCAGGCCTCCCACTTCTGGACAACATGGTTCAAGGAGATCTATGTCTAATTACATTGAGGTAATCTTTATACTCACATTTGAATTGTTCTTTATAGCACAGAGCCAACATAGACCAACATGTGTTCACAAGGAATTCACAGTCAGCTGACCCCTTGTGGTCTCTTTCTTCCTTTTCCATAAAATGTGCTCTGCCTCAGGTAAATCTGCTTCAGGCTTCCTAATGGACAAGGCCCTTTCAGCTCCAGATATGATCAAAGATCAGCACTCTTTCAGGTGTAACAGGCGTTCCCCTTTTGGCAGCTTTCAAAGATCGGTACACCATGTCAGAGCTTTTCTGGAATGCATTTGTATGTATTTATAAAGAATATTGTCTTAAATTTAGGTGAGACCATCGGATTACCCACAGACCTTGCACAAATGGACTTTGTTATAGAAATATTAATGGGGTCCTTTGACAGCTTTTAATTGTATCGGTCTGTTTTGTCATGATCTGAGCTATCCTTGGGGCCCTAAAACGAACCCACAACAAGGCTTAGTTGAACACAATTTACCTTGTTGCCATGTTCTCTGCAAAAGCAGCATGAAGAAGGACACCTTAGAAAATCAATGATGTCCTGCTCATGGTTGATTGTATGAGGTATAAAACATTCTTCATAAATACTTTAGATTGGTTTTTCTGTTTTGTGTTCAACAAATCTTGAATGAGAATCATATTGCAAATTAAAGACTGCATTTTATTTCCTTCCTTTATATTTAAAGACATAGGCTCTCCATTCAAAATACATAATTTAAACATATAAAAGTACATTGTTTCTTTTTCAAGTATAGTTACGTTTGCACTACCATTCAATAATGCAAACTATGTTTTCTTCTAGGCTTATCAACATTCCTCCAATATGGATTCTTGCAATGAATGTGTTAAAGTTTTAATATGCATTTTCTTTTCTTCATGTTTAGCATGGAACATCAATATAAAGTTAATTCTAATGCAGGCCTTGCACCTGAGATGTTTTTATGTTGCTGATGTAGTTCAAAAGAATGTTCCTGGTGTGTGAGAAATCCACGCCATTTGTTGGGTGCTATTCCTCAGGTCAGCATGTAACTACAATACATCCCCCGGGTGCACCCTTTGGGCGATCATCTGAAGAAAACCAGAAGCCATGAATGAAGAAAGGCCTTGTTCTTGCACCTCTCACTTAAGATTCAGGTAGTCTTCATGTACCTTCAGGAAGTCTGTTTTATTTTCCCTATTCACTTTAGAATCAAGCATCCTTAAGTGTTATTATTGTCTTTTACGTGTGTGTGGGTATGATGTTGTATATTATAGATGAGTGAGATTTCATGTAGCTTGTGGTAGAACATGATATGAAGATCCAATGCTTGATGTGTGTGAAGATTGATGATGTCTTCCGCTGTATGTTAGGAAATTTGACAGCTCGTATGGTTCATGAGTGTGGGTCATGCACCTCATCTCCATTTAGGTATGGTCAATCTGTGATGCTGCTTTTGGGATTTAGATGGATGAATGTGTGTGTGCACATTCAGCAGATATAAAGCAGTGTTGTGCATGAGTGGTGTTCTTTGCCAGACTGGCGTGTTAGATAGCTGTGGATTCAGCTTGTATGGGGATACTGTGTGGTGGATTGTATCTTGTGTCTTTATCTATGGCATTCCAGTAATTGGAAAGGTAAAGAGTCTGCTATCTGCTACATGGGAATAAATAAGAGGAGCAGTAGTTAAGACGTGGGTGTTTGAATAGGTAGGTTTGGTGTCTTTGGGAGGTGTATTGGTTAAATAGAATGTTCTGAATGTTATGCCTGCAAGCCTCTCAGAGCCCTTGTATGTGGTGAAACAGTTGTTCTCCTGGAAGCATGCACAATCTGATATGCTTTTTGGGATCTGGGAGGGGAGATAGCAGTGCACGGTATACAATGTTCCACCTAGTGAAGCCCTGCAGTTTAATGTAGATGTAGTCTGATTTGTTTTAATAGTGGTTGTAAAGGTTTATGAGGACATGTTGTGTGCAGTGAAATAGTTCTGAAATAGGGTTGGCGAGGTTGAGTTTGTGAGTATAGCGTGGACAATAGGTTGTTTATTTTCTTCAAAATTGGAGAATATTGAATTAAAAGGGATGGTGTATGTGTGGGTTGCTGAGTGACTAAACTCTTAATGTGAAATATGAAATGATGCTAGGGGAGGTGCCCTCTTTGACAGTGTGTGTGGTGGGGGTGGTGACTGTGGGCATAACTTCAATTACTAGGATCTTTACTGTGAATGAGGGAATCAGAATGGAGGAAATCAATGAGTTCAAAGAGTGCTTCATCAGGTTAATTATTGCCAGGGGTGATATATGTTTCTTGGTTCATGATACATGCTGTAATGCGTCTACTTGATGTGTTTAAAATTCATGATATACCATACATACAACTGGAACAGAGACTGCATAGGGAGTAGCAGAACCAGTAGAGTCATCCATTTGCAAAAATAGTGATTTTTTAATTATAAATGAGTGGGGCAGGAAAATAGAATGTCTCATAATACATTGTGGTGGGGGTATGCTTGTGCTTGTTTTGTCGTTCTGCCGTTTCAGCTCACACTGGCTGTGCACACCGTCCTTTTTTCTGATGATCTTAGAGTTGAGTATGTTTCAAGATATGTAGGTTGGCCTGATTGCCTTGTGCAAGCATCATATTCATATATAGGATGTGAAGCAAGTGGTCTTGCCTCCAGGATCTTACTGTCCCCAAAAACAAACATAGGTCTATACAGGTGTTTCCCTAAGGTTTGTTGTTCCTGCATGTATGTACCAGGGTAGATGTCTCTGGATTGGATGTAAACAATATCCACTTGTTTGGCTATTCATCGACACGTGTGAGCTACCACTGGTGCTTGGTGAATTTTCCCACTTTGAGGTCATTAGGGGTTAGGGAAGAGTTCGGAGAAGCAAGTTAAACCTAGAACGATGCTTAAAGAGTAGCACATATTCTGCTAGTTGTGTTTGTCATCTGGACCCAGAACTACCAGTACCCAACATATAGCTTGTGTGATGGTTTGAAGATTGTTATATTCGTTGGGAGATATACATGAGTTCACACTAAAGTGTATCTAAAGGTGAACGTTTTGAGAGAGTGTTGGGGAGATATAAGAGGTTGGAGTTTGTTTCACTTGTGCTTTGATATGTGTGCTGTCCGGTGTTGTGCTAATACTCAATGGCAACTTGAAACATGTCTATATAGTGTTTTATGTGTACAATTTGTTTTCAGTGAGAGATAGCTGATCATGCATTATGCATGTTAATCTAGCCTATACTGACCTACTTTGGGATTTGGAAGTAAAACATAGAAATGGTGCAGTGAAGTTTACTAGTGAAGATTGAGTAATTAAGTTATGTGACACGTTTTGCCTCGTGAGTTACTATGTATTTCAAGATTTCATCTCTGGTACTGAGATATGGCTGTGCCTTGGTAGACATACAAAGAGCACTGGCAAGGGGGTGCAGATCAGCAGAAGTCCAGCAGATTAGTCAGTGTAGTGAGGGTGTCGGAGCAGACTGGTGCAGTAAAAAGAAGCGATACAATATGTGCATTAGGGAGGGGTGCTAGGGTAACCAGCTAATTGGTGACCTAGACATCAGCTACCTGGACGTCAAGCAATAGGGGTAATGTGGCAGGGAGGTATTCAGGCAAGGTAGTAATATTCACAGCTGTATTCTGTGAGTAATATGGTAGTTTTCAGATATTATTCAAGCACAGTCAAGCTAACATTTATATCTTTAGCGTCCAACGAATTGCCAGGTTTATGGAATAACACTCGTTTTGAAAGCACTGGATACATAGGAGATCATTAGTGCACAAGCAAGGGAACAGCCCTAGTTTGAAACACACAAATAACAAATCCTAACTAAAGCATTGAGACCACACACACATGTAACACATATCATGGGCTCACTACATATGATGCACCACCAACGTTCAAGATGCTAACTCTCATCCTTAACTGTATTATTCAGAAATCCTGCCTTTTATGTTCGCGGGGCTTGCTCCAGGCATGTAATCTGCAATACAGTATGTGTCTTTGAATTTCAAAACCAGCAATAAATCCTGCTGCCAGCCAATGCATTTCTTAGGCGCTGATGTCCTGAGATGCCCTTGAGAGTCATCTGGTCAGAGTTATCTATCCCCCATTGTTTCAAGGGTCTAATGCCATCTCAGAGAAGCATGTACGGGCTCACATTGGACTGCTCTTCATTCAGAATTTTACAATACTTCGGCCAGTGGAGGAAGGGTGCTTTAAATGATAACCAATTGTATATCACTGTTTTGATTGAAAACAAATAGCAGCATCACACAAAATAACGCACTGCACCTCTAAAATAAAGCATGATACATAAAATTTAAGTATAAGCATTCTGATCCTCCAGGGAGAAGAAACACACACTCTGTGACACACCACGGAACAGAATATGTAGACGATAACAGGGGGTACAGCATGCGCGGATAGAAAACAATGCATAGCTCAACTGCTTTAATTACTCATTGGGGTGGTACATTCTACCGCTCAAATGCTCCTAGGATGCCAGATACAAAATGGACGAAACGTGGCACTAATCAGGTGGTCGCGCGTAGGATTTCCTTTGTGGAGGCTGGAATTTCACGTATCAATTCAACTGGTTGAGATTGTTGGGACGCTGAAGAAAAATGAAAACGATGTTAGTATTGTGTTTCTCTTACTAGCTTAGTATGCATAGTGTATGTTGACTGAAATGGAATGCACTCTCCTACAGTGCATGTCACTGCATAAGAGAAAATGGCTAGGTCTTCCAGTAGGTTGAGCACTGCATCATTTGATTTGTCTTGTGTACACAGCGTTCACATTTCCGTTCCATGAATATACAAAACAACAGTAAACCAGCAACCCAAATACAATCACATTCAAACTTCTTTTTCGCACCCATGCCCTGAGCCTTGCATTACCTATGTGCTTGAATGAAGACACGGCCCCTTTCTCCTCCTTTGTATAAACCCTGTTCTCAGGGCTGCGAACAAGTTACAAACCAGCCCAAATAAATGTCAATCACAAATTGGCACGTGAAAACAGAAAATGCCCTCACATCAGACCGACCAGGGAAAAGCAGCTCTCCATTGTATTTCTTCTATGTCTTCTATGACTTCCATGGTCTCACCCTATTGAGAATGCTGGCTCTGTCTGCTGGGAGTGGTAGTTCAGAACATATCGAGAGCAACATATTGCTGATCCCTTAGATAGACTTTCCTGGACCAAAACAAGGGACCAGAGGTTAATCTTTCCCTAAAAATACCTTCACAAGTAAGTAGTGAGATAGGGATGCAAAGAGAACCAGAAGCCCGATGGTCTCGCAAGAGTGAGATTTCACAATTTGCAAACCAGCAATCACTCTCTGTGGTACAATGGGCTTCAACTTGGTCAACCTAACGGTTGACCAAGTTTAAATGTTAAACTGTGGGAGGTGCTGCAGGAAAAAAGAAACATAATGCAACACAGTTACGAAATACATAACTTATTTTGGGCTGAAGCAGGCTTGTGCACTAGTTCCAACCTATACTTAGCAGATCTCTCTCTCCATCTAGATCAAGTATGCTGCTTTCCTCCACAAATGGAAGGGGGTCCAGTAACAGGGTTGGCATATGCCGATGGTCTCTTTATAATGGATGGGAGCTAAACAAGACTTCCGAGTTCCCTTAAGGCTTTACAATATGTGTATGATGAGAACAATTTGGAATTTCATTGTATGAAGTCCACAACCTTGCAACTCTTTCATAAAGCTAAACAAATAAACGTTCAGCAGTACTTAAGAAATAAAAAAAAGAGAATTACGGACTTTGTCTATCTTCAGGTCACTCTTTTAGATAACCTGCAGTGATAGCTCATCATGAACAGGTTAAATTAAAGACCTTACCATTGTTAAACATAATGCCATTTTTTGGCAAAGATCAATGAGGATCTCGAAATGACCATTACTCCAATGTGTAAAAGGACAATTAATACCAACTGTGTTTAATCGGCCATATTTGAGCTAATGGCAATCTAGACTAAATTACAACCACAATTGATAGAATATTACCTGGCCTATCCCTGTCTCCTCCAGTAGAAGGTACAGCAGATCTAGGTATGAATTCCAAGAGAATGCTAATACATCTGAGATGCTCCAATTTAAGTGCCAACTTGACTTGGTGGGGGATGGGGCTCAATCTTAGCTCCTATACTTGTAATGTAAATTAATGAAGGCCCATCCGATGTTTAATTCAGAGAACTTTAAGAGGTGAAGTATGACAGGAATTTCAATTCTTAAGTGAATGTGAGTTAACTACTGCGACAAAAGAATAAGACCGGTGCAACATTAAGGAGATTATAGGATAAAATTAAGGAGACTATAGGTTCAGAAATGATTGTAGCTAAATATGTTTACATTTTAATTGAAGACAACTGCTCACCCTGCCGTTTGTGACTTTTCCCTCCACCATTACATATGAAACTGAATGAACTGGTCACCAAAGAGATTATTGGAGTAAGGGCAGCATAGAGCATGTTGATACTGCTCAGGAGGAAAGGATCAAAGTTTAAGATATCAATATATTGAATGCTCCAATCTAGGCACAATGGCTCATATGTCTATAAATAATAATAATTTGGCATTTATATAGCTCTATGAAACCTCAGGTATCTGAGCGCTGCTTATTATTACCCACGGTATGTGGTGCTCATTTATCGACCTCGGAATGATGAAAGGCTGAGTTTGGCCCCGCAGGATTCGAACCTGCGTTAGCAGGCTCTGCTTGGATGTCAAAGCGAGCGTGCCACTTGACCAGCTTAATTAAACTCAGCACGGTTTAGACAGGCGGATTCTGAGAAATGTTAATGAATGGACACAGACATGCTATGACTTTATTTAGATTCAAGAACATTTTGGGTCCTTAAGATTGTCCAAAAAAAGAGTGGTGTCTAGAAACGGTATGTTTAATTTTAAAGAATGTTTGCTCTGCCATTATACATGTTTATTTTTAATATTGTAAATGCTAATAGTGTTAAAAGTCTATTTTATACGGTAAAACACTGAAAAAAAGAAGATGCCTAAATACAGGCAACTAAAGGAGCTGGGCCGGCTCCTAGTGGAACAAATCAAACAATGCACAATTTGTAATGTGGAATGTCGTCCAGAATACATATGAAAACTGGCATCATGTTATAACCTCAAAGAAAACCTCTGCTTGCACTGTAGAAAGCCATGAGATAGAACACGACAAGGTAAGACCTTAAGGACTTTAGCCTTTTCCTTTGGCATGCCCCTGACCCTCACACCTGGGCTTTGCCCAAACTACATATTTTCAAAAGTGCAGTACAAATCGGACTATCCCGGGAGGCCTTTGGGTAGACCATTACACAACAGTAACACTGTGGACTCTTGAACAGAAACACGACCCATTAACCTAAGAAGGCTAGAGCAGCCCATATCAGAACCTCACTGATCTATTCAACACGTGCATGGTTATCATCAACTTGATCTCACACCTCTCAATCTACCAGAGGCAGTTTTAGAAACACATACCTAAGAGGGCTCTCAGAGCTGAGAAATGGCTAATGGACGCATACAGACCCATTATAAAGCTAGTAAATACATAAAATACATTTTTTAAAACATAAAATGGTTAGCAAGCTAAACTTAAACATCAAGGATGAGAGTAGAAGAAAAGAAAAAAGAAATACTCTAAGAGGTTTTGTCTTGATTGCACAAGAGTGCTGTTGGGGCTAAGGGTCTCAACATTACTATAACCTTCGAATAAACTATATGAAAGTGCACCGTTTTTAAGAAAATCAAAATGTGGATGGAATTGTAAGCAGGTCAAGGTTCAGAGCTGAGCCAGGTCTGCTGGTTATCTCAGCAGTTTGTGGCAAAGCTTTATCCTGCCGTGAATAATTACCTTCACTCTGAGGCTCTCTTGTTGAGTTAAGGTCTCACTTGCATGTGGGTTCCAACGGCTCCGGGGCAGTGAATGGGGCACAGTGTTCATTGTGTGCCTAGCAGGGCTTCTCAACCTGTCTTTGGCTGCTGGACACAGTGACTGCATGGAGGTGATTTGGATTATGTTCAATTATATGTATCACAGACTCTGGAGACTCAGCATGCTAAAAACAAAGGGATGCACTGATCCTTCTTGTATAAGGAATCATGCATCTCTGGCAGTGTAGACAGGCCCCACCAGCCATCCAAAGTAAAGATGGTTTTACCTTAGCATAAAGCTTGTAATTGGAATTGCCCAGCCTCCACCACCTGTTGATGCCAACTTCATGCTTCTCTGCATTCTCTGATTAATGCTGTAAGCCTCTTTTTGAGTGTATTTCCATAGTGGAAAGCTACCAATCTACAATTCTATATATGCTTATATGCTCCCTCTACTACACAACTGCCACAGAATGTTTTGGGGCTTCGTGGCACAGGATTTCCAGTGGAAATATTGATTCTGTGGTTTCAAGGGAGGGACAGAGGGCTTATCATGTTCCAGTTACATTTTCAAGGCATGAAAGGGCTGATCGACTGAAGAAATTCCTCTCAGCCCATAAAAGGCTGTCTGGTCAAGTACTGCTCTTTTCTGCAAGCAGGGAGTCAGTATTCCAGTAAGTGCTACACAGCTAAAGGGCATATCTTTTTCTCATTAGTGTGCTTTTCTACTTACATAACTTTCCAATCACAACCTTCTTTAAATATACCACTAAAGTTCTATAGTGAAAGGGATGCGCAAACATAGCTATTACATTTTGGCACACTCTAACCTGGAATTGCATGCTCAAAAACCCTCTAGTTGGAGGATTGTTTGATATCAAGCACAAAGACAAATCCTCCTTGTCTACTGGGATAAAAGGGAAGCGTCATCCATGTTCTAAGAAATGCTAATGGGGCACACCTCTGCATCCCTTCTTTTCAAAACAATAAAACAATGACATAAATTAAAAACAATTGAGCATTTACAATTGCCACTTCAGAGGTCCGCAATAATTTACACAAAAAAAGTCTGTTTACCCTGCAAAGGGCCTGTTAAATGAGTGAACGAGACAATAGATTGTCCACGGTTCCATGTCATTTCATCGAATGAAAAAAGCAACAAATGAAATTTAAACTAATAAAAAACAACTAATATCAAAATAACTAATTTCGTTTTCGTGGTTTTTTGGGAGGTTTCACCCCCAAACCTACCCTTTTTTTTAGCAATACTTTCCCCCACCGCAAAACCACTATTCCCACTCCAGCCCCCATTTTTAGTTTTTTATCAACATTTTTATCTTGGTATTAGTTGTTTTTTTATTTGTTGAAATTTCATTATTTGTTTGCCATTGGTTATAATAACTGCCTACTGTTAAAACATGTTTTAATATCAGGCCCAATGTCTCGAAACTTTTCACTTCCCTGAGGCTGGTTTCCAAACACAGTGCTTTGAATGAAAAAGCTTTCTCCTTTCCTCCATTTTGGAAGCCTTTTTTGGGTAAACACACATTTTTTCTTTATTAATCTGTTGCTGTTCTCATAGTTTTGATTAGTGATTGATAATTATTTCAAATAGAAACAGGTTCACGCAAGCTCTCCTTTGACAAGTATATGCTTGGCTTGCCCCAGAGCGGAGCTCCAGTCCTCTCAAAGACCAGCCCATTCATGAATGTTCTACGTAATCAAGGCGATGTTGTAGTCTTTCTTTGTTATATCTGGTAAGAGACCTCAGGAGGCTTGTTGAGAAGAATGTGGAAATCTTGATTGGAAATCTACTTACGTACATCAGGAAATGGGAAAGTCTGAATTGGGGAATTTGAGCTAAGCTTAATGCTTTCAAATGACTCTACTACCTAAAGTATTGTACTGATCCAGTCAATTCCTTTGTCTTTTACAAAAAAGCAGTTTAAATAAATAGAAAATATATTTCAAAGGTTTTTGTGGGGTTAGAAGGGGAAAGTGAAAATTCCTGCATATATTATGCTGCGTAAAGTACAGGAGGGAGGATTTGGGTATCCGGATTTAGTGAAATACCATAGGAGCTTTATTTTGAAGAAGACTGCACATTACATGGTGTCCATTGATAAATGTGAGCCGAGTTGGTTAACAATTGAAAGGGAGGTGTTTCATCCATTATATTTGGATAATATTTACTCAATAGGAAGAGTTCCTTCAAAGCAAAAGAGACTACCTACCATAGATTCTAATTAATTGCTGACTGATAATGGCCTGAATATATATTTAGATTATAACGCTTCTCTTTGACGTAATCCTGGTTACCAGTTGGCGGACAAAACACTATATTGGCATAGTTGGGTCCTGAAGGGTATCCTGAGATAGGAGATTTGGTACAAGAGGGTCATGTTGTTTCCTTTTTGGAGCCTCAGAGGAAATTTGGTTTTGAGAAAAAGGGAGTTGAATAGGTTTAAGGAAATAAGTATGCTTATTCAACAAAGAATGAGCTTGCTGTCAAACCCACTGGAAAAAAAAATTGGCAGGATGTGCACTACTTGAGTCGTCCCCACGTTCAGTCTCTAGCTACATGAATCTGATGCAGTTGGATGATGCTATTGTTGGGTCATGGAGTAAATTGAAAGATAAATAGGAAAATGAGTTACAGTGTGCAATTTCGGAGGGAGAGTGGGGTAAGGTTCTGCAGGCAGGTTATACGAGCAAATTGGATCTGAATCTGCGATTTATTCGCCAAAAAATGTTGTTTTTTTTGTATTGGACACCTGTGCGTATGCATAGCTTTGACCTCCTTGACAATGACATATGTTGGGGATGTGGGAGAGAGAGAGGGACTATTGTCCATATGTTATGGAATTGTTCTAGATCTAGTGGCTTCTGGGGGGACACAGTAATGTCTTTAAGTCTTCCAAAAACACTGCTTTCGGTAATTCTCCTATCCAATAGAGGACGATGTAGGACTGCTAAAATATACAGATCAGTATTGATAACACTTTGATGATGGCAGTGAAACTAATTTCAAAGTGTGGAAAACCAGAAAAAAGACATAAATAGAGAGTGATATGCAGGTTTTGAAAAATATATGTACTACAGGAGAATGGGAGAGTGTTTATCTGGCTCTCTGGTCACCCTTTAATGAGTTATATGGTTCATGATAATGAGGTCAGTGAATGCTGTCCTGATCAGTGTTGATGTTTGCCTGTTTACACTTGTTTGGGTGTTTTTTTTTCTGTTTGTGTGCTGTGTGTTGTATGGTGGTCTCTGTGTTGTCTTTGTCCCGTCTTCTTACTTCTTTGGTTTTTGGATCTTAATTGATATACAAGTGAAAGGATTGTGCCGGAGGGTTACTGATAGTTTGTTGTTGATATTTTGTCACAAGACTTGATAGATACAAGCTGGTAAATTTTTAATATTAATGTTTGGCCTTTTTTGAAATTATTATTTGTTGCTTTTTCTGTTATTCATTTCTGAAAATAATACATAAAGTTTTCAATGAAAAAAAGGAACGTGAGGCTTGCATATTATTGAATCATAGCTTTCCATAACCGCATTGACAATACTCACATATTGGTACATATGGGAAGCCCGGATACAGAATTTCCCAGATGAATTGATTAAAGGTCGTGGGAGCTCCCTGTAAGAATAGCTGATTAGTATACTTAATGCCCTTAAAAGCCATGGTTTCCAAAAAAAAAGATCTTCCATTAACACGTATTAATGTGTTGAACGAAAGATATTGTGAAATAAATGGAGATGGTTTTACAATAGAGGGATACATATAGGTTCTAAGATAATAGGCAGATAGGGTTAAACTTGTACCTCTGAGAAATCTATTTTGATCAAATATGAATTTATGGCTTTAAAAAAAGAAGACGGAAGGGGGGATTGGAAGCATATAGAGAACATATAGAATTATTGGGGAAACCATCATTTTAATAGATTCAATGCGACCCCCCAAGGATAAATAGATGGGGGACCAGGAATGTGTTAACTCTTTGATCCTTGATAACAGGAGAGTAGTGTTGTGCTTAATGATATCTTTAATGGATGACGATATATGAATGCCTAAGTATTTGATACCTTCTGGACACCATTTCATGCCAAAACATTGTGTATGATGTCTAGTACAATGTATATTAAGGGCTATGATTAGAAAAATGTGTAATAATATGTAACAAATAGTGCACACGAATATGAGGGTTCTTCAAGAACAACAATACATCATCAGCATATGCTGCTGTTTTAACTTGCATTCCACTAGTATCAACATCTTGTATATTGTTATCCTGTCTAATTGCTTCCAGAAAGGGTTCCATTGCTAGGATAAAAAGAAGTGGGGACAGAAGTCTGCCTTGACGTGTGCCTCTAAACAGGGGGGAAGTATGAGGACATTTGTTCATTAATTAAAACAGCTTTTTTAGAATTTGAGTATAATACTGTAATCATGGAGAGAAAAGGGGTGCCAATAAAATGCCATTTAAGAGCCTCGAACATATAGCCCCATTCGACTCTATCAAATGTTTTTTTCTGCACCTATGGCAACGGCCGCACAAGGATCTTTAGTTTTCTTAATAATATCTAAAAAATAACCTTATATTAGAGGAGGAAAGTCTACCCTTTACATACCCTACCTGATCATTTTTGAGTAAATTGGGTAAAAAGGGAAGAAGTCAATTTGCTAAAATGTTGGCAAAAATCTTGCAATCAGTATTAATGAGAGAAATTAGTCTGTAGTTTTGAGGATGTTCGGGGGCTTAGCAATTAACATAGCTTCCGAGAAGGATCCTTGTGCTTTATTTGTTATATTAAAGTGAGAAAAAGGTTCCTTGTGTTTCTGGACTAATACATTCTTAGAATGAGCATAAGAATCAATAGGGAAACGATCTGGACCTGGGCCTGTACCTTTTCTTAGGTCTGTTATGGCTTTATGGATTTTGCTGGGAGAGATAGGGACATTCAGTGAATCAAGATCAACTCTTGGGTATGTAGAATGAGAGACATGCCATGACTGTGAGGATTAATAAGTTGTGATTCCAAAGAATATCATTTTTGATAGAATTTACAAAAAACTTAAAGTATCTCTTTATCTGAAAATGTTCTATCCCCATCTGATCTTAAATTACAGCCACCCTAGCTCTTTCCCTTTTGAGTTTAAGATATGATGCAAGTGATTTACTTGTTTTATTGGAAGATTTGTAAATGATTGCCTTTAAAATGTTAGCACAGGCATATTGTGAAGTATATTTTTATTATATTGAGGTCTTAGTTTAATAAAAGCCTCCAACGTAGAAGGAGCGTTAGTACGTGCATATTGAGATTCAAGAGATTTCAGTTGTTTGAGAATAGTATCAGATTCTTGTTTTAATTTTTTCTTTTTATTTGCAACAAAAGATATAATCACATTTCTAAGAACTGCCTCGTAGCAGTCCCAGTTATTGACAATAGATATATCTTGTACCTTATTTTCAGTGAAGAAGTTATTATGTAGTTGGCTGATGAAGGGCATGAAAAGTTCATCCTTCAAAAGGGCCGTGTTAAATCTCTACCTATTTGAATTATGACTATTCTGTGTAACTGTAAATTGGATAAGGACAGGAGCGTGGTCTGATAGTGCTATACACTCTATATGAGAATTAAGAAGAAGGATTGACATAGATTTCGAAAGGAATATATAATCTATTCTAAAAAAAGAATTATGGGGGTTAGTTAAAAAGGTGAACTTTAAATCAGAGGTAAAGTCATGCGCCACACGTCAATGAGGCCTAATTTCGATACAAAATTTAGAAATTGTTTATGAGATCTGGAGCTTTTGAAGTATACATTGAATGTTCTGTCATGAAAAGGATTTATAATCTCATTACAGTCTCCACACACAATTAAATTATGAGCATTGGATTGAATTATATAGTTTCTTAGTTCTTATCAAAAAGAGGGATCCGGAGAGGTGCGACCATAAACATTGAGAATAGTTTAGTTATTCAGTGGATTCTTAACCAACACTCACCTTCATATGTCATCTGAGTCAGTCCCTACCACTTTGCGCTTGAATGCTTAACACCATACTTTTTGCCTTGCGCTGCACTTGGGAAAACATGGCCCACCCATAGACGTTCAAGTTTGGCGGCTTCGACCATTGACAAATGTGTTTCTTGGATGCAGGCGATCATTGGTTTTGTTCTGTTAAGATGGGATAACACTTTTTGTCTTTTAATTGGGTTGTATAAATCTTTAACATTCCAAGAGGTTATGTTAAGTAGCATATTTTAAATTGAGGTAAACATACAAATCAGAATTTCTAGCATATGTTATTGTTGTTGATTTTAGCATGACAATGTGTTTGGAGGGATAATTAGAGTACTGCTTAACATAGATATAGAGATTTTCATGTAAAAGTAATGATAACATGAAAGGATAGGCACATCGGGGAGGGATAGACAAACAAAGTTAAGATGAATATGTTCAATGACCAAAGATAAAGAACGATTACAAAGTTGTGGCTAACAGGAAACAGCCACTCCAATACATGTTGACGGTTGTGAAACAGGGGTGGAGAGCCAAATTGAGGGAGGGCCGAAACCGCACCCCACGCCGGTCAAAAGAGAAAAAAATAAAAAACAAGATAGAATCACTAACATAAGGCAATATATTTAATGAAACTACTTGACGTGTCCCTTTCCTCCATCTTGTGGATTTATATAAAGCCTTTCTGATCCGTTGGATTTTCACAAGTAGCAGTGTCACCATTAAGAGCGACCTTGAGGATAGATGGTTGTATGATGCCATATCTTGTGTTTAGTTGCCGCAAAGTGGGTCTGAAAGTGAGTAGTTATATTCTTCTAGCAGCCGTTGCATTGGACACATCCTGGGGTATATATGCCTGTTTGCCTTTCCAAACAAGTTGCTTAATTTGTTTCACCTTATTCATTATACGATGGACATGGCTATAGTCCAGAAGATCAAAGATAAAAGTTCCAAAAGGGACATTAGAATTACGCACTGAATTAACGGGCCCTCTCGATGTTTATTTGAATGGATGCTGGAAGATCAAGAAGCTTTGGGAGCAAGGTATTGAGGAATAGGATGGGATTATCTTTTTCAGTTCCTTCTGGAATGCCCACAATATGTAGATTATTCCTTCTATTTATGTTTTCAAGATTTTCAGATTGTTTCTGTAGAGATTTGTTTGTGGCCTCCAACGCTACTACTCTACCAGTAACATCCTCTGCATCACATACTCGCCGTTCCACCTCTATCATTCTTGACTCAAAGGAAGACCATTTATCGTCAGGCTGTTGTAATGTATTGTTAGTGCCTTCCATGAAGTGCTTTAATTCCCTAATTTTGACTAAAATAATCTGCATGGCTGGGTCCAACGTATCTTCTTTTGGCATTGGTGAGTCACTTTTTTTGTCTTTTGAGAGTATTGGACGATTGGACGGTGAGGGTGGTACTTCTTTGGTTTGACTATTATTTTCCGCCACATTTACTAGACTTGCGTGACTCACAAGGCTTCAGTAATTTAAAGATTATAATGCCAAAACAAAGTAAGTAGAATGAAATAATACAAATTGAGTCCAGGACGTGCACAATGAATATTGTTATTTACTTAAATAATGTAAACCAAAATGATGCTGCTACATAACAGTGACACAGTCAGCATTTGTATTTGGTGCAGTGCTTTTAGGCTTTTAGGCATAATATGAACACACTTGCCAATGATAAGTTATTGCGTCCATTTTACTATATCAAAAATATAGGTTTGGGACAAATAATCCTGAACTATAGAATATGTAAATGTTTTAGTTGAAATATGGGCCCAGTTCCTTTAGAGGTAGTGATATTCATTTAAAACGTAGCGTTCCAGCAGTATAAAAAATACTGCTACCAAAACAAAAGCAGTATCTTTTTTGTTCCCCATTGTTTTCAGTTTGTGTTTACATTAGGAGCCCGTGTTGTGGAGAAACAGTGCTTCCTTATTGAGGCCACACCTCACATTACGACGTATCCGAGCAGCTGACTGACTGGAGAGGTTGGCTTCTTCGATGATGGGATTATGGTTTCAGAGGCCTTGCCCATAACGCCATAGGAGTCACTTAGGAAGAGGTGCAAACCTTCCTCACAATATCACCACGGACCACCAGGGATGAAGTAAGAGAAAATAAATGTAATTTAGCTTAAGAGCATTGTGCAATTATAGTGAACTATGTGCCGGAGCAGGAGCGCGAAGATTAGGCGGCCATCCCTCACGGTACTTGACCATGCACCCCTATGCAATTCATCTTAACCACTGGCATTCTCTGTGCAACCTAACCATCATTTGTTAGCCCATTGTTGGTGCAGCCACCCATCCATCACTATTCAGTG
The DNA here is from genome assembly GCF_040938575.1 of Ambystoma mexicanum. Taxonomy (NCBI): domain Eukaryota; kingdom Metazoa; phylum Chordata; class Amphibia; order Caudata; family Ambystomatidae; genus Ambystoma; species Ambystoma mexicanum. The sequence goes on along the minus strand of NC_090933.1, from coordinate 1,105,977,643 downwards.
TTGTATTTGTCACCCTATGAGGAACGTTTATGCCCAGATGTGGGCATTGGGCCTAGTGAGCTCCGAGACCCAAGCTACAACTCACTGAGGATGTTCAATAAGGACACATTATGTTGGTGATTGTTTGCGGTCTCATGCAAAATAGGTGCACCCTATCCGTTTTTATTGGACTGACTGCTTTGGGGTGGGACTAAGCTCGATTTGCATTGGGTCTTTCCACTTCTGTTATTGTATGCATGCAGAAAAATGATGGGTTGGAAAGGTACCCAGAGCAGAGGTATATATTCTAAGGCCTCCAGCCACTACTCTTCAACATTACATTTGCCTCCTTAAAAACCACAGCACAACTCAGAATATTCTAGATTAGCAGATATAACTCCTGTATTCATTTACTACAAGTGCCCCAACGGTCAAAAATCCAATTGCCTTATCCAAGGCATTTTCAATCCAGACCAAAAACCAACATACATAAATGGTATTCCCCACCTTAACACAAAAAGATAGATGGTGGGGTTTGGTTGGTGTTAGGGTAGTTTTCCTAAAGTCGACCTGGGATGAGACTACACAACTATTCCTTACAGGCCCCAACTTATAGTATAGATCTATACTACTTCACAAAATATAGGTCTATACTACGCAAGGTTTTGGTAGTATGGCAGAGCAGCCAGGCTTATCATAGGAGGAGGATGTGAGTTGTAGGTAAGTACAATGAACTAGGTAAAAATTAGGCCCAAAGAAAGTCTTACACACTTGTAGTTATTGTAAAATAGATATTTATTTTATATACTCAAGGTTAAGTTATTCAGGTAAGTAAGTAGTATATTAACTAATCAACACAATAGAAAACATATGCAATACTTAAGGTGAGTAAACCAGTAGTAGGGAATTATACAGATCATGAACATAGTTCAATGGTAAGTAAAACTACTTGTTATACCAACTCAGAAAATGTTCTGTTGTAGGAATCAAAAGGGTATTCATAAGCAGCAATAGCAGTTCAATACTTTAAAGACTTGTAATACTTTAGCAGTCCATCGCTATTTAGGTAGGAGTTCTTCAGTCAGATTGGAGGGAAAGCAGGCAAGGCACAGCATCAGAAAAGACAAAGTGCCATAGGATTCTTCAATTACATGTAAGTACGATGCTTTGGTAGATCAAAAAGGTTCCAGGAAAGTTGGGAAAGGCTCCCTATAGGCGCACAAGTGTTAGGCCTGGGTGAACGGTATAGGCAAACACCCACACACTGGAATCAGCACTCCAGCAGCAGAGGAGTGACAAAATGACTTGAGATAAGTACTACCATGAGTCCCACAGTACCTGAGGAGTGATGAAGAAGATCACAGGCTCCAAGGATGAACATTTACCACCTGGTCAATACGACTCGATTCTTCGGTCCTGCACTTTGTCAGGGAACGTTGAGGAGGGCAATCTTATCTCTGGAGGTTCAACTGGTGCGCACCAAAGTCCTGGGAGGATTTGTTCACCGGAAGATGATGCACTGAAATATGATTGGAGGTCCCAGGGTATTGGCGGTTTGCAGCCCAGGATGGTTACAGCATGTTGTGGGATGGCTCATCTTGCAAATCGTCTTATGTCTAGTTGGTCCCACTAGCCAAAGGGAAGGAGTCATCCTCTTCAGAGTTCATCTGTTGATCTGAAAATGCAGGGCAGCAGTGGTCTCTTCGTAGTTGCTGGAAGGAGCTGCAGGTTGCTCTGGTAATCTTGTTCTTTGAGTCTTCTCCTCCAGTGGTTGACTTGTCTTCTGCTTCAGGTTTCTCACCTTTTATTAGGATGTCACACTCATCCACTGCAAACTCTCCCTGCAGTTTATAGAAAGGGGTTGGTGGCTGTCCACTCAGGACAGCCAGCCCCCCAGTGGGAACTGGTTCCTTTCATGCATTCCAGAAGACAAAGGATAACAGAGTGTCGGTATCCTCCCATGCTTTCTGTCCTCGCAGACACACTGGAGCCTCAGTGGGCTACACCAAGGGTTCCCGCCAGAGACAAAACTCAAACCAGGACTTCCCCCATCCAGGGTGGTAGAAGAAGGACCAAGAAATGACAATCATACAAGAAATAACGAAAAACAAAAGAAGCCACCATTTTGGATCAAGGGTGACCCTTCGGTGCAAAGCTGCAGCTGTGAAGAAAGTCTGCAAGCAAACATGGCACAAACGTCAGTAGAACACATCCACTACCACCAGCCATACCTGTATTCTTGACACTGTAACAGAAATGTTACAGGAGCAGAGAAAAGGGGGTGCAAGGTAACCCCTCAGAACTCCACATAGGGTGGTGTGTGCTGATCTCTCAAAAGGAAAAGCTAAGAAGGATACAAAGTATTCCTCTAACCTTGAGAACAGTAGTTCTAAAGGAAAATAAAAAAATATAAAAAGGGGTGCCCAAAGGGCTCACAGCAACACTGCACAAATTGTGCTGTGTGCTGCTATAGTGAAACACAGATGTCTTTGAAAGGATACGGAGGACAGCAAGACTTGATAAAACAATGTAAAACATAATTAACAGGGTTCCCATGGTAACATCAAATAAGAAAGAATGAGGGGAAAAGCCTCCCCTCATTCAGGAGAACGAGAAAACGGTCCAGAAGTCCAGCAAAAAGTACTGGGGGAGTCTCACAGGTAGAGGGGATTTGGCATAAAAAGGGATACATCTCCCTAACAGTTGGGAATATAGAAAGGGGGCTTAGGGGTGAGTTGAAGTGTGGGGGTAAATCAAACACAACATGATAACATAAAATGGAGTAAATGTAAGTGAAGGAAAGATAACAGACACACATAAATAACATTTCTCAATCACTTCATGATTTAAACACACTTTCACACCTAGTGTCAATTATCATTCCATGCTACGCCTAACCACGTCGGAGTTCTGCGCAGAGATAAGCCTGCTATATCAAGTTACATTGGGAAATGTTTGTATGAAACATGCAGATTTTCTGAAGACCTCAATTTAACAGATTGAAACAACGTTTCATGGTTGCAAACCTTAATTGCATGAAGATATTTTCAAAATTCAAGGACTCATCCACATGGACGCACAGACTGTGACTCACAGTACTGCACTACTGTTAAAAGATGCCAGCCCAAACGCTGGCTACCCACAACCTTTACAGTGCACCACTGCTCTTGAGCTAAGTCTGTGCTTTTGAACAGTAAAACAAAGATAATATTTAAAAAAGTGTGTAAAATAAACATTATACTCATGATAGACTAAACCTTTTATTACATTAACCTGTGCAATTAATGTATGAAATAGGGGGATACATCAATAGACACAAACATGGACATGACAGAGCACTCAATCCCACCTGGTAATCTGAATGCCAAAATGCCTCTTCACTCTCTTAATGCATTATTTCAGATTTTTCAAATGTGTTATCCGGACATATGTTGTCATTTTCATTGTTAAATAACAAAAGTACTGGCAATCACTATGCACCATGCAATGGTGCAAATGCACTCAAAATTGTGATCATGCAAGCATTACTTCCACAACCACCAGTTTGCACGCTGTATGGCTGCGTAATGAGCACCAATATCTGCCAACTGCTACTCGGCTGTGAGCAGCCTCTGCTCTAATACCCTACTCAATCTCTCTCTCCCCGCATCCATTGTGCACATTCCCTCACTTTTGCACTTTCTCCATCATTGCCCCACACCAATGCTCCTCGGCTTCCCCATATCAAAGGAAAATAATCACTGCCACCCACGCCTTTAACTGGTGCCCAACATCTCCTGAGCCTTAAAGGGTAAAAGGGGGGTCTTTCTCCTCTGCTCATCACTGCCCCACCACAACCAATCTGTCCTACACTCGACTGCATTCCGGACCTTGTAATATCTAGCCCCTGCGGACTTCTGTCAGTCGTGTGTTATGTCCTCGCCCTTACCTATGAATGTTGTATTCCTCAAATATCTATTGAACAGATCCATCTCCTGAGCCTTAATGGGTAAAAGGGGGGTCTTTCTCCTCTGTTCATCACTGCCCCACCACAACCAATCTGTCCTACACACGACTGCATTCCGGACCTTGTAATATCTAGCCCGTGCGGACTTCTGTCAGTCGGGTGTTATGTCCTCGCCCTTATCTATGAACGTTGTATTCCTTAAATATCTATTGCCCAGTTACTCATGATCATGCCCTCTCATGTAAGGCAACCGTTACAGGAATGTCCATATACCGTTGCACTACTGAAATTAAAAAACAGACACACCTGCAGACATGGGCTTAATTATAAGGGGATATGGGGACAAGCCCCCCCAACTTTTGTGGCATGCCTTTGTGTCGCCCCCATCTTTTAGTGGGATGGGCGGGGGGCTGCATTGTGGTCGTTGCATTCTTTGATCATGAAATAGGACAGCTGGAGCCTGGCTGAGGTGCCTAGCCAGGCTCGCGCTATCTCATTACATAATGCTGAGCTGAGCTCAGCTGTGTGTATGTTTCTTGGAGGACTGGGCTGCAGGCTGACGTTAGTGAGGGGCCACATTTGGACAATCACATTTGGGATCAGGGCAGAATCCAGCATTTCAAGTGAGCGGTGAGGTAAGCCACGAAATGGAGTGCGTGTAAACATTTTAATTCCGATCCCCAACCGGCCCACCCCTGCCCTAATCTACTTTTTTGGTAACATTAGTCGCAGATGCCATTTTTACAAATAAAAGAAATAAAACTGCAGGATCATTGCAGATGCAGGAAATTCATCTATTCGAGCTCTGTCCAGGCCCTCTGGGGCAAAATATATGGAAACCTCCTAATTTGCACATGAATTGCACCAACAGAAGTGACTTCACAGAAAAGTACATTGCAAGGAGCATCATTAGTCTTTGATACATAGAGGCACTATGGAAGTGACTTTAGAACAAGTTGCCACAAGTAAGCCAAGTGGCAAATAACTTTGTGCTGCACAATACCTATATTGCACTATTGTTACATATGGAGCAACTCTATAGTCATTAGGCTTTTTATTATAATAGCATGATATTATATAATGATAAGCTTTGAAGTGAATCAGAATCATGTACAGAGCTTCAGATAAGACACACTATGATTTAATGAATTGCCCAGGATCACAAACTTTGATTAAACGGTGAAACTGGGATGTGAACAATTTAAGCAACTGTGCACTTCTTCCCAGGTTTAGATGATATAGATATTTAGTAAGATTTTGCTTTACATTTCATTTGCTTGTATAGTATGGTGAGCGGGGTGTTGCGGGGGACACCCCTGCAGCCTTTTTTCACTTAAAAAAATAAAAAAAATTTCGGGCAGGTGCTGGGGTGTCCCCCGCAACTCCCACTCACTATCATCCCCCGCAGTCTTTGTTTTTTGTTTTTATGACCTACCTAAAATGCATACCACAAAAGGTTTGAACTTTTGGTGTTACTTTAGGTGCGGTAACTTTGGCCGAAACCGTAGTGTTATATCTTTCAGAAGACTGGAGTGTCTTTAGAATAGAATTTTAAAGATACGCCACCAGTCTTATGAAAGTTATAACAGAGCGTCGGCAATGTTCTCTTGCAGTGTAGTAATATAGTGTTATCCCTCAGAGCCACCGTCCGCCCTTCCTCCAACCTGCCCCTTTCTTTCAGTTGTGTTGTCCCCCCAACATTTTCAGAAAAGTTACTCCTCTGCCTGTAGAGAATAGAAAGCTCAAATATGTGTCACTGCGGTATTATATGTCTCTAAATTAATAGGGCTGGATATTGTCATGCTGTCCCAGTTTGATGCCACACTTATTCACTTTGGAATGCAGTACTGACTAATGCTGTTCTGGTACATTTTACATGTGTGCGTGGGTAGTCAGAACCCAGAAGTGCAGTCCTACCATTCACAGGCTCTCTTCTAGCCCCTGCATCCTGTTTTGCCATCTGTGAGGTTGTGTTCACATCTAAGTTTGAAAAAACACAGATATCATTTTTATTTGTGATCAAAATGGCCTGTCAGGGCACTTAAGAACCATTCTGTTGATTTAGCCAACACTGTTGGTGAAAGTGCTGTGTTTTGTATTGTTTTTATTTTTTGCATTTGATTTTCTACTTATTTGAAGAGCAGGGAAGACAATTTCAATCAGAAGTGACTTACAAAAACACATTTACAGATATCGTAATCATTCCTACGAAGGGTGCCTGTACAATAGCATAAAGGAAAGAACAAATAGTGAGCCAATTTATGAGGGTGTACAAAATAAGGACATATGCCCTGGATAAAACAGAACAAAAACCTCAGAAACAAAACGTAAATAGGAAAACAGCTGACTTACAAAGGTAACATTAACCCAAGTCCACAAGTGCCTCAAAATAAAGAGGAGTACTAATTATAGTACTAATTGTAAATACAAAATTACATAATTAAGCGTCACTGGAGGTAGTGGTGGGTGGTGGTCGAGAGGATGCAGGAGAGTGCAGGGGGAATTTAAGCTGAGCTTTGAAGAGATCCACGGGTGGCTGACTTTTGAAGTTATGAGCAGTGCATTCCAGAGGAGCGGGGCGAGTAGGGAGAAGTAGAAGAAGCTAGAGGACGTACAGGCACGGCATGAGACCGTGAGGTTGAGTGTAGAGAAGGTTTCGAGGGAAAGAGATGGTGAGTAACTGGAGATAAAATCACACCGGTTCTGAGGAGCAAGACCATTGGTAGCCTTGTAGACTAGTAGAAGGAATCTGCATGGAGAACTAACCAGTGTGTTGTTGGTAGGTATAAGTGGGGGAAGATCTGGGTAGGTTGTGAGGGTAGCAAATTTGAGGACTTGTCTGGAGGGAGGAAGGAGTAGAGAGGAAGTCTAAGTAGGAGGCTTGAGCAGTAGTTCAGTTTGCTGTGGACAAGAGTGGAGATTAGATTTGTTGAAAAGTGGTTGGTAAGAAAATGACAAATTTCCAAATGTTGAGGAGGTTAATAAGAGCAGCAGTGGTAGTAATGAATTGTTGCTGTAATAGATCGCTATCAAAGGGGACCCCAAGATTACGAGCCTCGGGTGAAGGAGCAGAATGTTTAGGCGGGAAGTAGACAGGATTGGGGAGGGATTGCATTGGAAGCCGGGAGAAAGATGATTTTTGTTTCTGAAGAATTCAGCATGCAGTAGCAGAGGGCGATCCAGTGGTGAATTGCAGTGAGACAGTTCACAATGTGTTCTGAGATGGCTGGGTAGAGGGAAGAAAAGGAGAAAATATTTGAGTATCAGATAAATCTTCCTAGGGAAGAGATATAGAAGGTGGAAGAGCATAGGTCCAAGGACTGATCCTTGAGGCACATGGACAGGGATTGGGGTGGGGTCAGAGGTTTGTGAATTTCAAGAGATTTTAAAGAATCAATCATTTGAGGTAGGAGGTGATCCGAGCAAGAGCAAATTTGTGAAACCAAAGGTCCTAGAGGAGGAGAGAGGAGTGCTTGACAGTTTCAAAAGCAGTGGAAACATGCAAAAGGATGAGCATTGGAGAGAGTTTGGAGTGGTGAGCATTAGAGAGAAAGTTGAAGACATGCATGAGTGCAGTCTCGGTGGAGTGTTTATTATGGAAGCCAGATTGAAATGGATTTCCATGGTCATTATCCTCAAGGTATATAGTAATCTGATCAAAGTCCACTCGCTCCAGGACTCTTCTTTTGAATGCATTTATTTAATTATTTATACGAGATAAAGCCCATGGGTGACAAAGCACAATACCATAGCGCCAAACAGACAGGGCAAAGGCAAGAAGCAAAGCCAAAAGTGACAAGCAAAGTGTGAGATTCAGAGCAGATAATATAAATCAATCCCTCTTCAGGGAAGTGCTTTACTTGAAGAATTCAGCAAATAGGAAGGTTTTCCATTTTTTCTTGAAGGACAAAGTGAAGACACTTATTTATTTATTTATTTATTCACATTTGTTTAGCGCACAGGCAGCCCAGCGGGCATCGTGACGCTTGTTACAGATATGAAAATGACTTGTTGTACATACAGTGAAGTCATTACTTAGTTTCAAGAGAAGAGTAGTGGATACAGGAGAGGAGGAGAAAGTGTAGACGACACGAAGGAAGAGGAATTAGTTAAACAAGGTGGTTTTCAGTTTTTTTCGGAAGGCAGTGAGAGAGGTTTCTGCTCTGAGCGTGCTAGGTAGTGCGTTCCAAAGCTTAGGGGCAATGTAGGGGAAGCTTATTGCACCTGCTCTAGCTCGTTTGATGTGTGGGACCCTAAGTTGGTTGGTGTGGCATTGCCTTGTTGGTCTGGTGGAGTGAGATCTGGCTAGCGTATCAGAAAGGTATGAGGGTGCAGACAGGTTGATACAGGTATGTGCGGTGGTAAGTATTTTGAATGTAATGCGCTCTTTGACAGGTAGCCAGTGTGCTTCCTTTCCGGCTTGCGCGATGTGGTCCCTTTTTGGTATATTGAGAGCTGTTCTTAGTGCATTATTCTGTGTTGTTTGGAGTTTATTGAGATTGGAGTTGGAGGTGCCAGCCAATAGCGCATTACAATAATCTAGTTTGGCTCCAATGGTGGCTCTGGCAATAGAAAGGCAGTTATCTTTGGTTAGGAAAGGTTTGATGGCATTAATGAGCTTAGTGCTCGGGGCGGAGGCAGAAACAATGGAGTTGACTTGCTTGCCCATGGAGAGTGAGGCGTCAATGTGGACTCCTAGTGTTTTAACAGAAGGTAGAACTGGGATGACATAATTTTCTATGCAGAAGTTGGTGTAGAGTGGGTCGAGGTTCGTGAGAGTGGATTTTTGACCAAGGATGAGAATTTCTGTCTTATCTCCATTAAGACATAGGCCGTTCATGGCCATCCACGCTTGGATGGTGGCGTATATATTCTGGAGGGTGGCTGCGTCCTGATGGTGGAGTCATGTGAGCGGGAGGAGCACTTGGGTATCGTCAGCGTAGTTGGTGTATGTGATCAAAAGGGCGTCCAGTTTATCAAAGAGAGGTTTGGTAAAAAGATTATAGAGGGTAGGAGCCATACATGAGCCCTGAGGGACTCCATACCTGATGGTGGTAGGCTCTGCGTTTGATATATTGGAAAACACTTTCATCACTCTTCCTTCGAGGAAGGAGGAGATCCAGTTTGTGGCTTGTTTGGAGAAATGTGCGGCCTGAGAGATATGGTTTGTGAGGATGGCATGATCGACTAAATCAAATGCCGCCGAGAGGTCTAGGAGGAGCAGAAGGCCCGGCTTGCCTTTATCTAGAATTAGGGTAATTTGGTTTTTCAGATCTAGTAAAGCGGTTTCAGTGCCATGACCTTTGCGGAATCCGGACTGCCTTTTACCTAGGACAGAGTTGTTTTCCAGGTAGGACTGTATCTGCATGTGTGCAGCTTTATCTAAGATTTTTAGAAGAAATGGAACCGTTGTAATGGGCCGGTAGTTGTTAGGTTGGGCAGGGTCCAGGGTTGGTTTCTTTAAGAGCGGACGCACCCACGTCTCTTTAAGGCTGTCAGGGACTTTGCCCGTCTTGAATGAGGCATTAATGAAAGCTGTGATGATCGGTGTGAGGGGTGCCGCACACTCTTTAATGATGTTGGGGGGAATATATATCGCCTTTGCATTGAGATGGTTTGAGTTGTTTGAGGATGTGGAGAGCATCTGATTCGGTGATTGGAGAAAAATTAAATTTGGAGGTGTACTTATCTTTAGAGGTATTGACGGAGAGGGTCTGTTGGGGGTGCAGAGCCTGGAAGTGTTCTGCTATTTTGTTTTGAAGAAGGTCTATTTTGTTTAACATCGCTGTTTGGATGCTATTGCACCAGGCTTCATCCTTAACAATCTCGTCTGTACAGATTGGGGGAACGGTGAGCTCTTTAAAGATGGTGAAAAGCTCTTTTGAGTGGGAGTTGGCTTCCATGATACGTTTATTGTAGGTTTCTGACTTTGCCTTAAATATGGCACTTTTGGATTTTTTAGAAATACAAAGAAAGTCTACTTTGGTGGCATCACAGGGATTGGCCTGCCATGTTTTGGGGGCTTGGCGCTTGCATTGGCGTAGATTTAATAAGTCCTCCGTGAACCATGAGTTGGAGTGAAATGATTTGTTTTCTTTTTTGTTTTCAAGAGGAGCTGCAGCGTTGATGGCATGGGTGAGGATGTCTTTGAAGATCTCTGCTAGAATGTTGGGGACAGAGGAGAAAGGAGGTGCTAGGCAGGGGTTGTTGAGAAAGGGATGTATATTGTCTGTTGTAAGTTTTTTGGCACTTCTGGCTAGCTTTGCCTGTGCGGGTATTAGTGGTTTGGAGTATAAGGATATGGGAATGCAGAATTGAAGGCAGTTGTGATCAGACCATGCAAGGGCTGTGTTAGAGTTGAGGGTGGAGCCACAGTTGTGATCTGCCCCCAATCTAAGAAACAGCCTTGATTATGGGTCGGGGCAGTAACTATCTGTGTGAATCCTAGATCTGTGAGGTTTCTGGCGAGAGTGGTGGCTGCTTTGTCAAGTTTGTCATTGTATCCAAGGTTTAGGTCTCCTAGAAGCAGTGTTTTGGAAGTTTGTTTGATGTATTTTCCAAGGAGATGGTTGACTATGCCTGTGAAGTTATTGACAGGGCCTGGGGGTCTATATATGACATGAATGTTTACTGTATCTTTAGGGGAGAGGGTAAGTTTGGCTGAGAGGATGTCGGTGGTGTCTGCCCCGGTGGTGGGAGTCTGTCTTAAGGCTAGGGTATCTTTAAAAATTAGTGCAACCCCACCTCCCGTTTTAGCTAATCTGTCCTGTCTTGAGATTGAGTAACCTGACGGTACAGCTAGGCTGATAGTAGGGCCAGAGGCAGAATGCAACCATGTTTCTGTTATGGCTAACATATCTAAGTCTTGGCTGGTAATAATATCATTGACTTCTAAAGCGTGGGTGTTGAGTGAGCGAACATTTAATAGAGCACATTTAAGGTGTTGGAGCTTTTTTGATTGTGGTGGCTTGAGGTCGGTAATTGGAATGAGCTTTTTGGTAGTGTGAGTAGGCTTATTGGTCATGTGATGTCTGGGAGGAGAGAGCATCATAACCCTGTTTAGGCGCTTGTGGGTAATAGTGTATGGCAGGAGGCAGGTCTTAGCATGACTGCGTGATCCTAAGTGTTGCCTGCATGGGTGTGGAGATGAGTGCTAAAGGGAATGTGCGTGTTCTGAGTGTGTGCTGCCTGAGTATGATCTGGGGCATTTTGGGGGGAGTAGCAAGAGTGGTGGTGTGCCTTAGTTCCATGATATGGCTGTTGGGATGCCCTTTGGGCACGAGGTAGGCAATACTACTAGTAAGTATGATGTAGACTAAACCTATGAGGATGTACAGTGTGTGGGCGGTGTACATATTAAGTTAGGACAGCGAGTGCTGGGATGCTATATGGGTTAGGTGAGGCAGGTGCCTGATGGTGCGGCTCACAGAGAAATCTGCTACGAGCTAGGTAGTGTAGAAGGGCTACCTAAGGGTTGGGTAGTGTCAGTACGAGGGTGAGGAACTCACAACACAATAGCACAGTGGTCTCTAAGCGACCATAAGGCACAACACAGTTGCATAGTAGTCTCTACACAATGGCTGGGCATAGGCAACAGTACATTGGCTAAGTAGTGGCAACACAATGGCTGGGCATAGCCAACAGTACAGTGGCTAGGTAGTGGCAACGCAATGGCTGGGCATAGGCAACAGTACATTGGCTAGGTAGTGGCAACACAATGGCTGGACATAGGCAACAGTACAGTGGCTAGGTAGTGGCAGCACAATGGCTGTGCATAGGCAACAGTGGCTAAGTATAGACAACAGGGCTACCCATACGGTTAACAGACATGCTCACTGTGAGAGTGATCAGCGTGTGAGCGTGAGCCAGGCATAGTGGTGGGCTTACAGAAGCAAGCGTTATGTAGCAGGCAATAGTCAGAGTACTTAGATGTTGGAGTCTGGAAGGTAAAGTTAGAGGCTGGACAGAGATCTGAAGAGCGTTACCTTGGTGTTGGGATAGCACCCGCAATCTTCAAGATGCTTACAGCAGCGTCTGGGAGGCAATCAGAGTGCCTCGCTGCTCCTGCAGTGGTCCGGGGAGCTCTGCTTCCGAGAGGGAGTGATGACACTGACCTCATAGAGGAAGGTAGAGAGTTCTACATTGCAGGGGCTAAGGCCTGAAATGATTTACCGCCAGCATGGATGCATTTGGCACATTTGCACAGCATTTGTGTGTTAATGTTGAAGTTGTTTTATTTGAATCCTTTGGGAAATTGCAAGCCAATGCAATTTTGTAAGCACTGGTGTGATGTGCTCATGGCGGTCCATGTTGGATATTATACTAGCTGCAGCGTTTTGCACTACCTGCAGTCGGGCTATTCCATATGCGAGGGTCCCTAACAGCAATGCATTGCCATAATACAATTAGCTTCCTATGATTGCTCTAGCAATAATGACAGCATTCGGCCTCCTCCACTAATCACTATCGCTATCTCCTATAAAGCGCTGCCGTCCCTCACACTGTCCCCTTTTCTTACTGATGGACCTTGATATATGTGCTATTTTGTTTAAAAACAAATAGCTTACTCGGATGATTTTTGGTGTTTGTTTGAGAGGTTCTGAGCTACGAAGATGGGAGATACAGTTCTACGTTGTTATAGCAAATTACATTTTTCGAATTTTCCTTTAGGGGGAGCTCATGGTAGGATTTCCCAGCCCTTACCCTTGAAACCTTCCCCACCTTCCCATGCTTATGTTTATTGTACCAACTGTGGAGGGTTTTAATCGGCAGCAGTTCTCTTCAACCATCCCTTCACATTGAGTTGCGAAAACTGGACTGTTTGGTCAATGACTGCCTTAAGCAACCTCAAGCAACTGGTCATGTGGTCATTGCTGCTGGCCCACTGCTGTTTCACCTTTTTCTATGTCCCCAACCCACTGTGCAGCTCCTTCCCTATTCCCTACCACTGTTCTTATGTTGCTTTCTCTATTTTATTCCCCGCCTGATACCAACAATCTGAGCTGCTCCTTCTTCTCCCTGCTGCTTTTCAGAAACATTTGTCTCTCTTTTCTTGTACCCCATCTGCCTCAAGTCCTTTATACAGCTACTCCCCTCTCCCTTCACATTTGCTGGTGTGTTTTCTATTATTATTGTCTTCGCCTCCTGCCTCCAATAATCTGTGCAGCTCTTTTCTATTTCTTTGAGACTTTATCCTGGATTTTGTTCACAGTTTTCTCCCCACCTGACTCCCACCCCCTGGTTGACTACACACACCTCCTTACCTTTAACCCTGCCTCATCTGCCTTCTAGGGTCAGCAACAATAGGTCATCTCTGCCACTGCTGCCTTTTTATGTTTTTCTCTCCCATTTTCCCCTCACCTTCTGTACGCCACCTCCATTCTCTCTTTCTGGGTTTACTGTGCTTTCTTCCTCTGTTGTATTCTGCCTCTTACTTCCAGCCCTCTGTGAATCTCCCTCTCTCTTCTTTCCTACTTTTGTAGTGTATTTCTTTCTATGCGTTCTTTCTTCACCTGCCTCTTGTGCTCTGTGCTGGTCCTGCCCCTACATCTTTCTCTTAACCCTTCTTCCTTAGGGTGTCAGAAGCACGGTGACTCCTATTTGGCCCTGTCTTGTCTGGAGTGCCAGGACCCCTTACACCAGACAACTCAGGAAGCCACAAGTGATCGTTCTCCCCCTTTTCTCCATACCTTATCCCTACTGTCATCAGACAGCACAATTATCGCACAACTTAAAACCATGTCATCCACAGCACACAGATTCTCATTCTCATCACCACCCACTCTGCTATTTTGCATGCAGCGCACATTTCAGACCCCTTTACCACCCACAACCTGGAAGCAGTCCTCCTCACTGAAACATGATCACCCTCTTCTCGACCCACATACTAGTAGTCCTCTTCTCTGATAGCTACCACATTAAACTCAGGGACACAGTGAATATGACTGACAGAGGATTCAACATCATACACTAATCCTCCCGGTCCTGCACCAGAGAAGAAGTAGCCACAATCCGCTCTTTTGGAGAACTCTCCTGCTACCTCACAATCTGACATCTGAAAAAGTCAGCTTCAACCTGATCTACAGGTCACCAAATCTGAACCCCTCCTTTATTGATGACCTTGCTGACCTGAACAACACTAGAGTTCTCCTACATACCAACATCAAAGACTTCCAAGACTTCAATTTCCCAGGCATAATGGTTACCACGAGTATGAAGGAAGCACGGCTCAGTCTATAAGTGGCACTGAAGCTCACTCAGTGCACAAAAAGCCTAATCCACAATCAAGGCAACACCCTAGAACTTATCACCACTGCCATGCCAAAACTCCATTATCACACCCCATGACTGGTCTGATGACTGTCAACTTTCATTCCACTACTTACCACTTTGCTGCAACCAACCACACACATCCTAATCTTATAAAGTAGACATTCTGCTCTTTCAACAAAGTTGTACATACAGAGCCACTCATTGATGATCTCATTAACCTTACCTTCTCCCTATAAAGACCTCAGTACAAAGATTTTAGCAGCATACTGGAGGCTCTTAGCAGCACCCTTAAGACCAACATCAACATACATTGCCCAGAGGGAACATGAACCATGAAACATAAACCTTCACCCCGCTGGAACATGCAAGAACTAAAAATCAGCAAAAGAGTACTATGAAAACAAGAGATGATATGGAACAAGTCGAAAAGCTCATCTGCCCTTATCTTACTTGGAGACCTATTGTCTGCACCCTCACAACTGATAACCACATTAAAACCCACCTAGTCCACAATGAAACAAAGCTCTCTTCAAGGCAGTTATACACAACTCCCTACTGATCCCACCATGCAAAACAACATCAAACACCTTAATGAAGGATGTGACTAACACCCTAATATCCCTAAAAACAATGTCCTACTCTGACAACACTCCATTCATTCCTAGCTATTGTCAATGCATCCGTCACTCAAGCAACATGTCCAACTACATTCAATATCAGTCAAATATTATTGCTCCTAAAAATACCAATACGATATGCCAATGACTTCAGCATCCACGGCCACATCACACCATTTTCTTTCTTTGGCATCAGCCTCACAAAAGCCATCACCAATCAACTTCAAGCAAACACATATATGAACAACTTCCTACAAACCTACCAATCTGGCTTCAAACTGAGATGCAGCATGGATATAGCCACCATCCATGTAGTAGATAATGTTTGATGTTTTCTCAATGTTGTCCACCACTGCCTCCTTGTCTTGCTAGATCTGTCTGCATCATTTCACACAGTTTATAATTTAGACCTCATTTACATACTACACAACCCCATTTGGAATCTGTGAGACCATTCTTCAGTAGTTTACCACATACCTAGAAGAATGAGTTTAGTTTGTCAAGAGGGATATCTCCAGATCACCCCTATACCTGTCGCATGTGGAGTCCCACAATGGTCCATCCTTTCACCCTTGTTCTTTAATCTCTACTTGGAGCTGATTGTGATCCTTCCGTGCCAGCCACACAATCAACACATGCACAAATTCACAGATGGAACTCAAATCTACTTCAAAAATCCCTTCTGTTAAAGTTATCCATACATTCAAGGTCTGTCTCACGCTGATAAAAACCTAGGGTCCAGGGCATTCCTCAAACTCAACCAAACACAAACTGATGTCCTCCTTCTCTAAAACATCAATGAACACACCCAAATTCATATTCCATCATCAACAATTAATCTAGTGTTTGTTTTGTTCATCTCACCAGATTATTCACTTGCCTCATATGCACATACTGTGATTCCTGCTCTTCATCTCCAACTCCATGTTCTGAGCCAGGGCTCTATTTATTTCACTCTTCAAATCATTGTACGCTCTATAGCTGCCAAGAATTTCAGTAGCCAGCTCTCCTGTGTCTTTATCAACATTGCATACTCTATTTTCTAGATGCTTCCCTTTCAATGTGTGGCTCAGGAATCATAGGGCCCAATGACCTGGATTTTGCCTACAGAGTGGGGAAAGTGATTCATTACCACCCTAAGCAGATCATAACGGTCCTAACAAACAACAGTGCAAAGGAGAAAATCTTGAAAGTTGCCAGGGAAAAGTGCTGTGCTCCATATTAAAAAAGCCAATTGCAGTGTGTCCAGAATTCAGTGAAGCAAAGTCCGGAGCTAAGGACAGAAATATGAAGGCAATATTTTTTCAAGATGCTTTTTTCAAATGGAAACGGAGGTAAAGAGGATCCCACTGAGGCTCTGACGTTGATAATATAACTTCAACCAAACCCTGAGATGTGATTATCCTGGGCCTCCAAGCACTGCAGTAGACTCAAACCAGCTATTTGTTGTTATAGGGCCTCATTACGACCGAGGCGGAATGGGTTTAATGGCACCGGTAATGGTGCTGGTGCCGTTAAACCCATTCCGCCCTATTACGAGGTTCCCTTGTGAGACCCGCTCTGTATGTCTGGTCAGACCAGACGTCCTTTGCGGGTCCCGCGAGAGGACCAGGGAGCTAACAATGGGCCCGCTATTCACGGGCCTGATGTTAGCTCCCTCGCAATTACCATTGAGCCCTATGGGGGCTTGAATGGGAATGGGGATGGGTACATTGAATGAGGAATTACCGGGTCCTCCAAGGTTAGAATGACCCAGTAATTCCTCATTCAAGGAACCCGGACACGAGTTTGGAGTCAGCCATGCCCTTGTTAAGGTCATGGCTGTCTCCAAACTCGTAATGAGGCCCATAGTCATCCTTTGTTTTATCTTTATTGTATTTTGATATTTAAAACATGCATATAATAGGAATGTAAGAGTGTGCTGCCTCCAAACAGCATTGACATGGCTTACCAATTTATACCCAAAGAGTAGACAACAGAGACTGCAAGGCAAACAGAATTATGATTGTCACTCTTGGAGCGTTTAGAACACAATGGATTCAGGAAATTAAGGGGTCCTTTCCTCGAACGAGCGGAGAATCAACGTGTTATCTCCTGATTCAGGAAATGTTAAGATACCCTTTCTCTAGTACCCGAACAGGGCAGAATTGGAGGACGTTGTAGTGGAAGGAAAGCGAAACAATGAACACACATAGGTTATAGTAATATATATAGGGCCCAAGTTTTATATCTCCCATTTGAACTTTAACAATTAATTCCTTGGTTGCAGCAGGGGGAACTTGGGATTCGAACAGCATGTGCCTGGCTAACAGACCCAACACTTCACTTTAGCAGAGACTAATATGGTTTCTCTGTTAGAACCCAAAGCTTTATTAACTTTCAGAACTACAAACTGAGAAGAATTGTATACTCCAACATATTATTTTTTTAGATACTGCTGGGCTGAGATCTTCGACTCCACACTCTCCTTCTCTCCTCATATTTCTGACGTCGCTAAGAAGTCACACTACCAGCTGCACCTCCTCAGAGGTATTCTTCCCTTCCTCTCCTTCCCCCAGAAGCTCACTGTCTCCCGAGCCCTGGTTCTCTCGAAGCTGGATTACTGTAACAGCCTCTATCTTAATCTGCCTGCCTCCACTCTCCGCCCTCTGCAACTCATCCAGAACAGAACTGCGAGACTTGTCCTTGGCCTCAAGCCCAGGGACCGTATCTCTCCAGGACTGAAATCTCTACACTGGCTCCCAGTGGCTGCGAGGATAAAGTTCAAAACCCTCTGCATTGTCCACAAGGCCTTCTGGGGCCTGGGTCCTAAATACCTTCAACTCTCTCTTCCCAAATATCTTCCTTCCCGAGCCCTTCGCTCATCCGCCTCCAACTCCCTCAGGGTCAGCCGCTTCTCGAAGCAACGAGCTGGGGGTAGATCTCTCTCCGCGGCAGGGGCCTCCCTCTGGAACAGCCTTCCTGCCTCCCTGAAACTTGAGGAGAACCATCTCCGGTTCCGGAAGCACCTCAAAACCTTCCTCTTTGCTTCTGCTTTCTCTCTCCCTCTCCCCTGCTGAACAGCTAATAGTCCTCACTGAAACTGCACTGATTCTGCAACTGGACCACTCTTAACGGCCTCGGTCCTGGGCCCAGCCACTCTCCACTTGCACTGATGCCTTTGAACCCCTCTGCACTGCGGGACTGTCTCTGTATCCCTACAGCCCCCCCCCCCTTTCCCAGCACTTGTTCTGCACTTACCTTGCACTTGCCACCAGCTGGCCCTATTTATTTATTACTTTACGCCACTTACCTTGTACTGCACTTCCCCCCCTCCCCTTCCCCTTGCACTTTTTCCCCCTCCCCCACACCTGCACTTGCGCGATCTGAATGACACCTGGCCTAGTAGGATCGTTGTCTGTCTCCCCTTGTTCCTCCCCTCCCTGCCTCGTCGCGCCTTGAAACACCTGTGTATAGGCGCGTTACAATTGCCATATCATATCATATCATATCTGCGATCATGGGCCATGATATATACACGTCCAGTTAAGCAACCATATGGTTCATCCCAAAAATAGGAGAAAATAAAAACATGCGGTTTAGGCCCTCTTGGTCCTTGGAAGGGGTGCAATGTTTAGAAGATTTGATTGAAATGGGAACTCGGTATCATTTGAAAAACTGGGATGGATGCATAATCTAGATAAAGGTGTTTACAAAGAATACCAAAAACTGAAAAGTATTATAGACTCTTCATGTAATATTTCAGAAGGATGCCCTACACAAATGATAGGTCAAGTAAAACATATATCATCAGCGGCATACAATCTATTAATTGGAGCAAAGAAAGAGACACAAAACTGATTGACACCGGGTCACGGAACCTCACAAATGGAATTAATGAACAATGTTGGGAAGTTATATGTAGGAACATACCACAGATGTAATGTAACTGGGGAGGAAGAACAAAGCAAATAAACCTTTAAAATATACTATTTTTAAGAGGCA
Organism: Ambystoma mexicanum; assembly: GCF_040938575.1. Taxonomy (NCBI): domain Eukaryota; kingdom Metazoa; phylum Chordata; class Amphibia; order Caudata; family Ambystomatidae; genus Ambystoma; species Ambystoma mexicanum. Next base: position 1,105,958,845 of record NC_090933.1, on the reverse strand, counting down.
TATGTGTGATTCTTTTGCATGCTGGGGTTGCAAACACAAAGAATGAACTTTGGAACTTTTGATTTTGATTGCAAGAGAGTATGAATATTTTGGGAGAACGTTCGGTATGTGATAAGCAAGGTACTGGGACTGGATCTTGAATGTGATTTGACACAACTCTAGAGGACCTGTCTGTAAGAGAAATGAGCTGGCTTTTCAGAGCTGTGCTGATTGCATAGAAATTAATTGTGAGAAGTTGGAAATCCGATAAGCCTCCTTCTAAAAGAGGCTGGCTAGAGGAATTGAGTAGAATGTTCTTGGTAAAAAAATATTTTGCTAAAACAACAAAAATAGATGTGCTACATACATAACAAATATGGGGCAGGGCCTGGGGGGTTGCTTTATGAATGTAAAAAGATGACATCAGATGTGTTAATACAGCTACCTGATAGTATAATGGGGGATGGGTAGGGTTGCAGAGTCACCATTGTACAACTTTAAATGTGTGTTCATGTTACATTTCTAAAGGAAAAACATAAAAAATATTTTAAAAAAACAATTAACCTTGTGACTTTCAATTGAGAGCTGACACTATGTGCCAAGTTACTGCATTCCACATAAAATGCCCTCTCTCCTTCAAAACACACATAACAAAAACAAATAAAACCCAAACAGCTTGGTAATAATTATTTTGAGGAAACTCAAGCTTTTTCTTCCTGACAATAAATTATTAACCACTGTATAGGCCCTTGACCTTTCTCACCTGAAAGATGGAAACACCCCACTCACTGGCCTTCCCACCACCTCCCTGGAATTAATAACAAACATCCTGCCACATGCCTCATCATAGACCTCTACAAATTTGACCATATTGCACCCATATTTATCTAACTAAATTGGTTGCCGGACGGTTATGTACCACATCCAAGACCATCTGCATCCTTTGCAAAGCTGTCACCTTGCATGATTCCTCCAACCCATCCGACAAGGTCACCATAACTGATGGCCGACAATCCACAAGAAGCTAGGACTCGGCACGATTAGAGCGCTACTAAAAATAAAATACAGGCAATGGGTGTCATTGATTATTTGTATTATTTTCGATAGTAATATGTATGCCACAGGTTGTTGAACCTCATATGCATCAGCATGAGACGCATGCACACACCTTCATGCAATTCACAAGGAAGCTAAAGCTCACCTCTTCAAGGAACACCTTCTTCAGATACCAAACACTGCTCCTGTTGCTTAACTGGAATGTAACACAGCCCTGCTGTATCTTGCGTCATCATCAGTAATAGAAGTGTACCGGAAAAAGTAGTGGAACTGTGTTCTCGGCAGGGAAGAGCGTAGGCAGGAACACAGTGCAACATGTGACAAGCTGTTGCAGCCGGGGCATTTCAATCGTCTAAGTGACTAGTTACTAAGGCTCCTAATACAACTTTACACTTGCAAAGGGACATCAGTGGACAAATCATCTGTATGGAATAGTGAATATGGTCATAAACAGTAGAGGAATGGTAAACAGAAAAAAATAAAAGTAGTGGAACACTGCTCCCGACCGTTCCCGCTCACTTCGATCACTGGTCATCATGCCTCTATTACTATTAACCCATTGTTGTGCATCGCTCCTCTGCTTTCTGTAGATAGGTCTGTGTTCAGCAAATACCCAAAAGGAACATTAATAAACAAAAAATAGCAGAGGGGTCACGTGATAGGTGGCCTGGGCTATGCCTCAAGGATTGGGAGAATGTTGGTGTATTCTAGGAGGATTAGTGTTTTTTTACTTCTTGTTATTGTATGAAGTCAAGATTGCTGAATAGTACTCGCCTCTACACCCTTAATGAAACCCCAACAACTCTTCTTCATTGTTACTAGGCGCAATCAACACTGGAGATTTTTATGTGAAACCTGCTTGGCTTACCTGAATGTGCGCTGAATGTACAGGCATTGTGTGTCAATAGCACATGGTTAACCATCATATGTCGTCTATATGTAAACATTAACAGATGTGAGGAATTGTATTGATTTAGTTATTTATTTAGGCATTTGTAAAGCGCACCTAAGCCTGGGGCATCTGGCAATGCATCTCCTAAATTGAATTACACAATAAAGGCTGGTGTTTGAATGCAAACATTTAAAAAAAATCGCCAATGGCAAAGAGCCAAACTGCGAATCATCATTGTCAATTATAGGGGTTGCTTGAAAATGTGTGGGTGCAAGATAAAGCAGGCTGATTTAGAGTCTGAGAGCTGATCAGTGATAAAAGGAGACAGTTGCATAATATCGACCCTTGGTAGCAGAGGTCCTTCGTCAACCGTTTACAGCCAGCCGATCTCTCCTTCCCACAAGGCCCGAGGACCAGTATTGGGGCACCGGTGGGTGTTATCTGCAAGAGCCTCACCCGATATGGGAATGCTGATTGCCCACAGGTACTGGCAAAGAGTAGGCAATTCCAGGAAAAGGTTTACAGTTTTTCTTTCTAGTAAAATAAAGCATTATACAGCGGAGCGGAACTCTTTATCTCAACTGTACCTGAGCACCTGCCGCTGGCGCTATCCTAGATATACACCTCATACGCCTATTCTGAATAATAGCCCAGTGATGAAAGCCTCCACTGATTACATAATCATACCTATGGCACCAGTAAAACCTTTTATGATTGTGGAATGCGTAGGAGTTCAAACACAGCGAGTCCAGTAAGAACGAGAATGCCACTGATAGACTAACGCCTGACACCTTGGCTTCCACTCCTTAGTTTCATAAGCCGGTGGTCCTTTCACTGAACGAGCACTGGGTGCGGAAACCCAGACTGCTGTTAACATCAGCTGTCTCTTCAGGCATATCAACCATCTGCTTATCTTTCAATGCACACAATTTCACAATAGAAATTGAAGGATAAGGCCACGAGGCTCAAGTCTGATTCAGAGATTGTCAATTGGTGGGACTCGTTATTAGGGCTGTCTGGACTTCCTTAAAAGTGACACACACATATTTACCTGTTACGGAGGCAAAGTTTCAATCAACTTGATAATGCATGGGATTCTTTTGGGGTCAAAAAGACTGCCGGTCACTTGCACAATCCAAAACCATGGTTTCAGTCCCCCTTGACAACGCTCTACACTCACCATGTCCTCCCACAGCACCACAAGAATACATGCCCCAATGGCCTGCAAAGGTCTGCCAGGCATCTGCAGGGCAGAAGGGCATGTCATAGGTCCCTGTGGTGAATGGCAGTCATAGAAGATCTTTGGCAGATCGCAGTAATGTGACAACTCTGGGTGCCCACTGCCAACTTCCACAGTAGAATGGGAAGGAATAGGCCATTGCCCTTCCCAGGCCATTCAAAACGTGAACACTCCCAGACAGTGATTTTGTCTAGCTTGGTTAATAGGGCAAAATTCTTAAATGTCAAAATGAGGATGTGCTTTCTATATAATTTGGGGGTGGGTAGTTTGTTGCCTATAAATGTGATAATTGGTTGGTCAAGAGGAAAGTGCACTCAGACTGAGTTCAATGAGCAGTCTAGTGTACCCCATCTGTATCTCTGTATCTCTATGTCAGATCACTCTTCGCATGCCCCATCTCTTGTATGCAGTATCACTTAGTTTTGTTCCCATCGTTCATTCTCTGTAGATTTACACTCTCTAGAAATGCCCCGTCTTTCTCTGCACATACCCTGGCCCTACATGGCCCTCTCTATTATTTCCCTTCCCCACTGTTTGTATGTTTCACTTTTTATTCAGATGTTCACTCTGTAAATTAACTTTTCCTGTTCCCTATCTCAATGCAGCTCACTTTGTCTGTTTGCCATCTCTCTCGATGATCATCCCTGCATTATACTTGCATTAGCTGGTCAAGTGGCACAGCGAGTACAGCATTCGCTTTGACATCCGTGCAGAGCTTGCAAACACAGGTTCGAATCCTGGCGGGGCCAAACTCAGCCTTTCATCCTTCCGAGGTCGATAAATGAGCACCAGACACGGGCAATAATAAGCAGCCCTCAGATACCTGAGGGTTTGTAGCGCTATTTAAATACGAAATTATTATTATTATACAAGTCTGATGCAATTTCTCAGTGCTGCATCTCTCTCACTCTGCCCCTTAAGCCTCAATGCACCTCACTCCCCCACTATGGGAACGTTGCAAGTGGCCTGATATTACAGCAGTAGCTTCTGCTTCCCTTCTACTACCTGCTCACTCAGACTGCCTCTGCACCTGGAGAAGCAGGACATGGGCCCTCATTCTAACCCAGGCGTTAAGGGTTTAACGGCGCCCTTAACGCCTGCTTTTAGCTGGCGTTAAGTACCAAGGCGCTAAGCGTCCTTGGCGCTAATTACGGCACCGTAATTAGCGCCTTCCCACTCCCATTATGCCCTATGGGGCAAAAATGGGAATGGGGAAGGGTAAATGGGGATTGGGGATTTACCGCCCCACTCACCTTGGAATGGGGCGGTAAATCCGCCATCCACCATGGTGTAAACAGAGTTTACACCATGGTGGTAAAGTAGGGAACTTACCACCTGGGTTGGAATGAGGGCCATGGTGTCTGTTTTACTTTCCCAGGGCTGTGGCGATCTCAGGGAGACACCAGTGAAATTGTAGCATTTCCATCACTCATTGGCGGTGTCTGAAGAGTAGGGAAAGTGTGCATGTTCCGCTTGATGGTTCTGGTTTGCACACAGAAATAAGTAATGCAAAATAAACTCTATTGCACCCACCCTGAAGTCTGTAAAAGGAAATATCTTTTCAGCTTTCCTACTTTCATGATCTCCTGACTCCTCTTTGCTTCCTCTGTCCCCTAGAGAAAACTTAATAGCGTGTGACCTCTACAGCAGCACCCACATCTGTCATAGCCCATAACCTGCACATATGTTGGTGCTCAGATGAGGTAGGAGTTCTTCACCTATGTTACATTATGTTATGTTGCAGTGTTTTAGTACACCACTATAGTAATTTCAAACCACCAAATCTTGCTCCAAGGCATATTGGACAATACAGCAACAGGAGAGGAGGCACCTCTCCCTAGGGCCCCTCCATCGCTCTGCAAGGCAAGCCTGCCAGAACTCTCCACTATGGCACAGGAGCACCTGCTCCTTTCAAAGATGGCCACTACCACAGACCCACAGCAGTCTGCAGATCCTCCAGTACGTTGCTGATGCTAGTCTCGGGAGGATAGCTCAAGGGCAATATGCTCGCCTTGGAAGACGACACGGAGCAGCACAGGTTCGATCCCTGGGTCCGCGCTTAGAAACCTCTGGGTATTAAGCTCGTTATAAATAACCCATCATATTATATCTCAGATGCTCCTGGTGTCCCTGCCTCTCGGACCTGTTGATGGGCTCAAATCCTTTCCTAATGCCGGTTCCAGCTCAAGCCGGCAGGCAATGCCGGCCCCCAAACAAGGGCTTTGCCTGTCTGGGCCCACTCACTGGACAACACAGGAGAGGAAACACCTCTCCTCAGAGCTCCTTCATCTCTCTGCAAGGCACGCTGACCAGGGCTCTCCACTTTGGCACAGGAGCACCCGGCTGAGCATGACTGGGTGACCTTATAGTTATAGGGCCCTGTCCTCTGTAATATTTCATAAGGTACATGCCATCTTAAAAGCATTTTGTGCTCTGAGGTGGGTAAGAGGATTAACACTTTTTGGGCCTCATTAGGACCCAGGCGGATTTCGCGGTGCTAAATGCACCGCGAAGCATGGCGGAAAGCCGCCGATAGCGCCATGGGGGTTGGCGGATTTACCGCCCCATTCCGACCTTGGCGGGGCGGTAAATCCCCAATCCCCATTCTGCCCTTCCCCATTCCCATTTTTGCCCCATAGGGTATAATGGGAGTGGGGAAGGAGTTAATTACGCCACCGTAAAATACGGTGGCGTAATTAACAACGAGGTCCCGTAGCGCCATGGTTTTCTCCGCCTGGTAAAACCAGGCGGAAAAGGCCGCCATGGCGCTACGGGAACTCGTAGTATGGCGGAGAGGTACGCCATGCACTACGCTGGCGTAAAACCCTCTCCGCCAGGGTCCTAATGAGGCCCTTTGTCTGATGGAACTGCCTTTTTACCATAGTGTCTCTTTTGGCTTTCTTGGGTCTGCCCCAGATGTTTTTGGACTAGGTCCCACATGATAGCCATGTGCTCTTTAAGACTTTGGGCTGTTTGGGACATAGGTAACGCCGCCTCTTCCCTTTCTTCCCACGTATCCTGGATCATGTTCTATACAGCTCACGTTTTGCGTCCGTAAAAGAGCTCAAAAGGGGAAAATGCTAGGGAGGCCTGGAGAGCTTTTGTGATTGCAAAAAGGGCTCAAGGGATCATTGTGCCCAGTTGCACTCATTTGCTTCCACTAGTCTTTTTAGAACTTTCTTTAAGGTTTTATTAAAACATTCTACTAAACCGTCTGTCTAAGAGTGGTAAACAGAGGTGCGTGGGATTGTGATCTGTAAAATCTCCTTCACTTCCGCCATCAATTTTGACATAAATGTGCTCCTTTCATAAGTCAATATTTCTCTCAGAAAGCCTACCAGTGACAGAAAAAGGATTAGGTGATTAGGAGTCAGTGCTGAAGTATTACTTTTCATCTTGAAGGCCTCCGTATATCAAGTTGCGTAATCTAGAATTACTAGAATATACTTATTCCCTAGTTTGGATGGCTCTAATGGTCCCACTATGGCCATGCCAATTCTAGAGAAGGGTACCTCTGTTATAGGGAGAGTTTGTAATGGGGCTTCCGCCTTCTACCCCTGTGGCAGGAGCTGTTTCCTGACAAAGGGGACACCTGGCTATGAAGTTCTTGATGTCAGCTTAAACCCTGGGTAAATACAACCTATTGATAATCTACCCTCTGTTTTTGCTATTCCTAATTGTCCCAAAGTCAAATGGGCATGTACTATCTTGAGGACAACACTCATATAGCCCCTAGGGATGACAATCTGGGTCCTAGTTATCGCTTCTGGTGTGAGATCTCCCCGATAGAGAAGGACTACATCCAGGGAAAAAATAATCGGCCATCTTTACACCTCCCTTCTTCTTCTGGAACTACCTTTTATAAGGCTTCTGACAGAATAGGGTCATTTTTCTGAGTGAAAGCTAGGTGAGGTACTATCTCTGCCTCTTCACCTGTGGTTCTAGGGGTTACTGAGATATTTAGGCTTTTTGTGCCTGAAAAATGTCAAAATGAAGTGAGAGAAAAGGCACATTCTGAAATGTACCTATTAGCTATTTTTTCAGAGACAATCCTTTAATATTTCATAAGAAAACAATGAAAACATAAACTAATGTATGTTAGAGGAAAGTACTTAAGGCCTGGGGTTAACAAAAGAAGGCTGAAAAAAAAACCTCAAGCATGAGGTGTACTATTCACCTAACTGTGATTGTTTTGTATTTTGGGAGACTTTAAACAGATGGCATTGTAGTTTCACTTATCCAATACCATGTTCCGTGTGAACTATTTATAATGCTGTTTCATGCCTACAATAGCAAAACCCAAATACAATGGGCCTCATTACGAGGATGGATGTAGCCATACTCTTCCTGACATTCTGTAGACTCCTCCTTCTCCTGTGGTACTGCCAATTTCAAACCCTCATTTGTCAGCTGTGCTTCCTCCACTTTTCTTTCTGCCTCCTCTCCATGTGACGGTGTCACATCTTTGTTGTCAACACTGCTTCTTCCACCTTCTACCTCCTCCTCCTACACCAGTCGCAGTTGCAAACACTCCAGGGTTGGCCCTTTTCGCCAATCCTCTTCTGGAGGTATCTCCTAAAGAAATTCCCATCTCCGTTAACACTTGTGGCTGTGGCACACCATTCTCTTCCAAGACTTGGCAATTAACATCATTGTCCTCTGAGAAGTCAAACCTCTCTTCCGCCTACCTCACCGCTCTCTACCCCAAATGCTTACCCCTGCCCTGTTTTAGTGTGACACTTCCTGCCTAGTAAAGGACTAATACTAGAGGAAGCAATCAAGCTGATCCACACAGGGTTCTCAGATATGTAAGTATGATGTATAAAACATTAGAAGGATTGTCTGGTTCTCAGACAGATGGCAAGCTCTTTTAGGTTTCAAAAACCAGCGGAATACAAAAGGAAACATTTTTATTAATTAATGAAAGACAAAGTAACAGAAACAAATGAATCAAGTTGCAAGGGGCATAGTTGTACAAACACACAACAACATGCGATTTGCAATGCAAAACAGACACGTTTTCCTTTTTTGTTTTACTTTTATTTGATGACACAGTTGGAAAAGGGAACAGGGAAAATGACATGGAGCTCTATTGAAGGCATTGTGAACGTATATTTATTTATTTGACTTTCTAAAATAAATGTTGGAAAGTGCGAATCTAATCAAAACATGATTCTATTTTAAAATGGGAGGTAAGGATGCAAAATGTAAGGTAACATAAAAATACAAACATACATAAATGGGACAAATAGTGACAAAAACTCAAAAAACGAATACAATGGTAAAGAAAAACCCATCAGATTCATTCAGTCCACCCAAAAGCACAACTTTTGGGCAGACACTGTACAATCCTGCTTGTGCAGCCTAACAAACCCTGGAAGAAGTAAGTGAAAGGTGGATGTTTTTTGTATAGGCCCCTAGAGCCCTGATCGGCGCACTGAACATGACCGTTGGGTGGGTGTGGGTGCTGTTTGAGCATCCATCATGCCCCATCGAATCTCCTGGGACCACTGAATTCTGCCCTCAGCTTCCAGTTCGATCCACGAGTGAGGCTGGTTGTAGGTTCTCCCAGGCTTACCCTAGAGTTAGAAGCATTTCAAGTCAAATAGCGGCCACAAACTTGTGCCCTATAGATGTCTGGTGTTCCTAGTGTCAGATTTTAAGTCAAGTGAGATTTCTATAGAGGATGGTATTCTTGAAGCCTATAGCATAAATACTGATATAATTTGGAAACTTATTCTAAGAGAAAGTAGCTAAAGATCAATATAGTAATAAACAAGAGAATGATATTTAATCCAGTGGTTAAAACATTAAAAAAATATAAGTGGCTGCTTCATAACCAGGAAATTCAGATCGTCAAAGACTATACACATTTGTGTGTAATTGTTAACGATTGGCTAAAATGGGATAAAACTTGAGGGTTAGTAAAAAAGCTGGAGAACTTGATGTACTTGTAGGTATTCATGGTGGCCATATTCTTCAGACAATTGTTACTCTATATAAAACGAAAATTAGATCTATTAAGACTTACAGGGCTGAGCTATGGGGTGGAAAGCTCATTAAAAGTCTGACTTAATTAGAAGTAAAAATCTTAAGGAAAATATTTAGGCCATATCCAACGCTGCCAATTGAAAACATAACTTTGGAGTTTAATATATTCAGCTGCAAAACAGTGCTTCTACAAAAGGCATTTCTGCTGTATAATAAGCTGCTGGTGAGGAGCGTTTATGGCCTGCTAACAAAACACTGGATGCACCTTTTAGAAATTGGGGGTCATTAAGAGTTTGGAGTCAGCCATGGCGCTATTAGCGCCATGGCTGCCTCCAAATTCGTGTCTGGGTCCGGGTTCTCAGAATGGGTATTTACCGGGACATTCCAACCTTGGAGGACCCGGTAAGTCCCCATTCTGAAAACCATTCCCATTCTAGCCCCCATAGTGCTCGATGGGAATGGGGAAGGAGCTAATAAGAGGCCCATAAATTAAGGGCCGTTATTAGCTCCCTGGTCCCTTAGCGGCTCCCGCTAAGGATGGCTGGTTTTACCAGCCGGCCTTAGTGTGACCCAATAAGGGACCTCGGAATGCAGCGGTAGGGGGTTAACAGTGCCATTAACCCCCTACCACCGTACTCGTAATGACCCCCATTGTCATTTGTAAAAAACAAATGAGGTGTTGTCAGAAAGAACAGATGCAGGGATGTTGCAGTACCTGAGAGGTACATTTTAGACAATTGTAAGTAGATTTCTGCAAGCTTAGGATCGAGAACAACTGATTGTGACATTAGACACAAAATAAATAAATTAGTGGAGAATTTCTGACTTATATTGATAGTCTCCCAACATTTCTAAAGGCCTATCCACGTGGTAATATTGTGAGAAAATATCAGGCCATTAAATTTAACTTCATGCCCTCGTTGGCAATGCTAGGAGGACTGATTGGCCTTCCGCGTGGATGCAGATACTGCTGATTATATGAAGAAGAGTTATTAGAAACTACACATCACCTGATTGTACCAGTCTGGAAAATTTGAGGGGCCGTTTTTTGAGAAAATAAAGTAATGATGGTAGAAGCTTTGATATGCAATTAGTATGGTTAATGTTTTTTAATGGAAATGTTTTAATTTATTGCATTATATTGTGACATTTTGGGATCAGATCTTTGATATATTGAAATAGGGTCTCCTGTTGATGATGATTTGTGCTTTGTGTGGGAATTCTTGCATACGTTGTAATTTAGGTAAGAAGGTAAGAAGGGTATAAGGGCTTTAATAAGGCCATAAGTATAGATACATTTTGATATGTGTTACTTTCGAACACCTTCTGTGCTAATTTCTAAACTCCAATTTCTCCTACCCTTTGGAGAAAGGCCTCCTCCTATAGACACTTGGGTCAACATGAATCCAGCTGCCAAATACTGCTCTAATTGTTCAGTTCACATCTGGGGATTTTGTAGGGTGCTGAGAGAACAATGCCTTGCTTTTTACTTTTGAAATGATCAATTTGATCAGTTGTCTTTCATGATTATACTGATTGTTGCTTTACCTACATTTTCTTAAATAATTCTTCTCTGTACAGGATGTGCATTATTATATATATATTTTTAAAGCGCTCACTCAACCCGCTATTATATATATTTTTTTAAAGCGCTCACTCAGCCCGCCTCGAGGCGCTGTTACAGGATTTTTTTTTGGTCTTAGTTGTGTATTTATAATGCGCTTATTAACCAGAGGTTTCTAAGCGCGGACCCGGGGATCGAACCTGTGTTGCTTCATGTCGTCTTGTTTCCAAGGCGAGCACGTTGCAAAAATGTATTTCCGATACTTGCAACCCGTTTGAAACATATATGACAATGGATAGGAATTCTTGTATTTAATGTCTGGTTTGTGTTTTTATTTTAGCGCTTGCCACACGCTTGCGGCCTGATTCCTGTGATTTTTATGGGCTGATTCATGGAATTATTTGCGCCAAAAAACTGGGATTTGTGCGCCATTCTGCCCGCAAATCCCCATTTCTTAAACAGGGATTTGCGGGCAGAATGGCGCACAAATCCCTGTTTTCCGGCGCAAATAATTCCATGAATCAGCCCACTAGTGCGGTACAAAGCGACTTTGCACTGCCAACGAACACCCTGATTCTCAGAGTGGTGCAATGTGTATTTTTGCCGTGCAGGTCAACTTTGCACTGGTCCAAAGTCACCAGTGCGAAGTCTCTTTGCACCACGCTAAAGGTTCCATGAATCGGGCCCTTAGCTGGAGCAGGCTTCTAGAGCCCTTGCTGCCTCAGGTCAGAGTGAGAAATGGCACGCAAATAGCTGGAGACACAGGCACCGCCTGATCCGTCTTTTTCAGGCAGGTTTACAATCTCAAGAAGGACAGGCTGGGAAGTCGCTTCCTTCCTCTTTTGTTTTAGGTGATTGGGCCACTGACATGCCAAAAATAAGAGCAACCCCGATTTCTACAGAAGCTAAAGCTTGCCAGACTGGAATATGTTGATACACGTGACCTTATTCTTTAAGATAGACAGGTAATGCTCACATCCTGGTTTTTGTGGCGCTTCTTCAGAGAATCTAGAAGCCCTAGGCAATTAATAATATGTCTTAGAAGCATACATGTGCACCTCCAATTGTCTTCATATTCCATTTTGTGCTTATCTTTAATGAAGCATTTATGCAACTATGCATCCAAGGGGAGAAGGGCACTAGCACATGTTATCAGCCCACACCTGTGGTATGGTCCCGGCTGCAGTTCAAGGCAAATAATGAGGATATGAGATGGTAACAACTGTTGCAGCGCTCTCCTCTTGGGCTGTAATACTATTATAAAACTTGGCAGCCTGTAATATTAACATATAAGTTTGGACATTGTGGGCCCGATTCATGGAATTATTTGCGCATAAAATACCGGATTTGCATTCCAAAATGAGTGCGAAATCCCATTCGTCGATTCATGGAATCGACTGCGCGGGATATGTTGCCGACTTGCGTGGATTACTAGCATGCTTTGCGCGTCTCTGCAAGCGGCCCACTGCCTTGCATGAGAGTCCATGCAGGGCATGGGCGAGTCCTACGCAGAGGGCAGATTTGTGGGCTGAACACGGAAAATGGGGAACAACATGCCAAAAAGTGGGCGTTACGAGGGTCGGCACGCAGGCAGTCCATTGCACGGCCACAAGTGCGCATGCAACCTCTTGCCTGCAAAATGCCCATGCAAAGCCCTCGATCTAACCGCCTCCCGTAAGCGGGCATACAGACTTGTGCAGAGGATTCGCAACTTTAGAGGTAAGTTTGCATGTAAGATTTAGGGGTGCGTGCACACAGACTGGGTCCTGATCATAGTTAGGGGTCCACGTACCCAGCTTAGCTGGGTACAGGAATTGTTTACGGTGGTTGGCATGTGGATTTTTCAGCGAGATATCTGAATTACGATAACTGTTACGTATATTGTTGGGGCGCCGGTGACAGTTGCGGGGATGCGGTGAAGGGTCCCCGAGGTGCAGGTCTGCTTGCAGGGGGACCCAACACACTGTTTACAGGATGCATGTATATGCATCTGGGGAGTATGAAAATGTAACTGTTTGTGGCTGTTTTGGATTTGCATTGGGGGCGTCGGGGCGTTACAGCCGCAACTTGCGAATACAGTGCATTTGCGTGAGGGATTCCATGAATACACTCAGCGCGCAGAGTAACTTCTGCACACCGGCTCGCGCAGGGTCATTCTTAGAGCACTGGCATTGCGGGATACATTTATGCTTTTCCCTGAATTATGCCCTATATTTTTACTTTAGGTTAGTTGCAACATCACAAGTGACCTGTAATAAGAAAATTATATCACAAGACTCTGTAATCAGTTTTTACGCTCCAGCCGTGATGTCACAATGTCTGCTACTTAAGCCAGCAGAGTGGAGAATTCCAGTTGTCCATGCAGCACTTAATTAAAGCAGTGCTAAGCTTTTCAAATTCCTTGCTTGTAAAATAGTTTTCTGTGACACTATACAGCCATTAATTGATAAGGAATGGTAGAATGCTTAATTTGTGCACTGCTACAGCTTAAGATATATGAGCAAGAATTTGCAAAACGTGTTTTCTATGCATTTTATTAAACTGTTTAAACTATTTTTCTGCAAAACATAAGGAGCTGCAAATTTGTTTTTTTAAAAAAAATCCAAACAGATGGTATTTTGATTATATGGATCAGCAATGGAAGACCAATTACATCAGATTAAGCAAGAGGTCAGGTATTAAAGCGAGTGACCATGTGTGGCCATGTATTATATAGAATATAATATAATCTGCCCTTTGCATAAAGGAAATTAATTGGAAGTCACCTCAGAGTTCGGTGACCTTATAAAGGATCTCAGCCTTCGGGCTCGTTCCTCTATTTGGTCACGGAATTCCTCAGTGACTTGCAATATCCTTATAGCGTGCAGAAGGCATTACTTTACCCAATAAATAAAAATGCAAATTCATTAAAAAAAGATTAATAGCAGGCTAGAGGCAAAAGAAAGCAGTTGCAGAATGAGCACAACAACCTGCAGTCAGCATTGTCTTGTTGGATTGCTGGGTAAGGGGAACACTGATCATTGAGGCAGAATGTTGGGAGAGGGCCATGATGATTTGCAATGGTGGTTATGGCCCATGCTGACTCATTAGTTACAGCGTTATAATGCAGCGTTAACTACTGAACCTCTGGGCAATAATGCAAAACTGGCCATTGAGCCGCGTAATAATTGGGTTTTGTAATATGAATTCAGGACCGGGTATACCACATGTGCCCCATTTCTAATTACAAAAAGAAGGAAACCAAGATGGCTACAGAGATAGTGACGTTATACTCTTTCTCTTCCTAGTGCGGGTTGGCGGGTGGCAGGGACATGCTTCCACTGTGGGAGAAGGCAGTAGACATGTAGGTGGGGCAAGGAGTTGTCCGAGGACATTTCTTAGTAGGGGAATGGCTGGACAACGAGGAGAGTGGCTCAGAGTTCATGCCACAAAAAACATGACGGAATGGGGAAGGGGTAGCAGATTGAGGTCAGGAACGTGGGCTCACACCATCAGTACAAGCCTGCATTCCTTGCCTCCTGATTGACTGCTGTTTCTTCCCTTTCTGCTAATGGAAAATTACCCAACTGATACTTCAGTTAGTTTATATTCAAAGTCCTATTCAAATGTACTTGTATGCAGCGTGTCACTAACTATTTCATATTTTAAAATAAACTATGCAGCTTAGTTGCAGTTTCAATAATATAACTGTTTAACTTATCCTTACGTCCTTATGTTTAATGTGACACATTGCGTTTTATTCAATGACTTCTACTATTGCTCATTGGGGCTCACTGGTTACCTTGAAAACATTCTGCTGCATTTTTGCTAGGTCAAACTTGATGCACAATATTTATAAGGAAATACATATTTAAATACTTGTTTCACTCATCCCTGTATTCATCCACTGCTGTTTGAGTATCTATGGGTAAAGTAGAAGAACTATTCAGATTGGCTTTCAATAGTGGGGTGGGAGGGAGTTAGGGATAACACCTGCAGGATACGGACATTGTCTTAAACTATCAGGCAAAGTGTTCCTGTGAGGTAGGACTACTTATGTGGATCCATGTAATAATGTTCCTGCAAAAATGTCTCCTGACAAAAAAAATCATAGTTTTTTGCAGAGACATTATTACATTGACCATGTGGGGGACACCGCAGCAACCCCCAAATTATTATGTTTTTACATGTGGAGGAGGGGATATCCCTGCAACCCGTCCCAATGCATAATGTCATCATATAAGATGTTGCCAATGGCTTTTCCCATGGACGTTATGTATGGGGACAGTACGTATGGGGACATTATTACCTGATACCATTTAGGTAAGGTTCGCCAATATTCTACAAAATGTGCCATCATTTATGGTCTTGTTAATGGGGACTGAATGACTATCAGTCACTCACTCACTCACTCTAATGCATTCATTGAACATTCTTATGATGTGTGAGCTGTGTGTATTCACTCTGTCTAGTAAATACCAGCCCAGTCCTGGGGACAGATTTACATTTGACTGCTTCTGCCCAGGCTGATATGGTCAGCAGAGAAAGTACTGGATATGAATATCATGCTTTTAGGGAATATATGCTTCTAAAAAAACCTGCCGCCCTTAACTACCCTTTATCAACTTTACTATCACGGCATTCTTAGGGACACCCCTTAGACCTTGAGTGTAGTTGAGATAATGTTATGCACCAGTCCAGTATATTCCTTTATTCAATTAAGTAATTTAAAGACCTCAGATTAGCCTGCACTTTCCGGGATGTTTTTAAACACTGTCTGCATTTAAAATAAATATGAAACAATCACTTTCATTTGAAAATGAACACCACACTAAGTTGTGTTTTCCATGTTTTTATACTATATAATAAAATTAATAGGCAAAAGAAAGGATCTTAAAATGCATTGTAACTAAAGATACTCGACACCTGTGGAAATTAACGAATGCAAACAATGAAGATATAAGGATGATCTAAACATCAGTGAGAAGAGCTGGAACAATTTCATGGCGCAAGAATTCGAGCCACACAATTGAGCTAAATTTGAGAAAAAAGAAAATCACAAAAAATTTGAGTAAATAAATAAAACTGTAAATTAAATAGCATTGGTAAGATGAAATGACCTAGGGCTCCCAGCCAAGACAGGCTACTTAATATGGTACTAAAATATAATCTGTCAAGGTGGGCCGAGTTTGTATTGCCTTTGTTTAAAACAATAATCGCTTCAGGCCGAATCCCATCGGCATGGCAAGAATGGTTCATCATTCCAATCTATAAAAAGAGCCCGAAGAATAGAGCCAGGCTCTTACCGTCGTATTGCCCTGCTTAACATAGTTAGAAAGGTATTCACCTCTGTATCTCCAGCTCCCAAACACGCCTTCAAAGTGGATGTTCTGCTGTGCCCAACACCTTTGCACTGAAACTCCTTTGCAGAACAGCACATATAAACCATTGTTATTTGTGGCGGACATAGACTACCCAGCAGCCTTCGATGGCATTTACAGATTGTCTCTCATGAAAATTAGATTCAAAGGAGATTGATTCCCAATTATTAAGATGCCTAATACAATTACACTCAAATACACAGGTACAGATCAGACCGGAACATGAATGTCACTACACTAGGAAACTAACACACAAAGAGGGTTGAAACAAGGATGTGCGTTGGCACCATTCTAACGACCTTCAATTGCAAAGGTTTATGTCTCCTCAGATAGGAAAGGGACATGTATCATGGATGTCCTACGTGGATGACATAATCCTTCTCTACCACACAGAGAGAGGATTGCAATTACACTTAATACTTTGGGGAATTCTCCTCTTAAATATCACTTCCAGTTAACGTCTCAAAAAAAAAATATATGAAGTTTGGAAACGGCTGCTAAACATAACTTCATATGGGACTGCCAATCAACCATCCTTGAAGTTGTAACTGAATATAAGTATCTGGCAGTAATACTATACATACGATACGCAGATAGAAAATTAATTGAAAATAAACTGCAAAGTGTGTATGCTTTAGCTTCCAGACTAAATTTTATACAGAGGCGCTATGTTGATGATTCCCTCAACCCTGTTCTAATGCTCTATAAACAAAAATATACGACAGCAATCCAATGTGGCTTAGAGCGACTGATGATGTGAGTCCCAGGTCGGATACGCTAGAGGGATGCTATCACCCAAGGCCACCCCCTGTGCTTGATTAGGTGTGACCTAGGGTTGACCTTACTATCTACAGAATTAACAATATGCAAAGGTTCTTTTTATCTGTAACTCCTGTTATCATAACCAAATAGGCTCCCCCAAAATCTTGAAAGGGGGCATCCTCTTAGACAGTAATGTGTAGGCGTGTCTGTTTAAAGAGTCTGTGGAAAACGTCTTCAGAGGAATAGAGTTTACTTGGAATAGTTAATGACCATTAGCACCCTGTACAGGGGAACCAGCCAATCAGGTGCCTAGACTTGTGGCCATAAACCTACAATCTCAGCCCACGTTCCATGCCACTTGATGACTGATTCCACCATCTTCTCCCCACCCTCCGTCTCCTCATGTTTAATTTTTTTTTTCCATTTCCAACCCTCCTCCACAACCCCACGTACCTGTTTGTTGTGGTGGTGCAGGCCCACACAACATATTCCCAGCTTCTCCGGCCACTATGGAAAGGG
Source organism: Ambystoma mexicanum (assembly GCF_040938575.1). Lineage (NCBI taxonomy): Eukaryota > Metazoa > Chordata > Amphibia > Caudata > Ambystomatidae > Ambystoma > Ambystoma mexicanum. The sequence goes on along the minus strand of NC_090933.1, from coordinate 1,105,941,482 downwards.
AAGCGGGGCTCCGTATGGAGCCCATGCAGCAACCATATCAAAGTTAGCTCTAGCAAACGCATTTTTTTTTTATATTTGTTTATTGATGACATTGTCACAGCTTAATTATACAGTTGCACTTTCAGCATTCAATAAGTAGTTTAACAATTCGGTTTCTAATATTGTATTTAGCATCAAACTTACAACCAACACACATAACCATAAACTTTTCCAACATGTGACTGGGGCTTATAGTGCAAAAGTAAATAGTTTAGATTGGCGAAGGTCAGTGCGGGGGCTCCAGCATAATTTGTTCAATTGTTCATGGCAGCCTTATATGTGCAGGTTTCCTGGCCCAACCCATTCAGTCTTCAATGTTAAGAAATATAGTTAATACAGGTAGCTGACATTTCAAGGTAGTTTATCATCTGATGGGTAGAGAACAGTTCCTGTAAGGGCTTTCCATGCCTCAAATGCAACAGCAGTGTCTGCATCAGATACTTGTGTCGCTCGAAGCCAAGCCATAGTTTTATTCTCATGCCAGGTCCCAAGCTACCCGAGCCATATGTCAAACTGCGGGCACCCTTTAAACTTCCATGATATCTCTAGGTGCCTTTTGGCGAGTCTCCACACAAGGTCCATGAATTCAGTGATGTTTTTGTATTTGTGTGATCTAGTGTATATATCCAGTAAGCACTCAAGTGGGTTCCATTGATACCTAACAACACCAGCAGCCACACAAGTCTGTTTGATTTGGGACCAAAAGCTGAGTACCTTTGCACACGACCACATCATATGCAGAAGAGCTGCACCATCATGAGTGCACCAGGGACAGTTTGAGGACTCCTCTGCCTTAAATGTGGCTACTCTGCTGGGGGTCAAATATGTGCGATATAGTACATTGATTTGGACCAATCTGAATCTAGCATTGCAAGAAACATTTTTACCAAAACGTAACGCCAGTTCCCATTCCTTGTCAGCAACCTCTGAAACAAGATCCATCTCCCAGGACACCTTCAACTTGTTAAGCCTAATGCTAGTGCCATCTACCAGAAACTTGTAAAACCTGGACACAGGCCTCCAGCTATCCTCAAGAGCGTAGGGCAAGGCTAAAAATGTGTCCTCCTGTGGTTCAGCAATCCACTGAGTCAGGTTACACCTAGAAACCCTTGCCACCCTCATATACCATAACAATTGGCCCTTGGGGAGCCCCTCTTGCTGGGTAAGGCTATCCATCTTTCTGAATAGCCCATTGGTATACATGTCTCCCCAACTAGTTATGCCCACCCCATCCCAGCATCTAACTGCCTTCAATTCTTCAGGGCCACTACATGTGTCTGCCAGTATCGTGACATGGGGTGAATACGGGTGTTGCAGCCAGAGTACCTTCAGGGTTCTATTCCAAATCTGTCTACCTAATCATAGGATCAGCAGCAGGGGGCCTGCACAACTTTCCTGGTGCCATAGAGCCTCTTTAAGCCATGCCGGTCTCACTAGTGCATGGAGTAAGTAATGTTCAGATGTGCGTGCGCCTGATAACCATTTCACAATAAAGCTTAACTGGGCCACCAGGTAATATAGTTCATACCTTGGAAGCTGTGCTCCTCCCTCCCCATATGGTAGAGACAGAACATTAAGTGCCTGTCTGTGTCTTTTCACACCCCAGAGGAAGTCCCGGAGCACTACATCAAATTCTCGAAAGAAGTTGGCATTTATGTAGAAATGGACATTGGTAAAACTATAGAGGAATCTAGGAATAATTATAATTTTAGTGATAGCAATCCGACCCATGAGGGATAGGGGTAGTCGAGTGCAGAATTGTATTGACTTTTCACACCCTGCACCACTCTGCCCGTGTTAAGTGTGTGCATTGCATTTGGTGAATGTTCTTTATGTATGCCCAGGTATTTGAAGAAATATGGCTCCCATTTTAAGCCCCACTCCGGTAAGGATGTTGCATTCATACTACAGAGTCCTGCCAGGGGAAGAGGCACAACTTCAGTTCATTAAAGTAAATTCCAGAGAGCCTAGCAAAGCTGTCTAGTACGTCCAATATCATCTGGAGGTTATGTTATGGTTTGCATAGGTAAAGCAGTACATTGTCTGTGTACAACGTTATATGATGCATGTACCTACCAATCTTTATGCCCACCTCTAAGTATTCCTGACTCAGATACACAGCTAAGGGTTCTAATGCCAAGATTTAAAGCATGGGCGAGAGTGGGAATCCCTGTCTTGTCCCCCTTTGTGTGTACCACTGCCCCTGCGACTTAAGGTAGCTTCTTGCTCATCAGCCATCAGGTGGCTTTCCTGTAGGGGTGCTATGGATATCTTTTTATGACTTAAGTAGTATATCATTCTATTGTGAAGCATGCAAGTACCCAGTCCCCTAACATTCCAGGTCAGAATTAAAATTTATGCCATAGTCAGTTATTTGTGTCTTCGTACAGCCACTCCACTGAATGACCAGCATGCAGTTGTCTAACCGGTGGCCCCGCATGATGCCCAGTCTTCTCGGACCAGCCAATATAAAACAACCCTGGTAACAAGGGGTGGCATATTTCTCCCCGCGCTCTTCACCCGCAGCTGCAATTTGAGTTTCGAGCCCCGTACCACATGTTGGATAAAACAACAACAACAGACCCCTGAATGCAGGGTTTAAACAGAGCCCAACAGTTCAGGCACCCCAGTACCTTCCGAGAATGCCAGCACATTCCAGTACCAGGTGATAAAGTCAGCGCCAACGGGAAGTTGACTGTCCATTTGGACAGGGGTATTCCAAGTATCACCCAGTGAGCAACAGTGCCAGCCCCCACTAATGGTAGCCTATCGTAGCAGTAAACAGGAACAGTGAATGTAGGGACATGCCAATTAATCTATTGACCTTATTACCCTGATGCTGGGATGCTATATGTTCAATAGCATCCCAGCTTTGCTTCATTCCTTCAGTCTTCACTGTCCCCCTTGGGCTCTAGATTGTTATACTCCATCCACATAGTCATGGCCACATGATTTTCAAAGAAAAGGGCCTTGCCTCCATACATTTACTTTAGTTGAGCTGAATACAGAAGCATACATTGTTGGGTGTCTTGACCCACGTGCAAGTAATCATGCTGTAACATCTGGTGCTGTGGGCTTAGAAAATTCAAGATGGCGGAAAACCCACATGTGCGCCGAAATCCAGGAAAGCTGCGCAGTTTGTGCGCCCACCAAAATGGTTGCCTCACTTGCCACCCACCAGTGCGAGAATGAAAGGCCGGGTTGCCATGAGGGAAATGGGTTGCCAAAGGAAAAACAGTAGCGCCGGTTAGCTTCAAAGCGCTTTAAAACCACCATTGGACTACCCGCACAGTAGTCTGAAACCATTGGGAAACCATTGGGAATGGCAATGCTGATTGCCAAATGCAACCTAGAATGGTGGGGAATTCATTTCTTAAATCTCAAAAATGGGTGCAGTACCAGTACTCACCACTATCCAAAAGCCGGCATTTTAAAACCACACCAGATTTTACTTTTTTGTGTAAAACTGAATGAACCCAAAGCAGGCTAAAGAAAGACTTACTGAGAGGTGGATACAATGTAAAGTGATATTCTGAAGTGACTTGAAGGTTTATAACAAGACTGGCTGAGCTATGGAGTCAGCAGTTTAAGTTGCACTGGATTTAAAGACACTAAAATCGAAAATGTTTAGATTAAATGAGTGACCTATGTTTGGTGTCACATGCCTTTGTAACTGTTGAAATGTCATAGTTTTGCACTTAGAATCAGCATTCTAGCTGCATGTGTAAAATTGCAAGTTAATTTAAAAAGCAACAAAAAAAAAACATGACAGTTAGCTGAAAAAGGAACTTGATTTTGCTTGACAGCTACCCCCATCAGGAGTGAAACTTGAGTCACAGCTGTGTTCCCAGGCCTAGCTGCCCTTTTGCTGCTCACACTAAGGATATGCCATCTATCTGATAATTGAATTACCTTTGCTCTGCAGGAGAGTGAACAATGCAACTCCCTTCACCCAGGCAGAGGGTTTATTGAGAGGATCATAAATGGCTTCCTCTTGAACAATGAGCCTCTCCTGACTCAGGCAAAGGTTTTATTACAGCAGTCGTAAAATGTAGCTTCCTCTTGGCAGAAGCTGGGAGGAGCACTGCCTGTGAGAGCAAGCTGGCTTGGCAGAACTGGATAAACCAGTATTTCTACCTTGTGCTGAGAGGAAACCACACCCCTTTGGAGCCAGAACATAACTCTAAAAAGATGAATAACTCATAGAGCAGACATGTGAAAATTTTATAAATGATACCATAATTCTTGTGATTTTTCTGCCCACAGTTTAAGAGGTTTTTAGAACCGGTGGTATGTTCAGGGGGGTTTTAGCGGAAAAGTGGATATTACTCTAAATGTATGCATGTTAAAAATCTGAAACTTCATCAGTTAATGTCCATACTCCCTGCGCACATGTATGTAAAGTTGGGTCAATGTCAGAAATTGAAAAATCAGTTAAAAAGTCAATTATGTGCCATTTCTGAATGCAAGCTCTTAGAAACAGCAGATTTGGACAGAGACATGGCTAAATTCAGCCACACCATGTATATGTAATTTCAAGCAACTGTGTAACTGTGAAATATGTCTTTTATTATCAAATATAGAATATGTGCAATCTGACAGAGGAGTGTCCTATCTGCAAGCCATAAAATGACATCACTCTGACACAACTTAGCTTCGCCAATCAAATGATAAATGGAAGTTTGACCAATTAGAAGCTGAGAGAGAGGTAGGGTCAGTGATGCTAGAACACACCCACATTCTAAACACATAAAAGCAGACAGACAGGACAGATAGGGACTTTCAAATCCATCTGCCGCTGGAAGCTCTGCCGGAAAAATCCATACTTTACCTCCATCAAACCTCCAGAGAGCCAAACTAGAGACTTCAATCTATCCAGAACTAGAGACCCAGACCAGAGAACCAGAGAGAGCTGACCCAGATCACTGTGAAGTGCAGAGACCAGAGGCGAGTTTAAAACCTGACCAGATCCATGGCGAGGCCCATTTCACTCAAGAATATAGTGTGCGTACCTAGAAAACTGTGCAGAACCAATCTCCTAGTTAAAATAATATAATTTAATCTATTTAATCTAAGTAGAACTGCCTCCTAACTGCCACCTGTCATTTGTAAAGCTGTCACTTGTCATTTCCTAGTTGCAAGCTGCACTTGTCTTTTTGAACTTTAAAATTTCAAATCTGAAAAACGACCTTCACAAAATCGCTCATATCTCCGCAACCGTAGAGACTTGCAATAACTTTCATCTGAAAGGTTAGAATCGTGGCTTTCCTACGAACCTAGAACCGCATTCCTACCCCTTAAAGTTTTACCGCAATCGCGGAACACGCATTTGCGAATTTTACCGCGATTTGCAAATTTCTTCACATGTAAAAACTGCTGCTGCTTGCCTTCCATTTGCCAGAAATTCGTTTAACCTGCTAACTATCCCTGCCTCATTGCTAGTGTGAGCCTGGACTAATATTAACTAGATACCACTCACCCTGAACCTCTGAAAGGGAATTAAAAGCATTTCCAGCATATTTCTCATCCATTGCTAGCACATATCAAAGCATTTTGCCTGTGTTTTCAAAACTCCTATCTGTTTTCTGTAGTGTAAGCTTGCTGGGGTGAACTGATTTACATTGATTGCATTTCTGAGAACTGTGTGTTTTCCTTCCATTTCCTTGCCTTGCATCAAGGGGGGGAGGGGATTGCCAGAGAAAAGTGATTACATTGTTTGGTTGAAATCATATTGAGTATTTTCTGTACTGCATTCATTGAATATTGCATCCACCTGAGCTTACATAAAGCATCCTCTACCACATTATACTTTTGTTCCTATTTACCAGTGTGCTACCTTATCCATTTCATGTCAACTCATTAGTGATTATAAGAAGTGTGCTAGTGCCAGATTCTCCGTTGTTGATCTTTATCATATCAGATTAAGTGTGCTATTCAATTATTAATTTATTATAAAGTGTGATATATATATATATTTTAAATTATCAAATAAACCTTTTAAACTTGCAAAACAGAACTACTTCTTGGCTCAGTGGGGTCAGGGGGATTCCAAGAGAGGGGTGTTATATAGGGGTAGTCATCCAGAACGCATGAACTGGACATAAAGATATATCAATAAGGGTTTTCATTCAGTATTCTAGACTAGGCGTTAACTTAGCTGTAGTGCTGAATTGAATCCTCTTACAAATTGGGGGCTCGGGCCGGACTTTTGGGTTAGAATACCACTTGTGCAGCTTAATACAGTGTGCTAACTGACGGGATACATACATCCAGTCGGATCACCACGCTGCCTTACGCTGTGAAGCATTCCTCAAAAGGGACACTCTAAGAAAAGTTCTGTTCTGCAGAAATAAAATACTAACTTCTGTAAGTCAGGACAGAGACCAATCTCTAGAATGACGACCTTAGTAGACATGAAAATAGCCAGAGAGCACTTCTTACATAAGTTATTTGTGAGAGGTGAGTGGACTCACCAGGACCAAACAGTCTGGTTGCAGGCCATCACGCAACAGGTCACTGAAACAGGGTCAGACTTATGGAGAGATCAGGGTCCATTACATGTGTCCCTGAGTGAACTATATATGGCTCCTAAGGCCAAAGATGAACACGACAAGATTGTTAGGATAGCGGCATACCTGTACCTATATATGGGAGACATGCAGGATAGATGTGCTGAAAGCCAAAATCTGGCAAATAGGCAACAGATGGCGTTAGAGAAGGTCCAATCTGACCTGGTCTCTTCTGAGCAGAGGCTGCAGAGGAGCCAGGAGTCAGAAGATGATAGTAGGCAGCACATCATTAAAATAAAGAAGGATATGGATGTGCTGCAACAGGAAAAGGTAGAACAGGATACCAGATTTCTGGCCTTGCAGAAGGAATACCAAGAAGGTTTGGACTCCCTACTGCAAAACCAGAAAAAGCTGGAGCAACAACTGGACTTCAACAGGGTATGTGCTGAGCAGGTAGTCACCCTGCAAGGCCACCTAGATGGAGTGAAGGCAGAGAGCAACAAACTAATTCTGAAAGACCTGGATACCCAGGCAGAGTTTGATCAGGAGCGCCAGAATGCTGGTGCCTTCCAAAGGCAAAGGGACGACCTGGCAGCACAGATGCAGGCTCTCAGTCAGGAAAGGGATACCTTAGGCCAGGAAGTCTGCCATTTAAAAAGAAAAATGGAAGAAAATCACCTGACCCACCAGGGACTGGGTGACCTCCAAAAAGAACACCAGAACTTGCTAGAGCACACCAGGAGGGTGGAGGATGCTCTAGCAAGAAAGGAGCAGGCCAATAGGGACACAGCTCAGGAGGTAACCCTCCTGCAGCAAAGAATGGCCCAGTTCTCCAGGACCAACCAGGAAGCGCAGAGGGAAAATGAGGCCCTCTGTCAACACAATGATAGGCTCCAACAACAGGTAGCGATGCAGGAGAGACTGATAGAGTCGAGTAAGGCCTTAACAGAGGAACTGAAAGCACAAATGCAGGCTCTTGCATTGCAACAGGGAGCAGGGGCGGATAGAGATGAGGTCCGCTGGGAAAGAGAGACTCCTGACCATAACCGCAGGAGCCCTAACACCAGGGGCCTTCATCTCCCCCAGTCCCTGGACTCTACCACCCCCATGTCCCCTGGCGCACATGAGCACAGGGCCGCAGGGATGGCAGATTACTATCCAGCTAAGAGTATGGGGCTCATAGGCCAGTACCACTCAGGAATGGAGGGGTGGGCATCCGGGTATGGGCACCCAAGTACAGTACAGTTCAATGGGGAACCCCAGGAGAGTAGGCCCATTAAGGGCATCCTGAAAACCTCTGCCCAGTTAGGTCAGTGGAGGGGGTACCCATCAAATCCTGGCAGCAAGGAGGAATCTGAAGACTCCTCTGAACTGCGCAGGACACAGGAGACCAGGTCCCCACATTCTGCCAGCCATTCCCAGGCTCGCAGAATCCGGGAAAACCTGGAAGAACAGACGGGAACCTCTGGGAGCAGTGCCTCTGAGTCCGAGGAAGAATGGACAAGGGTTACCCGAACCAAAAAGGCCAATAAAGCAAAAAGGGCCTTGCTTAAGGACCCCTTAAAGCAGATTAAGGCGATCAGGAGCGTCATCACGCCTTACCATAAGAACGCTAAGTATTCTGTTTGGGAGCACTTAGAGTTGTTTGAACAAATGATGGAGACTTTCCATTTGAAGGACAGCAAAAGCTGTATTCAATATGTAAAGTGGACCTTCTCCCCGGAATACTCCAGTTTCTTTGCGGGGCTGGAGGACCAAAATCATTTAAGATGGTCCACCTATAAGGCGGCCATCTTGAAACATTTTTCTGTTCACAGAAATCCTCAAGAGGCTCGCAAGGCAGCCTACAATTTGCAATGTGGGGAGGATCAGGCCCCACAAGAATTTGTGCAGGAGTTAAAGCGGGCTTTTGCACAGACCACAAGAAGGGTGCGCACAGATAGCAGAGAATTTATAAATACGTTTTTCCATGCCTTGCCCAAATATATCATGACCCAGCTCGTGAGGGATTTTCACGAGAAAAGATCTTTAGACTGGGTCATTGAACAGGCTACCCGGATCTATGAGGTGCAGAAACCGATAGATAGCAAAAGTAATGCCCAGAAAAACCCCAAAGCCAACAGCACCCCTGCTGCTGCCAAGGTGGCAGAGGTAAAGGTCACCCCCGTTTTGGATTTGGAGATGGGGGGGCCTAAAAACCTACCTGCACCTAATAATGCTAGGCCCAGGAGGTCCTCGGGTCAGTCACAGACAGGGAGCCAAGGAGGCAGCCCCACAAATGGGGTCCCTCGCTCTCCTGATTATGTAAGTCCCCGTTACAAGGGAAATCGACCCATCCTGGGTTATGTGTGGACTCCTCCAGCCCAAGGGGGGGGATCCAGCCAAGCACCTAACCCAGGGAACTTCCCTCCAAACTTCCCACAGGAGGGCAGAAATTTACCAAACCCTGGGCAGAACTTTTTCCCCAGATATCCACCCGACTTTCAGCCCCAAAACCATCCATCCTTCTTTCCCCAATTCCCTGAGCCCAGACCACTGAATCCGGGAGAGGGGAGGCCAAGGGTGGAGGGGTACCCAAATCTTCCCAACCCGGGGTATTCCAGAGGAGGGACAGCTACCCTTCCCGGGATCAGCCCAGGGGAGAAAACAGGGCCCCGTATCAGCCTGAGCGGGTTTCCCAGTTAGAGCGCCAGGTTCAAAACATGGCGCGGGACCTGGGTCACATACTGAGGGCTCAGCAGAACCCTCAGATGGGCGTGCCGGCGCAGAACGCACCCAACTCTGGACCTGGTGCTCCAGAACAATGACGGGGGCAGCACCCCGATAACTCACCGGTTCCCAGGGAGGAGGCACAAAGGGAAGGGGGGTGTAAAGCCTTGGAGGAAGCTTCCTTCCTCACTTGTAAACAGCCCCTGGAAACCCAGGAACCGGAAACAAAATCTCTTGCCCCTGAAAGTCTGCCTCCTAAGGAGCAGAGGGGGGGTAGGAGAAACAAAAGACCCAAACAGACTCAGTTTGAGGAGGAGGTACAGATCTTCCAATTTGAGGGAGAGGGATCCCCAGAGGATCCTGGGAAAAGGATCTTCTCCTTCAGAGAGGGGGGAACTCCTCCCAAAGAAAAATGGGTCCCTAGGGATGCAAATCCAGACTGGGGAGATGTGGAGACTGAGCTACTGCCGCCCACCATCTCATCCCAGAACCAACCGCAAGAAAATCCCCTGGTTCAAACCCATCCTGGTGACTGCCTCCAAAAAGGGGGGGGCGGCCCAGAACCGGAGCCAGGGGAACCCACAATGGCTCTGATCTCCAGTTGCCAAATTTTTCTTTCAGATTCCCAAGGCTCTCCACAGAATTCTGCCCAAATCTCTTCACTAGCGATGTCCAAAACCAGAAAATTAGCCCACCAGTTGTCCAAAAATGTACATTATCTGTGCCCCCTTGAGGAGAAGGAGGGAAGATATTATGCCCCGGTACAAGTACAGGGGCAGGGTACAATCTCGGCACTGGTGGACACGGGATCTCAAGCTACCCTTCTGTCCAGAAGGGCCTTTGATGAACTGAATGCAGGAAGGGGAGAGGATTACCAAATTCCTCTCACCTCTCTTCCTGGACAACTGCAGAACTTTGACGGGAAGGAAATTCCCGTTGAGGGGACTGCAGACTTGGACATTAAGATCGGGCGACACAAGTTGAAACACCCGGTCATAGTTGTGACCCCAGAGGGCACCCCTTGTTTACTAGGGAATGACCTCCTGAGAAGGTTGTCACCCCTAATAGATTGTGTAAACGAGGTCCTCTGGACCCAGACTAGCCGACCAATAAAATTAAAACAGAGTGTCAACCATGTTAGTTTAAACGGCACCTGCCACATGGTTGAACAAAAATCTGACCAAGTAGAATTTCACTTCCAGAATAGCCAAATTCCAGACGTGACAGTAATAGCAGTAGGACAAGAGACTGGTGGTGGAGGGTCCTCTCTATTTCTGAAAATCAACCTTCCTTCCAGTCTAAAGTGGTACTCCACTCTGGAAGGAAACACTCTGAAATTCTATACCAATCCACAATCTGAAACTCCCACTCCTATAGTCCAGAAAGATGTGAAATCAGCTCAGAGCCTGGCTGATATTCAGCAAATTGGAGAGCAGTTGTTCATCCCTGTTCAGTTAAATGATGGGAAGGACTCGCTCGAGTGTGTGTGAACAACGGTAAGAGCTTCATCAGCGAAGCCATGTTCCGCCAACTCCCAAAAGATCCAGCCATTCCCACCTTCAAACTGATAGACAAATGGGAAATGGACCTGGAAGCACCTAATTCCAAACATCTCCTGCCAAGCAGGTGTATGCTCAAAATCTCCATTGGCAACAAGAGCATAGTCCACAATTGTTGGGTCGTGCGAGACGTCCCTGCCGCCTTTTACTTAGGCAGTGACATTCTCAATCGCTTTGCCATTAGTTTGGACCTAATAAACTTCAAAGCTTGGTCCCGATTAGCGGATAATCCCATGGGCTTTGATGATCCAGAAAAAGCATTTAGGTCAGCTCAATTGCTACCTTATGCAGTTGAAATTCAGATCAAAGAGGAAGTCACCATCCCAGAAAGGACCCGACAATTCTCCCTGGAAGTGAAAGTTAAAAGAGGACAATATTTGCAAAACCCTGATGCTTACATACATCTAAATGCTTCTCTCCAACTGCAAGGGTTAGGGGTAAACCCAACTCCATTAGTCAACATAGAACATGACTCCATTCTAATAGAGGTGGATAACAGCGACTTAAAGAGTATTACTCTAGCCGCAGGCACCATTATTGGAATGGCGGTTGATGACCGACATTTTTCCATCGACTTAGTAAATGAACTGTTAGGACCAATCCCCAAGGACTGTTTTGACAGTGACAGTGATGACAATACAACACCAGACAGGATTTTTACCCGGCATGGGGGGAACTTCCTGGTGTACACTTCCTGCCCCTATGGTAAGGAAGATGTGACTTGTGACTTCAGGAGGGAGGAGGTGATTTTCCAAGTCCATGATGGCTGCCTTTTCCACCTGAAGCCTCCAGTCCAAATCAGCACTCTGACCAGGGACTTCTCCACCCAGCTGGAGGAGGCCGCTGAGATAGCCAAACCAGAAGTCTTTCCAGGCTTCAGGCAGATGGTGGAAGAGAGAGTCAACCTAGCTGATGCCTGTGTGACTCTGGAACAGAAGCAAAAGTTGAAACAAGTTTTCTTGGATTTCCAAGATCTCTTTGCGGTAGACTCATATGACTGTGGTCGCACTGACATCCACACAACAACAATCCCCACGGACCCTGGCATGACTCCTGTATTTGTGAAGCAATATCGTTTGCCTCTCGCATCAATGGAGTCCCTTACTGAAATAATTAAGAACCTTGAGTCCCGGGGAATAATCCGTCCAGTCCACAGCACCTTCAATAATCCGGTGCTGGGAATATTGAAGCCAAACGGCCAGTGGAGACTCTGTGCCGACCTCAGGGAGCTCAACAAACGGGTCCATACTTCCCGATGGCCTCTGCCCTACATTGACCAAGGGCTGGCCCAGATCCAGGGGTCACAGGTATTCACTGCAATAGACCTGACCAATGGATACTGGACTGTGCCTGTCAGTAGGGAGGACCAATACAAGCTGGCTTTTACCTTTGGGGGCCAGCAGTACACCTGAACCCGGACTCCCTTCGGATACCTCAACTCCGGCAATGAATTCAACATTTTCCTACATAAGGCCATGCCCGACCTGGGTGCAAGGGGTAACCTGGCTTATGTAGATGATGTCCTCATCAAAAGTTCATCTGTGGAGGAACACATAGCGGAGATCCGTTATGTTCTGACACAGTTGAGGGCCGCCGGAGCAAAACTTTCCTTTCAGAAAGCACAGTGGTGTAGAACCCGTGTTAATTTCTTGGGGCATGAGATTACTCCTCAGGGTCTCTGTCCCCAGGAAAAGAAAGTGGAAGCACTTCAGAAACTGAAAGACCCCACAACTCTGCGGGAACTAAGGAGCCTCCTTGGACTGACTAATTACAGCAGAAAGTTCATTGAGGGCTACGCAGAGATCACCAGACCCCTGATTCATCTCCTGAAGGGGGGGTCAAGTGGGAATGGGGTCCAGAACAATCCGAGGCAGTAAAACAACTCAAAAGAAGCCTCTCACAAGCGCCTTGCCTAGCTTACCCTGTCAGAAACAAGGAGTTCTTCCTGGAGACGGGGTTCTCTAATACGTGCTTGACGGCAGTATTATACCAAAAGCATGACAAGGTCAATAAAGTAATCTCCTATGCGAGCAAAACTTTATCCTCTGTGGAGGAAAAATTCAACGATTGTGAGAAGGCACTCCTGGCAACGGTGTGGGCATTGAAGAATTACCGCCCGTTTATCCAGGGGGAACACATCATAGTGGAGACTCCACACCAGCCTCTGCAATATCTCCAAAGTGACAGAATCCGGGCCGGAAATGTGAGTAATTCCCGAATTACTTCCTGGATTCTGTCAATGCAAGGCTTTCCTGTGGAGGTCAGATATGGCCAAAACAAGAAGAGTCCACTCGCGCAAGGTCTGGCTGACTTGCATGATTGTGCCAGAGAAAACTGTCTCGAGGACGAAAGTCTAAAAATAAAGGACAACATGGAGGCATACCTTAATTCCCCCCACAAAGTCTTTGAAGAAGACAAGTGTGAGGGAATGCCCACTGTGTATGTGGATGGATGCTCTTACCATGTTGACAACAACGGGGAGAAAGAACTGGTGGCTGGCGTAGGGAATGCATGGGTGAATGAGTCCCCAGAACCCTCCGCTGGATACAAAATTGGTCCCCGAAGTAGTCAGGTGGCAGAATTGATGGCTGTGCATCAGGCCATCCTCACTGCTGTCCAGCATCAACTCCACAAACTGGTCATAATCACAGATTCGGATTATGTACGGAACGGGTTCGTGGAGCACCTGGTTAATTGGAAAACCAGAGGCATGTTATGTGCTAACAACAAACCCTTGAAACATGGGAAGTTGATCCAAAACATTGATGATCTGGTCACATCGAATGGGATGACCATCTACTGGAAAAAGATCAAGGGTCATTCCAAAGTAGAGGGACCAGACAAAACTGGAAATGACTTAGCTGATCAGCTGGCCAAAACCGGGGCCATCCAAGGGGATCTAATTGAGATTGAGTCCCTGTTGGGGGAAATCCAGGTCACTGCCATCACTAGGTCCCAGACAAATGCTCACAACGACCTTTCAATTGCACAATGGAGTAAGGAGACCCCTGATGCTGATTTGATTACCGCTCAGAAGGGGGATCCAATTATTGGTAAATTTTACCAGCACCTTGAGGACCCTGAGAACTTTCCCCTGACGGATACTGATTACATTGGGAAAGAGGACCTAAGAATGTTGATGAAATGTCCAAAAATGTTCCGGATCCAAGACGGTTTGCTGGTAAGGAAATCCAAAGCTGGCCACGATCAGTGGGTGGTTCCTACCTCATTCCGAAGCCTGATGTTAAGTCACGCCCATGATGCGGCCACCGCCGGTCATAGGGGGTTTCACACAACACTGGAAATCTTAAGAGAGGTTGCATACTGGCCACACATGGGCCAGGACCTCAACCAATATTTGAAGGGTTGTCTTGTGTGTGCACAATTTCAGCCGACATCCCTCACACACCGGGCACCTTTACAAAAGCGAGGGATGACACTGCCATGGTCAGATTTACAAATCGACTTCGTAGGCCCTGTGATTCGCTCGGCTAGGGGGAATAAGTACATGTTGACTGTGACATGCTTGTTTACCAAGTGGGTGGAATGTCTCCCAGCCCCAAACTGCAAGGCAGAAACTGCAGCTGCCTTGATGATTAACCACATCTTTTCCCGTTTTGGTCTACCTCAAAGGATTGAGTCAGACAGAGGTAGCCACTTCACCAGTGAAGTAATGACAAAGATGTGGGAGATACTGGGGGTCAAAAGGAAGTTGCATATTGCTTATCGGCCAGCTTCTTCTGGGGCAGTAGAGAGATATAACCGAACCATTGTGAGCATATTAAAGAAGTTTGTGGCAGATTCTGGGCCAAGTTGGGATATCCGATTACCTCTGGTCCTAATGGCTATCAGATCTACCCCTTCATCTGCAACCAAAATGTCACCATTTGAGTTGATGACGGGACGCAAGATGATGCTTCCTCAGCATTTGCTCTACAGGACCCAAGAGCAGACACTGATAAATGCCTCCACTACTCATGAGTATGTGGAGAATTTAAGGAAACACCTCCAACATGCTTTTGCTTATGCTCAGCGGAATCTAGAAAGATCAGCTGATAGCATGACGACCCATTATGACCTGAAAACTTCCAGGAAGGAATATCAGGTGGGAGACCGGTTCTATCTATACAACTTCCAAAGGAACCAGGCCAAGCAGCGCAAATTTTTGCCTACATGGAAGGGAACATTCGAGATCATAGACAAAATCTCCCCTGTGGCCTACAAAATCCACATCCCCAAAGGTCCTTTGGCAGAGGGAGAAGACAAGTGGGTCCACATAAACCAGTTGAAATGTTGCCATCCCAGGCACACTCTGCAACAACTGGAGGAATCCTCTGGAATCCTAGCGGGTACTGTCTCAGACTAATTCAGTTCCAATCATAAAACATACCACATCTAGTCTCTAAAATATTGTGATTTGCATGAAACTGTCTCTTAGTTATACTGTTTTTTTTTCAAAATAAGAATGTAATGTTTCGTTATGATGAAATGCATATGCTGCCCCACTATCTCAACAGTGGTGGAAAAACGTCTATGAGTAGGTATTGCCGCTCTTCCTTTGTCGTCCTAGGAGAAAGAAAACCTGGAGACGGGCCAAGGAGGGCAATCCGGAGACCAGGAACGAAGATCCAATGGGCCCAGTGGACCGCCCAATACTCCCATCAGGACTGGCGAGGAGAACCGATCGATCAGTACCGGATGGAGAAGAAGATGCTGAACTGTGCCATCTACAGAAGAGGAAGAAGATTATGCGGACAGACCGGTGCGTGGGTCAAAACCCTTGGGCACGCGACTCCCCATCGACTCAAATTCAAAGTGCAGTCGCGTGGGGGGGCTTGTTGGGTGTCTTGACCCACGTGCAAGTAATCATGCTGCAACATTTGGTGCTGTGGGCTTAGAAAATTCAAGATTGCGGAAAACCCACATGTGCGCCGAAATCCAGGAAAGCTGCGCAGTTTGTGCGCCCACCAAAATGGTTGCCTCACTTGCCACCCACCAGTGCGAGAATGAAAGGCCGGGTTGCCATGAGGGAAATGGGTTGCCAAAGGACAAACAGTAGCGCCGGTTAGCTTCAAAGCGCTTTAAAACCACCATTGGACTACCCGCACAGTAGTCTGAAACCATTGGGAATGGCAATGCTGATTGCCAAATGCAACCTAGAATGGTGGGGAATTCCTTTCTTAAATCTCAAAAATGGGTGCAGTACCAGTACTCACCACTATCCAAAAGCCGGCATTTTAAAACCACACCAGATTTTACTTTTTTGTGTAAAACTGAATGAACCCAAAGCAGGCTAAAGAAAGACTTACTGAGAGGTGGATACAATGTAAAGTGATATTCTGAAGTGACTTGAAGGTTTATAACAAGACTGGCTGAGCTATGGAGTCAGCAGTTTAAGTTGCACTGGATTTAAAGACACTAAAATCGAAAATGTTTAGATTAAATGAGTGACCTATGTTTGGTGTCACATGCCTTTGTAACTGTTGAAATGTCATAGTTTTGCACTTAGAATCAGCATTCTAGCTGCATGTGTAAAATTGCAAGTTAATTTAAAAAGCAACAAAAAAAAACATGACAGTTAGCTGAAAGTCTGGTTTAAGGAACTTGATTTTGCTTGACAGCTACCCCCATCAGGAGTGAAACTTGAGTCACAGCTGTGTTCCCAGGCCTAGCTGCCCTTTTGCTGCTCACACTAAGGATATGCCATCTATCTGATAATTGAATTACCTGTGCTCTGCAGGAGAGTGAACAATGCAACTCCCTTCACCCAGGCAGAGGGTTTATTGAGAGGATCATAAATGGCTTCCTCTTGAACAATTAGCCTCTCCTGACTCAGGCAAAGGTTTTATTACAGCAGTCGTAAAATGTAGCTTCCTCTTGGCAGAAGCTGGGAGGAGCACTGCCTGTGAGAGCAAGCTGGCTTGGCAGAACTGGATAAACCAGTATTTCTACCTTGTGCTGAGAGGAAACCACACCCCTTTGGAGCCAGAACATAACTCTAAAAAGATGAATAACTCATAGAGCAGACATGTGAAAATTTTATAAATGATACCATAATTCTTGTGATTTTTCTGCCCACAGTTTAAGAGGTTTTTAGAACCGGTGGTATGTTCAGGGGGGTTTTAGCGGAAAAGTGGATATTACTCTAAATGTATGCATGTTAAAAATCTGAAACTTCATCAGTTAATGTCCATACTCCCTGCGCACATGTATGTAAAGTTGGGTCAATGTCAGAAATTGAAAAATCAGTTAAAAAGTCAATTATGTGCCATTTCTGAATGCAAGCTCTTAGAAACAGCAGATTTGGACAGAGACATGGCTAAATTCAGCCACACCATGTATATGTAATTTCAAGCAACTGTGTAACTGTGAAATATGTCTTTTATTATCAAATATAGAATATGTGCAATCTGACAGAGGAGTGTCCTATCTGCAAGCCATAAAATGACATCACTCTGACACAACTTAGCTTCGCCAATCAAATGATAAATGGAAGTTTGACCAATTAGAAGCTGAGAGAGAGGTAGGGTCAGTGATGCTAGAACACACCCACATTCTAAACACATAAAAGCAGACAGACAGGACAGATAGGGACTTTCAAATCCATCTGCCGCTGGAAGCTCTGCCGGAAAAATCCATACTTTACCTCCATCAAACCTCCAGAGAGCCAAACTAGAGACTTCAATCTATCCAGAACTAGAGACCCAGACCAGAGAACCAGAGAGAGCTGACCCAGATCACTGTGAAGTGCAGAGACCAGAGGCGAGTTTAAAACCTGACCAGATCCATGGCGAGGCCCATTTCACTCAAGAATATAGTGTGAGTACCTAGAAAACTGTGCAGAACCAATCTCCTAGTTAAAATAATATAATGCAATCTATTTAATCTAAGTAGAACTGCCTCCTAACTGTCACCTGTCATTTGTAAAGCTGTCACTTGTCATTTCCTAGTTGCAAGCTGCACTTGTCTTTTTGAACTTTAAAATTTCAAATCTGAAAAACGACCTTCAAAAAATCGCTCATATCTCTGCAACCGTTTGTGCTAGAGACTTGCAATAACTTTCATCTGAAAGGTTAGAATCGTGGCTTTCCTAGGAACCTAGAACCGCATTCCTACCCCTTATAGTGTTACCGCAATCGCGGAACACGCATTCGCGAATTTTACCGTGATTTGCAAATTTCTTCACATGTAAAAACTGCTGCTGCTTGCCTTCCATTTGCCAGAAATTTGTTTAACCTGCTAACTATCCCTGCCTCATTGCTAGTGTGAGCCTGGACTAATATTAACTAGATACCACTCACCCTGAACCTCTGAAAGGGAATTAAAAGCATTTCCAGCATATTTCTCATCCATTGCTAGCACATATCAAAGCATTTTGCCTGTGTTTTCAAAACTCCTATCTGTTTTCTGTAGTGTAAGCTTGCTGGGGTGAACTGATTTACATTGATTGCATTTCTGAGAACTGTGTGTTTTCCTTCCATTTCCTTGCCTTGCATCAAGGGGGGGAGGGGATTGCCAGAGAAAAGTGATTACATTGTTTGGTTGAAATCATATTGAGTATTTTCTGTACTGCATTCATTGAATATTGCATCCACCTGAGCTTACATAAAGCATCCTCTACCACATTATACTTTTGTTCCTATTTACCAGTGTGCTACCTTATCCATTTCATGTCAACTCATTAGTGATTATAAGAAGTGTGCTAGTGCCAGATTCTCAGTTGTTGATCTTTATCATATCAGATTAAGTGTGCTATTCAATTATTAATTTATTATAAAGTGTGATATATATATATTTTAAATTATCAAATAAACCTTTTAAACTTGCAAAACAGAACTACTTCTTGGCTCAGTGGGGTCAGGGGGATTCCAAGAGAGGGGTGTTATATAGGGGTAGTCATCCAGAACGCATGAACTGGACATAAAGATATATCAATAAGGGTTTTCATTCAGTATTCTAGACTAGGCGTTAACTTAGCTGTAGTGCTGAATTGAATCCTCTTACAACATTAAGTCCTGAATACAGAAGCATACATTAAGTCCTAGCTGGCGACGCCTTGCTTTGACTGGTACAAATTTGTTTCTCTGCTGTTGTATCAGAGGGGTGTGTTCGGGGTGCATAGTGATGTTTGAGCTGCCCCTTGGTATCTGCCCCCTCTCTTCAACACTAGAGTATCACCTCCCATTCTCTGAATGTCAGTATTCGCGCTATGACTGGCCAGGGATATGACCCAGGCGGGGGTCTCTTTTGGACAGAGCGATGCACTCATTTGACTGCGAACCCCAGCGATAATTTAACCAAGCCTACTTCTTGTAGCAACAGATTCTCTATGTAGGTTGGTGTGTCTCGTCTCTCAGTTCCTTCCCGTATCCCTAGTGCTCACAGTTTGTTCCTGTGGGACTGTCCCTCTGAGTCCTCTGCCTGCCGCTTTAGTTTAGCATTTCAGGACTCCAATATTTTCATCCAGGCGACCAGGTCGTTGGTGGTAGTAGTGTATATTTCCGTATTGATTCCGTTGTCGTAACTCTCTCTGCCAAGGACTGCATATCCTGACAGAGTAGCTGCACGTCCACCTTAACTTCTTCTATTTTATTCCCAAGTGAGGATCTCAGAGCTGCTATGGCCACCAATGTATATATTCTGAGAAAAAAACACATTGTTTAAAGGACGTCATGATTAAGTTACTCTAATGAAAACCTTTGAATTCAGAGAAGAAATGTGTTAAAAGAACATTATGGGAGCAGCGCAAAATTGAAAAACCAAACAAATGTGCCAGTTATGGTCAACTATTCAACAATAACTCACCCCCATACCCTCAGCATGCACTGTTCAGGCTAACACCCAGGACATCAAAGATGACATCACAAATTGCATCTTCAATGTCCTGAGTGATGTCATCACATATCATGGTAAGTTCTTTTTGTTTAGCCACAGTAAATAATTTAAGCAGAGGACATTACCTGGAGGCACTTCATTGAAAACTTGACAATCATAAATAAAAATGTGCTGGGTTTGGCCTGAGCTCTTGATGCGCACAAATGGAACAATAAGCCCCATGTAGATAATACAGTTTTTTTTTTATTTTGTATATCTTTGATGCATGTCTCTAAACTTAGTTTCATTCTCTGCTCTTTGGCTCCAATTGTATCATTCAAGGGCTTGATAGGCTTGGACTTTTAATGCAACGGACCAAATCTATCAGATAAAGATTACTGTACTTCTGTGGTCCATGCTGCAGCCATTGCCTAAGTTAATTTATTTTTAGATTGCTATATTATCAAAGGAATTTCAGTAGACAGTTTCTGTTTCAATAAATACATTTTGTGATACATGAACTAGTCCATAAAAGGCCTACCTCTCATCTTTCATACGTTGGTAGCAATACCCAACTCCCCCCGAACCCTCCTGTTGTACGGATTTTAAGTCAGGATTGTCCCTCTTGGAAAGAAATCCTCATCCAGGAAATATTCTCCTTGTGGGTGGGGCCCAATTCTCCAGATATTATACAGGTTCAGCACTCATCCATTTGCAACAAGTGGTATCCCTTTAGTGCAGATTTTGATTCCATATCCAGGTTCCTGTTTCCTGTGTTTTCCTGATTTTATAATCACTCATATTCCCACACTTGTTCATTATTATGTTAAACATTTTGATTGGTCACGTTTTTCCATTGGCTTATCTAACAGTTAACACACCCACCTTTAAAATCCCCACAATCTCCATTTGATATTCATATGTCTGAATATGTAACAGGTGGGGTGCGATTTGCTCAAAGTAATATTGAATTCTGAATCAATCTTATATTTGTTTTCATAGCAACATGACACATTGCTAAAACACAGATTTCAATAATGCCCTAGCTCACCCGTGCAACATGAATTTCTGGAGTTACTTTCATAAAGTTGTCAATATCCAAATATTTGGTAATGTTTAATAAATGTAGAAAAGCTGAATTTGGAATGGTTGGATGGAGGGGAATCTCACAATTACAATGCACCCTTGCTTGATCCTACTTTGTATTATTTATAAATCTTAAAAAATATTTTTGTATGGCACCAGATAATGCTACATTTTAAATCATGCCCCCCATTTCAACTGTGGTCATACAATCTCATTTGTAATGTCTTCAGTCAATGATTGACTTGAGTAATATAACAGGTCTTTGTCTCCTTCCATTCGGCCAACCAGGATGCTAACTTCATGCAGAGGCAGGTTTTGAAGGTGAACTGCTAATTGCAAAGACATTGCTTTGAGTGGGAAGAACAGGACCTTGACTACATGGTCAGTTCAGATTTGTAGCTCTGCAAACATTGAGAATTCTAGCCTGCTGGAATTCAATTAAATGTATTTTGCAAGCTTTTAGCTTTAAACTAGGCTGCTGTGAGGGTATTCGAGATGGCCCTTTCTTGGTGGATTTTAATGTGTTTTTCTGATGACAGGGATGGCAGTTGACACCCAGGCTTTAATGGACACCCTGGGTTATGGAAACCTCAAACTTGCTGTTCTGTTAACGTGAATATCCACATGTATTTAAGAGATAATCTGAGTGTTGGTGGAAAGGACTATACAGTTTTCATGTACCTGTTTCAGCTTTGTCACATTGCAGGGCTGAGAACTCAACAAGTGTTAGAGTGAGAATGCCAAACATATTATTTGCCTGTAAATGCGACAATAATGTATTTGTAACCTTTAATACACCCACAAACGGCAGAGTAAATAAAATGTCACCTTTCAAACATACCTTGTGCAGCAGAAAGATGCTTCTTTGGAAACGATGGCAACATTCTGTAAAGTTACAGGATAATTCACTTGAGTTTTATAACTTTAAAATTAATATTGCAGTAGCACAGGGCATGTTCTTTTGTTTGATTAATCAGTTTTCTGACACACTTGGGCAATTCTGTATATTCAGGTCTATGATTTATACGGTCAGAGCGCTCAGCATTTCCTGACGTTGATTTAAAGTAATTCAAAATTCATTCTCTGGGCCAGTTTACATGAGTGTTCCTATTATGTGTGAAACTATTTGTCATTCATGGGGTGCTGTCCCTCAAGTGAGTAGGTAACTATGTGTATCCCCTCCGTGCACCCCTGTCTTGGTAGCTGGTGAGAAGTGCAAATTAGGAATGAAGTGATACATTAATCAGGGGGCCTGTCCACTTTAATCTTGATGACATCTTTTATATTCTTCTACAAACCATAGATTTGATAAAACTTGATTCAGCTCTTGTTAAGGTTTAATTCATATTACACACATGGCACATGTGCATTTCAACCCAATAGTGCTCTCAGCTATGAACCTGTACTTGGCCCTCATCCATATTCTGTTTAGAAAATAAAGGATGGTATTATTCTCTATTCTCCTTGATTGACTGTACTGCTTTTGCATGTTTTTTTTAAACAAAGGTTTTCTTTTCATAAAATGAAACACAGTCACAGTGCATCTCATTTCAATTGGCTTAATAACTAGTGAAGACAGCAGGTCAGGTGCTATGTGTGTGACTTGTAGTTAAGCCCATCCCTATGTGCATTTTAGACATGTGCTTAGGACTGGAAAACCATGATCTTTACAACTCCTTCCACACTGAATTGAATTCAGCTATTATATATAACACATAGACAGATATGAGTAAAACATGTCCTTACCCAATGACCTCAGTCTGATGCATCTTACTAGCTAATGTGAATTGAACACCACATCACTGTCTGATATTCACTGCTAACTTCATAGTGACACAGCCTTGCTTGCTGACATGTGCCTGTGTTTCTGTGCCAAGGGGACGTGGCCTAGGAGTTTCGGTTGGACTGCTCCCATTGGTGGCAGTACCAGGCTGATTTGCATATGGCTGGTCCCCTCTTGCAATGATGACACAGTTGGGCTAAAAAACGGTGGTGTGGAGGGTTGCCCAGAGCGCTGCCAGTGGATACAATATTTTTAAACCTTCCACCCATCACTTTTTCAGTTATAACCTGTCTGACTTAGCTTCATCTGCCTCTTTCACAGATGTTAATCCATTCGTCACTGTGACAAATTGACCTCTGCCGTGCATGAGTACAAGGATGAGTACATGGATGAGTAGAAGGTAAATCACCTACTGATCCCTCACACAAAGATATACCTCCTTTGCCTTTTGTGGTAAAACAGGCTGAGGGAAGGTTATACTTTCATAAGGGGTGTGAATGTGGTTCACTAGCAACCCAAACAGCGAAGTATAGCAGTCCAAAATAAAGGAATGTCCAATGAAGATTCTATAAAAATATATATAATTTAATCACACCATATAAAACAATAAATAAATAGAAATCACTACAAAAACCCACCCCTGTATAAAGAATACAGACAATGCACGATAGAAAGATGCAGCACTCTGTGTAATTAGACAGGGGGAGAAAAACCACAATGTTCAAAAAGGTTATGTACTTCAGTTGCAAAAAGGGATAAATGTGACCTAGCCAGTCTCTACGGCCCAAAGTGAACAAGGCAGCAGTTATCAGACAATAATACCTTTTGCAGTGTCTTGGAGGTTCGACAACAGTATACCAGGCTTCTGGGTGCTGTTCGGCATTTCAATTCAGATTGCAATTTTTCAGATGTGGTGTCCCAGCAGTAAGAAGATGCCAAAGCAGGATTTAACTGATAAAGGCTATGGGTGGTGATATTACTTATGCTATGCGGATTATGGAGGTCATCAGGTTCGGTCCACCGGCTGAGGTTCGATGGCAGACTGGCTGATTCCGGGATGTACAGTCAGTTTGATCCAGGGGCTCAGAGGACGCAGTTCAATGTGCAACTCATTTGGTGATGAGGTAGCTGACAGTTCGAACAGGGGTTCGAGCAGTGCATATGAAGCAGTACTTCTTTGTTCGAGCCGAGGCAACAACGTGATTTCAGGTGGCTGGTGCGGTGACAAACGGGTTTGAATGTGCAGGGCAACGGTTCAAAGTTCAGTGAGTGCCAAAGGCATCTCTAGAGGGACTGGTGGTTTAATATTTGGTCGAACACACTCGAAACACCAGCCTGTAGTGGTTTGAAAGCAAAATGGCAGGAATCCTGGTTGTCTTGGCTCTCAGGAGCTCTGAGTCACACACAAAGTGTCTTTTTCTCAGGCTCCTAAACATGGGGGAGACTGGCACATACCTTGAGTGGTCTTGTTGCAGCAGATGTTCACCCCCAATGGTCCCTGGGGATGGTACAGGGGTGAATCTGTCCCTGCCTTGGAACACCTGCCTTCGCCTACAACTAGAGGACTTTGGAAAGGACTGTTCTCACAATAGACTCAAACACATCGTTTTGAAGGTTTGAAGTTCATAGATGATTCAACAAAGTGGTGGGAGACCCTTTCCTTTAAGGGCAAAAGCCCTCAGGTGATTGAACTAAAGCTTGCCTGCTTCAGGGGTAAAATCCCTGTTCTTGGGATAAGTGGACTTTGACTTCTGATATCACACACAAAGTGTGGAGGGGCATGAAGGAAAGATAGAGGCAGAGAGAAACAGGATGTTGGAAACTTCCCCAGCTGTAATGAGCTCCCTCTGTCTACTGTAACCCTGCTCTCTTCCCTTCTCAATAGAATGAAAGGTCTGGCGGAGAATATACAAAACTCTTCCACAGCTGAACTGGGCTCACAAGGCTGAAATGTGTGATATCAAATTGATGTGGCTTGGATAACTACAATCTCACAGTAATTTATTGTTTGGAACAGGGGTGCATATCCTAAATGCCGTCCCTGCACTGCAGAGATTGTCGCTGAAGCTGTCAAATGGGTACCTGTGATGTCTTAATCTTCTCTGTGTATATCAGGCTACTGATGCAGCAGAGCACACGCATACACTATGCTTTTGGCATGGAGCATATAAAAGGGAAATCTGTTAAGCAAATTTCCCATCCTGAAATTGAGCTACTCACACCATTTTATGAATTAATTAAAATCAGATTAAGCAGCGCTTCTACACTATTTCCATGTGGCAATTTCTCAAAGTCACCCATTGGCCTCTCAGTCATTTACAATGTTTACTCACACAGTCACTAACTAAAATACATTGGTCAGACTCCCTTACTTATCAATTCATTCAATTCACTTACTGACACATTCATCTCATTCATGTTATCATTCAGTTAGAGTCCTTCAATTACACTCAGACTTGGTTGAATTGGGGAACCTTCGCTAAATCAGCCACCAACATACTGGCAATGTGCAATTGGAATTGGAGCCAGCACCAGATTTGCTGTTGGTATCTCTGACTCCACCTAACCCACATAAAGACTTCTGTAACCCTAGCATTTGAATCAGCTGCTTAATGCGTTGACTGGGGGAGGGGGAATGTAAGTGCGCAAGTGGCATTAAAATCACTCCTGCCAACACCAGCACTAGAGCTGTAGTCCCCTCCAACCGTCACATAGCCCCCAAGGTACAAAAAAATATCCACTCACTCTGAGGTGCTTCACAGTCAAGCAGTGGAAACCTGTTAATGATTTATAAATTCCACCCGGTACATTTCCTCCTGTAGGCCATTATTGGTGTCCCATGAAAAAAGAATCTAGTGGTGTTACTGCCTCCTTGCTGGGGCAAGGATCATGAAGAATGGCTGCTTCCACCCGTTCTCAAATCCAGGTCTATATTTTACTTTATTTTAAAACATTTATATGGTGCAACAATGAACCCTTGGGCATGATGGCACGGACAAGACTAGACAACAAAAAAAAAATTTGAGTCAGAAGCTGAGGGTGTCAAGTGGAACAACGCAACTGGGCTTTATTCAAAATGCCATGTTTTTAGCTTTCTTTTAAATGCCTCAAGGGTCGATTCCAGCATTAGGTCCAGGGGTAGGCGATTCCAGGCAGTTGGAGCTGCTATAGCAAAGGCTCCTTTTTCTGCTTTCCTGGACTTGCTTTTCGGAATTATGAGCATTTTAGTCTCCTGTGACCTGAGGACATGTAAAGAACTCTTGGGCAGAATCTGTTCGTTAAGGTAACGGGCATGGTGCCCAGGGACATCATTTGGGGGTCGCCAGAGGTCGCACCAGCGACCTCTGCCGATTCCCTTGCGACCTCTGTAAACATTTTGCGACCTCTGGGTTGAAAACTGGTTGAAAACTATATTTTAAATGCAGCAAGGCAGGCGCTGCATTTAAAATATAGTTTTCAACCAGTACTGCTTTGCGCGGCAAGGCAAGCTCCATGATGCCTGCCTGGGGGGCGGGTGTGGCTCCACTAGGTCTGGAGGCTGGCTGGAGCGCGCAAGTTCATGGTTGCCTGGCAACCATGAACTTTGTCCGACCTCGCCTCGACTCCGCCATGTTGCATGGCTGGAGAAGCACCTGTGGAGGTGGGAGGAGCGGAGGATGCAGCCGAGAAGAGCCGCGCGGGGCAGAAAGGGGCTTGGCCATGCGCGGCCTCCTCCACCACCAGAGGAGGCTATTCCCAGGCACCGCTGGGGGGCCGAACCGCCTCAGGACCTGGTGTGTCTTCCCGTTAGAGGCAGGGGCAGCCCGCTGACCCAGGACCGCGGTGCTCCCTGTCGCCACCTGGCAACAGCGATATTCAGCGACGAGCGCGAGTACCAGCAGCCTTGGGACACCGGTGTGTGAGGAGGCACAGTCGCACTCAGTGAAGATGTTGTAAAGCTCGCACTTAGCCAAGGTAGTACGTCCGTCTTTCCATTTGTTGTGTTTAAATAGAAGTTCAGTTTTCAGAAGCTGGAAAGTGACATTTTTGCATCTAGAAAGGAAAGTGGGTCTTTAAATAATGCAACAGACTTGATGAAAAGAAAAATAGACGACCAACGTAATCCTTTGGGGTCTTGGTAAGAAAATGAGTATGCGTAGTTCATGACAAGGTTGTGGTTGTTGGTGCCTCGTGCCCATCTATTATCCGGAAAGTCTTTTGGGATTGCTTGATTGCCCCCTCTCAAAACATTCCAAATGCTTTTCAGTTCATTGCATGTGTTATAGCTTGCTTTCCAAGAATTAGGGTACAAACCAAGTAGGAAAATGGGGTACCAACGCCTTGTGTGACTTTTCACCATAACTCATAGCAGGTTTGGAGTTCGCTTTCTCATAGTTTTCAGTTCACTATCACTTTGCTCACCAGCAGTTGCCAATGTGAGCCTGTGTAGAACTTTCAACAGTTCTGCGTCTCTTGTTGAAATGACCTACATGAAGCAGTAAATCTATTTTGTCTGTTCTCATTGCTCTCCTCTTCATGTTGTGTAAACACAGAATTCAAATGAATTGTCAAGCATGGGAATCTCAAACTGCAGTGGCAGTTGTGAACTTTCA
The DNA here is from genome assembly GCF_040938575.1 of Ambystoma mexicanum. Taxonomy (NCBI): domain Eukaryota; kingdom Metazoa; phylum Chordata; class Amphibia; order Caudata; family Ambystomatidae; genus Ambystoma; species Ambystoma mexicanum. Next base: position 1,105,914,391 of record NC_090933.1, on the reverse strand, counting down.
AGCATGGAGGGGGTTCACTACTCTTTTTGCACTGAGCAAGGGGAGTCATAAGTGTCCCAGAGTGCCACCCTTCCCCAACCCTACTACTCTTTTTGCACTGAGCAAGGGGAGTCATAAGTGTCCCACAGCACCACCCTTAGCTCAATTGAACGAAATTTGTATATTTCATTTCAAGATAAGTTCACTTACTCTGCATATATTAATGGGTGGCAGCTTTTGATTTTTGCTACAGGGGAAGAGATTCCCCCACTGAGTGATGCAAGGGAGCTTTAACCATCTCCAGGTTGAAACAGCACATTTTACAGCATATTTTGCAGCGGGAATAGAAAAGGGCCATATGATTTAAACTCTCTGAGCTATCCAATTGTGACACAATATTCTGTAGAATCAATTGTGCAGTTAGAAATAAACATTTATGAGGATATCTAAACACAAACCTCACAAGTTCTTTACAAACTATCTATCACTACAATTATCAGGTTTATTACTGCAGCATGATATATCCCTGCTACTTCTAAGCACTCTAATAATAAGTGTTATGTTAATACGAAATGTTAACCCCATAACCAACACATTACCAAATGATGTGGTATGCACATTTAAGGATAGATAGCTGGTAAGACAGCTCAGCCGGTTAAGTGCTCACTGCTGGTTTACTTTTCTGCATGCTGGTTGCCTCTTTGGTTTTTGTTAGGTGCATGTTGCATTAGTTTAAGTGTAATTGTGCACCATGACCATGTGTTGCCATTTTCTTCTATGCCAGGTTTCTGTATCCTGTGGCACAGGACTGGGAGCAGGATGGCCGCAGCATACCAACACCAAGCAGGAGCAACTTCTATTGCCTTGTCCGGAACCTCGAGATGACCGTAACTGCAGGCAAGCCAAGGTAAGTGTAAATGCTTACATTCACAGTAATTTGGTAATATGGTCATATACACACTGATATTAACGCTACATATGGTGATCCGTTCTTGTATGAAATGTATATCATATTACAGTGACATAACCATATGTTAGTGTACTGAGGAACTGTGCTATGTGATGCCACTTCTGTTTTGCCAAGGGGCGAAAGGTTGTGTGCCATCACTTCCTGTGATGTAACTTGGGGGCGGGGTCAAATGACATCACTTCCTGTGATGTCATCGGAGGTTAAGGGTCATGTGATGTCACTTCCGCTACCCCTGGCATTTTGGTGAAATGACGTCCCTGATGGTGCCCAGGAAGCTCTTAAAGGTTTTGAGAATGAGCTTGATACTGAATTCTGGCCTTTACATGTAGCCAGTGCAGGGCTCTGCAAGCTGGTGTAACATTGTCCCGTCTTGAGAGATCCGTGACCACCCTCACTGCACCATTTTGGATAACTTGCAGCCTGTTGATTTCCTTTTTGCTGATACCAGTCAGCAGGCTGCAACAGTAATCCATTTTAGCGCCTACTATGGCTCTCACCAATGTTTCGGCATTAGCTTTGGAGATCATGGGTCTAAGGTGGGTAAATAATTTTAAATAGTAGGCTTCTCCCGATACAACACTTCTCACATGGGCATTCATGGGGAGGTGTTGATCGTGAATCACCCCTAACGACTTGACTTTCTTGAGTGTGTCTATTTTAACTTCACCAAGCTGGATTTTGCTATACCTGGGGTCAAGCTTAGAGATCTAATTGTGGGATCCCACGATCATGAGCTCTATTTTTGTTCTGTTTATCGTCAATCCATTTTGCACCATCCAGTTCTCAATGCAGGTATATACTTTGTTTACACACTCTTTGTCTCGGGTATGGTCTCCCGTCAAGGGGATAATATATTGTGTATCATCTGCGAAGTTAGTGAACCAGATATTTTCATGCACCAACATTGAGAAGAAGGGGACAGTAAAGATGTTATAAAAAACAGGGCTAGAGGCTTGCTCCCTGTGGGACTCCATACTCGATCGAGATTGTGTCAGCTTCTGCCAGGTCTGAGCAGATGCAACTGACCCTATTTTTGAGAAAGGAAGCTACCCCTACGAGGCTTCGATAGAAAATGCTGCCACTTGTTCGAGCCTGGTGACCAACAACGTGTGGTTAACCAGGTTGAATGTGGCTGAGAAGTCCAGCAGCATGAGCATGGTAGTTTTTCCCTTATCTATGTTAGAGAGGAGCTTAGATATTCATTCCAAAAGGGCCGTTTCAGTGCTATGCCCTGCTCTAAAACCTGATTGCCAACAATTTAAAATAGAGTGGCTTTTAATATGTTTGTCTATTTGTTTATAGGCAACTCGGTCTAGGATCTTCATCAGGAAGGCCGAGTTTGTGATGGGCCTATAATTCAAGGGGTCCTCTTTAGAGAGGCCCACTTTTTTTAGTAAGGGTGTGACCCAGGAACGTTTAAGTCCGTCCGGTACAATACTCTCTTTGAAGGAGGCATTAACAAATTGCAGAATAGCCTCTAACATTAAAGGGGGCATGTTTTAATTATAATGGCAGAGAAAGGATCACCCCTGCAGCTAGTTGTTTTCAGGGGTTTGACCACCTCCATCAGTTCTTCCAGCGTGATTTCAGAAAAAGAAAATTCTGGGATTAAGGGGCATCTAGTGTGCTCCTGACATTAGGGAGTGTTACCTTCCTTGAGGGCACTCACCTTTTTTACGCTAATATTAGCTTTGATTATCTCACACTAATTCACAGAATGCCACTTGGGAGGGTGGAATAGCATGAGATCTTCAATGTTTAATTATACACAATATGGGTAGATCTGTCTCGGAAATTGGGATCTGCTAATAAGACCTCCGTTCATAATGTTCCATGCTAATAAATATGATGCAAACATGTAACTCTGTAAAGACAGTTATCTGACAGCCAGTGCAGCTCCCCTGTTTTCAGTAACATGGCAGTGTCAGAGTTGAGATGGACTGTCTGCTTTAACCGTGTGCACCAATGATCTAAATTATCCATATATGTGTCCTCCAAGGGTATAGTGGATGTTGATTAATTACTAAATAATCCATTTTAGTTTTGAAATGGTGGCGGGAATTTGCAATTATTTTATGTTGTGTTATGTTATATTATGTTTGAATCACTTGTAGAGTGCAAGTACACACCCAGGGGGTTTTCTTGGCACTAACCATCTGCAAGGAAAGAAAGGGAAGGAGTTTCATCTGCACCTAGATGCAGTTTTTGCTAGGTTACCTTGAGGATCAGCACAATATGAATAACCAAATCAAATCGAATCAGTGTATTTGAGCTGAGAGAACAACCAGGTTTTGAGATGATGGCAGAAAGAGATGTTGCAATAAATAGATCAGAGAGTGTCCGGGAACTTGTTCCAGGCCAAAACAGCAAGGAATGACAAAGAGTGGCCGCCTTTGCAGCAGGCACTAGAGTGACTGCTAGAAGCAATTGCCTCTTCCCTAGAAGTGCAGGCAAAGCCTTCCATAAAATGTGCAAGGCTTTTTCCTCAGTGCCAGGGTAACATTTGGGGTGATTTGTTGGCTGAATAAGGACCACTGCAAGCTGCGACCACTGACACACAAGAACTGCTACCTGGAGGTGAAAACTACTAAACTTGTCGTGGGTGTTGGTACACCACAAATAACCAATTTGATGCTGCAGTAATGTTCCAAGGATGTTTATTCTTAAAACAGACGGAATAGCTGTAGAGTCTTAGAAAATATCTTTTAGGGTCTATCAGATCCTTTAGATGTACAATTAGTGTTTATCTGTGCACTGCTGTGCCTCTGACCTGGGCTTCTCTTCTTGGGAACGGAAAAGGGATTTGTCTTGGGATTGAGCTAAAGAGAGCCACAACTCCACATCGAGGCCGGCATTCTTTTCTGTTCATCATGTCCCAGCCCTTAACATCCAATATAGTGGCACTCCTGCCATGTGAACACACTAGCATTGCTCCCACCAAACTATCTGAGTCCACCTTCTACCTGATTCAGCTCTTTCCTTGCACCTTACTAAAGAACATAACCTTGCATACAACTACTAACACAGGCCTATACACTGCCCTATCTGCAACCTTCGCAACCGCAACAGTAGTACATTTGCTGCTCTTTCTGTGTTGCTGTATGTGGTTATCTAATATGTGTCTGAAATAACTACAAGTGAAATGTGCATCTTCTGCTGTGCAAAAACTCAACCTGCTCACATGAAAATATGTGCTAATAGGTTTTTCTCAGCCTGAACCTTTTTGGCTGGCTGGGATGCCGTATGTGCATACTAACAGCGGTTTGGATAGTGGAGTTGGGACGAAGGCAGACTCCCCAATGGCGATGTAACAATATTCTCCTGAGAGATTCACTATTCAAAGAGTTTTTAAGAAAGGATATTGATGCCTATTTAAAAAACAATGACAGAGGGAAGTGCATCTGGCCACTGTGTGGGAGGCAGCTAAGGCCACAGTGAGGGGGCTGCTCATCACAGAGGGGGCAAGGAGGAAGAGGGAACGGGGCTTATTGGAGAACAAACTGAGCGGCTAGTTAAAGGATTGAGAGCTTAGCTTACTAAGGTGGAATGCTACAGGGAGGAACTGCTAGCTGCGATGAGAGAAAAAGAGGCTGAAACAACTGCACTCAATTTTGATAAGGGAGGTGGTCAAAATTATGAGATACACCGAACAATAATAGGAGAACGTTTGGGAACGCTGCTGGCAAATAGGGTGCAAGGGCACCGTCGTGAGAGGAGAGTACAATGTATTCAAAAGGAAGATGGGGACCATGGTGGGTGTGCAGGGTGGTGCTTCTAACTGATTTGATAACTATTGCAAGAAGCTGTATTCGCAGAGCACCCCACCATAGGATTCGGAGATCCAGGCATCTCTAAATAGGCTTCCCATCCCAAGACGGCAATTGCGCCATGATGGAAGCAGAACTCACTGTCGGAGGGGTAGCCCTCACAATACAGCAATTAAAAACGGCCAAGGAGCCAGGGGAGGATGAGTACACCAAGGATTTATATAAAAAGTGTGTGTAGGTCCTGGTGGCGCCGTTGGCCAAAGTGTTTAACACAATTGGTGCGATGGCTATAATCGCTTTCATAACCCAACCAGGGAGGGACCACATGCAGTGCTTGGCACTCACATTTGCCAGGGTGCTGGTGTCCAGACTGGAGCTACACCTACCAGATTGATTCATCCCAATAAGACAGGGGTTATTCTGAATAAACACGACTTGACCAATCTTTGCAAGACCCTTCATATATTAAACTCACCAGTGGTGCAGACAGTGGGAGTCCTGTTCTTGATGCTGAAAATGCCTTCAATCGGGTTAGCTGGGCCTTTTTAAGGGGGTTTCTCTCAACCATAAGTATGAGTCCAAAGTGGGTGGACTGAATCTCGGCTCTCTATTTGTGACCAATGGCGAAAGTGGCATTTAATGGAGAAGAACTGCAGACCTTGCCAAAAGGGAGAGGCACCAGATAGTTGTGCCTCCTGTCACCCCTCTTATATACACTAGTTAGGGAAACATGGGCAGTAAAGACAAGGGAGGATGCCACAATCTATGGGGCTAAGACAGGGGATGCAGAGTATAAATTGAGTCTCTTTCAGATGATGCCTTACTTTATGTCACTAACCCAAGGGGCTCCATCCCCCATCTGCTACAGTGGTTGTCAAGATATGGCAAACTGTCAGGCTTCAAAATAAGTTTGGAAAAGTCAGTGGCCTTCATGAGAGGTACATTTCAAGCAAATGATAGAGATTATTATCTTTATCATTATCTTTGTTAGAGGGTACAACAGGAAGGATTTTGATACTTAGGGTTTGAGATCCCTTAGTATCTCAGTGACATTTTCACTACCAACTTCTCCCACTCTAGGAGAATGCACAGTCAGACCTACAGCGATGGGAAAGGCTGACCCTCTCATGGATGGCACAAATACACTGCTTATAAATGATGGTGCTTCCAAAACTCCTCTTGCTCTTCCAGATGCTCCCGATCATGATTTCAGACACCTTTTTTGATATGGTCAAACGGGTGCTCTTGAAATTCCTGTGAGCGAGGCAAAACCTAGAATTGCTTACAAGGTGCTCATACTGCCGCAAACAGAAGGTGGTGGATTTTCAAGACCTGGTCCGTCAGTATCGAGTTGCCCAACTGCAAATCATGGTGGAGCATCTGTACACATGGACCAAGAAACAATGGGTGCACCTGGACAATTTGATACTACCCCTGGTCACACTGTGGAAGTGGATGTTGGTACCCCAGAATCAAATCCCTTGCAGAGTGGTTCAGCACAATGTATTGGCAGTATTTTGGTCCATTTGTTGGTTAAGTAGCAGCACACGCTGGCAGTCGACGTGACCCTCACCCCAGAGCTGTATATGGGCTCCCCAACTGAGAGATCTGATTACGGAACCACCGCAGTTTCAATCCTGGTACAAGGCAGGCCTTAGTAGGGTCAGTTGTGGGAAGAGGAGAACTTGTAAAATGTGTAGAAGGGTGTCACCCTCCATGGATTCCTGGCAGTATAGGATTCATGCTATAAGACGTATTCACAGGTTGGAATACTCGCAAACAACCTTGCTAAGATGTACCCAGGAGTTTACTCCCATGGCTAGAAGTGTTGCCAACAGAGTGTGGGTTACTATCCCATGTGGTGGGGGTGTTCTTACAAACAAAACTACTGGAATTAGGTCCTTTCCTGGATCAGGGGGGTTGATGGGATTAAAAGAAAGCTCTCACTGCGGTTGATGTTGTTTGGGGTGTACAAAGAGGATGATGCAGCGGACAAAGGGGGAATATAGTACACATCCTGTTGGTGGTGGCCAGGAACTGTACTGCACAGTTTTGGAAGCGGGTTAGGCCTCCCCAACAAGGAATGCGTCCCAAAAAAGTTAGGGCCATTTATTATATGCAATATTTAACACATCTCTTGGATGACTCAAAGGCTAACATTGAGGGAGGTTGGCTCCCCTTCTACACCAAATATGGTCGATAGCGTGTCCCAAGGGTGGAGCATAACTGTGCCATAGTTTAACTTTAGGCATAATTGTACAGTGGGCTGAAAATGTGAATGATAAATCGAGGGTGGGGGCGGGAGGTTTGGGGAGCTAAGTTGTTGACAAGTGAAAATTGTTACTGGTTCTAGCCTGTCAAAATGTTTGCATTGATATTGTGAAAATGACAATAAAATGTGATTTTGAAAAACAATTTCAGCTGGGTGGCCGACTTGTGTGAAAAAGGGGATGATGACGTTCAGTATGGCTTTACCTGTATTAATTTGCATTGGGAACGCTTCTGGATATATGGTTGTATAGTCCACCAGGAGCAAGAGATACCGGTGTCCTGATTTGGACTGTTCTAATGGACCGATTACATTTTTCCCATTGCGATAAATGGTATCTCTCTGGTATCCCATTGTTACATCGCCAGGTTTTGGCCGAGAAAAAAAAAACTCATTGGAAAATATGGGGGCTGTGGGGTGGGCAAGGTGATTCAAGGGGTAGCGACATGGGGAATAGGGACTAGATAATAGTGAAGAGGGCTTGGGGTACAGGCCCAAATAAACAAAAAAATGTTGACACGTTTTTTCGGCCGAACATTTTCGACAAAAAACTCAGTGAAAAAAACCTGGCAATCTAACAGCATAGAACCATCTCTATGATAGGTAGAGATTGGAGTTGGACCTTTGGAACACTGGCAGGAGAGGATTTTTGATATATCAGGGTGCACGCACAGAACGGTTTCGGTCTATATCCCAGGCCAATAGAATCGTCTGAGAATAGTCGCTATCACCCTCTAACCCTCACTACCATCCACTGCTACCAACTACCACTTCCTACTACCACTTTGCACCTGCCACACCTACCACTACCTCTGCTACCACTGCTCCTAAGAACTACTACCTTCTACTGCCACTACCTCCTACTCTCTCACTATTCACACACCCCTTTTGCTCTTGCCTCCTCTGGTCTCTCAGATGTCCTCCTCCGCCTCTGGTTCTCCCCCAACTAACCCACACTGCACACTCACCAGGCTTCCCTTAAAAGACCCCAGCCCCTTCCCCTGATTAGCGCACTCACCATGGAAAATAATGTACCTTCCTTGAGAGGGCGTGACAGGAGAAGGCTAAGAGGAGGGCTTAAAAGTGCTTGTAAGACCTGCCCCTTATCAATGCGGCCTTGGCATAGAGAATTATAGGGTTAGCAGGGAACTGGTGCCCCTCATGCCATGGCGCTCTTGTGGCCCTTCTTTGATATTGTAATCCCTGGTGGGGTAGTGGCTGGTCTGTTGGAGCCACACCGATGCTGTGAAATATTCTGCCTACTGCGACATTGGGATTCCCCTCCTCTGGTATCAGGGACTAGAGGACTCACGCTTGTCGCTTGCTGCAGCATTGTGCAGCCTGTAGCCCGTAGCCCTGCAGCCCCAGCGTTCAGCGTCTCCTTCGAGGCCTCAGACTGTTGGTCGCTGCTGCAGCTGTCGTGCCGCCACACCCGCCTGTAAGGAAGGATTGGGAGGGTGCCTGCCCTCGCTCAGGCACTTTTGAAGGGAGATAGGGGGTTGGCTCCCTCACTCTCCTGACAAAACCTGATGCCAGGATGTGTCACAGTGCCCTCTGGAAACCTTCCTGGCTGGGAAATGCAGATTGAGGATCTTTCCTCTGGAGAGCACAGACATGGTGCCTAAGCAACCAAAGAACCATGTAAGAGAACCCTGGCTCTGCCAGCCTCTCCACAACCACCTCATCACAAGTTTGGGCACCTTCAACACCTACATGTTGCTGAAAGGGAACTGGCAGAGCCATTTTTGACCTTGACGCTCTATGGCTTCATGACCATCTGAGTTTCACTTGACACCAATACTGGTTGTCTGTAGTCTTTACATCCAAGACCAACAGAGTCTACTAGCATTGCCAACACGACAGTTCTTGTATGCTTACCAGCTTTTTCGGGCCCCAGGCTGTTGCCGCTGCATGTTTCTGTTTTGGGGCAATTGAGCCCACTCACCGATGATGACAAGTCTTCATTTCTCTGCATCCAAGCCATCTGAGACTTCCATCACCACCGACCTGACACTGCCTTATGTTTCCCAGCGTATTTAATCCGCAAGCCATTGCCGATCCACACCACATCATTTGCGCTCATCAAAGCTGTTCCCCGACTCTGCACTGGCTCACTGCAGAAAGCGGCCAGACTCTCAGTTTGATGGCGTAAAGTTAGAAAAGGGAGAATAGAGATACTACAGGTGGTTCTGTCCCTTGGCATGTTTTAAATGACAGTGATGATATTTAAGACCCTATTCCTTATCTTTCTTAAACAACACCTTGAAATGGAACATTTGGTGCAGAAAATATTTGCCTGGCTTCCCCTGTCTTCAAATGCATTGTGCCTCTTTATTTCAAAGTTTGCACTTTCTGCAATTCCCTCATCGAAGTGGGTTATGTTTTGTTAATTGTGTGCATTTTTTAATTTAAGTAAAGTATCCTATTTGTATAGTACCGGGGTTATACATTCTTTTATTTTAGTATCACAGTACTTTTGTTGTTTGGAATGCTTCTGTACTAACTCATATCTTTTCTGAAGGGTTAAGTCTGCCCTCATCTCATTCTACATGTATTTATGTATTTATTTATTTATTTATTTACTTATTTATTTATTCATACATGGTATTTGTTGGTAGCGCCTAGACCTGGAGGTATCACAGAAGTAGGAAAGCGGTACAGAGTAGATAGGTAGTTTGTAAAGACAAGCAAGTTAGATGTCGATGAAGTTGGCTTAACATTTTGTTTAAACAGTATGGTAACACTTCAAAGTGGCAAAGGAGGGATACACGTTGAGCTGTGCCATTTTTACCTTCATGACTGGGATTACTGCTGGATTAGCAGTAGTATTGAGCTAAGTAGGAATTTCTTCCACTACTCATCCCTGTACTCATTTTCTCACATTTTACCAACATTCTTAAGTTAGGATACTGTCTTGTGATGTGGTTCCATCATTTACCTCATCTAAAGTACTTACCTACTTTGATGCTGAAGATATCATAATTATATTTCAACCTATTGTGAACAGTCTATATTGATATCATATTGTGTCTTGCGATAATACTACCTGTTAGATTGATTTTCTAGTATGTTCATGAGACCTATAATAAATAAATGTATTTTTTACTTGACTGGCTAAATTGAATTATTGTGTGCCATGCTGTGTGGATTTATTGAAGGCCGCTGACCCCACTCACACTCTCCTGAGACTAAGCCTTGACCGCTCTCCGTGCTACTTTGATTGGGTTTTGTCTCAGAGTTACTCTGTTCATCATAAATAGGGTGGCCTCCTAAAATCTGTCCACCAGGCAGTGGTGTTGTTAGGTCTGGAAAAGATCAGGTGCTAAGCTAATGTCAGGATTGGCTGGACTAGGGGCTAGCTATAGCCTTTTGGTTGTAGCCCCTGAGATTCTATCCGGGGCTACAACCAAAAATACCCGGGGCTATAGCCCCTTCAGCCCCTCCCTAGCAACTCCTCTGCCCCTAAGCCAGATTCTAGATATCCATCTTAACACTGGTGTGCTTATAAATACAAGATACGCAAGGGGATCATGGGACTCCCTTTAGTTAGTTGCAGATATAAAGAACTTGGACTCCCTCTTTAAAAAGCTAAATTAGTTGTTATTTAGCGATGTTCCAGAGCAGGTAGTCTTACATAGGCTACACAATAAGTATTAATCAGTTACTTATTAATAAACTGTTTTAAAACGTTTGTTGCATATTCATTATGTATGTATTAAGTGCTACCAAAATGGCAAAGTGAACCTTTTGGGTCTTCTTATTAATAGGTTGAAACTGAACAGATGTAGTAAGAAAGAGGCTGACTAGCTCACTGACACACCTTCTTGGTTACTTAGCCACTTAAACCTACACAATATGTGGCTCACTTCAATATGCACAGTCAGTCACACGCCACACACTCACTCAATGACTTCATTACTTACACGCATGCCTAAGTGATGTGAAATAATGACACACTGGGCTGTTTGCTATGGAATGGGGCGCAACATTTGAAAGCCTGGTTCAAAAAGAGCTAACATCTTGCAGCGCCCCATGCACTCCAATTTGCATAATTGCAGCGTTTCTACTGTTTCTGGAAAGCCTATCAATGCAGTGGTCAAAGCGCGTTGATCTGTCCCACAAGCAGAACAAGTGTCTTCCAGTAAGAGAGAAACTGATCAAACACAAATGTGACAATATTCCACCAGACCAAATGGGAGGCATAGAGTGTCTGTTGGCCAGTGGCGTGTCCAGACACATTTGACTGGGGTGTCCCAAGTGGGGCACTGCCTTATGTAGGGGTGGCTGGCAGGAGGCACGAGGGCACACACCGATAATGATCATAGTTTAGGATAATGCGGTGGCCCCCAGAGTGGTCAATCAGATTCCAGCCATAGCAAGAGCCACCCCAAGCCACTACTTGGACACACCACTGCTGGCAGCTGTGCTGATCACTGCAGCATGAACACGTTTTCCTGTCACTAGGCTGTGACCGTAATTACAGCAATTACAACTTTCTGAACTAGATATCCAATTTCAATGGAACAGTCTGTATCAGACTCAAGAAGATAAGGACTTCACATGATTTGCTTTAATTGCAAGTACCCCAAAAGGCAAATAAAGGTTCCAGATCACTCTGCTGTTGCGTGTTTGGCGGTGTGTAATGGAAGCACTGTATTGTTGCTCTCTGGTGCAATATATCGATCCTTAATTCGATCAATTATCTGACACTGGTTGTCTGCGCTTAATTATTGCAATTGCCATCTGTCGATCGCACTACCTGTTGTTATTTTCAACTTTTGTTCAGCACTTTCCACTCCTTCCCTGCCCCTTGCACTTTGCACCCCTCCCACTCCCCTGCACTTAGGCGTTCTCAATGTCACAGGGACTAGTAAGATCGTTCTGTTTTTATTGTTTTCCCCTCTCCGCTGCACTTGCGCGTTCTCAATGTCACAGGGACTAGTAAGATTGTTTTGTTTTTTATTGTTTTTCCTCCTTTGTACCCCTTCCTTGCCTCGTCGTACCCTGAAACACTTGTGTATGGACGCGATATAAATAAGCTATAATATCATATCAGACTGATAGGTTCCTGGGATGATGTCGTGTCAATGTGGTGTTAGCTGCATCTTGGCTCACATTACCCCTTAGTATTTGGTCCATCCAAGTGTGGCAGGACAGCACATTTTAAGTGGTATGCAGTGTTTATTTTCTTTTGGACAATTTTGCGATTTGTCAAGTGCATTCAGCTTTCGATTTACTTACGATTTTTTATTGTATTATACAATTTTTTAGGGGCCAGACAATTCTGCTTTTATTTTTAGAGCGTGCATTTCCCATCAGAAAAGTTTGTTTTCAGCGTTTATGAAACCTCCTCAAAATTGCATCATTGTACTGCAAGAAATGCACGACCTGCAACTTCGGCATTTCCGTGAAAAACTGTCCACTCCTGGCAGTGAAATGTTGAAATATATGTGCAATTTGAAAACCCCTCTGTATGCTGATGCTAATATTTATTTTTCAAATCTATACTTTTAAAGTGTAATAGTAAAGAGTAAAACGTCGTCCTTTTCATGTTTCTTACCTTGTAATCAAAACACTAAACACACATTTGCTTTTGTTTTTCATGAAATAGTCTGCCCAACAATGGTGTGTTGGCTAGCTGTCCCCTCGTTATCCCTCTGTCTGACAATGGTGTGTTGGCTAGCTGTCCCCTCGTTATCCCTCTGTCTGACAATGGTGTGTTGGCTAGCTGTCCCCTCGTTATCCCTCTGTCTGACAATGGTGTGTTGGCTAGCGGTCCCCTCGTTATCCTTCTGCCCAACAATGGTGTGTTGGCTAGCTGCCCCCTCGTTATCCTTCTGCCCGACAATAGTGTCTTGGCTAGCTGTCCCTTCGTTATCCTTCTGCCTGACAATAGTGTGTTGGCTAGCTGTCCCCTTGTTATGACAATGGTGTGTTGGCTAGCTGTCCCCTCGTTATCCTTCTGCCCAACAATGGTGTGTTGGATAGCTGTCCCCTTGTTATCCCTCTGCTGTCCCCTCGTTATCCTTCTGCCCAACAATGGTGTGTTGGCTAGCTGTCCCCTCGTTATCCCTCTGTCTGACAATGGTGTGTTGGCTAGCTGTCCCTTCGTTATCCCTCTGTCTGACACTGGTGTGTTGGCTAGCGGTCCCCTCGTTATCCTTCTGCCCGACAATGGTGTGTTGGCTAGCTGCCCCCTCGTTATCCTTCTGCCTAACAATAGTGTGTTGGCTAGCTGTCCCCTTGTTATGACAATGGTGTGTGCTAGCTGTCCCCTCGTTATACTTTTGCCCAACAATGGTGTGTTGGCTAGCTGTTCCCTCGTTATCCTTCTGTCCAACAATATATTATTGGCTAGCTGTCCCCTCATTATCCCTCTGCCCAACAATGGTGTGTTGGCTAGCTGTCCCCTCATTATCCTTCTGCCCAACAATGGTGTGTTGGCTAGCTGTCCCCTCGTTATCCCTCTGTCTGACAATGCTGTGTTGGCTAGCTGTCCCCTCGTTATCCCTCTGTCTGACAATGGTGTGTTGGCTAGCTGTCCCCTCGTTATCCCTCTGTCTGACAATGGTGTGTTGGCTAGCGGTCCCCTCGTTATCCTTCTGCCCGACAATGGTGTGTTGGCTAGCTGCCCCCTCGTTATCCTTCTGCCTAACAATAGTGTATTGGCTAGCTGTCCCTTCATTATCCTTCTGCCCGACAATAGTGTGTTGGCTAGCTGTCCCCTTGTTATGACAATGGTGTGTTGGCTAGCTGTCCCCTCGTTATACTTCTGCCCAACAATGGTGTGTTGGCTAGCTGTCCCCTCGTTATCCTTCTGTCCAACAATGGTGTGTTGGCTAGCTGTCCCCTCGTTATCCTTCTGTCCAACAATATATTATTGGCTAGCTGTCCCCTCATTATCCCTCTGCCCAACAATGGTGTGTTGGCTAGCTGTCCCATCGTTATCCTTCTGCCCAACAATGGTGTATTGGCTAGCTGTTTCCTTATTACCCCCTTGTCCCACAATGGTTTGTTGGCTAGGTGTCCCCTCGTTATCCTTCTGCCCAACAATGGTGTATGGGCTAGCTGTTCCCTCGTTAGCCTTCTGCCCAGCAATGGTCTATTGGCTACATATCCCCTCGTTATCCCTCTGCCCAACAATGGTTTGTTGGCTAGCTGGCCCCTCGTCCTCCCCGTCACTCCTTTATCAATCTGCCTTTGAAATTAGGAATTTCAACATATCAACGCGCACGTGCATTCATTCAAGTTCCTGCATGTTTCTCTTATATCGGTTTGTCCATTGCTTGTGAACCCTACATGTTTCCTTGCCCGTTTTATCAAGTAGTAAAATGTGTGTGGCTTTAATTTTCAAAGAAGGATAATTCTCTAAAAATACTTGACGGTAGTAAAACTACGTATACGTTAAAGTAGCCTGCAGCTAGACTTACATCTTTTACACTTATCAATAGTTAGAACTTGCTCTGTTTAGCTTCTACCACAGACCTGGCTTCCTCTTTTGTATTTTATTAATATCATCATCAGTTTAAATTCTCGAATGTATTTTTACTGTTAGTAAGACTGTCTGCTGTTTTTCACATGCCTGTTTGTGGATGGTATGTGTAGTCTTGCTTAGTATATGCACTTTCAAGAATGTTCTAAGTGGAACTCTCAAATTTCCCCATACAAGGTGTGAAGATGTCATAAAGCCCTTACTTTTTCTTTGCACGTGTAGTTTTCCTTTTCCCATTTTAAATTCAGGGCTGCAGGTCCCAGGGTTCAAAGAAAGAAGCATGACTGGATGGCGTACTGTCACGAGGTATGGAGCAATATAAGCATCGGATAAAGGGTACCCCAAACACATCTGTTTTCTGTTTTCATATCAATGGAAATCTAATGAATAGATCACTTCAATCCTAATATAGCTGCCAATCCAGCCAAGAAACACAGCTGTTTGTACCCAATCCCATTTGTGGCGACCACCAATTCCAGAGACACATATCATATATCGATTTACCAGAGCAGAGAAAGTATTGACACTTTTACCTTTTGCCATGACAAATAAAAGTGACTCACATTGACTTTCCAGCGGTTTCCAATATATATTTTTTTATAAAAATCGCAAGGAAGGCAATGCATTTTCGACACAAAAACACATACATAATTTACCATTGATAAGAGAGTGGAGGACATGGATTCTTTACAACGGAGTGAGAGAATGTGCCTTGAAAGCCAGATGTTGCAGGGGAAGTTGTAAACATGAACTAGGAACGAGGACAGAATTGAATTACTTAAGAACAGGAGGGTTGAGGCAGTGCTCAATTAAGGAATAAGGTTTGACAGAAAAGTGCTGTAGGTTTGTGCATGAAGAGTAAAGAGAGAGGAAAACAGGGTGATGTAGTAGCGTAGAGTGCTAGGATACAAGAAGGAAGAAATAAGGAGAGCTTTGAGGTTGGATTTAAATAGTGGTAGAGTTGGAGTAGTACAGAAAGGGAGTGGAAGAGCATTCTAGAGAAGGAGAGCGAGAAGAGAGAGGGAGCGGAAACGACGGGGAGCACAGGGGGCTTGAGTGTTGTAAAGGAGGTGAGCTGAGGATGATATTAATGAGTGAGGAGGAGAGTAGGGAGGGAGATGAGCAGATAGGTAAGGTGGGGTGAGTCCATGTATAGCTTTGAAGATGATGAGAAGTTTATACTTAGCCCTTTGTCATAGATAGCCAACCAGTCTGGCCACAGGCAGAGGAGGTAGAGGTAAAGCGAGAAATGTTGAAAAGTGTGCAGCCCGGAAAAGTTGAGGACTTTGTCGAGAGGTGAAAAAGCATAGTTGTGAGACTAGCACAGTAGTCAGGTCTAGAATGGACTAAGGAGGAGATTAGCTGTTTAGTAGTATTAAAAGGAAGAAGATGATGGATTTATCTGATATTTAGGTAGTTGAGTCTGGCTGCAGTGGTAGATTTGGAGATGAAGAGCGAGATATTGTGTGATGATTTTGTAATAGTGTTGAAGCAGGGAGACAGGGCAAATGTTGACAGGGCAATTATGGTGGTATTATAAAGAGAGGAAGTAAGACGTATAGCCACTCTGGGTGCTTTTTGTTTAACAATGTGTGGGGAAAATGGGATATTGGGGACACAAGAAGGGTTAACCTTGAGGAGTAGTGCCATAATCTCCTCAGGGTTGGTGGTGGCAAAGGAAGACATAGTACCGGGAAGAGGCTAGGTGTGAGGTGAAAAAGTGAGCAGGAGGAGGGGATAGAAGGTAATTAGTGAGGGTATTGTGAAGAATACAAATGTTAGAGATCAATATCATTTGCAGAACTAGTTTAGGAGATGTAGGTGGGTTTAGAGGGTGAGAGAATTGTGTTGAGAGATTTTTGGAGGCCCCTGGTTGGTAGGATTGACACAAAATGAGAGGTGAAGTCACATTTGGCAGAGTCAAGAATAGAGGAATAATATTGAAGAGGAGTGAGATAGAGTTGGAGTTCAGATGAGTGTCTTGACCTTTGCCAACTGAAAAACCTTTTCTGCTTTGTTGTTTTCAGGTTATGGATGTGAGGTGCAATCCAGGACAATGGAGGGGGGATGTAGGAGTGGTTAAAGTAAGAGTGCAGTGAGAGGAAAATGGACCCTAAAGAGCAGTGTTAAAGTTAGTAAGGCTTTTTCAGTGGATGTAAAGGTGAGTTCAGTGCAGTGGTGTAGGTCAGAGAGGTAGTCAGGGAGTTTGGTGGAGGGAAACTCGTGTTTAGTAATAGTTGTAGTAGATGGAGAGCATGAGGAAGAAGCAGGAGTGGAGATAGAGGCAAAGGTGATAGAGTGATCAGAGGGAGAAGGCACAGTGGAGATATTAACGGCAGAGAGCTGAGATGAGTTGAGAATACAGTCAAGCGGGTTTCCATTTGAATGGGTGGGCAGAGAGTGAACAGAAGAGAGTGAATGGTAATGTAGAAGAGAGTTAAAGTCAGTGGATAGAGCAGCATAGAGAGAGGGGAGATTGTCACCAATAAGAATGAGGTTATGATCCGGAGTTAGAGAGCCAATTAGTTAGGAGAGATGGTCGAAGAATTGACCTACCGGATCACGCTGGTAGTAAAGAGAAATAATATGTATGCCATAAGGGGAAGTGATTGTGGAGATTCAAATGAGGGAGAATTAGAAGGAGATAGGGGAGTAGGAGAGATAGGAAGTTTGGTGTATGGCAACAGTCCTACAGCACTATCCGAGCCAGTGGGCGGGGAGAGTAAGTGAAAATGTAGGCAGGATCATGAAGGGCAGCAAGGGTTGCAGAGTCAGGAGGAGAGATCCAGGTTTAAGCAAAGGTAATGAGGTCCAGAGGCAAATGAGAAAGTCGGAGCTAAAGGAGGCTCTATTGCAGACAGACTGTGCATTCCAAGGAGCAGTAGAAAAGGAGTGAGATGTAGAAGCATAGAAAGTGAGCCTGAGTCGGAAAATAGAGAGGTGCTGGGGGTATATGCGAGAAGAGTATGTTTAATGGAAGTTATGGTTGGAGTAGGTATTATGAATAGAAAGAGTAGTGGAGCGAGACGAGAGTTGCCGTTGAGAGGAGAAGAGGTTATAGGGATGGGGAGAGAGTTCAGATGGTTGTGAGCAGTTGAGAGTGAAGATAGAAGTAGAAGGGAAAGGAAGAGATAGCATACGAAGTGCATGGCAAGAATGTACTGAGAAGAAACAAATACTTACAGTCAAGTAGCAGGACAGAGCAGCAGGCTCACAGGCTGGTCAATTTCTGGTTCTCACCCTTAACTGGGGCACCTCTGGCTGGACGCCTCTAGTCAGTTCAGGAAGGATGACACCCGCTCTTGTCACCTGATTGCCTAGTCCATCAGTGGTTGGTCTCTTTGATATTGTCCATGGTATATGTCAGGGGTACAATCATTCACAAGTCTTAGCTCCACTTTCTCAATAGTCCTTGTAAGCGAAAGCTGATTCAAGGACAACATTGCCCTGTCTCTTGAGCAGTTTGGCAATCTAGAACTGAGTCATATGAATATGGCAATCACCTCCACGTAGGGGGGCAGACATGGCCGGTAAAAGCCTGCCAGTCTGAGCCTAGGCAGGCTCGATCTAATTGAGTGCCTAGGTTTGGGCTGGTGGAAGTTTACGGTCCATGACCGTGACCGCCCCCTGACAAGAGTTCATCTGGGGTGAGAATGGCTGAATTCTTTGGGGAGATTGATTTTGCGTGTATTGCAGCGGCATAGGGAAATTGACGTGGGCCTCATTACAAGAATGGTGTAGAGGCAAAGAATTGGCAGTAACGGAATTACCGCCAATGTTCCCACTCCGCCATACTATGAGTGTGGCCTTGGAGCTGAGGATTTACCTTCAGCATCATGCTGAAGTTGAACCCTTGAACTCTCTGCCGCAAAATTTTCAGAATTACCACAGCAGAATTACTGCCATGGTAATTCTGCCAAAAAAGCCCACATAGAGTCCTATGGACTCATTAAAAATGGGGATTTACACCGCCACTTGTAATCCGGTGGTAATTGCGCCAGACCAAGTGCTGGTAACAGTAATTCAGTTGGGCAGCATTCCGGTGGATTTAACAACAGAATTCCACCCAACTCATAATGAGGCCCTTAATCTATTTTCCATTTCAATGGAAGCCGCGGGCGCAAGGAGCACCGGGACCAAAGCATGATGCTCTGGTCCAGCAGATAATTGGGGAGGGAGGAATGGGGTGGGGAAAGGGTAATGTTTGTTTTCGGATCCCTGTTTCCTCCCCACAATGAAGATGATGGCGTCACCCTGGGAAGGGCTTTGGGTGAATGGAAACAGCGGGAAATATACAGTGCCCTTTCCCGGATGTGAATATTGTTTTACTATGTACTAGCACATCAAGAGTTGCCATAATCTTGACCTTATTCTATTCCAATGACCTTCTACATTTGAGATATGTATTAATGAACTTGTTGATGGCAAGGAAATGAATAGCTAATCTTTCCGTTTGAGCTCTGTAATCATGGGTGCAGCTGTTATCTATGTTGAACCTGTAGGCAAGTGTCTAGCAGTTTAATTCTGATATGAAGAACACATGTGGGTCATTTCCATTTTCTCTTTGTTGCACTTCTTGCACTAAAGTGACACTCATGTTACAAAACAATCCATACTTTACATGCCAGAGTGTAGTGTAATTGAACAAAGCATTGGCAAAGACAACGCTTTTTCTGTTCTTTGCATTTAGCATTTATAGGCACCAGGGTGCAAGGAGGAAAGTGCACAATTTCAAAGGAGAGTGCAATAAGGACGCACGTGTGCAAGAAAATTAGAAGGAAGGAGAGTGCCATCAATGATGATCAAGAGGGAATATGAGGAAGAAAGATTTAGAACGAGAGGGTAAGAAATAAAGTGAGTTTGTAAGAGGAAGGATGAGAGTGGTAGAGAGTAGGGGTGGGTGGGTTGTAGAGAAAGCTGGCAGGGTGGGGATAGAAAGAGTGGGGGTGGGGTAGGTGGGTGGTGGGAGAGAGAGTTGGTGTAGTGTGGGTGGGCAGGGGTAGACAGTGTGGCAGTAGGTTGGGTGTAGCTAGAGAGGCAGTAGTGTGGGTGGATGGGGTAGAGAGAGTGGAGCTCGGGTGTGTAGGTGGGTTAATGGAGGTAGAGAGAGTGGAGGTAGGGTGGGTGGGTGTGGGTATAGAGATTGGAGATACGGTGGGTCATTGGAGACAGAGATATTGGAGTTAGGTTGGGTGGGTGTTATGGTAGAGTGAGAGGAGGTAGAGTGGATGGGAGTAGAGAGAGTGGGGGTAAGGTGGATCAGTGGGGGTAGGGTGGGTGAGTGGGGGTAGAAAAAGTGGGGCTAGGGTGGGTGGGAATAGAGAGAGAGGGGGTGAGGTAAGTGGGTGGGAGTAGAGATACTAGGGGTAGGGTGGCTGGGGGTAGAGAGAGTGGGTGAAGGGTGGGTGATGGTATGGTGAGTCGGGGAGAGTAGGTGGGGGTTGAGAGAGTGGTGGTTGTGTAGAGAGAGTGGAGGTAGGGTGGGTTGGTTGAGGCAGAGATAGTGAGGGCAGGGTGGGTGGGTTGGTACGGGGGAGAGAGAGTGGGATTAGAGTGGAGGGTGGGGGTAGCCAGAGTGGGCAGTCGGGTGGCTTGGTGGGGGTAGAGGGAGTGGGGATAGGGTGGGTGAAATAGAGTAGAGAGCGTGGGGGTAGGGTAGGCTGGAAGGATAGCTCAGGGGCAACACATTTGTCTTGGAAGCAAGACAATGCACAGCAACACAGGTTTGAATCCTGGCCCTGTTCTTAGAGACTGGACTTCGGTTATATGCGTGTTATAAAAGATTACTACATTCATTAATTATAGGGTAGAGAGAGTGGAGGTAGTGTGGATGGGTTAATGTAGCAAGAGTGAGGGTAGGATGGGTGGGTAGAGGGTGAGGGCAGGGTGGGTGGGGTAGAGAGGATGGGGGTAGGGTAGGTGGGTGTAGGTAGAGCAGGTGGGGTAGAGAGAGTGGGGGTATGGTTGGTCATTGAGGTAGAAAGAGTGGGTGCAGGGTAGGTGGGTATGTGTGGAGGGATTGGGGGTTGGGTGGGTGAGGGTAGAGATAGTGGGAATTGGGTGGCTGGGATTAGAGAGGGAGGGTTAGAGTGAGAGGATGGGGTTAGGGTTGGTAATGGTGTTGAGTGGGGTTAGAGAGAGTGGGGGTGGGGAGGTGGTTGATGATAATTGGTTGGAGCAGAAAACATGAAGAACTAAGGCGCGTTGGGTGGATTTGTCAAACATAGCCCAACATAGCCCAAACAAAACCCAACCAGCACACATAATGGTGGCAGGGTGGGTGGGTGGGTGTACAGAGAGTGGTGTTAAGGATTTCAATCAGGTGACACACACCTTAGTCTCAGCCTAGTGTGTAGCATGCAACTGAAATGCTTATGTTTTGATGTTAGATTCAATATTGAAATGGTACACCACTCATTTCACACCCCCTTATCAAATACCCCGGGTCACAACAGACAATGAACCAGGCTGGTTGGTAAAAAATAATATTTATTTGAAAATTAAAAGGAATCATACCATTTTAAATATGGGGCAGCAATCACCAATGGAGTGATAATAACAATAGGAATGTAAGTAATGCACTCTGTTCTATTGACACATCTACAAAACACCAGGGAATAGGAGTACTTAGTTTAGGTAAGATAGCACTTGAGTTAGAATTTCCCCCTGCAATGTTCCCTCAACCCACAAATAATCCATACTGAATGGATAAACAGAAGCAGCGGATAATCAGGAATGACAGATAGAAAGCAGAATTGAAATCGGACCTTCCCTCCCAAAACAAGAGACAAAAAACGGATTTCAAACCCTGGCAATGCTAAAAATAACACTCGGAAATGGATGAATAAATGAATGAATGTGTGTAAAAACCTTGAAACAAATATTATTCCTCACTACAGCAACCATGTGGGAGTACAAACAATCACAAGCAATGTATAACCAAGAGCATACAGTTTGAAAATGAGTGTCAGGTTTTAAAACATGTTGCAGCAAATAACACGTTGGTAATCTTGCAAACTTTGCAATTCCTGCCTCAAATTACCAAAACGTTTAAAAAAAAAAAAAAAAAAAAAACCAGGAGAAATAGTAAATCACAATGCGGTTTTTGTGTTGGGGTGTAGATATAGATCATAGGTACACTAAGGAAGTGAAATTAGGTCTTTAGCTGGTAAATTGAGTGAGTTATCCAAGATCTAGAAAAGTGTGTTTTGAGTAAAATGAAGCAGTGAAAAAGGAAGTCAGTTTGACAAGAACAGTTTTACTCTACACTAGAGCATTCAGCTATGATACCAAAGAAGGACACAGTAAGCTGCAGGGTTGATTTGCGAATTCAACCCTAGTTGCCCAGTGCCCGCCCTGACGGAACCTGTCTGATCGCTCGAAATAGGATTTCACAAGACAAAATTACTAAGAGATGGCGTGAGCACTAGAAATCAAAGGCAGGGTGGCAAGAATGATTCTGACAATGTTACAAGTTATCAGGATAAGGATAGGGTGACTTAGAGAGTGGGATGAGGACAAAGACAAGATAGGCTATGGGTTTAGGTGGGGTGGCAATTGATACTCACAGTCCACTTTTTAGTTTATGGATTCTGGCCAGTCAGCGTTCTGGTCACCACACAGATCTGGTCTAACAAAGGACAGCAGGACAAAATCAGCGGGACAGGATCAGCTGGGCAGGGAATGGCTACTGGGTAGCACTTCTGGATTAGCAAGTGGGGTCACCAGATAATATAGGGCAACAGGGTAGCAGGATGGCTGCAGCATGCAGTGAGTGGCAGCAGGCCAATCTGGAGCAGGATGCCAAAAGTACCGTAATTTTTTCCTTGTTAATAGGATATTTTGTGGTTTCCAGAATTTGAGGCCTTGCTGGAGCAGTATCAGCAATGCTTGGCCCTGTAGTTGGGATCTAGAGTCTGGATAGATGGAACAGGAACATGACGCCGGCGAAGGAAATCAGGAAGAGTGTGTGTCTAGGGTCTTTTCAGGAACCCTTATTTATAGTGCAAAATGACATCATCAAGGTAGAGGCTGGGCAGGGTTAACGCCCCTAAACTACTTGGATTGGGCAGGGGTTCTAGTCTCTGCCTTGCTCTCAACTGGTTGGTTTTTCAAGGGAATGATGTCAGGTTTATGAGGTGAGTTTTACAATGTCTAGAAACCCCCACATTTACTTTACTAAATATCAGATTTTGCCAAAAACATACATTTCTACAATTACAATCTCTTCGCAAATTATACACATAGGTTACATATTATGTGCAGAACATATCAGTCCAATACTCAAGTCTGTGTGACCTTGTTTCGCCTTTCTGATACAGTTTGGTAATTTTAAACATGAAAGATTCGGCCTAAAATGTCACAATTTTGTACACAGATGCGAATTATCTCCAGGGAAGTTTGTACAAAATGTTATGTTTGCAACATTAGTCCTTTCCTTGGAATCTGTCATATTTTGTAACTTCTGTTGCCCATGCAGCAATGTGTTCTACCAAGTTTTAAAAGAAAGCCCATAAAATTAGATTTGAAACTGCAAACTTTTTACATTTTACTAATTCATGCTACAGAGATAAAAAGTCTTTAAAGTTTCTTTATAAAATAGTCTATGTAACCAAAAGGCAGTCCATTGTTAATGGATATTTTTTTCTTCCTCCAACTGCAAGCAACTGTCATTTCCTTCAAGGCAAGGGGGGTTTCCCATCTTAATTGAAGGTTTATTGCCCATAACACTTGACAGGTTAGTGTCCCAGGACTTCTATTGTCCCAGCCTGGAGCAAAGACACATGTTTTTCAAGCTGGCAATTTTTACTTATGTGTCCTGGATATATGGCGTATATCCCTTCCTTGGGGAAGTTTCATGGCTGGCAACTGGAATGACTTGTTTTTCTGAGAGCTTGCAAATCCAGCCCACGTGTTTTAAACTCTTTAATTTCTTATTCTGGGTCCTGAATTAAAACAAACCTGTGAAAGAAGAGGGCCTATGTGTGTATTATCACCACTAACATAATCCCTATTCATTCATTGCTAAGTAAGCAAGCTTGTATTCAACAATTTATTTTTAAACAGGCCCATTTTTTCATTAGTCATAAAAGCCCATTTTCCACATGTGTTAACACTGCTAGAATTGTTTTCTTTAAATTCGGTTTTGCAGCTCCATCAGCTGCCCACACTGTCTTTGCAGCTGTAGTCATTTACTTGAATGCGGGAGTTTTATCTAAAGTATAGATATATTTACACTGACCTGGCTCAGAGAGTTAAAGTCTTGTTGATCTGCTGAGCCTGGATACTTTTTGGCAAGAAAATAAACACGTGTTCCCATGCGAGTGAAAGTGAAGTTGCTTATTGATTTCTCCCAGAGCTGGTTTTACTGTGCCTGTCACTCAGGAATTATTCCTGGTTTTGGTGAAGCGCAGTGAAATATCGTGCGCATGATTGGGCCTTTTTACTCACAGTGGTTTCAAAATGAACAGATGGAATTAGCGTCAAAGCAGCATTTTAGGGTTTCATTTTAAGGGGATCTTTGCCTTTTGCAGCAAAGCAACACTGCTTTTTCACTTGATTCCATTGATAGATTTCCAAACACACTGGCATACTTGTTCAGTGTATGCCCTTACTCCATCTTGCCTGAAATGTGCTAGGCAGGATGGTGCAGCCATTTTTTGTTGCTGCCAAGACACAGTTTTGCGGTCCTGGGGCGCACAGGAGCCAGCGCAGCCAGGTTGCTGTTTCTTTCACAAATGCACCTTAGTGATGTGGGGCAATGTCGTTGAGTGGGCCAAACAGTGGGGTGGGTGGGATAGAAAGAGTGGTGGCGGAGTAGAGAGGGTGTGGGGTCAGAGTCTGAAGAAAGGCAGCCTCAGGAGGTCAAAATAGTTCTGCCGTTAAAAGCTGCCCAACTATAGACCAATTGCTAATGAAAAGCAAAAAGTAGCCCAATATGAAATTACTGCAGAGCTGGGAAATGGAAAGCTTTGCACCAAACTTGCTTCTCACAAAGCTGCTGATTGGAGCAAATATTGTTATGGAACGTCTCATTGGGTAATAGGGTAGAGGAGTTTAGAAAACAAGATTTTCATGATTTGGCAGTTTCGTGCCCTGGCATTGTCCATTGCTATGACAACCAGATATTCCTAGTTAATATCCCCCATTCCCTCTCTCTCTATTGTAACAATGGTTTCAGCAATTTTTTGGTGCAAGCGCCACAAATATTTGCCAAAACCAAATATGTTCGGACTGCCAATGCACCTCTTTCTTAGTATATTTGTTCAGATTCAGTCTTATTATTTGAAGACCAAAATGGTTCACATAGCCATTTTGGTAGCACTTTACAACAAAGTGCATGATTTACTAGTTCAACAAGATCGGGCAGAGTAGCAGGTCTTCACCAGCCTGGAGACATGAATGGATGCTGAGCCATTTCAGGAGTCATCAGGAGTCATCTTTGGATTTTCAGCAGGATGCTCTTCTTCAAGGGATTCTTGAATCCAACACAAATTTGAAGAAATAGCGTCCACACCCTCCAATGGTAAGGATTTGCACCATTCAAACATCTAGTATTTGTCAAATCAGAGACAACTACGGGTTTCACATTTGCCCAACACCCAGAGCTTCTGGCACCAGGGATGTGAATTGGTACTAGACACACACTACACACACAAAGACTTACTAGTCCACTAAAGCCACAGCATTCCCAGGTAAGTGCATGACCTTATAAGAGATTTCCTGACCTGGCAAGGCAGGAAGAAGGCCAAACTCCAATAGTTCCAAAGAACAAGTGACAATCTTGTGGCATGACAATCTTAGGGCACTAGCCTTGTTTAGAAGCCATAAGTGGTAAATGTGAATGACACACCAAAAGTAATGCAACAACTGTAAACATGTAACTGCTGCCACCAGCTTGTCTTTAGACACATATAAAAGTACTCAAAAATCCCATGTGGAAAAAGCTAGAAACTAGAGTGATGCAAAAATATTTTCATTGCACTGCACTGTAAGGTGCTGCGTGCAATGTTCAAAAGCACAATTAAAAAGGGAAACAGTTTCCAAGAACAGAAAGTCTGAAGGACTGATCAGTTTACTCATAACAACGATCAAAAAGCAAGGGGAGTGATGCTTAAGGCCTAGCTGCCCTTCAAAATGTCAGAACAGGATAAAATACAGAGCAAAAAAAGCAAAAAGAAAGGGGTTCCATAGGAAACTATGTAAGGAAAGTTGTAACAACAACAACATCGAACAAGCGGTGACAACAATCTCATGCTATGCTAGGCCATAAAGACCGCATATGGAAACTAAGGCACATACTATAATGACACGTCAGAAGTGAGGTTCGTTTTCCAAACAAGTCTGGTTTTATTCAGAGTTTCCCAGTCGGCCGACGGGGTCTCAATGCCTCACGACGTGTGTTCCCAGACACTGTGAGATGCTAGAGAGAGTGAATAGTGCTCAAGCAGCAATATATATACATCATACATTATCTTTTGTTAAGGTAAGTCGACCCGCCCTCAAACATGTCATACAGGCTAGGGTTCAGTGATTGACAATTATGACACGTTATGACAAGTCTTCATTCAGCCTAAACATAGTTATTCTAGCAATGGCAGCAGAGACAGCTTTCTGTTATGGGGAACATGGAGTTCTGGTTTGGTAACAATATCTTGTTCTTAGCAGAGAAACATTCCATACTAAGTTATCTTTGTGCTACGGCTCATGAGCTAATCGTCAGATAGTTCTGAAGCAGCGAATACCATTCACCGTGAAGAAGCACTGCTAGGAGAATATAATTAATGTTTAACTGCCTTTTGCAACAGTGCTTGCAAGACAAACCGGCACCTGGACTACTGATTAGATGCAGCTTCTGCTCGACTTCAAGGACTTAGTGAGAGAGAAAAACAATGTATTTCTGCACAGTTCGACATTCCTGTCTGCGTTAGCATTTCACAGTTCATGCCGTGGCCTTGTACCATGTGTGGATCTAAAGCATAGAATATATTTGCAAAGCGTTTAACAAAAAAGATAAAGCAAATGGCTGACATTTCACAAAATGGACTTCCTTTGGATACATTGACGTTTCTTCGATTGCGATGTTTGTCACATGATGTGATTCGCTTCTGGCCAACATACTATATTTTCGACTAGGGGATTACTTTTCTGGTCTAACAGCTATTCACATCTGTAGAGAATGCACATAAACAGATACAGTGAAATGAGTTGATTGTACAGCTCAACTTGTAATAAGCTCAACCAAGTGGGATTCCCTCTTTAGCAGTGGTGAATCACGCATTTTGTCCAGATTGATGAGACAGCTATTATTGTTTTATTTGTGGATTGGATGACAAGTATGCACCTGGCCTAGATTGTGCAAACTGGCCATGTACTCACAGATGTGGCTGGAGACTTTGTAGCAAAAGCACACATTTCTGCCCGTATTTATGAATAGTGAAACATATCTTGCACACTTTAATTATGTCATTATTTGATTCATTATTTGGCACCACAAAGTGATTGTGCTCACAGAGAGTGCCTTCAAATGATATAAACACATTTACTGAGACACTTATGAGTTTTCAGAGAAGTAGGGGCATTGCCACTTGCTGGTAACAGTTGAGAAAACACTATGATGTAGTTAGTGCTTTATTACCACTACCTAGGTTTAAAAGGAGTGGCAGCAAGATGGAGTTGCTGAATTCTGCAGATAAATCCAACAGCACGCAAGTACTAATTCCTCCCTTGTCAAATTCTCATATCGAAACATGTAGATATTGATAACATGCTGGATCGGTGTTGTGTTAAGGGAGCCAGCTTGTACAGCTTCAGGTTTTCTGTTGCTTTCAATAGAGATTTTTAGTTGCTGCTTGACTGCTTCCTCCAGCTATTTGGATGGGAAAGTCAGGTTAGCGATAGGCCTAGAATTAAATCGGTCTGTGGTACCAGTTTGAGGTGTCTCCTTGCAAATGGACTGACTAATGCGGTTGTAAAATGTTTTCAAACAATTCCATTTTCTAGTGATTAACTTGTTATCCTCATCATCTTGTAAACTAATAATTTAATTATGCTAGGTCTTTTGCAGTTTTGGAAGGTAGGCAGTCTAATGGGGAGCCTGATTGTTTGCAGTTTCCAACTAGCATATTGTACTGTTCCATGTTGGGAGGAGAGTCCAAATGGAATAGTGTCTGCAAAGAATCATCTGAGCCACATTCTAAATTAGCATCAGTTTTGGTAGAGTTGATAGTTTGAGCTTTTATTGTATCAGAATTTTGCAGATAGCCTCAGGAATTACTTAGAACTTTTCCAGGGGAAAACATCAACTATTTCATTGCATAGTGCTTCCATTTGGCAGTTTTAGTGGGTATGTGTTCTGAATATCTTCAATAGTTTTGGAGTGTTCTTTCTGAACAGAAGATGGATTTAGTAGCCTTTTTAGGTCGTAGGTTTGCATTTCTTTCTCTCTGATATATATGAATAGTGCATAATCATCAGCCGATAGTTGTGTTGCCATTTCTGCTATAGATGTTTTTTGTCTTTTTTTGTCTTAGCACTTTCAGTTATGAACCATTTAAACGTTTGATTCTTTGGTGCCGATTTTCTTTCGGGAATTGGGATGAATTGATCTAAACCTTCATTGATCCTCCCAATGACAGATGCGAGCTTTAAGTATATGTCATCACTTTGCCTGTGCCTGGAAATAGATAGATCCTCAAGAAAAAGTGTTCCCTGTTCCATCGATCTACGCTTGGGAACGTTGTCTGCGCTGAGTTTTGGGGCATTAATTTAATCTTGCAAGAAATGTAACGACCAAGTGGTCAGACGAAGTCAGTGGTAAAGGTGTTTGGACTTTCAATGTATTCTCAAAACTAAATGTGTCTGTCAATCCCATTTTGAGCCAGGGATATAATTTGCAGATTCAAGATCACAGTTATTAGTGTTAAAGGGGTGAGGTTTCATTTGCTTTAAAACTACAAACCTGTTTTAAAACTACAAACCTCCTAAAATGTATAGAATATTGTTTAGTCAGTAAAGAGATGAATTGCTACATTCATGAAGTATTTTAAAAAAGCACAATCAGGCGGTGGAGGGAGCTAGAGAAAAACAAAGTTGTAATTGGTTTTCTAGGGTGGTTGATGTCAGGATTGTTACTCAGTTATTGATGAAAAGGCAGGGTCATTTATTAATGTGCTTAATGTATCATGCTATTATGGATAAGTACTTTTTTCAGAAAAAAATGTATATCCCACAAGGACTATGCTCTGCATAAAATAGCATCTGATTGATTTTAATGCACTCAATTAAATGATGCAAAGTCGGAGCGGCTTTATTCTGAATTATCATGTAATTAATGTTAAGCTTAACAAGACCAAATAACCAGAGATAAACTGCTATGTTTGTTGGCTTTGTTTTTTTGGGACCTATGCTGGATGGATTCACACCAAATTTGTAAAACCATCTTTTCGAACCAGGTAACCACTCCTCATGCAATTTTGTGAAAATCCATCCGGGTGTTTAGGCTGTATCTTTAAGATCATTTTTTTCCATTCAAGTCAATAAAGGATTTTAAAAATGTTGTACATTTTCTGGGCTTTGAGTTAAGCAAGTATTTTTAAAGAACCTTTATTTTTACTTTAACCACTATGAGAGACACCCATCTGAGCCGAGTTCTGGTGTCAGTTTGTGCATACTGCATAGAATTCTCTTTCAATAAGAATGAATGTGGTGCTCTATGCAATGGGGATGGCAAAAAAGGCTTCTAAACAAACCAACACATGCTTCCATTAAACTTTCCTTTTAGGTCACTTTAAATATCTTTAGCAGGTTTAAATACATTTCAAAATAATGTATCAGCATAATATATAACATATTTATCTGAAACAGAGGCTAGGCTTGCATGGATGCATGGGCACAGAGACAGGGTTTGCGTTCAGAAGGAACACCCCACAGCCGGTTCCTGGCAGCAATGCAGGCCATGACTCAGGCACCAAAGTTCTGTCACTATTTGTTGTACCTATATTTTGGCATTTTGGAAGAAAAACACTAGAAGGATTAACACCCCATTTATGAATGCAAGGTGAAAGTGTGGAAACAGAAAAATTGATATGAGGCCGGGAAGCCCAAAGGAAACACTCCAACACAGGTTACAAAGGACATACAAAGTGCTTTATTCAAAGTTACAACAATTACCAAAAGTCAATTGACATACGGATAGCTATTCGGCCCTCAGAGTAACAGAACGAACCATCAACGGTAGTTTGCCGTGTTAGTGTGAGAGACCGTACATTGGGATACTCGGGTTTTTATACTTTTTATCCAGCCTTGGCCAACCCCCTCACGGGTTAACCATTCTTTGGACCAGGTCTAGGGTTCGTTGCCAGGTCAATCCCATAATGTATGCAATTTGATCAGTTCCGCTGATACAGTTGTTCATTTACACATAGGTCAGGGATAGGACAAGGTCTCAGTTCGCGACCCCAACAAGTGGCCTGCGGGCATATTACTTATTCATGTGTGCGGAGGTCACAACGGCCAGAATCCCACTCGAAATGTCATTCGGCCTCCATTTTGTTGTTCAGGGTGACTTCCACACGGCAAGAGTACCTAAAATGGCGGCTTAATCCAAGATGGCGATTTGCACAATACATTAAGGTCAAGACCTTGCCGCCAAATCTATGTACACAATGTTTTAGACGACTTGGCGTAGGCCAACATACATTCAAACAATGCGATAGGAGGTACAATATTATTTCGATTTCCACAGACCCTCCTTTTGGCCTATACCAAGTGCTAAACATCATCCCTAATACTTTCTAAAATGACTCCATGTATTATCATCCATAGGTTCTGCATCATTGTCTGTAATGTCTATAGCCATAAGGTCGTTCATAAGAACCTCTTGTAACATGAATTCTTTAGATGCTGTATCTGGGGTATATATGTTATGCCCTATTGCGCTCACTGCTTGAGCACAACACCTCCCTATCATTCCACATATACTTGGGAGGCATTGAAAACAACAACAAAGGAATAACAGAATCCCTAAAATAACCAGAATGACGGAAAGCACCTTCCAACCCCAAGATCTCAGAGAATCCCAAAACCAAGTACTAAGGTTCCAGTCTCCTACAGGGATATGGAGTTCAGAACTGAGAGTATGCAAGTTCTGAATTGCTTTAAAAATTGTTGGTGAGGAGTCTGGTACAAAAACACAACAAGCGCACCCCACTAATTTGCATACTCCACCTCGTTCTGCCAAGATGACATCTAATGCCATCCGATTTTGAAGTG
Source organism: Ambystoma mexicanum (assembly GCF_040938575.1). Classification (NCBI taxonomy): domain Eukaryota; kingdom Metazoa; phylum Chordata; class Amphibia; order Caudata; family Ambystomatidae; genus Ambystoma; species Ambystoma mexicanum. The sequence goes on along the minus strand of NC_090933.1, from coordinate 1,105,883,642 downwards.
CTACCAATCTTATCGCCTTTTGCTCTAAGGTCATATTGTAGAGTATGTCCGTGGTCCGGTTGATCGTTCTCTCCAATACCCTTGCTAATCCCCTAATGTTCTCTGAGTTTGCTATTTGTCCCCAAAAGGGCACAACCGATTTAGCTATGTCCCCCAATACTTGCCCAGGGGTATCTCCATTGTCGTCTCGCCGTGGGTGAGCCTTAGAAACCTCCAAGGTACTAGCTACAAATACCCCGAGTAGCAATATTCCTAAATAACAGGTTCCCTGCCAATCCTTGGGCAACCAGGGAAATGCTTAACTACCACAAACAAAATAAACAGGCCCTCCTACATACAGAGGCCTGTTTTCCCCAGTCAAATTTACAATATTTTTACAAGTTTCAAAATCTCCCATTGGCCTAGTGCCATTTCTCTGTACACAGAAGGGAACCGAATCGGGACTATGATTTACAGAATAAGAAGGAGGTACAGCGTCCTTATTGCCTATCGGAGCCATTTTAAAGGAAATCAGAGTTTGAAAAGGAAGAGATAGTTTATCAGACGGCCTAATAGAAGCAACGTTAGGTTTACTTCTATTTGCGAAAAGCGAGCATCCCAGGGGAGTCAATTCACGTTTCCCGAAATCATTCAAATTAGTTCCATCAAAGTTCCCTGAGATGCTATCATTCCATCGGCCAAAGAATAGTGCTTTAAGAGAGGCATAGCAAGAAGTCGTTAAAGGTAGAGGATGTATATACCATCCCAGTCCCTTGTTTCCATGTTGCGGTAAGTGAGTACAAATCCAACAATTACTCTTATTAAAAATGGCATGAGTAGCATTCATTACTATCATCAGAGTGTTATTATGATACTTCTGTCTATGTTGGGAGTCTCTAGGGGACAGAGTGTGAAGGTGTACAAAGGGAGTCAAAACAGTTGGTACGATCTTGGTCGGTAATAAAGGTTTCAAAGGATATACTTCTTCGAAATACCAAAGTCCTACAGCAGCAGTTGCAAAAATAACAATAATCAAAATCAAAACACAACAGTACGTTTTCGGGGCCCAGGCACATTGTTCATTGTTCGATTTGGTCACCCCCTTATCTAAAAGTCCAGTGCGGGGAGCAGCGGTGAAGGTGGTAGGCATCGTAGTTCCTTGATCGACGGCCCCAATGTTCGTTGCTGGCGACACTACGGTCGTGTGATTTCTTAGTCCTTCCCAACCCTAGCCAGCAGAATCCCTTTTTGTTCAACAAAACAAAACAATTTTCCGATCACTTCCTTTTCCAGATGCACGACACTCGTGCCGTAGTTCTATTTCCGTGGTCGAAGGTTGTACCTGATGGTACCCAAATTTGTCTAGTCCAGAAGCAAAGTATCGTCACTTCCTGAGGGAAGCGACGTGTCGGTGGCGACGGAATTCGCAGAGCTCGATACAGTGTTTTCCGGAAGTGATTTTTCAAGAGAGTGCGGAGACAAGATGGACTGTTCCCCAAGCTCCTCAGGCTCAGAGACCTTCTCCGACGCACTCACAGCGCTGTTTGCTACTCCAAGATCAGAGACTGTAGCACCAGCGAGGGGTTCTGCTTCTTCTGTAGCGTGTGGCGTCGGGTGAGGAAGTTTCTTGACATGTGTCGCGTGAATCCAGTTCTTTTTCTTTTTTTTTTTTTTATTTACTTGATTTTAACCAAAAAGAAATGGTTTTTACAAGGTATAAAGAAAAGAAAAGAAGGAGATCAGCGTTTTTTTTCTGGGATCTGTTGATGTAGTTTCGCCAGTTTTTTTTTTTTTTTTTTCTTCATCTTGGCTAAGTTCGTTGTTTGGATCAAAGTTCTGTGGTTTGTTTTAAGGCAGCTTCGAGAATCTTGACTGCCACTATAACCCATTTTGTTTTTTCCCCGGCGATCAATCTAGACCACCAAGTCTGTTCTTCTCTAAGAGTAGAGTCCTGAAGTAGCGGTAGCAAGAATGTCGTTCGGAGGTGGGCGGTTTTAGGACAGTTTAAGATCAAATGTCTTGATGTTTCTGTAATGTCTGGGTTTAGACATAGTCTGCAGGTTTTATTTGCTAATTGAGTACGGATTGCTCGGATTTCTTGTGTTTGTATCAGGTTTAGTCTTGTTCGCATGAACGTTTTTCGGAGATTTTTGCTTGGAAATTTGATGCAGTAATTCAGCGGAAGGTTTAGTTTGTTGGTGGTTTGTGGAAGGTGGTAAAGCAGTTTATTTGCCGTTGCCAGATTACATGTGGTGATCCAGTCCTCATGTGCTACTTTGCTTTTAATTTTTTCTGGGTTTTGGATTAAGTCCTCGCGGGTGCAGGCAAGGGCTTTTAGTTTTAAAGTAAATTTCTTTTCCCACAGGGTCAATGCTTTACAGCGCCCCGTCTTAAGTTCTTCTCGAATTGTTTTGTATATTGGGAGCGAGTCCGGGTCAATGATTTTCCTTAGTGCTCTCATTTGGCTTTGTTCTAAAGATGCTGACAAAGATAATAAGCCAAGTTCTCGTCGTATGGCTGCAATAGAAGCCGATTTTGGCAGTCCTAAAACTGCTTTCCAGAGGTATCCCTCTAGTTTTGGCCAAATGGAGTCGTGCATATTGAGCGCTACGTCCATTCCGTAGATCAAAGCAGGTACCACCTTTTGTTTGTAAAACTGGATTGCTGGTATTAGGGAAAATTTACCGTATTTGTTGTCAATCAGTCTTGTTTGAGTGGTAAGTGTTTTGACTTTTGCCCACAGAGCCAGGATGGATGAGTTCTCATTTCTTGATTCATCAATCATGACACCCAAGTATCTGATGTTTGTGACTATCTCGATCTTTACATTGTCTAAAAACCAGGTACCACCTGGGTTAGATTTTGAGCGCTTGTTCCCCAAGATCAAGATTTTTGATTTCTCTATATTTATTTCTAAGTCGTTTTGGATAATGAATTTGGCCAGGTTTGTCAACTGGCGCTGAAGACCGACTTGAGTTTGGTCCATCAGAATCAGGTCGTCGGCGTAGAACAACCTGGACACCGCGCTGTTTCCAACTTTAGGAGGAAATACTCTCAATGAAGTTTGCGTATATTGAAAGTCGCCTAAAAATGTAATGAATAAAGCGGGGGCTAAAGGACACCCCTGTTTGACCCCTCTTTCGACCTTTACTGCTTCTGATAGCAAGCCTTGTCGGTTTAGTCGAACTCGCATAGTTGTCTCTGTGTGTAGTGCGATTATTGGTTCTAATATTTCCTCTGGACACTTCCAGTTGGATAATTTCGACCATAGTCTTTGACGGTTTACTTTATCAAATGCTTTAGATAAGTCGATAAATGCGAGGAAGACTTTTGGAGCTCCGTTTTTTACATTGTCTTTGATGATGTTCAAGATCAAGATGTTTATGCTTGTGGAGGCCGTCTTGAGAAATCCCTTTTGGAAATGATCGATTGAAGAAGAGGTTCTTGCCCAGTTTTGAAATTTTGTTAGGAGTAGAGTTGCAAATATTTTGCCCATGATGTCCAATAGGGCTATGGGTCGGTAATTCGCCGGGTTGTCTCTGCTTCCTTTTTTAAAAATGGGTACAATAATTGTCTCTGTCCATGTTTTCGGGATTTGTCTGGATATTCTGCAGTGATCGAAAATTTTTGTAATCAAAAGGGACCATTCCGTTTGGTTTTTCTTTAGATCTATATTGGTCAGTCCGTCTGGTCCGGGTGCTCTAGACGCTTTCAGCTTTGAGATTGCTGACTTGATTTCGTCTTGGACTGCTAGATTTATCCATGTTGCTTCCTTTTGGTTTCCCAACACCGTGTCAGATATGGAGGTAGGAGCGAATTGGGCAGAGTAGAAAGCTGTCCACGATGATTCCGGTATCAAGTTGAAGAGTTTGTCATCGGTTCGGATGCCGTTGTTCTTTATTAAAGCCCAGAAATCTCCAACACTTTTTGACGCTAACGTTTTTAACATCTGTTCTGCGTCCTTTTGATAAAGTTCCGCTCTCCGGTGTCTTACCCATGATCTGTAAGATCTGGTCGCCGCAGCCAGTGATTGTTTAGCCTTTTCGTTGGGATTTCTTTTGAAGTCGCGTTGTAGTTTTCTCAGTTTTCTTCGTTTTTGCACTAGAACTTTGTCATATTCATGATGACCAGTTGTTACTGTGGCTTTGCCGGTTTTTTGCTTTTGTATGTGGGGTATAAGGAGGGGCAGGTAATTTGGCCTAGCCGGAGTACCCATAGCGTTTTGTTGAGCTTCGTTGTAATTTTTCGTTATATCTTTGATGTTTGATGATGTGAGCTGAAGCCGCTTTTGGTTCGCTGCCAATTGCAGTTTTGATGTATAAAACGGTCTCACCGGGATTTTGGATTCCAGCGTCATGGTTAAGAGGTTGTGATCGCTTTCTTTCGTTTTATAAACCTCGAAGGTGGACGCGTAGGGTAGTAAAGCGAGTGAAGTGAAGATATAGTCAAGTGTGGCTGTTGACGAATCGCGTTCCCATGTTGGAAATGCAGGAAGTTGACTCCTTACCATTGCCATGTTGTGGAAATTTCTTGCGTCCATCAGTTCTAACCACAGGTCTCCTCTTGCTTTTGCAGCTGTCGGTAATGCTGCATTCCTAAAATGATCACACTTTGCGTTCAGGTCACCGCAAATTATGATGAAGTCGATACAAAGATATAGTCAAGTGTGGCTGTTGACGAATCGCGTTCCCATGTTGGAAATGCAGGAAGTTGACCCCTTACCATTGCCATGTTGTGGAAATTTCTTGCGTCCATCAGTTCTAACCACAGGTCTCCTCTTGCTTTTGCAGCTGTCGGTAATGCTGCATTCCTAAAATGATCACACTTTGCGTTCAGGTCACCGCAAATTATGATGAAGTCGATACAAAGTTCGGCGGTGATCTTATCTAGCAGGGTGGTCATTTTGTCACAAAATTCCTTGTTTGTATATCTTTGCGGGTTCCAATAAGTGTTAATGATAGCCAGTTTTGATTTCTGGTTTCCCTTTACATTTGTGTTCGGGTGGGACCATTCTGTCTGAAGAGCAAGGATTCCGTAAGTTTCTGCTATCTTTGCCTTGATGTCGATTCCGGATCCGATTTTGATCGAGGTCAGAAGGCCAGATGATGGTCGTCCAAAAATGCCTTTTGTAGCTGGTGATATTTCAGTGTTGTATCCATCTAGAATTGGTTTTTCCCTCAGCCAAGTTTCTTGGAGGCAGATTATGTCGAATTTTGCTAGGTCTTGTGTTTCTGGGTTTAGCAGATGGTCGTGACCTCTTGTATTCCAGGAACACATGGAGATGGTCAGGGGAAGGTCTTCGATGATTTGATTCAGAAGTTTGTCCGAGGTTTGCAGTTCTGTACAAGGTAATTGCTAGTTTTGGGAATTTGGTTTTAACACTTTTCTCAACCAAGACCAGGGACCCGATGGAGTCCGTGATTGCGATTGGTTCAATGGTTCTTTGTGGTCCGAGGGACCCCAATCTTTCACTGGGGATCTGTCTGACCTGAGACGAGTTTTTTTCCAATTTTGACCCCCTTCTTGTCTAAGGTGGTGAGCTCTGCTTGTCCAGGTCCGTGGCGTATATTTAGGTCTTTCACGTTGGTGTTCTCGTGTTTCTGTGTGGTGACTTCGATGGTCGGTATTCTGTTTTACTTGCGCGCTTTTTTTATGATTTGTGGTTTGAGAATTGGTCTTGTAATGTGTTGATCCAGCTTGGCAGGTCGGTTGAGGTAGTTGTATTTCTGACAGGCCGAAGCCTAGTTGGAGCAGCGCGTCAAGCGTGTCTTTAGTTGGCTCATGTTGAGGGATGGTTTTTACGTGTAGATCCAGTTCTTCTTTCCAGCCACCCGCACTGCTATCCTGGTGACCAACAATACCTGGTGGGGTCCCCGCCAGCGAGGCGCGAGACAAGAAGACCTCTCGTAGGCCTTCACGAGGACTCAACTTCCAGGCTGTATATCATGTCCTGGGCCCGTGAACCGTACAGGTAAAGCAGCATGCACCTGGTGGTAGATGAAATACAGGTTTTTAGTTAACTGGTTACAGTAGTCTACAAGCAATACATTCTCCACCTCCCTCAGGGCTTTAGGTTTCGGGAGACCCCAAATGTTAGCAGGCCTCCCCATCACTACCTCAAATGGAGAAAGCCCAGTTCTAGTCTGAGGTGTGGTACGCATAGCTAATAACACAATAGGCAAAGCATCTGGCCATTTCAGTTTGGTATCAGCACATGTTTTCGCAAGTTTATTCTTTAAAATACCGTTGTGTCTTTCTACTAACCCAGCACTTTGAGGATGCCTAGCTGAATGAAATCGTTTCTCAATACCTAGGGCTGTACAAATTTGTAAAATTACTGCTGCGATAAAGTGAGGACCATTGTCCGACCAGATTATCCTCGGGAGCCCAAATCGAGGAAAGAATTCTTTTACCATAATCTTTGCAGTGGTCATGGCGGTAGCATCTCTGATGGGGAAAGCCTCGACCCATTTACTAAAGGCACAAATAATTACAAGAACATATTTCAGATTATTACATCGCTCCATTTCAATAAAATCAAAATGTATAACCTCGAAAGGGACAGAGGGGGGCCCGAAACTTCCCTTTGGAGTCACTGTCCCCTTTCCCACATTGTGCTGTAGGCAGATCATGCAGTTCTGGACGTGCCTCTTTGCAGTTTCCAGAATTTTGTCATTTACCCAAACCTGTTCTAACATTTTCGTGATCTGCTAGGCACACACATGCGTAGGACCGTGTGCCATCGTAACCATCGCCAATACATAAGAATCAGGAAGCAACCATTTCCCTTCAGATGTATCCACCCAACACCCTTCGTCATCCAGTTTCCCCATTCCTTCAGCCCACTTTCTAGATTCTTCCATCGTGGCATCAGTCTGAATATCTCGCACAGACCCAATACCTTCATCCATTATGCAAACGTCTCTCATTTCCCTCGAGGTATACATGTCCGTGCTAAGGTCTGTGGCCGTTTGTCTGGCTATCAAATCCGCAAAAGCGTTCCCTCTGCCCACATCATCTATGACCTTGCGATGTGCTGCACATTTCATAATCGCTAACCGTTTAGGGAGTGAGAGAGCCGAAAGTAATTGCACTATCAAAGGGCCATGCTGAATCTTGGTCCCATGTGAGGTCAGGAACCCTCTTTCCGACCAAAGTTTTCCGAAGTTGTGAGCCACCCCAAATGCGTACTGGCTATCGGTATATATATTTAGTCTTCGCCCTTGGGAAAGTTCACAAGCTCGGGTCAACGCTATAATCTCTGCGGCCTGCGCGGAGTTATGCAAAATTCTCTTAGTTTCAACAATTTTGCTCAATGTAGTAACTGCATAAGCAGCTGTAGATGTACCATTCGAAAGTTTGAAGCAGGAGCCATCACAAAACAGCTCCCCTTCTGCATTATCCAAAGGAGTATCTATGAGATCTATGCTGCCCTTCGTTTCTTGCTCAGTGGTATACAGGCAGTCATGTGATTCTTCGTCACCGCAAACAGTGTTTTGCGGGAAAGGTAAGAGTTCAGCCGGATTGAGAACACAACACCTCTTAATTTGAATATGAGGAGCAAACAGAATTAGTTCATACCTTGTTAACCGTGCAGAGGTGAGGTGTTGCGTTTGGGTTTTGTTCAATAGGATATCAACAGAGTGAGGTACCATCAAAAATCAAATCATGGCCTAGGACCATTCCCTCACTCTGTTTTACAGACGCAACAGCAGCAGCAACAGCGCGCAAACATCTTGGCAAAGCGCATGCGACAGGATCAAGGGCGGAGGAGTAGTAGCCGCACGGCCTATTCTTCCCTCCGTGTTCCTGTGTTAACACAGCCAAAGCACATCCATCACATTCATGCACAAACAACACAAAGGCCTTGTCATAATTTGGAGTACCCAGAACCGGTGCCGAACATAGCACGGTTTTGAGAAGCTCAAATGATCGTTGATGTTCCAATTCCCATGGCAGTGGCAGAGAAATGCCCTTCTTCGTCAAAGCCAACATCGGTTTTACCACTAGTGCGAAATTCGGGATCCACAACCTACAGTAGGACGCCATCCCTATCGGGGCTCTGACTTCCTTCTGTGTTTTTGGAACAGACATGCCAGAAATGTGTTTTATTTGTTCAAGTGTCAATCTTCTCCCCTCCTTTGACAGGAGGTAGCCTAGATAGGCAACCTCCTGACAACAATATTGAAATTTTTTAAGCGAAGCTTTGTGACCATTTTTAGCTAGATGAACAAGCAACAGTATAGTGCCTTCTTTACAGGCCTTCTCAGAATCTGCAGCCAAAAGTAAATCGTCAACATATTGAAGCAGCGTGCAAGTAGGTGGCAATTCAAGAGTGTCGAGCTGCTCTTTTAAAGCTCTACTATAAATTCTGGGACTTTCAGTATACCCTTGAGGTGCCCTTGTAAATGTAAATGAGCGTCCTCCCAAGGTGAACGCAAACAAATATCTGCTTTCTTTATGTATAAGGATACTAAAGAAAGCGTTTTTTAGATCCACAACGCTGAAGTGCGTAGCCAAAGCAGGGATCATTGTTAATATCGTCGTCACATCAGGCACAATTGGAAATTGTGGGGCGACCACTCGGTTAATAGCACGAAGATCAATTATAAACCGGTATGGAATTGCATTGTCGCCTTTCTTATATACAGGTAAGATCGGACTGTTACACAAACTACCTGTAATCTCCTCGATCACCCACCGATGTACAAAATCGGAGACAATGCATTTCAAAGCACGTTCACCTTCTACTGATATTTTATACTGCGGGATGCGTGGCAGTTTCACCCCATGTTTCAGGACTATTTTAATGGGCTCAATCTGTAACACTCCGACATCATTGTCGTCCACCGCCCACAAGCATTCCGGGACAATGCTGAACTCGGGAGGTAAAGGTCGAATCAAGAACTGAGAATTAGGAAGTTGCTGTGGTGAAACCGTTAGCCGTACTCCATCCGGAGAACAATGAATTACTGCATTCAATTTCTTTAACAAATTCAACCCCAGCAAATTCTCTCCACAGTTTGAAGTGAGAAGAAAAGGACAATGGTCTATAAAGGGACCCAAAGAAACGGATACCGGCATAGAAACCGGACAGACAGTTGGTACACCAGAAAACCCTACGGAAACATTTGTTTGCCCTGACAGTGGGATGTTTGGAACCCGAGAATGATCAATGGAGCACTTCTGTGCTCCAGTGTCAATCAAAAACTGGTGTTTCCTATTCCCCACTAATAATTCAACGTAGGGGCCTTTTTGATTAACGGGAATAGGCAAAGGTTCCAAACCCTGCTTCGGGCAATCCTAATAAAATGGAGCCTCGTCAGAAGGAAGCTCTTCAGAAAGGTAGGCAGCAGAAGGGTGATCAAATATGTTTCTCGAGTCCATACTCGAGGTCTGATTTTCCCGTGAAAAAGGTTGCTGAGAATCCTGTAAAAGCTGACCTCTGTCAGGGCCCCCTGCTCCAGGATGGCCCCTAGATCGTCTACCCATACCCCCAAACGCACTGTTTGACCTCTGGCGAAGGACAGGGCACTGTGCTCGCCAATGACCTTCCTGGTGGCAATAAGCGCATTGATTAATATTCACAGTACTCAGAGGAGCATTTCCTTTTGGAAGGTACTGACCTCTAGTCTGTGTCGTGCCTCCTCTGGGGTTTCTAATAATTTGCTGTAATAATACTTTGGTTTTCAAATCTCCCTTTCCCTTTTCAATTTTTTCCTTCTCATTATTAACACGGTTCTCATAATACTGAGCCATGTGCAAAACCTCAGATAGAGATTTTGCCTGCCAAGCGCTCTCAGAGGACATAATTTGTGACTGGATGTCAGGTAACAATCCACGTACAAATTTGTCCACGAACAACCTCTTCCCCGACTCTGTACCTAAATCCTGTCCACTGAAGTCAGAATATACCTGCTCGAATCTATTGAAAAATTCGGTGGCGCCTTCAGTTTTCCCTGGAACACAGGCCGTAAGCTTGTCCCAAATAATTCTTTTTTCTGGAATTATAGTTTTTAGTTTAGTGACAATCCTATCAGGTAAAGTAAGTATTACCTGTGGCGGTTTCTCACCAGCTGGTCTTTCTCCATCAATTCTAATCATATTTGCCCACGTATCTCCCAACCCCGGCACATCATCTATTGTCCGAACCTGTTTCCATACATCTACGGGTAGGAGTACAGGGAATAACAAGTCAATGTCACTCAAGGTGAACACAGAGGACTGTAAAACGGACTCTATTTCTTTGTAAAACCCCGTCAGGTTTTTCCTAATATCGGGAACTGATTGTCTAATTGTGTTCACTTCCTGTCGTGAAAACGGGACGTGAACAAATTGCGATACATAATGTGTAGGGATATCCACCGCGGGGGCACCAGTCGCCGCGTTGGCGGGGATCTCAACTTTTGGGACAAAGGTCGGAGGAACCTCTCTCATAGGCAACTGAGATATAGGTACCTCCGGCCGCTTACTAAGTAATAGAGCCAGGTCGAGCGCTAAGGCAGCCATAGAGGTGTCGGGCGAAAAAGCCCTTTTACAAATCCCCAATAGTTCTATGGGGCAACTAACCTTCTTCCTTACACATTCCTCTTGCAGGTGCTGCACCATCACCTGAATTACTTTTCTTTGCATCTCTACTTTATACTGACTATACGTGTCATACACTTCGTCTGGCGTTATCGATGAATCTGATATCCATCGAACCGCATCTTTGGTACAAATTCGTACTTCCTCAGGTGCTGTTCTTTGGCACGGAAGGAACCGTTTCTGTACATATATTCTATCGTCCTCATCATCCTCATCTCGTGATTTTTCAAAGTCTTTCCTAAACTCAAACAATCTTTCAACATGTCCATATACTTTCTGCTCTGTGCCCCTCGAAAGTGCCAAAACATTCAGATCTCTCACCCCTTGTGGAAGATCCAAATTTTGTAATCTACCCCACATCACACACAAATGAGTCCCCAAACCTTCGATAAAAACATTTTTCTCGGGAAAACTATTCAAATTAGATAATGTAGAAAAAACATTAGCTTGATCACCTTTCTCCATGCAATGCTTAGCCCACGCAAACAATTCCTGTTTCCTATCTGCAGAAACAGTACTACGAGTCACAATCTTTGACCCTGCACCTGGATCGACTCCAATCAATACGGGCCCACTTGGGAGCGGAGGTATAGGTAAACTTAACAAAGGTGCAGGTGCAGGGGGAAGGGGCGGTGCGATAGGCGGAGGAACGACAACCGAAGGACTAGGAACAATAGGCTGTACAGGGGGAACAGGAATAGCAACAGGAACAACAGCAGGAATGGGCAGAGTGCCCAAAACAGGAGCATAGGGAGGTGGCGCTGAGGCATCGGGCCTGCGTTCATTTAATAATTTCTCAATAAATTCCTCAGACACATGGAAATCTTTAGAGGGATACATTTTCTGGATCTTGAGTGAAAAAGCTCTATCCATATTTTTATCTGATTCTGACCGCTTTTCTTTATCATACAATAATGCTTTTTCAGCGTTTGTTTTATGACGACGTGCATGTTTATCCCTACTTTTAAGCTGCTGCAATGCTTCTTTGTAACACATCAAAGGCTGCTGGTCTAGCCTTTTTCTTTAACAAGATCGTTTCTAAATATTCAATACGGGGGGATCTCAAAACTACCCTTGATTGGCCACTGAAATTCGGAGGCATGTCTGGTCTGTCTGTGCCAAATATCATTAAATACTATACTTCCAATGCCATACTTACAGTACATAGTACACGCCGGCGACCCCTCCTGTGGTGCCGGGCAGATAAATTCCAAGGATTGACGATCGCTGCGGAACAGCGCCCTAAAACAGCTAGACTATTTCCCAGGCATTTCTCAAAAAATTGGTGTTACCTGGTCCAATAATTGTGTCTGCAGATACAATACGACAAATTCAAAGTGTCAGGGTTAAATTAAGAGCTGGGTCACGACTGCACCTGACCAAACCTAAGGAGGACCGTACGGTTTACAAAGAACTTACCTAACGAATTTTACCTTGCGTTTGGTGGTTTCGGCAAATCTGCCCGCCTCAAAATTGGACCCTCGTCAAGATGCCGTGTCAGACCACACGACTATCGTCCAAGGATCGGATCGTGCAGCGCTGCCGAGGTATCGCGTCTCGATCTGTCGGGCCCGCAGAATCACACCGTCCGATCCCGGTTCGATAGTCTGCGTCAACCTTCAATGACCCGGCATCAATCTTGAGGGTCCCTATTCGGGCGCCAACTGTGGAAACAGAAAAATTGATATGAGGCCGGGAAGCCCAAAGGAAACACACCAACACAGGTTACAAAGGACATACAAAGTGCTTTATTCAAAGTTACAACAATTACCAAAAGTCAATTGACATACGGATAGCTATTCGGCCCTCAGAGTAACAGAACGAACCATCAACGGTAGTTCGCCGTGTTAGTGTGAGAGACCGTACATTGGGATACTCGGGTTTTTATACTTTTTATCCAGCCTTGGCCAACCCCCTCGCGGGTTAACCATTCTTTGGACCAGGCCTAGGGTTCGTTGCCAGGTCAATCCCATAATGTATGCAATTTGATCAGTTCCGCTGATACAGTTGTTCATTTACACATAGGTCAGGGATAGGACAAGGTCTCAGTTCGCGATCCCAACAAGTGGCCTGCGGGCATATTACTTATTCATGTGTGCGGAGGTCACAACGACCAGAATCCCACTCGAAATGTCATTCGGCCTCCATTTTGTTGTTCAGGGTGACTTCCACACTGCAAGAGTACCTAAAATGGCGCTTAATCCAAGATGGCGATTTGCACAATACATTAAGGTCAAGACCTTGCCGCGGAATCTATGTACACAATGTTTTTAGACGACTTGGCGTAGGCCAACATACATTCAAACAATGCGATAGGAGGTACAATATTATTTAGATTTCCACAAAAGGGGTATACAACCACTTATCAAACATATGTATCGAACATGCACCCAACAGTTTTGGCCGGTATGCACAAAACAAATGTGTTTTATTGCAAGCCAATTCCAGATTTCACAAAGGCTGGGCCTCCCTGTAACCTTGCCCATTGCTAATGAATCCACATGGAACTTTCCCAAACAATTCTAACTCTGGGCTATATTTATTTTGGAAGGTTTTGTGCTGATTTACCAAAAGGTACAAAAGTTATCAGCCACCGAAAAATAGTACTTCCTATGGAGAGCTCAACTTAATGTACTTTAACATTTGTCAAGTTTGCATGTATCACAAAACATGACTCTCAACTTCTGAGATGTTCATGAGCATCAGAAAAGAACATCCCCTTTTATCAAGACATGTTCCACCCTATCCTCATCGCCCCACACCTCCACACAGCTTGTTTCATATGTATGGCAAATGTAATGTTCTGCTTTTCAATATTGTCTTACTGTGCTGTTCATGGACTACTAGTACAGATTGCAATTCCATTTCAAAATGTGTGACGTTAATCATTTGAACAATAAGCATATTAATGCGATGTCTGTGCATATTATGTGGCTCCCAGATGGGCCCAGAAGCACCTACGGGTATCAAAGTAGGACATTATCCGGCGCACTGAACCAAGAAATCACATATTTTTTGTGACCGATATTTTGGCCATATTTTAAAAACACTCTGCAAGTTTGGGGACAATCCATCCAGTGGTTTTGGTTGCAGCTGCAACAGAGTTTTTTCCTCATTCAAGTCAAATAGCATTTCAAAAAGTTTGGGACATATTATAATTTTTCCTTCTCATCCGCTTTGATGAACCTTCACCACACCTATGGGGATATATTTTTTGGTAACGTTTCATGTAGATTCGTCTAATAGCCCCAAAGTTATAATCCACCCACAAGTGTTTTTTCTTATGGGGAGACCAATTTAGCCATAACTACTGGGTTGCTATTGCCGACTCTCTAGTATTTATACAGTATTTCTGTTTTTATTGTCACAGGGGAAGTTGTATGTGCTTTTGTTCATTGTTTGTGCTTTGAGTAATGAGGGTGTTTTGAATGAAACATGCTTGGGCATTTGATGTATTATGGTACTTACCACACTCTTGATGTTGGGAAGCTTTCAAAGCTGACTCCCACCTCTGGAGTGAATGGCCATCCGTCAGCCATGTTAGCAATATGGAGGCAGAGGAGGTTCCCAACCATCTACTTCTTTCTTTTTAGCCCTTATGACTGACAAGACTTTGAGATGATTTGAGGTATAAGTTCTTGCGTTGTGCAGAGAAGACTCCTCCAATAAGAGTAAATGGAAAGCTCTATGCAATGGGGATGGAAAAAAATATACATTTACACAAACCAACAACTGTTTAAAATAAACTATCCTTTTAGGTCACTTTAAATAAATATAGCACATCTGACTAATGATCAAGATAATATTTCACCATATTATAAAACATATTTTTATGCAAAAGAGTTCAGGCCGGCCCCCTGCAAGAAAGACCAGGGCATGATAACCTTTTCTGTGGGAATGTACCCACTCAGAGTCTGCAGCCACATGTTTTAGCTCACTGTACCTTTCACAAAGGAGGAATGTCCATTTGCATATCAGTCTTTGTCCTGCCCACTCGAGCAGTCAGCACCGAAATGCTAGGCAATCCATCTTTGAACAAGAGTACCAACAGCAACCCAAAATACATGTTTTGGCCTACTCGTGCCTCATCAGCGAGGTAGAGCTGTTTTGCTCCAACCACATTGAGCAAGGGGTCCATATCTGGATAACAATAGGTAACATAGGGTGACCAACCCCAAATTCCTTTTACATTCAAAAAGAGGTCAGGGTGCCCCTCTGCAAGAAAGAACACATCATGATAACCTATTCTGTGGGAATGTACCCACTCACAGTCTGAAACCAAATGTTTTAGCTCTCTGTACCTTTCAAAAAGGAGTAACAAACCATTTGCATATCAGTCTTTGTCCCACCCACTTGAGCAGTCCAGCACCAAAATGCTAGGCAATCCTCCTTTGAACAAGAGTTTGTTTGTTTGTTTGTTTATTAATTTGTATAGCGCACCTGACCCAAGGGTATATGGGCGCTTAAGCTTCGAGTTACAGGCAAAGTAGGTCACAATTGTACAGTGATGAAGCAAAGGTATACTTGACAGGACAGCAATTAATGCATAGACAATAATATGCTGACATAGTGCAAAATACATTCTTGCAGTAGGTATGCATTCAATCATGGTAGGTTAATTGTTGAGTAACCAGGTGATGACCTTAGTTCTGAAAGGCTGGAAGGTAGGTGTGGATTTGATATCCAGTGGAATGGTATTCCAGAATTGTGAAGCCAGAACTGGGAAGCTGGAACCACCAGCTCTTTTGAGGTAGTATTTGGGCACAGTCAGTTGTAGTGTATTAGAGGATCTAGTGGTTCTAGTGTTCTGTCTTAATGTAAATTTGTTGGTGAGATAGGGCGGGGCAAGGCAGTTGAGTGCTTTATAGGTGAGGCAGATGGTTTTTAGATCTATTTTTTGTTGGATGGAGAGCCATTTGCATGCAATTCTGGTAGCCGAAATATGTTCTCTTCTGGGAATATTCAGGGCGGCACGGAGTGCATTATTTTGTAGAACTTGCAGTTTATTAATTGCCGTTTTATTGGCACCTACATAGAGACTATTGCAGTAATCTAGTTTGGATTGTATAAGTGCTCTGGCTAAGGTGAGGCAGTTGTTAGGGGAGATCAGCGGTCTACAGGCCCTAATTAGTTTGCCCGTGTAGGCCGTGGCTGAGGCAGTCATATTAATTTGTTTGGCTAGATTGGTATTCGTGTCGAGGTAGAAACCAAAGGTTTTTACACACTTGGCGATAGGGATGGTGTTACCGTCAATGGTAAAGCTAGTGTAGCTGGGACTAAGTTTCCGAATGGCGTTGGGTGAGCCGACAAGGAGCAGTTCAGTCTTGTCATCATTCAGGCAGAGGCCATGTGTGGCCATCCATGCCTGAATGATGGAAAATACTTCATTGATCTGATTGGCGTCCGAATTATAGTTGCCGGATAAGGTGAGGAGTATCTGGGTGTCATCTGCGTAGTTGGTGTAGGTGACACCCAGATGGTCCTGCTTGTCGAATAGGGGCTTTGTAAAAATATTATACAAAGTCGGTGAGACACAAGATCCTTGTGGGACACCACAAGTGATAGGGATAGGGTCGGCCGCTGCTAGGGGTGAGAAAACCCGCATGGTCCTTTTGTCCAGGAAGGATTGGATCCATGAAATTGCGGAATGGGAGAAGTGTACTGCCGATGACAGATGGTTGCACAGGATTTTGTGATCAACCAAGTCAAAGGCAGCGGATAGGTCAAGAAGAAGAAGGATGCCAGCTTTACCTTTATCTTTGAGGTCGTCTATTTGGCACTTGAGATCAACAAGGGCCGTTTCTGTCCCGTGTTGTGGACGAAAGCCGGATTGGCGAATTCCTAGTAAATGGTTTGTCTCGAGGTAATCCTGGATTTGTAGATAGGCCACTCTATCAAGAATTTTTAGTAAGAATGGGACAGTGGTGATGGGTCTGTAATTCGTGGGTATATCTGGGTCGAGGGTAGTTTTTTTTAGTAGTGGTAGGACCCAGGATTGTTTCAGATTGCTAGGGACCAAGTTATCTATATAGTTATCTATAAGCCGGTCAAGTGGCACAGCGAGTAGAGCGCTCGCTTTGACACCCGTGCAGAGCCTGTTAACGCAGGTTCGAATCCCGGCGGGGCCAAACTCAGCCTTTCATCCACACACCGTGGGTAATAATAAGCAGCGCTCGGATACCTGAGGGTTTGTAGCGCTATATAAAAGCCTAATTATTATTATTATTATTATCAGAGAATGACAAGTTTATTAATTTTGTAATGAAAGGGGAGAGATCCCTGGCAGCATCTTTTATAATCCGTGCGGGACAGCTGTCCCCCTTGCAGTTCGAGGGTTTCAATGACGCTATAATTTTTTGTACTTCGGGTATGGATACCTTTTTGAAGGTAAACCCTGGGCTGGTGGCTGTAGGAGGGGGAGGGGTGGGACTGGAAGTCGGATCATGAGTGAGTTGTTGTTGTTTATTGTCAATTTTAGACTGGAGCCCTGAAATTTTGTTAACAAGGGCATTCTGGATCCCTGTGCACCAAGGTTTATCTTTAGTGCAAGTATCCGTGGGAGGAATGGGGTTTTCTAATTCCTTTAGAATGTTAAAGAGCTCCTTTGAGCTGGAACTTGCCTGCGAGATCCTGGAGTTAAGCGATTCTTTCTTTGCGCGTATAATCTCATTTTTGTAGAGAGTGGATATATTAGTGAGATTAGTTCTTTTAATTGCTGAGAGCACTGATTTCCATAGTGCTTCCAGTTTACTTTTTTGTTGCCGGAGGAGTTTAAGTTCTGAAGTGTACCATGTATTCAGGTGCGCTTTTGGTTTCCCTTTGCGCATTTTTAGTGGGGCAATGGTGTCAACTGCTTTGGCCATGGAATCATTATAGACGTTGACCAGTTGGTTCAGGTCAGTTGTGGCTGGTAGTGCGTTCAGAATAGGGGTCACCAAGGGTATTAAGGCTTCCGCTGTGATGTTACTCTTTTTCCTAGTTAGGCAGGCTGGAGCAGTAACAGGCTTGTTATGCACTAGGTTACTAGTGTTAATGTCAAATGGGTGGAAATGATGATCAGTCCATACGAGCTGTATGGGATCCTTCATGGTAATGTTGCAGTTAAGGGCGGTTACCCAATCGAGGATTCTACCCTTCGAGTGGGTAGGTTTGGAGCAGAATTGTTGGAGGCCATGCTCCTCTAATGCTGTGGCCAGGGCAGTGGCTGGGGTGTCGAGGGGGTCATTAAACCCAAGATTTAAGTCTCCAAGTATAATCATTTGTGCTGAAAGTTTGGAGCTTTCGGCAACTAGTGAGGTGATGTCTTCCTCAAATGAGCCTGGTGGGCCCGGGGGTCTGTAAATTAAATGCATCGTAATAGTGCTCTTAGGGGACGTTTGTAATTTGAATGTGAGATGTTCACATGATTTAAGTGGAGGAGACGAGGCTAGCCTAATATTAAGCGAGGACTTGAAAATGATAGCTACACCTCCTCCTCGTGCGTTGGGTCTATCTGCTCTGAGGATGGTATAGTTGTCTGGTATAGCTAGGGTGAGAGATGGTCCTGCAGCATCATGCAACCAGGTTTCGGTAACAGCAAGGAAGTCCAAGTTGTTAGTTAGAATAATGTCGGCTACCTCTATGGAATGGGCGACTAGTGATCTAACATTTAGAAGAGCTCCTTTAGGAATAGAGAGGGTGGAATTGCTAGGTATTGCAGTGTGATTGACGGTCTTATTGGGTTGCTTAGCTAGGGGTGTGCTAGACTTGTGGTGGGTTCTGGCACCAAGTCTCTTGTTCCGATCAATAGGGGTGAGGGTGGAGTTTCGAGAGACAGTAAGGTCAGCAGTTGTGGAGGTACTGGAGCCAAAGGTGGGGCTTGATGTACTTATATTGGTAGGGTTCCGCTTGGAGGTATCTAAGTGCTTAGCAGCCGGGACATCAGAAAAGTATGCGTGGTAATGGGTCAGAGAGGCGGATTGTGAGACTGGGAGGAAGGCAGGAGTGGTAGGCAAGAATGGTGTGAGGCATATGATAGGGTAATGTCTTGGGCAGGCCAGTCTGGCTGGACCGTTTTGTAGGATATGTAGCTATTGCCATTGCAAAGTATGTTACTTTGCATAACACAAAAGGGGAACATGATTGCGATGAGGCAGGATAGCATGCTATGGCTGAGGAGGCGTGCAGGAGATTGGCGAGTATGTGGCATTGGTGACATAAGGTAGGCACACAGCAAATCAGATACGGTCTGGAGGCGACCATAAGACACAACACAGTTCAAATGTGGTCTGGAGGCGACCATAAGGCACAGCACAGTTCAAATGTGGTCAGGAGGCGACCATAAGGCACAGCACAGTTCAAATGTGGTCAGGAGGCGACCATAAGTCACAACACAGTTCAAATGTGGTCGGGAAGCGATCATGGGGCACAACACAACTCATATGCATGTTGGCTGGAGTGCATCAAAGCATTTGAGTGCGAATACACAATGGGGGCACACATGTGCTGAACTCTCATATTGAGATCGTTTGGATCAGAGCGCAAAATCCGAGGTCATGCATAGGGCACGAGGGTGGCGAAGTGGGTGCAGAGTAAGGCAATGAGCATGAGAGTGACACAGTAAACTGATGGGCATTGATTGTTGCAGGAGAGTACAAGGCGCATGCATGTGCAAGTTGCCAGGGGCCTTAATGGGGCAGCTCGGAGCACTTGTGTGCATTAATGCCGTAATGAAGCAGATTCAAAGCTGGATGACCAGCAAAAAAGATGCAATGTGGCAGCGCTTACCAGGTATCTGATCCCGGAAGGTTTCCTTGCCAGGCCCGCTACTCCTGCGGTGTCGGGCCTCATGAGGTGAGCTCCTGCTCGTCGGATGCGTTCCAACGGTGTAAGCATGTATTGTCCGGGAGCACCAGAAGTCCATAAATCTGTATCCTGGCAGCTCGCCACGCGCCGTACGTGGCGATCAGGGGCAAACAGGGCCTTAGAATGGCCTTTGAAGGTGGCCGGCTCTTCCGCCTGCCGGCGGATGTTGTGTCCTATTAAGCACGGTTGCTTAGCAAACAGGATGCTGAGCCTCGCTCTGGCGCCGCATCGCGCCCGACATTTTGTTTTTTCCTTCGATGTCGGCGCGTTGCTGGAGCGCGACCCGGGCTGCTTCTAGGTGGGGGGTGGGCGATAGGGTGGTGAAATGTTGCTCTAGGAGGGGTGGGCAGCACAGGGGTGCTGGTGGGGGCTCATGGGGGCCTGACTGGGCTGTGATCCTCTTCGTACCTCGTGGCACGGTGCAGCAGCTCGGATGAGCTGATCCTGGGCTGGGGAGGGTGGGGGCTCCTGCCCACGCCACCTGGCTGATGCTGACTTACCAAAAGCAACCCTTGACATTAGTTTGGCCTCATCAGTGAGGTGGATCTGTGCCTCTCACTTGCTCACTGTGCTCAGAGAGGCACAGGTCCAGTTCACTGATGAGGCCCGACTAGGCCAAAACACGTGTCTGAGGTTGCTGTTGCCGAAGACCACGGAAGTAAAGGTTACATGTCTAGTGGAAGAGGCATAGACCAGTTGAACAGTTAAAGGTAAGAAAGGGGCAATAATACGTTTATGAGAAATTAGAATTCCAACACAGACCTGTGTAGAACAGGCAATGGTAGTCTTGCCCCCCTATTCTTGTATTCACAGTACAGAGTGCATAGAGAAAGACCAGGCCACAGAAAGTCCTGGCAGTGAAGAAGCATAAGCAGCATGTGCGATTAAGTCACAGGTAGGCACTTCTGAGAAGAGATTAATTCATGAAAACATTTCCTAATTTTATATAGTCAATTGGAAAAGGTAGACTGCAAATAGGATTAAAAACTCAGACTTATTTGATTGTTTTAATTTTAGAGACCTTGTACAACGGTACAAAGTAAATGGAGTGCACTCCAGTGAGCAGTATAGAGCGTATGATCCACGCTAAACATTTGAGTCAGGAAGCCAGGTAAAAAATTTAATTTCTTTAATTAATGAAATGTCAAGGACAAAGAAAGAAACACACGAAAACGACGCGTTTTGCGGCAAACACACTGCTTGGTCACGTTTAGGGTGTGAACACTATGGAAGGACCTTTGAACTGGCTAACTCTCTATGGTTCCAATGTATAGAACAACGTATTCATGCAGCCTGCCTGTTGACAGAATCCACCATCTTTAAACATTATACATAACATGATAAATCATTGAAAATGCACGTAAATGTACTGGAGAAAATGAATCATCAGAAAAAGAAACAACAAATTAGAACTAATATGCATGGCAAATTTATGTTGGAGTATTTAAAAGCAGGGGTCATTCCAGAAGGACACCAAGTGAAAAATATTCCAGGTATTTTTATAGACAACCCACGGTTCAAAAAGAATTTCAATGGGGTAGGAAATAAATGTTCACGCGATTGGATAATCCTAATTATAGAAACAGCAGAATAGGAATCCAAGATACAGGGGGAAGAACTGGCTGCCCTGGAAAAACTGTTTCTAAAAAGACAAGTAATAGAAGATGTAAAAAAAAGCTAGAAAAGCTAGATGAAGACAGCTAAATTCAAGCAGCTGGATCTAGACAGAGGGATACAAAACCTGAAAAAAAGATGTCACTAATTATAAAGAAGACAAAACATATCCATACAATGAGGGATGGACTTTACACAGAAAAGAATACAAATAGCAGGAACAGCCCCCATAACCGATATGTGACCTTTTCAAACACACCGGGTTAATCGAGCAATTCAGACCAAACAACCTCTGGTGGAAGCACAGGGATAAGCAAAATGGTTAATACTGCACAGAAGCAGGTTTTTTGTTTAGGTGCAAACAAAGGGGACGATACAGACTAAGAGCCACACAATTAGATCAAAGAATATGCACAAGGCAGTGGTATTCCAACCAGTGATGGAAGAGCAAATACCCATCATAAATCTCTTGGCCTACAACCTCAATTTTCCAGAAAAAACATTGGTGGCCAAAGGTCTTTCTTTTGTTCCAGTAACAATAGCAGATCCATTTAATTGCAAAATTCAATTACGCAAATTCTTTAGGAATATTAGGCTCAAACATTTTTTTGAAATATATTTTCCTGTAGAATAAAAGGATACTGCCTTGTCCCAAACCCCAGAGACAAAAAATGTTGGAATAAGTGGTCTAAAGACAAAATCCAGATGTATTCCACCTAGCCATAAATGTTCTCCAGGATTGGAGGCTTTTGAAAACATTGTCGTTAGACAAATGCTGGAGGCTGTAACAACCCATATCTTTCATGAGGATAATCTAAATATGCAGGAATGCTTCAACCTTAAACATCTATGGACAAACAAGTTATTACCATCAAGCCCAACGATAAAGGCAGGGGGCAGTAATCCTCAACACCTAGGATTATGATATCAAGTGTGAACGACAATTAGCCAATGACACTGCTATACAAAATTGATGATGGACCCCAACAGACGTCTACAAGAAGAAATCGACAGTCTTACCAACCATACGACAAATGAAGGATGGATTTGTAAAGAAGAATTGCAATTCTTGAGGAAAGATCACCTGGGAATTGCAGCCTTTTACACCAGCCCTAAAATCATAAAAACATCAATAACCCCACTGGAAGACTGAAAGTTTCAGCAATAGACTCCCTTCTAGAACCATTATCGATACACACAGAATATTCTTTTTAACCCTTTGTAGCAAAGACTCCCTCATATGTAAAGGATTCAACAGACATGATTAATCTAATTGAGGGAATGAACATTGAAGGTCCAGAAATGTTGGTCACCATGGATGTGGAAGACTTATATACTTCGATTCCACAGAGCCAGTGTTTAGAAGTTCTCAGAGTTATCTTAGAAGGACGATCCACACCCCAGATACTGTCAACTAAATTAATTCTAGAAAGTGCCAGACTGGCTATGATGGAATACATGTTCTTTTCAAAAAACAAATTTATAAACAGAATACAGGTGTAAGTATGGGGCTACCTTTGCCCCAGATGTGGCAAATTATATATGGGCAACTTTGAAAAACAGTTCATACCACCAAGTGAAAACGAGTTTTCTGAACAGATCCAAGTGTGGAAGAGATACAGTGATGATGTTTTCCTTATTTGGTGGGGCTCGGTTGATCAACTGAAAGAGTTACACCAGTTGGTGAACACATGCGGCAACAACATTACCTTTACTATAGAATGGAACAATGATTATATTAACTTTTTGGATCGGGAGATTTTAAAGATAATGGTGGGTAAAGAACTTCTCTTTTCAGAAAACCGACAGACAAAAATAGTCTTTTACATTACACATTCTGACTGGACTCAAAGAAGCCTGGGTCAGACCGCTCCTAAAAAAGCCTTCTCTCGACCCCTCAACCCCTGGAAATTACAGGCCCATCACCACGGTGCCTTTCCTGCTCAAAATTCTTGACAAAGCAGCTTACCTGCAAGTTCAAAAATGTATTGAAGATAACCACCTCCTAGGTCTTCGGCAGTCCGGTTTCCGGCCAAGACATGGCACGGAAACAACTCTGCTCGACCTAAAAAATCAAATGGATGACCTTAGAGACACGGGCACACCTGCATTGCTCCTACTCCTCGACCTCTCCGCTGCCTTTGATTTGGTGGATCACAAGACCCTATGCCACCATCTCTTCACCGAAGCCAACTTCTCCCCGAGGGCCTGTGCCTGGATAACCTCCTCCCTGCAGGACAGAGTCATGAAGGTTTTCTCAGAATCCTCATGCGCCAACCCCAGCCTCATCAAGTGTGGGGTCCCACAGGGATCGTGCATAGAACTCACACTCTATAATCTATTCACAAGACCACTATTCAAAGTTCTTGACGCTCTGGGCATCTCATACACAAATTATGCTGAAGACACCCAGGTGCTGATCCCCCTCTCTGGTGACTATATATCTGACCTCAAAACTCTCAATGCCATTTACTCCACAATCCGATCAGGATGGCCAAAAACTGGCTTTGCCTCAACAGCGAGAAAACTGAACTCCTGCTGATTGGGGCCCCCTCCACCTTGATGAAACTAGATGAACAATACCAGTCCTTCACAGTTGATAACATCCCTATCGCTGTGTCCAAAGTTATCAAGATGCTGGGCGTCTACATTGAACCTGACCTATCCATGAACAGACAGGTCAACGCAATTGCATCCTCTGCAGCGTACCACTCTAAACTCCTCAATGCAGCCAGACCTTACTTTTCCCAACACAACTGCCTCACCATAGCTAGGGCAATAATTGGGTCAAGGTTGGACTACTGTAATGCCTTCCTAGTAGGCACCTCCCAAAAAAACTTGGCCAAACTACAACTAGCGCAGAATAATGCCCTTAGGGCCGCAACCGGCATCACTAGACGTGACCACATCTCTGAGGCCAGAAGAAAGGTCCACTGGCTCCCTGTCAAGGAGAGAATTACTTTCAAAACTCTTGCCCTGGCGCACAAGTGCCTGCATGGTCATGCTCCACCTTACCTAGCTCAAAGAATCAGCCTGCACACTCCTATTAGTCCCACCAGAGTGGCCTATACCAACAGAATCCTTGTACCTTCCACCCGCAGAGTGAAAGCGGGCGGTTCAAGCTTCCCCAACATGGCAGCCATGCTGTGGAACTCCCTTCCCCCGTCCATCAGGGGAATTGACTCCCATCCAACTTTCAGGAAGGCCATCAAAACTAGACTCTTTGTCTAAACAACCTTTGCTATGCATTCTGTAACATGATTTTGACAATGTAACTCATGAAAATGTCCGTTGTTAATCGTAACTATTCTCTGTTTTCAAGTCTCTGCTGGGGCCGCATTCTTGTAACTCTGAATCAAGCCTCCCTAAGCCATCTCATAGCACCTTAATGCCTGAGGGCTACAGTGCGCTTTACAAATGCAAAATAAATAAATAAATAAACTAGCTTTCACCCGGAATGATTAAAGACCAATCTTCGTATGGTCAATTCCTCAGGATTCGGAGGAATTGTACGAATAAAAAGTATTTTGTAGTGCATGCTGACCAACTCAAAAGCAGACTGCAGAGGAGGGTTTAATAATAATTACAATAATTACAATAGGGAAGCCAACGCAGACATGGAGATTTGTCTCACCACATAAACGAAAACAACAAAAGGACAGACTAAGCTGTGTCACCACGTTTAGCCAAATTAGTAATACCATAAAGAAAATTATTCATAAAAACTGGCACCTTGTCAAACAAAGTGTCTCTGTGGCCGACAAACCAATGTTTGCATTCAAGAAGTGCTACAATTTGAGTCAGAAATTGGTCCACAGATATAGAAACACCAGGGAAGAACTTACAGTGCTCAATATTTGGGGGCTTCTACCCATTATAGGACATGAAAAATGCAGCAAATGTGTTGCGTGTCAATATACACACACCAAACATGTTTTTGAGTAAGGACGCATACAATGGGAATTAAAAACACATACTGTCCGACAAGAAATCCAATGTACATCATCATGTGCCCCTGCAAACTAATCTATGTGGGAAAAAACACCCTCCCAGTGAAACAATGAATATCTGAAAACAGGCCTTGCATCAGAAACAAAGTGAAGGACAAACGATTTGTAGAACAGTATACCAAGAAGGGTCACACTGATCATGACATATTTTGGTTTATTTTACAAACGCTAAAGCCCCACCCATGTGGGGGCAATATAGCAGAACAACTACACAATGTGAACTAAGATGAATTTATCGATTAGACACAGTAAATAATGGTCTGAATATTGGGGTTGAGTGGAATCAATTGATTTTTTACAAAAGAGTTCTGTCTCACTTGGGGACCAAAAATAATCCACCCCACTTCCTCCAACACACAGCTCGGCATCTCAGCGTGTGCCATTATGCATCCAACAGATAAACACTTGAGCCGGGAGCATTGCTTTGTGCATGGAAAGTATCATTTTATCTCAATGTATAATACTCTGCTGCCTTCAGTGAGAAGGTTCAACATCTTACATAGTGGTGGAACTATTTAGCCCACAGCCTGATCTTTCTTTTTATGACGGAAGACAGCCAACCAAATGTCACATGCCTCTTGTGAGAATATTTTCAGGTGGGCTTGTTAAGCACAAGAAATTTGTATTGCTTTTACAATTTCAATGTACTTATGAACATCATAAATCACAGTCAACATATCTGTGTGTTGGCGTGTTTGTGTATTTAAAGTTCTCAAGGTTTCAAATACAATCAAAAAAACCTGTTGAAATATTGTATGCTCACATCAGGTAATATTCTGGTACTTGTATATTTTCGTTGGTGATAGAAAATATGAAGCCAGAACAATTCTTCTTTTGCATAACATTCTTCTATAAAGTTTTGTTCTTCCAATATTGTCACGTTGGGCTATTATGCTTTGTTTACTTTCCAAGTCAGTTATACAAATCATGGTATTATTTTAGTTCATGGAAGTCAAACATTAAAACATATATGCTGCTTGCTCTATAAGAACTCGAAAACCATGTGCCAAATGCAGAAATTGCAGATCGACTCAAATACCAGCTTCACAGCTTAACAAGGAGGATAGCTCAGTGGCAACGCGCTCGCCTTGGAAGCAAGACGACACAGAGCAACACAGGTTCGATCCCCAGGTCTGCGCTTAGAAACCTCTCGGTATTAAGCGTGTTATAAATAACCTATCATATCATATGAACATTTGTGATCCTGGGCAACTTATTTAAACTTGTGGTGCATAACCTGTCAACATTGCCATTCTCTAAACATTTCAAAATTGTAAACCCGTAAGAGTGATTTATTTCTCTCACTCATGGTTTAACTAGTGGGACAAATCATGGGATTCAGTCACTTCTTCGAAGAGGGGAGCTGCCTTCCTGTGAGGCTAGGCAGGTGAGCCCACTATGCAGAATTCCCCCTAAGGGTGGTGGTAAGCAGACCCTCAAAGGGAGAGACTCCTTCTTGGGGATAACAACTCCCTTTCCCATAAAGAACTCCCTTATTACTATCCCCCAAAAACCAGTGCAACAGTCTTAACTGACAGACACTAAATTCCTCTTGCATGTGTTATTGTTATATTATAATACAAGAAGAACATTATCAACCTGGTACTGCGAAGCGTAAGAACATAAGAGCAATAGAGTGTTCTTGTCTGTCAAATACTTACACGGAGAAGCCAACAGCAGTCATGGTGAATCAAGCCCCGACACAAAGGAAGGACTTTCACTGGAAGCCGGGGAAGCCCCAGTAACACGTTATAAAGAGAGGAGGGCCAAGATATCAAGCAAGTGAGACCCAGGAGTTTCAAACTGGCTGGATCAATGAGTCTGGTAAATGACGGGAGACACTGCCTTGATTTTCATAAAGAAGGGATAGCAGCATGCTGCCCGACCAGAGCAAAGGAAACCTACAAGAATTTTCCTGAGGGACGCTCAAGAGGGGCCAGTGAAATAGAACCTTACTGTTGGCATTCCAAGTAGGCAATAAGCAACTAACAGACCCAACGAGGACTGTTCCTGGATAGAATACGCAAGCAGCAGCCTGAAGGAGGAAGGTGGTGGTGTGGAATAGAGCTGAAGGAGAATCCCTTACATTGCCAAAACCACGAAATAAAAGCCAAGCATGTTGAAAGAGGGACACAGGAGAAACCTGAGAATCATCTTTATCAACCACCTAGAAGAGATAGAGAACGCCGACCCGTTGATGTGGAACCCCTTCAGAACAGGTACAGGGGACAGTGGGAGACTCAGGGAGTGACACGTAAAGATTGAAGATCGCTCAGGGACGCTCCATACTCGTCACAGTAATTGTCAAAAATATACGAAGAATGCAGATCACTCAGGGACCCTGCATACTCGGTTCAGCAATTGGCCAAACTATATAAAGAGTGAAGATCACTCGGGGACCCAGCATACTCGTCCCAGTAATTGGTAAAACTATATATATATATAAAGAGTGAAGATCACTCGAGGACCGTGCATCCTCATTCCAGTGATTGGCAAAAGTGTATGAAGAGCGAAGATCTTCAAGGGGCCATATAAACTCATCCCAGCGAGTGGACAAAAAGTGTAGTAACCACTTAGGAGTACTTGATACAAATTATTGTTACAGACAAGACTGTGAGAGGAATATGATTCAAAGAGAGACTTTGTTTATACATCCCGAGAGGAAGAAAAGTATTTGGAGGAACAGGGGGAGCAAATACCCAAAGGTCTGGGAGGACCCATTGTAAGAATTGAAGGAACCATTACAAGGAATAGCAAGAGACTCTTTGTAGATATCCTATTGAAGAGACTTGTGCTGAGAAGGTAGGGTCAGCTTTGGCTAGTTTTGACAGAGGACAGATTATTAAATTTGGACTTCACACCGGGTGACGTGCGCCATAGTTGAATATTTTTAGATAGGACATCCCATAGATTAGGGTACTGAGGCCTTTCTTTATTTATTCAATACAATTGAGTTGAGCATGGCACATGATAGTCTGTCTCCTCCTTCTGAGCTACCTTGTACGGTGTCAGAAGTGGGATGCAATATAACTGATAAAGGTTTGGGTAGCCCAAATATATCATACTATCACCCAAAGCTTTTTCACCCACGGTAGCTACAGCTGAGTCAATAGGTTTTTGACCTATATAGTAGTGCCATTATCACTATAGAAGCCGGGGAAAAATAACTAATTCCTACAGGTTTGACTCTATCACCCCCACCACAAACTTATATCAGACTAGCCTCTAAGTCAGGGCTCCCCTCCGGGTTATGGTCCAGATGTGATTGGTTAACCCTGACTATAGAGTTGATGTCAAGATTCTTTTACATAATCAAGGACATAATCAAGGAAAGCATGCCTATAAAATAAATAAAAGAAGGAGAAAAAATAGCACAGATAATTTAGATAAAGCCATATCCCCAGTTCCTCTGGTTGTTGCAAAACAAGAACATGCTACAAAGGGGTAGCCACAGTTTGGGTGAAGCTGATAAAACCCCAAAGAGAAACAAGTTCCCCAAGAAGAGGAAATTGAGCTCATTCCAGACCTAGCCTTCACACAACCTAATTATCCCAATTTAACAGAGGCATTTGCTAAGGTGATATCGGAAGCAGAAGGTCGGTCTCAAGCTGGTCCTTTCTTTTTTTAAAAGGACTTCTTTATAGGGGGATATAACACTAGATGGTATGGCAAGAAAACAGTTTTTCCCAGAGGCCACCAAAGGGTCAAAGAGTAAGTAAAACACAAGGCCAAACCATTCCAAGTTTTTATTGACCCGTGATTTAGGCTGACATTAAACACTTTGTGGAAACCTGCAAAGTATGTCAGAACAGAAGAAGTCAGTCAATCCTTCCAGCACCTTTACAATCACTCCCTATTATACAGGTCACTTCCTCAGGCAATAGGAAGGATATCTTAAACCATGCATGCTGGGAAATAGGTTTATACTGATCACAGTAGACTACGCTACGGGAATCCCAATGCTTTTTCCATCAGAAACTATGCTAGTCATCAGAAATTAAAACATCTTCTTCCTTTTACAACTTGGGTGGGTTTCCCTAAGAACATTTTAACTGACCAAAGGACCACTTTAATGTTCAAAATCATGTCAGTGGTAAAGGAAATATTACAAATAAAAACTCTGCAAACTTCTGTTCATCATCCACTGCCGGATGGACTTGTTGAACGTTTCAACCAGACACTGAAAAAGATTTTCTTAAAACTGGTTGAAGCAGATGGCAAAAACTGGGATACAATGATTCTGTGGAATGTTCACAGTGAGAAAATCACCCCAGGCTTTGCTTGGTTCCTTAACCTTTGAACTCCTTTATGGGAGAGAACCTAGGGCTGTCCTTGATATGCTGAGAGAGACCTCGGACAGAAGGAAGGAGGTAAAGTCAACGATCTCTCAAACTGTCCAAGATTTGAGGCAACACATGAAACCTGTACAAGAGATCATTACCAAACATTTAGACCAGGCTCAAGACTCCCAAAAGAACAGTTATGATAAGAAAGCAGTCCCTCATTCCTTTTCAGTCAGCCAAAAGGTACTAGTGCTTCTACCTAACTCCTATCAGAAAATTTTGTTTAAGTGGTATTGTCCATGTGACATTATCGAAAAAGAAGGCCCCTATAACTACGTGGTTTCTCAACCCGATAGGCGGCAGAAAACTCAGCTGTACCATATAAATTTATTGAACGAATGGAAAGTTGGCAGCACTGAAAGTTCTTCAATAAGGATGGCTACCTTGTTGACTGATTAGGGTCAAGAAAATAGTCTGGTCTCAACTGGAGTGAACCCTAGAATAACAGGAAGACATTAAGGAACTGTTACACCAATTTTCTGACATCTTTAGTGATCAACCAGGTTGGGTGAGAAATTTTGTACACAACATTAGAACTCCCCAAGAGAAAGTAGTGAATTAAAAACCATACTGGGTTCCTGAACCCAGAAAGGAAATCATTTTCTGAGAGATGGAATATCTGCCCAAATCCAACATCATAGAGCCTTCAGACAATCATTGGTCCTCGACAATAGCCCTGGTTGCAAAACCAGATGGATCGCAGATATAGATTTTGTATTAATTTTCGGAAGTAAAGTTTAATTTCCCAATTTTACAATTATCCTATAATTCGGATCAACAACTTGATCAACAAATTGGGAAATGCATGATATATCTCCATGACCGATCTAACAAAGGGCTATTGGCAGGTACTATTAAATCCTGCTGATAAAGACAAAAAACAGGTTTTCATCTCCTCTGGGATTGTTCCAATTAAAGATGGTGGGGGTCATTAAGAGTTTGGAGGCAGCCATGGCGTTATTACCGGCATGGCTGCCTCCAAACTCGTGTCTGGGTCCGGGTTCTCAGAATGAGGACTTACCGGGTCATTCCAGCCTTGGAGGACCCGGTAAATCCCCATTCTGAAAACCATTCCCCATACCCATTCGAGCCCCCACAGGGCTCAATGGGAATGGGAAGGAGCTAATAACAGGCCTGCAAATAGCGGGCCCGTTATTAGCTCCCTGGTCCCTTAGCGGCTCCCACTAAGGGCGCTGGTAAAACCTGCTGGCATTAGTGGGACCCGCTAAGGGACCTTGGAATGCGGTGGTAAGGGGTTAATGGCACCGGCATCCTTACTGGTGCTGTTAACCCCTTACCGCCGCACTCATAATGAGGCCCATTGCCTTTTGCCATAGATGGGGCCCCTGATCCATTCCAAAGATTGAGGATCAAATATGTCAAACTTTTTCCCAATTTTGTGATGCATACTCAGATGATATCCTCATTCATAGCAAGACCTTGGAAGAACATCTTTTTTACCTGTACAAAATGGTCAGGGCCCTACAAAAAGCAGGTTTGACCGCTAATCATAAAAAGTGTCATCAAGCCAAATCAGAGGTGAAGTACTTAGGCTTTTCTGTCTGCAATGGCCTAGTACAACCGCAGACACAAAAAGGTTCAGCTGTCCAACAGGCTCCCCCTCCAAAAACAAAAAAAGAACTTAGATTCATACACAATTATTCCACCATCATGGCTAGATTGCCTGATAAGATAAAAAACGCTGAACCACAAAAACATAGGTGAGATGAACAAAATCAAGATAACTTTAACACCCTCAAAGCAATTTTTGTTAGGGAACCTGTTTTGAAAGTCCCTGGGTCTCATTACGACTTTGGAGGCACCATGGCTGCCTCCAAAACCGTGTCCGGGTTCCCTGAATGGGGAATTACCGGGCCATTCCGACTTTGGAAGGCCCAGTATTTCCTCCTTCAGGGAACCCGGGCCCGGTCCTTCCCCATTCCCATTCGAGCCTCCATAGGGCTCAATGGGAATGGGGAGGGAGCTAACAATGGGCCCGTCAATTACGGGCCCGTTTTTAGCTACCTGGTCCCCTCGTGGGACCCGCTGTAGACGTCTGGAAAAACCAGACGTCCACAGCGGGTCCCGCAAATCGTAATAGTGCAGAGTGGGTTTAACGGTGCTGGCACCATTACCAGCGCCATTAAACCCATTCTGCACTAGTCGTAATGAGGCCCCCTGACTTTAAAAAGGAATTTTTGCAGACGGACACATCCAAGGTGCGACCTAGTGGCTGTTCTCTCTTAAGAATATGATGACACAGAACATCCCGTTTTATACATCCACTCTAAATTATTACCTAGAGAGCAGAACTATGCCACATTTGAACTGGAGGCTTTAGGCATTAAGTGGATGGTTACGTATTTCAAATACTATTTAACCGGTCAAAAATTTCCGTTTGTGAACGACCATTCTCCACTAGTGTGGATAAAACTTAGCAAGGATTCAAATGCTCACATTATGAGCTGGTTTCTTGATTTACAATGTTTCTATTTCTATTTCTGCATATGTGTTAAGTGCCAAAGCCCTTAGGCATCTGAGCACTAAACTAAAAACATAAGACAGACATCAAGGAAAAATTATGAGACTGTCGGGGTGATCTCCCGGGGGCTGGCAGAGCCGTCCGCGGACCTCTGGGGCTGGGGAGGCCACAACTACTCCTGTGTCCCAAAAGGAGTATAAGGCACATGCAAGACCAAAGTAATTACTGCTGTTTATTATAACAACGGCAGGGATAGAGATTCGCCCATATGCATCCGGGAGACCTTCTTGATCTTAGGAGGGCTCGCAGGCCCTTTTTACCATAACATGACACGCTACTCGCGTCATCTGAGAAAAATCGTCACAAAACCTATCGCCACTTCGGGTTGACTCCCCGAGTGGTAGGGTTAGTATAGAAGCGTATATGAGGGAAGGTTATTGGGTAAGGACAGTTCAGGTGGCACACTTTGGGGTGTCTCTAACACTTGCTACACTGAACTTGTTACATGGGGGCCCTCGATGATTGGCTAACCACAAAGGCGTCAGTAAAGAGCCCTGTGTCTCCTGATTGGTTCCCTCGTGAGCCCCCAAGCCTGAGACCATTGATGTTCCCAGCCCGCAAGGTACCTGGCGTTTGCAACATTGCGTAACTATGTGTTAATGGGGGACAATGGACAGGTCTTTGCTAGTGGTGGATGATCATGCCTTTCCCATCGGTATGAATGTCCAACTAGGCGTATGGTTGTTGCAACCTGTGTCCCAGACGTGGGACCCCGGTGACGTTCTGCTTCGTGAGACTGGCACCTTGTCAGATTGGCTGGTCACGTGTGGAGAGACCGTAGCTGGAGCATAATTACGAGCATTTCATTTGGTTTGTTGGCCCGTGGCGTGCTTGGCGGCGGCAGGTGTAACCTTGGCACTGGGAGCTCCGTATGTTGGTTGCAACATTTCGGCCTTGGTGATAGCTCTCGCTGAGGCTCGCTCTGCCTGGTCAGCGCAGTGCGTTCCGTCTCGATGGGGTTTTCTCCGGCCTGGGGACTCTTGCTTGAGGCCTACTCGGGCCTAGTTCCTGGGAAGCAGTGTGTGATCCACAATATGGGTGCCACGGGGCAACACAGTATCACAAGTAGTAGTACTGTATGTACATGTGACGGCATCTCTATAGGGGTCAGGTAGCATAAAGCGTCAGCAAGCGTATACAGTATACACAAGCTCTTCAGGCATCTTGCGTTTCTGCGGTGCTGTTGGGCCTATGTGAAAAATAACAACGATGCACGTCCATGAGTGAGTCAGTCCGCTAGGTCATAGCACTGGGTATGTTCTTCGTGTGGGTTGTTATGTGAGTGACCAGTGTGCATGGTGGCACGTGTGTTCCTGTCAGTTGGCTATGTCGTCATGGCATCTCTAATGATGTTTATGGCTTGTGCCTGTTGTTTCAGTCAATCTGGTCCATGTCGCAGGTGTCAGCTTGACCGGGACATGGTAATGGGCAGGCTCCTCGTGCATGTGTGCCGTGAACACATGGTACCTTGTCATCTGGTAAGGAAGTGAGCTGGTCAAACTCCTCTCTTGTGGGATGCTTGGGTCGTGATCCTCTAGGCCAGGGTCTGGATGAGATGGGGACAAGGGGGGGTCCCATTTTTCCACTTCAGTCCCCCCTGTGGTCGACTTGTCAACCACAAAATTATCCACTTGTCTTTCTCTGCGTGGCCTCCATACTTTTGTTATCCCTCCTAGATGTCCATACTGGTTCATATGATCTTCAAATGACCAGTACATGTATACACATCCACTACCTGGTTTGCAATGAACCCACTTTCCAACATAGCTCTTTGAGTTCCTTGGGTTCTCTACCTTCACAGACGGCGGGTGTGAGTCTGATTCTAGTATCTGCTTGCGCAATCTTTCTCTTTCTCTTATTATTATATCTGTGTTTTTATCATCTTCAGCTGGCATTAGGGCGTGCATTCCAATAATTTCCATCATCTTGTCAGTAGTCTGGGCTGTCCGAGCTCTCCACAACCTTAATCCTAAAATGGCTGCCATTCCCAATATTATACATCCAGCTATTATTTTAAGGCCGTCTGACAACCACGATGGCATCCAGGACCATAAATAAGTGAACCAGCTGCCGTCCTTCTTCACTCCCTTAGCTTCTTCTTCCATTTTTGCGTGTATTGTGGCTAGTTGTGACACTGCTTCAGTAAGTGTACCGTTGTCTGCGTCGTTAGCAGATATGAATGTACAGCATGATTTTCCAATGTTTGCGCAAACTCCTCCTTCCATTGCGGTGAGACGATCCAGTATATATCTATTCTGCAGCGCTACCATTCGCACTGCTCTCAATTCTTCTTTTATTGCGTTGAATCCGTTTACTGTTGAGTTTATTGTCATCATTAGCTCCCACCTGGTAATTTGCAGCTATTTGGCATTTGCGTATGCCTGCAGTCCTGGATGTATTATAGAGGAGAAAAACACTGTTGCCCTGCTAAACAGTCTGTGTCCTGGTGAGATATCGCTAAGAGCTGTTTCTGATCTCCCCGACAAGTAATTCCCCGTCAGTCGTTCCCCCTGTTTTTTTTGCTCTTGACAACACGTTTGTTCTATTATTCCTTTCTCTTCTAAAATTGTTGCAGATCTCTTTCTCCTTTTACTCCCTTCATCCATCTTAGGGAAGTTTTCTAAGTTCACATCTTTCTCTGGTACCGCTAAGGATGGTACATTTATGTGTACCATAGTGCACAGTCCATTCCATGATGGTGGTAAGCTTTATCTCCACAGGCCCAATATTGATCCACTAGAACTGCTGTACCAGCGCCCTCTTTCGTTATTGTCACTATTCTTTTGCAGTTGTTGTTCCTTCCAAAGTGGACGTCTCCGTTGTGTTGGTAGCATAGTGTCGGTGCAGTTAGAGGAAGTATGGTCATCGGGTCCTCGTCTTTCTCAAACCAAGTAACTAGTCCAGCTGTCTTTATCCATCCATTGAAACACTTGTTGTTCTCTTCGTCCATTTTTGCTATATTTGGCTTTGTTAGTGTTATCATTTTGCTTCCCACAACTCCATCTGTCCATCCCTCCTTCGTGTATACTTTCCCGTATATCAGCAATAGGGGTCTTTCCCAGCACCCCATTACTCCAGCAACTTCGCTTGCCTGCCATTCACATGGTAGATAGCTCAGCGTTACTTCCTTCGTCGCTCCTTTGTCTGGCCCATCCGTTACATATTGGAGCCCTTCTGCTAGTTGCTAGTTGCCAATAGTGATTGTGCATGTCACACGGCAGGGGTTTCTTACCGCGCTGTTAGTCTCCTTGGATAGCTGCTGTTCTCCTTCCTGAAAGGTCCTTGCTCTGCTTCTGCTGTCGTGACAACTGTTGGAGTATCACTAGGAGGGCAGAAAACACGTAGCTGATGCCTGCTGTGCTATTTGCGGATTTGGGCAGCCCCCTGACTCACGCATTAGGCTGTAGGGTGATTTCATCGTTGGTGGTTGGGTGCTGAGCTGCCGTTTCCTTCTCGCAGGCTGCAACTGCTTAGGATGCAGCTGCAAATAAACTGAATCTTTCCTTCGCGTCTACGTCTACATTTGATTAAAGCCCACGTTAAGCCCACCTCAAGTGAAGGGCACGCTGCTGTTTTCGCCGTTGAGTGGTGAGAATCAATGAAGATTTCCTTTTTTGTATCCCGTGCATCCCGTGTTAAATCACGTTGAAGACTGCTCTTACTGCCGTTCATACCAGCTCCGGCGACTTTAAGGAGTTGAAGAAGCTGAACTCTGCCGCACCAGGAAGTTCGCTACAAAACCAGCATCAACCCGCCCTTGCGGCGTTAAGCCCACAGCATGTGAAGGGCACGCTGCTGTTTTCGCTGTTTGCCTGGAGGCTGGCGCCGGAGGTAGGGAAATTTACATTTCCTCATAAACATCGCGACTTACACACGGAAGCATCCCGAAACACAGAGTACCTGTATTGATACCCTACTGAATTGTACATACATTGCATGCTCCACTGTGCACAAGATTGACGAGTGCCAAAACTGAACGTAACAACTAGAAATCACGACTGCACGATAAAAAGTGAAAAGGCACGTGAGAAACATCAGTGCAAAACGCAAGGTAGATCTGCTGGCATTTAGTAATCCGCATCTCCTTGCACCTGTTAAACAGTTTTAACAAAAAAAAAAAAAAAGACCGAATTCTGAAGCGGAGAACGTACTGCTGGCCCGTCATCCATAGCCCCCCAAACGGTGCTCACTTTCACGGCTGGATATTACCCGCCCCAACGAGCAAAGTATTACATCTGCGCATCAGTGAGTACTGTGGGCTCTCTGCCCCTTGATACACCGTACTCCAAGAAGAACATACACCAGTGTGTGCTAGCACTGACTTGCTGACTTCTACGGCTGCATACTGGTGGAGACTGCGGGCCCTTTGGCTTTTGATCCACCTTACCCTAAGAGGAACATACATTAAGCGCGTGATAGCACTGACCTAGACTGTTTACTTCTACGCCTGCATATTGGTGGAGACTGTGGGCCCCCCGGCCTTTGATCCACCACACTACAAGAGGAACCAACACCAAGTGCGCGCTAGCACTGACCGAGACTGCTAACTTCTACACCTGCATACTGGTGGAGACGGCGGGCCTCCTGGACTTTGATCCTCCAGTTTTTACAATCAGCAATCACAAGCAACACGCGAGCCAATACCTGTATACCTGACCATCCAGCAGACAAGCTCCCCGGCAGAGCCTGTGGATAGTATTGCATCGCAAAAATAAGAGTACCTCGACCAACGATAAATTCGGAAATGACTCCACCACAAACAAGACTCCAGAGAAAGAATACAGGCACACCCAATAATAAGATCAAAGGACCAAAGAAGCAGAAAGTAATAATCGAATAACAGAAAATGGCGAAATCTAAAATGAAGGTGGAAGCTTAGACACAAAACAAATTGAAGCATCCAAAACATGTGGTAAGGAGTTGGGAAAGGCTTCACCAAAGGAACATGATGACAATAGCGCACACTACAATGTAGCGAAAGCCCTTCCTCGCCCAACATCCCCAGGAAAAAATGATAGCGCTTTAAATCAACAAAAAACTAAGGACAAGGAACAAGTTGAAGCAAGTATTAAGGAAAAAAGTGACGGAAATGAGATGAGAGAGGAAATAGCAACAGAATACAAGAAAAGTGATAATAACACTAGCCCCAGAACAACCGATGAACAAAATAAACCAATGGGAAAAAGCAATGTAACTGAAATAGACCCAAAAAGTGATAGACAAACAAGCGAAACAAATACCACACCAAACGAACTGAGGCATGAAAAAGAAATATGTAAATACCAGATAGCACATGAGGAAGAAGAACAGGAATTAACCCAGCAGCAGAAAGCCAAAAAGGCAAGAAGAAAATGGCAATCACTCTATGAGAGTAGAAGACAATCACAAGCGCCATCAAACAAAATGGACCAACAAGTAAACCCCAAGGCAGCGCGTCTATCGCTTGATATAACCGAAATTGAAAATCTCATGAAAAGCCACGAAAAAGGAAAGAGGTATTTGGCAACAAACAACCACAGAATGCAACAGACGCGAAATACAGCAATACCCAAGATATACAAGAAAGCAGAAAATCAATTGAGAGAGAATACAAAGAAAGACAGCAGAGGACAAGCAAAGGCAACTTCTTTGTAGACGAATCAGCTAAAAAAAAAACAAATCATTCCATCCAGAAGATTCATCAACACCAAATATATGTGGATGCGAGAAAGGATATAACCACGAAATGGCATCAATTCCAACATTGATGCTGGATCTTCAAAATATGTTAATCATGACAACATCACAATCTCTCATTCCATATATGAAATTGCAAGAAGCCCTAATCGAAACAATAAAAGATCAAGCCACCTTATTAGCATTAATACACTCAAAACAAACCTATCGATTTGCATACATGAAGAAACTGCAGGAACGCCTAGATACAGAAGCAAAGGCCAGCCACTTGTGGCAAACAAGACTGATTGACATTGCAAGAAGCGAACGTGCTGAAAAATCAGATCTAACGCACGCGCTGATCACAATGATGACTGAAAGAAATTACCAGAGAAACCAGCCCAAGACAGACATGACAAAAGGGAAAATAAACAATCAGCTGAGCAATAAAGAGCAAAAAAGGGTAGAGAACAATGCTGCTGAAGAGATGGAACATGCTGCACATAAAACAATACACAAAATTCCAGTGGATAATTTAATTGATCTAACTGAGCCTTTGAATCCTCTGGTGATTCCGACAAAAAAAAACTTGGAAAAACCAGAAAACTATGACATCTTTAGTAAAGGTTATAAAACGAAGGCTGAAGAGGAAAAACAAAAAAACGGCACTAATGGGAAAAACAAAAGGAAAACTGGCTCACGAGAATTTCTGAGAAATTTAAGAATTCCAGAAAAAGAAAGTGCTGAAAAAAACCAAAAACAAACCACAGATGGTAAAATCATCCTTAAAGGACGAATATAAGGAGAAAATAGAACCCCCAAGATGTGAAGGCGATTCAGAATAAAGATTAATGGAAGAACTGATGGAGATGTCAGTACATGAAGAGAAAGTTATTGATCTATCAGAAGAGGCACAAATCCAAATGAGCCAAGCCTCAATGATCACCTTAGATAACTACGAAGAAATCCATTTGCAGGAGTCTACGGGATATGATTTTTCACTAGAAGATATATCAAATGAAGAAACACAGGACACAACATACACTCAAGAAGATTCAGAAGAAGAATACAGAACGGATGAAAGGAATGAAAAGTCACAAAGAAAAAATATACCCAAGGAAAATGAAATCCCGATTGAGAAAAACAGAAAGAAAAAGGAACAGCGAGAGCTGCCGGAACTAGAAGTGAAAACCAAACCTCAACTGCCGGTATTCATTGACCCACTTGAAAAAATAAAAAGACAGCAATACAAGATAAAATTGCAAAGAATAACGAAGAAAAATGATAACTTGATATTGAATCGAACAAATGTCCTAAGACTGCTACATGTGATATCGCATCTGAAAGAAATAACGATTAAAGACATCAACACGATAGAATTCTTGGATGAAAGAACAACAGATCAAGTCATGATTGATTTCTCCAACAAAGAGGCACTAACAAGGATGACTGACAACATGATGATATTAAAAGAACTGGGATTCAGCCTAACGCCTCCTGACTTGGAAGAAACAAGGAATAGAGAACAAAGACCGAAACCTGACACTCAAGAAATGACTTGACAGAAAGACAAAGATCAGAATCAAAGAAATGAAATCCATAACAAACCCAAAGAGATAGGCCAGACATCAAGAGAGATAGAGGGGAAAAGACTAGAGAAAGAAGGACAGTGGCATGAACCGAGAGAGAAAGAAATACAGAGAAAGTGGCAGGAATCGCGGAGCAAACAAGGAATATGGCGACAACTCCAAGATTCAGACATAAGTGAACAGGACTACGACACCAAAAAAAGATAACAACTAAAGAATGTGAAGACGACATCACTCACAATATGCTCCTGGAATACCCGAGGCCATAGCCATCTTTTTAGAGAAACATGGCAAATGCTACATGGTGGAGACATTGTCTGTATACAAGAATCCTGGCTGACAGAACAACCTATATGCGATGGATACAGTGTGCTGATGAACCCAGCGATAAAAAGGAAAAAGGGTCGGCCATCAGCAGGACTAATGACTATGATAAAGTGCACAGCAAACACAGAAATAATTGAGTGGAAAATATCACCCCTTGGGTTCAAGCTACCATGCTAAAATTAAGGAATACACAAGCCAGGACCAATTCCAACAAAGACGCCGAGAAAGATCTGATATGGTGTATTTTAAACGTATACTGGAACCCCATAGCAATAAAAGAAGAAACTTTCATAGACAATGTCTTCACAACAATTGACCAAGCCAAAATAGATCAAATACCTAGACTCAGAATGTATAATTTGCGGCGACCTAAACATACACTTATGCAATAAAGAGGGTATTGAATGAAACGATCTTGCACTAGAAAATCGGGCGAGAAAATGGAACAAAGAGACAGCTAATAGACAACTATTCAGATCAGACTGCTGGGACACAACAGGAAGTTGAATGATTGAAACCTGGACAAACGGCAACAAAACTGCAATAATAGACTATATTTATATGTCCAAAGGACCATACGAAGAGACAAAGTTTGCTACCAACCTTAAAAACGTCAACAGCGACCATTACATATTGAAAAGAGTTCTGAATACCATGCCTAATAAGACACTCACCTGTTCCCTACCTGATATGGAGATAAATGAAGGAATGACCAGACTAAGGATCATCCAGCACAAAGTGGGAAAGCTACCAAGCATAATGTCCAAAACAAACCTGGAGGACAAGCAAAAACTGAACTATGCGTGGCTCCTTCTTCCATACAGGAAAGAAATGAAAAGAACTCAAAAATCAACAAAGAGACACCAACATGCCTACAATCACAAGGTAGTTCAAAAGAAGAAAGATCTGAGACATGCAATAAATGCACTAAAGAAAGAGAATTCACAAGACTTAGTTAAAAAAGTGAAGTGGGTCAAGCGTCAACACAGAAACTGGATGAAAAACAACAAAGCAATGATTCTGCAAGATGATGCGGAGAACATGCTTTATGCCACAAGAAACTAGAACACAAGACAATTATGATCACTGCTGAATGCAAAGCCACAGACACAAGATGTCATGATAGCAAATGTCCCGAAGGCAAGTTGGACAAAATATTTCATGGACCTGTATAGTGAAAAGACACGGTGGAAGGAGATCAAAAAGTGTGCAGAGTCTCACTCATGGCACCTTGTTTGGGATCTAGATGATATTACTGATGCAATAAAGAGCTTGAATGCGTCAAGAGCACCAGGGCCTGATGGACTGACCAACATGATCATCAAACAAAATCCAGAGCCCTGGGGCCTAATATGTAACAGCATCTTTGACCTTATAGAGAAAACGAAAAATATACCAGAAACGTGGCAGCAAGCCACCATAATCCCTATATATAAAAGTGGAAAAACTGAAGAACCAAGCAACTACCGCCCACTGGTCTTACTGGACCCGTTAGGGAAATTTTTCGCAAAAATCCTACTGAGGAGCTTGAACAACTGGGCTACTAAGGAAAGAAAATTTGCCAGAAGGCAAACAGGATTCATAAAAAACATAGGAACGAACATCAACCTTTTCATTTTGAACTTGCTCAAACAGCAAGCGATACAATCGAAGACGCAAATCTATGCAGGATTTATAGACCTCAAACTTGCATTCGACTCAGTCAACAGAGACCTTCTCTGGAAGAAACTGATAGATTGGGATTGTCCAAGCAACATCCTGGAACCGATCATGTTATTGTACCAGAACACCACCATAAGAATAATAATGTCCAAAGAAGGCACACTAACAGACTTGATAAAAACAACCAAAGGACTGAAACAGGGATGCCCCTTGGCTGCCACGCTTTTTTAACCTTTACACAGCTGATTTAGAAGAATGCATATATTCACCCCGGATCAATCCACCAAAACTGAATGGCACAATACTGACATGCATTCTGTATGCAGACGATATCGTCATACTCGCAAAAACACTGCAGGGTTTACAGATAGCTCTAGAAAACATACAGACATACATGGTCAAAAATCATCTCGAAATAAATGTAAAGAAAACCAAAATCATGACACTGATGAAGCAAAGATCAGAGAAGGGGACAGCGAACAACTTCAGAATTGGAAAAGAAAAAATAAAGGGAGTAACCAAAGTCAAGTACCTTGGAATATGGCTGAATCAATCTGCAGTTGAGACTGGCATGATACAGCTTCTCAAAGAAAAAGCTCTGGCATTAGCAAGGCAAGCTAAAGTGCTACATGCAAAATACGGAAAATGTTCTCTGATACCGGTCATAAATTTCTATAAACAAAAAGTGACGGCAATACTCACATATGGTTCAGAAGCTCTACTAAACATAGAAAACAACATTCGGCAACAGATGGAAGGACAGTTCTGGAGGAAAGTCTTAAATGTACCAACATCATTTCCAATGCCACGTTTATGTGCAGAACTAGCGTTACAGTCATTGCAATCTCTCGTCACCTG
Organism: Ambystoma mexicanum; assembly: GCF_040938575.1. Classification (NCBI taxonomy): domain Eukaryota; kingdom Metazoa; phylum Chordata; class Amphibia; order Caudata; family Ambystomatidae; genus Ambystoma; species Ambystoma mexicanum. Next base: position 1,105,841,632 of record NC_090933.1, on the reverse strand, counting down.
AAAACAAATGGATCTGTACAGAAAGATCTTGAGTGAAAACTATGCTCCCCAGTTAGAAATCTTCCAAAAAACAACAAACGAGATAAAAGCACAACCACTTGAAATCTGGAAAAAATGTATCGAAGCAAAATGCAAAGCTGAAGGCATATCTAGAGACGAGCTCATGAAAAGACCACAGAGAGCAAAAAAGAGACTGATAGAAAACGATTGGATAAAGACAAATGAGATCAAGTCCACATACGTCTTGGACGTCCCGTGTATATGAGACATAAGACCAATCAACAAACTACCAGAATACCTCAAATGCTTCCTGTCAGCGAAAATCAGAGATACTTTCATGCAAATGAGATTGAACATCCTTCATACAAGAGAAATCATGGCTGCCAGAAAAAAAATACCTGCCCAAGAAAAATACTGTAGGTTCTGCGGAATTGAAACGACAATAGAAACCTTGTACCACATAATAATGATATGCCCCGCCCTAAGCGAGAAAAGAAACTTAGCTGTAGGATGGTTCATTCAAAACCACATACCGCTCTCCCAAGAAGACCGATGGGCATCAATTCTAGATGGAAAAGATAAAAAATTGATATATGCGGTTGTTTCATACTGGAGTAATATCATGGGGCTTGCACAAATGGGGTAGGAAACAGAAAAGATCTCTCAAAGACAATAAGAGTGAAGAATGGAAAATTAAAAAAAAAAAAAATGAAAGGTTTGAAAGACAAATCAAAACATTTAAAAAAAAAAAAAGATTGTACATGTGTAATGTCTTTATGAAGTTATTTTCATACGGGTATGTATCCCTCGTCTTCCATTTCATCATCACCATTCTCCCTTGAAATCTTCCTTTTGTCTGGAACGTGGCCAAATATATCAGGCATTCTACTGATGTTGCTGGTACTTCAGTAGCCACAAAAGTTCTGGAGGCACTCATGGCGTATGGGATCAGTGAGCACACATAGCAGTTGTCCTTAGTCGTCCCCTTGCCCATTTTAGACATGTGCTGATACCACATGTTGTTTGAGACGTGCGCAGAATCTGTGAGATATGTGTCAACCCCATTATTATCAATGGACATGCTGCGTTTAACCCTCCCCCTCCTTATTCCTTCCTTGCTCGTGCCACCTGGAACCGTACCTGTTGCAGCCGTGGTAGGGGGTTCATTAGTAGGGGGTGTAGCCATAACAAGGGAAGCATAGTGTGCTTGCCAGACAGTGGCAGCAAGTAGACCAGTGATGAACAACACCCCTATAATCTTTAATACAATAGCTAATATCACTGGCATGTTCCTCTTACCTTTTCTGCGGTCCTGCAGCTTGTTATGTCTGATGATAAAGATGCCCGCCTGAAAATGTCTAAGAACAAGCATTCATTTGTTAGTTTTGTTTATTTTAAGCCCTCCCTATTAGGTAGTCGTTTAATTCCCAAGCGAAAAGCTGTTCCCATGCGTACCTTAGTGATCTAACTCTTAGGGCTGGTAAATGTTCGTGAAGATGCAGGAATGATTGTTATATGGCCAGAAGAAATATGTTGTAATACACACGTATTTTCCTCTTCTGTAAATACTTTGGTCTTTTTATAACATATACAAATTGGTGGGACAGTTCTTCAGGTGTGTCGTTGTCTGTGGGCACCATTTACTCTTGGGCAAAACACAATGTTAGTTACTTTTCTTTCATTTTAGACAGTAGAACGCGGTACCTGCATGTGCGAGACAAAAAGAAAGAGAACATACACGTGTCTACAGGTGTGGTGCAATAATACAGTTTGTTAGACAATGTCCTTCACTGGGGTAGTGGCAGGGTGGTACTGGCCGGGGAAGTGTTTGTTTGCTCTGGAACCTTATGACCATGCGGTGGGCTATGGGCGATTGTCCGTTCGAGTCCTTATGTGCTTCTGGGTTTTGGGAGGGGACAGTGTCTGTGTCACTGGTATCTTTTATTAATGCTGGTACTGTGTTTTACTCGGTTGTCGCTGCTGCTGCGTTGGCCATGTCGTCAATGTAGGGCGGGTCTTATCTTTGTAGGGATTGACGTCACGCAGGTGGTTCCAGGCGCTCTTATTTTTTAACTTAATTGCTCTGGGAGCTACTGCTTTCACCTGGTGGGGCCCTGTAAACCAAGGGCTGTTCCACCGGCGGTTAAGGTTACGGAGGAGGACGTGGTCCCCCTCCTTAATTGTCCACTGCAAAGGTTGTTCCAGTCCTTCTGTTTCCTTGTCCTCTTGCTGGGTGGTCTTCGACCCGCCCCGCGTCCTCTCTGCTGTTGAGAGATAAAGGTGAGACTAATAATCAAGCAATTTATATATTCTATCATTTCATCACCAAAAACATTTTGTACCGAGTGGCAGTCATTCATGGCCCTTGACGGTGGGGTCAGCGGAAGGTGCATTTGTCGCCCGGTCACCACCTCGTGGGGCGTGAGGTGGGGATCCGACCCTGGCCTGTTTCTTAATTCAAATAGTGCTAATGGCAAACAATAGAGCCAGCTCTTTTTTATTGACTGCTGTATCTTTGCTATTTCTTCTTTCAGGAGGCCATTGAGGCATTTACACATGCCATTTGCCTGCGGGTGATATGCACATGCGAACTTATGTTTGATGCTAAGAAGGGTAGTTATGTGTTGGAACAGTTAGTTTGCGAAGTGTGGGCCATTATCTGACTGCAATACCTTGCACGCCGCCCATCGCGGGAAAACCTCCCTCACTAGGAACTTGGCTGCTCTAAAAGCATCCGCATGGGAAAATGGCCCACCTTCAATCAACCTTGAAAATGGACATACAACTACAGTCATGTATCTGTACCCTTGACATACGTTGATCATGTCAACATAGTCTATGTGGAGGTGCAGGAATTCCGGCCGGGGTATAACACCTTTTATCACTTGCAGCGTGTGACCAGCCATGAACTGTTGGCAAGTAAGGAAATTGCTAATGAAATTTGTAACATGTGAATTTAACTCAGGACAGAACCAACCTTCCTTAATTCGTGCCGCAATCACCTCTTTCCCTGTATACGCAGGATGATGTAGTTGCGCCAGGGATATTTTCAATAAGGCTAGGGCATAACTACTTTGCCCGTGTTATTTTGTCACCATAACGCATCTGTAGGGGACATTGTGCACCCCCTTTTGACCCAAAGCTCCTTTTCTGCCATGGGTGCTTCTGCCTGTAGCGCCATTATTTCATTCTCAGGCATATGAGTGTACCCATCCCTCATCAGCATCTGCTTTGCCCCAATTCTCCCCTTATCTTTTTCTTTTCCTGGGGGAATCCATATCTCTCCATAATACGCAGCATATTTGGCATGTGCGTCTGATGTTTCGTTACCTTTGGAAATGTGATCATCCCCGTTCATATGGGCCTGACACTTCACCAGGACCACCTCTTTGGGCTCTTCAATTACATAAATTAATTCAGCAGGTAATAGGGCATGTTGCATTGGTGTGCTGTCAGCCCTCCTGAAACCTCTGTGCTGCCATTTAATTAACCCAGAGTGTACAGCTGATGTGACATATGCACTGTCGGAAGATATAGTTTCTCTTTTGTCATTGCTTTCTTTGAGTGCTAAAATTAAGGCCACTAACTCCGCTGCTTTGGCAGAGTATTGTTGGGGTAGCTGGACACATTTTACTGGAACATATGTCCAGTCCTCAGTCAATTTTACCACTGCTGCACCAGTTCTGCGTACCCCAACACTATGGTCAATTGTTGAGGACCCATAAATGCACATTATTTCTCCCCCCTCTAGGGCATTTTCCTTAACTTTACTTGTGCTGCAATATGTGGCGATAGCCTGTGTGCAGTCGTGTGCATAGTTGTCACCTTCCACTACTTCTGCTATAGATCTTGTTGGGTTCACAGTGTTGCACCTCACAATTGTTAACTCAGGCTTTGATAGAATAACCTCATACCCTGATGCCCTATGGGCTGTTAGTATTGATCTGGGTTTGTTCAGGATGGCAAAAAGGGCATGCTCTACATACAATGTTGTTGGACATCCCATTGTTATTTATGATGCTTTTTCCACCGCAAAGGCTGCAGCAGCCAAGCCCTGTTCACACGGGAAGTGACCTAACATTACAGGATCCAAGTGCCCACTGTAAAATGCTATTGGTTTGTGCCCCATGCTTGCTTTTTGTGTCAGCACTGCTCTCATTACTGTCGAGCTGCAATGTGAAAATATGAAAAATTGCGCTTTGTAATTTGGTGTGTCCAATACTGGTGCGGAGGAGATGGCATGTTACAGTTCCTTAAACGCTTCTGTCATCTCTGTGGTCCATGTCAACTTTTTATCTCCTCTCTGTGCTTCTTTTAATGCTTCAAGTAATGGCCCTGTGTATGAGCTATAATCAAAAACTCATGCTCTGCAATAATTGCATAGGTCCAAGAACTGCTGCAATTCTCTCACTGTCTGTGGCTGTGTTTGTTATGACCTGTGCTCGTTGTGGTGCGATGTGCCTTCCATATTGTCAGATGAGCTGTCCTATGTAGAGCACTTGTTCTTGGCAGTACTGTAGCTTTTCCTTGTCTACCTTGTACTCTTTTTCTGCTAACACTGTGAGCATCTTGATAGAGTCTCTCCTACACTTCTCCTCCATTGTACTGCATATCATTGTGTTGTCGACATATTGTAATACCGTGCTTTCCATTTCAATGTTTCCCAGGTCCATTTGTATCACTCTGTTAAATATGGACGGGGACTCACAGTACCCTTGGGGCAATCTTGTATGTTTCCACTTAGTGTTGCGGTATGTAAAACTTGTCAAATCTTGTGAGTCAGGGTGTAGTGGTATTGAGAAGAAAACGTTCTTGAGGTCAATCACAGTGAACCGTGATGCCTCTGCTGGTATTCCGCATAGTATAGTGGCTGGGTTAGCCGATATAGGATATTCTGCCTCTACAATATGGGTGAGGGGTCTTAGGTCTTGGATGAAATGCCAGGACCCTCCTTTAGCCTTGCACACAGGATACACAGCCGTGTTACACGGGGATTCGGACGGTACTAACATACCTCTCTCAATTAGTGCTGCTATTGTTTTGTATATTCCTTCATCTGCCTCTTTCGATAATGGGTATTGCTTTACTCTCGGCAGTATGGCCCCTTTTTTCAGCTTTATTTTCACTCCTCCAATGCTCTTGATGCAGCCCACATCATACAGACTGGTGGTCCATAGAGATGCAGGTACTTTCGCCATATCTTCCTCATAAAACAGCGCAACTGTGGCTACTGGTGCTTCTAGCGCCAATGCCATCCTCTGCGCTACGTCTCTGTAGGTGACCTTCGCCCAGATGTGGAAGCTCATTTGAAACACCAACTCCCCTTCTTCATCAGTGTCTGAGAAGAGCTCCTCATCCGATACTTGTGTCAGTTGGCATCCCTCTGCTAGGGCTATTACTGCTCTCCATGCCCATCCTTGGCATGGACTGCAATGCAGTCCTGTGTTGCCACAATGCTTTCAATGCTCAATGGTATCCTTTCCCCTTCCTTCTCACCTGTTGGTGTTTCAGGTCTGAAAAGGTAAGCTGCTGGCCTCCTCCAAACCTTCCCTTCGATCCCTGGCAACCATGCTATTGCCATGTGTGTCCCATATTGAAATAGTTCTCTGTCTATTTGCTCAGCCCTTGCTACTGTTTTGCCATAACAGGCCTGTAATATTTGTCGTGCTGTGAGCATGCTTATTCCCGGTGTTGAACAAATTATTCCCTTATCAGTAAAGGAAATAGTCATGTTCAATCTGCTCATTATGTCTCGGCCTAGTATGTTCACTGGTGATGTTTTCGAGTATAGTAGTGGTAATGACATATCATGATCTCCTACTCATAAGGAGATGTTGTTTGTAAAGGGAACCAACCCTCGAGCCCCAGAGAACCCTTGTGTGTTCATGTTGTCTCCTGACAGTTCAAACTTCCCCTCTCTTATGCATGATCTAGTGGCCCCTGTGTCAACCAAGAAGGAAAAATGTTGTCACCTACCGTCACCTGTATGTGTGGTTCCTCCGCAGGGTTAGGTTTTACTGATAGGATGGGACACATCAAGGATTTCTGTGGGGTGTCCTATTGTGGGCATAGTGACTGTCCTTTTCCTGTGTATGGGTTTTGACCCAATATCGTCACCTTCCCAAGCTGTGTCTGTGTTAAAGGTGTGTTAGTAGACGTTATTGCGTTGTCTTGTATTTGGGTCAGTTGTTGGCCTGTTGGAGCTTGTGGTTGTTGTTGTACGATTGGCTGTTGTGGTGTTTGCATGTGTGGTTGCACCTGTGGTTGTTGCTGCAATTATGGTTGCACTGTCTGTTGTTGTGGCGTTGGTGTTTGTTGTGATGGTAATTGTTGTACTCCCTGCTGTTGGTAAACTTCTGGTTCTCCCATAGGCCCCTGCTGTCCATGCTTGCCCCAGACTGCCTGCACTGGCCTCATTCTACATGTGCGAGACATGTGTCCCACCATCCCACATATCCAGCATGTCGGTGTTCCCTTGCTTGCCACTGAAGTCTTCCTGGGTATTCCTGCTACCCCTGTTGCCCCTGTTGGTTATACCCTCAGAATCCTCCCCCCTGCTGATTAATGGGCGGGCCATACCCTTTCCCTCTCATTTGCCCGCCCCTCCCTCTATAGCCATTCCAGTATCCATTTCCCATGTTCATATAACCTTCCCCATTTGTTGTGTACATGTCAGGGAGGAAGCATTTGCTGTGTCACTACCTGTGCCTGCTGTGACAGTGCTACTTGTGGTTGTGTTGTGTCTTGTGTCACTGTTGCCTGTGGTTGTGCGGGGGCTGTTATCAGCGCTCCCTCCGTGGCGTATTTAGATAACTTCTTCTGAACAAGTTTAGCCTCCTCTGCCTTCCTATCCTCCTCCTTCTGTTTCATCTTCTCCTGCCACATCCTGCAATAGTGTAATATGGTTAGTTGTATTTCCGGCCATCCTTTAGCTTCCATCCCCACTAACTTCTTTAGTTGTCTCTGTACTTGTTCCGGGAGCCCTTGTATTAGTATATGATAAAATATTGCTGGTGTTTTGTCCCACTGTTCCCGTGTTTCCAAGCGCCACTTCTCCTGAATTTCCAGGATGTACTCAACAGGATCTTCATTCTCATGCATCTTCTGTGATGTAATGGCCCCTATGTCTGAGGTGTCTGTAAACTATGTTCGTAATGCTTGCCAGAGCGCATGCCTGCAATTGGCAAATGGTGCTCCATCATGTGCTGTGTCCTGTATTGTTACCCAAGGAAATCCCACCCTTTTCCATATGTCATCAGCAGCATCCCCAATATGGAAACTAGGAGGCCCTTCACGTCTTCCACCGCTAGCGTCTGCCCTGCAGTATGTTTTTCCATCTCATATATCCATTTCCCCGCTAAAGCACTTAGTGATGGGAGTCTGCATTTTATATTTTCCTTGTGTGCATGCTTCCAGGGGATGTTTTGTGGTCTCGCTCCTCCCCTCTCCAGTAGTGGCATTAAATTATATCCTCTTTCCTCTACCTTCACCCTCCCATATGTAGTCATGGCATTATGTTCATCCTTTTCCTCTATGTCTAGTAGTTCTTCGAAGTGGCCAGTGTTGCAAGTGTGTCCCCTTCCTTCCTCTGTATCCCTCCTCCCCTTCTGGTGTCCCGTGGTCCTATTACATGTTTACCTTCTTTCTCTTCCTGCCTATGTCCAGGGAGATCCCTAAGCATGTCAATATATGGAGTGTGTACAGGTGTCTGTGTAAGTGGACGTGATGTTTGTGCAGCTGTGGGGGTGGGTGGTAGTGGTCGCTGCTTTTTCCCTGTCGTGTCCCTATCCTTTTGTTCCCTCATGCCTGGTCCTCCCCTTCTTTCGCATGCCCATGGTGAGCTGCAATTTGTGTGTGTAATGTACAGTTTGTCTAAACTTTCCCTACTGTCATTCCTTTTGTTTGTGCTCAACCCTTCCTCTTCTTCACTGCAAAACCCATCAGTTAATGTCAATCCCCACTCTGTGCGTTTGCCCCCTACTGTTACCGTCCTTAGATCAATTAAATCTTCGTTTATATACTCACCTCCTTTACCCTCTGCTACTCGTGTTGATGTTGATGCCATTTCATTATCGTGGTGTGTGTGTCTCCACGCTCCATTCTCCGTCCACGTGTTTCTTTTCTCTTCCTCCTTCTTCTTCTTTCTTTACCACCTATCTCCTCTCTTTTCCTTTTTATTTCTTCCCATAATTCTACACTTACCTTCGCTAGTATGCTCTCTTCATCCTCTTCTCTCTCCTTCATCCCCCCTTCCCTTCTTAGTATGCTTTCTATTAATTTCCCTTCTTCATACTTCTGTGCACTTTCAGTTATGATCCTCTTTTTCCACTTTCCCATTTCTCTGTCATTCTCTTCTCTCTCCTCCTCCTTTCTCCCCATCTCCCTTTGCTCTGCATGTGCCATTCTTTCGGTTATTGCCTTAATGTGCTCTTCTTCCTTGTTCCTTTCTTCCTCCTTCGCCGTCATCCTCGCCAGCTCTTCTTTATGTGCTTATTTTCACTCTGCTTCTTCTGTGCTTCTTCTTCGAACTGCCTGAGCAGGGCACTTCACGCGTTCCTCAATTCCGCCAACCTTTCCTCCGATATCTCTTCCTCCTCCTGCAATAGAAGCCCTTCTCCGCCTATCTGCTTTCCCTCTTCTCTTCTTTATTTACTTGTTTTACTGTATCCTCCTCTTCCTTACTTAATGTTCCTCAGAGCTTCAGGAGCACCTGCACTGCTATCCACTCTTCTGGTCCCACATCGGCAAACCTCCCCAGGGACCTCCCGTCCTCCCCCTTCCTTACCTGCGCAGTCGTTGAATCTACCGTACCTACCTCCCTTGACTTCTTCTGATAGTCATCTGTGGACGCATAGTTAGGCTGCCTCTCTTAGTTCTGTAAGTGGGTACAACCCCCCTTCCTCCTTCTTCACTACCTTTCCCACTTGCACATCTTCCGCCCCTTCTTGTTTCACCTTTACCTCTGTTACCGCGAACAAACCTTCCCCCTCCTCTTCACTTTCCTCAGCGTTGGGCGCATTATTATTTTTCTTATCTCGGCTTCCTCCTTTCTTTTTCCCTTCCTTCACTTGCAGTCCTTCCTCTGTTCCCTTCTCTTCTTTTACCCCTTGTACTGTGTACATACCTGTATCTCCTGGCCTAGTTCCCTGGAACATCTTCCAGAGGTCAAATACTTCTAAATTGCTTGCTAATTTCTTCCATTTATAGGTGTTGTGAATGTATGTTAACAAATGATGCTGCGTGTATGCATCGAAGCGGCCGTTGGGTGGCCATGGTACCCTTATTACATTGTCTGTCCCTTGTGTCCATTATATACTGTATTTTATTATTATCTCTCGGTTTGGTGTCAGTGTCGTGCAGTTGTGCTGAAGTGGAGTTGTTAATGCAGTTCCCATGTTTCTCCACCCCACTCCGGGCCCCGATCCATAGTACAACGTCATGTTCCAAGTTTTGCGTTTCCAAATATCAACCTTTTACCTGGCCCCGTAAGCTGGGGACTTCGATTGTCCGCTGAAAAGGAAGCAACTTTTATATAACAGTTTATTTCTTATTACTACGGCCCCCTTCGACCATCATACACAAAGCCCCCTGCGGTGATGTGTCCGGTGTGGCATGCCTCTGGGCGGCCCCACTTTCCTCTTCCTACCTTACCCCGCAACTCCTCCTCCTCCCTTCTTCCGCTCGTCTTCTTTTCAAATCACACCCCTTACTTTCGCAAACCCTTGTTGAGCGCTGCCGGCGTTCTCCGTGCACGGCCGCCTCATTCCCCGTGGCCCTCCCCCATCTGGACGCGGCCGGTGTTCTCCGTGCACGGCCACCTCTTCCCCTTATCCTTTTCTTCCTCCCCCTCCGTCCCTATACATCCTTGGATGGACGCAAGACAAGACGTGAAGTGTTTCGCGGTGTCCTATTCAAAACCCTGTGGGTGACATCACCAATCTCTACAATGCACTGTAAGTTCCTACACAATGTCAAATCATTATGAATGCGTGCCTGTTCGTTACCCTCTCATCCCCCTTTAACCCCACAGCTGTCTTCTCGTCTCTACTGGAGCAAGGAAATCCACAATCAAAATAATCGGTCTGAGCACACTGCGTCGCCACAAGTGTGATACGCCCCCTCTCCACAGTAGCTTAACCAGCCAATTATCTTCCACACTCGGGAACAATCTAGCTACCTCCTGTGGGAAAACATCATCTACTTAACGAATTTCAACACTCACTTAGTAGGGAACATCATCTACTCATTGATCTATAACGTCAACTCATAGGAAAGCCACGTCTCCCTGTAACACAGGTGTCCGCGATCTCAAACCATTCCGCACCCTTCAGCAATCACTTGTGGGTGTTCGAAGCCCCACCTTATCCACTCCATTACTCAGACCCTCGTGTCTGTCCCCTTACGCTTCACACCTTTGTTGCCGCGGAACAGCCAAAATCAATTTACACACACTGTGTAAACCACCCTCCTCCCTCTTTACAACTCCTCCCCCCTCCCGCACAACATTACATTGCTGGTTGCGTGTGCCATACCCACCAAGTCCTCGTGAGCCGGGGCCACTCGACTGCAGGCACCCCTCCAGAAAGCTGCTCGCCACCGCCCCTTGTCTGGACCACGTCTGGACAGTCGCCAACCGCGGGCGCGATACTTTCCAAGTCGGCTCCCGAGGGCCAATGTCCAGATTGCTCCGTCTGGTCTTCTCACAGTTCCGCAATGGTCCTGTAGTCCTCGAAAGGTGGAAACGGCAGAGGTGGCCGCGCTGCCAAGTTGCCTCGCTGCAGGAGGCCTGGTAGTCGGCCCTTAGAGCAATTTAGGCAGATCTCACCCAGATCTCAGCAGTGCCTCCAACTTGTCGGGGTGATCTCCCGGGGGCCGGCAGAGCTGTCCGCGGACCTCCGGGGATGGGGAGGCCTCAACTCCTCCCGTGTCCCAAAAGGAGTATAAGGCACACGCAAGAGCAAAGTAATTACTGCTGTTTATTATAACAATGGCAGGGATAGAGCTTCACCCGTATGCATCCGGGGAGACCTTCTCGATCTTAGGTGGGCTCGCAGGCCCTTTTTACCATTACATGACATGCTATTCGCGTCATCTGAGAAAAATCGTCACAAAACCTATTGCCACTTCAGGTTGGCTCCCAGAGTGGTAGGGTTAGTATAGAAGCGTATATGAACCCCTCCAGAAAGCAGCTCGCCTCCGCCCCTTGTCTGGACCACATCTGGACACTCGCCAACCGCGGGCAGGATAATTTTCAAGTCGGCTCCCGAGGGCCAATGTCTGGACTGCTTCATCTGGTCTTCTCGCAGTTCTGCAATGGTCCTGTAGTCCTTGAAAGGGGACAACGGCAGAGGGGGCCGCGCTGCCAAGTTGCCTCGCTGCAGGAGGCCTGGTAGTCGACCCTTAGAGCAATTTAGGTAGATCTCACCCAGATCTCAGCAGTGCCTCCAACTTGTCGGGGTGATCTCCCGGGGGCCGGCAAAGCCGTCCGCGGACCTCCGGGGATGGGGAGGCCTCAACTCCTCCCGTGTCCCAAAAGGAGTATAAGGCACACGCAAGAGCAAAGTAATTACTGCTGTTTATTATAACAATGGCAGGGATAGAGCTTCGCCCGTATGCATCCGGGGAGACCTTCTCGATCTTAGGAGGGCTTGCAGGCCCTTTTTCCGTTACATGACGTGCTATTCGTGTCATCTGAGAAAAATCGTCACAAAACCTATTGCCACTTCAGGTTGGCTCCCAGAGTGGTAGGGTTAATATAGAAGCGTATATGAACCCCTCCAGAAAGCGGCTCGCCACCGCCCCTTGTCTGGACCACATCTGGACACTCGCCAACCGCGGGCGGGATACTTTTCAAGTCGGCTCCCGAGGGCCAATGTCCGGATTGCTCCGTCTGGTCTTCTCGCAGTTCTGCGATGGTCCTGTAGTCCTCGAAAGGGGGCAACGGCAGAGGGGGCCGCGCTGCCAAGTTGCCTCACTGCAGGAGGCCTGGGAGTGGGCCCTTAGAGCAATTTAAGAAGATCTCACCCCGATCTCAGCAGTGCTTCCAACTTGTCGGCGTGATCTCCCGGGGGCCGGCAGAGCCGTCCGTGGACCTCCGGGGCTGGGGAGGCCCTAACTCCTCCTGTGTCCCAAAAGGAGTATAAGGCACACGCAAGAGCAAAGTAATTACTGCTGTTTATTATAACAATGGCAGGGATAGAGCTTCGCCTGTATGCATCCGGGGAGACCTTCTCGATCTTAGGAGGGCTCACAGGCCCTTTTTATCGTTACATGACGCGCTATTCGTGTCATCTGAGAAAAATTGTTACAAAACCTATTGCCACTTCAGGTTGGCTCCCAGAGTGGTAGGGTTAGTATAGAAGCGTATATGAAGGAAGGTTATTGGGTAAGGACGGGTCAGGTGGCACACTTTGGGGTGTCTCTAACACTTGCTACACTCAACTTGTTACATGGGGACCCTCGATGATTGGCTAACCACAAAGGCGTCAGTAAAGAGCCCCATGTCCCCAGATTGGTTCCCTCGTGAACCTCCAAGCCTGGGACCATCGATGTTCCCAGCCCGCGAGGTACCTGGCATTTGCAACATTGTGTAACTATGTGTTAATGGGGGACAATGGACAGGTCTTTGCTAGTGGTGGATGATCACGCCTTTCCCATCGGTATGAATGTACAACTTGGCGTATGGTTGTTGCAACCTGTGTCCCAGACGTGGGACCCCGGCAACTTTCTGCCTCGTGAGCCTGGCACCTTGTCAGATTGGCTTGGTCACGTGTGGAGAGACCGTAGCTGGAGCATAATTACGAGCATTTAATTTGGTTTGTTGGCCTGGGGGGGTGCTTGGCGGCAGCAGGTCTAACCTTGGCACTGGGAGCTCGGTATGTGGGTTGCAGCATTTCGGCCTTGGTGATGGCTCTCGCTGAGGCTCGCTAAGCCTGGTCAGCACAGTCCGTTTCGTCTTGAAGGGGTTTTCTCCAGCCTGGGGACTCTTGCTTGAGGCCTACTCGGGCCTAGTTCCTGGGAAGCAGTGTATGATCCACAATAAGGGTGCCATGGTGCAACAGAGTATCACAAGTAGTAGTACTGTATGTACATGTGACGGCATCTCTATAGGGGTCAGGTAGCATAAAGCGTCAGCAAGCGTAAACACAAGCTCTTCAGGCATCTTGCGTTTCTGCAGTGCTGTTGGGCCTATGTGAAAAATAACAACGATGCACGTCCGTGAGTGAGTCCGTCCGCTAGGTCATAGCACTGGGTATGTTCTTTGTGTGGGTTGGTGTGTGAGTGACCAGTGTGCATGGTGGCACGTGTGTTCCTGTCAGTTGGCTATGTCGTCATGGCATCTCTAACAATGTTGATGGCTTGTGCCTGTTGTTTCAGTCGATCTGGTCCATGTCGCAGGCGTCGGCTTGATCGGGACATGGTAATGGGCAGGCTCCTTGTGCATGTGGGCCGCGAACACATGGTACCTTGTCATCTGGTAAGGAAGTGAGCGGGTCAAACTCCTCTCTTGGGGGATGCTTGGGTCGTGATCCTCTAGGCCATGGTCTGGATGAGAATGGGGGGAAGGAGTTGTCCCATTTTCGCACTTCAAGACAGAAAAAATGGGAATAGACTAGTCTCCAAGCCCTTCCTGGAAGCAAGATAGCTTGATTCCTTTTGAAGTGTCTCAGGCCACTCTTTCCAAGCTTGTGCAATCAAGAAGGGAAAAGAGTGGCCATTTGCCCTACTTCTCTTGACACTGGGAATAACAAAGCCATGTGCATCAGAAGACCGGAGATTGCAAGCTGGTTTGTAAATTTCCAGTTTTCCCTTCAAGTAAGATGACACTGCACTAACATAGCCAGAGCCATCACTGGATCTAGGCTTGACTATTTATTTATGTATTTATTTATTTATATTTATATAGCGCGCAAGCAGCCCAGGGGCATTGAGGCGCTGTTACTTGCAATAACCTAGTTACATGGTACATATGATAGCGATTGTTGACACATTATGAATAGTACAGGAAATCATACTGTTGTTACAAATATTGCATTTGGTCGTATATTACAACATATATGATAGGTATTCGTGCTGATGTGTCGGTCCTTATGTGAAGAGGGTAGTTTTGAGTGTTTTGCGGAAGGTGGTGAGGGAGTCCTCGCCACGGATAGTGGGAGGTAGGGCATTCCAGTGGGTGGGCGCGAGATAGGGGAAGCTGGATCCACCCGCTTTCACTCGTTTTACTAGTGGCACAGAGAGCATGTTGGTGTACGGGGATCTGGTTGGCCTGGTAGTGGAGACACGGTGGATCCTTTGAGAAAGGTATGCAGGAGCAGTGAAGTGAATGCACTTGTGGGTCAGTGTCAGGGCTTTGAATACGATCCTTTCCTTTATTGGGAGCCAGTGGGCTAGTTTTCTGGCTTCAGAGATGTGTTCTCTTTTAGCAATGCCTTGGGCTGCCCGGAGAGCATTGCTCTGTATTACTTGTAGCCTCTCTAAGTTTTTGTTGGAGGTTCCTAGAAAGAGTACATTGCAGTAGTCTAGCCTGGAGCCGGTGATGGCTCTGGCTTTGTTGGTGCAGTTCTCTTTGGATAGAAAGGGCCTGATTGCGTTGATAAGTTTAGCATGATATGCAGCTGCGGATGCTATTGCGTTGACTTGTCTATCCATGGATAGGCTGGAGTCCAGGTAGACTCCCAGAGTTTTGACAGAATCGGAGACCGGGATTTTAATGGAGTCAATGGTGAAGTGGCTGAATTGGGCATCTAGGTTTTTTAGCGTGTCGTGGGAACCTACCAGGAGGAGTTCCGTCTTGTCAGAGTTGAGGCATAGTCCGTTGTCAGCCATCCAGGCTTGGATGGTGTTGTAGAGGTTGTTGAGGGTCAGGGAGTCGGTGTCATAGTTACCTGTGAGAGTGAGGAGGATCTGAGTGTCGTCGGCGTAGTTGGTGTATGAGATGCCCATAGCATCGAGGATGAGGAAGAGGGGTCGTGTGAAGATGTTGTACAGGGTGCGGGAGTGACAGGAGCCTTGGGGTACACCACAAAGTATAATAGTTGGTGATGCGGCGGCTAGGTCAGAGAATACTTGCATGGTTCTGTCTTGTAAGAAGGAGGTGATCCAAGCTGTGGCCTCTGGGGAGAATTTGGCGGTGGAGGAAAGGTGGTGGCATAGGACGCCATGATCCACGAGGTCGAATGCTGCGGATAGGTCAAGGAGTAGGAGAAGTGCTGGTTTACCCATGTCTCTAGCATCGTCCATTTGGTTTTTCAAGTCAAGTAGGGCGGTTTCGGTCCCGTGTCTGGGGCGGAAGCCAGATTGGCGGAGTCCAAGGAGTTTGTCCTCTTCAATGAAGTGCTGGAGCTGCAAGTAGGCTGCTTTGTCCAATATTTTGAGGAGGAATGGGACAGTGGTGATAGGTCTGTAGTTGTTGGGGGAGGTGGGATCGAGAGTTGGTTTTTTCAAAAGAGGGCAGACCCAAGCTTCCTTGAGGGAGGGGGGACTTTCCCTGTGGTAAAGGAGGCATTCACAAAGGCTGTTAGGAAGGGTGCTAGCGCTTCCATGCAGTCTTTGATAATGGAGGCTGGGCATGCATCACCTTTGCAGTTAGAGGGCTTGATGTTCCTCATAATGTTGATGATGTCTTTTTCTTGGATGGGTTTGAAGGAGAAGGGTAGGGGGGGATCCGGGGCAGGTGATGGGATAGGGATATGCATACTGGGTAGGGCTTGTTTAGTGGCTAGTATTTTGCTTTTGAGGAGGCTTAATTTGGTTTGCATGGCCGTTTGTATTTTGTCACACCAGTCTTTGTCTTTGGTGAAATTCTGGGGGACGGGAGTGGGTGTCTCGAGCTCTCTGAAAATGGCGAAGATTTCTTTTGTGCTAGATTGGGCTTCTGAGATTCTGGATTCAAAGGATTTGGCCTTTGCTTGGGTGATTGCCTTTTTGTATTTGGTGGATAGGGCTTTAAAGATCATCTTGTCTTTTTCAGAGTGGGACGTTTGCCACTGTGTGAGTGCGGCTTTTTTCTCGTTGCGGAGTGTGAGGAGCTCAGGGGTGAACCAAGAGTTGGAATGGGTAGTGGGTTTGGATTTGCGGGGTTTGAGAGGGACAATGGAGTTGATAGCTGCTTTGATGACAGTATCATAGGTTGTTGCAAGTGTTTCTGGGTCTGATGAAAAAGGTGGTCTGAAGGCTGGGCCTTGGAGGAAGGGCAGTAGCCTTTCCTTAGTGAGCTGGCGGGAGCTTCTGGCGAGGCAAGGTGGGAGCGGTTGAGGCAAGGGGGCAGCAGGGGAGCTAGTGGTGAGGATGCTAAAGGTGATGATGTGGTGGTCAGACCACGGGGTGGGATTGTTACCTGTAATGAATGGGCAGTTATGCTGTGCTATCCAGTCGAGCTTTCTGCCCTGAGTGTGAGTAGGGCTAAGGATGGTGTTCTTGTAGCCTAGAGCATTGAGGGCAGAGTCAAGGGATTTGGCTGCTACGTCCTTACTATCCCGGAGCCCTAGATTGACGTCCCTGAGGAGAATGGATTTAGACTGTTTTTTGAGGTTGTCAGAGAGGAGGTGGATGAGAGAGGCTTGGAAGTCTCCTGTTGGACCTGTAGGGCGGTAGATGGTGTGCACAGTAATGGTGCAATGGGGAGAGAGGGTTATTTTAACTTGGAGGTAGTCGCTGTTGTTGTTGGTCAGGGATTTCTCTATCTTTCTGATAGAGAGCGAGTCTCTGGCAATAATTGCTACACCTCCACCTTTGGAGAGGCGGTCTTGTCTAGTTATGGAATAGCCAGGGGGTAGGGCGAGGGATAGTGCCGGGCCGGAGGCCTCATGTAGCCATGTTTCTGAGATCATGAGTAGATCTAGGTTGTGGGAGGTTAGTAGGTCGTGAATGTCTAGGGCGTGGGCATTGCTGGACCTAGCGTTAATCATGGCGCATTTCATGTGGGGTTCAGTAGTGCCTGAGAGGGGGTTCATGATGAGAGAGGGTTTGGTGGAGGGGGGGTTGAGCTCTGGGTGTTAGGGGAGATGCACAACCCAGATTTTATACTGGGGGTCACATTTTCAGAAGTGGTGGACACATGTGGTATAGCATTTGGCACACTAGCATTCAAAATGGTGGTAGAAGAATTGCAAATCACAGATTTTACACTGGGGGTCTCATTTTCAGAAGTGGTGGACACATGTGGTATAGCATTTGGCACACTAGCATTCAAAATGGTGGTAGAAGAATTGCAAATCACAGATTTTACACTGGGGATCACATTTTCAGAGGTGGTGGACACATGTGGTATAGCATTTGGCACACTAGCATTCAAAATGGTGGTAGAAGAATTGCAAATCACAGATTTTACACTGGGGGTCTCATTTTCAGAAGTGGTGGACACATGTGGTATAGCATTTGGCACACTAGCATTCAAAATGGTGGTAGAAGAATTGCTAATCAGAGATTTTAAACTGGGGGGTCACATTTTCAGCGGTGGTGGACACATTTGTAATCACATTGGTTATGGAGGCGGTATAATTATACGAAAAGTTAAGTACTTTGTTGGTGGCTGTGTTGGTAGTACTTGAGGTGGATGCAGGCTTTGAGGTTTTGCGGGGGTGCCTGGCCTTATCAGCGAGTGAGGAGGGTTGTACAGTGCGTGAGCATAGCCGCGTATTACAGCTGCTCGTGGGAATGGGCTGTGAGCTGAAGGCGGCTTTCAAAGTACGGGCGCGCAACCTGAAGCGCCTTGAGGTGGTGCAGGGGTTGGAGAGAAGCTTGCAAGGGTAGAGCTTCTTACCTTCTGGGTGCGGCGTAGGTTTTCGGGCATTGTAAAGTACTATTTCTAGGCACCTCTAACAAAAACCTAGAGAGGCTACAAATCATTCAGAATAGTGCTCTCCGGGCAGCCCAAGGCATTGACAAAAGAGAACACATCTCGGAGGCTAGAAAACTAGCACACTGGCTCCCAATAAAAGAAAGGATCATCTTCAAGACTCTGACACTGACCCACAAGTGCATTCACCTTACTGCCCCTGACTACCTCTCCCAAAGGATCCATCCTGTCTCTTCTACGAGACCAACCAGATCACCATTTACTAACATGCTCTCTGTGCCATTAGTAAAAAAAGTCAGAGCGGGCGGATCCAGCTTCCCATATCTCGCACCCACTCACTGGAACGTCCTACCCCTCCCAATCCGAGGTGAGGCCTCCCTCAGCACCTTCCGCAAAACCATGAAAACCATCTTATTCACATAAGATGCCTCGCACCAGTCGAATACATCTCATTTGCTCCTAATGCATAAACTGTACTGTAATGACCAACTGTACCAACCAAAATGTCAGCTTTATGCTTTGTTGAATGCATAATGTACCACTGAATGACTCTATGCCTGTAACTAAGCTCTTGCAAGTAACAGCGCCTCAATGCCCAAAGGTTACTTGGGCACTATATAAATTTAAATAAATTAATAAATTGTTCCAAGCATGCATTTGTGGCCCACAGTAAGTATCTTAAACTGGACCCTAGCAGCAACAGGGAGCCAGTGGAGCTGCCTGCGGGCCCCAGATTCCAGTTCTCTCCATGCAACGTTACAGGCAACATTTCATGCTAGCCCCCCTAGCAATGCATTACATTAGTCATGTCTGTGTAAGACTAGCAAACTAGCTCCTCACGATTTTTCTTGGTTACCAGGGGGCAGATCTGCCTCAAAACCCTCTAATAGCAATTGAAGTTTTTTTTTACTACATCATTTACTTGGGCGTCCACATTTAGTGATGCCTCTATGAAAATGCCCAAGGTTGGTTGGTAGGTACAACCCTGCTACTTCACCATTGAGGGAAGAGCAAGGGAATGTATACTTACTTAGCAGATTCCCTATCAGCGAAATAGGGGAAGCCACCATCCCTATGGGAATGGTATGTTATGAATTAAGGAATTCAGTCACTTCTCTCAAGAGGGGAGACCCATCTTTTGAGGCTAGGGAGGTTAGACCACTATGAAACATTCAGTAAGTGGGACCTCACGGGGAGAGACTTCCCTCTTGGAGATAAGGACTCCCTTAACCATAAGGAACTCCTGTATTACTATCCCCCAAAGACCAGTGCAAGTCTTAATTGAAAGACCACTAAATTCCTCTTGAATGTGTTGTTATAATACAATAGAAGAATTACATAAACCTGTTACTGCGAAGAGTAAGAACATAAGAGTAATGAAGATTGCTTGTCTGTCAAATACTGACACGAAGAAGCCAACAAGAGGCATGGTGAATCAGGCCAGACACAAAGGAAGGACTTTCACTGGAAGCCGGGGAACCACCAGCAACACATCATAAAAAGAGGAAGGCCAAGAGATCAGGGCCTTGTGACCCGGGAGTTTCAAACCGGCTGGATTGAGGAGGCTGCAAACCACAGAAGACGCTGGCCCTCATTACGATTCAGGCGGTACAGGGTTAACGGCACCGGTGAAGGTGCCGGCGCCATAAACCGCCTACCGCCCGATTCAGAGTTCCCCTCTCGGGACCCGCTCTGCACGTCTGGTCTCACCAGACGTGCAGAGCGGGTCCCGCGAGGGGAAGAGGGAGCAAAGAACGGGCCAACTCGTAATGGCCCGTTGTTTGCTCCCTCTCCCATTCAGCCCTATGGGGGCTGAAATGGGAATGGGGAAGAACCGGGTCCGGGTCCTCGGAGGGAGGAATTACCGGGCCTTCCGACCTCGGCATGGTTACCGCCAAACTCGTAATGAGGGCCGCTGTCTTGCTTGTCAGAAAGCAGATATGGAGAAGAAGGGAGAGCAGCATGCTGGCCAACCAGAGCCGAGGAAACTTTCAAGAGTTCCTGGAGGGTTGCCTAAGAGGGGCCAGTGAAGAAGAGCCTTGCCGTTGGCATGCTGGGTAGGCAATACGCCACTAACAGACCCGAGGAGCTCTGTTCATGGATAGAGTACCCAACCAGCAGCCTGAGCGGAGGAAGGTGGTGGTGTGGAAAGGAGCCGAGGGAGACACCTTTCCATAGCTGAAACTGCCAAAGTAAAGCAAAGCATGTTAAAAGAGGGGCACCAGAGAAACCAGAGAATCATCCTGACGACCTCAGAGAAGACAAAGAGAACTCTGATCCAGTGATACAGAATCTCTTCAATATAGGTAAAAGGGAGAGTGGGATGCTAGGGGAGCGATGCGTAAAGAGTGAAGATCACTGGGGGACCCTGCATACTCGTCCCAGTACTTGTCAAAAATACACAAAGAATGAAGATCACTCGACACCTGCATACTCATCCCAGGAATTGGCAAAACATAAAGAGTGAAAATCACTTAAGGACCATGCATCCTCATCTCAGTGATTTGCAAAAGTGTATGAAGAGTGAAGATCATCCAGTAGTCATATATACTCATCCCAGTGAGTGGCTAAAGTGTAGGAAACTCTTGGGAATACTTGATACATATTATTGTTATAGGCAAGACTGTAAGAGGAATAAGAATCAAAGAGAGACTTTGTTTATACATCTTGAGAAGGAAAAAAGTATTTGGAGAACAGGGGGAATAAATACCCATAGGTCTGGGAAGACCCATTGAAAGAATCGAAGGCACTTTTACAAGGGACAGTGATATACTATTTGAAAATATCCTATTGAAGAGACTTGTGCTGAGAAGCATCCCCCCAGGAGAAGGGAGTCATTCTCCTAGCCTTTCGTTTTGTATTAATAGTGGTAGGGTCAGTTTAGACTAGTTTTGAAAGACGACGGACTATTATGTTTGGACTTCACACCTGATGACGAGCACCCTACTTTAGTTTTGTTAGGTAGGGCATCCCATAGATTAGGGTTAGTGAGGCATTTTCATTATTAATTCAATAAAAGAGAGTTGCACATGGCACATATTAGCCCTTCTCCCTCTCTGACCTACCACACTAGCTATAGTGTTGCTTAGCATATAGTAATAGTGGCCTTGATATATTGCACACCACAGAGTCAGTTGTTTCTTCGCTGACAAATATAAGCACTGCTTGAAAACCGGAGCTGTCTTCTAATATCAGAATAACATTAGCACACATGCACCTTTCTAGTAGAATCTAATTAATATCCACTCTCTATTCTTTACACTGGTACGTACACCTTTCGAATTGCTTCCAACCTTTCCCTATGCTGCCCACATTGTCATTCTGTGAGAGTGCTTATGTAAGTCCTCTGTCTCTGCTTGGGAATGTGTACCATTTCATACAGCTACTGATCTTTGTCCTGCATCTAACACTACAAACTCCTCGGGCTGCTATTTATAAATGTGTACTTATCGTGGACTGCTAATGTTGTGACATGTGCATTGTTGCGCAAGTCTGACTTGGGAAAGTGGGCAGGAAGGATGTACTAATGCATATTTTCATTGCTTCAGGGCAGATATCAAGCCATGGGTTGTGACCGCATTGAGTGTGTAAGGGGTGCACAGCTAGAGATTCTGGATCTCTTAATTTCTTCAGTTCGGCAGGGAAGGGCAAAGGCGTCTGTCTTGCAGGCCTCAAAATCCCCTTAGATGGCTATGGAGACCATGGAGAGCATTCATGCAGTGGGGTACAACCTTGGACAAAATCTCATTTGGGAGCATGCATACAGTGAGGCACAATGTAGGATAGAATCCTACAGGAATGCATACATATAGTGGGACCCAACCTAGAGGCACATTCACAGTGGGGAGCTCACGTGCAGTGGGGTATACCTATGAGAAGAAAACGGTTACATTGGAGATGGTCAGGAGCAAACATAGTACGGCTCTAATTATTCTGAGATACCAGGGCATACTCTAACATTGGTGGCCACTCTACTTACAAATACAGCAAGAGCAAAACCAAGAATATAGTAGGAGCAATTAGAAGCAAAGCACGTCGAGCTACGTTGGAGGACTCCTGTTTGCAACATAAGCAACATACAATGGGTGAATGCTTTCAATGGAAGGAGTGTAACTGAAACTGAGACCCCATGCTTAGCAGATGGATAGAGAGGACAGGTATGACGATCGTATTTGTTGTCTTGAGTGTAGCATGGACTGAGACTTGAGCCAGGAGGTCTACCAGGGTGGGTCATTTGTGACCTGGCTAATAGGCAAATCATTTCTGGTTATTTTGGGCAATGTTAAAAAAGGGCCCCATAAACACTAGACCACCCATCATCTATTGCATGGTTCTACTCCTGTCTGCGTAAACAGATTGCAATTTTGGGAGAAGGCCCAGATTGGAAGACACAGATTTCCTGGAGTGAGCAAATACAAGTTTAGAGGTGCGTGTGCTTTAATCAGTGCTTTAAGTGAGACCCAACATCGAGGGGTGGGGGCTGTTACAGGGAGCATAGCCTAAATAGGGCACTAATCTAATGGGAGGCATGTAGCTTAGTTAAGGACCACCTCCTCCATCTAACTTTGCTCCTTGGTTGTTGCACCAACACCCACCAGGCATCCCTTTGCACCTTGGGTGCGATGGTGATGATCGCTGCCTGCCTTTAGTAAAAGGGATGCCTGGCAGGAATTGGCACCACAATTAAGGAAGATTAGAAGATTTGCGTACAGGTCACAGCCTTTTGCTTCTGAAGCGTAAAGCTCTGCCACATGCGGCATCAGGCATTACAAAAAATGCTTTGGTTTCTAGCGGCCTGATCACCTGTGTCAACTAGAGGACTTTAGGTAGCCCTGGCAACGCCACATCTCAGAAAGATTTTTGATAGACTGTCAGGTCTCTGCCTTGGCTAACACCGCCCCACTTAAAGCCCTGGTTTTACAGTCCTGTCTTTTCACCCCTCTCCAGTTTTTCATATGTACTGATATGTTAACATTCACATCTGCCCCTTCTACTGAGATGGTAGGGGCCCATTAGTGGGCCTCAGTGCTGAGGTTGTTTCAGGGAGCCAGGCA
This sequence comes from Ambystoma mexicanum, assembly GCF_040938575.1. NCBI lineage: Eukaryota > Metazoa > Chordata > Amphibia > Caudata > Ambystomatidae > Ambystoma > Ambystoma mexicanum. The sequence goes on along the minus strand of NC_090933.1, from coordinate 1,105,818,778 downwards.
GATTATGCCTGTTACCAGCGGGGAGATTTTTTTTGTGTGTGTTTATTTTTCGGATCGAGCTAGCGGTTTGGCTTGTGTTTTTGGTGCCAGTGGCTTGAAACTTGTGTCGAGATTCCCTGAGCTATTTGCTCATGCCGGCTTGAGTCCACTCTGATTGTGCACCCTTACTAACATTCATACTTAATTTTTCAACATAAACAATACTATGGGGCTCTTTGTAAGTTCGCTGTTGAGGTAATAACGTGTCAGTATTAAATGAATGTCTATAATGCACTGGCCAACTACAAGTTTGCTGGTGGGGCACCTGAGTTACCTCCAAGTCAGACGCCTTAGTGACAAAAATCGATGGTATTGCCAGCACTGATATTAGTGGTGATGGTAATACCGGCAAATCCCGCAATGAAATCGAATGGGACTTCATGGAATGGGGATTTACAACCATTGCTGGCACTCGTAATCCGGCGGTAATGCCACCGGACCGGGAGCTGGTAACGATAACACAGTTTGCCGAAATCATGGTGGATTTACTGCCAGGATACCAGATGTCTCTTAAAGAGAGTATCGTCTGTGGCCAGTTCACAGATCCGTTGAAATAATGTATGTGCTGCAAGACATCTGGTAAGAGTTGCCAGGGTTTCCCCTTTGCACGATTAAGGAGGGTATTAATGAAGGAACTAGACATGCACGCCAACTGTGCAAGTAGGTAAATGTTTCCAACACGCCCATAAGTGCCAAGGGCGAGTATGTTCTTCCTGAATTCCCATAAGGAATCATTGTAGGCTCTGCCTGCTCCCGCATTTAAGTTTAAAGAGACGGGTGCAGGGTTCTTCACACTGTGATAAGTCTAGGTCATAAAAATCCGTTCTCGTCAAAACACTGAAATGGGAACAACCGGTGATTCAGGTCTGCAAAGGGACCTTCATAATTATCTCGCACTCTCCTCTAATTAGGGAGAGATAATTGCTTTAGAGACTGCAGAAGCAGTAGATGTGTCCTTGAAAATAAATGAACATGATTATTGCTTCTGATACCTACATTTCAGCAGAAATGCACATTGATTTTCAATGGGTATGATTATCTCGTGTTTTTAGACTTTGATTGTCAATAACCTCTTGTTTGACATTGGTAGTTGTGTATGTTCAGGCGTCGGGTTAATTCTGAGCTGCTTTTTGTTGAATTAGCTTTCATTGGTGGACTTCCACTATAAGGCAACTGGCCTTTACACAAGTATTGAGCGGGAGGTGAACACAGTCACATAATGTAATCTAAAACTCACTCGCTCGCTCACTCACTCACTCACTCACTCACTCACTCACTCACTCACACATGGGGCTGGTTACCTAATACAACGAGAACAATCTAGTTGTTGATATTACTCAAGTACTGCAAAAGCTTTGGTGTGCATGGAACTGCAAAGTAATTAGTGGTCAGAAATAACCTAACTGCCTTCTATGTGTCTTCCCCTGTTCCTGAGTGCGGTCAGATGCCGTGTAAAGTGTAACTCTGCATCACCTGGTCAAATTAATCTGCACACAAGCAGTACACATTTTTCAACTGCAGATGCACTATTTGTACTGGGGCATGTACAGACACTGAAAACCAGCATTGACAGTATGCCTCATAGTTTCCAAAGAGCATGGCCTTCCAATACAGCGTCAACAATACATTGGGCCTCATTACGACTCCGGCGCTGGACCATGGTGCTATTAGCACCATGGTCCATGCCGGAGTCCGGCATGTTGGATGGCGGAATTACCGCCCCATTCCAAGGTGAGTGGGGCGGTAATTCCCCATTCACCATGGCCCCTTCCCCATTCCCATTTTTGCCCCATAGAGCATAATGGGGATGGGGAAGGTGCTAATTACGGCACCGTAAATTACGGTGCCGTAATTAGCACCAAGGTCGCTTAGCGCCTTGGACTTTAACACCTGCAAAAAGCAGGCGTTAAAGTGTGAATCAGGCGTTAAGGGTTAACGGCGGTGACGGCGCCGTTAAACCCTTAATGCCTGACTTGTAATGAGGGCCATTGTGTGTACCTTCTGCGCGCTTTGTGTAACTGATGTGTGTGCCAACATATTTAGGGCCTGATTTACAAAGTCTTTTTCAATGGGGGTTTCTCATTGAAAAACAATTTTGTAACTCTGGATCTTAGTCTGCTGAGCATGTCATACGGATGGGCAATTTACTAAAAGTGTGAGTAGCTGTAAAACGTGGACAATAAAACATTGCTGTCTTATTATGAGTAGGAGAGGTAATTAATTATAAGTCTGTAATGCAGATGGTGGTAGCCAATAGCCTAGCTGTATGTTGTATTTGTATGTTCCTTTATTCGAAGAACAAGAATGTCCATTTCAATCAGAAAAAGTGTTACAGTATCACATTTACAGATGTAGCTCAAAGATAAGAACAAGAGGTGAGGCAGTTTATATGGGTGTGAACAGTGTGGGACACAAACAAGGGCAAAACAACAACAGCTGATTTACAAAAGTGACATTAAAATAGAGAGGCAACTAAAGAGGCGTTTGTACAAATATACCGTTGCGGTTTCATTACACGGCACAATCCAGCCAGGGACTCCTCCCCAGACAATGAATATGTCGTACAATAAAGTGCTTTTATTTTTAATAAACCACAGATTCTTTGAGTAGGCCTCAAACCCATCTCGCACCTAAACTCCACAAACACCCCGTGTCACAATGGACCAGGAATTAAGCCGGTGTGCATCAATAAGTTATTTATTTATTTATTATTCAATGAAAACGCAAAATGAAACAATTTTACAGCGACTAATGTTGTGGTACACAATTGCACTAATCTCTACAAAACAATACAGTTAAGATGTCCTGTTACAATTCTTACAATCTTTAATGGCAACAAAGAAAAAGAGGAATTTTAGAAATAGATGACACCAACGGTCTAGCACTCCCCCCTGCAACACTCAGCCCCAAACATTAGCTAACTTGATTCCTTTGAATGGAAGGCAGTGCTAAGGCGTAGGGATAGAGAGAAATTCGGATTTGGAGTAAAGCCCAACAGTCCCAAGATGGAAGACCAGCAAAGAAAGTGAAAACACGTTTTTAGAGCAAAACGGTAGAATTGGATTTTGATTATTACTCACAACGGGTAGGGGACAGAATGAAATGAAATTCACGTTGCTTACAATTGAGTAGAGAGGGAAAGTTTAGAGACTACTATTCTGCACACCAGGGCAACAAAACAAATAACGCAAGAAAATCAGTTTTGTGAGAAAGTAATGCAAAAGGGAAACATACAAGGGCAAATGAAAATTAGTTTTACACAGGATTTACAATGACTGGTAGTGCAGGGAAGGGGTTTTGCCTGTACTAGGAAAATCAGTTTTCAATGAAGAGAACAGGGACACATAACAGATAGACTCGTAGGCAAAAGGGATTGCTCTCAATGGGACTACTGTTTGGGGTTTTTATAGGAGAGATGCAAATAAGAATTTGTGGGGTGATGCACACAGTACACAGACAAACTCAGTTTTTAGTTACAAGGAGACTAATTCTTTTTAGGCAACACTTTAATGACTATAGTATTTAAACAAAGACACCAGGGACAAGGTGGTTCATTTCGAATTTCAACCAACTTGTATCGTGAATTTCAATGGAGAATTCATTGATTTACTGAAAAATATGCTACAAATTTACATAGACACTGATAGGTTTACCAAAGGTAAGATGCTTAACATTTACAGGCTAAACACATATTCTTCTAAGGGAAAGTGGCTGAATTACACTAGCAATTTGGGGGTTTCAATGGAATTTTGCTACAAAAAGAATGGGCTAATGCAATTGAGGGCTGGGGTTATTTTTTACTTACAAAATAAGCCTTGGTTTGGGATTCTGGAAAGCCAACGGGATCTCACGCCACTCTGGACAGCTAGGCAAGGGGTCTGGTCACTGCACTCTGCCTTAGTTTGGGATCTGGACAGCTAGCTGGATCTCAGGACACTCTGGACATCTAGGCAAGGGGTCTGATCACTGCAATCTGTCTTGGTATGATTCAGCTGCCTCCTTTCCTTCCTCCTTCTCCTGTCTCCCTGGATTTTTGTTTGTCCTCTGACTAAGTTCTGTCCCCCTTATATAGCCCAAATGACATCACCAACTTTACAATCTAGGGAGAGTACTCTATAATTATCTCTACCGCTCGGATCGGACAGTTTACCATTCCTCTGTTCCACGCCCTGGCGTGATTGGTTCAAGGGAAGAGAGCACCATCTGTCTATTTGCATTTATTACTATTCTTTGTTCTCCTGGCCGGTTTTGGACAAAAAACAGTTATGTCTCATACCTTCACAATTCTGCTTGCACCAGCCATATGAAATAGACAGGAGGTTTCATTTGCTCATAGGGAATTAGGTAAGCAGATCACCAACTCCATACGAGGTAGCATGGCCCTTTGGCACCTTTTTGTATTTTTCATAAAACATATAACAGTTATGATTCTGCAAAAGATCAAGCATGTTCCTATTTTCATCTTCCATCTTTCCATCAAATCTCATAATTGTCACATGTTCCAAGCAGCCAGAAACTAGTCTTAGCTGGCAATTTCAGTCCCAAATTCCTAGGAAAATGCACATTGGGCCTCATTACGACTCAGGCGGTAAGGGTTTTACGGCGGCGTAAACAGCGCCGACCCTTACCGCCTGAGTACGAGGTCCCTTAGCGCCATGGCGGACTTAACACCTGCTTTTAGCAGGTGTTAAAATCCATGGCGCTAAGGGACCATGGAGTTAATTACGCCACCGTAATTTACGGTGGCGTAATTAACGCCTTCCCCACTCCCATTATGCCCTATGGGGCAAAAATGGGAATGGGGAAGGGTAAATGGGGATTGGGGACTTACCGCCCCGCCAAGGTCGGAATGGGGCGGTAAGTCCGCCAACCACCATGGCGTAAACATAGTTTACGCCATGGTGGTAAAGTCACGGCCCAGGCGGTAACTTACCGCCTGGGTCGTAATGAGGCCCATTGTCTCTTTAAAACCGCCTGAAAATAACAGGGAAAAATAGCATTAAATGAATTTATTTCTCATTCTAATTGCTGCACAAATGCCTAAAAATGAAGTCAATCCTTTAATGTCAATTGGGAGGATCGTGTTCCCCTCTGTGGGAGGGGCGCTTTATCCCGCACAGCCGGTGACCAAAGATGTTTAAGACCTCCTTTGAAGTTGTCAGTTCATTCTCGGTGTGGGTGCAGGAAGGAGCTCACACCTCTCTGTCAAGTTTTAGCCACACTTGCTTTCTTTTGAAATCCCCAACCTCCTGCCTTGAAGTCTGGCAGAGCAGGGAATTATGATGCCCTAAATCACATCACATGTCATTGCGGGATGATTCACTGGTAGGTGCGACTTCCAGTGGGAAACAGGGCTTTCAAATGTGAAGTTTCCTGCCTTAGCCCAAACAGTGTTTTCTGGTATTATGCACCTTCTTCAAAGGTGACTGAAGTCTTGTGGGTGGAAATATAATGTACACTGCTTAATCAACCCTCCCCCCACAGCATATTTCACTGACATTTCTGTGCGAGCAAAGCTATCCTTTTACAGTGGGTTTTTTAAGTATTTTCTTTATTTTTTTACATGTGTGCACGCCGTTTCTGCATCTGATGTTTCAACTCCTGTCTTGTATGTCACAGGATTCTTTAATTTGTCCTTTTTGAGTGAGTTTGCATTTGCTGTTGGTCCATTGACATGGAGGGGTAGGCCTCCCGCACAGGGTTCTTTGACACTGAATAAAAGAAAAAGCCAAGCCATTTTTCATTTGCAATATTTTAAAGGCAGATTTCAGGTGAAATGGAAAGCAAATGCCATGTCTGGTTGTAGGATCGAAACTCTTGCCCCTCGTGTGTATGAAAATTACAATAAGGCTGTTTTTTTTGATGCAGTACATAACTTCAGGTCATTCAAGTGAAACAAAAGCAATGCAGGGCCATTTTTGGATTGCAAGGTTCACTGCGTGCCACTCATGTGACAGGGAAAGCAAAGCACAATCATTTTCGGTGCAGTGTTTCAATTTGGTTTTGCATGTGAAGAGGATTTCTGTTTAGGGCCTTTAAATGCACCCCACAGACCCCCCTGCTCTTCCATGAATTTTTGTTGGGGAAGAGTAGGGCAGAGTGGGGTTTCCTTCAGTGTAATTGTTCTTCCTCAGGGAGTGGACACTCCAGTATCACCTTCCATCTCTGTGATGGGGTATTGCATGGCAACCCTTTCCTTCCTTCCTTTGGGAGCAGGCACTCCAGTCTCCCCTTCTATCATTGGGTTTCAGAGTGTGGCACGGCACCTCCTTTCCTCCTTTCCTTCCAGGTCCCCGGGGTCCTCTCCAGGCTGGCATTTAAGGATGTTAATTTTCTAATAGAAGATAAAAAAAGTTTCTGTCCTTTTTAAAAACATTTTTCCGGAAGATTTACAAGGAATTTATAATGACAACAGCTTGCAATTTTTATACAACATTTTTTTCCAAACTCCACTTTACTTTTCTTTTTCATTTTTACAATAAAACCAAGTAAATTACTCCCCGTTATCTAAATATATAAATATGATTTTCTCCATCTGGGTTCCAGTTCCTTACCTGTATCCTTTGGTGGATTCCTGGGCTCTACGTTCGTGTGGTTCTTTAATCAGCCACGCTTTGAGCTGGTTTTTCATTACTTCTTATCATGGGATTTGGGTTTTCAAATTGTGGATCAGTATAACATTTTAGGGTATTTCCTTCCAGTGTGGAATGCCACTTGGAACTGGAAGGAAGGTTGATTTTCAGGAATGGAGAAAGGTTCCCAACACCGGTATGTCGTCCGACAGCAATTACAGTGATGTCGGGGACTTGATTGTTCCTGAAATGGAACTGCTCAACCATGTGGCATGTGCCATTTAGGCATACATAGTTGGTGCTCTGTTTAAATTTTATTGGCCAGTTAGTTTGGGTCCAGAGGACCTTGTTCACACAGTCTATTAGTGGCTAAATCCTTCTGAAGGAGGTCATTCCATAGGAGACAGGGGTTCCCTCTGGAATAACGACTATGACCGGGTGTTTCACCTCGTGTCGCCCAATTTTTATCTCCAAATCTGCAGTACCCTTGACGGGAATAACATTCCCCTTGAGGTTCTGGAGTTGTCCGGGAAGAGGTGTGAGGGGAATTTGGTGACTTGCCCCCTTTCCTGTATTGATTTGCTTAAATGCCTTTTTAGACAGGAGGGTGGCTTGGGATCCGATATCCACCAGGGCTGGAAATGCACACTTCCCTTGCACCCGGACGAGGATATAACACCTACCTTCTTTCTCCTCCAGGGGCAAAGGAAATGGGCATTTTGGGCCAGCTGGCAGTTAATTGCTTTATTTTAAACTCTGACACCATGGGATCTTGGCCAGTTTTCTGTGTCAGAGTTTGGGAATCTGTAAATAAAATTTGGCATCCTGAGATTGGTGGGATTTTGGAATCCCCTTCCCCCCTTGATTCTGTGGTGTCCCCCTTTTTCCGGAGATAGTCACTTGAACCGGTTTGGGGGGAGGATCCCTCATTCATTTCTAAGTTCTCAGGATGACATTTCTGGGGTTTAGATATAGGCGGTTCTAGGTCAGTCCCCATACCTACCCAATCTGAGTTACCCACTTTTGGGAGCCATTTTTCTTTGGGAGTAATCCCCCCCATCCTTGAAAGAGAAGACTTCTTCCCAGAATCCTCCAAGGATTCTTCCCCTTCAAACTGGAGGACGCAGACTTCCACCACAAAATGGGTGTTGTCCCATGGTTTCTCCTACTTACCCTCTGTTCCCTCGGTTGCAGCTTTTCCGGGGTAGGAGATTTGGGTTTTGATTCAGAGGTTTCAAGGGGCTTTTCACAGGTGAGGAAGGAAAGTTTCCTCTAGGGCTTTGCATCCCCCTTCCTTCCAAGCCTCCTCCTCTGGAACCTGCTGGTTGTCAGGGTTCTCTCCCCGTCATTGTTCCGGGGGGCCAGACCCTGGGTTTTAGCTGTTCTGAGTGGCCATGTTCATCTGAGGGTTCTGCTGAGCCCTCAACACACAACTCAGTTCTTGGGTCAAGTTCTGGACCTGGCGCTCCAGTTGGGACACACTCTTTGGCTGATACGGGGGTCTTGAGTCGAAACTTGGCTGCTCTCGGGAAGAGTAACTTTGATATGGAAGGTTTCCCTGTAGTATCCATTCTTGGTCACCCTTCTCCCGGATTTGGTGGCCTAGACCGCTGAAAGTGGGGAGAGTAAGGAGAATTGCTCTGAATGTTGGGGTTTTGAGGGTACCTGGCTAAGAAACTTAAACTAGAGGGTTAAGGATTACTGCCCTCCTGAGGGAAGTTTGGAGGGAAGTTTGGGGGAAGTTCCCTGGGGCTGTACTCACCTGATTGGATCCCCCCTGAGCCGGGGCAGTCCATACGTACCCCAAGATGGTTATATTCCCCTTGTACCTCAGGCTAATGTAGGTGGCAGAGTCAGGTGACAAATGTGTAGGGTACCCTGGCTGGCTACCACCTTCTTGAGACTGATCAGAGGGTCTTCTTTGCCTCAGGTTTGGTTGGTTAGTGAGAGGTGTATTTTTAGGCCCCCCATTTCTAGGTCCAAAATGGAGGTAACCGTCACCTCCGCCACCTTGGCAGCAGCGGGGGTGCGGGATGGTTTGGTATTTTTGGGGGAAATCTTATTTTCAACTGGCTTTTGGACCTCATAGATCTGGGTAGCTTGCTCTATTACCCAGCCTTTCATCGTGGAAGTCCCTAACCAACTGTGTCATAATATACTTAGGGAGTGCATGGAAATAGTTGTAAATGAATTTCCTACTGTTCGTATGCGCCCGCCTAGTGGTTTGTGCGAATGCCCGCTTCAATTCTTTGACAAATTCCCTGGGGGGCCTGATCCTCTCTGCACTGCACTGTAGGTTGTAGTCCACCTTGCGAGCCTCCTGGGGGTTTTGGTGCATGGAGGAGTGCTTCAAGATGGCCGCCTTGTAGGTAGACCACCTTGACTGATTCTGATCCTTCAGCCCAGCAAAGAAGCTGTAGTATTCTGGGGAGAATGTCCATTTGGCAAACTCCATAGAATTCTGATAATTTTTAATGCCAAATGATGTCATCATCTGGTCATACAGCTCCAGATGCTCTGAGACTGAGTATTTGGCATTTTTATGGTACAGGGTCATGAAGAAGTTTCTAATGCATGTTATCTGTCTAATGGGGTCTTTTACCTGAGTTCTCTTTTGTTTGGCAGCCTTCTTTTTCTGATGCACCTCATTCACCTTCAGACTCAGAGCTGCTGCTATTTGAAGTCCCATCCCTATCATCTAGGCACCCCCTGTTTCTGGGAGACTGAGAGTCTCTCCCAGAATGACACAGCCTAGTCTCCACTCCCCCATTGCATTGGCTCTCTGGGTCACTTGTCTTGGACTCCCTCTTTCGCACAGGGGAGTACTCATCGGACTCCTCCCTTCTTTCAGCATTGGTGGAGAACTCGTCCCACCTCCCAGATTGAGTGGAGGTTTTCAGGATACACTTTTGGGGCGTAAACTCAGATTCCTTTTTATCTGCAAAGTGGACTAGGTGATTCCTTTGTAGCGGATGTTTCTGATAGTCTAACTCCCTGATTTTTTCTTCATAGGACTCCTCATGGTCGGATACATTAGCCACAATATTTTTGAAACTACACAGGGATGCACGTCTGTCAATCTCTGATGTACGCTGTCCTGCTGGCTCAATCATGCTAGATCTAATTGAGTCTGGCTGCCTCATGGTTCCTGATTCTTGTGCACTTGTAGACATGAGGTTAGCACCACATTGCACATATAGGGTGGTAAGTTGGCTTGAGGCCCTTGGTATAGAGGGCATCACACTGTGATCAAGGGTTGCCCTGCCACTCTCTAACCGTTCGGGGTTCCTCAAATCCTTATTTAACATAGCAGACTCTGTTTCTAACATCTCAGAATTCTCTTTATCAGCCCCTATTTCTTGACAGTATGCAAAGGCCTGAGCCTTGTGCTCTGCTGTAAGGGCTTGATCAACTTCTATGACCTTCCCTTGAGCTACTACTTGGCTCTGGAGTCCCCTGTTCTCATCACAGTTCTTTCTGTGCTTCTTGTATTGTCCGGGAGTACTCAGACCATTCCTTTTGCAGGAGATGCATCTACTGCCTCTGCACATTTTCAGTCTTTATTGTCTGTTCTAGATAACCTTATATTTGTCTTATGTGCCCCATTAATTTTTCATTCTCTAATTTTATGTTAGCCAGTTCCTGAAGACCTGACTCACTTTTCTCCAGGTCTGTTTTAAATTTGCACACTTCCTGGCATAAGGCATCTTTTCACTGATACAGTGTGCAATTCAGTTCACTAAAGTTATCTCTCTGCTGTTTCATAGTGTGTGACTTCTGGTGCTCTTGGTCAAAATCTGCTCGGAAATGGACCTCTTCCAATTGCTTGATCTAATTTTGTAAAGTACACTTATTGTCTAAGCAGGCCCTATTGTACATCACATGTTGACTCAATTTTAGTTGACTCTCTTTCTTGGCACTCCTCTTTTAGTGAAGATAATTGTGACTCCTATTCTGAATTATATTGTTGCTGTACTGCCAACTCCTCCTTTAGCTGCTTGATGAGGTTTCCTAATTCTAACTCAGAATGTTGGATCTCTTGCATTTACTCCTCTACCTGCCTTAACTCAATCTGTGTTTTATTTAAAAGCTCAGACTAATTTTTCACGGAGGTTACACTTTCTTGGTACCTTTCTTCCATGACTATCATGTGGAAGTACATGTATGCAGTGAGTTGGACCATTTTAATGTGTTCATCTTTGATGTTCTGCGTCATATAGAAGTCAGTTAGGGCTAGATGTAACAGGCCACTGTCCTGCCACACATCCATACTTATAGAGGTTACCTGTTGCATCATACTAGATAGCCAGGCCTCCTGCACCTGTTCTGCCTATTCCCCTCTAATGAACAATTAGGACAGAAGGTGCTGCCTAGACATGTTAATTTCCACAGTGCTCATTGCCTAGTTTTATGGTTACAATATTTTATTTTGAGACAAAGCTCTGGTACCTAGCCCTGGTAAAGGTACACGTTTTTGAATGGTGCCTTTACAATGTTACCCAACTTTCTAGCCACCAAAAGTAACACTATCTTCAATGGGTTAGCCTGCTGTGTTAAACTGTCACGGGTAAAAACTCTAACGTCAATCACAGCACGAGCCCCCACTTTGTTGCAGATTTATTGCACGGCACACTCCAGCCAGGGACTCCTTCCCCAGTGATGAATGTGGCGTACAATAAAATGATTTTTATTTTTAATAAACCACAGATTCAACCACAGATTCTTTTCAGTAGGCCACCAAACCGTCTCACACCTAACCTCCACACACACCACATGTCAAAATGGACAAGGAATCAGGCCGGTGTGTACCAATAAGATTTGTATTAATTGATTTTTGAATGAAAACAGAAAATCAAACAATTTACAGCCACTTATGTTGTGGTACACAATTGCACTCATCTCTACAAAACAATTAGGTTAGGATATCCTGTTACAATTCTCACAATCTTTAATGGCAACACAGAAAAAGAGCGATTTTAGAAAGAGCTAACACCAACGGTTTAGCTCTCCCCCCTTCAACACTCACCCCCAAACATTAGCTAACTTGATTCCTTTGATTGGAAGGCAGTGGCAAGGAGTAGGGATAGAGAGAAAATCAGATTTGGAGGAAAGGCCCACCACCCCAAGAGGGGAGACCAGCAAAGAAAGTGAAAACCTGTTTCTGGAGTAAAACGGCAGAATTGTATTTTGATTATTACTCACAATGGCTAGGGAACAGAATGAAAGGAAATATGTGTTGCTTACACGTGAGGAGATAGGGAAAGTTTAGAGACTACTATTCAGCACACCAGGGTAACAATATAAATAATGTAGGAAAATCGGTTTTGGGAGAAAGCAATGCAAAAGGGAAACATACAAGGGCAAATGAAAATTCATTTTACACGGGATCTATAACAAGAACAGGGACAAATAACAGATAGACTTGTATGGAAAAGGGATTGTTCTCAATGGGACTAGGGTTTGGGGTTTTTATAGGACAGATGCAAATAAGAATGTGTGGGGTGATGCACACAATACATGGACAAACTCGGTTTTTAGTTAGAAGGAGACACATTCTTTTTAGGCAACACTATAATGACAATTCTAATTAAGGGAAGACACCAGGGATAAGGTGGTTAATTTCAAATTTCAACCAACTTGTACCGTGAATTTCAATGGGGAATTCATTGATTTACTCAAAAATATGCTAAGGATTTACATAGACACTGAGATGCTTACCAAAGGTAAGATGCTAATATACACAGGCTAAACACAGATTCTTCTATAGGAAGGTGACTGAATTACACTAGCAATTTTTCAATGGGGTTTTGCTACAAAAAGAATGGGCTTATGCAATTGAGGGCTGGGGTTACTTGTTTCTTACAAAATAAGCCTTAGTTTGGGATCTGGACAGCTATCTGGATCTCAGGACACTCTGGGCAGCTAGCCAAGGGGTCTCGTCAATGCACTCTGCCATAGGTATTGTTCCTTTACCTCCTCTCTGTCCTCCTTCTCCCCGGATTGTTGTGTGTCCTCTGACCTAGTACTGTCTCCCTTATATAGCTCAAATGACATCCCCAACTGAACAATCTAGGGGGAGTACTCTATAACTATCTCTACCACTCGGATAGGAGAGTTTACCATTCCTCTCTCCGCCCCCTGGCGTGATTGGTGAAGTGAATAGAGCACCATCTGTCTATTTGCATGTATTACTATTCTTTGTTCTCCTGGCCACTTTTGAACAAAAAAGAGTTATGTCTCATAACTTCAAAATTCTACTAGCACTGACCATATGAAATAGACAGGCGGTTTCAGTTGCTCTTAGGGAATTAGGTAAGCTGGTTGTCAACTCCTTATGAGGTAGCATGGCCCTGTGGCACCTTTTTGTCCTTTTCATAATAATCTATAACAGTTATGATTCTGCAAATGATCAAGCATGTTCCTATTTTCATCTTCCATCTTTCCATCAAATCTCATAATTGTCACATCTTCTGAGCAGTCAGAAACTAGTCTTAGCTGGCCATTTTAGTCCCCAAAGTCCTAGGAAAATGCACCTTGCCTCTTTAATACCGCTTGAAAATAGCATGGAAAAATAGCATAAAACAAAATTATTTCTTATTCTAATTGCTGCAAAAATGCCTAAAAATGAAGTCAATCCTTTAATGTCAATTGGGAGGATCTTGTTCCCCTCTGTGGGAGGGGTGCTTTATCCCCAGACAGCCGGTGAACAAAGATTTTCATGACCTCCTTTGAAGTTGTCAGTTCATTCTTGCTAGTGGGTGCAGTAAGTAGCTCACACCTCCCAGTCAAGTTTTAGCCACACTTGCTTTCTTTTGAAATCCTTGAGCTCCTGCCTTGAAGTCTGGCAGAGCAGGGAATCATGACGCCCAAGTCACATCACATGTCATTGCGGCATGATTCACTGGTAGGTGCGAGTTCCAGTGGGAAATAACGCTTTCAAATGTGAAGTTTCCTGCCTTAGCCCAAACTGGTTTTTCCATATTTATGCACCTTCTTCAAAGGTGACTGAACTAGTGTGGTTGGAAACATAATGTACACTGCTTAATCAACACCTCCGCAGCATATTTCACTGACATTTCTGTGCGAGCAAAGCTATTTTTCGCAGTGGCATTATTTATTTACACGTGTGCAAGCCGTTGCTAAACCTGTTGTTTGAACTTCAGTCTTGTATGTCACAGGATTCTTTAATTTGTCCTTTTTGAGTGAGTTTGTATTTGCTGTTGGTCGATTGACACAGAGGGGTAGGCCCCCTGCACAGGGTTCTTTGATTTGACACTGAATAAAAGAAAAAGCCAAGCCATTTTTTATTTCCAATGCTTTAAAGGCAGATGTTCAGGCAAAACGGAAAGCAAAAGCCGTGTTTGGTTGTAGGATCAACATTCTTGCCCCTCGTATGAATGAAAAGTACAATAAGGCCGTTTCTGATGCAGTGCATAACTTCAGTAATTCAAGTGAAACAAAAGCAATGCAGGGCTGTTTTTGGATGCAGGGTTCACCGCTTGCCACTCATGTGGCAGGGAAAGCAAAGCACAGCCATTTTTGGTGCAGCGTTTCAATGCTGTTTTTCATGTGAAGAGGATTTTTGTTAAGGGCCTTTAAATGCACCCGACAATACAAAATTGCATTATTTTGTGTTACTGGAGGAAGTGTTGGAGTTTGGGCAAGCGGTGCATCTTCTTTGTCCAGTAGATGAAGTTTAATCCGAGCTTTGAAGCTGTCCACATTTGGACTGGCTTTTATTCCAATCGGCATTGGGTTCCAATGGAGCAGGCAAGTAGAGAGTGCGAGCGTAGGTGAGAGGAGGCACGTTGGGGTTGTGGTAGACCGAGGTTGAGCATAGAAGAGAATAGGAGAACACATACTAGTGTCTAGAAACAGTCATTCAGGTACTAAGGAACACCATTAAAAGCTTTATAGACATAGAGAAAGACTTGAAAAGAGGGCCGGTTGGGCATGGAGAGCCATCCAGTATGGTGTTGTCGGGACAAGGGACGGGAATCTGGCGAGTTTGTAAAGCGTGCAGAATTTGATGAATGTTTCTTGAGGGAGAAAGGAAGAGAGAAGAAGGCCTAGAAATTGCCACACACTGAGTTTGAGCATAAGGTTAGAGAGTTTGTGTAGACTGTTTAGTAATAAATGATTAATGTTCAGAAGGTTGAGAAGGTGCACACGAGCAGCAGATGAGGTTGCTCGACTGTGACACAGATGTCACTTTCAAAGAGAAGCCAAAGGTTGTGAGACTTTGACAAAGGATCAAGAAGGTTAGGTGGAAATGAAATGGGAGAGGGAAGGGTAGTGTTGCAGTGGGTAACCAGGAGTAGGAAGATTCTAATTTCTAAGAATTCAGTATGAGCCAGCGGCGAGCCATCCACTGGTGTATTGCAGTGAGACAGTTTGTAATCCATTCCGAGATGGCTGGGTTGAAGGAGGGAAAGGAGAAACAGATTTGAATGTAGTCAGCAAGCAAGGTGATAATGAGAGCCAAAGGACAAGAGATGTCTAGCAACTGCAGAGGTATAAATAGTGAAGAGCAGAGGTGCAAGGACTCATGCTTGTGGCAATCCAATAGCGAGAGGGGTGGAGTCCAAGGTGTTCCAGTTTTCAAGCAATATCAAAGGAGCGACTTTGCAGGTAGAATGCAACCCAGGCTAGATTGCGAAAGAGCAACTGTTGAAAAAAGCAGATATGTGTCTCTGGTTCTCTGCTTGCGATTAGCAGATGGTAAAATAGTTTGGCCATTCAAGACTGGAAATTCAAAGTCCTTCCCCCTAAAGATGCATTTCAGAAACCTTTAAAGTTTGGCATGTGCCCAAGATGAAAACATGATCTCTACCGCAATGTACTACTACTCTAGGTCATAAACTACTCTGCTGCAAGATCCTGTAGAGGAATCATGCTTGCCAGTACTACATTCCCCACAGTGCACTGCGATAGTGTAATAATGGAAGACCCAGAACTGGAATGTTCACATTTCAGTGCTACTTTTGCTATAGTTCACTGTGTCATTTTACTGGAAGACTTAGAACAAGCATATGAAATGTTCAGCAGTACATTCCCCACAATCCATGATGTTGGTCTCCTGGGAGATCTTGAACCCAAATAATCAGTTTTGGAAATTCCTGATATTGTGATATTCGATATCATGGAGAGAAAATCTACTTCTCCTACATGCAATGTACTTAAAAGCCTGAAAAAAAAAAACACATTTTTCAACCTTTCTAATGCTATCATGGTGAACACCATAGGCCTCATTACAGGTCCTGCAGTAACTGTGGCGGTAACACCAGCAGGTAGCTGCCGGACCCGTAAACAGTTAACAGTGCCTGACTTGCCAGTAAGTTGGCAAGCCATGCGCCGGTAAAATGTTGTTCCCCATTCCCATAGAGTCCAGTAGGACTCTATGGGAATGGGTACCATGGAAACACTGGCACCGGTAATAACGGTGCCAGTGCTTCTGTGAAACTTTGTGGGCGGGTGCCGGTCTGACTCGGCAGGTCAGACCTGCCAGGTGGGAGGGCGCCCGTTGTACTTTGCCGGTCCGGAAACAACAGTGCCGGTAAGCTTACCGGCACTGTTGCTTCTGGACCGGCAAGGTTGTAATGAGGCCCCATGTCTCTGAAAACTGCATCCCCCACGAGACCACCTATTGAGCTACTGAAAATTACGGACATTGATACTTCACTTCCAACGTATTCCAAAAACATGGATTGAAGAACTGCTTGTAATTGCTGGACTATGACATCTATTTTTGTTTTTTTAAACTGCTCTTTGTGTTTCAACATTGGAGGCTGTATATTGCTCTCTCAGTTCTGAGGCTGCATTTTGTTTTTTTTTATGACCAAGCATTCTCCCTCAGTTGTGCAGTAAATCAGTTGCTTTTCTTGCTGTGCAGACGCCGTGCTTAATCCACAATATTTCCAGGTGGTTTACTGTGATATGTGGGTGTAATATTCCTTGTGTTCTTGCATTCTAGAAAGTGCAAAACTAGGGGTATCAGGGGCCAGATTGTCTAACATTTGCACAAGTTCTAAAAAGTTAACAAATGCTTTGATAATATAGAATGGGGCAACAGATTTTGTCACATTTGGTATTATCTAAAAAACATTTGCACTGGGGCAAAACAAAATCATACTTGTTTTGTACGATGGTTGCATAACAATCAAAAGGAAATCTGTTTTCTACATTTATTTTCATTTTACTCATCAAACACAGCAAATAAAGCAGTGTGATCAGGGCCTCATTATCAGTTTGGTGGTTTACGGGTGGTAAATTGGTCCAGATACCACCACATTGTAGTACCGTTACCACCACTTGGTCTGTCGATATTACAGCCGGATAACAAGTTCCCCATTTTATTTTAGTCTGCTGGACTCAATGGGGATTTTGGTGGAATTACTGCAGCACTAATTCAGTAATGGTATTTCTGCCAAAATTGGGCAGAAAGTTAGCAGATTGACCTCCAGCTCAGAGCCAGAGGTGAATCCTCCCACTTTCTGCCAAACTTATAGTTAAGTGGAGCAGTAATACGGGTGTATACAGTAATTCTGCTTTATTTGACCCACGCCACCCATCTTGTAATACTGTTTACTGGTTACCCTTGTGAAAACATATTTAGATAATACAAATTGTGGCTAAATCCGTTTGCTCTGTTCCCAATTATCTAAACAGTCAAATCAGTGTGAACTTCGCTTGCTCCACTTTTTTGCACCAGTGCAAAGCTTTGATAATCTGGTCCTAGTATGCAAATTTGAAGACATACATTGGCTAAGCTACCCACACCTAACAATAACGAAAATATACATGCTGCAAATGGCAGGTGACATTATTTAACAATTTACTGGGGCTATGCAGGATCAGTGCCTGATATAACTAAAGGAAAAAAGAACGGCAGATATCTCGAGTTGTCAAATGTGAGAATGGTATCCAATACTAGCGAAGTCCTGTAATTAAAGTGGCAAACACAACTTTACAAGCAATGGAAGACAAATAAAGTTAGGCATGGATAAGCAGCTCCCACCTGAAATACATGACACAACTATTGCAACGAGGCAGGTGCACCTTTCTGTGCACCGTTCAGTTTGTAATTGCCATGGCTCCTTTCAATGTCCTACTCTCTGGGATAAATGTAGTATGGATCAGGTGGCAGGCCTACAAGGATTTGTTGTTGTAAAATGTTCTTGTATTGATCGGTTGGTTGGCATTTGGTTGATTGCTTAAGGAGAGAACATACGCCTCTGTTTACCTGTTTGTATCAATGTGAGAAGAAATATACTTTATTCTCATAGTAGCAGGTGAACATTCCTTATTGTTGGATAAATACTACTAGTGCAAAAGTACAGAGACTAAAGATGTGTTCGGTGGAAGTTTCCCATTATTGTTTTTGTTAAATTTCCATTGAGCAGTGTTTTATTGATCGGAGATGTTGGGACAAACATTTTTGCTGCATTCACACTTTGTTTTCCCTTTCAAGGGCTTCTCTGCATCTGGCATATTATTCTATGGGTTACAGAAGATGATCGTTGCATATCCCATTGGAGAGCTGTTTCCTGAGCCATCATAATGGCCCTATTTTTTCACTTGCTTGCGGTATTGTTTTCACGCTGGCTTGTCCGTTGTTGCTCAGTCTTATTTGTATGACGTATTTGTTGAGCCTCATTTCTTCAGCGTTTAACATTTTCTGCATTTCAATCTGTTAAAATTCTCTTCTGAGGGATTGTGGAGGAGGGATATGCTGAAAATACATGTATTTACGGAAAGCAGTCTGTATGGGAAAAAAGTTATTTATTTTGTTAGATAAATAACACTTAATGAATTGAATTTCTGTTTATATGTTTTTTAAAATGTTTATATTTTATTAGTGTAATATTTTCGTTGTCGTAGGACGTTATCAGTGGGATACAGAAGATTCAGTAAGTTTTCATTCACACAGTAGGGCCACAATAAATCCTAACTCAATGCTCCCTCTAGCGGTGACAACAGTTGAAGTGGACAGTCTCTACTGCGCATGATTGCGTCAGACGAACATACACCTGGCCTTTTAATGTATTGTATGAAAGTTGAAATAGAAAATTAGGGCACCTGGCGGAGTCCTGATTTACCCAGGTGGGTACATGTATACATATGAAAAATAATCAGGATGGAACATCCTACAAGCGTATGTGTGGTTCTGAATGTTTTTATATTTATTTCAAAACAACACAGAACATTTTTGGTGACTAAATAGCTACTTTACAGTACTTTCGATAAGCATGAAAGTTTGAGACAAAAAGGACCAGAGTGATTGTAAACAGTGGTAACACAGGTAAGGGTCAACCTCAGAGATATTGAGGTCAAAACTCCACATGGAGGCACATTCACAAAATGAGGTAGGAAGAACCTACAGTTGAAAGTGGGTGTGCCCGGGACTGAGAATGGTCCCAGGTGTGGTTCACACAAGGTGTACACAACAGTTTTTACAAAACATACACGAGAGGGGGATGGTACAGTTGTGTCACAGGGGATCAACACGGTGTGTTTTGGCCTGGTAGGGCTTGATTGAAGCCTGTCTATATGCTGGCCTTCATCAGGCGGGACACCAGTTGCGGTGTGGTCCGTAGAATCTGTGGGCTAGAGAAGGCTGTGAGGATCTAGGGAGGTAGTTGGACTGATTCACAAAAATACTTAATATTGGCTGAGTGGTGCCGTGTTGATACATCACATGGTGTATCGGTATACAGTTTACCTACTGCTGCGATAGCAGTGGGATGCTGTGGACAATCCTCAAATGGTTGCTGGATTGCGGGTGCAAAATGCATTTAAAGAAAGCCGTAGGTTACTGACGGCCGGCGTCTCTCAGGGTCCCGCGAGCTGGAAAGGGCCAGAGTGGGTCCCATATCTGAGAGAAAAGGATGGACCTTGAAGCATGATCCAATGGCGTTTTAGTGATTTAATAGTGATGGATTCTCTGGTGGGGAAAGAATACCATCTGGGGTCAGTTACCCTAACACTCTGTGGTGGTTATCCGTGGAGGCCCGTGGGGTGAGCTAACCCTATTGGGGGTAGACGTAGAAGTGGAAAAACTTTGTGAGATTTGGAAGCGGCACTTTCTGGTGGTGTTCCTGGTGGTAAGTGGAGTGAGCTGGCCTCTCTGGGTGGTGTAGATCCAGGTCTGGTCAAGCGCAGTGTTCCAATTGCTACACGTCAGGTGCTGACAGCCGTGCAGAGTCGTGCGGAGTCCATGGTTGAAAATGGTGTAAGAGGTGGCGCACAGATGAGGCAGTGCTGTCCATATTCAGTCGACTGCACATGGTGCTCGTGAGTTTAATAAATCCAGGATGCAGAGCTGCAGTGCATCGATCCGTGCAGCGTCTATGACAACGGGCACGTTGGTTAAAAAAGAGGCTTATCAGAAACGTGATCGATCTGGTGGTAGTGGTGGGCAGGTCACCGGACTGCAGTGCTGCCTAGGAGTCTAAGGTGGGGTGGCGCATTGCTCATACATGTGACAAAACCTAAAACAGCTGTTTGTCTGGTAAGCAGACATATGTGGATGTAACAGTGCGTGGTACTCATTCAAAATGTGAAATAATAGAACATGGATACGTGCCAAAGCGGCAGTCTCTGGTGTGACAACTTACCGCAGTGCGTCTGGTGCTGGCGTTCATGCAGGGTCCTCAGCTAGCAATGGAAGCTGTAGGAGGTGGACCTGCTTCCGGGTGTGTTACGCGTTAACACCGGATACCAGGCAACCAATGGGGGTGCGCAGATGGCAGGTAAGGCGAGCGTTAGGCCAATCACCTCATGCTAGAAGTGTGAGCCTATCGTGCGAGAGCTAGTGGGTGGGGAAGTGAACACAAGGGTAGGGACTACTCGCCGTCCAGAGCATCATGGGAAAGGTGGTCCACTCCTCATGTACCGCCTACTCATAGCCTGTTCAGAGCGTACGAACAAGTGAAAGTGCACCAAAAAATTGTACAGATGGTAGAACTGCCACTGCATATATGCAAAATGGTCAATAGGTGTGGAACTGGAAAGTTCTATTTGCCTATACATAAACATATGTGGCACTGGCATTTGTCAAATTGTGTGGCACTGGAAAGTTCTATTTACACATACATCAATAGTCAGTAGGTGTGGCACAAAAAAGCAACGGGCGCCTGCCATGCTTGTCAAGGGTGGCACTGCAGAGTTCTATCAGCATCTGCATACAGAGGCAACAATATTGATAACTGCACAATAGACATGACATGGTAATACAATAGCACTATAACCAAAGTAGTGTATTTGATCAGCTCCTGGAAAGTCCAGTTCCCGCAGTGGGTATCTGTGATGATTGACATGACTGGTCTGGGCCAGGAAACATTGTGTTTACACGGTTTCAACAAGGCATAATGTACATATCACTGTTTGAGCCACAGGTTTATTTAGCTTAGGTGTATTGGGCATTCTAAAGTGTATCTGATGAGGCCAGAGTGTTTAATGCCCAAAAGCCTTAGTGGATACTTAGTAAAAAGTGTCTGTGGAAGGGTCATCCCTCATCAGAAGAGGATGGCTGTCTTAAGGGTACCTCCAGAGGAGGGGCGGTATCTCTCAAAAATGTTTCCATTCCACGGTTATGTTTAAGCCATTGCGCACTGAGTCCAGTTTGTGCACCCACTTTTGTTCTAGTTTAGTCAGGGCCAAATTGATGTCTCCTCCGCGTCGCTGTGGCTGTAATTGTTGTAGCACATTCCAGGAAAATTGTTTGTGAGTTTGTCCTTTCTTTTCGAAATGTTCCACTAGAGGTTTGTCTTGTGCTCGGTTCTTGATACAGGACCTATGTTCATTGATCCTCTGCTTCACGGGTCTGATGGTCTTGCCGATGTACACCATATCACACGGGCACTTTATGGCGTAGACAACATATCTGCTCTCGCAGTTGGTGTGGTTGTTCATCTTCCAAATGAAATCTTTGTGAGTGAAGGTTTTGCTGTTAGTGGTGTAACGACATGCGACTCACTTTCTGCAGCTGAAATGTCCTATCACTGGAGGAAGGTTCCACAAGGTTGCTGGTGTCTTTGTGGGTTCTGGAAATGTATGGACCAGGGTGTCTCTCAAGTTCTTATTCTTTTTGAAAGCGAACAAAGGTTTTTTTTACTAGGCTGCCCTCATTTTTGGTCAAGTGCCAGTGTTTGTTAATCATGCTCTTGATGAGGTTGCTTACTAGATTGAACTTTGTGACGCAGACAGTTCTGTTGATGGGTTCCTTTTCTTTGGTGGTGAGACAGATGGAGCGGCCGGTATTTGCCGCTCTTTTCTTGGCCATCTTGATGGTTTTTTTAGGGTTGTCCCTCTGCCCCGTGGCGTGTTTGAAGTTGCTTGGCATGTAACTCGAATTTCTCTTTGTCATTGCAATTCCTGCGGATGTGGAGGAATTGGCCATAGGGGAGATTGTATTTCAGCCCTTGTGGATGGTAGCCGGAGAAGTGCAGCAAACTGGTTCTATCGGTCGGTTTTCTAAATAGTTCCATTTTCAACAGTGTGTCATGATGCATACCCCCGGGCATCCAGACCACGTCCATCATCCCTGGGAGCAGGCATCATGTTGCCTTGAGAAAACCCAGCAACCCCTGTTAGGGGCTGTCTGGGTTCGGTCCTGGCGCCTATGGCGCCAGATTCATATGGGACATCAGTCCTGGTGCCATAGGCGCCAGGCTCATAGGTGCACACTTACCTGATGCAGACCATGCTGCAAGAAGATCCAAACCCATTTGAGGCCTGGAAGGGACTACTTTACCTTAGGGACTATTTTGTTACTCGGGTGTGGTCGGGGAGTAATACCTACCTGGGACTACTTTGGAGGCTATTTAAACCACGCCCGAAGAGCAGCACACGCTTCGCGTTATTCTGCATCCAGCAGCGTAACGTTCACCGTGCCAGCAGCAGCATCCAGCCTTCTGCCACGCCCGCCTCGAACCTGGAGCACCTAGAAAGAAGGAAAGAAGCAAAGGTTAGAACAAGAGTATTATCTGATTTCTTACCTGATTCCGGATTCATCACATCTTCAAACCAGAGGAAAGACTTTGTTTTAAACGCGTTGCATCGCGCAGCAGCGCCGCGCCATACTCACCGTTCCACGCACCATTTCTTCGATCCGGCGCTGTCTCCATCTTTACATCGCCGAATCCTGGCACCTAAGGGGGCCAAGAAACAACAAGGTGAGCAGACAGAACAGACAGAGACAATTTCTTTAGCCGCCATATGCTTACCTGATTTTACCACCGGAGGTATTATTCATCAGCACGCCACATCTTCTTATGCCGCACCTGTAAGAAAAGGAGAAAGCAGCAAGTTTAACCCTTGGCATTATTTACCGGACAGTGTTGGGTAACACAGACTTTTACCAGAGCGCTTTCAGCAGTCAATCTACTTATTGGGTCAAAGTTGGAAGATAAAAGAGGAATTGGGCAGGAGTGAATTCCAGACATTTTGAACTCTTACAAACTATATACTTACGGCTCTTCGCCAGAGCCTTTTGGAGTCAGGATTCGTCTACAACTCTTACAATATCTTCAGGCCAGTGAAGTAACTGGTCATCAACACGCCCCTGTGTGCTTCGCAGGATGGAGGGCTCATCCTTCAAGAATATGAGGTGAGATTGTTGAGAGGGCACAGAGGTGATTAGTGGGAAGGACAGTGGGGGTGCTATCACTTGAATCCACAAGTGGCTAAATCCATCTCTCCACTTGTAGGAGAATATTTCTATGGGTCCAGCAGACAATATTAGGAGGGCAGATCCAGTCAGTCATCGCTGCATTACGCATCACGTGGGTGGAGGCCGCAGCAGTCCAGGTCCGACCGATGCCCCTGTGGGAGCCAGGTGAGCGTAACACAGTGCTCCAGATCGGTAAACGTGCAAATCAAGGAAATTGATGGCTTGGTAATCCCAATCTATGGTGAACTTGATGTGGGTATTCTGTGCATTGAGCCACAGATGAAATTCCAGTAGTGATTCTTTGCTGCCTTCCCAGGTCAAAAGGATGTTGTTGATGTCACGACGCCAGATCTTGATGTGTGATCTGTGGGGGTTGTTGTTGTGGTAGATGTTGACGTCCTCATACTGGGCCATGTAGAGGTTGGCCACGTCTGGTGCGAAAGTTGCACCCATACTGACACCCTTAATCTGCTGATACATCTGTTGTCCAAAAAGAAAAAAGTTTTCTCCCATAGCTATGCGGATGCACTCCAGGAGGAAGTTAGTGGGTATGGTGTCGTGTCCACCCTTTTCTCGAGGAAGGTGGCAAGTGCTTGTAGTCCTTCCAGTTGTGGGATGGAGGTGTACAAGGCCTCGACGTCCATGGTGACGAGGATCGAGTCGGTGGTCAGGTGGACGGTTTCCAGTATCTTAATGGTTTCTGTGCTAACCTTAATGTAGGATACAATTTTCCGACAAAGGGTTTCATAAAAAATCTGTGTATAATGAGAGAGGTTCAAGGAGAGAGTCACATGCAGAGACAATAGGTCTGCCTGGTGGTTTGGTGGCATGTTTATGTATTTTTGGCAGAATATAAAATGCCAGGATCCTGGGGTGTGTTTTGTTCAAAAAAGCCTGTTCGTCCTGGCAAATCTATCCTTCTTCCTCGGCATGCTTGGTCAGGTTGTTGATTTCTTCTTGTAGACGCTGCGTGGGGTCCCTGTTAAGTTTCTTGTATGATGTAGTGTCGTCCAAGAGGCGCTGGCACTCTTGTTTGTAGTCTTCGGTGTTCATGACCACGATCCCTCCGCCCTTGTCGGCTGGTTTGATGGTTATGGTTGTGTCTTGATTGAGATCCCTCAGGGACTGTCTTTCTTCTTTGTTCAAGTTGTCTTGATAAACGTTTTTTTGTGTCAAGCTGTTGGTGATTGTCTTCATGACTATCTTTTCAAAGGTGTCAAACTCACCCGGGATGGTATGCGGGGGAGGAGTAAAGGTAGACTTGGGTTTGAAGCCTGTCATATTGTCAAGTGGTGTCTCTGGTTTAAGGATAGAAATACATACTGTACCACACTTTGTCTAAGAGCCGGTATGGGTTTTTAGCCTACAATGTTGTGGTATATGAATATTTACATTTCCAAAAATGAATGCAGGACTTCAAAGCTTCAGATCTAAAAAGAAAAGAAGGGATGCCACACCCAACTTAAGGAATATGTAACCACTTTCATATAGATGCTATGCCAAGCTCATAGATTTTGAGTTGACCTGTGACAATGTGAGTAGTGCCTGTAGTCCTATTTTTTCTGTATTCTGGAATGGTCGGCTCAGATTTATGATGAGGTCCAGAACTAAACTAGATCTAGCAAAATCAGTGTTCTCGAGTAGACCCATGTCGAGTAGGCTTTGGTCATACAGTCATATTTCTGTCCTTTGCATTTTTTGTAATTATTCTTTTCCAGAACTACCAGTTTCAGAATGGAAAGTTATAGACAATACTGGACACGGGGGTACTTGCGAGCTATGTCACAACACCAATGATCAGCTGGGACTGTCTGAAGCATGCGAAAGTAAAGCTGTTATGCCATCTGAATAATAACCTTCTGTCCATGGTCTAACGGAAAGCAAATGTTCAAATATTGGCTTCAGTAGATTGCAAAACAAGAAGAGTGAGTGTGAATGTTCTCTTTCACTTATTTAATTGTGGTGTTTAGTTTGGTATAAGTGTAGCAAAGGTTTGGGAGAGTGTTTTATTTATTTACTAGTGGAAAAGCCCATGTGCACGGGTTAATGTGCATAAAGGAAGACATTTTCAGAGTGTAAATTTTTTATGTGGTGTATTTTCATGTAATTTATGTTAATCGAAAACGAAAATTGTAAAGGATCTTGCTCCTTTTACGTGGAGGAGAAGTAACCTCAAAAACAATCTCACAGAAACCATTGAAAGTTTTACATAGTACATACGGACAATTGTTGTTTCTGCTCCTCATTGTCTTGGATTCCACTTACGGGTTTTGGACTCAAATATATAATGTTGAGGGTTGTCAGAGTAATACAATTGATGTGCAGCATGATTCAAAGTAGACACGAGATCATAACATAAAGTAAATTGAAGTCAAATAAAGTTTAAAACGTACATCAAGAATAGTATTGATATAATAATACATACCAAGAAATATTACAAAGAATAATTACCTAATACATAAGTACTTTAAAAAGAAATGTCATTTTGTTAGAGAAATAATGCTTAATCAAATGAATTTCTGTGTATATTTCTTTTTAAATGTATATATTTTCTTAGTGTATGCAACTTGAAATATGCTGTTCAAGTGGTATCCCTGATATAAGGACTAGGGCCTTTTCTGCAGCTAACTGTTATCATTGTTGAAATACATATTCTGTTCACATGGAAGATGAACTTGAAGTCTGTTGTATGCATAAGGTAACAGCTCCCTCTAGCGGTGATAACAGGTGAAGCGAGCAGGACGGCTTCGGACAAACATACATCTGGGATTTTATTATGTAGTATGATATTTGATTTGGTCTGATTTGATTTGATTGTTTGTGTAGTGCAAAGGAACTAAGAATTGTTAACAAAAATAGAGTAACAGAAAGAACATAGAAAGGTATACTAATATGCACGCTGTAAAGAAGTGCAACTAACAAAGCCAATTTTTCATTTTCTGTTTGAAAGATCACAATTCTCTGTCAACCGAATTTCCTTTGGGAATTACATAGCCACACTGCACAGAAGGAAAAAGATCACCCCATATAGTAATGGGTTATTGCAAGGATTTAACCATGAGCACTCAGCTGTCTTAGCATCTCAAGTACAAGGAGATTTAATGACTTTCCCAGAATGACACAATTAGGCCTATGGGGAAATCCAGTATGTCTTGCATCTGAATTGTACTAAGTGAACAAGACATTCACTAACATCCTGCATGGCACCCATGTTTTTGTCAGACAAAAAGGTTTCATAAACATCCGCTGGTTTGTAGACCTGCATTTAAAATGACATAAGCACAACTAGTCGTCCCCAACATAGAAAGAAGAAAACAGCACTAGGTGGCAAACTTCCTCTTCCATGTTATAGTGCCAATCGGAGCCAATGTATCTGAAAAATAGAACAAACACATCATACAGGGTCTCGAGCACCAAATGACAATCAATGCATGCCAATTCATTCAATGCTCTAAGTTAGTGGCAATTTGGGATGCTTGCTCCCATAAATTATCTAGAAGGGATAATTGGTACGTCAATAAGAGATGGGCAGCTTTTGATCGCTGGAGTGATTCTGCTCCGTTATAACCCACCCTACCCATCCCCTAAGCTGCCCACTCACCTCATATACTCAACTGAGGTGACTGTCGATTAGAGGGCTTAAGGGCAGTCCTGAGAGGACCAAAAGTGCTGAACACCTTTGAAGTGGTTCAGCGTTTCATCATAAGAGAAGTTAGTTATGGGCCATATAATCCTATAAAATGCACTCACACGTGGAAGGCAGAGTGAATTCTGGTCTGTGAAGTCCCCTTTGGGCCTATAGGCAGACACAGTGCGTTCAGGGAAATTGAGTCTTATCAGTGTTTTTTCCCTGAATTTCTGCGTGAAGCACAGTGCGTTATGAATGTGTAGTCTTCTGCTGCCACCACTCTGAGTTATGCAGGATGCACTGTGAACATGTCATTCTTTAAGGGCATGTACAATGAGCGAGAGAGATAACTTTCAGGAAAACACGGTCCTGTGCAGCCTCTGCAGTAAGTGAAGGAACATGGATTCTTGCTTTTGATGGTGACCGGGGTAATTGTTATGTGAGGCCCATCCTATAGTCCTGCTTCATTCAAGAGATGCCAGCCCTCAGGAATGCTGCAATACTGCAGTTTCCAATACCCCATCATGCCAAGGATTGACAAAACACATTTCTCGATTTGCAGTGTGCTGTGTCTTGTCGCTCCCCTGCCCTGGCACTGAGTGCATGCAAGCTATGTGGAATGCCAGTAGAATGTTCATGTGTGGAATGTTGATGTGTGGGAGCTCCTCAGTGTTGCCTGGTTGTAGGTGGGTGAGCTGAGAGCTTGTAAGAAAGGGTGCGGCTGGATGTCTCCTATGTCTTCAGTGTAACTTACCTAAAGACTAATCTGCATTTGCAACCTTGTCAACTGGACCTCAGTAAAGAAGTTTCGCCTCCCTAAAATGGCGTCTCAGAGTCTTCTTCAGCAAAGACACATCTTTTCTTCACAGTGCTAGCTCCAGGCATGCAGAAAATACTCTGCTCCTTTATCGCCAACATAATCAGAAAAAGGGCATGTTTTGCCTCACCGGCCGACACAATTCTGTTCCAGTTGTAATACTGCAGCCTTTCTGCTCTCCCTCCGTATTTCCAAGTCCTCTTTGCTCCCACCTACAGAACTTGTCCACATTCTCATATGTACAGTAATATTGTATATCACTCTGCTGATTTTCCCATAGGGTTCTCAGGTTATATTATTTAAACATCATGTACACACTGTTCAGTAAAGAGATGTTTTTTTAATTTTTATTTAGACCAATGCCTGGCTCCAGCTGGGCATCTATCGTTTTGCTTGGCATATCATTGTAGTAGGCGTGCATTTAGGGCTGCATCTGGCACATGGAAGCAGTATCTGGATATTGAGTGTTGTCCTTGTGTACATGATGTGTACAGATGGGCATCAGATGCTACAAGTGGCAGTTAATACATGCACACAAGGCGTGCTTCAATGGAGGGTGATGGGATCTCAGGCACAACCTCGCATGCTCACTTCACGTGCAAAGAGAGCCTTGTGAAGCAATGTGATTTTTGACCCTTGCACTATAAAATAATTCCGGGTTTGTTTACATTTTGTTATAGGCCTGCACTACAAAGCTCGTGCAAAGACCGCCTGCCCCATAAAAGCCTGCATCTTATCCTAACAGTCAAGACCCAGCAGGTGAGCCTGGGGCTTATCAAACAAGAGCCATGCCGTTTCCTGTAATGCTTCCCCAGAACAAAGAGCGTTTATTACCTTCGGTCTTGTGAAATGTGCAGGATTTCCTTCAGTGCAGTCCAAGTAATCCTTGAGCAAACTGAAGCGAAAGAGATATGCTGGGCTTATTAACTATTCCTTTGCTGTCAGCACAAGAGTGAACGGGAGCGAACGGTAGATTATAGCAGCGAAAATGGACCAAACCATTCACAAGGCTATATACAGTTATTGGGAAAATGTGTAATCATTTTCGTTGCAATAATACATATTGTTTCTATTACAGGTGTGTTAATCACACAACTTTTTAACCGTTGTGTTACCGGCAATTTATACAGTTGCAAATTAACATTGGTACAGCGCTTTAAGGCTATAAGCTGTGTCCCACTTACACACAATGTACAGCCTGAAAGCGCTGTTAGGTGTATTATGGAGGTGGCAGTGGTGGTACTTTGCTGAAAATGTTGTGGGGTGCGGGGGTGGCTTTGACATATAAATGAAAGGAGCCTCTGTCAAATGAGTGTAACAAAATGGTGTGCCACAAAAGTTGAGGGGGGGACAAACACGCCTGCCACACCCCTAAAACTATGCCCATATGAGGTGCATCGCTGGACAGCTCAGTTCTCAGTTTCTTGCATAGACTGCAGTCTGACCTTGCATCAGGGGTGTCGCTAGGTCTGGAAAAGATGTGGGGCTACACTAATGTCGGGGCTGTCAGGACTCGGGGCTTGCTAGACCTTTGGGTGTAGCCCTTGAGCTTCTAACCGGGGCTACAACCAAAAGACCTGGGGCTATAGCCCCCTCTGCCCCCGCCAAAAGTGCCACTGTATTGCATTACGGTATAACGGGTCATTGTTAAATATAATATAAAGCCATTGGCTACACCATAATCTTTCACTTTGACCTTTGAACATTACGTCCCATAACTGTAACATAATCTGCAAAGCACCCCAACCTCTTGTATGGACGGACCATCACCTCATACCATTGGACATCAGCATCAATAACCCTAATCCCAAACAGTGCCCTCATGCGCCAGCTTGCCAAACTAGAAATAAGCGCAACATTACGGCAGATAACCTCATACCACTGGTTCTCCCTGTCCTCAACTTGCTTCCAGTCACTGATGACCTCAACCTCCTCGTCAGTACCTACAATGACGCCATGACTAAAGCCATCGACGTTGTGGCCCCGTTAAAGCTACGTAAAGGTAAACCTAGAGCCACCTGAACTCTTGGTACACTCATGAACTCAAAATGCTCAGAAAAGAGTAAGCCAAAATGGAAACCATATGGAAAACAGCCCCATCAGCTGAAAATAAAACCAACCTCTTGACCATCTCAGCCCATTACAAAAAAGAGATAATCCGCACTAAGAAGGAAGCCTACAATATGAGAATAGACAAGGCAAGCTCCTCTGCTAAAGAGCTCTTTTCCATTCTAAAGGAATTAGAAAATCCCAACCCACCGACAGACACTTGTGTGAAAGACAAACCTTGGTGCACCAGCATCCAAAATGCCCTCGCCAACAAAATCACTGGCCTGTAAACCAAAATTGAGGCCAAACGACTACAACTTCCCAGCAGTAACTCCTCCACCCACAGCATATCCACCCCTACCCATATCATTTCTGGTTTCACATTCAAAAAGGTCACTATACCGGAAGTCCAAAAAATCATAGCATCCCTCAAACCCTCCAATTGCAAAGGGGACAGTTGCCCTGCACAGATCATTAAATATGCAGCGAGAGACCTATCCCCCTTCATCTCCAAACTTATAAACCTATCCTTCTCCACTAACTCCATACCTAACAATTTGAAACAGTTATGGGTTCTCCCTTTTTTAAAAAAACAATCCTTAGACCCAGCCATTCCCACTAATTATAGGCCTATCACTACGGTCCCCCTCTTGCTAAAAATCCTCGATAGAGTCGCCTACTTGCAAATTCAGGATTACTTAGAATCCAATCAATTGTTAGGGCTGCTTCAGTCTGGCTTTCGACCCCAACATGGAACAGAAACTGCCCTTGTTGACCTCAAAAGTCAGATCGATGACATCAAAGACAAAGGCAAAGTGGCCATCATGCTCCTTCTAGACCTTCTAGACCACTCAACATCCTTCGACTTAGTCGACCATAAAATTTTCTGGCCCTCATTACCTGTTCGGCGGTAGCCATGCCGCTATTGGCGGCATGACTTCCACCGAAATCGCGTCCGGGTCTGGTTCCTAAGAATGAGGAATAACCGGGCCATTCTGAGTTCGGAAGGCCCGGTAATTCCTCCCTCCAAGGACCCGGACACGGTCCTTCCCCATTCCCATTTCAGCCCCCATAGGTGAGCTTGACATATACAACAACTTTACAAAACCTCTCTTTGACAAACTGGACCATCTGGGTGTCACCTACACCACTTATGCGGATGACACCCAGATACTCCTCACCATCTCTGGTAACTACAACGTCAACGTCACTGTTACGCTCACCTGGCTCCCACAGGGGCGTCGATTGGAACTGGGCAGCTGTGGTTTACACCCACGTGACGCGTAGTGCAGAGATGACAGACTGGACTGGCCCACCTAATCTCGTCTGCTTGACCCGAAGAAGTATTCTCCTGAAAGTGGAGAAAGGGAATTAGCCACCCGTGGATTTGAGTGATAACCCCCTCCCCCACTGTTCTCCCCTCTAATCACCTCCGATGTCTCTTTTTATATTCTCACCTTAGGTTTTTAAAGGATGCACTCTCCATCCTGCATAGAATTCAAGGGCGCGTGGATAACCAGATACTTCACTGGTCCGAAGGAATTGGAGAGTTCCAGAACAATATTGACTCTGAGGTTCCTGGTGAGGAGCCGTAAGTATATAGGTCGTAAGAGTCCAAAAATGTCTGACTTTCACTCTTGTCCGATTCCTTGCAGCTTGCAGCTTGACCCTAGAGAAGATTGCCTCGTGTGGTTGGTAAAGTTCAGGTAAGAGTCTGTAGTATCCAACACTGTCCGTTAAATGACACCTGTATGTAATCTGTTGCTTTCTCCCTTATTACAGGTGCTGAGTGAGAATTATGGTGTTTTGAGGAATTATATCTCCAGCGGTAAAATCAGATAAGTCTATTATGGTGAAGGAGATTCCCTTGGTTTGTTCTTTTGGCTCACCTGGCTGTCCTTTTGTTCCCCTTAGATGCCGGAGTTCGGCGAAGATGAAAGGAGACTGCGCCGGCCCATAGAGATGATGAATGCCTCCGGCTGTAAAATCAGGTAAGTCTATTGTGGTGACTAATATTGCCTTATTATTCTCTTGGCTCACCTTGCTGTTCTTTATTCCTCTTAGGTGCCGGAGTTTGGCGAAGAAATGAAGAAGACAGAGGTGGATCGTGGAGGTGCTGCGAAGGCCGGTGAGTATAGCGCGGCGTTGCAGCAGGCGATGCGACGCACATCAAATAATGGCTTTCTTCCTATTCGAAGGCGCGATGGATCCAGAATCAGGTGAGGAAAAAGTATTGTTCTTGCTCTAACCTTTTTCCTTCTTTCTCCCTTTTCTCTAGGAGCTCCAGACTCGAGGCGGGCATGGCAGAAGACTGGATGCTGGCTTGCAGGCACGGTGAGCGTTACGCTGCAGGATGCAGAATAACGCGAAACGTGAGCTGCTCTTCGCGTGTGGTTTAAATAGCCTTCAAAGTAGTCCCAGGTAAGAAGTTCCCAACACCACACCCGAGTAAGAAAATAGTCCCTGACATAAAGTAGTCCCCCTTCAGACTTCACATTGGCTTGAATGCTGAGCAGCATGGTCTGCATGAGGTAAGTGAAAGCAAATGGGCCTGGTGCCTATGGCGCCAGGACTGACCCCTTCTATGAGCCTGGTGCCAACGGCGCTAGGACTGTACCTAGATAGCCCCTAGCCGGGGCTGCTGGGTTTTTCTCAAGTATTTGGATGCCTGCTCCCGGGACAGATGGACCTGGTCCGGATGCCCGGGGGTAGGAATCATGACAGTCACCAGGTTTAACGAAATCTTCTTCATCGTTCAGGCATGGATGGCAACACACGGCCTCTGCCTGAATGATGAGAAGACAGAGCTCCTCCTAGTCGGATCTCCCAACAACCTACAGAAACTCAGCCCTGACTACACCAACATCATCATCGATGGCAACACTATCCCTATAGTTAAACATGTGAAAACCCTAGGATTCTATCTTGACGCCAATACCAACCTTGCTAAACAATTCAATATGACCGCCTCAACGACCGCCTACACTGGGAAACTAATTAGAGCCTGCAGACCTTTTTTATCTACCAACAGCTGCCTCACACTGGCTAGGGCTTTCATACAATCTAAGCTTGACTATTGCAACAGCCTTTACCTAGGCGCCAACCAAGGTATAGTCAATAAACTTCAGGTTCTCCAAAATAACGCGCTGCGAGCAACACTAAATATTCCTAGGAGAGAGCACATCTCCCCCATCAGAATCTCCTGCAAATGACTCTCAATTCAACAGAAAATGAAATAAAAATTTGGTGCCTCACTTTCAAAGCCCTCAACCACCTAGCCCCGCCTTATCTCACTAATAAACTTACTTTTAAGACAAATACCAGAATCACAAGATCTTCCAACATCCTTTGCCTCACGGTGCCCAGATTCCCCTTTAAAAGAGCTGGCGGCTCAAGCTTCATGGTCTTCGCCCCTCAACTCTGGAATACCCTTCCGTTGAATATCAAATCTTCCAAATCCTTCCAACAGTTCAGGAAACCAGTAATTGGCTGGCTATTGGATAAAACCAACCCCAAGTTGGACTAAGACTAGGACTACTGTATATACTGTACATACCATTCTAATGCTTAATGTTACGATCTTACTACCTCTGACTGTACATGTTGTATTTTAACTCTAAAATGTATAACTGTAAATTCTATATCTATTGTATATGTGAAACCTGTCCTTAAGCACCCATTTACTCCCAGGTCTGGAGCGCTATATAGATAAATAAACAAACAAACAAACAAACACGCCTAATTCCTGCAACGTTTAGCGCAGTGCAAAGTGACTTGACACTGCCAACAAACACGCTGAGCCGGGCCTAATTTACAAAGCGGTGCAACGTGTATTTTTGCAGTAAAAGTACTCTTTGCACAAGAGTACTTCAGCCTTTTAGGGCTATCGACTGTGTGATCAACTCTTAGCCCCTAACAGTAGATTGCAATGGGGGCAACTGCCTTAACCAATAAAG
The DNA here is from genome assembly GCF_040938575.1 of Ambystoma mexicanum. Lineage (NCBI taxonomy): Eukaryota > Metazoa > Chordata > Amphibia > Caudata > Ambystomatidae > Ambystoma > Ambystoma mexicanum. The sequence continues at coordinate 1,105,785,045 of NC_090933.1, read as the reverse complement.
CAGGATCAGTATTCGGCAGAATAGGAAAGAAAATGCACAACACATATATTACTGCGTTTTCCTTTCAATACATAGGTGGTGAAATGGAGTAAAATGCATAGGAAGAACTGAGAGTGGTCAGGCCATCTAGGAGTCAATTTGTTACCACACAAATTATGGAGGGTCGAACTGGGTTGACTGATTAGAAGCATTTAGAGCAGGAGCTTGAAGTGATTAGAACGATTCAACTCCCAATTTGCATAATAGCCTAGCACTTACCAAAACAATATTTTTTCTGTAGTGAAAAGCATACAACGACAAACATATAATGCATTTTTCATCCCCCGATTCAAGCCGATTCAAGCCACGCAGAATGATAGTCTCTAGTAGACTCAAAGTTTGCCTCCATAGATTTGTAAATCCACATGGTACTTGTTCGTAAAGGGAATTATGTTTTGGGTTCATCACTTTCTGTTTGGATCACTACCTTTGCGGACAGTCCAGAGAGAAGAACCTGCCCATTGAGATTCGCTTATCGACAAACCATTCTTAATTTCACTAAGCATCAAGATAAAAAATGCATTATATGTTTGTAGTTCTATCCTTTTCACTTCTGAAAAAATATTGTTTTGGTAAGTGCTAGGCTATTAGGCAAGTCTATGAAAAAACGACGAGGGTGCTCGTCCCAGGCACTTAAAGGGGTTAATTTGGTTTAGAAAGATTGTAGACAGAAATCAGTGAATAGAAGGCAGCTGCAATCCCAGACAGTAATGTTGTCTTTGCAAAATATACCTGTGTAGCTTTTTTGCAGATTGCAACGCAATGACAGTATTATATTGCTCAGTACAACATGGAGATTGCTATTGTGCTCCTCTCATTCAATCAGAGGGCCTCATTATGACTTTGGAGGCTGCCTCCAAAATCATATCCGGGTCCGGGTTCCCTGAATGGGGAAATACAGGGCCATTCTGACTTTGGAGGGCCCGGTATTTCCTCCTTCAGGGAACTTGGGCCCGGTCCTTCCCCATTCCCATTCGAGCCCCCATAGGGCTCAATGGCAATGGGGAAGGAGCTAACAACGGGCCCGTTAATAACAGGCTCATTGTTAGCTCCCTGGTCCCCTCGCGGGACCTGCTCTGGACGTCTGGTAAAACCAGACGTCCAGAGCGGCCCCGCAAGGGAACCTCGTAATAGGGCGGAGAGGGTTTAACGGCGCCGGCACCATTAAACCCATTCTGCCCTTCTTGTAATGAGGCCCAGAATGTTCATACTGGAGTCAATAGGTACTGGTATTAACCACATTCTGAACATCCTGTCATCGAAAGCAAACAGAGAATCAAAAATGCAATTTCCTGGCAAGATTTTTTTGAACAAGACACGTTGGACCTAATTCACAGAAGTGTTTTATATTGGCAAACACGTTCTGTGAATTAGGCCTTTGTCTCTTCGTGTAGCTTTTCTGCTGCAACATACTATTTAATAAGATGAATACACATCTAAATTATTGGGAAAAACGTTCACTTTCTTATAGAAAAATTGTTTACTTTTACATGACTCCTTATGTATGCTCATGTTAAACCTGCTCCATTTTAGCCCAATATGCAATTTAAATGCTTACATTATGAAGACAATCATATTTAAATACTAGAGAAGAAAACACATTTCATTTACTAAGTATGTCTATTTCCTGTAGGGAAATCTAATTCAAAGAGAAGATGCAGAGTAACACATTATTTTAAAAAACAAACATGTAAGCTCCGTCCTGCGAGAAGTTTTTGAAAAACACATGTGCAATGTTTTTTAGTTCCCTCATATCAAAATATAATGACACAGCCTTAGATGAAAATTTTAAGTAGCAGAAAATATCCTGCAACTTTTTTTCAAATGGGGAACTGCTTAACCTGAGGAGAAAGAGAACAGTTTCAGGAAAGAAAAACACATTTGCATTTTATGCTGCTCTGTGCCTTTTTGATAATTTAAAGTTAGGGGCACAGAAAAAGTTACTTTATAAAGGGCCAGTTGGGAGAAACCAACCTTAATCATGCCACCATATTTCAGAGACAGGATGCATCTTTTAGAACTTCTTGAACATTTTGAACTTGTACAATTTGTGATTCTCGTTAGAGTATTGCATCACCATTCTTACAATCCTCATGTTTGATTCTTTATCGGATTTGGATGTAACAGAGTACTCCTCTTCATGGCTAAACTCTTTCCTCTTGCTTTTAATATTAACCCACTGGTAGAGCCCCGCTCACCAAACCTAGCATCCAATATCACACATTCATTCTCTTACTCAACCACTTCCGCACAATTTCTCCATGCCCGTATATATTCTCCTGTAGGAATGTTTCTGATAACACTCGGCTTATGGCATCTTGGGGCCAACAGCACTGAGTTAACCTCTGTGGTTTTTCTAAAGGTTTTGGACATGATTCTATCTTGTCTGGGAAGCAAGACAACGCATAGCAACACAGGTTCGAATCCTGGGTTTGCGCTTAGAAACTGGTCCCCGGTATTAGGCGTGTTATAAAATAAAAACAATTATAATTACCTTTAACATTTACATGTATGTCCAGAAAATTCATCTCTCTTGGATGTATATTGGTGGCAAACTGAATGCCAAAATTGTTATTATTCAGATATTCTACACAGTTTGCAAATACTGTATCATTTCCATGCCAAATCATAAAAAACTTCATCTATATACCTCACCCACAGTTTGATCCATGGTCTTAAGTCAGTCTCTGAATAGACAAAAAGATCCTCAAAATAACCCATGAACAGGTTGCCAAAGAGGGGCATATTTGTCCCCCATGGGCACACCCCTCATCAGTTTATACAAAGTGTTATTGTATAGGAAAATGTTGTTACGTAAGGTGAAGTCGAACAATTATTTTAGAAACATAGTATGTAAAATGTACGATGCTGAATGATTTGTATAAATATATTCCAAAGGTTTAAGGGCCATATATAAGGTTTTCACATCCAAGTTGACCAAACAGAAATCATCTGCCCATTCAACATTTTCAAGAAGTTGTAAAAGATGCATCGTGTCTCTCAGATATGCTGAATAAATATAAATAAGGGCTCCTGGAGGATTCAACCCTATTCTGCCCAGGAGGACTTAAGTTACTAGAACACAGACGAAAGGGTTGAGAGCAAAAAAACTACATAAACATAGGTTTATTGGAACCATAGGTGTATTTTTGTACACATCATTGTGCTGAAATTTTGAATGAACTAGAAGGGAGGAGGTGCCTCAATATTTTTGCTCTCGACCCTTTCGTCTGTGTTCTAGTATCTGACATATGCTGGCAATTTCAGGACTTCTTTGTTAATGATAGCATCTATATACTTGGAAAATTTCTCCGTCTACCAGTCTATACTACTAACAATAGGCAGGTGTCACGAAATAAACCCTCCCCTGTAATAAAGTCTCCCCCGGGAGAAATAAAGTCTCCCCGGGAGAATTTATTCTGAAATGGAATCTCACCCTGTGAAATACATTCTGCCCCATTACAAGAAATACATTTCCTCTAATTTTGAACCCGTCAACATCTGGCGTTTATTTTAAAAACTGTGTCTTTTCTCTTCTAGGCAGGGTTTTGGAAAAATCCAATCGGGTGAGTCTCTTGAAATATTGTTGATCCATCACCTTGATGGGGAGAGACTCTGTATCAGATTAAACTCTCTACCTAAAAGGGGGTGATTCTGTATCAGAATGAACTCTCCCCATTAAAGGGGAGAATCTATACCAGAATACATTCTCCCCCTTGAAGGGGAAGACTCTGTATCTGAATAAACTCTCCCCTTGGTGGGGGTGATTCTGTAGCAGAATAAACTCTCTCCTTGATGTGGGAGACTCTGTACCAGAATCAACTCTTCCCCTTGAATGGGTGACACTCTGTACCAGAATAACCCCCCCCCCCCTTGAAGGGGAGTCTCTGTATCAGAATAAACTCTCCCCCTTGATGTTGATATTCTGTATCAGAATAAATTCTCCCCCTTGAAAGGGCAGACGGTGTATCCGAATAAACTCACCTGCTTGAATGGGGGACTCTGTATCAGAATAAACCCCCCCCCCCTTGACGGGGATTCTATATCAGAATAAACACTCCCCCTTAAAGGGAAGACTCTGTACCAGAATGCATTCTCCCACTTGAAGGGGGAGACTGTATCAGAATAAACTCTTGCCTTGAAGGGGGAGATTCTGTAGCAGAATACACTCTCCCCCTTAAAGGGGGAGATGCTCTGTCAGAATAAACTCTCCCCATTGAAAGGGGAGACTCTGTACTGGAATACACTCTCCCCTTGGAGGGGAGATGCTGTGTCTCAATAACGTCTCCCCCTTGAAAAAGGAGACTCTGTATCAGAATAAACTCTCCCCTTGATGGGGGAGATTCTGTAGCAGAATAAACTTGCCCCCTTGATGGGGGAGACTGTATAGCAGAATAAACTCTCCCCCTTAAAATGGGAGACTCTGTACCAGCATAAACTCACCCCGTTGAAGGGGAGACTCTGTATCAGAATAAACATTCCCCTTGATGGGGGAGATTCTGTATCAGAATAAACTCTCTCCCTTAAAGGAAATACTCTATCAGAATACTTTCTCCCCCTAAAAGGGGGAGACTCTTTAACAGAATAAACTCCCTGCCTTGAAAGGAGAGACTCTGTACCAGAGGAAACTCTCCCCCCATGAAGGGGAGACTATGCATCAGAATAAACTCTCCCCCTTGATGGGGAGACTCTGTAGCAGAATACTCTCTCCCCCTAGACAGCGAAGACTATTTACCAGAATAAACTCACCCCTTTGAAGGGACTTAGTACCGGAATAAATTCTCCCCCTTGAAGGGGGAGACTCTGTATCAGAATGAACTCTCCACTTGATGGGGTAGATTCTGTAGCAGAATAAACACTCCCCCTTGAAAAGGGAGACTCTGTACCAGAAAAAAATGCTCCCCTCGAAGGAGTGACTCTATATCAGAATAAACTCTCCCCATTGATGGGGGAGACAATCTGTCAGAATAAGCTCTCCCCATTGAAGGGGGATGCTCTGTACTGGAATAAACTCTGCACCTTGAAGGGGAGACGCTGTGTCAGAATAAACTCTCCCCCTTGAAAACGGAGACTCTGTATGATAATAAACTCTCCCCTTGATGGAGGAGATTCTGTAGCAGAATGAACTCACCCCCTTGATGGGGGAGACTGTGTAGCAGAATAAACTCACCCCCTTGTAGGGAGACTCTGTATCAGAATAAACTTTTCCCTTGATGGGGGAGATTCTGTATCAGAATAAACTATCCCCCTTAAAGCGAAGACTCTATCAGCATACATTTTACCCCGAAAGTGGGAGACTCTGTAGCAGAATAAACTCTCTGCCTTGAAAGGAGAGACTCTGTACCCAAATAAACTCTCCCCCATGAAGGGTTGACTGTGCAACAGAATATAGTCTTCCCTTGATGGGAGAGACTATGTAACAGAATACACTCTCCCCCTTGAAAGGGGAGACTCTGTACCAGAATAAACTCTGCCCCTTTATGGGAGACACTGTGTCAGAATAAACTCTCCTCATTGAAGGGGGAGACTCTGTAGGAGAATAAACTTTCCCACTTGAAAAGGGAGATTCTGTTTCAGAATGAAATTTCCCCCTTGATGGGAGATGCTCTGTAGCAGAATAAACATCCCCCCTTGAAAGGGGAGACAATGTATCAGAATTAACTCTCCCCATTGAAAGGGGAGACTCTTTACCAGAATAAGCTCTGTCCCTTGAACTGGAGACACTGTGTCCGAATAAACTATCCCCATTGAAGGGGGGGACTCTGTAGGAGAATAAACTCTCCCCTTGAAAAAAGAGACTCTGTATCAGAATAAACTCTCCCCCTGCTGGGGGTGATTCTGTAGCAGAATAAACTCTGCACATTGAAGGATGAGACTCTGTAGTAGAATACACTCTCCCCCTTGAAAAAGGAGATTCTGTTTCAGAATAAACTCTCCCCTTGATGGGGGAGATTCAGTAACAGAATAAACTATCCCCCTTGATGGGGAGACTATGTAGCAGAATGAACTCCCCCCCTTGACAGGGGAAATTCTGTATCAAAATAAGTTGTCCCCCTTAAAGTGGAGACTCTGTATCAGAATGCATTCTCCCCCTAAAAGGAGGAGACTATGTACCAGAATAAACTCTCCCCCTTGAAAGGGGAGACTCTTTACCAGAATAAACTCTCCCTGATGAAGGGGAGACTATGCATCAGCATAAACTTAACACCTTGAAGGGTGAGACTATGTAGCAGAATCAACTGTCCCCCTTGAAAGGGAGGACATTGTACCCGAATCTACTCTCGCCCTCGAAGGGGAGACTCTGTAACAGAATAAACTCTCGCCCATGACAGGGGAGATTCTGTATCAGAATAAACTCTCCCCCTGAAGAGGCGACTCTGCACCACAATAAAGTATCCCCCTTGCGGGGGGAGATTCTGTATCAAAATAAACTCTCCCCTTGATGGGGGAGACTATGTAGCAGAATAAGCTCTCCCCTTGAAAGGGGTGACACTGTATCAGAATAAACTCTCCCCTTGATGGGGGAGATCCTGTAGCAGAATAAACTCTCCCCCTTGAAAGGGGAGACTCTGTACCAGAATAAACTCACCCCTTTGAAGGGGGACTCAGTGTCAGAATAAACTCTCCCCCTTGACTAGGGACACTCTGTATCAGAATAAACTCCCATCTTGATGGGGGAGATTATGTAGCAGAATAAACTCTCCCCCTTGAAAGGGGAGACTCTGTACCAGAAAGAATTCTCCCCCTTGAATGGGGAGACTATGTATCAGAATAAACTCTCCCCTTGCTGGTGAAGATTCTGTAGCAGAATAAACTCTCCCCCTTGGTGGGGGAGACGCTGTGTCAGGATAAACTCTCCCCATTGAAGGGGGAGACTGTATCAGAATACATTCTCTCCCTAAATGGGTGAGACTTTGTAGCAGAATAAACTATCCCCCATGAAGGGGAGACTATGCATTAGCATAAACTCTCCCCCTTAATGGGGGAGACTCTGTAGCAGAATCAACTCTCGCCCTTGAAAGGGGAGACTCTGTAACAGAATAAACTCTCACCCTTGACAGGGAAGATTCTGTAGCGGAATAAACTCTCCCCCTGAAGAGGTGACGCTGTACCACAATAAATTATCCCCCTTGCAGGGGGAGATTCTGTATCAAAATAAACTCTCCCCTTGATGGGGGAGACTATGTAGCAGAATAAGATCTCCCCTTGAAAGGGGTGATGCTGTATCAGAATAAACTCTCCCCTCGATGGGAGAGATCATGTAGCAGAATAAACTCTCCTCCTTGAAAGGGGAGACTCTACCAGATTAAACTCTCACCTTGATGGTGGAGATTATGTAGCAGAATAAACTCTCCTGCTTGATGGGGGAGAGTCTGTAGCTGAATAAACTCTCCCCCTTGAAAGGGGAGGCTCTGTACCAGAAAAAAAATTCCCCCTTGATTGGGGAGACTCCGTATCAGAATAAACCCTCCCCTTGCTGGTGGAGATTCTGTAGCAGAATAAACTCTCCCCCTTGATAGGGGAGATGCTGTGTCAGAATAAACTCTCCCCATTGAAGGGGGAGACTCTGTATCAAAATACATTCTCACCCTTACAAGGCGACACTCTGTACAAGAATCAACTCTCACCCTTGAAAGGGGAGACTCTGTAACAGAATAAACTCTCCCCCTTGACAGGGGAGATTCTGTATCAGAAAAAAACTATCCCCACTAAAGGGGAGACTCTGTACCAGAATATATTGTCCCCCTTGACGGGGAGACTCTGTATCAAAATAAACTCTCTGTCTTTACGTGGGAGGTTCTGTATCAGAATAAACTCTCCCCCTTAAAATGATGACTCTGTATCAGAATAAACTCTCCCCCTGAAAGGGGAAACTCTATATCAGAATAATCTTACCCCATTGAAGGGGGAGACTCTGTATCAGAATCAATCTTACCCTGTGAATGGGAGACTCTGTTGGGGAATAAGCTCTCCCCCTTGATGGGGGAGGGTCTATATCAAAATAATCCCTCCCCTTTGAAGGGTAGACACTGTAGCAGAATAAACTCCCCCCTTGATGGGGATACTATGTAGCAGATTAAACTCTCCCCCTTGAATGGGAGACTATGCAGCAGAATAAACTTTCCCCTTTTATGGGGGAGACTCTGTAGCAGAATACATTCCCCCCTTGTAGGGCAATTTCTGTAGCTATCACAAACTCTCCCCCTTCAAGCGGAGACTCTGTATCAGAATATACTCGCCCAGTAAGGAAGGCATGGTATCGAAGCAAGACAGACAAAAGTGACCACAGTTCAAGGGTGTTTATTGAACTTTTAACAAGGGTGTGATAAACTCCTATCTAAACCTAAATTTAAGATGTGACCAAGCTACGACCATCAATGCTATTTCTGTCTCATCAACATAAAAAGGGCCTATACTAAAAAAAAACGATTGCCAATCCTTACCGCTCATTTAGAAATAGTGTGGGATTATGTCCATGAAAAATTATAAAGAAGTGTTCACGAAGAATAAGTCAAGATGTTCAGGATGTGGGCCTACCTACCCATGTTTTCAGGATTGGACAAGGCGGTTCACTCGAGCATAATAGCACACACTCTGGCTTCTTCAGCACGAGGATACAGTTCCAGTACCAGCATCAGGGCCTTCTGTGCCCAAGTCTCTTTACTTATCAGTCTCTTGATTCAGTGGGCCTGATGTATCAAACAAAACACAACATTATTTTTCTCTCACAAGTATTCAATTCGGATGATTCACTCTTCACCCTGGATCCCCCTCTTCCACTCTCAGGTCCCCCTTTTTACAAGTAGTTCTCGGGTGACTCACGGTTCACCCCAGTTTCACTTTTGTCAGGCTCAGATCCCTTTTTACAATTAGTTCTCGGGTGACTTGCGGTTCTCCCTCAATCCCCCTTCGTTGGGCTCTTATCCCTTTTTACAAATAGGTCTCGGCTGACTCACGGTTCACCTCGGATCCCCCCGTGTTGGGCACAGATCCCTTTTTGCAATTAGTTTCCCTCACCTGGGCTCGGACCAACCTCAACTTCAATTTTGCTATCAAAGACTTTCAAACGTGCACATAATTTGTCTTGACCCAATGCAGGACCTCTTCAACTTCACAATTTACAATTACACTCTCATCAGAAAGTGAGGTTCCATTCCCCTAACTTTCTCTCCACATCCGTCTCTCAGGTTCACACTTGCCTTTTTGTAATAACAGTTCACAATTTTACGCTCTCTGGTGGATACTTAACAGAGACTTTTGAATGAGCACCCACGTTGTGCTGGACCACATTGTATGGTATCTACGCTGTTTCAAAAGTTCACTCACTTGAATATTCAATTATGTATTAAGGGATTTGTGCCTAGCATTTGCTTGGTATTCAACTGAAATCTATGTCTGCTTAATGTACTTGCAACTGACCGCTTTATGATGTAACTAAGTAATCGCATGTTCCAAAGTCGTATTCTTGCCTACTTACACCTTCTTGAAAAAGCGCCTCAATGCCCGTGGGCTGTAGTGCGCTATACAAATGTAAAAAAATGAAAAGAAAATAAAATATTCATGTTGCTCATCACATACTCCTTATGCTTTGTTCCTTGCAGCTTTCTTGATACACCGTTGTCACTTGCAACCTTGGGTCTAACACAGACCATTCTGTTATCAGTCTCCCCGACTCACCGGCTGTGCTGACTTTACTGGAGCGGCTTTGTTGCAGGAGCCAAGGACAGTACCACAGCAGCAATATCTCATCCACACCTCAGCTATCGATGTGGCAGAGTCCTGTGTACCTTCAACACACAATGTACCTTTCTTTAGCGTTATTTCCTGGTCTTATGTTTCTTATCCTCGAGGGCTCTTGAAAGTAATGGTTTCCGTTTGTTGAAAAGGTCCAGGGCAATTCCCTCCTTGCAACCCTTTCTTATCTCGCTGTCTTTCTCCTCGTGTTAAACTGTTATCTCAGAACTGCTGCTTCATCGGTTGTTTTGCCTCACTCTGAGTGTGCTTCTGTGCTCCACCTTTTATCCATGTGGGGAAGTGTGATGGATGTCAGGTGTGTGTGCCTGACTCTGCCTGACTGGGACATGTCAGATATATGGCTCGGGTGTTAGTGTGGTTTCTTTTGTTTTGTACTGTCTGTGAAAAAGTGTTTGTGTCGGGAAATAGGCGGGGGGCCTTGAGTTCCTAGGTATCCTACTTGACAGGATGGGGAAAAGGTGTTATTAGGGAGGGGATACCGCATCTCATCCTTCGGTGTCCCACTTCCACTCCCTGAGGACCCCTCATCCAGGTGATCCTCCCACACTGGTCTACCCCCGGGAACTGGATCCAAAAGTGATGGCTGTGTCCTGGCCACCTAGATGACAAATCCCTGGGGAATAGAGTGTGAGACACCTTCAGGTGTCTCCCATACCGTTGCCCTATGCTAGGCTGATATGCCTGTTTTTTGTACAGGTTCTTCGTTGATAAGACCTGGAAGAGAACAGGGTTGCGGTATGTCCAGGAACTCTAAAATATTCCCATGATTTTCTTTTGCTGATGTAGGTAGAGGTGGAGTGGCTTTATTGCTCTCTCAAAAGTAACCTATGAACTGGTTTCTAGGGGTTGAATTGGGTTTCATAAGTTCTTTATATCTTGAAGGGGTTTTGTGGGGTCGATTTGCTCCATTTCCATATTGGAGAGTTTTGGGAGTAGTAGGTTGATGGCCAGCAATTCTGCAGTAACAATTGTCCAAAGGGAGGTGGTGATTCCTGCAAGAGAGTAGAAAAGGTAGTGAATTCCCGACCCAGAATAACTTTTCTCGGGAGTCCCAGAATGATGGCTGAAGATATTAAACAGGACTGGCCCCGGATTTAAATGTGTATGGGTATTTTGGGGTATACTTCATTGTCCTCATGTGCAGAGGTAACTCTAACTAGGGCAGCATTCTCGAGGTCTTTTGTTGTGACCAAGTCAGCTTGTATAGCAGTTTGTTTGCTACCCAAGTCAGTTAATGCCTTTACTTGCTTCCCATTGACCCAAGCCTTTTCATATGTGAAGTCAGCAGGTTACTGACATAAACATATGCAAAAGGTCTCTAAATCCTCTTTGGGTTCTTCCCACTCTTTAAACAGCCTGTTTCCATAGGTTTGTCTCTTACATTCTCCGGGCAGTGTCTAGCTAAATTCCCCATTTCTCTACAGGGAAAGCAGATAAGAGTTGGTGGTATGCTTATTTAGTTTCCTCCCTTATGCTTTCGTCTTTGGTTTTAAGGTCAGATCTCTTGATTTCTTTTGGTATCCACTCCTTGATTCTATATGACCCTCCTTGTTTGTCTACTACCTGAGGTTGAGGTCGGTGGATAGGTTTGTAATCTTTCCGTTCCTCCCCTCGATGTGCCGAGAGGAAGTGTTCAGCTGCATCCGAGTGGTTTTGTGCAGTTTTAATGGCCATGGCTAGGGTAGGTCGACTTAACTGTAAGACGGCTTTTTGCAAAAAAGGGAGCAAGGAATTGGTGAATTGTTCTAGGGTGATCACCTCTATGAACTCTTCTCGGGATTTGTTATTGGTCCAAAGGGCTGCAGTGTTTTTAACACATTCATCTATTTCCAAGGAGGTTTCTCCCATGTTTAATCTAATGGCCCTCAATTCCTGCTGATACAAATTGCAAGTTTGCCCCATTCTTTTCTACAATCCTTCTTTGATGGATACAAAGGTGGCTCCCTGGTCAAGATTAAGTAGTTGATACACAGTTTGTAGTTCACTTTTCAAGAGGAGCCAAATAGCACCTTTTAAGGTTCTCTTTCCATCCTAGTTGTTCAGCTAGGCGTTCGAAATTCAAGAAAATAATCCCTAGATCTTTGCCTTCTAGTTATGAAGTACACCCTGTGGTGGCAGAGGTCTAGTTTGCAATTCAACCAATTTTGTTAGATTTTCTTGGATTCTAGCTTCAGCCTGTATTTGATGGGTCGCCAACTGGGCTATGACATTAGCCAGGTCGGCCCTTTCTTCCGGTGGGGAAAGGGTTCCTTCTGTGTTTTTTTCTGAATCAGAAAAAAAACAGGTGTTGCTCCCTCGGATAAAGTTTGAAAGTCGTCTGATTCTTCTGAGTCTAAGTCTGATTCTGCTGAAGGGATTGACTTTGGTAGGTTGGTCTATAAACCCTGATGGCCCTGCGATGGATGGCAATTGGGTACCTAAAAAAAAAGGTTGAGGGGCAGGGGGTTTTAAGGCACTAGGGCCCTCATTACAACACCGGCGGTAACCAATGGCGCAATTGGCACCATGGTTGCTGCAGCTATTGTAACGAGTCCACCATAGTGCAATGGGGAATTACCACCCCATTCCAAGGTTGGCGGGCGGTAATTCCCCATGCACCATTGGCCCTTCCCCATTCCCATTTTTGCCCCATAGGGCTCAATGGGAATGGGGAAGGCGGTAATTGCGGTACCGCAAATTGCGGTACTGTAATTACCTCCAAGGTCCCTTTGCAGGTCCCTACTTTAACGGCGGATCCAGACCAGCCGTTAAGGTCGGGAGCCGCAAAGGGACCTTGTAATTATGCGCTAAGGGGTTAACGGCGCTGCAGCATTTTACGCGGTTTGTTAACCCCTTAATGCCAGGGTCGTAATGAGGCCCTAGGTCTAATAAAGGTAGAGGCTGGTCGAACTTTCAGTATTATTCAATGCCACTGTTGTATAATATAGTGGGAGAGAGGAAGGGTGTCTTATAACACTTGAGTTTTAAAGAACAGATCTTGTTGACCAGTTGGGATACTGTTACGCTCACCTGGTATCCACGGGGATGCCCTTATGCCCTGGTTGCCGGATTCACCCTGGACATTCCCGATTCTGGACAATGCCTTCTATGGCGGTCGGGCCTTGTTGTGATGTCTGGCGTGCTCTCCGTCCTGCCTTCTGTGCAGGGGCCCGTAGTTTTCTGCGGGTTGGAGCGACCGAGTTAACTTCACTGGTGCTAACCCATTCAAGTGTCTTTAAGGAGGTAAGCCTGGTTATAGCAGTCTTAAAATGTCCTTGCTTTCCTTTCTTGCTAATAATGTCTTTTCTTTGTTTGTTTCCCCTTAGGTGCACAGTGGTTCGGTGGGTGCACTACTTGGATCAGGCTCCTGCCAGGATGATGGATGCAGGAGCGCATGATGGATGGTAGGTTAAGCGCGAAGTGCAGCGCGGTAATGTCTTTTCTTGCTAACCTGTGTTCTTTATTCCTTTTCAGGTCGCGTTGGTCTTTCTGGGCGTGTGAAGATTTCCGGAGCGGAACCGGCCACGAAATGCCCAGCCAGGTGAGGATTTTGTGATTACTCCTGTGAATGCCATGAGTAATCTGTTTTAACATTGTCCTTCTTTCTCTCTCCCTCCAGGTGCTTCATTCTGGTGCGTGCGTGGTGTCCTGATGATGCTGCCGACTGGATGGAAGACCGCGAGCAGCAGGAATCAACGGATGGAAAGTTGCAGGTAAGCAGAGACTGCAAATGGTGTTCTTTTGTCTCCTCTGCAGGTCCACTATTCAAGGATTGACGGTGCTGGTCTCTCAACACGATGAGAATCAAGCTGCTGGCTGCAGAATAACGCGAAGCACGTTCTTTAGCTTGGGTGTGGTTTATATAGCCCTCTGTAAAGAAGTCCAGGTAAAGTAATCCGGGCTACCACATGCTAAAACACTGCACCGCACAGTCTGGTTCTCAGGGACTAGACTGTGTGGGTGCCTCCAGGTTGGCTGCAGGCCTTCACAGAAAAAGTAGTCCCTTCAAGACAATGTCCCAATCTGAACATGAGCCTGGCGCCAAAGGCGCCAGGACTGACTCCAGGAGCATCTATGATGATAATGCAAGGCCCTTGGGGCCCCAAGTGAACACTGAGTCCTAACCCTACCTGGCATGTGACCATGCCAGTGGGGTATTGGGTCACGGGTGGTGGCAGCACTCCCCCCCCCAAGGCTCCTCCTAAGGTGATTCTCCTGCACCGTGTACTGGGTTGTGCTGGTTTTAGCAGTGAGACTTGGAATACTGGGTGAATTTGCATGTTCGCTGGTAATGCTAGTTTAACTGCTGCTGGGTTGATGATGGCTTGAACAGGGTAAGGTCCCAAATAGCGAGGGCGAAAAGTCTGGGTTCCTTTTAGTGGTATGTATTTTGCGGCTAGCCAAACTCTGTCTCCTACCTGATAGTCAGGGGACTTTTTCCGATGTTGGTCAGCAAACCTTTTTTGCTTGTTCTTGGCTTGCATTAACTGTTCTGTTGCCTTTTTAAAGGCCTGAGTGAGGTTTGCATGAAGAGTCTTTACAGCCAGCATTTCTAGACTGGGAGGGATGTCTAGTTCGGAAGTATGTGGATGTCTGCCGTAGAGAGTGTAGAAAGGTGTTTGACCAGTACTGGAATGCAATGAATTGTTGTAAGCATATTCGGCTATCCATAATAGATCTCTCTAGGTTCTTTCGACTTGGTGCAGCATGAACCGTAGGTACTGTTCGAGAGTCTGGTTGGTCCTCTCTGTTTGACCATCTGTTTGGGGGTGATGGCTGGTGGATAGCCAGATGTCGAAGTGAGCCATAGCGCAGTTAGATACAAATTGGCTGCCTCGATCAGAGACCAGGACTGAAGGGAACCCATGCAGTTTGATAACGGTTTTCCAAAAACACCTTTGCTAGATGGGATGCATCCAGAAGCCCTTTGAAAGGGATAAAGTGTGCCATTTTAGAAAATAAGTCTACTACTACTAAAATGATATTGAACCCTTGGCTGGGAGGTAAATCGGTAATGAAGTCGAGAGAAAGTGTGTGCCATGGTGCCAGAGGTATTTCTAATGGTTGCAGGAGGCCAGCTGGTTTTTGCTTCAATGACTTGTTTTGTGCACACACCCCACATGACTGAATATATTGGATGACGTCTCGACGCCAAGTGGGCCACCAATAATTGCATTTCACTTTGGCTAGGGTTTTGGCAATTCCGAGATGACCTTCCATCAAAGAATCATGATAGTCTGAAATGATTTGTGGTTGTAGCTCGGTTTTAGGCACGTAAAGGCGTTCATCAAAATATGGCAGTTGATTTTTAACGGTGTATTGTTTTCATTTGGTATGCCATTCCAGTAACTCGCTCAAGGTTATTTCACGTTGGATCACGTTTCTAAGCTCAGTTTGTGTTAAAGCTGTGGTGAGGACTAAAAGCTTGTTCTCAGGTATAATGGACACTGAATCTGGGGTTGCATATTCTTTTTCATCGATGCCCATGCGAGATAGTGCGTCAGCTTTCCCGTTTCTTACACCTGGTCGATAAGTGATTACGTAGTCATACTCGGCGAAGGAGAGGGCCCATCGTAATTGGCGGGAGGATTGTGCTTTTGCTGTTTTTAAATATTGTAAGTTCCGATGATCTGTGATTACAGTGACTGTATACCTGGCCCCCAAGAGGTAAGGTCCCCATGCCTTGAAGACAGATTTTATAGCAAGCACTTCCTTATTAGTGATGGCATAATTGAGTTCAGGGGGTGTGAATTTTCACGACCAGAAGGCCACGGTGTGCAATTGGCCAGTTTCAGGTTTTTTCTGAGAAAGAACTGCCCCGATAGACATGCTGGAAGCATCCTTTTCCACGATGTAAGGAAGATCTGGATGAGGGTGTCGTAAAATCGGGGCTGAGGTGAACCTTTCCTTTAGTTCTTGGAAGGCCTTTTCGGCATCTTCTGTCCACATGAATTTTTTTTTTTTTTGTAGAAGTAACGTGATCAGATGCACAATCTGAGAGGAGTCTGAATGAACCGACGATAGAAGTTTGCAAAGCCCAGCATGCTCTGGACCGCCTTTTAACGAGGTCGGAGAATGCCATTTAAGAATGGCACCCACCTTGCGTGCATCCATTTGAATGCCTTTCGGAGTAAGAACGAAACCAAGAAATTCTAATTTGGTTATGTGGAAAAAGCATTTTTCATGTTTTGCGTATAGTCGATGTTGCTGCATTTTGGCAAGGACAGCGCGGACATGCTTGACTGGTCTTGTTTTGAGGTTGAATACCATAGGATGTCGTCTATGTAGACCAGGGCGCAAACATCGATCAATTCCCTTAGGACGTCATTCATAAAGTATTGGAACGCCGCCAGGGCATTGCAAAGCCCGAAAGGCATTACCTGGTACTCAAACAACCCATATTTGGTACAGAAGGCCGTTTTCCATTAATCTCCTTTTTTAACTCGGAGCAGGTGGTACGCTCCTCTGAGGTCTAACTTAGTATAAATCTAGGCATCTTTGACTTGATCCAGCACCTCGGGAATAAGGGGCAGGGGGTTACGGTTTTTCACGGTGATCTGGTTCAGGGCGCGATAGTCAATACAGGTTCTCAAGTCCCCTTCCTTCTTTGGTACGAAGAATAGGGGACTGGCTGCCAGTGATTTGGATGGGCGAATGAAGCCATTTGCCAAGTACTGGTCAAGATAGGACTTTAGATGCTGGTTTTCTGGTTCTGTGAGCGCATAGATTCTGCCACAAGGGATCTGTGCACCAGGTATGAGGTCAATCTGACAGTCATAGGACCTATGCAGTGGTAGTGTATTAGCTTGTTCCTTCTGGAACACATCCTGGAAATGTTGATATTCTTCAGGGAGAGTACTAGTTGCACCAAGTGTAGATATGCCAATTCTAGGACTCGTAGGAATCTTGAAACTGGATTTGTTTTCTTGGAAATAACAGGTGGAAGCGCAATCACGAGGAAAAGTCAATTTTCTTGCACGCCAATCTATCCGAGGGTTATGAGCAACTAACCATGGCATCCCTAATATTAGCTGAAACTGAGGCGCTATGATGAGATCAAAGGAAATTGATTCC
The DNA here is from genome assembly GCF_040938575.1 of Ambystoma mexicanum. Taxonomy (NCBI): domain Eukaryota; kingdom Metazoa; phylum Chordata; class Amphibia; order Caudata; family Ambystomatidae; genus Ambystoma; species Ambystoma mexicanum. Next base: position 1,105,768,197 of record NC_090933.1, on the reverse strand, counting down.
CGGTGTCCATCCTGGCACAGCAGGGTTGTTCATGCTGTACATTGGGTTACTGGTCCGGAAGCAATTTCAGTCCTATCCATCGTGGTTACCTTTTCTGTGTTCGGCTTAAAACTTTAGGGAAGCCCCATCTGTGCGGCCAGATCTCGATCAATTTAATTCCCAACTGCTCTGCTGTCTATGTAAGCTTCAACTGAATGCATCCTTTAAGGTTGTTGGTGATTGATTAGGATCACTGGTATTGCAAAATGTGAGGTCGGTGGCTCATTCTTCTCACTCGACAAAACAACCTCTACTTTTGTCAAGCTAGGCAGTTTTCTGACTCCTTGCTCTCATCCTTTTCTGTAGCTCCCACAATTTGCTTAGGAGGTTTTATCGGACAGTCTTTTAGGAAGTGCCCCGATTGTCCGCAGTCCAAACATAACTGCTGTTGTCTTCTCTTGTCTCTTTCAGCTTTTGTTAACGGTGGTTGTATGCCTCCGATTTGCATTGGCTCTGTGGTATTCTCTGACGTGCGCGGAGTAGCGTCGTTGGTTCATAGATACATGGCCGGTGTATCTGATCTGGACCGATCTGTTTTCCGATCTTGAAGTCGATGATCTAGTTGCACCACCAGGTTGATAAATTCACTACAGTCTCTAGGTGGATCAACTACCTGAGCCAAGACGTCCTTTAATTCCCCTCGAAGGCCTCAGTGAAACAATGTGGTTCTCTTGTCTTCAGGCCACCTGGTTAAGGCCACTAACCTATTGAAGGTTGCTATGTATGTTAGTAAGTCCTGATTCCCCTGCCGGAGTGATAGAGTTTGTTGTCTAAAGCTTGTTCATGGGTGTGTCGAGCAAAGAGCTTTTCCATTTCTCTTTGGAAGCCTCCAAAGTCACGTAGTAACGGATCATCATAGCTCACAAGCGGCACTGACCAGTCTGCTGCACTACCGCTCAGATATGACAAAATAAATGCTACTCATGCCTGATCGTTAGGGAATGTGGAGGAAGTGAAAGCGACATTGATTCATAAATGCAGCATACTTCCTTGGGTCCCCTGAAAACCTTTCTGGCGGTGCTAACGGTATTGTTCCGGGTAAGGTGATTTGTACTGGAGCGGCAGACGACGTGGTTGCCTGTGCTGGTGAATTAGTCCCGGGTAATGGAGCTTGTCCGGCCTGTGATTGCAGTAATTGCCTGCTGATTTCTTAGGTGCGATCCTTGGTGACGACAACATCCCTTTGCAGGGTATTAGTCTCTTGCCTAGCTGAATGCACTTTGGTGCGTAATTGTCCTAATAACTGAGCCATTTGGTCCATTTCTGAAGTCTCCATGGCGCCCAGGTAGATAATGTTATGAGGCTTTGCGTTCTGTTACGCTCACCTGGTATCCACGGGGACGCCCTTATGCCCTGGTTGCTGGATTCACCTTGGACCTTCCCGATTCTGGACTATGCCTTCTATGGCGGTCGGGCCTTGTTGTGATGTCTGGCGTGCTCTCTGTCCTGCCTTCTGTGCAGGGGCACGTAGTTTTCTGCGGGTTGGAGCGACTGAGTTAACTTCACTGGTGCTAACCCGTTCAAGTGCCTTTAAAGAGGTAAGTCTGGTTAGAGCAGTCTTAAAATGTCCTTGCTTTACTTTCTTGCTATTAATGTCTTTTCTTTGTTTGTTTGCACTTAGGTGCACAGAGATTCGGTGGGTGCGTTACTTGGATCAGGCTCCTGCCAGGATGATGGATGCAGGAGCGTATGATGGATGGTAGATTAAGCGCGAAGTGCGGCGCGGTAATGTCTTTTCTTGCTAACCTGTATTCTTTATTCCTTTTCAGGTCGTGATGATCTTTCTGGGCGTGTGAAGATTTCTGGAGTGGAACCGGACAAGAAATGCCCAGCCAGGTGAGGATTTTGTGATTACTGCCATGAATGCCATGAGTAACCTGTTTTAACATTGTCCTTCTTTCTCTCTCCCTCCAGGTGCTTTGTTCCAGTGCGTGCGTGGTGTCCTGATGATGCTGCCGACTAGATGGAAGACCGCGAGCAGCAGGAATCAACGGATGGAAAGTTGCAGGTAAGCCGAGACTGATAATGATGTTCTTTTGTCTCCTCTGCAGGTCCGCTATTCAAGGATCGTCGGCTGCTGGTCTCTGAACACGAAGAGCGTCACGCTGCTGGCTGCAGAATAACGCAAAGCATGTTCTGTAGCTTGGGTGTGGTTTATATAGCCCTCTGTAAAGAGGTCCAGGTAAAGTAGTCCGGGCTACCACACCCTAAAACACTGCACCGCACAATCTGGTTCTTAGGTCTAGACTGTGTGGGTGCCTCCATGTTGGCTGCAGGGCTTCACAGAAAAAGTAGTCCCTTCAAGACAATGTCCCAATCTGAACATGAGCCTGGCGCCAAAGGTGCCAGGACTGACTCCAGGAGATTCTATGATGATAATGCAAGGCCCTTGGGGCCCCAAGTGAACCCTGAGTCCTAACCCTACCTGGCATGTGACCATGCCAGTGGGGTTTTGGGTCACGGGTCGTGACAGATACGTAGTTCAGAGAGCAAAACCGCTTTTAGTGTGGATACATGGGCAGAGTCGAGGAATTCAGCGATTCTATTTTCCCCTTCTGGTGGTACGACAATTATCTGTATGGATTTCAATTTTTTCAAGTTGAATCAAATCCCACTGTTGACACCACATGCAAGGAAGGCATGGTATCGAAGCAAGACAGACACAAGTGTTACAAGTGGATCCCTTTGAAGAGGGACATTTTGTAATGCAGCCGAGCCAGAGGTCGGGGTGATGTCCCTGGTCTTGAGAGGCTGTCCCTCATGGGGGTTGACCATCCACAAGCCCAGCAGCGGTTCCAGGGAGCCTCAGCAGGGTCACCGGCCTTTCCCAGATGGAAAAGCTGTAACACAACCCAGCAAGAGCTCCGGGGTGGTGGGGTATCTTGTCCCTGGCCTTGGGCAGCTGTCTCCCATGTGGGTTGAACGTCCCCAAACCCAGCAGTGGTTCCAGGGAGGCCTGGCAAGGTCTCCATCCTTTCCTGGGGGTACATTCTGTAACGCAGCCCAGCCAGAGCTCCAGGATGGGCCAGGGTGACGTCCCTGGCCTTGGGCATCAGTCTCCCATGTGGGTCAACCATGCCCAAACACAGCAGCAGCCCTAGGGAGCCCCATCAGGGTCCCCATCCATTTTAGGATAGAAATTATGTAACACAGCCCATCCAGAGCAACAGGATGGTCCAGGGTGATGTCCCTGGCCTTGGGCACCAGTCTCCCATGTGGGTCAACCATCCCCAATAACATTAGCAGTTCCAGGAGACCCCAGCAGTGTCCCCACCCATTCCCAGAGGGAAAGTCTGTAACGTAGCCCAGTCAGTGCAGCAGGATGGTTGGGGGTGATGTCCTGGGCCTTGGGCACCCATCTCGACCATCACCAAGCCCAGCCTGGAGCTCTGGCAGGGCTGTGTTACAGCTTTTCCCTCCAGGAAGGGACGCAGACCCTGCCGAGACTCACTGGGACTGCCGTTGAGCTTGGGTGCTGTCCACCCAAATGGGAGACAGGCACTCAAGGCTGTGACATCACCCCTGACCATCCTGGAGCTCTAGCTGGGCTACGTTACAGAATTTTCCCCCAGGGTAGGGGGATGGTCAACCCACATGGGAGACAGCCACCCAAGACCAGGGACCTCACCCCTGACCATCCTGGAACTCTGGCTTGGCTCCATCACAGAATTTCCTTCCGGGAAGGGATGGGGACCCTGCCGGGGCTCGCTGGAACCGGCGCTTGACCTGGGGGTGATCAGTCCACATGGGAGACAGGTGGCCATGGCCGGGACATCACCTCCGACCATCGTGGAGCTCTAGCTACGCTGTGTTAGAGCTTTCCACTACGGGTAGGGATGGCAACCTTGCCAGGACTCCCTGGGACTGCCATTGGACTTGTTGACAGTCAAAACATTCTTTTTTTCCGCACAGCTAGGTTTCCTAACTAGAAGAGTTGGGGAATGTAGCGGGGTATTGCTTTTATCAATTTTCACAGAAGCCATTACCTTACAGGTCCAAGCATGTCCAGCACATATATTTTTCTGTCATTTTTCCAATTTGTTCCCAAACTATGAGAATGTTACCTGTGTAGTTGTTGCCTGACCTGTGTAAATGACCCCTTCCTAAACTTGGAATTGTGTCTACTTTTCAGAAATGTATGTCTTTCTGTCTTCCCATTCAGATTTCCTACCCTCCTCTTCCATTCCGTCCATCCATGTCCTATTGGATAAAAAGGGAAAAACCGCCTACCTCTCACAAAACTAATGGCAACCATATAAAAATATTTTATTTTGTTTTCACTACACCTGTTCTTGAAAGCCTGGAAAATGGCGAATTCGGAACAGCAAACCATTTGTTCCTAGCTTTTACAAGGAAAAACAACACAGGCTTCTTTGTACATCATTTTATTGCCATTTTCTGAAAAAACACAGATTTTGCTCAATTGTTGGTTATTTTCTCTCACCCCCTACAGCAAACTAGGATTGCTTGGAGGTGTTATGACCGCCTGCATGTGGGAAGAAAAGGAGACAAATTTAGCCCTGATATCTCATGTAACAATAAAGTTACAAGGGACTGAATGCGATCTTGCAGCACGCGCCTTTGCAGCACGTAGAGAGGGGGAGAATTCATTTTGCAAGGGGCACAAATGTATGTCGAATTTATTTTTTATGACGTTTTTTTTTCAAAATGGGGGGGTTCCCCCCCAACACCCGTTTTTTCTTTTTTTTTCTTTTTGTTTTTACCTATTTTTTTTATATAAACTAGAGCCCAAAAAAAAATATCGAAAAAAAAAATAATTCGACATTTTTTTTTCGACATTTTTGATTCGACTTTTTTGCCATTCGAAATTTTGTATTCGATATTATGACTGGACACCCTTTGTGAACCTTTGGCAAAAAGAAAATTGTAGGAATTCTAGTATTAGCTGTTGTTAAATATTTCTTATTATCATCTGTCAGAAGACCTGTTCTTGCCCATTTGCCAATTAATTCCACAGCTTATCTCAAAATATCTTTAATCATGCTGTTATTCACTTTTTCATAACACCCGGGCATATTTAGATGGGTTTCTGCCATGGATATATAATCACTCGTATCCATGACCACCACATGACCACCCTTATCAGCTTGCTTGATCACTATTGACTCATCCTTCTTAGTCATGTTCATGGCATAAAAACACAACCTCTTGGTGACCTAGTTGCAGGCCTGCCATTATCCCCAACTTGATAGTGAATGGCAGATCGGTTCTGTTGTTTATTTTATGGGGGTGGTGAATTGGACATGAAAGCAGCTGTGAGTGTTCAAACCTAAAGCTGAGGGCTGATTAAGGATGGTTTCTCCCAATTGCCACTTTTTAAAGTATTTTTTTTTCTGTGTCCTTAGAGTTAAATTATCAAAAAGTCACAAAGCAGCATAAAATGCAAATTTGTTTTTCTTTCGTGAAACTGCTGTCCTCTTTCTCCTCAGGTTAATCAGTTCCCCATTTGAAAAACATGTGCAGGCTATTTTCTGTTACTTGAAATGTTAATCTCAGTCCCTGTAATTATATTTGGAGTTGAGGGGACGCGAAAAGAGTTTAGCCGTGACGAGGAGTGATCTGTTACATCCAAAGCCAGTGAAGAATCAAGACATGAAGATTGTAAGAACGGTGACGCAATACTCTGAAGAGAATCACAAATTGTACAAGATCTTACAAAAACATTGGAAAATATTAACTCTTGATCAGGATCTACAGTTATACTTAACCAAAAGACCCAATTTGGCTTTTGCGAAAGCTCTGACACTAAAGAGTGAACTGAACCCTTCTTTTCCTAAACCTTTGGAAGCACCGAAAAACTTGCGGGATGTGTAGAATGTGCCAATACACACAAGAATGTAAAAGCATCAATATTAAGCTAGAAATGAAAATCACTGATTTAATTCATTGCAAAAAGACATGAGTGGTATATGTAATTGCATGCCCATGCGGACTACGCTATATTGACAGTACAATCCGTGAGTTGAGATTGGGGAACATTTGTTTGCACTCAATAAAGACAATCCCAAATTACCATTATCCATACACTGGCTGAAACACCATCAAATGGATAACAAGGCAGACATGAGATTTACAGGGCTGTTGACTATATTTAAAGACCCCAGAGGGGGCGAGTGGTATAGAAAGAGCACCTAGAAGGGCGGAAGCAAAAGCAATTTGTAAATACAGAACGGTGACTCTATGCCTCAGTACTGATCACAAAATGAGTTCTTTTTTGTGACAGCACTTTGAGATATTGTATTCAATTGCTGTATGTTTTTGTACCTAACGGTATCTCAACTACTGAAAGTATCTCGAATGTTCCTCTTGAATCCAACTGATTTGAAACAGCTGGTGTTATGTCACACAGCCAATACACCTGCCAAAAAATCCCACCACCTATGATCACCACTACTTCAGCATCCCCATTATTTTTGCTTTTTTTTGTATATTAGTGAACCTATTCACATATGTTGACCCTTCACAGATTCCGGCTCCATTCTACTAGTTATTGTGTTCAAGCTGTTGGTGTGTTGTGTCACACAGCCAATACACCTGCCACAAAGGCCTACTGTTTGTGATCACTAGCTCCAACAATATTTCCAGTACCCCCAAATTGTTTTCTGTTGCACAACACAATTCCACTGCTTGTTGTGTGTGTGAGTGTGCCTGTTCAAACCAGATGGCCCAGCAAAGGTTCCTCCTCCATCCTACTGCTCAGAGTACCCATTGTGCAGAAGCTTATGGATGTTGAATCACAAAGACAAGCAACCCACCACAATTACCCACCAAGTGGGATCATCACCACCTTCAACAGTTATGCCTGCAACCCCACATTTTATTTCAGTTCACTCAAATCAATTCGACTGATTGTATTGTGTGTGAGAGTGCTCATTCACACAAGCTGTCCCAGCACACATTCCTCCTCCTCCTACTGCAGATTGTACATGCAGGTGGTGTGTGAGTATGTGTTCAATCAAGCAGGCACAGTGCACATATGCCAAGTAAATTGTTGGCGTGCCGGCAGATAGTGAGAACTCTCTCAAAACATATTTGGAAAGCTAGCCTATCTTTCAGTCACCTACAGATTGTTTTTAAATGGTCTTTACAAAATAAATAACACAATTATAGTCTGTTGAACGCTGCCTAATATCAATAAAAGTGTATTTGTGTAACAGCTTTCTTTTTATTTTTCACGTATGGGGTGTGGCTAGAAGACCCCATAATAACAGCACCAATAAGGTTCAAAGGAGATTTTCTAAATTGCTCAAATATCGAACGTGAGTACTTGTTCATAATAACAGACTGCGGCCTACCATTAGAATTTTTCACTGACTAATTTCACCCTAGGCAAGTTGTTGCCTTTATCATTATTTGTACAATAGGCATTGATGTTTTGCTTCAAAGTTCACACTGCCCTACCTAAAAATGTAAGTACACATATTTCAGCTCTCAAACCACAGTAGACACCTAAAGCTTGAAGCCTTTTAAATGTTTCTTCTTTCCTACTCCCTGTAAATCTATGTCATGTACAATGCGGTATCATGATTTGTTTACAAGCCCAAAAAAACTTCCCAGTCACTGCTGAATAGCCCCGTCAGGCCTTTCCTATATATAGTTGGGTGAGTCTGCCTGCCTTAACTCAGTTGCTTGAATATCAAAAAAAAGGTTTGGGAAGTTCAGCGGATCCGGAATACAGAGAGAATTCAGGGGATTTGGGATTCGGATGAATAATATGGCCTGGAGTTATTATTCACCCAGGATTTTACAGTAGCACAAAAGCCTGGGCATGGCCAGTGATAGTGATAGTGAAATGTACACTGCATTTCCAATCATGCAGTACACTGGACACAGCCCATGTAAGTTAACAGATACACTTGTTTGCATAATGCATTTTCATCAGCATGAAACATTTTCAAACAACAGTCCATGGGCCTCATTACGAGTTTGGAGGCAGCCATGGAGCCATTAGCTCCATGGCTGCCTCCAAACCGGGCTCCTTTACCGGGTTGCTGCAATGAGGAATAACCGGGTCATTCCGACATTGGAGGACCCGGTAATTCCTTCTTGCAGGAACCATTCCCCATTCCCATTTGAGCCCCCATTGAGCTCAATGGGAATGGGGAGGGAGGTAACAACGGGCACATTACCTCCCTCTTCCCTCATGCTCCCCCGAGTGTTCCAACTTGCAATAGTGCACGATCACTTAGTTTTGTAGCCCTTGGAGGAGAGAATCTTTGTAAACCATATCCAGCCTTTTGTATTTTCATCATCTCCTTTGGCAGCGACCTCTTTATCCAAAATAGGTAATTGCGCATTTGCACCAGACTTGCACTTTTCACAACCTGTCTCAATCACGGGGACACATACTTCATCGTCTAGTACATAGCCTAAAGAATTAAGTGCAACCTTATGGGCGCAATCATTTGAATTGTCTTAGCTACAGAACAGTGCACTCGAACCCCATTAATATTTTTTGCTTTCAAAGTTTGTTTCAACAAAATCAAAGTCTCCTGAGTTTAAAACTCTTAGTGTATGAATTCTACACAATAGTCTCAAGAGGGCATATTGGTTCAGTTTCTTCTTCATAGCCTCCAGGGAGAGCGCCTCTGTGGTGCAGATCTTGGGGTCCAATATCTTGGTTATGCCCTCCTCCTTTGCTTTCAGATGGTCTTTTCCAGAAAGGAGGGCTGGGAATAGTTCACATGTCCGAGGCACACTTTCTGGACATTCGCGCCCAGTCTCTATCCTGCCACTTTGCTTCTATTGGTTCTAGCAGGTGGGGAATTCTCTATACCCACTGCCACCACCATCTCCTCATCTCTAACCAATCAGCTTATTAGAGTACCTCCAAATTGTCGTTGTCTTTTCCTCCACCTCGCAACTTATTTCTTACTTGCCTTTCTTCTTTGTTGTGGGGTAGGAATCACAGTCGAATGTAACAGTACTTGTGACTGGGTATTAAGGTCAATACTAACATGCAACCGCTTGGACTTTTCAAGCCTCAATCTTTGGCTCTTTGCTAGGTGCCTTTTTTCCTTGTAGCAAACGAGATTGATTCATCCCCAGGTACTATTATCTCCTGGTCCTCAGGTACTGCAACATTTTGCAGTTCTCCATTTTGAATTTCCACCTCGAGAGGTGCAATGGGTATCTGTATTGTGGAATTGGTCTGCTTTTGTTGGAGTAATTTAGTCAAGACCAGTCAGTATCTGTGAACCTTGATATTTCAGATCCTCGTGTATAACTCTGACAATTTGAAGAGAATTTGGATTGCAAAGTGTAACGTATCACCATTAAGACTACTGTTACTGCTCGTCATGCTCACATTACTGGTGTTGACTGCATCCATAACTCCCATTTCGTTTACGTTGCATGCCAAATCAGAATCAGGGAACAGGATCGGAGTAACCGACATTCTTTGGGAGAGGGCCTGACCAATCAAGGAAGCAGCCGCCGGACTAGCCACTTTAGCCCTTTACAAAGGAGGGCTAATGCCTAGCCCTCAAGAAGTGAGTTTGTATGTGTTACCACAGCATCCTGCAATGAGTAACACAAGTCTAAGAGGGAGTTATCAACTATGTTACCACCATCGGACACAGACCATTGACTTTGTCGTTAATCGTCGTAACCTCCCCGCTTTTAATTTTGGTGCCTTCACCCACAGATTTCTCTAGGTGGTAAAACATTGGTTATTTTACCCCACATTTTCTTACCCCCTAGATCTCTCAGACTGTTCTCCGCTGGCTCTTCAACCACCACCCCAAGAAACTCAGGCGGTGATTTATTCCCCAGTGTGATGTCATGGGCTTTGCTTTTACTATAGGATTTGCCTTGTCGCCTAGTTGCAGGGTCTACAGTCGGGGCCTCGCTCCTGCTCCGAGACTATAGATATTGATCACATGGGCTGGAGACTTAGGGTCTTGATCACACAAGCTGATTCCACACAGCAGGTGTCTGCAGCTATCTAATAACAAGGCCCCAATCCATCTAGTTCCACTCTGATTGGCAGCAAATAGTCTTAACTAATACTGGCGCAAAAGTCTAGACTATCATCACCCGGATGAACAAAGAATGCCCGTAATTGAGGCACCCTTGGGCTATGATAACAGTGAGGAAAGAGAAAATAGACTTACAGGTGTATTGGTGCAGCTAGGGATACTCGGTTTCTCTGCTCAGAATCCAAACACGAGATGGGAGGCCACCCCACCGCCTACCGACCCACCTAAACACCAAAACACTTTGTGCCCAACACTTCACGCCCACAGTGCGCAGGGGGAGCCAGGTATAATAGACCACTTAAAGGCACAGCAGTCAGAAGGGATGTCCAAGCACCACCGCTGCTCCAGAGAACGAAAAGCACTGCTTCCACTGTAGTCCAAAACACTTTGTGCCCGACACTTCCATTAATTTTTGATATTCTAAAGTAGAATCTTATTTTACTTGGACATTTAACAGTGTGTAGTCTTTACAGATGGATTGCAACCATTTCTATAAGATGATATTATACAGCGAGAACGATGCGCATTTTATCACACATGTTCTAAGTTATTTGTGCAATTTGGCTGTAAAATGAAAGATTGTTTAAATGGGTTATTTGGATGAAAAGTACTCTGAATGAAATGCACATTACAGAAATAAAAGGCAACGCACATCAAGAATGCAATATATTTTTTTTTTACAGAATAGGTTTATTCTTCTATTGAAACAAAGATATGGAGAATAAATAAGTCATAAGACATAAATCTCCCTGTAACTTTGGGGAGGTTTTTATATGACAGAAATGTACCACCCAAGCGCATTGTTTTTAGTGAAATAAACCGAATCACACATATATTACATATTCCCTGTAATGGACCTTGTAAAGCTGCTCATGTCCTTCAATCGTAATCACGGCCCATAAGGCACAGCTGTGGTAGATCTGTACAGAATGCATACCCTCTTCTATTTCTCCACTCTGTTACGCATGACGTCATCACGGCTGTGCGATGAGATCACCATTCCGCCTTATGTTTTAACACGGTACGTTATTTGCCCATTGAACTGGACATCTGATGGCCATGCTGCTACCACACACATCCTGGTACCGGTGAGCATCATTCTCTACCTGATTGCCAACCACTGCTGATTTGTAGACCCTGGGCACATGGTCTCTTCTTCCCTTCACCTGTACTTTTTTGTTTAGTTTTCATGTGGCCCTGTGTACATTGCCACAGGTGCAAATCGACACGGAAATAACATGCTCTATTTTGAGATTGTTTAGATTACTTTCTGTTTATGTCATTTTATGATTGTGGCTTTCGAACCAATTGTTGTTACGGGTTTTTCTTTCACACAGAGGCTTAATTATGCTGCTCCATATCCACTGGATTTTACATTATGAAAGAACACCACCTTCTTGAAAGTACAACTCTCACACCTCACCCAATTAGATTTTCCACGGGAGATATTAACGAATCCAGGAACTTCTTTTATGTCAAACATGAAAAATTACATGGAGAAAGTTTTTAAAATAAAAGCTGTACAGGCGACAATATTGTATCTGCAAACTAACTAACTCATATGAAATGTCATGAAACAATTGAATCATATGCTACTTAAGGTAGTTGACAATCATGGAGAACATCGGAAAGCTCCTATTGGTCATGGTCTTGATCGGACAAGCTTAACAAAAGCAAGCTTTTACCAGGTTTTCACAATTTGAATGACTATATGGGACGAACCGCAGTGATGTTAAGGACATGTTCAACTAGAAACTGGTAGAGCACACCACAAACTGTCCCAACGTTGGACCTATACGCTTACACATGATAATCATAAAAAAGCTGATGAGAGAAAACTTAGAGGAGGGCCAAACCAAAATGACTTTATAAGAAGAAAGTACATCATGGCAAGTTCCAAGAAGGTGATCAGGATTGTTGTTACTATCTAACCATGAGGAAATGTTACTAACACAATGCCAAGGACCACACATAGAAAAAGATATAATTGGCAAAGTAAATTACTTTAGCAAATATTGGGCGAACGAAGTGAAGGACAGACAAAGAAAAGGTCTATTCCAGCTCGGTACCGTTGGGACCTATAAAGGGCAGAAACCCCTGCTTCACACATTCAAGGTAAATCAGCAGCAGATGCAAAACACCTCACTCACCCACTCACTCACTACTACTTGCAATATCTTGGTTGTTGACCATCAATATCATTTTTAATGACAAATGGGCCTCATTACGACCCTGGCACTCCCGGAATGAAGGGGGCTGGTAAGGGACCGGCCCCCTTCATTCTGGGAGCGCCAATTACGAGTTTCCCTTTGCGGGACCCGGATCAGACGTCTGGTAAAACCAGACGTCTTTTCCGGGTCCCGCGAGGGGAAGAGGGAGGTACAGGGGCCATCCCCGCTCCTAGCCTCCCCACGGCTGAGTGGCTGCCATCGCCCCCCGCTGGGGATTGAGGTAAGGTTTTTTTTTTTCCTCCCTCCTCCCTACTCCACCCACCCCACTTACCTTCTTGCTCCAGCGTCCCTGGTGGGGGATGATGGCAGCCTCCAGCAGTGTGGAGAATCCTCCCCGCCACACAGCTGGAGGCTTCCATCATCCCCTGCTGGGGACGCAGGTACGTTTTTTTTTTTCCTTATCCTCCCTCCCAACCCCACTTACCTTCTGCTTCTTTTTTTTTCGGGAGCGGACACGTGTTCCCAGCGCGTCCGCTCCCAAAGGCCGCCATGGAAAGAGAAAATGGACTCCCGTTTTCCCTTTCCCGGCAGCCAGTTTCTCGGTCGTTTTGAGTCGGTACTGCCCCCGCCGCTCGGGTCATATTGCTTAATGAACACTTCTTTCTTTATTGAAAACCGTATCCCACATTCTTTCTTTAATTAGTTGTAAGGATCTGGCAATAGGTTGATTTTAGTATAGGCGTTTTTATTTTGACACAACGCCATAAAGACTGCCTTTTTGTGTTTTGATGGTCGAAACCTGCTCCCATCTTAGTTTCTTACACAGCTGAACATGGTGGACAAACAGATTGCACTCACTCTTAAAATACCGTTCAATTACACAAAAGCTTCATACCTCACTGTATGTCAACTATGACGTCATCCTACATGTCAAATAGTAAAAACCTATCGGGCGGAGCGATTGGTTAAGGGAACATATATAGTTATACGCTGTTTATGTGTTAGTAACACAATTGGTTGCCTCTTATCTTCTAACTATGTAGAATACAGATTAATAGCAGAATAACAGCAGCAGATTTGCTTCTGCAAAAATGTATGGCCCATTGCTACATAGGCCCCCATGCTTGGTTGGCATTCTCTCCCAACCTTGGGCATTCGGCTCCTTAGAAGCACATAAGCAAAACAAAACACAGGTGCAGGTAACAACATCAGACCACTGCCCACTTGCCCAATTAGCCTACCATCTATCATCAGTTAAGCCCTAAATCAAGGCTTGTTCTTTGTTGTTGACCTTGCTGACTTTAAGCGTGTGTAGGTACATTGCTATCTTCGTCTGGAGCTCAATGTGTATACCTTGTTTTCGAGTCCTGCACCAAGTGAGGAGAGCACGATTCTGTTCATTCCGACCTTTTATTTAGTGCTATTTAAGTCATTTATACTGGGTGCTATTACTCCTCTTGGTCTCTGGAGACTTGGTTGCTCTGTCTTGCATATTCTTCTTGCATCTTTAATTGTTCAATACTTGGCACTTGCAAATGTTCACTCCTTTGCTTAATCTTAGAGAAATATGTCATGCATATGTAGATTATCCTCTTCAACTCCTCTTATGCCTTGCAATTGCATCTTGCCATGGCATCCCTTTGTTCTTTGCACAAAGCTGTTTTCCAGTGCCAGTCAGCCCTGCAACTTGGTCCCGCTCTTTGGGGCCTCTTGCTTACTATTATACGAATCTGACGTGCATCTTTTCATCATGGCCGCTTTGTCCACGTTATATTTTCTACTGCAGTAAGATTCTATGTGTCTCATTCTACCTTGTGTTTCTGCGTACGTACATATACGGCATCTCATCTTACTTATCTTCTTAGTGTATATGATTTCATCGTACTTGCAGATCCAGTTAATTTGTTACTTCACTCACATCTTATTTCTCGAAGTATTTACATATCGTTTATGGGTATCCTTATAACTCTTCTTCATGACATCACTTTGCTCCTATCAGATTTCACTTATAGCTCTTCTTTGTTCAATGAATGAATACATCAGTTCAAGGGTACATTTGATATGGTTGCCCAAGTGCATAACGTCTTTCATATCTCTGATGCGGTATTGGGATGATACCTGGTGTCATACACAGTGCTCTCTTGTTCTTCCAATATGATGGAGGTGATAGGAATCCGGTACTACAGATGATGTGTACATCTGCCTCTTTACATTTCCTCTCTGGTGGAGTCCTCCACCACCTCCTGAATTTTCTTCACCTTTTCTTCACACTGTGGTATCTTTGGAATCCATATCTTTGTCACCCCCCTCAGGTCACCGGCATTTTTTATGATGTAGGGGAATATGTAATTGTGAAAACACCTACTCAGCACATCAACCCTATATCAAAATGCCATCTGAGGAGGCCACTCTAAAATAGACACAGAAGAGAAGAAAAATGCACATGAAGAAACCCATTTTAGTGACCGGCATACACACATAAACCAGCATAAAATTAAAACTACGTGGAGTGGTGAGTGTGTGGTTGTTTGTGGGAGTGTATTGTTAAGTGACTACAATCAAGCAATCCCACTAAATCAGTGCCTCGTCTGGTACGCCCAAAGGGAGCCCTTATTTATATAATTTTATGACAAGTTATAACCTGGATGATAAACCCTTATATAACACCCCTCTCTTTGAATCCCCCTGACCTCACTGAGCCAAGAAGTAGGTTTGTTTTGCAATTTAAAAGATTTATTGAAAATTAAACAATATATATATCACACTTTTATAATAAATTAATATTTGATATCACACTTAAGAATATGATGTTGATCAACAATGGATAATCTTACACTAGCACACTTATTTTATTTCTCAGGAGTTGGTATGGAAAGGATAAGGTAGCAGAGAATACTTTTATGGTGTCAAGGAATGCAGTGACGGAAAAGAATGCAGCACAGGAATAAACTGATATGGGTTCAACAAAAGCTAAAATGTTCACTTTTCCCCTTGTGGCAATTCACCCCCTCCCCCTTTATGCAATATAAGGAGATGGAAGTGAAGCACACAGTTTTCAGAAACACAATCAACATGCAATTCAGTTCCCGTTCCCCCCAGCAAGCTTAGAGAAACAGGGATGATTTTAAAAACAGTCAAAAGTACTTTAAATGTGGTATGCAAAGAAGGGAAAAATATGCTAAAAATATGCTAAATATATGCTAAAAATGATTTTAATTCCCTATAAGAGATTCAGGGTGGGTGATAGCTACTTTAAATTAGTTCAGGATCACTTTAGCAATGCTCTATGAATGATTATCAGGTTGCAAACGAATTTCAGCAAAGGAAAGCAAGAAGCTGCTATTTTGACAAGTGAAGAAATCGCAAATCACGGCACCTTTTTCCGTGTGCGTCGAGCGCGATTACGGAAAAAGTATAATGAAGTCGGTTTGTTGGAAAGCCTAGAATACGGACGATTTCGTGAAGGTAGATTTTCAGAAATTAAATTACAGTTTCCGAATGACAAAATGACACTTTTACAGCTTTGAAATGACAGAATGAACACCCGATTCCTATGATGCAGTTCTGGACAGGTTCAAATGTTTTGAATCAGATTATTTTAAACTAAGAGATTAGTTCTGGGACAGTTCTAGCTGAGTACTCACACTATAAATTTGAAATAGGCCGTCGAGGTCTGATCAGGTTTGGACTGGACTCCTGGCGGCTGGTTCTGAAGTCACAGTTCTCTGGGTCAGCTCTGCTCTGCACTTCACAGCGGTCTGGTCTCTGGTCTGGCAAAAGTTCTTGGCACTGCATAGTGGTCTGGTCTCTGGTTCTGGAGGTGGTCCTTCTGGATATTGTCTGGTCCGGCAAAATGCATTGCAAGAAAGTGGAAAGTGACTGTCCCCTGTCCAAGCAGTCTCTTTTTATGTGTTTTGAAAGTGGGTGTGCGTGGACATAACTAAGCCTGCCCCTCACAACTTATCATTGGCCAAGGTCTCCTCTCTCGCTTGATTGAGGGAAGGAAATGGAGTGTCATCGTGATGAGGTAGTTTATGGGTCAGAACACACAAATCTATTCTTGATCCAAATACATATTTATCTACGTACAATTTTTCTAATATTATATGTCCAGTTAACATATTTTCTGTAGCACCAAACCATCAAATCCCTTTCTTTGTAAGATGTCGTGTCCACTTATGACAGAATTCTGCCCTTTTCATCAAGAACACAACCTCTAAACATTTTCAGATTTTACACAAATGTGCACAAGGAATATGGGTATCAGATGATAAGGTGTCAGATTTTTAACATACATACATTTGGAGTAACAACCTATTTTCCACTACTATCCCCAAGAACATACCACAGAGTCCTAATACATCTTAAAATGTGCACAGAAAAATCACAAGAATAATGATATTAATTATATAATTTTGACAAGTCCGTACTATGAATTATCCATCTTTTTAAAATTATGCTCTGGCCCAGAGGGATGTGGTTTCCCAAAGCACATGGTGGAATTTCTGGTTTGTCCACTTCCTCCAACTCAAGTTGCTTACAGAGACACTGCCCCTCCCAGTTTCTCTCAAGAGGAAGCCATTAACGACCCCCCCTAATTTAACATTTGCCTGAGACAAGGAAGGCTCATTGTGCAGTTTCCTGCAGTCCCCAGCTGCTCCTCCCCTAATCCAATCAGAGAGGTGTCATCTCCCTTTGGTGAGGGCAGGAGAATGCAGGCCAGGCCTGGGAACATTTGTTGAGCAAGTTTCAACTCCCGTCGGGGGTAGTTGTCAGGCAGAATTTCAATCTCTTTAAGCCAGGCTTCAGCCAAATGTCACTTTTGTTCCCAGTTTTTCTTCATCCAAATCAAACTTACAATTTTTACACATGCAGCTAGAACGTTGATTCTAAGTTCAAAATTATGACATTTAACAGTTGCAAACTATGTGACACTCAACAGTAGGTCACTAATTTATTTTAAACATTTAGATTTTAGTGTCTTTCAGTCCAATTTAACTTAGGCTGCTGACATCCACAGCTCAGCCACTTTCATTATGAACATTATTTTAGGCTCTTTCTCTTTCCAGATTTTGTATGCACACACGTCTACCTTCTGCCAAATGTCTGCTGGTGTTCATTGAGATTTTTGAATATCTTGTAATGTTTAAAATAGGCATTTTTAGCTTGCATTTCAGAGAAACAAAGGTGATTTCAAAGCGCTTTTTGAGCCAACCGGCACTGCTGTTTTTCCTTAGGCACACATTTCACTCATGGCAATCCTGGCCCATCACACTCGCACTGGTGGGTGGCAGGTCAGGGGAACATTTTGGTGTGCGCCAAAACTGCACGGTTTTCCTGGATTCTGGCGCAATGTGGGCTTTTTCAGCCATCTTGGATTTTCTAAGCCCACAGCATCACATGTTGCAGCATGATAGTCCAAACGTGGGTCAGGACACCCAACAAGCCCGCCCGCCCGACTGCATTTTGATTTCGAGTCGAGGGGGAGTCGGGTGCAAAGGATGTTTTGATCCACGCGTTGGGATGTCCGCATCATCTTCTTCCGATTCCGCAGATGAGAAAGTTCAGCATCTTTTCCTCCATCAGGGTGGATCGATCGGTTCGCCTCGCCGGTCCTGATGGGAGTATTGGGCGGTAACCCGGGCCCCTCGGATCTTTGCTCCCGGTCCCCAGGTCGTCTTCCGTGGTCAGTCTCCAGGTTTTCTTTCTCCTAGGATGACAAAGCAAAGCGGCAATACCTATTCGTAGACATTTCTCCCCCACTATTGATATAGTGGGGCGGCATATACATTTTATAAATCAATAGACATTTACATTCTTATTTTTTTTTAAAAACAAGATATAATTAGAAGACATTTTCATTCAAGAATTATAATATTTTAGAGACTATATGTGGGATATTTTAGGGTTGGAACTGAATTACTCTGGAGCGGCCCCCTCTGGTATTGCCGAGGACTCCTCCATTTGCTGCAGAGTGTGCCTGGGATGGCAACACTTTAACTGATTTATATGGACCCACTTGTCTTCCCCTTCTGCCAAACTACATTTGGGGATGCGGATCTTGTAGGCAACTGGAGAGATCTTGTCTATAATTTCAAAAGGTTCCTTCCATATAGGCAAAAATGTTCCCTGTTTGGCCTGGTTTCTTTGGAAATTGTATAGATAGACACGGTCTCCCACATTGTATTCTTTCCGGATGGTCTTCAAATCGTAATGGGTCTTCATGCTATCAGCTGATCTTTCTAGATTTTGCTGAGCATAGGCAAAAGCATGTTGGAGGTATTTCCTTAAATTCTCCACATACTCATGAGTTGTGGAGGCATTTATCAACGTTTGCTCTTCGGTTCTGTAGAGCAAATGCTGGGGAAGCACCATCTTGCGTCCAGTCATCAGCTCAAATGGTGACATTTTAGTTGCAGATGAAGGGGTAGATCTGATGGCCATTAGGACCAGAGGTAATCGGATATCCCAACTTGGCCCAGAATCTGCCACAAACTTTTTTAATATGCTCACAATGGTCCGCTTGTAGCGTTCTACTGCCCCAGAAGAAGCTGGCCGATAAGCAATATCTAGCTTCCTTTTGACCCCCAATATCTCCCACATCTTAGTCATTACTTCGCTGGTAAAATGGCTACCTCTGTCTGACTCAATCCTTTGAGGTAGACCAAACCGAGAGAAGATGTGGTTTATCATCAGGGCAGCTGCAGTTTCTGCCTTGCAGTTTGGGGCCAGGAGACATTCCACCCACTTGGTAAACAAGCATGTGACCGACAACATGTACTTGTTTCCCCTAGAGGAGCAAATCACAGGGCCTATGAAGTTGATTTGCAAATCTGACCATAGCAGTGTCATCCCCCTCTTTTGGAGAGGCGCCTGGTGTGTGAGGGATGTTGGCTGAAATTGTGCACACACAAGACACCCCTTCAAGTATTGGTCGAGGTCCTGCCCCATATGTGGCCAGTATACAACCTCTCTTAAGATTTCAAGTGTTGTATGAAACCCCCTATGACCGGCGGAGCCCGCATCATAATCAGGCTTCGGAATGAAGTAGGAACCACCCACTGATCATGGCCAGCTTGGGATTTCCTTACCAACAAACCGTCTTGGATTCGGAACATCTTTGGACATTTCATCAACACTCTAAGGTCCTCTTTCCCAATGTAATCGGTATCCGTCAGGGGAAAGTTCTCAGGGTCCTCAATGTGTTGGTAAAACTTACCAATTATTGGATCCCCCTTTTGAGCCATAATCAAATCAGCATCTGGGGTCTCCATACTCCATTGTGCAGTTGATAGATGATTGTGAGCATTTGTCTGGGACCTAGTGATAGCCGTGACCTGGATTTCCCCAACAGGGACTCAATCTCTATATAGACTATTGGATGGCCCCGGTTTTGGCCAGCTGATCAGCTAAGTCATTTCCAGTTTTGTCTGGTCCCTCTACTTTGGAATGACCCTTGATCTTTTTCCAGTAGATGGTCATCCCATTCGATGTGACCAGATCATCAATATTTTGGATTAACTTCCCATGTTTCAGGGGTTTGTTATTAGCGCATAACATGCCTCTGGTTTTCCAATTAACCAGGTGCTCCACGAACCTGTTCCGTGCATAATCTGAATCTGTGATTATGACCAGTTTTTGGAGTTGATGTTGGACAGCAGTGAGGATGGCTTGATACACAGCCATCAATTCTGCCACCTGACTACTTCGGGGACCAATTTTGTACCCAGCGGAGGGTTCTGGGGACTCCTTCACCCATGCATTCCCTACGCCGGCCACCAGTTCTTTTTCCCCGTTGTTGTCAACATGGTAAGACCATCCATCCACATAGACAGTGGGCATTCCCATACACTTGTCCTCTTCAAAGACTTTGTGTGGGGAATTAAGGTATGCCTCCATGTTGTCCTTGATTTTTAGACTTTCGTCCTTGAGACAGTTTTCTCTGGCACAATCATGCAAGTCAGCCAGACCTTGCGCGAGGGGACTCTTCTTGTTTTGGCCATATCGGACCTCCACAGGAAAGCCTTGCATTGACAGAATCCAAGAAGTAATTCCGGAATTACTCACATTTCCGGCCCGGATTCTGTCACTTTGGAGGTATTGCAGAGGCTGGTGTGGAGTCTCCACTATGATGTGTTCCCCCTGGATGAATGGGCGGTAATTCTTCAATGCCCACACCGTTGCAGGAGTGCCTTCTCACAATCGTTGAATTTTTCCTCCAACAGAGGATAAAGTTTTGCTCGCATAGGAGATTACTTTATTGACCTTGTCATGCTTTTGGTATAATACTGCCATCAAGCACATATTAGAGAACCCGGTGTCCAGGAAAAACACCTTGTTTCTGACAAAGTAAGCTAGGCATGGCGCTTGTGAGAGGCTTCTTTTGAGCTGTCTTACTGCCTCAGATTGTTCTGGACCCCATTCCCACTTGACCCCACCTTCAAGAGATGAATCAGAGGTATGGTGATCTCTGCGTAGCCCTCAATGAACTTTCTGCTGTCATTAGTTAGTCCAAGGAGGCTCCTTAGTTCCCGCAGAGTTGTGGGGTCTTTCAGTTTCTGAAGTGCTTCCACTTTCTTTTCTTGGGGACAGAGACCCTGAGGAGTAATCTCATGCCCCAAGAAATCAACACGGGTTCTACACCACTGTGCTTTCTGAAAGGAAATTCTGGCTCCGGCGGCCCTCAACTGTGTCAGAACATAACGGATCTCCGCTATATGTTCCTCCACAGATGAACTTTTGATGAGGACATCATCTACATAAGCCAGGTTACCCCTTTCACCCAGGTCGGGCATGGCCTTATGTAGGAAAATATTGAATTCATTGCCGGAGTTGAGGTATCCGAAGGGAGTTCGGGTCCATGTGTACTGCTGGCCCCCAAAGGTAAAAGCCAGTTTGTATTGGTCCTTCCTACTGACAGGCACGGTCCAGTATCCATTGGTCAGGTCTATTGCAGTGAATACCTGTGACCCCTGAATCTGGGCCAGCCCTTGGTCAATGTAGGGCAGAGGCCATCGGGAAGTATGGACCCGTTGGTTGAGCTCCCTAAGGTCGGCGCAGAGTCTCCACTGGCCGTTTGGCTTCAATATTCCCAGCACCGGATTATTGAAGGTGCTGTGTACTGGAAGGATTATTCCCCGGGACTCAAGGTTCTTAATTATTTCAGTAAGGGACTCCATTGATGCGAGAGGCAAGCAATATTGCTGCACAAACACTGGAGTCATGCCAGGGTCTGTGGGAATTGTTGTTGTGTGGATGTCGGTGCGACCACAGTCATGTGAGTCTACCGCAAAGAGATATTGGAAATCCAAGAAAACTTGTTTCATCTTTTGCTTCTGTTCCAGAGTCACACAGGCATCAGCTAGGTTGACTCTCTCTTCCACCATCTGCCTGAAGCCTGGAAAGACTTCTGGTTTTGCTATCTCAGCAGCCTCCTCCAGCTGGGTGGAGAAGTCCCTGGTCAGAGTGCTGATTTGGACTGGAGGCTTCGGGTGGGAAAGGCAGCCCTCATGGACCTGGAAAATCACATCATCCCTTCTGAAGTCACAAGTCACATCTTCCTTACCATAAGGGCAGGAAGTGTACACCAGGAAGTTCCTCCCATGCCGGGTAAAGATCCTGTCTGGTGTTGTATTGTCATCACTGTCACTGTCAAAACAGTCCTTGGTGATTGGTCCTAACAGTTCATTTCCTAGATCAATGGAAAAATGTCGGTCATCAACCGCCAGTCCAATAATGGTGCCTGCGGCTAGAGTAATACTCTTTAAGTCGCTGCTATCCACCTCTATTGGAATGGTGTCATGTTCTATGTTGACTAATGTTGTTGGGTTTACCCCTAACCCTTGCTGTTGGAGGGAAGCATTTAGGTGAATATAAGCATCAGGGTTTTTCAATTTTTGTCCTCTATTAACTTTCACTTCCAGGGAGAATTGTCGGGTCCTTTCTGGGATAGTGACTTCCTCTTTAATCTGAATTTCAACTGCATAAGGTAGCAATTGAGCTGACCTAAATGCTTTTTCTGGATCATCAAAGCCCATCAGATTATCCGCTAATTGGGACCAAGCTTTGAAGTTTATTAGGTCCAAACTAATCGCAAAGCGATTGAGAATGTCACTGCAAAGCAAAAGGCGGCAGTGACGTCTCGCACGACCCAACAATTATGGACTTTGCTCTTGTTGCCAATGGAGATTTTGAGCCTACATCTGCTTGGCAGTTTGAATGCGGGAATGGCTGGATCTTTTGGGAGTTGGCGGAACATGGCTTTGCTGATGAAGCTCTTACCATTGTGCACACACTCGGGCGAGAACAGAGTCCTTCCCTTCATTTAACTGAACAGGGATGAACAACTGCTCTCCAATTTGCTGAACATCAGCCAGGATCTGAGCTGATTTCACATCTTTCTGGACCATCGGAGTGGGAATGTCTGATTGTGGATTAGTAAACTTCAGAGTGTTTCCTTCCAGTGTGGAATACCACCTTAAACTGGAAGGAAGGTTGATTTTCAGAAAAAGAGAGGTTCCCCCATCACCAGTCTGTTGTCCTACTGCTATTACTGTCACGTCTGGAATTTGGTTATGCTGGAAGTGAAATTCTACTTGGTCAGATTTTTGTTCAACCATGTGGCACGTGCCGTTTAAACTAACATGGTTGACACTCTGCTTTAATTTTATTGGTTGGCTAGTCTGGGTCCAGAGGACCTTGTTTACACAATCTATTAGGGGTGACAACCTTCTCAGGAGATCATTCCCTAGTAAACAAGGGGTGCCCTCTGGAATCACAACTATGACCGGGTGTTTCAACTTGTGTCGTCCAATTTTAATGTCCAAATCTGCCGTCCCCTCGACGGGAATTTCCTTCCCGTCAAAGTTCTGGAGTTGTCCAGGAAGAGAGGTGAGAGGAATTCGGTAATTCTCCCCCCTTCCTGCATTTAGTTCATCAAAGGCCTTTTTGGACAGAAGGGTAGCTTGGGATCCAGTGTCCATCAGTGCCAAAATTGTACCCTGCCCCTGTACTTGTACCGGGGCATAGTATCTACCCTCCTTCTCCTCAATGGGGCACAGATAATGCACATTTTTGGACAACTGGTGGGCTAATTTTCTGGTTTTGGACATTGGGAGAGAAGAGATTTGGGCGGAATTCTGTGGAGAGTCATGGGAATCTGCAAGAAAAAGTTGGCAACTTGAAAGAGGATATTCGAGTTCCCCTGGTTCTGGTCCTGGGCCGCCCCCCCTTTTTTGGTGGCAGTCACCATAATGGGTTTGAACCCGGGGATTTTGATGCTGTTGGTTCTGGGATAGAATGATGGGCGGCGACAGCTCAATCCCCACATCTACCCAGTCTATTGATGCGGTTTTGAGTTCCCCTGGTTCCGGTTCTGGGCCGCCCCCCCCTTTTTGGAGGCAGTCACCAGGATGGGTTTGAACCAGGGGTTTTCGGTATTGTTGGTTCTGGGATAGAATGATGGGCGGCGACAGCTCAATCCCCAACTCTACCCAGTCTATTGATTCGGTTTTAGGTTCCCCTGGTTCCGGTTCTGGGCCGCCCCCCCTTTTTGGAGGCAGTCACCAGGATGGGTTTGAACCAGGGGTTTTCGGTCTTGTTGGTTCTGGGATAGAATGATGGGCAGCGACAGCTCAATCCCCACCTCTACCCAGTCTGGGTTGGAATTGCTTGGGACCCATTTTTCCTTGGGAGAAGTTACCCCATCTCTGAAGGAGAAGATCCTTTTCCCAGGATCCTCTGAGGATCCCTCTCCCTAAAATTGTAAGACCTGTACCTCCTCCACAAAATGGGTCTGTTTGGGTCCTTTGTTTCTCCTACCTCCTCTCTGCGCCTTGGGTGGCAGTCTTTCAGGGGTAGGAGATTTTGTTTCCGGTTCCTGGGTTTCCAGGGGCTGTTTACAAGTGGGGAAGGAAGCTTCCTCCAAGCCTTTACACCCCCTTCCCCTTGTGCCTCCTCCCTGGGAACCGGTGGGTTATCGGGGTGCTGCCCCCATCATTGTTCTGGAGCACCAGGCCCAGAGTTTGGTGCATTCTGTGCCGGCATGCCCATCTGAGGGTTCTGCTGAGCCCTTAGCACGCGACCCAGCTCCTGTGCCATATTTTGGACCTGGAGCTCAAGTTGGTACACCCGCTCAGGCTGATACAGGGTTCTGTTTTCTCCCCTGGGCTGATCCCGGGAAGGGTAGCTATCCCTTCTCTGGTAGTACCCCGGATTGAGAAGATTTGGGTACCCCTCTACCCTTGGCCTCCCCTCTCCTGGATTAGGTTGTCTGGGCTCAGGGAATTGGGGAAAGAAGGATGGATGATTTTGGGGCTGGAAGTTGGGTGGATACCTGGGGAACAAGTTCTGCCCAGGATTTGGTGAATTTCTGCCTTCCCGGGGGCAGTGCGGAGGGAATTTCCCTGGGTTGGGCGCTTGGTTGGATCCACCCCCTTGGGCCGGAGGAGTCCACACATAACCCAGGATTGGACTGTTTCCCTTATAGCGGGGACTTACATAGTCAGGGGAGCGAGGGACCCCATTTGTGGGACTGCCTCCTTGACTCCCTGTCTTTGACTGGCCCGAGGGCCTTCTGGGCATAGAATTATCTGGTGCAGGCAGGTTTTTAGGTCCCCCTATCTCCAAATCTAAAATGGGGGCAACCTTTACCTCTGCCACCTTGGCAGCAGCAGGGGTGCTGTTGGTTTTGGGGTTTTTGGGCTGATTCTTATTTTCCACCGGTTTCTGCACCTCATAGATGCGGGTGGCTTGCTCAATGACCCAGTCTAAACATCTTTTCTCGTGAAAGTCTCTCACGAGCTGGGTCATTATGTATTTGGGTAAGGCATGGAAAAACGTATTATCAAATTCTTTACTGTCCGTGCGTACCCTTTTTGTAGTCTGCTCGAAAGCATCCTTTAACTCCTGCACAGATTCTAGTGGGGCCTGATCCTCACCACATTGCAAATTGTAGGCTGCCTTGCGAGCCTCTTGGGGATTTCTGTGAACAGAAAAATGTTTCAAGATGTCCGCCCTGTAGGTGGATCATCTTGAATGATTTTGGTCCTCCAGCCCCGCAAAGAAACTGGAGTATTCTGGGGAAAATGTCCATTTTACATACTGAATGCAGCTACTGCTGTGTTTCAAATGGAAAGTCTCCATCATTTGCTCATAAAGCTCCAAGTGTTCCCAAACAGAATACTTGGCGTGCTTGTGATAAGGGGTGATGACACTCCTTATTGCCTTGATCTGCTTTAAGGGGTCCTTAAGCAAGGCCCTTTTTGCCTTATTGGCCTTTTTGGTTCGGGTAACCCTGGTCCACTCATCCTCTGACTCAGAGGCACTGCTCCCAGAGGTGCCCGTCTGATCTTCCAGGTTTTTCCGGTTTATGCGAGCCTGGGTATGGCTGGCAGAATGTGGGGACCTAGTCTCCTGTGTCCTGGGACGCTCAGAGGAGTCTTCAGATCCCACCTTGCTGCCAGGATTTGATGGGTACACCCCCCACTGACCTAACTGGGCAGAGGTTTTCAGGATGCCCTTAGTGGGCCTACTCTACTTGGGTTCCCCACTAAATTGCACTGTGCTCGGGTGCCCATACCCGGATGTCCGCCCATCCATTCCTGGGCGGTACTGGCCTATGAGCCCCAGGCTTTTGGCTGGATAGTAATCTGCCATCCCTGTGGCCCTGTGCTCATGTGCTCCAGGGAACATGGGGGTGGCAGAGTCCATGGACTGGGAGAGATGAAGGCCTCTGGTACTAGGGCTTCTGAGGTCATGCTCAGGTGTTTCCCCCTCCCAGCGAGCTTCATCTCTGTCAGCCCCTGCTCCCTGTTGCAATGCAAGAGCCTGCGCTTTCAGTTCCTCAGTTAAGGCCTTACTAGACTCTATCAGTCTCTTCTGCATGGCTATCTGTTGCTGGAGCCTATCATTGTGCTGACAGAGAGCCTCATTTTGTCTCTGCGCTTCCTGTTTGGCCCTGGAATACTGGGCCAGTCTTTGCTGCAGGAGGGTTACCTCCTGAGTCCCATCCCTACTAGCCTGTTCCTTTCTTGCCAGAGCATCTTCTACCCTACTGGTGTTCTTTAACAAGTTCTGATGCTCTTTCTGGAGGTCACCCAGTCCCTGGAGGGCCAAGTGATTTTCTTCATTATTTTCTTTTAATTGGCAGACTTCCTGGTCTAAGGTGTCCCTTTCCTGACTAAGAGTCTGCCTCTGTGCCGCCAGGTCGTCCCTCTGCCTTTGAAATTCACCAGCTTTCTGGCGTTCTTGATCAAACTCTGCCTGGGTATCCAGGTCTTTCAAAATCAGTTTATTGCTCTCTGTCTTCTCCCTATCTAGGTGGCTTTGCAGGGTGACTACCTGCTCTGCGCATGCCCTATTGAAGTCCAGTTGTTGCTCCAGCTTTTTCTGGCTCTGCAGTAGGGCGTCCAAACCTTCTTGGTACTCCTTCTGCAAGGCCAGAAATCTGTTATCCTGGTCATACTTTTCCTGTTGCAGGATATCCATATCCTCCTTTATTTTAATAATATACTGCCTACTATCATTTTCTGACTCCTGGCTCCTCTGCAGCCTCTGCTCAGAAGAGACCAAGTCAGATTGGGCCTTCTCTAATGACATCAGTTGCCTATTTGCCAGATCTTGGCCTTCAGCACATTTGTCCTGTATGGCTCCCATATGTAAATATAAATATGTCGCTACCCTGGCAATCTTGTTGTGCTCATCCTTGGCCTTAGGGGCCATATATAGTTCACTCAGGGCCACATGTAAGGGACCCTGATCTCTCCATATATCTGACCCTGTTTCAGTGATCTAGGGTGTGATTGCCTGCAACCAGACCGCCTGGTCCTGATGAGCCCACTCACCTCTCACAAATAGCTTATGTAAGAGGTGTTCTCTGGCTATTTTGATATCTACCAAGGTCATCATTCTGGAACTTGATTGCCTTCCTGACTTACAGAAGTTTGCATTTTATTTTGCAAAACAGACCGTTTCCTTAGAGCGTTCCTTTGAGGGGTGTTTTTACAGTGTAACACAGCGTGGTGATCCAACAGAATGTATATATCCTGTCAGTTAGCGCACTGTATTAATCTGCACAAGTGATAAATCTAATCCAGAATCCCGGACGAGCCCCCAAATCAGTAAAGTGACTACAATCAAGCAAACCCACTAAATCAGTGCCTCGTCTGGGACGCCCAAAGACAGCCCTTATTTATATATTTTTATGACAAGTTATAATCTGGATGATAAACCCTTATATAACACCCCTCTCTTTGAATCCCCCTGACCTCACTGAGCCGAGAAGTAGGTTTGTTTTTCAATTTAAAAGATGTATTGAAAATTAAACAATATATATATCACACTTTTATAATAAATTAATATTTGATATCACACTTAAGAATATGATGTTGATCAACAATGGATAATTTTACACTAGCACACTTATTTTATCACTTAGGAGTTGGTATGGAAAGGATAAGGTAGCAGAGAATACTTTTATGGTTTCAAGGAATGCAGTGATGGAAAAGAATGCAGCACAGGAATAAACTGATATGGGTTCAACAAAAGCTAATATGTTCACTTTTCCCCTTGTGGCAATTCACTCCCCCCCTTTATGAAATATAAGGAGATGGAAGTAAAGCACACAGTTTTCAGGAATACAATCAACATGCAATTCAGTTCCTGTTCCCCCCAGCAAGCTTAGAGAAACAGGGATGATTTTAAACACAGGCAAAAGTACTTTAAATGTGGTATGCAAAGAAGAGAAAAATATGCTAACAATGATTTTAATTCCCTATAAGAGATTCAGGGTGGGTGATAGCTACTTTAAATTAGTTCAGGATCACTTTAGCAATGCTCTATGAATGATTATCAGGTTGCAAACGAATTTCAGCAAAGGAAAGCAAGAAGCTGCTATTTTGACAAGTAAAGAAATTTGAGCCAAATCGCAAACCGCGGCACTTTTTACATGTGCGTCGAGCGCGATTACGGAAAAAGTATAATGAATAGAAAGTTGGTTCTGGGTTCGTTAGAAAGCCTGGAATCTTAGCTTTACAATGAAAGTTAAAACCCGCTCCTAGCACAAACGGTTCAAGGGATACGGACGAGTTCGTGAAGGTAGATTTTCAGAAATGAAATTACAGTTTCAGAATGACAAAATGACACTTTTACAGCTTTGAAATGACAGAATGAACACTCATTTCCTATGATGCAGTTCTGGACAGGTTCAAATGTTTTGAATCAGATTATTTTAAACTAAGAGATTAGTTCTGGCACAGATCTAGCTGAGTACTCACACTATGAATTTGAAATAGGCCGTCAAGGTCTGATCAGGTTTGGACTGGACTCCTGGCGGGTGGTTCTGAAGTCACAGCTCTCTGGGTCAGCTCTGCTCTGCACTTCACAGCGGTCTTGTCTCTGGTTCTGGCAAAAGTTCTTGGCACTGCAGAGTGGTCTGGTCTCTGGTTCTGGAGATGGTCCTTCTGGATTTTGTCTGGTCTGGCAAAATGCATCGCAAGAAAGTGGAAAGTGACATACGCCTGTCCAAGCAGTCTCTTTTTATATGTTTTGAAAGTGGGTGTGTGCGTGGGCATAACTAGGCCTGCCCCTCACAACTTATCATTGGCCAAGCACTCCTCTCTCCCTTGATTGGGGGAAGGAAATGGAGTGTCATCGTGATGAGATAGTTTATGGGTCAGAGGATCCACCCCTGGTCAATTTGCACACAAATCTATTCTTGATCCAAATACATATTTATCTACGTACAATTTTTCTAATATTATATGTCCAGTTAACATATTTTCTGTAGCACCAAACCATCCGATCCCTGTCTTTGTAAGATATCGTGTCCACTTATGTCAGAATTCTGCCCTTTTCATCAAGAACACAACCTCTAAACTTTTCCAGATTTTACACAAATGTGCACAAGGAATATGGGTATCAGATGATAAGGTGTCAGATTTTTAACATACATACATTTGGAGTAACAGCCTATTTTCCGCTACTATCCCCCAGAACATACCACAGAGTCCTAATATCTCTTAAAATGGGCACAGAAAAATCACAAGAATAATGATATTAATTATATAATTTTGACAAGTCCGTACTATGAATTATACATCTTTTTAGAATTATGCTCTGGCCCAGAGGGGTGTGGCTTCCCAAAGCACATAGTGGAATTTCTGGTTTGTCCTCGTCCTCCAACTCAAGTTGCTCACAGAGACACTGCCCCTCCCAGTTTCTCTCAAGAGGAAGCCATTTATGACCCCCCCCCCTAATTTAACATTTGCCTGAGCCAAGGAAGGCTCATTGTTCAGTTTCCTGCAGTCCTCAGTTGCTCCTCCCCTAATCCAATCAGAGAGGTGCCATCTCCCTTTGGTGAGGGCAGGAGAATGCAGGCCAGGCATGGGAACATTTGTTGAGCAAGTTTCAACTCCCGTCGGGGGTAGTTGTCAGGCAGAATTCAATCTCTTTAAGCCAGGCTTCAGCTAAATGTCACCTTTGTTCCCAGTTTTTCTTCATCCAAATCAAACTTACAATTTTTACACATGCAGCTGGAACGCTGATTCTAAGTTCAAAACTATGACATTTAACAGTTGCAAACTATGTGACACTCAACAGTAGGTCACTCATTTATTTTAAACATTTAGATTTTAGTGTCTTTCAGTCCAATTTAACTTAGGCTGCTGACATCCACAGCTCAGCCAGTTTCATTATGAACATTATTTTAGGCTCTTTCTCTTTCCAGATTTTGTATGCACACACGTCTACCCTCTGCCAAATGTCTGCTGGTGTTCATTGAGATTTTTGAATATCTTGCAATGTTTAAAATAGGCATTTTTAGCTTGCATTTCAGTGAAACAAAGGTGATTTCAAAGCGCTTTTTGAGCCAATCGGCACTGCTGTTTTTCCTTTGGCACACATTTCACTCATGGCACTCCTGACCCATCATGCTTGCACTGGTGGGTGGCAGGTCAGGGGAACATTTTGGTGTGTGCCAAAACTGCGCGGTTTTCCTGGATTCTGGCGCAATGTGGGCTTTTTCGGCCATCTTGGATTTTCTAAGCCCACAGCACCAAATGTTGCAGCATAATAGTCCAAACGTGGGTCAGGACACCCAAAAGTATCTTCCAGTTTGTTTGATTTGAAGGAGGAGCTCCATCACCCCAGCTTGCAGCCTGAGATCATATATAGCCACTAGCCATGTGGAGCACGGCGCAGAGTGGTGAGCAAGTGGTTGTTTGTGGGAGTCTATCTTCTAGTTCGTTTGTTCTGAAGGAGGAGCTTCAGCACCCCAGCCTGCAGCCTGAGACCACATATAGCCACTAGACATGCATAGTTCGGCGGAGTTCGGTGTGGAGTGGTGAGCAGTTGGTTGTTTGTGGTTGCTTGGGGATGGTGGGCTGATGGGATGATCCATCAAGATACAGCAACAGCCACCCCTTGTCACTGTGGAGATACTGACCGCGAGCGGAAGATCCTGGAAGAGTTTGGACACCTTAGAACTGGTGAGTGGAACCCCTGACATGTGGCTTCTTTCTCCTTTCTGTGGGAATTGAACTGCTAAAACAACAGAGATGAGTAAGGGAGGGGAACAGAGGAAGGAGCTCCTCAGTGCGGTAGGGCGGAAGAAAGCGGAGAATGCGCTCATGGGCACCTCAAAGACAAAGAGCCAAAGTGCATTGGAGGACTTGAGGGAAAAATGTCCAAATTAAATAGTGCAATCTTCCTCCATTTTGGGCTATTTCGGAGCTGTGAAGTCGATGGAAAAGGGAAGGGAGGATATTGGGATCGAGGCAGCAAGACAGAGTAAGTCCCCGGGGGCATCTTTGCCAATGTCTGAAGAAACCAGTCCCAAAAGTGAAAGCAACCCATGGGTAATAGACGCAAATGAGTCCCCCTCAACACTGAAGGATCAGCAGGGGAGCCGACAGGCTATTATCCACTACATCATCCCTGCTGTTATCTACCTCCCTTGACAATAATAATTGTTAAAGCATTGTAATAGACTGGGTAAAAGGATAGAAACGTGCAGCGACTATATGGAGACCTCCCTGACGATGGCTGTATATGGGCCCAGTTCAAGTGGCTATCATAGTAAGCCTTCGCAAATGGAAAGGAATGAATACTGTGAAGATCAGATGGCTGCAGAGCAAAATAAGTGTCTTTCAATGCTGGTGAGGGGGATCAAATTAGAGGAGATCCACCCTCTATTCAGTATCCCTTTTTTTAATAGAACTACTGTAATGAAATTACTTTATCGTATACCAGCACTTAGAAATATCAAGAGAAAGGACATCACTCAACTAACTCTGGCAGATGCATATAGTGCCACAAGTTGGGTCATTATGGAGTTCACCACACCAGCAATAGTAGCAGTATTAAGGAAGGCTTTACCAGAAAAATATAGAACAGTTGGAAAACCAGCTCACTGTCTGCTGGAAGCAGAATATCAGTAGCCAGGAGATTAACTTTGAGCGAGGTGTGTGAAGCCGACCCATGGAAAACGGTGGCCTTTTGAAGTGAAGTATTTGGTCCCTATGGAAAGGATCACACCGCTCCCTAAATCCAAAGCAAGGCTTGCAGATGCCAGGAGTAGCACATCATCTTGGGTCCTAGAATATTTTAAAGAGAATGAAATGAACCGGTCGTGAAAGACCGGGAACTTAGCTCATTTTAAGTGGACCTCCTGGAACTCTTGTGGTTTTAAGTTACAGGATACTTGGCGATTGGATGAATTTTGTATATATGGTTTTAATGTAATCTGTAGCCCAGCGAGGCAAAATGAACTTGGTCGACCCGTGGGAGGTTTGAGCATAGGGGCAAATACCTCTTTGTCACTAGAAATACTGTATATAGGGAGAGAACTACATTATGTACTCTCCGATGCCATACAGGATAAGACGCATTTCCAGACACTGCTCATACTTATGAACATATATGAACCCCCCCGAGTATAGGTTATAATAATATGATATATACGAAAGTGATTGACACTTTAGACCAGCGGTATTCAACTTGTGGGGTGCGGCATGAAATATATACAAAAGAATATGCATTGTCCTAGAAGGACATAAAGAAAGTTGAACAGTAAAAAGAAAATTATTTGCACAGAGAAAAAAAGCAATGTTTTGTAAAAAGTAAAAAGACAAAAGAGAAAAAATAAATATTAGATTCACCAGCAAAATAAAATAAGCTGGGTGAACTCAAATTCAGTATGTTACACTTCTTGATGATCTGTAGACACAGAGTTAATACTGCTTAGTCAAAAACATGGCCAAATGAGCTTTATTTATTTGAATGTGAGTAAATATATGAATGTAGGTGGCAGGACGCACACCCATGTGTTTCAATTATATTTAGTCCATAAGTCCTCCAGTTATCTATGACCAATGGAAAAGTGGCCCACAGTTGCAAATGGATATTCATTCCTTTAGTCATAGACTGTTTGAATAGTACCCAAGGGGGTGCTTTGTGTTAAAATGTAAGTAAATTGTGATATTTATTCAGCAAAAATGGTCAAAATTACCAACTGCATAGTGAAGTAACTCATCAAACTGGCCCACATTGGCCAAAAAGGAGGCCCATTTTGACTGACCCACACTATCATTTTGCATTTTTGGTACATGAATTGCCCTATTGCCCTATATGCCAGTCATAGCCTGGCGGCTCATCCATAATGGCAAGGGGCACCCACCCAGTGGCCTCCTCGCCCATTCTGGAGGAGCTAAAGAGCCAGCCCAGTGAAACAATGAGCACTCCCTCAGCTGCTTTTTCCAGCTGAGGGAGTACTCCTGGGCTGGCTGAACTGTCAAAGGGAAACACCATTTCCCTTTGACAGTTCAGTTTCCCAGCCGCACATGCTCACTGAGCCATGCAAGGCTGGGGCGTTTTGCTTCGCCAGCATTGCATAGCTCATTGGAAATCCTGGCTGGGGCACTGCATGTCTGTCTGTACGAGGGGGGACCTCCTGCACCTCCTCACACAGACGGCCAGAGCAGCCTGGAGCCAGGCGTTTCAGCATCCACACGCAGGCCAATGCAGAAGGTATGTTGTTGTTCATTTTTTTAAAATTTCAACATGTGTATGGATGCGTCTATGGTTGTGTTATGAGTGAGTGTATAGAGATGGATGCTCATGTGAATGATAGAGAGATTGTTGTATGAATGTGTGTGTGTGTTACTTTGTTTTGGTCCGTTGAGCTGATTTTGGCAAGTGGTGGAAAGAGGGGGTGGGAGGAGTTTGTACAACAAAGGCATTTAAAAAATGCTTAAATGCCTTTGTTGCACAATCCCCCCACCCACCTGCCAAAAGCAGCTCTCCTTCTG
The DNA here is from genome assembly GCF_040938575.1 of Ambystoma mexicanum. Classification (NCBI taxonomy): domain Eukaryota; kingdom Metazoa; phylum Chordata; class Amphibia; order Caudata; family Ambystomatidae; genus Ambystoma; species Ambystoma mexicanum. The sequence continues at coordinate 1,105,734,681 of NC_090933.1, read as the reverse complement.
AGGCGCTGTGGATCCCAGAGGACAGGGATGGGGTGGGGAGAGCCCAGGGACTGGGTAGGAGTGGGATGAGGGAGCCCAGCGACTTTGATAGCGGCAGGTGAGGGAGCCTAGGGAGTATACTGCAAGTTGGGTGCTTTGATGTGCCCAATACATACTGTCCATTTGGCATTTTTGGGGGGTCCCGGCCTTCCCACATTTTGCTCAGGGGGGCCCAGGCCAAAAAAGTTTGAAGATCACTGCTTTAGACCTACTGGACGAGTGATCGTGGCAGGGGATTTCAATGAACATATCTTTGGGCAAGAGGGAGTTTTGCCGGGTGTAGATGGTATTAAAATATCCCTACCATTAACAAAAATGCGAGAGAGCCCACAGGAAAAAATGGAAGGAACTTGGTGTCTGGAGATGTCTAACTTAATGTGTCTTAATTTGAAAGGGAAAACTAAAGACACTATTGAGAAAATATGTACTAATGTAAAGACTGCTACTTGCATTGACTATGTGTTTGTTAGCCAAGGTATGTGGCCATGCTGTAGTCCCATAACCCTACTCCAGACAAATCTCAGTGATCAATTGGAATTGACATGGGCTTATACAATGGACACGAGAAGTGTCCCTGTACCCAGAAGGTTTTGTGCGGGGGTGGTGGTAAGCAATCAGGGGAATCGCATTTGATGGGCGAATACAAATATTGAGAGACTAAACTCTCATTTCCAGGATGATTTCTCTTCATTTATGAACAGTATGATTTACTGTGATTGGGATCTGAACAAACTATTGATAGAAATCTTTGATAGACTCAATTTGCATGGTATCAGTAAGGGGAGATATAGGACATTGCATAGCGCTTTTGATATAGACTTTTTCCTAAAAAAGAGTTTACTAAGAAAAGAGAGAGCAAAAGTCAAGAAGCAGGACAACTCGTCTAAATCAATGTGCCCGGCCCCCTTAAAGAAATTGAACATAATATTTAAAAACTTGGTTAGACAATATCAAAGCTTCCTTTCTAGTGCAAACTGGATAAACATATTTGACTTACTGCGCACAAATGATGCAAAAGAAATTCTGGTACTTCTTTACGTCTTTTCTGGCTGGGAAAACCGTACTTGAACTTAACCCCATTGAAGAGAAAGCCTGGACAACATACCTTGGAGAGTTATATCACGATCCCAAAATAGAGGAGGGTAGTGCTAAGATCTTTGCCACATTGCTATTAAAAAAACGAACTAAATGGGCAGAGGAGACGGGACACCTGCATAAATGTCAGACGTGCTTTTGTAAATCTGATAGTACAACACAGAACAACTGCGCTCTGCAATATATGATTGAGGATACAAAACATAGTGGAGGAAGATTGTATGTGTGCAATGTGAATTTCTCAGAGGCATTTGACACTGGGTCACATCAGAAACTTTGGAATAAGCTTGAAACGTGGGGCTTAGATCCTATGCTACTGCACTATGTTAAGGCCTCCCACAGTGATACATTAGTTTAATTCTGCCTATCACAAGAGGGGAATTTAATGCACCAGGTTCCAACTAACTTTGGACTAAAACAGGGATGTGTGTTGGCAGCACTTTTATACAACATGTACATGTCAGACTTTGGTTTGCATTTGACTGACGTGAGGAACTTTCCCCCGGATAGGCAATGATCCAATCCCATGGCTCATGTATGCGGATGACACAATACTAATGGATCAAATGCCTATTGAATTCCATTGTAGCACTGACTCACCATGCTAGGGAGAATAATTTGTTAATCAATTCTTCTAAAACTAAAATGAAGGTGTTCGGAAATAGCCGGAAAAGCCCAGACTCCTTTAGTTGGAAGCTTAATGGTATAAAGCTTGAAGTCAGTAATCACTACATTTATTTGGGGATCCCGATTATTGTGGCCCCAAAGATCTCATATTATGGAGACTACGTTACTCGACACATTCTAAAGAAATGGGACCTATAAAAATGGTACTTTGCTAGTGTGGGCAGAAATATGCCATAAAAAATATATCAAAGTAGCATTGTCCCTGCCCTCTTGTATGGAATGGAACTGCTCTCAGCCAGATATATAACTTATCTGGATAACCTGGAAGGGAAATCCTTCATTCTATGTTAAATGTACCAAAAGGGGCTCTGATCTGATAGAGGCAGTACGATGTGAGATGGGCCTCTGTTCTCTTAAGTCACACTGGTTAGTGAAGTGTTGCAAGCTGTATTGCTGTCTTATGATCAGAACAAAAAAGGACAATACGATAATTGGGCTAGTGTCCAAAACACTACAAGTAGAAGCCTTAAATTATTTCCTGAGTTGCTTACACAAGGAGGCATGGGAACATTGCGATAATATAAATTTTCCCTAAGAGGAGATACTAGAAATAGCCGATTATGAGTGACTGCTAAAGAAGAAGACCTGGGCATGAGACATAGCTGAATGGATGCAAAAACATTCTAAGAAATGGCGAGACACGGCATGCACCCAATAGGGTTTTGTGATGGATAGGCCGGCCTCGTACCTGTTGAAACCGTGCAATCGGAAAATGAGGGAATACATCACCTACCTCCGTTTAAATATTCTACCTATATATGAATACACAGGCAGCTGGTTAGGTGTCCCCTATGAAGATCGTAGGTGCAGATTATGTTAGAATTCTGTTGAATCCGCTCGGCATATATTGACAAAGTGCCCCAAGCTAAAGTCACAATGCGAAATGTCCTATATGGTGCCACCTTATTGACCATAATGAGTGCAGGTTACTATGTATGGAATGAGGCAGTAAAATTGCTCTTTAAGAGATACGTAGAGAACAACTTTTTTTCACTGCATTTAATAGGTTTTTATTAGTGCAACTTAACCATAACATCCCTTTAACAAAGTTTTTTTCTGTGAATCTCATAGGTTTTTATTAATGAACATGCTTCATGATAAATCACTGTATACAAGTTATAATAATTCCTCTTTTAACATATATCAATGAAATGTAAACCTCCTTTAAGAGCAGGGCAAGCTGGGGAAGCAAGTCATGGTTGAATTGTCTAGGGCAGGAGGCGCAAACATGACCCCAGCTCCACCAAACATCCCCCCGTTATCCACTGCACTGACCCTGCATTCTAGTTCAGTGTCCACTATACCCTCATAACGTAACCAATGACCAGTGCTCATGGCTTGCAGCCATGGCCAGTCTCCACAATCCATGGGTCCTGGGCTCCAGCCATGTCGCATTCCCCAATAGGCACATCATAATAGGCATTTGTTCTTGCCGTGGGTCAGGCCCACTGCCCAGGCACCCAAGTGATATCACTATTTTTTTTTGTTACATTTTGAAACATTCAAAAAGTAAAACTCAGGACAGATTTGCAACAGCATTCTTTAAGGTGCTTCCTGATGCTCCTCAGGCAGGTTGGTTATAATCCAGTCCATTTCTCCAGGCTGCAGCTGTAAGCAGAATTTTGTTTCCCATTTAAACCTAGGGATTCAGCCTTCCCACATGCCCCAATAAGTAAATCAGAGTAGGCATTCATCCATGCCGATGGCCAGCCCTGCTGTCCATGCACCAAAGTTATATCACTATTTCTTTGTACTTGCATTTTGACACGTTGGAAAAATAAAACACAAGACAGGTTTGCAAAAGCATGCTTTCAGGTCCTTGCTGATGCTCTTCGCCCAGGTTTGTTCTAATCCAGACCAGCACGTCAGGCTGTAGAAGCAAGCAGAATAATTGTTCCCATTCAAGCCTATGGCTTTGGCCATGGTGCATGCCCCAAGAAGCAAATCAGAGTACAAACTTATCCTTGCTCATGGGCAGGCCCATTGCCCAGGCACCTAAGTTATATCCCAATTTTTTGTACTTATGAGTTACACTTTAGAAAAAATAAAACACAGGACAGATTTGCAAAACCATGCTTTGTGGTCCTTGCTGATTCTCGTCGCAAATGTTTGTTGTAATCCTGTACAGCACTTCACGCTGTAGCCACGAGCAGAATGTTGTTTCCCATTCAAATCTATCCCGATTTCTAAAAACTTTACTGCATAGCACGTGCCTGCTGGCCATGCCCACTTAACCACCATTGCCAGTCGCTCGTGGTCATAGCCAGTAACCAGATTGACACAGACTATACCTCAGTCACTAAAGGAATATCACAATTTTTTGTACCTAAATTATGACACTTTTCAAAAAATAAACATGGACTAATTTGCTTTCGGTCCTTTCCAATGATCCTTGCACGTGTCTGCTGCAAATCTGTCCATGTTTTATTTTTTTTAAAGTGTCAAAATGTACATACAAAAAATAGTCATATAACTTAGCCCCCACTTGACAAAATCCATTCAGACTTGACAATCTTTCTGAAATCTTTTGTGCAGATTCGTCAAATAACAAAAAAGTTAGAAGCCTTCTAAAAATGATGAGATCCCCCTCTAATTTTGCCCCCTCTTGACAAAATCCCACCATACTTTGTAAAGACATTCAAATGTGGGTCTAAAATATTTTTTGCAAACCTTTGTGCAGATTTGTCAAAGGTCACCAGATTTATAAGCCTTTCAAATATTTTGGGACCGGCCTCCAATTTTACCTCCTTTTGGCGAAACAGCAGCAAACTTTACATAAGCATTCAGGGTCAGGTCTAAAATGATATTGCATAATTTCATGCAGTTGAATTGAGTGGTGCCAAAGTTATAAGCCATCCAAAAACTACTGTTCACAGACCCTGTAATGCAGAAATTTGCACGGATGACCCTTAACATCTGGGATGTTCGCGTACATCGCAGTGAGGTCTGTGAATATCTTACATATTCACGGAAATCGGAGAAGAAAAAAAATGATTTTAGGCTTTATACGGCCATATCCCATCACATCCTCATCACCCCTCACCTCCGCAGAGACAGTTTCATTTGTTTGACAAGTGCAATGTTGTGTTTTTTAATATGTTTTTACCTCGATGTCCATGGACTACAGGCACTGTTTGCGAATCGAACATGGCATCCATTTCAAAAGTTTTGACGCACTTTTGAGTTTTTAATTGACCAATCAGCGGGCGTGTATGATGTTCTGCGAACTTCATGCTGCTCTCTTATTGACCCAGAGGTGTCCGCGGACCCCGAATCAGGAAATGAGTCTGCTGACCGAACCCAGGTATCACAATTTATTTACCTACTTTTTGCCCATTAAAAAAAAAAAAACGACTGGATATATGTACACCTAATTTACAAAAGCACGCTTTCAAGACCAAACACCGCTCCTGGCGCAAATCTAGTGAAAATAAATCCAGCGGTTTGGGCTGTAGGTGCGAGCAAACATTATTTCCATTGTGTCTATGAGGATTTCCACACATTTTTGGACCCCACTTTAACATTGCCCCCCTGCACAAAACTGCACCAAACTTCAAAAAATCATTGATAATGAATTAACACAACTTAATAACTGTCATCTTTTATACTGCAAAGGCATGTTACATTTCCCGGGATTTTGGTTTGCTCTGCAATTCTGATATTTTGTGCCTCAATAATTGGATAGTCCAAGACCCAAGTTATGGAGAAAAAAAATAATTTGGGTTGAAATCTGAACGGAGCATCCCCTTGTCACATGGTTAAATATGTTAGGCCTATGCAGTAAGAGGGTTCTTTCGGTGAGAGTGGCAACTTCTTAAGGGAACCAATGAGAAGACTCAACCAATGAAAACTTACTATATCAAATGACACTGCATGGGAACGTTATGCCTTTATAAAAGGCAAAGCACACAACAATTAGCGATAGCTTTGGGATTCTGGAAAGTCTGCTGAAGGGCAAATCCTTCCTGAGAGGATACATGCTGAAGTTGGATAATACCTGGAAGATGGTGGGAGGACTCTATATGGTGGTCTTGTCCCCAGAAAATCTAACACAGTGCTTTGCTAAATACAATCATATTCCCTGAGAAGGAGGATAACCCAGAGGTTTAGCTTATTGGGTGAAGCTGTCCAAAAGCTGTGAGATGCCACACCAGTGATAGGCTTAAAAGGACAAACTCAGATGTGAGTATGAAATGCCCTGCTAAACATTGAAATATCATTAGGGGAATCCTTTACTAGGTAAACCACTGAATTATGTGAGGGAAGCAATAAGGGGACATGATGTAAAACAGAATGCCATAGCATTTTCAGCATGAAATACATTTTGTGATTTTGAAAATAACCTGGAAAGTCAAGCCCAGTGTTTGAACAAGTATATTTTAAGAGTGGAAATATGGACTGGTGTACACACTTTCATACTGTACAGAGGACTATTTAACTTTGGACCTATGAAGCCATAATTATATCAGAAAGAACTTCAGAGTATAGCTACACCATTCTATTGGGAAGAGAGCAAGACTAGCTCATCCACTTCCATCCCCAGACAATGAAGACAATTTAAATGACTATTTAAATCTTATAGCATTATATAGAAAATAAAGGGCCCTCTAATAAGGGGACTCTCAATGCCTAGTATGTCTGGACTTTCAGAGGGACAGATATTTAGATGACTAGTGCAACACATCACACAGTGTATTTCAGATACATGCTAGCACTAGGAACCAACAGAGGCATATAACTGTAGTTGATCACCATGAGCATGAGGATCTTTCTTTGTAAGTAATGTGTACGATGCAGACTTTCTCTGATGTTCATACTTGCCAATGATGTTAAAGAGACTCAAGCAAAAAGCTTATTTTGAAATATTGGGGGTCATTACGACCCTGGCGTTAGGGAGTTAATTGGGCCGGTAGAGCTGCCGGCCACGTTAACCCTCTACCGCCGCATTACAAGGTTTGCCCGCGGGACCCGGTAAGGACGCCCGGTTTTACCAGGCGTTCTTTGCGGGTCCCGCCAGCAGACCAGCATGCTAACAACGGGCCCGTTAATGGCGGACCCGTTGTTAGCATGCTCCCCATTCCCATTGAGCCCTATAGGGGCTCGAATAGGAATAGGGATGGGTTCCTGCAATGGGGAAATACCGGGCCCTCCAAGGTCGAAATGGCCCAGTATGTCCCCATTCCAGGAACCCGGACCCCATACCCGGTACCCGGAATGGGGGTAGCCATGCCGCAAACAGCAGCATGGCTATCTCCAAGGTCGCAATGACCTCCATTGTCCCTAATACCAACACTTGTCATAGATGCTGGAGAACATTAAAGCATGCTGAAATGTCTGAGGCCAATTAAAATAAGAAAAGATGTGCAAGCTGGCAAATGGCAACATGCTGCATTATATAGTATATTGCATATAATAAAGTACAGAGATGTATTTAGACAATTAGATGTTTGTGTGCATTGGCAGGTAACTGGAAAACTCATCAAGGTAATGTTCTCTTCTGTAGGCAAGCTGCCCCGTTATTGTAGAATATTATGGTGACTTCCTTGGCATAAGGTTATGGGACCACCTTTGGTTTGACATGCTATTTTAATTAAACTGAATATTAAGACCAAATACAGCTTGTTTATTGTCGCGGCATTTTGGGGGTGAGACTCTTATCAAATGGGGTGTTAGACAAGAGGATCCGGTCCTTGAGATTAGACATTTTAAGGCTAATATATTCTACAAATCAATTAAGGCTACTTGCACTGTGCTCAACACATTCCATAAAAAAGAAAACTACAAAGAAACTAGCCGCTGGGAAAATGAAATGGAACCTTTGGAATTCCCTGCTGGTGAGAGAGCAGGAAGGAGGCTCACATGGCACAGTGGGGTCTCGTGGAGGTTGGGGTGCGCAGGGAGCATGCAAATCAGGGGAGGCAACAGAGGAGGTTTGGGCAGCCGTTCAATTGGTCAGAATGCAAGCCTTTACTTGCAACTCTGATCTGCATTTTGAGCAGCCTTATTTTCTGAAGCAACAATGCCTGGTGCTAATGGTCCTTATTGTGCTGAGTGGTGGTCTCATTTGTTTAAATCATGGATCTTACAGTTATGTGGGCCTACAAGCATTTAATAGGTCGCTATTCCATTCAACAATCTCACCTAAGTTAATTTGTAAAGAACAGTAGTGTTTAATGTTATCTTGTTTTATTTTATGCTGAAATAGCCCTTTTCCTCAAAACTTGAATTTGATTGTGTTATTTTGATTGACGTTTGAGGCACCGAATCAGGTTTAGCATGTGCACAGATTTAGGCTGTCATTTGTCCCTGTAATTCCTAGAAATTGGAATGCACCGATGGAGGAGGAAGTAAGTCGGTTTGGAAAGCACTTCTAAAATGAGTTATATGCATTTCCTGGTGTGCCATCTGAAAAAATACAGCCTTTCACCGTGGGTGTTTTTGCAGTCTATAGAACCACCTTTTTAGATCATGGACATTTTAATCGTCATGGTCAGGCCAAGTCCAACATAAGGTTTCAATTTCAGGGTTTCCCAGAACCACGGACATGAAGTACCGATCTTGCTCTGGAAAGTGAAATTGATTCAGTGCTCTTCTGAAAGCGATTTAAGTGCGGCAGGGCCGCACAGAGAGCTGACTAAGGTTCATTCAGGGGCAGCTGCTCAGCGATAGATGGAAATAATACTCTAGCAGATATAAATGGTCTCTCAGTGTGATGTGGCTAAATAAAAACAAAATGCTAACAAATCATAAAATGAAATACTTTTGAGCTCGGTGAGACATATATGTTAGCCTATGTAGCTATTTCCCTCGGAATGCTTCAATTTGTGTGAGACTGGTGTAGGGTTTCGCTTCGCTCGGGCCTACCAAAGCTCGGGCTGGCGGGTCGTTAAAGTCCATGTCCGCCCCCACGGCGTGGCGTGAAAGCTATAGCCTACCAATGTGTGCTGGTCTCTATGTGACTCATTTGGTGCATATCTAGGTTCTGTCACTAAGGGTTTACTTTGGCAGACGGCCTCTGTCTACTAAAGTTCTGTCGGTCAAGTATCAAATCCGACAGCATTAGTGAGGGCACTGATGAGCCTTCTGATTGTGTCCTGACTGCACAGCTAGCAAGTTATCTAAAAAACAATGAATCTAAATGAGCACGGGCATTTCAGGGGATGATATATTTCTGTTGATATTTTACAGGTGTTAGGTTGGAACTGCTGTGTTCGTTGGGGCACTTGTTATATGTGCAGTATTTGTTAATACAGAAACTATGATGATTTTTAAGATCAAGGCAGTGGCTACCGTTCAAGTTACCTACATATTTTTTTGCTGGAAAGTTTTTTTTTCTTCATGGAATTCCATCATTTCAAGGTCTATAAATCTGGTGTTGACATTTTGTGAAATGCTAACATGACTGTGTTGCTTAGGGGAAGTGTGAAGAAGCTCAAATTAAGTGCAATAATCATTTCATCTAGCAGGACTGTAGCGTTGTACTTATCTATTTGCACTGGGTGCACACAGTGCTGCTGATGGTAGAACACAGCTATGTCATATGGAATGTGATGGGACCTGAAGGTTCCAAGAACTACAGTTGGGAACACAGGATGGGAGAACCTTACTGAAAGGATGTCATCTGTTAAGCTCCCTGCCCCTTTCTATATAACTAGCCCTGTAACTCTGTAACTTATAAATAAACTCACTCCTTTTATATATACCGGTCTCCTGTGCCTTACCTGAATCCAGATGTCTTCTTACCATCTCCGATACTACAAGGACCAAGGATTATACGATCTGAGCAGTCTCCCAGCAGAGTACACCCTGTCTCTCATTCTTTGGAAAGGATTGGCAGTGTTTACTTATGTGCAAAAGCAACAACTTCTGGCCAAGTGCTCTGATGGCCAATTGAATAAAAACTGATCCTTGAAATCTCCATGCTCTCAAGGATGGCCTAAAATTATCTCCAGTTTGCACCTAATCTGATTTTTGGAGTGGCTCGGGTGCTCCAGCTTCCGCCTGCACCCCTGTCTACTTCCACACACCTGCCAGAGAATGACAGTTCCTCTGTACCTGGCAAATATTAACCTAACCTGGGAATCGACCTAAAAACTACTCTTTCAGCTCTGGCAGGCCCTTCAGGTCTACAACTACCCTGTCCACAATATCAGGTTCCTTGTCTATGCCAGTAGGCAACCCTGAGATCACTGAATTGGGTGTTAAGTCCATAATCACCTCAGTGGCTGCTAAACCTGCTCTCACAAGTGTAAGTGGTACAGGGTACTCAGGCCTCAACTGGGAGTTACCAGTGTGGGTCTGTCACACTCTCCAACTGAGGATGTATTATGGCCTGTGATCTTCAGTTATTCTAAGTTATTCTTCCTGTGTTCCGTGCTCTATTAACAGCTTTGACTATGTCTGGGTCATGGAGCTTAGTACCCAAGAGCCACCATACTGGAATGGAGTTGTTGACTGCAACACAGTGCAGACAGGAAATTACCCCTCCAACAAAACTCTACCATTTGCAAGCAACATTATGTAAGACCATCACCCCCCATCGCCTGTATCAGCTGGATAGGTACTGGTAGGCATTAATCTTGCTTCACCCATTGTTATCCAACAGCTGTGGTACTCACAGAAGTATCACATAGAGCAGAACACATTTCCCCATTTATTGAAACATGGTCCAGAAATACCTGAGCATTGTCAGGACCTGGGACCATCTGGAAGGTCCCAGAGATAGGGAACTTACTACCAATCCCTGCCTGTCCTAGTGAGATTTCATCTGTTACATTCACTATGGTTTCCTCAATGGGACCAACCATCACAATTGTCTGTTTGGATCTCCCCTTGCTGGCGGGATCTCACTTTCTATGTGTCAACACCCCACTCAGAAAACAGCCTATGGTAGTTGAGAGTGGGGTCATTAGTGTTAGAGGTTCCCTCACTCTACCTTTCTGATGCTGTTAACCAGCCAAGGATCTGGGATCTCCTCTTTGTGTTTTTGGAGCCCTTTCTTGAAAATGGGGTCAGAAACCTAAGTCATTTTCCTCTCTGTTTACCATTATCAGTTGCCTTGTCATCTGACTTGGTTATGGAAACGTTTTCTGGACTTTAGTACTCATGTGCTTTCCCAATCTGCACAGGTTCCTAGCTTCTGTGACACTCTTGTCCACTAAATGCTGGTGTAACATTTGTGAAGGATAGTCTTGCATGTTACCAAATTGCACAGGCCCTTAAATGTTTCATGTTTGTTATGTGTTCTCTAAGGCTCCTGAGGTACCACTCTGTGGTTTGGAAGATCTTCCTAAGGATAGAGGCCTTACATGTTTCTTAAATGGGCAACTATCTGCAAGAGTTAGCTGAATGATAACATCAGTTCCGGGTGCCACAAGCGGCTTATATGGGCTGCTACTCATAACTCTTCTTCCAACTCCTGGAGGTGGCATGCACGTTTCTGTGCCTTAATCCAATCGAAGAGAAGAGATCGTTCTCCTCTTCACAGGGCTGGATTAAGTCCTTCGTGATGTGGTGCTTAGGTGTCTCTTTGGTAAAATCACTAGAATGCATTCTCTCCCTACCAGATGTTAGTGTGTGGGCCTCTTTCGGGCCCTCTAGCTCAAGTTTTCTCAGCAGCACACAATTCCATTGGTTCTGCTCATCTAAAGCAGTCACCCCCCTCTATCGTTGTTCTATTAATGCTGTGGCAGCCTTCAGCTGCTGCCTCTCAGCCATCTGCTTCTGGTCTTCTAGGGCCACATGCCTTTCCACCAGAAGGAAGTTCCTAAACACCAAATTGTCTCCAGTGAGACTCATCTGGGACCTAATGGAATCTCTGGACCTAGCTGATACCTGGGACTGGTGGACGCTTGCTATCTATGATAAACCACAATATACACCTTTGTGAAGAATGGTGGAAACGTTTTCTGCTGTTATTGTCCCCCTCCATCTCTATGCCCCCAGGAATAAAAGGGCACTTGAGCTGAGGGCTCCAGATCGATACTGCCCCTCTCGTATTCCCCTAATGCTTAACCTTCCTCAAAAGCTTGGAGGCTCTTTAGCAGTTCAACCTTTTTCCTGACACATCTCGCACAGTTTGCTTACTTTTAAGATTTGTGCAGCAGTCATGTCAAATTCCAGTGTAGCAATTTAAAAATACCTGTCAGTACTTTTAATGTTAACTGCACACTTTTTTTTATTTTGGATGACTAGGTGGTAGGCACAGGCTGTATAAAATCGCACAGCTGCCACCAGTGTGGCAACATTTTTATTGCCCAGCAGAAGTAGAAGAATGAGTAGTGGATAAACCACCTACTCACACCTCGCACTGCTACAAAACAATAGTGATACTAATTTTAAAATATGAAGCAGGTACAGTCAAGAGAAAAACCTCCTTCTACGTTTGTGGTAACATGGACTGGGGTCATGCTATATACTCTTAAGGTGGGTGTGGATATGAAACATTAGCATCCCAAACAGCAATAGTACAGCAGTCAAAAATAAAGGAATGTCCTATAAATAAATAAATAAATAAATAAATATGTATATATATATATATATGTATATGTATATGTATATATTACATGGCCACGGTAGTGGCCATGTAGTTATGGTTAAGTTGGTGTTTCCATAGGAAAAGCACTTTTTGGGTGGCTTATAACTTCGCTCCCCCTGGACGAATCCTCACCAAACTTTGCAAAAAAAGTATATGGCCCGCTCTAAATTTTTTTGCAAAGTTTGGTGAGGATTCGTCCAGGGGGGGAAAAGTTATAGGGGGGTCCCAAAACTGAATGGGAAAAAACTTTGCGCACAGCTACAGCCCGAACCGCTGGACGGATTTACACCAAATTTGCGACAGGAGCGGCGGCCTGGTCCCGAAAGCGTGCTTTTCAAATTTGGTGTAAATCCGTCCAGTAGTTTTTTTTAAAAATGACCAAAATGTAAGGCAAAAAAATTAGTGATATCTGTGTTTGCTTCGCAGACGGACTTCCCTGTTCGCTCCACGGACAGCACCCCGATTGGCCCATGGCCTTGCGTCATGTCCGCGGACATGTGACTTGTTCGCTGATTGGACGGCGAGGGGCGTGGAGCGCGTCAGATTTTCTGTGGCGCCCGCCATCTTGTATTCGCCGTCGACCGCGTACAGCACAGTGAAATCTGGATAAAAAATTGTATTTAGTGCACTGTGTTGGTGTGTAAGAGTGTTTGGGGAGGGTGGGGGAGTATGAGATAGGTTCAATGTTTTGTTTTTTTATGTGCTAGACGTTTTTGTTGCGTTCGATTTGTCCGCGGAGAACACGGCTGTTCTGACATTTTGTAAATAAACTAAATGGTGGGGTGTTTAGAGGACGGAGTATGTGTCATTTTTGTTCGCAAGGAAGGTAAAAATGAGCTATGAACACTCGTGGTGTACTTAATTGTTCGTAAATACACAAACTGGGGGTGTCCTCAGGACGCTGTCCGTATTGTAATCTGTCTAGTTGAATGTGTTCTAAGAACACTCGCGGTGTCCCGAAATGGTTGCAATTACACAAAATGGGGGTGTTCTGAGAACGTTGTTTGTATTGTTCGTTGTCAGGGTGAAAGTGTTTTAAGACCACTCCTTTTGTCCGCTAATAGTACAATTTCCTATCGGCGTCAACCGACTTTTTGTCCACTAAAGAAATGATAAATCCGGCTGGTGTGCGCCGACATTATGTGATAATCCTATGACTGGCGCTATTGACCTGGCTGACTTGCTTTTGCGACACTAAATCATATCTCCCGCCCCTAAGCCTGATATTATCAAAGCATTCATATTCCCCGCCTCTCTCTGTGACGTTACAGGGTGCGTCATCAAACGCGCCCAGTCCTTTCTAGTCCTAAGTGACTTTACACAGAACCCGGAACACAACACATATTATGTCACAACACAGCGCGCCACAATTCGGAATATGAAACAGTGATTTAAAAGCAAACAGCAAGATTGTACATTTTGTAAAGTACATTTATTTGACATCAAATGTTTAAAGAATATTCAGCAATTTGCATTTGTCTTTGTTGTCGATCCGCAAAAGTTCATGTTGAGGCACGCGATTTTCCTTTGCGGTACAGAGGGTGTTAGATCAGCTTACAACTCAGTGCGCCACAATTCGGAATATGAAACTGTGGTTTAAAAGTAAACAGCAGGATTGTACATTTGGTAAAGTACATTTATTTCACATTAAATGTTTAGTGAATATTCAGCGATTTGCTATTGTCTCTGCTGTCGATCAGCAAAAGTTTATTTGGAGCCACGCGTTGTTCCTTTGCGGTAGATAGGCTGTTGGTTTATGATAAAAGCAGTAAATGGTCGCTCTGATAATCGGAAGGTTGCTCCAAAAACGAGCCATTAGACCACCCTATTGGTTGGTATGTTGTTTGTAGCCGCTAGTACTGCGTAAGGGCATATTGGTCCTTGGCGATTGACCCATAAAATGGTGAGGGTCATGAAGTTGCATATTTGGACGTGCACCTGGCAGTTGAAGACCCCATCCGCTGGAGTCTGTAAATCGTGACATAGGCAAAATGGGGCCACATACCTGTTTTAGAAAACATAAATTAGTCTCACCAGCCGATCTTCATTAAAAATCATCATTTTATTTATTAGGGCGTGAAACTATTTGCTATCGAAGATAGTGCAACGGAGTATGTTAATAATAAAATAATAATATTTTCCCATTCATATAGCGCTAAGAACCGTGAGGTATCTAAGCGGTGCTTATTATTAACCACGGTGTGTGGTGCTCATTTATCGACCACAGAAGGATGAAAGGCTGAGTTTGGCCTTGCCGGGATTCGAACTTGCGTTAGCAAGCTGTGCACGGATGTCAAAGCAAGCGTTGTACTCGCTGTGCCACTTGACAGGCTACAGTGAAGTGGCACAGCGAGTAGAGCGCTTGACCACCTATAGACCGGTTAAATTATTTATATTAACCCACCCTGTGTCGTCTGCCTTTTTCAGAGCCCTCTAAACAACAGGGCATCAATTCGGCGGTGATAGTGCGCGGTAGAAAACATTATGCCACTTTCAACGAACAAGATCAACTTGAGCGGTCTTTAATGCTACGCTATTGTAATTATATTTGGTATAAAATAATCTAAAGGGTTACTTACAGTACAATTGCAATTTCCATTGTCTATGAGTGGTGCAGTCCCAAAATACGACTCCGCGTGTGCCAACGATCTTTCGCATAGTGATATAATATATAAAAGTGGTTTCGTTTCATAAATTTCATCCTTATCTTCTCTTATGTTTTAGCAACACTCCTTCAAGAGAAGTCTTCCATCACAATCTCTGTCTGTCAAGGTCAGAACACAATACAACCTTATAGTCTGCTTCGTGAGCCTCTCCGGGGCCCGAGAAAAAAATGGAAGCAGCTGACCTTCACTGTGAACGAGCATAAATTCTTACTTTGCAACATTCTGTGTAAAGCCATCTGTGAGAAGTTGGTTTTTGCACGCCATGTTTGTATATTGTTTGCGTGATATTAAAAAAAGTTTGTTTAAGGGACGTTATGGTTCTAAGTACAGCCGAAAGATCCCTGAAAATCGCAAGTTATGGTAAGCTATGAAAAATAACTTGCGCCACCACAGTGCACTACTAAGACTAACACCCAGGACATCAAAGATGACATCGCAAATGTCATTGATGATATCACTGATGACATCACATGTGTATGTACTTTTCATGGAATTTGTGTACTAGGGATTTTTATTATAATGTTGCGAAAAAAGTGTCAAGGATATTGCAATAAATATCATACCGTTATTAGTGCTTTGAACGATGCATTGATATAAATAGCATTGTATTATGGGATTCTATCTAGTATACTGAGCTACTAATGTAGAAACCTAGCATTGTGTGCAGAGTACAAGATGAAAGTATAATATTTGTAATGTTAATATGTTGAATAATGAAATGATAATTGTCCTGAAATTTTCGAAAATTCACAAAATGGGGGTGTTCTGAGGACGTTATTCGTATTGTGTGATTGCTTAGCAGTATGTAATGAGGGAATGGCACAGAGAGTAAAGTGGACGCCGTCCGCGGACACCACAGCTGTTCGTGGGCAGGGCGTGCTACATCCGGGTTTTTCCAGGAAATCCAACATGGAACGAAGACTGTACGGATCAGCCAATCAGATGTCGAGGTTGTGGATTTGTGTTGAAAGAGACTGTGTGTGGTGAAGATGGCAGAAAGTCAGGGTGTTGGTGCTCGGAGATATGTTTGTGCATGGTTTACAGCAGTACGCTGAATGCAGGCATGTTGCAAAGAACTTTGATGTGAAAGGAGTGGAGGTGGTGTGGAGCACTGTGCCTGATTGCAATGTACAGGGAATTGTACAAGTTTGTGAGGATATGGCCACGATGAACAGTCCGCATGTGGTAGTTTTGCACTATGGTGCTTTCCATTTGGGCAACGTCAGTGCCCCTACTTTGTTGGCTGATTTGGAACGCTTGGTTCAAGCCGTAATGAAGATCCTTCCAAATGCGAAAGTAATTTTTTCTGGATTACTACCTAGGGCAATATGGGACAATAGTTCAGTTTTTTGTCCTCAGCAAAACATTGCTAGGTGTGTCATCAACCGAGGCATGTGTGCCTTCATGCTTAGAGCTGGTATGTTCTTCTGTAACAATGAGAATATTGATGCCAGTAATGCTTTTAATTTTAAAGAAGATGGCAATTCTTTATCTTTTACGGGAAATGCCTTTCTATTTTGGAATGTAAGGGTTGCTTTGGAGAAGGTTATGTAAAGATTTTAGGAGTAAAGTGAAAAAAAAAACAAGAAAAAAAATACAAAATAACAGGTGTCTGTCAAGCATTTGTAAAAAAAAACAGCTCTTTTCAGAGCTAACTTCAAAGGGGAAATGGGGCACACTATTTAAATTTACAGTCACCACGCTCAGATTTTCGATGTGTCCACGGACATGGCGGTAGTCCGCAGACATGAAAATCACTACGAGGGGGTTAGTATGTTCTATGTTACATGTATATGAAGTCAGGGATATTATGGTGAAGTTGTGCTACTAAAAACCTATGAAATTCAGTGAAAAAACTTTGTTAAAGGGACGTTATGGTTAAATTGCGCTACTAAAAACCTATGAAATTCAGTGAAGAAACTTTGTTAAAGGGACGTTATGGTTCAAAGTAAAACTGAAAAACCCCTGAAATTCGGCAGTTATGGTAAGATAAGCAACCATAACTCGCGCCGCCACCGTGCACTGCTAACACTAACACCCAGGACATCAAAGATGACATCACAAATGTCATTGATGACATCACTGATGACATCACATGTGCATTTACCTTTCATGAAAAGTCTGTACAAGGGATTCTTAGTGTAATGTTAATAAACAAAGTGTCAAAGATTATTGGAATAAATATCAAGTGCTAATCAGTGCATTAAGCTATGCATTGATATAAATAGCATTCTATTATTAACTTCAATCCAGTATACTAAGGTACTCATGTAGAAGCATAGGCATTGTGTGCAGCATACATGATGGAGGTGCAATATTCATAAGCTTGCCATGTTGAATATTGAAATGATAACTGTTTTCATATTAGAGTTTTGCGTACAGTGAAACTTGTGATCAGTAGGTAATAAAACCCACTTACTACATAATTGCATTATTATACACAAATCACAAAGAGACAACACCACATACAAATATGAATATATACAAGGGAATTGAAGTAGGAAAAAGAAACAGCAATAGTAGCAGAAAGTGTTCATAATCTAACTGATAACCTTTATGGAGAGAAATGATTGCTCTGTTTCAAAGCTGTTACTTACCCTATCTATATATATCACATGATGTGTCTGGACCCTAAGGAAAATAGTGTGAGTACAACATATAAAAATATGAGCATATACAGGGAAAGTACAGTAATAAAAAAACATCAAAAGTATCAGAAAAGTGCTGATAAATCTACTGATAATTTTAATGCACAAAAAGGATTGCTGTCTTTCAAGGTTCTGACTTCTCCTATTTATATGTTTCACATGATATGACTGGACCATAAGGGAATTATTCTAAGAACATACTTGAAGATAAGTCTACGAATATAGTAATTTACAATTTTTAGTTCCTGACTGTTACTGAAGAAAATCATGTGGCCTAGATATGTCAGGAAAGTAAAAAAAAGGAGAGCCAGCCACGTGATGTCATCAGTGATGTCATCAATGAAATTTTGTGATGTCATCTTTGATGTCCTGGGTGTTAGTGTTAGCAGTGCACGGTGGCGGCGCGAGTTATGGTTGCTTATCTTACCATAACTGCCGAATTTCAGGGGTTTTTCGGTTTTACTTTGAACCATAATGTCCCTTTAACAAAGTTTTTTCACTGAATTTCATAGGTTTTTAGTAGCGCAACTTAACCATAACGGCTGAATTTCATAGGTTTTTAGTAGCGCAACTTAACCATAACGTCCCGTTATGGTTAAGTTGCGCTGCTAAACACCAATGAAATTCAGTGAAAAAACTTTTTAGTAGCGCAACTTAACCATAACGTCCCTTTTACAAAGTTTTTTTTACTGAATATATATATATATATATATATACATATATATATATATATATATATATATATATTTATGTATATATATATATATATATATATATATATATATATATATATATATATATATATTCTGTGAAAAAACTTTGTTAAAGGGACGTTATGGTTAAGTTGCACTGCTAAAACCTTTCAAATTCAGTGAAAAAACTTTGTTAAAGGGACATTATGGTTCCAAGTAAAACTGAAAAACCCTTGAAATTCGCCAGTTATGGTAAGCTAAGCAACCATAACTCGCGCCACCACCGTGCACTGCTAAACCTAACACCCAGGACATCAAAGATGACATCACAAATGTCATTGATAACACAAGAAGTTTCAAGTACAAAAACTTTGCCTCCTCTATCAAAATGTAAAACAAACCAAAAAACTATTAACAGAAAATCAGCTATCACTACAGATAAAACTACTTCTTTAAATTTTAATATAGTGCAAAGTAAGCATACCAAGAAAAGTATTTTAGCCAAAATGTACCGTTACAAAGTCCTTCAAAATCTTTTTAAAAACAGGAGAGAAATCAGGTTCAATGCTTAAAACCTATCGTAGGAAATTAATCTTAGAAGCGTTGATGGACAGTGCAATTCTTCTCAAAAGAAAGTTATTTATTTTACTGTTAAACAAAATGAAACCACTAACAAAACTAATAACTAAATTACAAAAAAGACTTCTCAATAAGCGAAATGTCAACAGAAAGAACTTCTTAAGTATCTGCGGAGGTGAATGGAATCACACTACGAGCACAGAACCATATTTTAATGAAGAAGCGTACAAACAAAAGCAAACAAATACAATTGCCATACATAGCAGTGGTCGAGGTTATGAAAAAGTGAATAATACCATAATGGAACAAGAAGTACTCCTTTCAAAAATATGCCCTGAAAACCTAGAATTACCCCTCCATTCAACTGAATCAGAACATCTAGTGTACAAATGGCCATGCACGTCAATGTGTAACATTCCCAAACAATGTTTCAAATCTTTACGCCAATTCCTAAATAAATATGTAAAAAGCGCAGACAAAATCAAAATTAAATTACTGCAAAATATGGATACCTGTCCAGTGCGCAAGTACACAGGACTACAAGGACATTCATTGGCCTGCATTACAGGACCTACTTGTAAAACCACTTTCCATGATATCAAAAGGATATCAACACATCATTCAACTATAAGACATCTAGTCTATAAACTGTACTATGCTAAAAGTCCTGCTTTAGCACTAGCAAATTTAAATAACATCCTTCTACATGATACAGCGAAAGACCTACTTGAAGAAATTGACTATATCCAGAAAAAATATTTTGGAAGTGAAAGCCATTTACAGAATGAAAAAGCTTTAAACCAATTAAGCAACAATTCTACACATGGCAACCTTTTGCTAAACACATACAAAAAAGAAATACTAAAATTTAAAAGTACATCAGCTGAAGTACCAAACCATGTATGTGTATGTTGCCGTAGAACTTTTTATAAAAGTAACACAAAAACTGTAGACCTATCATACAAAATAGAAGACAATGAAGATTCTAAATGGTTTGAATTAGCGCTCTACCTTGTAGCAGAAAACAAATACGAAATAACTGACCCCTTAATACTTTGCAGTTACTGCACTACAAAACTTGACAACAACCAAACTCCTTCACGTGCTATCACAAATAATTTGGAATTATACCCAGTACCAAAACCCCTACAACAACTTAATTTATATGAGAGCATCATAATTCAAACAGTACACCCATTTCAAGCAATAATATGCCTTCAACCAAAAACAGCAAAATTACCTCCCTCTGAATTGGTAAAAGGCATTCGTGGAAAAGTAGTTTATTTACCATTAGATCTAAAAGAAAATGTGCATACTCTAGGAGTGCAACTTCCAATGCAGCAATCTTTAACTATCTTAATAAATGGAGTACCTACAAAAGACAAAATAATATGGCAACAGCTGGTAGATTTACATAAAGTTAGACAAGCCTTGCAATATCTTAAAGAGAATAATGAATATTACAAAGAAATTAATATTGAAGAATACTTGAAAGATACAACTAAAATAATTCAAGAAACATAAGAAGCTGGTCAATTTGAGCTCCTAGATCCTGCTACAATATCAAATACTTTAGACCATTATACAATTCATCCTTTTCACTCTAATGACACCATAGAAGATGTATTGGAAACGTACCAAATGCGTCAAACAAAATGATCGCCAATCAGCATATGGGAAAAAAGTATAGAAGCACGTGATTTTCCTCTACTCTTTCCTACTGGCAAAGGAGGAAGGTATGATGATAGACCTATTCAAATATCAGCTTCAGAATACCACTCATTACGGATGTATTCTGAAGATCCCAGATTTAGACAAAATGTGCAATACATATTCCACCTACTCTTTGAAAATGAACTAGCAACTTTATGTTACGGAGTTTTACACATATTAAAATCAGGATCACACTTTCAAAATAAGACAGCTACACAATTATTAGAAAAAGTGCAACAAAAGGATGAGGTTTTACAATCAAATATTACAAATCTATTAGCAAATATGCGTGGTACTAAAGAGTACTGGTTTTGACGTCATGGAGATGTACGTTGTATGATCAGAAACCTTGGCCCACCCACTTGGTTTGTTACATTAATTTGTGCAGAATATGCATGGGAAGATTTACATGATTTCCTACGCATATCAAATAAAAACAAAACAAACATAGATATACTAACACCTGGAGAACTTTGTTCTTTGGATCCTGTTAATGTTTCAAGATATTTTCACCATCACTTCATTGCTATGCTACATTTTATTTGTGATAAAACTGTTCCTCCCCTTGGAGAAGTGCAACACTTCTTTTGGAGAAAAGAATACCAAACCAGAGGAGCACCACATATCCACATGCTTTTATGGATTAAATATGCTCCTAAATTTGGTCAAGACAGTGATGCCACTGTTTTACAGTTTATTGAAAAATATGTCACTTGTGAAATTCCATCAGAAGCCACAAATAGTGATCTTCATGCACAAATTTTACAATTTCAAAGACGCAAATGTGGAAAATATTGTCGTCGCAAATACAAAAACAAAGGGAAATACTACACCAAATGCTGATTTGGTTTCCCTAGACCAGTTACAAATACAGGTCAAGTGAACAACCTCATGTCTTCAGTTAGACATAGTGTTAAAGGTAAGTCACCTAAAAATACATATTACATAAAAAGAAAAGAAGAAGAAAAATATATCAATGATCATAATGCAATCATTGCCCACTTATGGAATGCAAACATAGATGTGCAGTACATTGCAGACAATTCTACTGCAGTTGCACGATATGTCACAAGATACTTAACTAAAGCAGAAAAGACAGAGCTCCAAGACCTCTGGAATGACCTGCCATCAGATAAAACAGTGTCTCAGAAATTATACAGCTTGGGCATAAAAATGCTCACCCATAGAGAATGTGGATCATATGAAGCAGCTGATCGTTTAACTAGTACTGCATTGTATGGTAAATCTGAAAATATAGTATGGCTAAGTCTTGGTCCAGCTAAATCTAGAAAAATAGTTCTAAAATCATATGAAGATATAGAAACAATAGCCAAACGTGATCCCAACAGCCAAGACATTTTAAAAAACAATTTATTGGACACATACTACCCAAACAGAAGTAATACTTTGGAAAACATGTGTCTATACCACATAGCCCAAAACTACACATACAAAAATAATATGAAACCTGATGAAAAAAAAGGTAAATATAGAGTGACAAACTGTGAAGGCAGCTTAGTTAAACTCACTAAACCAAATTTAATTAATCATATCAAATTGTCATTGAAGACTCCTCAACATAAAGAAGTATATTACATGTCCCTGCTACAACTCTTCAAACCATGGAGAAAAGAAGAACAAATACTAGATAACTATGACTCATATGAGGATGCCTTCAAAGCAAAAGAAAGCACTATAACTGATGTAAACTTTACACAGTACAAAACAATGTTGCACAATGAACAGCAACACAAAGAAGAACTCCAAGCCCAACTAGATAAGGACACTCCTGACAGTAGTCAACCTTCTGTAACAGGAAGCCAAGAACCACTGGGAGAAGCACTAATAATAAATGAGGCAGAATTAGCTATGATAGAAGTAGAAAACACCATGTGTCAGTATGAAGATAAAGAAGACTTAACTATACTACAATCAAAACTAAACAATGAGCAACGTAGCATTTTTCAAGAAGTAACAAAACAAATTGCACATGGTGTAAAACATGACAATAAAGAATGTTCCTGCCATAATTATAAACCTATACTACTGTACGTCAGTGGTGAAGCTGGTTCTGGCAAAACATTCCCAATCAAAATCATTAGTAAGTTCCTTCAACAATTGACAAACAACAAACTGTCAGCTGTTGTCACTGCCCCCACAGGTTTAGCTGCCTACAACATAGGTGGTGTTACATTACACCGATTACTACTATTACCAGTAGAACACCAGAACAAATTAGACTATTACAAACTTTCTGCAGAAGCTGCAATGGAACTACACATAGTATTGAAACAAATGAAAATGCTACTAATAGATAAAGTGAGCATGGTCTTCAACCTGATGTTAGCTTTGATTCACCTCAGATTACAATAAGTACTCAAAACAGACTATGAAGAGCTCTTTGCAGGAAAACACATTATTGTTTTTGGAGATCTGCTTCAATAAACACCAGTAAAAGGTGAGCCTATTTTTAAAACATTAGGACACAAACTCTGCCGTAAAACTGTTGGCAGCATTGGAAATGTCAACCTTTGGCAACATTTCCAATACAGAGAATTAACAGAAAACATGCGGCAATCTGCAGATCTCACTTATGCCAACATTTTAAAAAGTATCAGAGTTGGTATACTTTCTAAAGAAGCAGAAGCAATATTGAAAACCTGGCACATTAATGCATTTTATGGCGATAATGCAGGTGCTACAGATGTTATGGAACAATTAGCCCACAGACATGTCAATTGTATGTCCTTAATGCCAACTCTTGCAAGCTGTTTCAAATTCAATGAAATCATGCTAAGTAAAGAAATCAATCATGGAAATTAGCGCCACAGACAAACTAGATCTACATGGTATGACACTACCCATGTGTGACCAAGCCACAACAAGACTAAATAGTTTAGAAAAATCAATCTCAAACACAGCAGGCTTGGAAAAGATATTAAAATTATCCTTAAATTGCAGAGTAATGCTTAAACGTAACCTTGACGTGGACCAAGGACTAGTTAATGGAGCACTGGGTACAGTTGTTGGCTTTCAAACATACCCACGCGACAACAAAATTCAGTTTGTCAATATACTCTTTGACAAACTTTCAGAAGTAAAAAGGATAGGACGCTCAACAGCTAGATTCCTTCTCTTCAAAGATATGTATATACGCAGAGAACAATTTTCTCTAACTCTTGCATACGCAGTCACGATTCATAAATCACAAGGTCTTACCCTAGACAAAGCAATGATAGATATTGGTAACGCAGTCTTTAAAGAAGGCATGAGCTACGTAGCACTATCACGCTTACGTACACTTGACGGTCTATTTCTAATCAACTTTGATGCAAGTAAAATAAACGCTGATATTCCTTGCATTTTAGAATACAATAGACTTGGCTCACTATACACCCCCCACCTAAACACATATTCTGTTCCACAAAAAGTAAAATGTTATAAAAGAAAAATAAATCAAAGAGAAATGCAACAGGATGTCACTGCAAATCCTCCAAAGAGAGTAAAAGAAACTAATACTTCATCAAGTACCACAAGCAAAAAAGAATCAATTAGGGAAAGTAAACCAGGTACTTCTTTAAAGAAGGAAGATACAGAACTACCTGGACCATTTAAATTCTCAAATATAGTTGGTGTAAGTTGCTACGCAAATGTAGCAATGAATATTCTATTTCAATTACCACCAATTGTTGACAACATTTACTTACACAGTACAGACCCATTGTGTTTGCAAATGTTAGTACTTCACAGAAATGCAGCAAATAATCCTGACAACACGTATAGTGTTTATGGAATAAGACAACAATTGGACTACTGTGCTGGGATGGTGAAATTCACTATAAACTCACAGGAAGATCCACAAGAATTTCTAATGTACTTACTACAAGTACTGGAAAACAAAAACATACCTATAAATGAAATCCAGATTTCATACATGTGGAAACATACATGCACTCTCTGCAACAATGTGACACAAGAAGAAATCCCCAATGAACGCTTCATATATATATCAATACCAAATTGTGAATCCATTCCATTTCAGCGACTTTTACAAAATGCAAACCATGGTAGATTATGCTCTACCTGCAATTCAGATAATCGCTCCACGTTAGTAATACAAACACATAGTAAATACATAATACTAATGCTTCTCCGTTACAATGCAGATGGTACCAAAAACAACTGCAAGCTGACTGGATTCACACATGGTCAAATATCACTTGGTAAGAAAACCTTCACAACAATAGGTATAATCTACCATGCAGGAGCCACAACCAATTCAGGGCACTACACTGCATATATAAAAAAGAAATGTGGATGGTTTGAATGTAATGATAGTACCATTACTCTAAAGCAGAGATTACCAGCAAATCTTACAAACGCTTATTTGATGTTCTTAAAACCAAAATTTGATAACTAAACTATATTTAAACCCTAAGTAAACATGTGTTAAAAAAATATAAACTGTTAGAATACTCCAAAAGCTATCTAACTGCTCAAAGATTCTACAACAACTAATCAGATAAATGAATACCACTACATTAGACAAAAAAATACACAGTTAGAATACGCCAATTGGTATCTAACTGTCCCAAAATTTAACAATATCCAAATAGATAAATAAATACTACTAAAATATATCAAAAAAATAGAATAGAATAGAATACGCCAATTGGTATCTAATTGCTCCAAAATTTTATAATATCCAAACAAATAAATAATATGTTACTGCTCCAAAAAGATGCAACAAGCCACAGTATAAAGCATTAGACAGAAACAACAAGTGAACACTGAAAACAAACAAACAAATAAACTGTAGCATAACAGAAAAAGTTTTTTTTTTAATCCAACATGTATTTTCTTTTCCCACAGACCCAATGATTTTAGCAACAAATACAGAAACTGAGCAAATTGCACAGTACTCTGATTTGTAATCTACTAAATATGAGGGTCCAAAACAAAATAAAGTATGTTGATTATACAATGTAATAAATCATTACAAAATACTAATACTAACATGCTATTTTCTTTTATCACAGAAATTAACAAGAAATGCATGAACTCCGGTTACTAGACCAAACAGTAAGTATACAATAATAAGGAGAACCATCGCAGCATATCACATCCATAGTATCAAATACCTTTGTTCCTTATACATTTGTTTTTCATCCAAAGTTATAAGCAAATATGAATGTGATATGCTGCGGTGGTTGTGGCCAGGGCATAGAGTCTTGAGTGCATGGCCAAATGGCCATGCACCCAAGACTCTATGCCCTGGCCACAACCACCGCAGCATATCACATCCATAGAGTCAAACATTTCAACTATGGTCTATGGAAACTTTTAATGTCCGTGGACATTATGAGTGTTCTTAGAACACTTTCAACTTGCCAGCGAACAATACGGACAGCGTTTTCAGGACACCCCCTACGAACATTTCAGAACAACGCGATAGTTCTTAGAACACTTTCAACTTGACAACGAACAATACGGACAGTATCCTCAGAACACCACAATTTCGTTTATTTGCGAACATTTCAGGACACCACAAGTGTTCTAAGAACACATTCAACTTGCCATCGAACAATATGAACAGCATCTTCAGGACACCCCCTACGAACATTTCAGAACAACGCGAGAGTTCTTAGAACACATTCAACTTGACAGAGAACAATACGGACAGCGTCCTCAGGACACCCCCATTTTGTTTATTTGCGAACATTTCAGGACACCACGAGTGTTCTTAGAACACATTCAACTTGCCAGCGAACAATACGGACTACGCCTTCAGGACACCCCCTACAAACATTCCAGGACACCGCGAGTGTTCTTAGAAACGTCTTCAGAACACCACCATTTTGTTTATTTGCGAACATTTCAGGACACCGCAAGTGTTCTTAGAACACATTCAACTTGACAGAGAACAATACGGACAGCGTCCTCAGGACACCCCCATTTTGTTTATTTGCGAACATTTCAGGACACCGCGAGTGTTCTTAGAAGCGTCTTCAGAACACCACCATCTTGTTTATTTGCGAACATTTCAGGACACCGCAAGTGTTCTTAGAACACATTCAACTTGACAGAGAACAATACGGACATCGTCCTCAGGACACCCCCATTTTGTTTATTTGCGAACATTTCAGGACACTGCGAGTGTTCTTAGAACACATTCAACTTGCCAGCCACAACCCCCCATTCATATTTGCGAACATTTCAGAACACCGCGAGTGTTCTTAGAACACATTCAACTTGACAGAGAACAATACGGACAGCGTCCTCAGGACACCCCCATTTTGTTTATTTGCGAACATTTCAGGACACCGCGAGTGTTCTTAGAAGCATCTTCAGAACACCACCATCTTGTTTATTTGCGAACATTTCAGGACACCGCGAGTGTTCTTAGAACACATTCAACTTGACAGAGAACAATACGGACAGCATCCTCAGGACACCCCCATTTTGTGTATTTGCGAACATTTCAGGACACCGCGAGTGTTCTTAGAACACATTCAACTTGACAGAGAACAATACGGACAGTGTCCTCAGGACACCCCCTACGAACATTCCCCGGACACCGCGAGTGTTCTTAGAAACGTCTTCAGAACACCCCCATTTTGTTAATTTGCGAACATTTCAGGACACCGCAAGTGTTCTTAGAACACATTCAACTTGACAGAGAACAATACGGACAGCATCCTCAGAACACCCCTATTTTGTTTATTTGTGAACATTTCAGGACACCGCAAGTGTTCTTAGAAGCGGCTTCAGAACACCACCATCTTGTTTATTTGCAAACATTTCAGGACACTGCGAGTGTTCTTAGAACACATTCAACTTGACAGAGAACAATACGGACAGCGTCCTCAGGACACCCCCATTTTGTTTATTTGCGAACATTTCAGGACACCGCGAGTGTTCTTAGAACACATTCAACTTGCCAGCCACAACCCCCCATTCATATTTGCGAACATTTCAGGACACAGCGAGTGTTCGACAACGTCTTCAGAACACCCCCATTTTGTGTATTTGCGAACATTTCAGGACACCGCGAGTGTTCTTAGAACACATTCAACTTGACAGAGAACAATACGGACAGCGTCCTCAGGACACCCCATACGAACATTCCCCGGACACCGCAAGTTTTCTTAGAAACATCTTCAGAACACCCTCATTTTGTTTATTTGCGAACATTTCAGGACACCACGAGTGTTCTTAGAACACATTCAACGTGACAGAGAACAATACGGACAGCATCCTCAGAACACCCCCATTTTGTTTATTTGCGAACATTTCAGGACACCGCGAGTGTTCTTAGAAGCGTCTAAAGAACACCACCATCTTGTTTATTTGCGAACATTTCAGGACGCCGCGAGTGTTCTTAGAAGCATCTTCAGAACACCACCATCTTGTTTATTTGCGAACATTTCAGGACACCGCGAGTGTTCTTAGAACACATTCAACTTGACAGAGAACAATACGGACAGCGTCCTCAGGACACCCCCATTTTGTTTATTTGCGAACATTTCAGGACACCGCAAGTGTTCTTAGAACACATTCAACTTGCCTGCCACAACCCCCCATTCATATTTGCGAACATTTCAGGACACAGCGAGTGTTCGACAACGTCTTCAGAACACCCCCATTTTGTGTATTTGCGAACATTTCAGGACACCGCGAGTGTTCTTAGAACACATTCAACTTGACAGAGAACAATACGGACAGCGTCCTCAGGACACCCCCTACGAACATTCCCCGGACACCGCGAGTGTTCTTAGAAACGTCTTCAGAACACCCCCATTTTGTTAATTTGCGAACATTTCAGGACACCGCAAGTGTTCTTAGAACACATTCAACGTGACAGAGAACAATACGGACAGCGTCCTCAGAACACCCCCATTTTGTTTATTTGTGAACATTTCAGGACAACGCGAGTGTTCTTAGAAGCGGCTTCAGAACACCACCATCTTGTTTATTTGCGAACATTTCAGGACACTGCGAGTGCTCTTAGAACACATTCAACTTGACAGAGAACAATACGGATAGCGTCCTCAGGACACCCCCATTTTGTTTATTTGCGAACATTTCAGGACACCGTGAGTGTTCTTAGAACACATTCAACTTGCCAGCCACAACCCCCCATTCATATTTGCGAACATTTCAGGACACAGCGAGTGTTCGACAACGTCTTCAGAACACCCCCATTTTGTGTATTTGCGAACATTTCAGGACACCGCGAGTGTTCTTAGAACACAATCAACTTGACAGAGAACAATACGGACAGCGTCCTCAGGACACCCCCTACGAACATTCCCCGGACACCGCGAGTTTTCTTAGAAACATCTTCAGAACACCCTCATTTTGTTTATTTGCGAACATTTCAGGACACCACGAGTGTTCTTAGAACACATTCAACGTGACAGAGAACAATACGGAAAGCATCCTCAGAACACCCCCGTTTTGTTTATTTGCGAACATTTCAGGACACCGCGAGTGTTCTTAGAAGCGTCTTCAGAACACCACCATCTTGTTTATTTGCGAACATTTCAGGACACCGCGAGTGTTCTTAGAACACATTCAACTTGACAGAGAACAATACGGACAGCGTCCTCAGGACACCCCCATTTTGTTTATTTGTGAACATTTAAGGACACCGCGAGTGTTCTTAGAAGCGTCTTCAGAACACCACCATCTTGTTTATTTGCGAACATTTCAGGACACTGCAAGTGTTCTAAGAACACATTCAACTTGACACAGAAAAATACGGACAGCGTCCTCAGGACACCCCCATTTTGTTTATTTGCAAATATTTTGGACACCGCGAGTGTTCTTAGAACACATTCAACTTGCCAGCCACAACCACCGATTCATATTTGCGAACATTTCAGGACACAGCGAGTGTTCGACAACGTCTTCAGAACACCCCCATTTTGTGTATTTGCGAACATTTCAGGATACCTCGAGTGTTCTTAGAACACATTCAACTTGACAACGAACAATACGGACAGCGTCCTCAGGACACCCCCATTTTGTTTATTTGCAAACATTTCAGGACACCGCGAGTGTTCTTAGAACAGTTTCAGCTTGCTTGCGAACAAAACGGACACATATTGAGTCCTCAGAACACCCCCCATTCAGTTTATTTAGAACATTTCAGAACACCCATGATGTCTGCAGTCAAATCGAACACAGAAAGAACGTCTAACACATAAAAAAACACAACTTTCATCCTATCTCATTCACTCCCACCCTCCCCAAACACTCCTACACACCAACACACTCTACTAAATACAAATTTTGAACAAAGTTTCACTGCGCTGTCCGCAGACATCACGCAAGTCAATGGACCAATCAGGACACTGTCCGTGGACCGAACAGGGAAGTGTGTCCGCAAAGCGGACACAGATATCACACATTTTTTTTTACCTACTTTTTTGTCATTTTAAAAATAAAACACTGGACGGATTTTCACCAAATTTGCAAAAGCACGCTTTCGGGACCAAGCCGCTGCTCCTGGTCCAAATTTGGTGAAAATCCGTCCAGCGGTTTGGGCTGTAGACGCGAGCAAAACAAATTTCCCATTCAGTCTATGGGAAAAAAAAAGTTTAGGGACCCCCCCTATAACTTTGCCCCCCCTGGACGAATCCTCACCAAACTTTGCAAATTCAGAGTGACACAAATACTTTTTTTGCAAAGTTTGGTGAGGATTCGTCCAGGGAGAGCGAAGTTATAAGCCGCCCAAAAAGTACTCTTCCTATGGAAACACCAATTTAACCATAACTACATGGCCACTACCGTGGACATGTAATATATATATATATATATATATATATATATATATATATATATATATATATATATATATATATATATATATATATATATTCTTTCATCAAACAAAACAATATGCAAGAAAAACTGCAACGGAAGACAGTGAAATGCACAATGTACTGATACAAGCACTGTGACTACTTAGCGATTAAAGGCAATAAATAGCTTCAATATTGTAAGAAATGATACGTCTTTGGGGGAAAAGGTGCAAAAGGGGAGTTTAGCCGGTCCCAACAAATGGGTCAGGGGGCTGTGTTCTTCCAACAGTACCTTAATCAGTTCTTGGTGAGTCCATGACATTGATCCAGGTTCTTAATGCTGTTTGAGTGGTTCCAGTTTCGAATGTGGCGAGTATCAGAGATCAATATGATATGATATGATTTGGTATTTATAACGCGCCTTTACACAAGTGTTTCTAGTTGCCACAAGACAAGGAGGGGAGACAGAGGGAAGGCAAGACAGACAATCTTACTAGGCCTTGTGACATTCAGATCGTGCAAGTGCAATGAGAAATGTAGGGGAGAGGGTGTGGGGAGAAGTGCAGGGAAGAGGTACGAGGGGAACTGCAGTCAGGGCAGCAGGGCTCTGCATGAGTGAGAGGATGGCAGAGGACTACAAAGGTGCAGTCCAAGAAGGAAGTGCTGGGTAGGCCAGAAGGCAGTGTAGGGTGACTGGTAAAAGGGGGGTGGTACCCTGTGTGACTATGAGGACAACCACACCACCAGTCAGGACGAGCAGACAGGCAGATTAGCAGGGGAGTAGAAGAGAGGAGGAAGAAGAGAAGAGGAAGGTCTTGTGCAGTTTCCGAACTTCAGGTGATCTGGTGCAAGTCTGAGAGGGGCAGGGAGACCATTTCAGAGGGAGGCACCTGCAGAGGAGAGAGATCTAGCAATACACCCCCACTCTCTGTTTGGAGAAGCATCTGACCCACAGAGTGTTTGTGATAGGTAAGCGGAGGGCTTTAGAAGGAAGGAATTTAGGAAGAGAGTATTGGATAGAGAGAGGACCACAGCCCCAGAAAGCCTTGTGGATGATGCAGAAGGTCTCGTATTTGATCCTCGTAGCCAGCAGGAGCCAGTGGAGAGATTTCAGAGCTAGGAAGATGCGGTCCCTGGGCTTGAGGCCAAGGATAAGTCTTGCAGTCCTGTTCTGGATTAGTCGAATAGTGTGAAGGATAGAGTTAGGAAGATTGAGAAAATTGCTGTTGCAGTAGTTCAGCTGGGAGAGAACCAGAGGTTTGGAGACAGTGAGCATCTGGGGGAAGGTGATAACAGGCAGGATACCTCTGAGAAGGTGAAGCTGGAAGTTAGCCTTCTTGGCAAGGTCTGTGATGTGTGGAGAAAAGGAGAAAGTGGAGTTGAAGATGACACCAAGGTTTTTTGCCTCACAGGAGGGTGGCCCAAGGGAGAGAGGACAAGCGGGAGCAGGGGTCCCAATGTGAAGAATCTCTGCCTTATTGGCATTAAGGCAGAGGTTGTTAGAGGTACACCATCCCTGAATAGCAGATAGACAGTCCGGAATGACCGAGGAGGGAGAGGAGGCTGGCCTGAAAGAGCTGTGTATCATCCCGCATAACACTGAAAGTTAGAGGAGAAAGTAGAGATCAGGTGGGCCAGGGGGGCTGGATAAACATTGAAGAGCCAGGGTGAGAGAATAGAGCCCTACAGAACAGCCACGTGTGGAAAGAGTGGTGGTGGAGAGAAAGGACATGGGAGGGTCATTCCAAGAGTAAGGAGGTCAGCCATGCCCAAGCCTGACCCCTGATGCCAAGGTTCACACTGAGACA
Source organism: Ambystoma mexicanum (assembly GCF_040938575.1). Taxonomy (NCBI): domain Eukaryota; kingdom Metazoa; phylum Chordata; class Amphibia; order Caudata; family Ambystomatidae; genus Ambystoma; species Ambystoma mexicanum. The sequence goes on along the minus strand of NC_090933.1, from coordinate 1,105,702,408 downwards.
GTTGATCAGGGTGTCATGATTGACTGTGTCAAAGGCAGAAGAGAGGTCACAGAGGATGAGGACAGAGTGAGAGCTGGAGTCTAGGTTGGAAAGCAGATTTTCACGGGAGTTCAGGAGGGCAGTTTCCTTGTCTCTGGACGATCTGAAGACAGACTGATGGTCATGGAGATAACCAGCAGATTCAAGGTGGAGGTTTAGCTGAGAGATGGCCAGTTTCTCAAGTAGTTTGCCCAGGAAAGCAGTGATAGAGATCGGGCAATAGTTGGTCAGGCAGGAAGGATCAGCAGAATGTTTTATCAGGAGGGGGTGCACAAGGGAGAGCTTGAGAAGAGAGGGGAAAGATCCAGTGGCAAAGGAAGGATTGCAGACATTGACCAAGGCTGGAGCGAAGGAAACAATGCTGTCCTTAATGGTTCTGGAGGAACAGGGGAGCACCTGTTTGGATTATACTTTCATAGACCGGACTTGCCTAGAAACACCATCAGACGTTATAGGAGAGAAGGAGAGGAGAGGGAAAGATGGCTGGAGGGGGTCTGAGAGAGGCAGAGGGAGAAATATGAGGAGATGAGGAGAGCCTGTATAGGATGTCCTGATTTGGATTGGCGAAATGAGAAGCCAGAGCCATACAAAGGGCCTGGGAAGAATCAGGAGAGCTAGAGACTGCAGTCGGATTGGCCAGCTCCTTACAGATTTTAAAATGTTTGGCTGTATTGTTAGAGGCCACAGAGGTGCTGGCTTGAAAGTGGACCCTCTTCTTGGAGAAAGGCAGAGAGTCTGTATTGCCTTTGGAGTAGGTGGCAGGCCAGTTTGTCAGAGGATGTGCCCTAATATCTCCACTTCCGCTCAGCCACTCTGCACATGTATTTCAGAGCAGCCATGTCAGAGTCTTGCCAAGAGTTGCACTTGGTGACAGGCTTCAGACAGATCCTCATGATAGGGGCAAGGACACCGAGAGCATTGGAGATAGAGAGGTGAAGGTTGGAGAGGGCTGTGTCAGAGTGGGAGTCATCCACAGGGGTAGCAGGAGGAGAGAAAGTAGAGGCAAAAGCAGCAACTGGCACTGCTTCACAGGTCGATTGACCATAATGGAAGGTGGCAGCACTGGGGTAGGTTTTGTCAGGGGGACAGACAGTTTCAGGTAAGAGGAATGCAGAAAGTGGTCAGACCAAGAGAGTGGAGTAGTGAGATGGTTAGAGAGGGGAATGTCTGAGGAGATGAGAACATCCAAGGTGTGTCCTGCTGAGTGTGTCAGACCAGTCGGAAGAATAGAGAGGGAGAGAGAGTCGTACAGCTTGTTGAAAAGCCAAGAGTGATCAGAGAAGTCCAAGTGGATAATGAAATACCTGAGGAAGAGAAGCTTAGAGGAAAGGCAAGGAGAGAGGATGAAAGATCAGCCCATTCTGACAGGAAAGGGGCAACCTGACCAGGTGGCCTGTATATGGTGGCCAGAGTCAGAGAATTATAGAGGCAGGGACCCACTCAGGAAAGATCAGGGCCACTCCACCTATGGGCCGATTGGTCCTGGGTTTAGAGAGGATTTTGTAGCCCTTCGGGAGGAGAGTGTCAAAACTTGTGAAAGAGCTGGCCATGAACCAAGTCTCAGTGATTGCGAGAACATCCAGATCAAGGTCTTCGAGGAGGTGGCAGAGGAGTGTTTGACAGCAGAGCCAGTGTTGAGAGTAGCTATGTGGACCAGTTTGCCACTTTTGAAAGACTTCTGGTGTGTGGTATAGGGGAGAGGTACACCCAGTGGAAGATGGAGAGGGGCCCAAGAGAGGGCAGAGGTAGGAGGGGGAAGATGGCTCAGAGAGGAGGAAGAGGGTGTCAGAGATGAGGCAGTGGAGCAGCAGTGGTAGAAGAGAAAGGTGGAACAGGAGCCAGAGCGGTGGAAGAGGTAGCGCTAGGTGGCAAAGGGCCCAGAGAGGAGGATGAGGGGAGAGCCACAGAGAAGGCAGCGGAGGTGGAAGTGAGTGGCAGAGGAGCTGGAGATGCAGAGGAGGAAGGTGGCTGGGGGGTCACAGGGGATGTAGATAGAGTAGCAGGAGAAGAGAAAAAGTTGATAAGCCATGGGAGATGCGAATCCAGGAGGAAGAGGTTGGGCTGAGTGCCCTGGACTATGATGGTCCCAGTTAGATAGACATTAATGATGGTTTTGGAGGACAGGAAGGAGAACAAGAGGACCTCCCTTCTTGTGCCACCATTAATGGGAGATGAAGTGAAAGGAGAGAGAACAGAGACCATATGTAGGGTCCATTGTCCGGGAGAGGGAATGGCAAAGAGGATGTTGGTGACAGTCTGTCTGGAGGAGACACTGACAGGGGTGTCAGCGATGGGAAGGCCTGGATTGGAGACCATGATGTCCTTCTGGAACTTCTTCCTTCCATACTTCGTAAGAGGGATAGGATATTTGATAGAAAAGCAGTTAAAAAGATGGTTGAGACTGAGAGCACCATAGTAGTGTGTAGGTAGAAAGGAGTAGGAAAAATGAGAGGGAGAAGAGAGAAGAGAGGAAGCACAGCACATAACTACACCATACAGGAAGCACCGGGTGGGGGTGACATGGAGGGAGGCACATTAAGAAATGCAACAGAGAATGACAAGCACATAGACTAAACAGTGGAAACGAACATGCAGGGGAAATGGCAGAGGGGAAAGACAGCTGGGAGCAGTATGACTAGAGAGGGGGCAAGTGAACAACAACCAACAGTACCCCAAGTGGGTGCACAGATGAGCAGGCACCTAGAAGGGGGAGAAAGGCCAAGTGGGCACTAACAATAACCAACAGTAAACACAGCAGTGTACCCTAGAGAGGGAAAAAGTACTAGAGGGCACAAAAAAGCAGAATGAAAATAACAGCACAGGAACAACACACCTAGAGGGAGAAAATACAAAAGAAATTGCAGGTAACACAAAATGAGGCAACAGTGAGAGAGGGAGCCTAATGGGTGTGCAGAGACAGTGTACGTTGAGACAAGCATTTAAGTGGAAGTATGCGCGTGGGTAAACCAGTTTAGCAGAGAGCAGTAATGACTGCTCTCCCTGCCAGCACCTTACCATATGGTTGCTGATGGTTAACGGCTGGGCAGTGTTCTTGCACTGTGTGCTGCAACCCCTTTGTCGCCAAACACCTTTTTTGCACAACAGCGCGCCCGTAGCCTGCATGGGCTTTGCTGCAGAGGGTCAGATCCTCGGTTCTTAAAGGATGCTTTGAGCATAGCGCAACGTGCTACGTATGAACCAGCCAGCATCTCCAGCGGTCCTGTGTGGCACAAGATCGCGCCCTTAGCCTGCAGGCAACAGGCTTCAAGTGGGGTTTGAGATCAAGCTCACTGAAGTTCAATGCAGTGTTCAAAGGATGAGGCAAACAGGGACTGTTCAGCATTTGAGCATGAGTCCATGAGGAATATGCTGGTGGTTAGAGGCAAAGTCTGAGACATGGTGGGTTGAAGGCTTCCACAGCAGCAATCGTTTTGTTCGAGCTAGTGCAATCGACATGCTCATCTGGCGTGGTACGGAATTGAAATTGTTCGAGGAGCAGCAATAGCAGTTTGAAGATGTTTGAAGATGTGCCAAAGGCAGCACCATGAGTCCCGTTGGTTTGATATGATCGAGCATGACTTACAATATTTTGATGCAGGTTCAATGCAATAGGTTGCAGAAAGCCAGCTGCTTTCCTTCTTCTATAACTTCTTCTTCTAGCACTGTGAGTCCCAACCCAGGGCTCAGGGACAAGATGATTCCTTAATCTCATTCCAGGGGTGCTGGCTAATGCCTACAGTTAAGCTTGACTTCCAGTAGGATCAGTTCAACTCCAATGTGCCTTAGGGATGTGTAGGGAGCAGAGCTTTACTCTGCCTTTGAACACTCCTTTACCTCACTGGACTAGACCTTGGTAGGTCAATTCTATAAAAAATGGTCCAAATGAATTCTTCATAAAGTCCAGGAATAAATCCCCAAATTAATGAAAGAAAGAGGGGGAGAGTCCTTCCTTACCAATGCAACATGCCACAGGGGAAAAAGCAAGCCTCTTTTAAGGGGTCCAATCCTTGTTAAGATATCAAGTGAGTTGTACCTTTTTGGATCATACCAAAGTGCTTTGTTTTGCACAAAGTGTTGGAGACAGGAAGGAAAGAGAAGCACACAGAACATCTACATGGTGTAATTCTTTCTCCCTTGTTCTCTGTTTAGAATGTATTCCTAATCCTGCCTCCTCCTCTAAACCTGCATTTCAATTGCCTTTTTGTATGCAACACCTTAGTACGAGGCTGGCACTTATTTTTAGGGTGCGCCCTACAAAGCCTGTTTTCTAGGGAAGCCCCTGCCGAAGAAAGGAGTGACGCATCCTCACAAAGGATAAAAAATGAGGCAAGATCTTCTGGCCCAAGGCCCTGCTGGCTCAGCAGGGATGGCATTCTGACAGGGATACACACAGCTCTTCAACAGCTTGTCAGGCTCCCAGTATTGGCATGTGTATGTTTCAAACTAGATGCAGCCAGTAATTATTATGTGAAGTATCAGCCACCATTCCAAAACCTAGATATGGCTTTTATTTTCAGATTATCCTGCAAATAGTTTGGTCCTTTTCATAATTAGCATGGTTTTGGAACAGATGTGCAGATGTAATTGCACCCTGTGCACTGCAGTTAATTTGATGTTACAGCAGTTGTCGAACAGTGACCTCTGAAACTGCTCTGTGTCACTGGAGAGCGACAGCTGCAGATCAGGATACTGATGTAGCAGGACACCGGTGTACACTTATGTCTTTGGATGGAGTTTACGTAAATGGAGGCCTGTTCAGATCGTCAGCTTCCGAAATCAACAGATCTCCTTGCAAGTCAGAGGGGGCATACACTGGAAGGAACCAAATTATAAGGGATCAATACAAGGGAAAAGGGAGCTAACAATGGAGGAGGGGTAGGGGGGGGCAATTTGGCAATAAGGAATTTACAAGCAACAGGGGAGGGGCATATCACCCAGTCTCAGGTTAGGTGGGAATGGAGGTTGTGTGGCGGTTGTGTGGACCCAGGTGTCACAGATGCAGCATTCCTTGAAGAGGAGTGTTTTGAGCTCCTTCTTGCAACATAGAAGTGAGATGGCAAGTCTGATATTGATCTGTAGGAGGCGTAGACAGGGAAGGCGTGTGTTTTGGATCTTTCCTTACTACAACAACAAAGTCTATCACTGAACATGAGTGGCGAATTGCCATCTGGTGAGAGTGTGGAAGCCCTGGCTTTTTTGATTTTTATTAAATAATCTAATACACTTGTTGATGCATGCATTCACACCATCATCTTTCTTTCCCGGGCCCTGTGTGAGTTTATTGCAAGGTTTTAAAAAAAGAAAATCAATTGTATAATGCAAATATTTAGTAAAAACGGTATTGGTAAGTATGGCAATGTGTTGTCACACTGAACTAGCTGCGTAAGTTGCTCTGGCACCTCTATTAAAGTGGCCCTCATTACGACCCTTGCGGAGATCCATGGTGCAATTTGCACCATGGACCATGGCGCAGAGCTGCCAACTCCGCCATGGGGGTTGGCGGACTCACCGCCCCATTCCGACCTTGGCGGGGCGGTAAGTCCCCAATCCCCATTTACCCTTCCCCATTCCCATTTTTGCCCCATAGGGTATAATGGGAGTGGGGAAGGCGTTAATTACGCCACCGTAGATTACGGTGGCGTAATTAACAAGAGGACCCGTAGCGCCATGGATTTTTCCGCCCGGAAAATCCGGGCGTAAAAATCACCATGGCGCTACGGAAAGTCGTAATCTGGCGGAGAGGTACGCCATGCATTACGCTGGCGTAAACCCCTCTTCGCCAGGGTCGTAATGAGGGCCAGTGTGTGCTAAGATTTATAGTGTATGTTACTCTACCGCACTATGAGATACTGTTCAGAGCAGTGTATGTTATTGCCAGTGTTACTGTAGGAACTGAATGTTAGACAAAGCTCTAGAGAGCAGAGGATGAATAGTGGCCGGCCCTGTCTCTCTCCTTCTGAGGCTGCCCTTCTCTGTGCACCACGTCATCCACCTCCCCCATAGGTGAGATCCCACCTTAAGCTCTTTCCACACTCAGTCACATCATACTTATTGAAATGAGCTACGTGGTTCAGGCCATTCATCAAAGATACTTTGTGATGTCTCAACACATGCTGTATGTTCATTTTCAATGGAATGCACAGCCAGAGGTGGCAGGTAGAAACATATATACCTATACATTCCCTTCTCTTATTTACTCTGCTGTGCAGTGTTCTCTCTTTTTACATTTGCTCTATTATCTAGCAGATTTGCCATTTATTGCCTACAATATGTGCCCTGGAGGGGATTCATGTGCAGTTTATGGTACTACCTGTTGCGTTCAATTGGCAGCCCATTTGCGAGGTTCCATAACATTAAGATGTTAAATGTTTGTTTTCTGTATCACCTCAACCACACATACTTATCAGTTCCCCCAATTGAGTCGGGTGTGGTGTGGAGGCCACCTCCAAACCCAGGCGCAATGTAAAAGTATATTTATGAACAGAACAACATACTATTGGAGTGTTATTATATGTAACAAATGTTTCAATTGTAAATTTCTAGTACATGGCACAGGCTATATATTATGCAGATTTGACATGCTATGAACTTAAGGTGTGAACTTTGCTTCACCTGAAACTGTATGATTGCACAAGTATCAGTTTTCTTGAACAACAGGAATAAACAGAGAACACTATCCATCACTGTGATGAAGGCAAGGAAGCCATAATGCACCCAGCTGCGTTTATTTGAGACGTTATGGGCCTCATTAAGAGTCTGGTGGTAACCCTGCCGTTGCTTCCGGCGGGTTACCGCCAGACTCGTAACACTTTTCTGGCACCTGAATCCCCTATGCTACCAGGACATTACAAGTCACGGCGGATCAGAAAGCCAGGCGCCGGAAAATGTTAGTCCCCTTTCACATGGAGCCTAATAGGACTCCATGGAAATGGGGACACGGGTTGCCAGTGCTTCCATGAAAACTCTGTGGGTGGTGGCCATTACGCCCAGCTGTTCCGACATGCCAGGGGCGCAACGGCCCACGCCTGTAGATTTGAAGTGTGGCGGTCCGGAAATGGGTGCCGATAAGGTGCAACCGGCACCCATAATTCCGGAACTGAAACACTTGTAATTCGGCCCAATGTCTATATTCAAAATGCAAAACGTAAAACTTCAAAAAGTAAACTCCATGCTCAGGGTGTTATATTTTCCTGGACATCACAATATGGGTTGATAAAACCGGAATGTTTTACAGGTTAAACCTTTTCATAAGCCAACGGATCAGGAACTCTCTCCTCTCTTTTGATAGTTGCCATCCCAGGGACAATAGAGAAAACGTGCCCTTTGGACAGTGTTTACGACTCAAAAGGAACAGTACATTGAATACCACCATTCGGTCAGAAGCAAAAACCTTGAGTCAGAAACTGAGGATGAGACAAAAGTGATCGTGAAGAACTAGTTACTTTCTTACCTGGTAACGTTCTTTCGATGGGATGTTCATCCAACGTATGGATCTATGGCAGTAATCACCACAGCGGTGCTGCTTCGTAAGAAATTTCGGCATCTACCACCTGCGTCAATGACCTCGATACGCTGTCCCTCGAGGGCCTCCATCAAGCGCCGACGTCACCAGATGTTATATGTAGGATGCACGACGCCCGTAGCCTCAGTTGTAGTTTTTTCCCAGAACGTGTGGCACCAATCTTCTGCCAGTATGACTACAGAAAACCTTGCGGAAACGTAAGCTGCAATCGCACAAGAAATTCTGTAGAGGGGCAGGCTGGGAGGGTGCGATGTGGAATACGTCGGAGAAACATCTCATCGAAAGAACATTACCAGGTAAGAAAGTAACTTGTTCTTCGAAGGGATTGAGTCCTCTGACATATTCCACATCTATGACAGACTCCAAAAGCAGTACCAACATATGAAGGTGGGAAAAGAATCCAGGGAGTAGTGTTTTACAAAAGTATGGACAGAGGCCGATGTGGCTGCTTCACAAATATTACAAATAGGAACACCCCTCTGCAGAGCAGTAGAGGCAGCCACATCCCTAGTAGAATGGGCTGTAGGCCTACCGGAGGGTCCTTACCTGCCAAGCGGTGATATTTAGAGATCGTCAAAATGATCCATCTGGACAAGGTCTGCTTAGTAATAGCTTGACCTAAACCACTTCCAGCGTATCTTACAAATAGCTGATCGTCCACTCTGACCCGGGATATCCGTGAGAGATAGAAACTCAAAGCTCTCCTCGGATCCAGTCTATGGCGCCTCTCCTCTTCCTTATCAGGATGCGGAGGAGGATAGAACGCCGGAGAAATAACCTTCTGGCTCAAATGAAATTCTGACACAACTTTCAGAAGAAAAGAAGGACGAACCTTAAGGACAACCCTGTCCTTATGTAACACCGTGAAAGGTGGCTTGGCGGAGAGTGCCTACAACTAACTCAGTTTGCGAGCGGAAGTAACCACAACTAAAAATACAGTCTTAAAAGACAACAGTCTCAATGGACAAGAATGTAAGGGCTCAAACGGAGCTCCCATTAGGAACTTCCGAACTAAGTTCAAATCCCAACCCAGCACCTGGAAAGGCGACGGTGGAAACACATTAGTTAGCCCTTTTAGAAACTGAGAAATCAAAGTAATCTTAAAATAAGAATACTCCTCAGACGAGCGCTTAAATATGGAAAGCGCCGCCAGGTAACCCTTAATGGTACCCACTTGCAGGCCCTTGTGGGCTAATAAAGGAAATAATAGACAGAACCACAGGAAGTGAACACTGAAAAAGATCCACATTCTGTACCCTGCACCAGTCGCAGACCTTTCTCCAACGGCAACGGTACAGGGACTTTGTTGTGGGCCTTCTGGCCGAAAGCAACGCCTCCATCACGTCTTCAGGGAGGTCCCAATCCCTATACCTCATCCTTTCAGATGCCAAGCATGAAGGCTGAGAGACTTGATCTCTGGGTGGAGAACCCGACCCCTCTCCCGTGAGAGCAGATCGTCTCGGTACGGAAGACGGCGTGGAGGGCAGATGGGCATGTCGAGAAGGTCCGGGTACCATGCTCTCCTGGCCCGTGCCGTAGCAATGAGGATCATCCCGGGAACCTAACCTCCGTAACCTCCGCAACACTTGTGGAATGACGGGGACTGGAGGAAACGCATACAGCAGTGGGAAGGACCACTCCACTACGAACGCGTCCCCTAAGGCTCCTCTTGGAGAAAATTCCCGCAAGCAGAATCTTTTGCACTTCCGGTTGACACTGGCGGCGAAGAGATCCACTTGTGGGGTCCCACATAGGGCGAAGATCTCCAAAAGAACTTCCTGAGCCAGCTCTGACTCATGAGAGACCGTGCTCAGCCTGCTCAAAGCATCCGCCGCCGCGTTTTTGTCTCCAGCCACATGAACTGCCGAGATCGACATTTCCTGCTGGATGGCCCAGAACCAAAGCTGCATCGCCTCTCTGCACAGTGGGATAGACCCTGCCCCACCCCTTTTTGTTGAGGTAGTGCATGGCCACTGTATTGTCATAATCAGGATACTCTTCCCCCGCAGAGGAGGCAGAAAAGCCTTCAGGGCTAACCTGACGGCCCTCAGCTCCAACAGATTTATATGGAGTCTGGACTCCGACGGAGACCAACGACCGCTGACTGTCAACCCGTTGGCATGAGCTCCCCATTCTGAGAGGGATGCATCCGTCACGATCGTCATCTCGGGCCAGGGTAGCCAAAATGGAGCCCCCTTCATCAGATTGCCTTCGATGGCCCACCACAAAAGATCCTGGGCGACCGAGGACGGCACCTGAACGGGATCCGACATCCTGCCAGAGGACTGCGACCATTGTATCTTGAGAGCCCACTGCAGAGATCTCATCCGCAGCCTGGCCTCTGGCACCAGTAGAATGTAGGATGCCATGAGGCCGAGCAACCTCAAGAACTCAAACGCCGGGAGACTGTGGGCATGTTGAAACTTGTTCTCCATCTGCAGAATGTGATGAACCCTTACCAGGGGAGGCAAACACTCCCCCAGGGATGTGTCGAGCACTGCTCCAATTTACTGGAGCCACTGGTTAGGTGTCAAATGAGACTTCTTCTTTCTGATCAACCAATCGTCCAGGTAGGAGTAGACGTGAATCCCCCCTTTCCTGAGATACGCTACCACCACCACCATTAGCTTAGTGAAAACCCTCGGGCGGAGGTCAATCCGAACGGCAGGACCCAAAACTGAAAATGCGAGTTGCCAAGTGCGAATCTCAGGTACTTCCTGTGCTTGGGATGAATCGGCACATGAAAGTAAGCATCCTTGAGGTCGAGAGACACCAACCAGTCCTGAAGTTGAAGGGCCTGGAGGACTTGAGAGAGAGTAACCATCTTGAACTTGTCCTTCCTGAGGAGCTTGTCCAAACCATGCAAGTCCATGATGGGTCTCAAAACCCCATCCTTTTTCGGGATCAAAAAATATGGGGGGGGAATACCATCTCTTATTCTTCTCTGCTACAGGCACCAGTTCTATGGTGCCTTTCTCCAGAGGGATAGGATGTCCTGCGCAAGGAGCGGATCTGGGCTCTTCAAAGAGAGCTTCCCCGGTGGATTGTTGTGAGGCCTCTGCCAGAAAGGAAGACAGTAGCCGTGGGCTATGATCTCCAGAACCCACACATCTGAAGTAATGGCATGCCATTCTACAAGATGCTGTGCCAGCCTTCCCCCAACTGGCGAACCATGGGACATGGCCTCATGACTGAGCGGAAGCGGCTGCGGCAGTGCCTGAGGGCAAAGAGGCAACTGCCCGAGCGGCTTTGGCACCTCCAGTACCTTGATTTCCACCTCTGGTACTCCTACGTTGGCCTTTTTGACTGGCAGCTCCCCTCGATCTACCAAAGGAATAGTAGTATCGAAAGGAACCTCCACTCCATTGCTGTCCCCTAGGACGAAAAGGCAGAGGTTGACGTACTGCCGTGCTCAACGATTTCGCTGCAGCTTTGGAGGTCTGCACCCTCTCAAGGCTCTCGTCAGCCTTTCTGCCAAAAAGATGGTCACCATCAAAGGGCAGGTTGAGAAGCCGGGACTGTACATCAGGAGCAAACCCCGACTTCTGCAACCATGCAAACCTGCGCATCACAGTGCTAGACGCCATGGACCGGCTGACACAGTATGCCACGTCCAGACACGACTGAACGGATTCGCACATGGCATCCTTGCCATCCTGCACGAGGGCAAGAAAACCATTCCATTCCTCCCCTTCAGGAATATGTTCAGCCACCAGAGATACACAATTCCACAGAGTGTGAGTGAATCTTGCCAAGGCACAAACGGAGTTAGCTGTCTTTAAAGCCATACCCCCAGATGAAAATACGTTCCTCGCCCATCCGTCAAAGAGATTGTCGTCCCTATCCAGAGGGATGGTAGGGTACACAGCCTGCTTAGCTGGGGCCGTAGCCACTTGCACCACCAAACTCTCCAGAGTGGGGTGCGCAGACAAGTAGCTGGGGTTGCCACTGGCTGGACGATATTTTTTTGGTATCGACTTATTCACTGCCGGGAGATTCTCCGGAGCAGTCCAAGCTGCCGCCACCCTTCTCTGTAAGGCCATATGAAATGGCAGCACCAGGTCAGTGGGTGGACCTTGGTCCAATATATCTGTCAGGTCATCCTGCAGAAAATCCACAGGGGGAGCAGACCACCCCAAGTACTCTGTCATCCTCGACATGAGACGCCTGTACGAAGATTCAGCGTGTGTACCAGACTCCGGCCTGCCAAATTCAACCTCCGGGGAGGTGTCCAGACCACTGGCGTCATGCAAGGATTGACATAGGTCTTCCATCTGGCTATGACCAGACAACAGGTCATCAGGAACCTCATGAGGGATAAGCCCCTCCTCATCTGACCCTACTTCCACCTCTGAGATGTAATCCAAAGGCTGGAATAAATCCCTGGACGAAGGTACAGAAAAAGGCTCAAACACAGGCCTCACTGATTTACTCAAGGCCTTCCTCAGAGGTTCCACGGCCCTCCGGGGCACCTCCGATAAAGCCTCTTCAAAAGGAGTCGAGGGCGTCGATGGAATCGGTGTCGACGTCAAGCGAGGCACCGACGACTTCGACAACGGCTTCGAAGCCGGAGCCCCAAGCCTGTCCTTCAACGGCCTCGGCGCCAATGGCGTCGGCAGCTTCCTTGGAACCGGAGCCTCGAGAGAGTCCCTCGACGGACATGGCACCGATGGCGTTGATACCTTCTTAGAAGGCCTCACAGGCTCCAATGGTCTCAAAGGCGTCGAGGACCGGGACCTGAACTTGGCACAGCTATGGCGATCCACCTTGTCCGATTGGGACCTCGACGGCTCTCGATGATCGCGCCGACTGCCCGAAGGCGTGCGAGCGGTGGCCCTAGCGCATTCCTTGCCGGGTTCTCACGAAGGCGCGGACGGAACAATGCCCTGCGATTCAAAAATCGCCATCATCTCCTTGCGAAATGCGTCCCATTCCGCCAGTGACGAATGCTTGTTAGGACAAGTCACCCACCATCTGGTGGAGTCCTCAGACGAGGACGGGGAAGGCGACTGATGACGGCGCTTCCTAGAGTGCCTATAAGAGGCAGAGGAATGGCAGGACCCACTCTGGGAACGAGACCCCTTGGACTTACGCCGCCGCAGAGAGTCGCCCCCTCGAATCGTCGGTCAAAAGCCCAACGGATTTCGACCTACAGGGCTTGGAAACCCTACCTACAGACAACTTCTTCTTCCGCTCCCGCAAGGCCTTCGACGTCAAGGACTGGCATTCATCGATCGCAGTCATCTGTGGTGTGGCTCTCGCCGAGGCACCAAAGGCGGACATTGTGCGGGTCCGTCAGGGACATCTTGGAACTGCAGTCCTGACACTTCTTGAAGCACGACCGTGGGGTAGAAGAAGACAAAGACATTATTCACAATACCAAAGTAGTATAACCAGTTCAACAGGAGAAGAACCGAGGCACGCCGAGATTCCGAAACAAACACGTTTGCAGAAAAAATTGAACTGAGACTACGGGCGTTGTGCGTCTTACATATAACATCCGGTTACGTCGGCACTCGACGGAGGCCCTCGAGGGACAGCGTATCGACGACATTGATGCAGGACGCAGACACCGAAAAAATTTCCGAAGCAGCAGAGCTGTGGAATACGTCGGAGGGCACAATCTCCTCGAAACATGCTTTGAAGAGAACAATCAACAACCATTGTGATGCACTTCTTGAGTATCAGGAACAAAATCCTCTGATAAAACTGCAATTGTGTTTGTTAACACCTGTACTTCTCAGTCCAACCAGATCATCAAGATTATCAAGAAAAATTGGCATATTTTGCTGGGCGGAGATTGCCCATTGAAAACACCATTTTGTTCATTTAAAAGAGCAGCCAATTTGAAAGATCTGCTGACTAAAAATGACATTTCAAAAACTGTTGCAGCACAGAAAAGTGTCACAGAACTGTGGAGTATACCAAAGGCATTGGGACATTCCCCGTGTGGGTTATGTACCAATTGTAAGCATACAAGTAGGGCTACAGAAATAGATGTAGGTTTGAAGAACCTGTGGACCCAACAACAGTTTACGAACTGCAACTCAAGTAATGTGGTTCATGCCATTTGGTGTCCGTGTCTGAAGATTTATGTTGGCATGATCGAGAGAAAAATTAAACAGAAAATTTCATAACATAGGAGTTGCATTAAAAATAAAGTGCTTACAGCTCCGCTTGTGAACCACTTTCTCATAATGGACCATGGAAGTGAATCACTGAAGTGGACAATGCTAATGAAAAATTTCATCTACGTATAATGGTGAATCTATCTCTAAGAAATTGTATAATAAAGAACAGTGGCTGATCTTCCTGTGCAATTCGTCTGTGACTGGTCTCAATGAACAAGTAGAATATACCCACCTAGTGTTACAGCACTGTGTGTAGTTGCCAGAATTGATAGTGTATGCAACCGTGGCTAGGTACTAACTGAGATGATCTATGGCGCTATGATGTGGCCAGGTACTGCGACACATTTGGCAGATAACGTTTAAGATACATGATACATGATGTGATTCCAAGTGGTTACAAAATTCCATTGTTTGCAGAAGATGGGATGTATTATTTTTCTACTTTTGAGAGGAAGAGATGCGTGTCAGTGCTATCCAGTCATGTGATCCGTTGTAGTCCATGGCGAGCTGCCATACGGTGTAATGCATTTGGCAGACAGGTGAATACTATTGATATCCCTATGGCGTCGATAGATGCAGGTTTCCTTTAAATACGTTAGGTGTTACATTGTCGCGTAACGGAGGTCAGGTGGTATGAGCCACAGAAGGAGACGTGCGGAAACGTGAGATTGCAGCTTTCCATGTTCAAGTAAGTTGACAGCAGACACGGGTGTGTCCATGTGCGATACGTCCAGGTCTGGTATTTATGACCGGAGACTAATACTGAGTTCCCTCTGTGTTTTACTTTGTAGTTCCATTATTTCAGTCTAACATGCGTGGGGCATACACTTTCGACGTGATTAACACAGACTGAGCGTTGGGGCGCGTCCTGGCGTACACTGACACAGTATTCCATCTGTGCTAGTTGGCGAGGATCAAATGAAAGGTATGAGATGTTATTATGTCCACGTCCGGACAGATTTTTATTGTGACTATGAACACAAGATTGCCTGCTTATTTTGGGCAAACATTAATATTTTTACAATGTGTGGTTGTCGGGCAAGACCGTTGTTGTCAGCAATATCTCTCTACATTGGAGGACATGCTCTACAGCTTTGAATCCAGTGGGTTTGAAATAGTATGGGGTTTCGCCCTGGAACCCGAGAAATGGACTGAACAGGTTGATGTTGATGTCTAATTGAGTTGCATTAGGTTGGGTTGCGTAACGCCAGCAGGATTAATTACAGCTGTTTATTTGTGTTTTCTCTTGCAGCATCTGGACACAACGCTTGATCAGAGGTTTTAATTCATGCAAACCTCAAGATATTTTGTATTAATACTCGCTATTGTTGGTCCCCTGAAGAAGTTGTGGTGGACTGTGTATGAACACTAGAAGAATGAAACATGTTGGGCTTAAGACAATACTGTATTGACAAACAGTGTTTTTCACTGAGTTATTAAATTAGTTTAGAACCTTTCGTGCAAAAGGATTCGCTCACATGTCTTTATTTATGAAATGATAGAGTAACCTTGAGTGAATTGGTACTCTAACGGCTATCCAACGTTATTTTCGGGTAATGTACTTGACTGACTGCAGTCAGTCATTAGAACGTATATCTGTTTGCGATAATGTTATATAATATTGTATGTAGCTATTTGCACTGCACTTGTCACTTTTGATAAAGATTTGTATATTTTTGATGAGATTTTATGTTTTTTATCTTACATTTTGTATGTGTTTGAATAACATTGAATATATTCGAATGATGAGATGATATTATTGTACAGTTCTTTATTTGTTGAATGAACTGCAAGCGTTGTGTCCAGAACATCACAAGAGACAACACAGTGGCAACAGGGTGCTTTAGTCAATGAATATCCATAGCTTCTGTTTGGGGTTGCATCCTGTTGCCGTTAAAATTCGCCACGTCTCTTCTTTGGTTTGTCGTTATATTTGTAAGGTCATTTGGAAGGCAAACCTGAAAAAGATTGACTTGTCTGGTCAGACATTTAATATGACTTCAAAAGAAACAATGCTTACACAGACACTAACCTCAGACCTGGGCAGAGCAATAAGGTCTCATGAAGAAAGTATCTGTTGCATTAAACAGCCAATTAAAAATGATCCCTTTGTTACACCCAATGTCAACAAATCAGATGGTTCTATTGATGTAAGTATTCTAAAAAATACATTTTAGCTTCAACTTTAAATCCCTTGGTCCGATTCATAAAACCAGATACAGATAATAGTCAGTGGAAAGACACGGATCACATGAATACAAACATTGTATTTTAAAATGTCTGATGTATAGATAGAGATATATATTCAGTCGAAAGACACGGATCACATGAATAAAAACATTGTATTTTAAAATGTAAGATGTATAAACCAGTTTTAAGATAGCTCAGTGGGTTGGGTGCTTGCTGCTACGATCTGAGTGAATCCCGGCAAGGCCAACTCAGCCTTTCATCCTTCCGAAGTCGATAAATGAGTACCAATTTCGCTTGGGTTGTATTGTATGTAAATACGTGCTGTGTAAAGCGCTTTGGATAAAGGCGCTATATAAATAACATATAATTATTAATGCACATATTTTAATAATTCTCTTATGCAATTCATGCAGTGACAACGACATAAAGGATATCTATAGATTAGGAACATTCTTGTGAATCTGGATATATCATTTTTATTAATATCACATGCATCTCCATACAGGGCATTATAAGAAAAATAAATATATCGGTTACATGTGATTCCTCATAAGTGAAGGGTAAACTCGTAGCTAACACATCCCCTTATGACAGAGACATGTTAATGGGCAAATGTAAGCAAGGAGGAGTGTCCTGATGTGTGTGAATAAGTCACAAGAGCATATCAAGACTATGTCCAATTTAAAACATGCACTGTCAAGTGATGTTGCATGAGTGGAGTTTATTAAGTTATAAAGTCAGACACATAGTCTCAATAAGATAGCTCAGGGGCAACACACTCACCTTGGAAGCAAGAAAACGCGTAGCAACACAGGTTTGATCACTGGGCACTTGCTTAGAAACCTCTGGGTATTAGGTGCGTTATCAATAAGCAATTACATAGGATGCCGAGCAAGTTTTGGGAAAGCAGTAAAACGAGAATACATCTATGACAGGAAAAGAGCAGATTGGGATTTCAACTGGAAGTGGCTCATGCAAAATCTCCTTGAGAAGGCTTTTTACAGATGGTAGTGAGTGCAGAAGCTTTCACATGACAGAATAAGATTAGCTAAGAGATATTTTTGGAGCAGGTGGACAGAATGAAGGGAGATCTGACTTAAGCTGGTTGATGCCCCTATCTTTCCAGGACCGTTGAAAGACAAGCCAAACAAGTGTACAATGATCCCAGTGCATTTAAGCAAATGTCCCAAGAAATAAATACATCCCTGATAGCATTTAAACATATATTGCATTTTAGGGGAACCTGTTTACAAGCTATATGTACTTTGTGATTAATAACTAAAATTGAAACTCTGGACACGTCCCCTTGTTAAGGTTTTTCTCCAATAATTTAAGATATGTGGAGGCCTAAAATAGCCAAATTGAAATGTGGAAAGGCAATCCTTTGTGATTGGAGTCTGCCATATTTAATAAAGTAATTGAAATATAATCCTTAATTAACACATTGTGAAGAGTTACTAGATGTCGTCACTTAACAAAAAAGAGATGAAGGACTTATACAACAAGCCGATAAAGAACCGGCTACATTGTATGAAAAACAAACAGGGACAAAGAAACCTGTCGACTCCAGCTGAAACCTGCAGCAGCTGTTGAAAACCACTCTGAGGACCAGAGGAGGAGAAGCACAGAGGATGCGGTGGAGCGCTGCAGTCTTTCTTCACGGGCGCCACAGGAGCAGTCCCGAAGACCAGAAGAAAGCTGAACCATGCAAGGAGGTACCGCACTGACATCAGAGATGCGGAGGGAAATCCAACAAAGCCAAGCTGCAGGGAGGGAGACTGCACTGCAATCGCAGACATGGAGAGAACCAACGAGAAGCCGGGGTACGCAGAGGAAAACCGCATGACCATCACAGATGGATAGAGAAGCCTGAATCAGCGGAGAGGCAAACCCTTGTCTCTGGAAACCCCAGTGACATACTGACATCCCTGTCACGGTAAAGGGAGGTACGGGAGAATCGGAGGGGACTTGGGGTTAGAAAGGAGGCAGGCCTTAAAGACTCTCACTTGGCCTAATAGTTTGAACACCCATATTGGCTCTCATGGGCATCAGACCTATCTGAAAGCTCTTCTTCATGTCAGTGGATGGTGGCATTCCACAACCACCAGGGAAGGGTCAAGGACCCACACCAAAGTGCAATAAGAAAAACCAGGATCATTAACCAGAACCAAGATAATAACATGAGTCATCTTCCTCGTGGCAGTACTTGGCAGGGTAGTGAACCAAGTAGGACAAGTCCAAGAAGAGAAACCCAGATAAAGGCTCCAAGTCCAACGAGAGAGAAAACTCATCTTTTTTTGTGGCAGTACTTGGCAGGTTAGTGAACCAGGTCTGCTGAATCAAACAAGAGGAACCTGGGTCTGGGACCCAACCACATTTTGAAATATATACAGTGTTGAAAAGAGGAGACACTGGAGTGTCCAGGAGAAGGGAGTTATTCCCCCGGGTCTAGTGTGACTGACAAGTTGTAATGAGAAGCATCAGGATGAGGGAGTCCTCCTCCTGATATCAAGTGCTGGAAGTAAGAACAAGCTTCCATCCAGGGGAAGTGAGTAGTTCCCACTGGCCTTTGACTACAAAAAGTGTTAAAATAACTTTTCAATCAGGGCAAGGGAGTCATTCCCTTGGTACATCAACGACCGCAAAGGAAATGGGATGTTGGGCTTGTTTAATTTGTTTAGGACACTTTCAGCTGGGGGAAAGGAGTCATTCCCCCTGGTGAACACTGTTTGAAATTTGCTGTGTTGAGAGTATGGTGGCCAGGGGAATGGAGTCATTCCCCCTGGAGAACATTGTTTGAGCTTTGTTATGTTAAGAGTATGCTAACCTGGGGAAGCAAGTCATTCCCCCATGGTGGGAACTATTGAAAATTCCCAAACTGAACTGTGATCACAAAACCAGGAGATGTGAGTCATTCTCCTAGGTAGTGAACAGTTTAGTCTTATCTACTATAGTTGCAAGTATGATGCACAGAATTAGGAATTTTGAACCAGAACGGTGGAAACTTTAGTTAAACAGACATTCTGACAGATCCTTTTTAGACTTTAGTTGAGACAGAAAAAGCCCTCATAGAAATTGGGACAGATAGGAATTCTCTTTCTTTTTATGAAGAATAAAAGTCTTTATCAACCACCATGCCACCGTTGTCTCAGTCATCTTTTTTTGTGACCTTACAACATGCATCAGGGGTGTTGTGATGGTGAACATGATTCTTTGGGAATAGTGAGAGTGTTAGAGATAATACATTTCTCACGTATTAGAAAATCAGTTAGGTTCAACTGGGAAATTCAAGAGAATAAAAAAAGAAAGAAATTGAGCGGCTGACCCGTATCACCTATTTGTGATTTCAGATTTTCAACAAGACTACGCGCCTTAGCCTTTTGTCTCTCCTAACGTAGAAAATATTGCTATTTGCTGCTCAATTGAGGAGACTAATGTATAGATTCTGCGGTTTTCACTTATGCCCATGTTGGTAATTCTACAGAGGCAGGGTAATTCCTAGCATTTCCTCTGGCCTACAACTCTGGCACTTCTCTGACTGAACCTACCTTCCATGATTTGAGGGTATCCTGTGGAGGAATGCCCTTTCACTACTCAATTGCGTTCCGATTTTGACCATTAGGTTCGAACTTGGTCTTAACTCTCTAAAAGCGCACGTCCAATGGAATATGCTAGTACTTTACTGCAAAATCCTGTCTCCAATGAATAGCATGATGTTCGAAGTTCTAAATGAAAGCCTGATGCTTGGTAACTGCAAGATATTAATAGAGCTGTCTGACAAATGTACACAATTACTGATCCACTTGGATAGTAATGTTAACAATCTTATTAATAATCCAAGATTAGTCAAAGAAAAGTTATGGGAGACAGATTGGATAAACATGCAAGGGAGACATCTTAAATATGAACTATATAGCTGTCGTGGCCTTGAATCTGGGAAACTGAGAGACGTGCCTACTTACTAATATTTCTATGTGCATGCTTCAGAGACACATTTTTAGGATTTTAGCTTAATTCTTATTTACTTATTTTTTTATTGAATTTAGCTAAGAAAACTCAACTTTGATCAAATTTACATTTCATTCACATTTCACAAAATTCTAATTGATTTAACATTTTTTTTTAAAAGAAAAGTTCCAATAACGAAAAACAGATAAACTCTCACCCAAAGGAACATCACAATTAAATCAAGCTAAAATGAAACAAGTGTAAGGATAAACAGTATGAATATACGGAAATTAAAATTAAAAGGAGGTGTTCTAATGAAAATTGGTGGACACCTACACATGAACATATTTACATAAAAATGGAATTAAAATTCAACAATTACACCTTATTCATATAACATGAACATATTTTGCACAAACAATTTAAGTGATCTATAATTCCTTCGAATTAAAAGAAATACATTTAAAAAATTAATACGTTTTGATCAAACAACAAACAAGCCACATTATGTGGTAATTACGGAACCTGGACCCATATGTGTTTTCCTTCTTAGTGTCTTTGCAGTCTGTAAAGTCGTCACAGATACAATATCCACATTCAAATTTAAAGCATTCATGAAATTATAAATTGCAATACGGATACTAATGATTTTAGTGGATAGAATGGTTGGCAATCTGTTCTCTGGGGCCATCCAGCCAAAAAATGTCAGATGTTTCCAGAAAAATTTGGCTCTTGAATCTGTCAGTGCTGGACATTCGACTATTATATGTTTCAATGTCTCCTTGATAGATAATTCCGCACAGAATCTACAGAAATTCTCTTCCCCACTAAAGAGATGACTTCTTGCTAACACATCTCTAGTGGGAACTAAATTGAAGCGAAGGCGCAAGATAGAGGATCACCGCTGAGGTGAGGGAGCTCTATACAAATAGCTTTCCAGATTTTTTAATTTTTTATGTGTAAAAGCAACCACATCACAGTCTTTTTAAGTAACGCACAAATTCCTAGTGACAATCCAGTCCATCTTAAAGATTTTATCCTTGGCTCTGGTTGGATTCATGATGAGTGTCTCAATACTCTCATCTGCCTTCGCCAGGGTTTTCATAATATATGTTGACCAGGAATGGACAAAACTATGAGACGATGTTAACATATAGACAGAGAGGGTTGCCAAGATATTATCCGTTCGCGTGTACGTTAAACATTTGCGAAACAGGGCGCATAGCCGCCAATCATATTCCGCCATCAATGAAGTGAGTCCCAACTCATGTTGCAGCCATGGACCTGGTACACATTGCGGCAAATGGAGCATTGCCCGCAAAAATTTAGCTTCTAATTTATTTAGAAAAGATGTTTTTATTATGTTTTTAGTCTCCAAACCATAAAGAATTTTCGGCAGCACTTTCTGTCACCAAAACAATAATGGCATGGCTGATGGAAAATTTGCCATACTTGTATAATACCAGTCTTGTCTGCAAGATGGCTGAGACTAAATTATGTTCAATAGACCTCAACTGTGAATCAGTTTGCACAGTGCCATCAACCAGGATCCCTAAATACAAATAGTTTGGGACTACCTCCACACTCACATTCTTAATCCTCCAATCCATCTTGGCCCTTTTGGACATTTTTGGTGTGTAATACACTATCTGGGTTTTCTTCATGTTTATCACTAATTCATTAGCATCCAAGTATGAACTTAGTGAGGACAGCAGGAGTTGAAGACCTGAAGGAGTTTTGGAATTAGCACCAGGTCATCTGCATACCACAATGCTTTAATTGTTACACCATTCATTTTTGGCGAATCTGACGACACCTGGATAAAAGCTTGCATCACATCATGAATGAAAAAATTAAAGAGGGCCGAGGCAATGATGCATCCCTGCTTCAGCCCTCTTGAAGTACAGATTGCTGCGAACAAGATACCCATCATCGACAGCCTAACCCTTACTGAGGTTGATGAATGTAGACCAAAAATGATGTCACACAAGGTTGCAGAACACTTTGCAGCTTGTAGTTTATCAAATAGCTTCACTCGAGAAACCGAGTCAAATGCTGAATGTAGGTCGACAAAGGCGAAATAGATGGGTTGTTTTAGGGTCTGGGCCTGCGATGTTAGTGCATTGAGGGTTAATAAATTGACTACTGTTCCCAACCATGCTACACATCCTGTCTGATTTGGGTCGCGCTGATTAAAGGCTAGAGACCACTTAACAAAATCTCTCAAAACTAGTTATGAGAAGATCTTGCCTGGAGCATCAAGTAATGCAATCGGGGGGTAACTAGACGGGGCATCTCTATCTCCCTTTTTAAAGATTGGGACAATCAAAGAAGATTTCCAAGACGTTGGTATGGTCTTGGAGATCATGATCTGTTGGAAGATGTTGTTCAGAATGGAGGCCCATATAGTTGAGTTTTGTTTAAACATAGCATTAATTAAGCCATCCGGACCCACCGCTCTAGAGGAGGAAGATTTTTTTATGAGTTCTTCTATTATTTCCTCAGAAAACTCTAAGCGCCAACTCATTGAACTCTGGTTCTCATACTTATAGCTGTCAAACTTTGTGTCTGCATACAGGTTCGAAAAGTGTGCAAGCCATGAGGCTTCAGACATCCCGCTTAGTTGATCACAAACTTGTGTCGAATTAGACATTTTATTCAATAAGGCCCACCCTTGGCCGGAATCTTTATTATGTATAGTCTGCATGAAGGCTTCGCTATCGGACTGAAATAGCCTAGCCTTCCTTGCCCAAATCCAATTACTATATCAGCACTTAATTCTTTTACATGCTTGAAAACGCTCACTTAACGGCAACCTAAAAGTAGCTTTTAACTCTCTCCTGTACATAATTCTGGATTGTTGTACAATGGGGTAAAAATTATGCTTATGTGTATGCTGTGGTCTCCTATCGAGATAGATGTTCTGCAAGGCAGACAACGTATCTACATAGGAGCCAGTCTCCATTCCAGAAAGCTGATGTGTTGCCTCCTCAAAGTCATCAATTTATTTTTTTCACCATTTAAGGCGAGTTTTTTGCATTATTAACTTGTAGGATTTGAGTGTACAATTGTTGGTTGAGCTCATGCACGTTATGATTCCATTGCCAGACCACGGTTAGGGGTTGGTGGTCGCTTGCAGTCTGTTTACTGACTTCAAAATTGACAACCCTTGAAAATAAGTCTGTGGTCATAAATACATAGTCAATTGTAGATTTTGAGGCACCCCTCTCCCATGTTTGATGGGGAGGGGTGTCTCCCAAGAAAGCTCCATTTGCCATATAAAGCTTGTGATCTGATATAAATCTAAGCCACCGCTCCCTAATGGGAGCACAAGAGACCTTTTTTAGACAGAAACAATCAAGATTTAAGTCGCCAACCACAACAGTTGCAGTAAAACTATGATCTTGTGCAACCTTATCTAAGACAGAAGCCAAATCTCTACAAAAGGTGTCCTCAGAAATGCCTACGGGATTACGATACAAGTTTATCAAAGCAAGCGAACAGTTGGAATCACATATTTTAACCAATTGAATAAAGTTATTGGGGGCAGCCCACTTGGTCATAATCAAATCTTTACTTGTTTTAACTGCCACCATAAGGACTGAGGTGGGTCTCCCTTTGTGCCCACCACAGCTGGGAGCAAAATTGCATCATGGTCATCCCACAAGGGTCGTCTTTGTAACCAAGATTTTTGAAGGGCCACTATGTCAAATTGGTTTAAAAAGTGGCTTGTAACCAATTGCAAGTGGGTATGTCCCCTAGTATTCAGACTCACTAAGGACAGGGTATGTGTGCTAGCCTCGATTAGTGGTTATGCTCTTGAGGGATTCAATTCTACATGGTGCGGTATATCAATGGGACCAAAATAAGAGCATGAACAAATGGGTTGCTGCCCAACTTCCTCCTTACATTAGTTTTATTCTCAAGAGGAACCTTTTGCTCCTCTATCAGGTGTTCAGGGTCCTGTGCTACCAAGAAACCCATCTTAAACAGCTCCATCTTTGCTTTCCAGATTGAGTTTAAGACCAAACATGATTTGATCCACAGGCATACGATAGACACATTTTGGTCACAAACAAACTCAACCTGGTCAATGTCACTTGAGGATATATCTTGCAAATCATGTACATCACCAAAAATATTCAAAATGCTTGTTCTACATAGGTCATATTTCTCATAGGGGACATCTCGACATTTCATAACTAGAGAATGGCAATTTGCAAAGGTGTTTTTATATTGTTGCCGACCATGTTTGCTAGAGTTATGGTTATTTACATGTGTTTTTTGCACAAAGGGCATCTCAATTTTGCCTTTCGTGTCTATAGGGCCTAATGAACGTGGGCACTCAAAAGATCATTTACTGACACCCAACGCGGGCTTAGGCAGTAGACAGGTTGTCTCCCTTGTAGGACATAAAGCCTTTCTCATCATCAGCGAATCAGACTTAGGGCTAATTATTTTGCAGACATCTTTATCATGGCAATCATCTTGGACTCTAGTTGCCACCGGAGGTTTGGCCAAAATGGCTTCAGAGACACGTTGAATTAAATAAGCATCCACTGCTGCTTTAATCGTGGTCATGCAATCCTGCATATCTCGTTCTTCTGCATGATCTTTTGGTTCAATATTCCCCAAACATGATTTTGATTGAGAATTGGGCTGAGTTATTAGAGCGGGGGCGTGGGATGGTTGTGCCATTTCAACGCTCCCCGCTTTTGCATTCTCAATTAACTGCACAATTTCACTAAGTGGAGCGTAATTCAAGTTGTTTTTGTTTGTGTGCTGAAGAGAACCTGGTCGACTGTCCCTATCAAAAGTATGGGTTGCGCTACCACCAGATTCAGTGGTGGTAAGGTGGGAACTTGTGGATGTTCTATGCAGGGCTCAGATCAATGGATGGGTTGGATTGAGCCAACTGTGCACTCCGCTGATCTTGAAATAATGGTTTTACCACTTTTTTAAGGGCCATTTTTAATTTCGATGCAGTTCTCTTCGAGCGGTTAGGGCGGATTGCTTTTTGAGTATCACTCTCAACCCGCGTGCCACTTACATTTGTGCGGGCCTTTTTTTCATGCTCCTGTCTAAGCTAATCCAGGAGTCATTTATATTAATGACTTCAGGTGCAGATTGTTCAACAGTAAATATGATGTGTTTGAACAAAGGTAAGGTTGATGTAGACGGACACTCACTTGTCAATTTCCTCGTCCGTGGCGATGGAACACTTTTAATGCCACCATTCATATGGAGGAATATATCAGCCAGTAGATTGGTAGTCCAATCAAGAATCTGTTGTATTTGATTAGCTTGTTGTGTGATTTTACCATCCAAGCCTTCAAACAATTTAAACATGCTCGCTACTATAGTATTTACAGCAGCCAAAGTAATTTCTATGAGGGCCAAGTTCTCCGCTGGGTTAACCAGATGACTCATCTGGATACGTCGCCGCGGTGTGGGCTGTAAAAAGGAGTCAGCAATGGATTTGACAGACAAGTCTAGAGAACCTGCGGAGCCATCATTTTGGCAAGAATCTCCATGAATAGTACTTAGCTTTCCAGCACTTGCATGAATAGAGATATTTGACAGATCAAGTGCCGACTCTCTATTCTCATTTACGGGAGACAGAGTTTTGCTCTTAGTAGCAAGTTTGACTGGTGTTTGGACTGATGCTAGAAGGGTATGATCAGAGATGTTGGGCATACTGGTAATAGGTATATCCCCGGCAACTCCGGAAATTATGGGTTGTTGAGGCACAGGAATATGTACAGGAGGCAACACAATTTTTGGAAGAGGATCTTCTGTTGTGCACAAAACTTTGGCAACTTCGATTGCAGGTGGTACCAGGGATAGAAGAGTGGTCTTGAGTACAGAGGGCAGCACTTCCTCAGAGGGTGGCTCATCTAGCATGCATTGCTTTCGTTTCGCACAAAATGCACGAATATCTCTATTTGAGAGAGGGGTTCGAAGCACTGGGGTTAGCACAATAGATTTCCTCGACATGCAAGATTGGGGAATTAATTTCTTAACTGCCTTAATCGGCGTGTGTAACATGCCAGCTGACTCAGGCATGTCGGATTTCAAAGTGTATAAATGCGAGCTCATGCAGCACTGATAGGAGCGCAGGCTCCTTTAATTAAACCTTCAGTAAAACCAGCAGAAAAATTGATTCCTGCCAAGTGACTAAGTTAAAGAGAACACACTTTAAGTAGCCAAAGCCAAAGCAAAACACAAATTGTCTAACGAAACAAGTAATAGTGGTATGCCTTACACAGATACCAGATTAACAACAAAAATGGCATTACAACCAACAAGCAAGCAACACGCAGCACTGCGGCAAAGCGGACAAGCAGGACTTCCAGGGACTTGCTTGGGTGCATGCGCGCGGTGCGTGCGCGTGCCTGATTTTATAGGCACTCCCCCTAATTGGGTTGCAAAGCCTAAAACAAACAAGAGAATGTAAGATAATGGACTGCCAAAATAGTCTCTTGTAATACTGTATTCAAAAGTCTGTGGTTGTCACCTTCTGGAGGACGTAGTTCAAGTAAAGCTGTGTAAACACAGGAGAGCAAAGTTTTTCAACACAGATCCAGGCAGAGTATCGCGGACAAGCGGGACTTCCAGGGACTTGCTTAGCTTAATACCTTATTCACAGGCGAAATTCAAATAATGTGATCTAGTTTTAACCATCTAACCCAAGCCTGTAGGTTTGTATGAATCAGATACAAGTAGATTCATGCAGACACTTGTTGTGATATTGCATGGGCACCTTAAAATATCAACACTTCCTCCACTTAAGCACTTCTGCAAACACTGTTGAGTTTCCTGTGTCAGAGTTATTATGGAAAAGATTAACAGAGGGTCATCAAATATCTCTGACTATAAAAGTAGTTTAATATCTTGATTTTATTACTATGAATTTAGGAATACTTTAATTTTGCTGGGATTGTTATATGGTCTTTTTACACTATTTCATGTTGTGATTTTTCTGACATATTTAATATTGTTTGATACTATTTTGGGAAATGTTTATTTGAAACTGTAACACAAATAAATAAATAATAAATACATAAACAAACACAATCTAGCTAGGCACTTCTGTTCTCACATTCCGAAAAGAAACAGAATTGCAGAACCCAATGTCTTGTTTAGCCTTGGCTCCTAGCACTTCTTCCTCCCCACTCTCCTAAAATGTTTCGTAGTTCTCCAAATCCTCGGGGCTGAGATGGCGACGTATATAATAATCCCTCTTCTCCTTAGATGCAGTTTGCCTGCCACGAGAGGAAGCCACAGTGAATGCTTTGATACAAGCAGTCCTGAGGCTTCTCTCTCGTGGTCAGGCGGTAAGGGAAAAAGCCTTGACGGCAGAAAAAACCCTTTGACACTCAGGAGTTTTCCAGGAGATTAGAAGTCAGGTAACTGCCGACAATGCTGGTAGGAGGAATTCCACGGTAGGAGAAAGGAGGTCTTGTAGCAAGCTCTTCGTAGTGGGAGACTGAGGCACGGAGATATCAGATACCGCGAAGAGCGGCAGCAAAGAAATGCAAAGCAGAGGAGATAGCAGGGAGAGAGGCTCACCTCGGAGTAGCCGAGCCAGCAGAATAGCAGCAGGAGCTAAAGTAAGGTAAGGAGCGGGAGCCAGAGAAAAAAGGAAAGGGAAGTGGAGCGCAAGAGGTGCGAACCGAAAGGAAGCAGAGTGGCTCAGTGTAAGCCGTGAAGCAGAAAACTAGCTTTTCACCCAAAAGTAGCACAAGCTGAAAATTTGGGGTTGCAACGCAGCGGTCGTTGGGAGAGGAGTGAATTAGTACCTCCCAGCGACTACCATCTTGGGCAACCACTAGACCATCACAGCACGTATGAAAACGACGTGCTGGAACTACTGGTATAGTCGCTTACGTCGGAGCCGCCAACGGGTGACAGTATGCCCCCTTCTAGTTTGAAGCACCCCGGGCTTACTAGGGAACAGTCGATGAAATCGACACAACAACCGAGGGGCATATACGTGGGATGCGGGCTCCCATGAGTCCTCTGATTCAGGGTAGCCCTTCCACGAGACCAGGTATTCCAAACATCCCTTGTAGTATCTGGAATCACGGATGCCTGAGACCTCGTATTCATCTTTGCCACTGGAACATGCAAAGGTCTGACGGGGAACTGATCTGTGGTAAGAGTCTGGGACAAAAGGTTTAAGAGGAGAAGAGTGAAAAACAGGATATATACGACTGAGAGTGGAGGGTAGATTTAACCTATAGGAGACAGGGTTGATCCTAGATAGAATAGAAAAAGGTCCCAAAAAGCGAGGTGAAAGTTTAGAAGGGTGAACCTATCTATGTAAGAAGTTAGTGGAGAGCCATACTCTGTCCCCTTTTACCCAATTTGGACAGTCCTTCCGATGTTTATCGGCCTGTTCTTTGTTACGTCTCTTACTTGTCTCCAGGCAGTGCTTGGCAGAGATGTGAGCTTCTGCAATGGACTGGAGTACAGCTTCTGCAGTGGGAGAGTTAATGGTAATGGGAATAATGGGAAGAGAAGATCGAGGATGTACTCCATAAGTGCAAAAGAATGGGTTAAAACCGATAGCTGAGTGCTTTGAGTTGTTGTATGTGAATTCGGCTGTTGGCAGTAATGAAACCCAGTTATCTTGGTATGTGTTGCTGTAGCACCGCAGATACTGCTTCAGGGTGGCATTTAGCCATTCCGTCTGGCCATTGGACTGAGGGTGGAACCCGGAAGAAAGAGCTCTTTCGACACCAAGTTGAGAGCAGAGAGCCTTCCAGAAATTGGAGATGTACTGGCTGCCTCGGTCTGAAATAATTTTGTCCGGAAAGCCATGTAGTCGAAAGATATCTCGTGCGAAAGTCTCCGCCATCTTAGTGGCCGTGGGTAAACCCGGTAGTGGAGAAAAATGCGCCAATTTGGTTAAAGTGTCTATCGTCACCATAATGCACGTACAAGAATTAGACACTGGTAGGTCGACTATAAAGTCCATAGAGGTGAGTCCCAAAGGGCGCGTAGGCATCTCTGGTTGGGTTAATAATCCTAGGGGTTTACCAGATGGGTATTTTGCTCTTGCACAAGTCAGGCAGGCTTTGAGATAATCCTTGATGTCTTCTTTCAGCTCAGGCCAATAAAAAGTTCTAGCAACTAGTTCCTTGGTGTTGTGTAGTCCTCTATGACCGGCTATTGGTGGATCGTGACACCAACTAATGATCTTTCTCTGCCAAGGACCGGTAGGAATGTACATTCGGTGGCCGTAAAACACCAGACCGTCCTTCTCGGTATAGTTCTTTCCTCTTTGACATAGAAGTTCAGGCATCTCAGACGTTAAGGCTGTCTTGACTTCTTGAAAGAAGGCATTAACAAGTCCCAGGGTCTTGTTCCTTTTGAACATGTGTTCCCGAGGAAGAGAGGTACCATCGCCAGGAGTATCCTTCCGAGACAATACATCAGCTACCTTGTTGTAAGTTCCGGGTAGGTAGGTGATTTGTAAGTCATACTGGGCAAAGAAGTAGGCCCATCGGGCTTGCCTTGAGTTAACGCACTCCAAATTTTGTAAGACTCTCAGAATCTTGTGGTCTGTTCTGATGAGAAAAGGATGTTGGGATCCCATGAGTAAATGTCGCCAATCCTCACAAGCCTGTTTTATAGCAAGCAGTTCTTTTTTCCAGAACTGAATAGTTCCGTTGGCTGGAAGACAGGGTCTTTGAGAGATAAGCTATGGGATGTTCAACATCCTTATACAATTGTAGAAGGACCGCCCCTATAGCCATAGCTGATGCGTCCATTTCTACAATAAACTGCCGATTTTGATCGGGATGACGAAAAATGGGGGCAGAACAAAAGAGCCACTTTAACTCAACAAAACTCAGCTCTGCCTCTGGTGACCATTCGAAGGAGCCGGTGTTCTTCTTTAGTAACAGTGTGATGGGAAGAACAATCTCCAAGAAGTTGGGAATTAATCTCCTGTATAAATTTGACAGCCCGAGGAATCTTTGAACTTCCTTGATGCTGCCAGGAGAGGACCAGCAGAGTATAGCTGTGACTTTGTTGGAATCCATGGAGATTCCTTCTCCTGAGAGAATATATCCTAGGTAGGGAATAGAGGAGACTGCAAAGACACATTTCTCGGGTTTGACCAAAAGTTGATACTGTTGAAGACGCTCAAGGACCTGTTTGACATGAAGTATATGTGCTTCCAGATCGGATGAATAGATTAAGATATCATCCAGGTAAATTATGACTGTTACCAATAATAGATCTGAAAATATCTGGTCCATAAACCGCTGAAAAATTGCCAGCGCATTCACCAAACCGAACGCCATTACCTTATATTCGTACAACCCGAACGGGGTGCAGAATGCTGTCATCCACTCATCCCCTTTGGCAATGCGAAGCAAATGATATGCATTCCGGAGGTCGAGCTTGGTAAATATGTGTGCCCCTTGGACGGCCTCAATAATCTCTGATATTAGCGGCATGGGGTAGCGGTCACAAATGGTAACCTTATTTAGGACCCTGTAGTCTATGCATGGCCGAATTTCGGTGGAGTCTCTCTTCTTGATGAAAAACAGAGAGGCTCCTGCAGGAGACTTGGAGGGCTGTATGAGGCCATTTTGCAGATTGGCATCCAGATAGTCCTTTAGGACCTGTCTCTCCGTTTGGGTTAAGGAAAACATTCTGCCAAAGGGAACCAGGGCATTAGGTTCCAGATCCAAAGTACAATCTTCCGGCCTGTGTGGAGGTAACGTAGCAGGCTTCCTTTCCTTAAATATGTCTTGATATGGTATACAATATTGTGGTAAGGCATGCACTCCAACATGATCACTTGTTAATACAGTCATGGTTTGGTGGTCGGTCTCGTTAGTTGCTGGAAAGTAATGTAGTCTACAAAATGAGGAACAATAACTCAACTGATTGCTGGTCCAGTTTATCTGAGGATTGTGTTTTCTGAGCCAGGTTATTCCTAGTATAATAGGAAAGTGAGCAGCTTGTATTATGTCAAATTTAAGAACCTCTGAATGTTGAAAGATGGTTACCCGAAGTTCTTCTGTGGTATGCGTTATGGGTACCGAAGAGAGGGGAGAACCGTCCACTCCTTCTACCTTCTGGTCTTCCTTGCGGACTAAACTGTGAAGTCCCACCTTTTCTGCCCATAGACTGTCCACAAAGTTCCTGGCAGCCCCACAATCCAGGAGGGCTAGGGTTTCTACAGATCGGCTGTGGATGTTAATGTGTACTGGAATGACCATCAATCTGGAATCCTCCTGGGTGTTGGGAGCGGAAATCGAGAGAGAAAGCTAGGGACTGAGTGAGTTGCAGGTAGCCCCTCAGAACCAGGTCCCTATTGGCACCGAGGGAGGTCATTTCCCTTTCGTTTGGTCAGAACTTCAGAGAAATCCTTAAGAAGGGGCTGGTCTGAACCACAATATGCACAAAGTCCCTTTTCCTTTCTCTGTCTTATTTTGGCAGACGAAAGAGGGCCCCTGGTAGCTCCAATCTGCATGGGTTCTTCGTGAGAGTGGGAGGAGTAGGGTAAGGACGACGTGGAAGCCAAAGATTCGGGAAGATTTGCTGCAGTACGGTGTCTGCAACGTTCTGCTCGGCATTCCTGAAGTCGATACTCAATCTGTAATACATAGTAAGTCTGTAAAGGTCGGTGGTCGAGAGGACCTGGCGAGTTCGTCTTTGATCTCCTCTTTTAAGCCTCGTCGGAAAATGGCATACTGGGCTTGTTCAGGCCAACCCGCCCTTGCAGCCAAGGTTTTGAAACGAGAAATATGGATCAAAACATCTGAGGATTCTTGTCGTACATCCAACAAGTCCTCGCAAGCTGTAAAAGTTATTTTCCGGTCTCTCGAAGGTCTGTTTTAACTGAGTCTGGAAACCGGCAAAATCATGTAATATAGGATTGGCTATGGTTACCAACGGGGTGGCCCATGTAAGCGCATTGCCAGTCATGTTTGAGATCAAAAATTCAACTCTGGATTTGTCTTTAGCAAAGGAGCGAGGTCTGAAGGTAAAATAGACCAAGCAGGCTTCCAAGAATTCTTTTACCTTCTTTGGAGAACCATCAAATTTCCAGAAGGAAGCAACATGGCTGCAAGTTCAACAGGTGGAGGTTCGCGTGCGGTATCTAATTGCTTTATTACCGCATTCTCTGCCTTCACCATCTGTAGTTCTTGTGACATACCCTGAACTGCCTTCCAAAGTTCCTGGATCTGTTCCTCCTCAGACATTATGTCCTTTTGGCGTTGCAATGTGTCAATCAATGTCAAATTGTTTCTACTACATTGCATAATATATTATTTTATTATCTAGAATAGTTGTTCTTATCTGTTATGTATGGAGGTTTGTGTGAATTGGAATGAAAAGATTGGCGATATAACAGCGGCAGGTTGTGTTTTCCTTTCTTTAGACAAGCTATCTACATTAATTTAAAATACTGTGTGTGAATTCCCCAGCATTAAAAGTTAGGAGACCACCTTTATTTCATTGTGTAATTAGTTTAAATAAAACAATACCTTATGTTTAATATAGCCTGTTTCTTTTCCCAGATTGTGGAGTGGGATTGATGCATTAGGGTGAGTATTAAAATAGTGTCATTCTTTCATGAAAATAATTCTTAGAAAAATAAGTATAGGTATATGCCATTAAACCAGAACAAAGTAGATGCCATACCAACATAAAGGTAAAGGGTGCTTCCAATTTGCACTCAACACTTCAGGCGTTACCATATATTCCCTACAGACTATCCCAGTGTGATAGAATGCCAGCTGGTGACAGCAGGATAGTCCAAGATTTTGTATTATGTATCTGGAAGGGAGGTATGCTAATCAGACCCACTTACTAAAATGCTCCATGCCAAAAATATAGGGCCCACGTGCCTTTGCTAAGGTTGTCTGCTGACAACCTCAGCACATCCATGTAGTTTCACAGGGCAGGTTGGAAGGTCACATATGCATTCCTGACAACTGCAGGAACACACAGCGACAGCAGGCAGAGATGACTTTCTAACTGTGCTTCTGGTTCAAATTAAATGTATTACATATAATAGTAAGCCTGGTGGAATGTTAAACTGCACAAATAAGCCATGCCTCTAGGTGACATGGTGGCTGCTAGGCTCACACAATTTCACAGCCACAACACGTTGATATTGTTCTAGTATCATCTTTGTGAGCATGACTTCAATTATGACAGGACGGATGTGTGTTATCTGTCTGGACTGGAGGCCGCTATAGCAGCCATGTGGCACAGGAATCTGTCTCTTTGATCCTCCTGAAGAGCAGTAGTCTTTTTGTCACACCCACTAACCAGCACTACCCCACTCACTTAGTTTTACGCAGCCATGTGCAGTGAGGCCATCCTTATTGGCAGATGGGCACTATACGCGATCACTTACCTTACGATTGATAAGATTACTTACATTGTCTTGCAATGTAGGGACAATGTAATCTGCTGCATGCCCTTACATTCTCTTTGCACAAATGTTCCAAATTTCAAATCCCAGATTGCTATGTCTAGACTAAGCCTGTGTTTTTTTATCTTGCCCTACATAACGCAAGGCACGTTTTTGGACTTTCTGCCTGGACAGGAAGAATTAGTGCATTTGGTGACAAAGTGACTTCTGGAGCCTTTACACTGGGTTTGGCAATGTGCATTGCAGGACTTGTTTTTCTGTGATGGTATTTGCACTGAGTATGAGAGAGTTCACCATGGGACAAGTCTTTATATAGTGACTTCTGCTGTGAATAAGGCACAGTGGGTCTGATTACGGGTTGGCTGGTGCATTATTAACGTGCCAGTAATTACGTACACCGGAACATTACTGCACCGGCCAACTACAAGTTTGCTGGTGGGATTGATTAATTACCTCCAGCTAATAGCTTGAGGTATTCAGCAAATCTCCCATGGAGTCCTACAAGACCATCACCCTGCCACTCAGAATCTGCCGGTAATACCGCTGGACCGATTGCTGGTAATGGTATTGCTATTGGCTGGCCTCCTGGTGGATTTACTACAAGGATACTGTCAAGGTCGTAATGAGGCCCAGTGTGTTCACTGAAATGCAGTGCTACGGGACCTCTGCTGTGACAAAAGGAGCAGGCCTTATGCCATGTGGTGGAGCACCTGGGCATATGATGAAAAACAAATCTTGCATGAGATAGGAATGCATGGGCATGTGAGGCTGTGCCTCCCATACGAGGCTGTAACTGGCTGATGAAGTGTAACTGTCAATATTATGGTGACACTTGATGCCGCATGAGGCTGTCCTCGGCGGCGCTGGACGTAGAGCAGGTTATATGGCTTTGTTTAGTATGTGATGGCAGTAAGTACGAGGGCATTTGAGGCCCAACCTCTTGTGAGGACAGTACCTGGCTTATTCTGTCACAGGAATTTAGCATTGGTAGATGAGCCTACGAGACTGATCATGGTAGTATTAAAAGCCATATTGATTTGCTGTGTCAATAAATGTTATGGAATTCGATTGGAAGGAATGATTGCGTTCAGTCTTCAATTTGAGGGAAGTTGTAGACGTGAAAGCTTTCTGCCATCCAGGCCTGGCCAAAGGTAAATGGCACTGGGCTTCTGGGATCCTTCTGGGATGATTTACAACATGTTCTGTTTCTAAACATTTTTCATACCGTTACAAAAATGTACGTTTCTTTTGCGGGACAAACACTTTCACATTAGCCATTCGCTTTTTAAAAATGAAAACACATCCAATGTCTTCCAATCTGGCAAAGTAGTTTGCGGAGCAACACTTTCGTACTCTTGAAAAACTGTTTTCCCACGGGTGTTCTTACAGAAGGAATCCCACACACTGAGCTTCCAGGAACGACGGCGCTGCGCCGGCACCTGCGGCTCGTGTCATGCCATTCGTGGAAATGCCAACACTTCATGGAAAAATGCCAACGCAAGCATCGCATGATGTACGCACAGCAGGGAGCAAGACGCAAATATCCCCCGCCCTTCCACCTGATGTGTTTACAGGACCGTGTGATATATCTGTATCTATCCTTGTATATAATGTTTACATTAAATAAATCAGAAGTATGACTCTTGGTATGTTTCACAATATGTTCACCCCACTAAACTTTGGTTATTTTTAGCTCTACCAAATCAATTGGGTTGCAATAAGTCTTCGAACAACAGAAAAGTTGTGGCAATGGATACCAGCATGTATGATTTGCAAGAGCGTTTCACAATGGCACAACCCAATTGAAAACAAGCATTGGCAATGCCAACAGTATGGGCTTTTTGTGTAGGCATGGGAAATGCACTTGCCAAGCACTGCTGTAGTGGTACTAACTTGGCAACTTATGGTAGCAGGTGAGAAAATGATGCGAGTACATGGGCATCTAATAGCAGTGCATAGCACATGCCCACTACTTATACACAAGCCAAAACCGTTGACTTTGCCAATGCTTGTTTTAACATTCTTCAGTGAAGGACAAACATCTACCCAGGGTCTGACTGGGGCATAGAATTATCTCGGGCACCAATGAAAACGTGGCCCACAGTTGCAAAAGGCAATTCATTCCTTTTGTGACAGACTTTTTGAATAGTACCCAAGGAGGAGTTTTTTGATCAAATGTATTGCAAATTGTGCATTTTATAGAGTTCATAGAGTATTTATTCAGGAACACTGGTCAAACCATCAAGCCACATAGAGAAGTAACTCATCAAACAGTCCCAAATTGGTGAAACAAGTGGCCCACTTTGACCAAAAAAGTTTCATTTTTGGTTTGGGCATTTCCCCTTTGACCTATAAGACGGTCCGAGCCCCCATAGTACTTATAAATGGCATGCCTGAAAGCAGACCTGGTTAAGACAATTTTAAAACACCGGTAGCTTGTTTACAGTGCCAAGTCAACAAGTCAATAATCCCTGAACGATTATACGTGTTACATAGCTTGTATTGACTTTTTGCAAATCTGTTAGACCGTGTCATGATATGATATGGCATTCATAACGCGCCTTTACGCAAGTGTTTCAAGGCACGCCGAGGTAAGGGAAGGGGAACAGAGGGAAAACAGAGACAACGATCTTACTAGACCAGGTGACATTGAGATTGCGCAAGTGCAGGGGAGTGGGAGGGGAAAAGCATGAGGGGAAAGGAGGGGGGCAGTGCAGTACATGGGATCAACAGTAAACATAAATAAAAACCAATACATGAAAAGTGTGGCCAGCTGGTAGCAGGTGCAATGGTAAATGCAGACATCAAGTGTCAAGTGCTGGTAGGGGACTGTAGGGATACAGAAACAGCCCCCGAGTGCAAGGGTTGCCAGGGGGGCAGTGCAGGTGTGCAACTTGCAGGGAGAGAACCTGGGCCCGAGATCAGAGGGTAGCCAGGTGACCAGTGCAGTTTCAGTTTCAGCCAGGACTTCAGCAGGGGAGAGGAAGAGAGAATGTAGAAGCAAAGAGGAAGGTCTTAAGGTGCATCCGGATCCGGAAAAGGTTCTCCTCAAATTTCAGAGAGGCAGGGAGCCTGTTCCAGAGGGAGGCCCCCCCAGCCGAAGAAAGTGATCTACCCCCAACTTGTTGCTTGGGAAAGCGACTGACCCTGAGGGAGTTGGAGGCGGATGACATAAGAATTTGAGAAGGAAGATATTTAAAAATAGAGAGTTAAAGGCATTGAGGACCCAGGCCCCTGAAGGCCATGGTAATAAAGTGCTTTTGAAATAAATCGCAAAAGGCATGGAAGCTGTGTCAAATAACATTCCATGCTGAAGTTTGACAGGCCGATTCATGGAATTAATGTGCACTGAAAGTTCCTGCGCAAGCGTGCAAAACCATGCGAATCGCAGTGCAAGTGCGAAAATCACAGCAAAACCCGCGTACATCGATTCATGGAAGTCTGTGCGCGAGTATAATCTGGGCTGTGCGCTGAAAATCTGCGTGGCGCATGCCGGCGTACAGGTCATCTAATGGCGTGCGCTACGGCGACAGCGAAAACGCACATAGCGCGGCGCACATAACAAAAGTAGGCGTAACATGGGGCGTGACACGCGGAATGGGGAACAACGCGTGAAAATGTGGGCGTCACGGGGGAAGTACAGGAGGCAAGTGCGCGTAAAACCCACACGCTCGCCTACAACACGTATTCATGGAATCGAATAGGGCAAACCAGCGCATGGGCGAAGACGCGCACAGGCCTAAACACGTACGCCACACGAAGGCAGGCAGTAGCGTCCCTGCGCATGAAAAAAATGTGCGCCAAAATGTGCGCTAACAAAAAGCACGTATATACAGCTCTGATGATTGTCCCATACTGTGGCCCTCTAGGACAAATGACGTGCAAAAGGGTACGCGACAAACACAAACACCCGGTGTGTCAAAAATAGCGGGTGCGTGTATTTCGGGGGTGCGCGGGAAGTTTCACACGTGATTGGCCTTGGGCGAGCGGGGTGCGTGTAAATCTGGGGTTCGCAGGAAGTTTCACACGCGGTAGGCCCTGTGCGAGTGGGGTGCGTGTATTCCTGGGGTGCGCGGGAAGTTTCACACGTGACAGGCCTGTGCGAGTGGGGTACGTGTATATCTGGGGTGCATGGGAGTCCTACACGTGAATTGGCAGTGTGAGTCCTCCCAGGTATTCCCTTCACGGCCCCTGCAGGCACCCCACACCACAGGGGACTACCCTGCAGCCCTGGTCATGTCCCACAGGCAGCCCATCCACCATGGGCATGCCCCCCAGCCAAGCCACATGTCAGCTTGCACTACTAATCACCAACGCATGACCCCCTCTACCCCCACCACCCAGCAGTGCAGGGCACCTGCCAGCAGGCCCCCACTCATGTCCCACTCATGTCCCCTTGCACCCCCACCCACCAGCACTGAGGGGCACCTGCCAGCAGGCCCCCACTCATGTCCCACTCATGTCCCTTTGCACCCCCACCTCCCAGCCCTGAGGGGCACCTGCCAACAGGCCCCACTCATGTCCCACTCATGTCCCCTTGCAACCCCATCCCCCAGCAGTGCAGGGCACCTGCCAGCAGGCCCCCACTCATGTCCCCTTGCACCCCCACCCCCCAGCAGTGCAGGGCACCTGCCAGCAGGCCCCCACTCATGTCCCCTTGCACCCCCACCCCCCAGCAGTGCAGGGCACCTGCCAGCAGGCCCCCCACTCATGTCCCCTTCCACCCCCGCCCCAGCACTGAGGGGCACCTACCAGCAGGCCCCCACTCATGCCCCCTTGCACACCCACCCCCCAGCACTGAGGGGCACCTGGCAACAGGCCCCCACTCATGTCCCCTTGCACCCCTCCCCCCAGCAGTGCAGGGCACCTGCCAGCAGGCCCCCACTCAGGTCCCCTTGCACCCCCACCCCACAGCAGTGCAGGGCACCTGCCAGCAGGCCACCACCCATGTCCCCTTGCACACCCACCCCAACAGCACTGAGGGGCACCTGCCAACAGGCCCCCACACATGTCCCACTCATGTCCCCTTGCACTCCCGACCGCCAGCAGTGCAGGGCACCTGCCAGCAGGCCCCCACTCATGTCCCCTTGCACCCTCACCCCCCAGCAGTGCAGGGCACCTGCCAGCAGGCCCCCACTCATGTGCCCTTGCACCCCCACCCCCCAGCAGTGCAGGGCACCTCCCAGCAGGCCCCCACTCATGTCCCCTTGCACCCCCACCCCCCAGCACTAGGGGCACCTGCCAACAGGCCCCCACTCATGTCCCAATCATGTCCCCTTGCACCCCCACCCCCCAGCAGTGCAGGGCACCTGCCAGCAGGCCCCCACTCAGGTCCCCTTGCACCCCCACCCCCTAGCAGTGCAGGGCACCTGCCAGCAGGCGACCACTCATGTCCACTTGCACCCCCACCCCCCAGCAGTGCAGGGCACCTGCCAGCAGGCGACCACTCATGTCCCCTTGCACACCCACCCCAACAGCACTGAGGGGCACCTGCCAACAGGCCCCCACTCATGTCCCACTCATGTCCCCTTGCACCCCCACCCCCAGCCTGAGGGGCACCTGCCAACAGGCCCCCATACATGTCCCACTCATGTCCCCTTGCACCGCCACCCCCCAGCAGTGCAGGGCACCTTCCAGCAGGCCCCCACTCATGTCCCCTTGCACCCCCAGCAGTGCAGGAAGCCTGCCAGCAGGCCCCCACTCATGTCCCCTTGCACCCCCACCCCCCAGCAGTGCAGGGCACCTGCCAGCAGGCCCCCACTCATGTCCCCTTGCACCCCCACCCCCAGCACTAGGAGCACCTGCCAACAGGCCCCCACTCATGTCCCACTCATGTCCCCTTGCACCCACACCCCCCAGCAGTGCAGGGCACTTGCCAGCAGGCCCCCACTCATGTCCCCTTGTACCCCCACCCCCCAGCACTGAGGGGCACCTGCCAGCAGGCCCCCATTCATGTCCCACTCATGTCCCCTTGTACCCCCACCCCCCACCAGTGCAGGGCACCTGCCAGCAGGCCACCAGTCATGTCCCCTTGCACCCCCACCCCCCAGCACTGAGGGGCACCTGCCAGCAGGCCCCCACTCTTGTCCCCTTGCACCCCACCCCCCAGCAGTGCAGGGCACCTGCTAGCAGG
This sequence comes from Ambystoma mexicanum, assembly GCF_040938575.1. Classification (NCBI taxonomy): domain Eukaryota; kingdom Metazoa; phylum Chordata; class Amphibia; order Caudata; family Ambystomatidae; genus Ambystoma; species Ambystoma mexicanum. The sequence continues at coordinate 1,105,663,034 of NC_090933.1, read as the reverse complement.
CCCCCACTCATGTCCGCTTGCGCACCCACCCCCCAGCACTGAGGGGCACCTGCCAACAGGCCCCCACTCATGTCCCACTCTAGTCCCCTTGCACCCCCACCCCCGAGCAATGCAGGGCACCTGCCAGCAGGTCCCCACTCATGTCCCCTTGCACCCCCACCCCCCAGTACTGAGGGACACCTGTCAGCAGGCCCCCACTCATCTCCTACTCATGTCCCCTTGCACCCCCACCCCCCAGCAGTGCAGGGTACCTGCCAGCAGGCCCCCACTCATGTCCCCTTGCACCCCCACCCCCCAGCACTGAGGGGCACCTGCCAGCAGGCCCCTACTCATGTCCCTCTCATGTCCCCTTGCACCCCCACCCCTCAGCAGTGCAGGGCACCTGCCAGCAGGCCCCCACTCATGTCCCCTTGCACCCCCACCCCCGAGCAGTGCAGGGTACCTGCCAGCAGGCCCCCACTCATGTCCCCTTGCACCCCTACCCCCCAGCAGTGCAGGGCACCTGCCAGCAGGCCCCCACTCATGTCCCACTCATGTCCCCTTGCACCCCCAACCCCCAGCAGTGCAGAGCACCTGCCAACAGGCCCCCACTTATGTCCCCTTGCACACCCACCCCCCAGCACTGAGGGGCACCTGCCAACAGGCCCCCACTCATGTCCCACTCAAGTCCCCTTGAACCCCCACCCCCCATCAGTGCAGGGCACCTGCCAGCAGGCCCCCACTCATGTCCCCTTGCACCCCCACCCCCAGCACTGAGGGGCACCTGCCAGCAGTCCCCCACTCATGTCCCACTCATGTCCCCTTGTACCCCCACCCCCCAGCACTGAGAGCCACCTGCCAGCAGGCCACCACTCATGTCCCACTCATGTCCCCTTGCACTCCCACCCCCCAGCAGTGCAGGGCACCTGCCAGCAGGCCTCCACTCATGTCCCCTTTCACCCCCACCCCCAGAAGTGCAGGGCACCTGCCAGCAGGCCCCCACTCATGTCCCCTTGCACACCCACCCCCAGCACTGAGGGGCACCTGCCAACAGGCCCCCACTCATGTCCCACTCATGCCCCCTTGCACCACCACCCTCCAGCAATGCAGGGTACCTGCCAGCAGGCCCCCACTCATGTCCCCTTGTACCCCCACCACCCAGCAGTGCAGGGCACCTGTCAGCGGGCCCCCACTCATGTCCCCTTGAACCCCCACCCCCCAGCAGTGCAGGGCACCTGCCAGCAGGCCCCCACTCATGTCCCACTCATGTCCCCTTGCACCCCCACCCCCCAGCACTGAGGGGCACCGCCAGCAGGCCCCCACTCATGTCCCTTTGCACACCCACCCCCCAGCACTGAGGGGCACCTGCCAGCAGGCCCCCACTCATGTCCCACTCATGTCCCCTTGCACTCCACCCCCCAGCAGATGGCACCTGCCAGCAGGCCCCACTCATGTCCCCTTGCACACCCACCCCCCCAGCAGTGAAATGACGATCTCATGACACAAACCAAAAGTCAACTATGTACATCAACACATGTCCGCCACACGAAGGCAAGCGGTAGCGTCCCTGCGCTAACAAAAAGCCTTTATATAAAGCTCTGATGAATGTCCCATACTGTGGCCCTCTAGGACAAATGACATGCAAAGGGGTATGCGACAAACACGGACACCCGCTGTGTCAAAAATAGCATGTATTTTGGAGGTGCGCGGGAAGTTATACACGCGATTGTGCCTGGCGGAGCGGGGTACGTGTACTTCAGGGGCCCGCGGGAAGTTTTACACGCGATTGGGCCTGGGTGAGCGGGGTACGTGTATTACTGGGGTGGGCGGGGAAGTACAGGAAGCAAATGCGCGGAACGCCCACACGCACGTGCCAAAAAAGACGCGCTAATCCGGAAACACGTACGCCAGCAGGAAGCAGGCATACGTGGACCCGCGCAGCATAAAAGTGCACGCAAACAACAAGCAAGCTCAGACGCTAGGATGAACATACCGTTCCTAGCAGCAGTGGTGGTGGGATACCGCAGGAGGAGGAGGTGGATAGTCAGGCCCAGAATTTTCACACCCAGAACCAGCCTTTTTGGCATGCCTGATGACCAGTTGTATGGGAGCTACAGGTTTCCACCTCACATAATACTCGACCTGGTCAGTGAGTGGGAGGATGACCTTACATCATCCACATTCTGCTCCCAAGCACTCAGACCCCTGGAGAAGGTCCTCAATGTACTGCACTTTTTGGCCAACAGATCATTTCAGCGGACAAGTGCCATAGTGGTGGGTGGTGTCACAGGCCACGCAGTCACGCTGCCTACACCAGGTCTTGGCCATCTTGACTGCACGCCCATCAGTCCGCAGGCACATATACCTACCCAGAACACCTGCAGAAAGGCAGGCTGCCGTCCAGGATTTCTATGGGGTGGCACAATTCCCCAAAGTCCTAGGTGCCATTGATTGCACCCATGTGGCTCTACGTCCACACAGGGCATCAGAGCACATCTATAGAAACCGCAAGCACTGGCATTCCATCAACGTCCAGGTAGTATGTGATGCCAAGGGAATCATCACCTCAGTGTATGCCAACTATCCAGGGTCCACCCATGACAATTTCATTTACAGAATGTCAACCCTAAACCGGGACCTAGAAGCTGGGCGGCATGGCGATACATGGCTGCTCAGTGAGTATAAATGCCACAGCACATGTATGCATCCCAGATACTGAGTAATGTCACAACCCTACTAATGATACCCATCACCACCTGCTCTGGGGACAGTGCCTACCCTCTGAGCATCCACATGATGACGCCAATTCGGAACCCCACCACGCCAACCGAGGTACGATACATCACAGCCCATATTGCAACCCGGGGCATAGTGGAGCGCACATTCGGAGTGCTGAAGTCACACTTTCGCTCCCTTGACCGTTCTGGCGGGCAGCTGTTATGCGCTCCCCTAGTAGTGTGCAGGATCATAGTGGCAGCATGTGTCCTGCACAATGTTGTAACACGCTGGGGCCTGCTGGTGGACATGGTGGTGCCCCCACATCCCCAACCACATGCACGCCCGCTGCGCATGGGAGGGGAAAGGGCACGGGGTGAGGCAGCCCAAACGCAGCTGGTGGCTAATTACTTCACTTAGAAACACACCCCTGTGGAGTGCACACAGCCCTGCCACATACCAGCTGACAATCGATGATGACACAAGGGACAGTGAACTGTCACAACCATACCAGCCTGAGATTGGTCACCTGGAAGTGTCACAATGTGTGCATCCCTACCTACAGAAACACCACCAATGCTGTGTCATCAAAAGACACATATGCTGCTAAATGCATTACCCCCTTGTAAAATACAACATGAGAACAGTGCCATGTCACCCAACCCCTCCCCAGCACCACCACCCAACACACCATGGCATGTCATGCTATGTGAGAGCAAACAAAGCAATCCTGAAAACCTGACACAAGTGCCACAAAGTACAGTGTCCCTAATGGAAACTGGCCACACAAAATATGCTCCCAGCAATATTGACCTAACAACACACATGACCAAATACTTACCAACAATACAATGCAGCTACACAAGCTCAAACATAACTAAAACATGACAGTACTAAGTTAAAGTAGTCGTAGTCTTACAACCTGAATATGCCACCACATCGCCCCCTTCCAACTGTAGTCTTGCAGGCTTCAAAACTTGTCTGTGTACTGCATACAACATGAACTCCATCTCCAAAGTGGACGGCCTTGTGAAGACATGAGGAATGAACCTGCAAATTCAGAGGGAGACATGGAAGCAGAAGCATACATAATTCCAACATGCAGTGTACAATACAACAACAATATACACAAAGAATGTCTACACAGTATTGACTACAGACTACCCACACAGCTCATGGGAGCCCAACATCACTGTGTACATCACTGTCACTTGGTCACACCCTTTGCAAGCCCATGGAAACGGGAAGCAGGAGGGGTGTGTGTCTCACGAACCAAAGCATCGAACCCAAACTCAGGACAAGCCTGCATGTGCCCAGCTGGAATAAAGTGGATGCCCACGGGAGCCACACAAGGCAACACACTGTTAAAAAATAATCAAAAATCAAAAATCAAAAAAGCAAAAATCAAAAATGGCCATGTGGGTGCTGGGGGTTGTGGGGAGGCCACCCAGGAGGTCCGAGGACAGGGTTCGCACCAACAGCCGCCTGTGTGGATGTTGGGAAAAAAAAACACCTCCATGGGTTCATGGCCTGCATGGCTATGCCAATGTGGGAGAACTGCTGCTGTCGCTCTCATTACCCTCTGCTGCTGCCACAGGAGGTGGTGGTGCTATGGGAGGCAGCCCACGCAAAGCCCTGGTATGGTCCTCCATGGCAGCAAGCATGCGGGTGTGGAAGGTCTCGTTCTGGAGGATTATAGTGCTGAGATCCCCAAGCAGCACCTGACGTGATGCCCGGATCTCCTCCCAAGTTGCCTGCATCTCAGCTGAGAGCGAACGTGTGAGCCGCTCCAGCTGCTGTTCTGTCCTCATGTTAGTGGAAGTCTCAAGGTCAACAAGAGTCTCCATGAGGTGATGGAGTTCTACCCTCAGGGCTTACCTGTGGCCCTGGGACTCTATTGATATCGATTGGCGTAGAGTCTCCAGTGCCGCCTGTCTGTCCCTGTTGGACGCCAACATGTCCTCCCTGTGTGATTGGCAAATGGAGTCTGTTGCCTGCTGTAGTAGCTCCATCTGCCTTTCAGGGGGGACAATGGAAGTGCCCTCTCCATTGCTTGAGTCATCATCTCAACTTATGCTGCCTGTTGGGTTGCCATACCGTAAATGGATTGTTCCCATGCGGTATTGCCTGGTGGCGTACGGCCACCGCGTCGGCGGGCACCACACCTATTTGGGGCTTGGCGATCTGCGCCTTGCTGTGCCGGCACTGCCTGAGGCTGCAGGACTGCATTCCCCATCTGATCTGCTGGCCCAGGAACAGGATCAGTTGTTATGGAGTGTGACCCTGCACCCGTAACCGCCAAAGGCTGACTAACCAACACTGACATCCCAATAGAGGGTTCTACCCCTGGTGCAGGTGGGTTGGACAGAACAGAACCCCATCCAGAAACACTTACCTGCGACGCCACATAGGTCTCAACATCCGAATCAACACCTGAATAGAGGTCTGGGGAGGTGCACCCAGAGACACCCCTGGACAGAATCGTCTGCAGCAAGAGTGGGTTCTCACCCACCACCACACCACGTCCCCCACTGGTGGACGGTTGTGCCTCAGGTTCCTCCTGGGTCTGCACCATCTCCTCAACCTCAACAGCATCAAGTGCATCATCCCCTGCAAAAACATGAAAGACAGAAAATGGAAACAGGCATTAGCACCATAGCACACAAATAGGCCTGGCAAGCTACAAAACCAGTGCATGATTTACGCATGTCCCACATGACTATAACCCTCCAATGCATGCACTGTCACTGAGTTGGAAGGGGAGGCAAAAGTCTGACACTGATGACACCAAGATGGAAGAGCAACACATTTGCTGCATGCTGGGTAGCACTGCCATCACACATTGGCCTGTGAGTGGCATGTCCTATACACATAAATGACACATGCCATCACACAGATGGCATGTACCATAGCCATGGTACATTCCACAAGTACATCCATATGTCAGTGAATGATTACTGTCACCCATCCATGTGAGATGGACATGAAGAGATGAAAAATGCCACATAGTGTGAAAAGATACGACATGTGCCACACACTGCAAAACATCCAGTGTACAAAAATACAGTGATTGCAGGGCCATGTACACATCAATGGTTGTGCACTTCAACATGACAGGAAACAAATAGCATGTTCCACATTCAAACAGGCCCAAAAACATCATGTGATCAGGACAATACTCATTCAGCCTGAATGGTCAAATCATTCAACTACCAAGGTGACACATGTGGGCCAACGTGGGGTTCTTCAATGACAGAAGCATGTCACATATGTCACAATAGAGCTGAGGAATGTGTTGCAAAAGTGGGAGAATTGAAACAATCAGCCTGAAAGTACACTGAAAAATACAAACAATGTTGTTGCATGATGCCACCTCAAGGGCAACTGCCGTAATGTTGCGCTAAATTACTACTGTGGGCAGAAGGGATAGCGTCACACCCAAATTCAAGGCCGCAGAATGTTTTGGATGAAGCACATGGGTGACCCATACTACTCAGTCACACACACCCTCACCTGGCACTCAATCAGAACCCGTCACCCAAACAACATACACATTCATTACACACACACGCATGGGCACTCAACGGACAATGTGTCATAATCGGGTAGTTCTCCCACACCTCGGATCTGTTCCTCTATGACGAAGGTCCCAGCAACAGACACATGTTCAGTGAGTTCGTTGTCCACTTGTGGAGATCCACCGCCAGTCACCAGAGTAGCGGCATGACTTGAGGCCAGCTTGTCCTTTGCTCTGCGTTTCAGGTCGTTACACCGCTTGTAGCAATCATCAGCTGAGCGCTTCACAAATCCAAGGGCACTTATGTCGTTGGCGATGGTCTGCCAGTGTGCCTTACGTTGACCAGGTGTGGTCTTGGACCCTGCAGTCACCACCTTTTCATGGTTATGTTGCAACACATAGCTCACAAGTGCATTAAGTTCCGAATCATTGAAGCAAGGCTTCCTTGAGGTACCGGAGTGTGTAGCCGTGCCTGGGGTCTCAGCCTGTCGTGCCAGAGCACCCTTCTTCCTCTTTTTAGAAGGTGGAGCGGAGCCAGAATGGCTAACGCCATTCTGGTCAGTAGGGGCAGAATCACCGGTGGACTGGGTTGTTGGAGTGTGCGAATGCACATTGACCATAGGACTTAGTGCAGGCATTGTCTGAAGTGTGATGTTGGCATGGGGAACATCAGTATGATGGACCAGGACTGACACTGTCCTGGCTGGGAGAGTCAGAGCTGGGGCGGATGGAGCTGCAGCTTCCCCTGCAGCCTCACCACCCTGCATACTTGGGGCAGCAGATGACATAGCTGCCCCAGATCCATGTGGCTTGGTGACAACTTGCACCGCCACACGTGGCTTAGACTTGCTGACCTGGAAGTCAGCCGGGGAGTCATCCTGTGCCAGGCCAGATGCCACAATGGGCTGGTCCAACAAGGGCTGAGCTGGGATGGTCTCAGCCACGTTTCCCTCAACCATGGGGGGGGTCATGGGTGTCCCTGATTGGTCCTCCACACATGGGGGTCTAGGGGCACCCTGCAAATCCTGGCCACGTCCCCTACCACGCCCACCACGTCCACCTTTTCAAGGTCGGCCACCTTTGCCTCCCTTACCTCTTGGTTGCCTCCCAACCATGGCACTGATGTTGTTCTGCGTATAGGAGGAGCAGTAAACTATTGTCCTGGGCAATTGGGGGTCAGAGGGGTAGGGTACTAGATGGATTTCATACCCTAGTGCTCTAACAAGGCTGTCTGTGACCCCTTGGGGAAGATGACGGGTCACACAACGCACAGGCAGCCCAAAAACAAAAATAAAGGTGCACGCAACCCCTCGTAGACCACGTGCGTGGAAAAATGAACCCGCACTACGCTGTGGCACCCAGAAACACAAAAATAAGCGTACGCGTGATACACGCAGCCTACAATTACCTCTGAAGGGGTACGCGACACACGGGGCAAGCACAGTTGCTAAGTACATGCAGAACTCACCATCTGCCTGGAAAAAGAACGTGAAAAATACGCGCGTGTGCGTGTTGGCAACACCCCCGCCAAAAGAAGAATTGTACGCTGTCTGAGGAGACAGGACAAAAGGAGAAGTGAACACTGCTTGAGGAAACAGGCCCAAAAAAAGTAGAAAAATGAAAGCTGTCAGAGGTTACAGTGAGTACGAACTTGAAACGCTGTTAAGTAATCGCGTGTGAACTGACAAGAAGTACAGAATCCACCCACTCGCTCTCCCCAAAAAGCACGTACAAGGAAATGGCGTCCTACACTTACCTTTTAAACTGGCTCACACGTACACGTCACTTACGCGTGTATGCGCCCTTTCCTCCAATTACACGCGCTGACACTCGGACGTGCAGCTTTTCCACGTGTGCTCTGTCATCATGTGCTATGAGGGAAACACACGCGCGCGTCACATCACAGACGCGCTTACGCGCTAAGGGCCTTTGGTCCAATAAAATCGCGTATGTGCGCTGACGCGCCTACGCGCTAAGGGCCGTTCCTCGAATTACACGCTGACGTGCAAGATTTTCACGTGCCAAATCAAGCTGGCCACGCGTTCACACACAGAAGACCACGCTCCTGCCCAGAAGGCCGAATTACTGCCCCCTAGAGCCCCGAGCACGCTCCCACCTGCCATCTGCTGCTACCTGATTGCCTGCTGCCTACGTGCCCTGCTATTTGGTGCCTGCACGTCAGCCATCTGCAGGGGTGCTGTTGCTGTGTCCACCACTGCTGGAACAGAAGACTCCCGACTGGGATTCCATTGCTCCACAGCCCAGCCCCAGGACCCAGTTGCCCACCCACTCCTGCCTCTGGGGTTGCCATGTCGGGCACATCTCCATCTGGCACCACTGGCAGCCCCCAGCCAGAGAGGCAGAGGGCCACCACCTTCGCTGCCACCGAAGTTGGTGTCCTGGTGGAGCATGTCCTGGGGCATTATGATGCCCTCTTCGGAAGGTCACGCGCCGACAAGGAAGGACGGACCAGGATCTGGATGGACATTGTGACTGCCATCAACGCGGAGGGGGTGGCAGTCCGCGAATTCCATCATGTCAAGAAGCGCTGGGAGGACTTCAGGTCCAGGACCCTCAACAAGGCCTGGCGCCTCGTGGAGGGGGGCCGGGGCAGCATGAGTACCATCCAGATGAGGGTCCTGGAATGCGTAGGCCCAGCGCTCCACGCCCAGATCCTTCGGAGGCAGGCCCGTCCGGAGTTGAGCGGTAAGTGGCCAAGCATTGCTGTGTGAGACAGGGCATGTTGCAGGGTGCTGGTTGTCTGATACTTGCCTGTATGTGTGACATAGGCCATGTACGTATGTGTGTGTGCAGGGACATCATGGTCATGCATGTGAGACCAGTAATGTGTGAACAACTTGGTTGATGCATGTGTTACAATGCAACATGCGGAGCAGCATGGGGAATGCACACATTAATGTATGGCTGTCTCTGTCATTGGACATGGATGGGGTGTGAGAAATGGGTGCTGCTGTCATGGACATGTATGGTGTCCATGTCTGTGTGTCTGACTTGCGTGTCTGTGACTTGGAAATGCCATGGATGCATGACACATGTCTGTGACAATGTTCAGATTCACTGATGCAGCCTACTCATCCTTGTAGCCATTGTGTCTGGGGTGTACAAGGCCAGATGGATGAAACTAGGGTGAAGTGTGTGCATGTGATGGGCATGACCCATGATGCATGTGAGTTTCAAACCAGCATTGTATGTTTGAAGAGTCCCTTGGCCATGTATGCTAATGTTCATAGCATGCGCCATGCCTGTTACTGCATGTGTTTTGCCTGCACTGACCCATGTGTTGTGGAGGGACATGATGGAAGTGATGTTTGACAGTGCCACTCATCTGCTATTGCTTCCTGTCCCGGGGACCATTGTACAGTACCCTGATGCTTGTGTTCTATGTCTCCCTCTACACAGTGGCAAGTGATGAAGAGGGCGGAGACGGCACTGTGGAGCACAGCGGCGGGGATGCCCCCACCGGCCGGCCACGTAAGGCCCAGTCACCCTCCCAGAATTTACCATCGTCTGGGAGTGAGGGGACTGGTGCTGTGTCTGTCACTACGGCTGCAGCGGAAGGGGTGGGTGAGCCCCCACAGGGGCTTGCAATGGCGGAAGACGGTGTGGAGCCATCCAGGTTGGTGGTTTCCACAGAGGAGGATGAGGCTGCTACTGAGCCGCACATGGGGCCTGCTGGGGGTGGTACCACAGGTGCATGTGGTGCAGTCCAGGGCCAGGGGCAGGAGGCAGCACAGGTCACTGCGGAGGGGCCTGTGCATGTTGCTGTCCCTGACCCTTTGACTGCACCACCATGCACCAGCAGGGATGCCCCATCCCAGGCCCGTCCGCAGGTAGGGGGGATGTCCATGTCATCTGACACTCCTCTACCTGCGGACGAGAGGACCCCTGGCCATATGGAGAAGGTCCTGATTGGTGTTGTGTTGCGCACGCATGACATTTGTGTTGACGTGCGTGCTTACCGGGGGGAGCACGCATGTCATCACGAAGAGCAGCGTGCCAACGTGGCCCAGTTGGGAGTGTCCATGGTCGGGGGTTTTGTAAGTGTATCGGCCACTCTGGCGGCCCTCTCCTCCTCTGTGGAGCCTATGCGCCAGTCGTTCTCCATGCCGTCTTCCGGCCCGATGCCACCAGGGCCCCCTGTGGACCTGCCCTGACCAACGCAGCCAGCTCGGTGGGGATCCCATCCCTGCCACAGTCGGGAGTCGGAGGTCCAGCAGGGGGGGACACCACAGCAACTGGACCCCAGCAGATGGAGGATGTGCCGGCATCATCGAGCAGGGCATGTGCACAACGGCATCGGTGGATTCTATCAGCTTGGATGCCGTCGTGCTGGCAGAGGCCGTTGCGTCGGAGGCAGCGGCAGGCTCAACGTGGGAGGCATCATGGCTCGGGCAATCTACATCAGAGGGGCAGGCATCGGCCGGAGGGCAGAAGGACCCTGGAATGGGAGTGTCTTCCGTGTGGCAGCGGTTGGGCCAGCAGATAGGTGCGGAGCAGCGGCAGGCAGAGGAGGCACGGCTCACGATGGTCGGGGCAAAGAACTCCATGCGCAGGACGCTGAGGCGGGCTGAGTGCCTCGAGGGAATTCGCAGGGAGATGGAGGTGGACATGGCGTTATCCCTGCGAGACCTCGGGGCCAGAGAACAGGCCTGCCTCCAAGACATTGAACTGGAGTTTGATGATGCCCTGGCCCATGACATCAACAAGTGAGCCGTTGGACTTGCCCGCCGCAATTGTATATAGTTCATTAGTGTTAAGTTTCATTTCTTTTTTATTTCATTTGGGGTGCATGGACTATGCCCCACATTTTTTTTATATAGTTAGTAATTTGGTAGGTTTCATTGTAGGTTTAATTTATGTTGTTGGGCTCATGGACCCTGGATTTGCTATTTGTACATAGTTTTACAGTGGATTTTTCTCCTTCATCTTTATTTGTCTTCACCATGGAGCAATGGATATTACGCTTTTCTTTCCCTTTGGATTTGCTTTGTTGGACGTTGACTTTGGACACATTTTCATTCGGATTAATTTGGATTCTCTTTTTTTTTATTCATCATTTTTTGGGACATGCTGCATTTTCATTATTATTGGCATTATTGTGTGTTTTTATTTCATTCCCTTCATTTTGACTTGATTACATTTTTGTTTCTTACTTCTATGTGTGGTCTTCTCTCATTGGTTTCATGCATGTCACATGTGGGTTTTCTCAGTCTTGTGTTGCCATTGTGTGGGTCGGACAGACTTGTACTCATGCGCATACTGCTTATTTGTAATCTATCATGTAATGGGGATTTCTGTTTGGAGTGGATGTAAATCTTGGTTGGTTGTTTGGACTGGGGTGCTGTGGTGTGGGATTTGTGTGGCCATAAGAGCCAGGGATCTGGATTGTGATGACGTGTTGGCTGGGGGACATGTGTCAAGGCCTGCTGGCAGGTGCCTGTCAATGATGGGGGGGTGGGGGTGCAGGGGGACATGTGTGGGGGCCTGCTGGCAGGTGCCCCTGACTGCTGGGGGGTAGGGGTACTGGGGGACATGTGTGGGGGCCTGCTGGCAAGTGCCCTGCACTGCTGGGGGGTGGGGGTGCAAGGGGACATGAGTGGGACATGAGTGGGGGCTTGCTGGCAGGTGCCCTACACTGCTGGAGGGTGGGGGTGCAAGGGGACATGAGTGGGACATGTGTGGGGGCCTGCTGGCAGGTGCCCAGCACTGCCAGGGGGTGGGGGTGCTGTGGGGCATATGTCAGGGCTTGCTGGCAGGTGCCCTGCACTGCTGGGGTGTGGGGGTGCAAGGGGACATGAGTGGGACATGTGTGGGGGCCTGCTGGCAGGTGCCCTGCACTGCTGGGGGGGTGGGGGTGCAAGGGGACATGAGTGGGGGGCTGCTGGCAGGTGCCCTGCACTGCTGGGGGGTGGGTGTGCAAGGGGACATGAGTTGGACATGAGTGGGGGCCTGCTGGCGGTGCCCTGCACTGTTGGGGGTGCAAGGGGACATGAGTGGGACATGAGTGGGGGCCTGCTGGCAGGTGCCCTGCACTGCTGGGGGGTGGGGGTGCAAGGGGACATGAGTGGGACATGTGTGGGGGCCTGCTGGCAGGTGCGCTGCACTAATGGGGGGTGGGGGTGCTGGGGGACATGTGTGGGGGCCTGCTGGCAGGTGCCCTGCACTGCTGGGGGGTGGGGGTGCAAGGGGACATGAGTGGGAGCCTGCTGGCAGGTGCCCTGCACTGCTGGGGGGTGGGTGTGCAAGGCGACATGAGTGGGACATGAGTGGGGGCCTGCTGGCAGGTGCCCTGCACTGCTGGGGGGTGTGGGTGCAAGGGGACATGAGTGTGACATGTGTGGGGGCCTGCTGGCAGGTGCCCTGCACTGCTAGGGGTTAGGGGTGCTGGGGGACATGTGTGGGGGCCTGCTGGCAGGTGCCCCTCAGTGCTGGGGGGTCGGGGTGCTGGGGGACATGAGTGGGAGCCTGCTGGCAGGTGCCCTGCACTGCTGGGGGGTGGGGGTGCAAGCGGACTTGGGTGGGACATGAGTGGGGGCCTGCTGGCAGGTGCCCTGCACTGCTGGGGGGTGGGGGTGCAAGGGTACATGAGTGGGGGCCTGCTGGCAGGTGCCCTGCACTGCTGAGGGGGTGTGGGTGCAAAGGGACATGAATGGGACATGAGTGGGGGCCTGCTGGCAGGTGCCCTGCACTGCTGGGGGGTGGGGGTGCAAGGGGACATGAGTGGGACATGTGTGGGGGCCTGCTGGCAGGTGCCCTGCACTGCTGGGGGTGCTGGGAGACATGAGTTGGTGATCATATTGCAACATGACATGTGGCTTGGCTGGGCGGCATGCCCATGGTGGATGTGCTGCCTGCGGGACATGACCAGGGGTGCGGGGTAGTCCACTGTGGTGTGGGCTGCCTGCAGGGGCCGTGGAGGGGATAGAAGGGACACCTGGGAGGACCCACACTGCCAATTCACGTGTAGGACTCCCCGCACACCCCCGAAATACGCATTCCACGCTCTGACACCAAAATCGCGTGTGAAACTTCATGCGCAGCCCGGTAATACATGTACCCTACTCCAATTGCGTGTGAAACTTCCCGCGCAACCCCTGAAATACACGTACCCAGGCCAATCGCGTGTGAAACTTCCCGCGCACCCTCGTAATACACGTACCCCACTCTTACAGGCCCTTTCGCGTGTGAAAGTTCCCGCGAACCCGTAATACACGTACCCTGCTGAAATCGAGTGTAAAACTTCCGGCGCACCCCTGAAATACACGTACACAGGCCAATCGCGTGTGAAACTTCCCGCACACCCCTGAAATACACGTACCCAGGCCATTCGTCTGTGAAACGTCCCACGCACCCCTGAAATACACGTACCCAGCCCAATCGCGTGTGAAACTTTCCGCGCACTCCCGTAATACACGTATCCCACTCGCACAGGCCCTTTCGCGTGTGAAAGTTCCCGCGAACCCCGTAATACACGTACCCTGCTGAAATCGCGTGTGAAAATTCCTGCGAACCCCAGTAATACACGATCCCCACTCGCACAGGCCCTTTCGCGTGTGAAACTTCACGCGCACCCCAGTAATACACGTTCCCCACTTGGCGTTTGCTGTTTGGCAGCCCTGTAAACTGGTCCAGGGTTAGCGCAACCCTTTGCGCCGAATTGGGAATTTTGATGGCTTTTCCTTGCGCCAGGGCGTTCTTGAGGGCGTAACTGGCGCTGCTGCAGGGTCGCTGTGCCACTCTGCGCCACGACTGGTTTTGGAGGCTAAAATCCATGAATAGGCTGTGCACGGAAATCGATTTTAGCGCACGTGAGAGGCACAGACATTCGCATGTGCACACTGTGCGCCAGCCGCGTGCTCCACTTTTGTGCGAAATTCTATGAATTACCCTTATAATTATTACTATATTTGACTTCTGATAGAGTGATAATTGTACTAAATTTGCATATAGTGTTTAAATGAGTAAAGCGTGGCAAGAAAGGGTGCCAGTTTGTACTTCACTGAACAAATCTGTGGAGGTCATTAAACCTACACACTCATGCTCGCTGTTGCCCCTTGGGGGGTCTCCCAACACCCCATACCATACATTGCCATTTGTAATACATGTCATCAAGTCACAAGAAAGAGGCCATTTCATTGTCAGAGTTCAGGCCCCTCTCTACTGAACGAAGTTTGCATATTAATTTTGCTTCTTCTTGTCTGAGCTTCATTTCCTGGTCTCCACCTCTTGGTCTTAATAGTACTCGCTTCAGACCTATGAACCTCAGCATTCTCTTGTCATTTAACTGGTGATTATTTTGCCAGTGTTGGGCCAGTGGAAAGTTTATATTCTGACTTCCAATACTTGATAGGTGTTCTCTTATTCTTATTCTGAGTTGTCTAATTGTGCTACCTATGTAAACTTCTTGACATTAGCAAATTATCGCATAAACCACATATTGTTTTTTGCAGTTGATATGATCTACAGTCTGGTGTGTGATACCATATTTGTCTTTAAAGATAGATATGTTGTCTGATGCATAAGTACACATTGAGCATGCGCCACATTTCCTAAAGCCTTTTGGTGGCAGTGGTAGCCATGTTATTGGATTGTCATTCTTGATCTCTGGGAGAAAAGAGGGACTTAAGATGTTTTTAATTGTTTTGGCTCTTTTGTAGATCAAAGATCGACTTTCTTCAATGTATTTCTTCACGTTAGGGTCTAACAGTAGTAAATGCCAGTTCTTTTTGAGAATTCTACGTGGTAATGAAGCTTATTTTCTCTTTGCCCATTCGATCCTGTTTGTTGCTGGTTAGGGTGCTGTCCCTGTTAAGTTGTTTGGCCTTCTCATGCGCTTTCGCTATAGTTTTCTTTCCGTAACCTCTTGACCTGTACCTCCTTGTCAATAATTTGCATTCATTCTCAAAAGTTTCTGGTTCAGAGCAGTTTCTGCGAGCTCTAATAAATTCTCCCTTTGGTATGTTCTGGATCACTGGATGATGATGGAAGCTGGTGGCTAATAAGGTCGTATTAGCTTCTGTACTTTTTCTGTACGTTTTCGTTTTTAGAGAGTTGGATGAAACATAAATGTTAAGATCTAAATAATTGATCTCATTTGGACTAGAGTTGCCAGTAAATTCAATCCCCATCGTGTTGTGGTTGGCTCTGAACTTATCCAGTCATTCTTCCTCCCCTTTCCAAATGATCAAAACATCGTCTATGTAGCGTGACCAGAGTATCACATTCGATTCATAAGACTTGTCTACATAAATATACTTGTCCTCGTACATGGCCATTGTTAAGTTGGCAAGAGCCGGGGCATATTTAATCCCCATAGCTACCCCTCTGGTTTGTTTGTAGAATTGCCCATCAAATATGAAGACATTGTTTTCCAGTGTCAGTAGTAACATTTCTTTAAGCAAACTAACTGACTGATAGTTAGATGCTGTTTCTTTGGAAAAGCTGTAATCGATGGTTTCCATGGCAGTGTCGTGTCTTACGGATGTGTAAAGGGATTTCACATCCCAAGTGGATAAAAGATAATCTTTTTGCCATTCTATTGTAGCCAATTTGTTAATTGCTGCAGTTGTGCCTCTTAAGTATGATTTGGTTTTCATCACCAATGGTCTTAATATCTCGTAAATATAATGAGCCATATTTATAGTGGGCCACCCCATAATAATTCACATGAAAAGATATTCAAGGCACTGAGGTCCAACCAAAGGAATACCCACCCCAAAGGTTCCTCATTCTCTTGTCGAGCTATGTACAACTCAACATAGTTTAATTTACATTGGAGGAGTGATGGCATTAAATGCACCATTTAAGTAGCGCTGTGCACCCCACCATTTGGTGAAAATGGTTGGTTCTGGGGCATCCCTTTTGCGGATGAACTTTGGTTGGGAAATTCCCCTCTCAAGATGTAGTTGCTTCTGAGCCTAGTGCTGCAGAAAGAAACAAAAGACTAGAAAGTAAGGCTGCCGCACTGCTAGAAAAGTCTTCACTAACAAAATGGTCATTTGTATGTTGATAATTGGCTTACTCGTGTGCAAGATGTTCTTTGCGTGTACATTAGCAGAATTTGGTTGATTCTGATTATTTTCGTGGGCTGTTTCAATCACCTATGAATATTGTATTAATGAAACACTTATGTACATGTTTAAAGTGTATTTAAAGTCATGGAATATTTTTCATTATTTCATTATAATAAAATTAAATATCTCTTTTTCCTTCATAATTTAATTAACACATTTTATTATGGCAGCTCGATTATCAATAGACAGAGGGATCATCATTTGATTGTCACTATTGTTAGTCGCTTTACTATGTCCACACCACTGTCTGTACTGCTTCTGCTTATGTGTCGGCAGTCAGTACCATGGCTGCCACCGTCAGGTTGCTGGAAGCCGGGCTCTGAGGGCATTAATCTATACCTTGCTGGAATCGGCACATCGCTCTGCATTTAAAGCAGAGGGATCGGGTGCAGAAGGCACGCTACAAGAATATGATCCCGTACTGCAACAGAGGGTACTAAGTGAAGAAATCGGTTTGTACAAATCGATTTCTTCAGAGCAAATTTAGAAAGACCGCTCGGAGACTGATCCGAGCGGTCTTTTTCGAAATTGAACTGTAAGCCCCTGTGGTGCACACGAGTGCGCGCAGGGGCTGACAGGCACACCGGAGCCAGAAGAAGGAAGATGCTGGGGCTCAGGAAAGTGTTTTGTTTTTGTGTGTGTCTGGGTGTGTGTGTGAGTGATGTTTGGGAAGGGTGGCAGGGTGCAGGGAGGGTAAGTGTGTGCATGTTTGAATTCGTGCAAGTCTGTGATGAGAAAGGCTTTTGGCGGGGAAGGATGGAGGATAGGGAGATAAAGAGGTTTGTTGGGTGAAAACCCTGATCAACAAAAAGGTTGCCAGTGTGGGTGGGCTGGGGGGGGGATAAGTGGGGTGGGGAAGGAAGGGGTGGTGGGTTGGGTATCATATAATGTGGAATTATGGCATATTGAGGACTGGCCAGAATCAAACGAAAAGAAAATACTATTTTCTGTGTTCGATCTTCGATATGCAGTAATATCACATAGAACCCAATAAACAATAGTGACATGGCTCCCTTTCGGTCTCAAAGGTGAGAGATGAGGAAAACTAGAAGAAGGGTTCAGAGGGGAAGACATTCCCAGGGGGCGGATTCAAACTCCATCTTCCCCAGAAACAGGACAGTGAACTTCAACACAGCCTGTACCTTACGTCAGCACACTCCACGCGCCTCCATCTTGAAGAGAGGACATTCAAGAGAATGAGCTGAAAGAATTCCCATGCAGAGAAGTTTTGAGTGGGGAGAGGCACAAATGGGTGGGAATAGCCATAGGGATTAACATGGGCACCCCCACCTCTCTCCCATAGACACTCTCTCAGACACCCACACATCCCCACCTTAGACAGGCTTGCAGACCCTCACTTCTTCTACCATTAGGGCTTTTGTTATTTTTCCAAAACTGTGATCCGGGCAAGCATTTATTTTGCCAGATCTCGAATCTGGGAAAAACCACCTAACTTCGACACTGTCCAGTGATAAATGTTACTGGTGGTACAACATTTTTTGTAACATTTTCTTTTTCTGTAATGCCATGAATTCTGATGGTAATTAGGCATATTACCAGCAAATTCAAAGACCCCGCAGAAAAAATAACGAATCCCCATGAATACATAAGATTTACATCACTGCACACAACACACAATCAACATTGCTGAAGCTTTGAACAAGTTAGAACATATTCCCCCATAAGCGCACTGTCTCTAGAGCTCTGGTTCTCTGTAGGCTGCACTACTGCAACAGCCTCTTTCTAAATCTGCCTGCTTCTACTCTCCGCCCTCTGCAACTCATCCAGAACAGGACTGCAAGACTTGTTCTTGGCCTCAAGCCCAGGGATCGTATCTCTCCAGCATTGAAATCTTTTCATTGGCTCCCACTCGCTGCACGATTAAGTTCAAGACACTCTGCACTGTCCACAAGGCCTTCTAGGGCCTAGGTCCTTAATACTTATAACTCTCTCTTCATAAATACTTTCCTACTCAAGCTCTTGGCTCTCCCACCTCCAACTCCCTCAGGGTCATATGCTTCTCCAAGCAACAAGTTGGGGGTAGATTTCTTTCTTTGGCTGGGGCCTCCCTCTGGAACAGCCTCCCTGCCTCTCTGAAACTTGAGGAGAACCATCTGCGGTTTCTGTTTCTATTTTGATGATTTATGCCCCCCCACCCTTCACCTTTAAGACATTTTGCCAGCAATTTTGTAAAACTTACTGCTGATCTGGTTCTGACCTATCCCAAGTTGATCCTTATGGGAGACTTTAATGTTAGACCCAATAACCCTACGGCCACATATGCAAAAATTAGACTAATGTATTAGCCGATATGACTCTTGAACTGCAAAATCATCGCCCTACTCACAAGGGAGGAAATACGCTTGACTTGATCTTCTAATATACAAGTCTTGTGGCTGTTTTCAATCCATTACCAGTTTTGTGGTCTGACCACTTTGTTGTACCTTTCACTATTTCTTGCTCAGCCCCTTCCCACCGTCTCTCAAAGAATTGTCAGCAAAGCTGCCATTGGGGTAGGGTCTGCTCTATGGCTCTGGCTAACCACTTTATTCTGAAGGACAAGCAGGATCCTTGTAGCACATTTCTAGTAAAAATTGTATCCAACCCTCAGACTCATGGTTTGCCCCTGAGCAAAGGGCTTTGAGCCTATGCAAGCATAAATGGCGTATTGACTACAACACTCATTCCAAGCTGACCTACAATAGGCAGTCTTTCAATATCAGGAAACTATCAAATTACCTAATCTCAACACTAGGCTAATCGTATTCTTGCAGCCCCTGGTTCATCACGAGAACTTTTCAAAGTAGTGAAGGAACTCTCAGCTGTTGTACCTCCTACTGACCCATTGCGCTCCCAAGCAGAATGTCACTTGATTAGTGCATTTTTTAATGAGGCAATTTAGACCATTCGTCAAACTATCTCTGGAAGTCAAACCTCTGGTTTAGAAGACACACACACAGAGCAGTCTCTGGTTAGAACCAAAGTTCCATACAGGTTCCACTTTGAATTGCCCCCTTCTCCAAAATAGATAGATATATCTCGGGTAAATTACCAAGAAATCAGGAGTTTATAAATGAAACAGCCGCCATCTTCTTTTTCTCCCAATGTGAGAGATGGCCATGGCTATTACCAAGGATATTGGAAAATGAAATGCAGAGGTGGGGTGGGGGCAGGAGGACACAAAGTGAAATTTGGGAGTTGGAGGGGTCTAAGGACTGAGTTTGCAACACAAAGCTTTTCTGTAACCTCGGCTATAGCCACAAATAGCCGACATCTAAAAGCAGACTTAGTCACAGAAACACCAGGTGTTTTGGTGGGAATGGGTAAGGGCAGGGGAGGTGAGGAAGCACAGATGAGGTGGGTGCTTGGTGAGGGTTTGGGCAGCAGGGAAACATTTTTCTTTTGCAGTTCTTCCCGATAACAGTGGGTATTAGGTCTATAAAATTATGACCAAGGTTATAACCAAGGGTATTTTCATTATATGGCCGTGGTTATGCAAACAAAGTGAACAATATATATACATATATTTCTACACCTGCAGTGATGTCGAGGGTGAAAAATCACTGGCCATGACCAAAGCATCCGGGACTCCCAACCATGCAGTTTCTGGAACCAATCCCATCTTAGATTCATAGCAGGGAAGGGGCTGGCCATGTTGCTAAATAAATTAGCACAATCTACAAGACCATTTAGAGCAACATTGCCTGAGGGGGCTGGATCCTTCCTCGCTTTGTAGCTCAATATAGTCAGTCTCGGTTACTGCATGGATGGGAGACAGTCCACAGTCCCGGGTGCCATGTGTTTTCTTGGTTTTAAATATCTCATAACACACTAAGAAAACACACAGCATCCACATTCTTTTTTTTTTAAACCGTGCTACGGTCAATCCTTGAAAGTATTGTACTCTAGAGGTCAAGCTGTCATGAGGCCCACATGAAAAGAGCTTCTACTCTGGGTATGGAGCTGTGAATACATGGAGAATTGCAAATCCAGCTTACACGTAGGAGGCAACCTAGAATAACCATTTGTTATATAAAGTACAGGACCTACGGTAGCAGCCCTGTAGTTTTGCTCAAGTTGCTTAACTCATAGAAGGAACACTTTTTGTGAGGCTTATACCTTTGCCCCGCCCTGGACGCATCCTCAACAAAGTTTACAAAAAAGTACATGGCCACCACAGAATGATTTTGTGAAGTTTGGTGCAGATTCGTCCGGTTGAAGGGGGCAAAGTTAGAGGGGGGGTCCCAAAATGTGTGGAAATCCTCATAGACGCAATGTAAAAAAAACATTTGCTTGCGCTTACAGCTCAAACCAATGGACTGTTTTTTAACAGAATTTGCACCAGGAGAGGTGGCTTGGACCCGACAGCATGCTTTTGTACATTTGGTGTAAATCTATCCAGTAGTTTTTGTAAAAATGGCCAAAGAATAGGCAAAAAAGAAAAAGTGATATCAGGGTCTGGTCTGCAGACTCATTACCAGATTCGCAGTACACAGATGCCTCCGTACCAATCCGGGTCCAGCGTGTTACCTGCGGACATTGTACGCGCCCACTGATTGGCCAATTAAAAACATCAGGTGCGTAAAAGCTTTTGAAGTGGACACCATGTTGGATTCGTGAACAGCACTCTTATGCCTTGGACATGGCGGTAAAACACATTAAAGAACACAATATTCCACTTGTCAAACAAACAAAACAATCTCTGGGGATTTCAGGGGTGATGGGATGGGATATGGCCATAAAAAGCCAAAAATTCGGGTGTATTTTCTTCTACGAACTACGCAAACATCTCGGATGTTCTGGCACATCCATGCATGTTTCTGCATTACAGGGTCGGTGAAAAGCAGTTGTGGGTATGATATGATAAGGCATTTGTAACGCGCCTATACACAAGTGTTTCAAGGCGCGAGTAACTTTGCCGCCATGCAATGAAACTGCATTACATTTTACAATATCATTTTAGACCTGACCCTGAATGGTTGTGCAACGCTTGGTGCTGTTTCGCCAAGGGAGGGCAAAATTAGAGGGGTCTCAAAATATTTGAAAGGCTTATAAATGTGTTGCCGGTTGACAAATCTGCACAAACATATGCAAACAGAATGTAGACCCAGATTTGAATGCATTTGCAATGTTTGGTCGGATTTTGTCAAGAGGGGCCAAAATTAGAGGGGGAGCTCAACAATTTTAGATGGCTTAAAACTTTGTTGCTGTTTGACGAATATGCACAAATGTTTTGAGAAAGATTATAGACCTAACATTGAATGTTTGTGCAAAGTCTGAATGGATTTTGTCAAGTGGGGGCTAAGTTCTATAACAATTTTTTCTCTATACATTGTGACACTTTTCAAAAAATAAAACATGGATGGATTTGCAGCAAACTTGTGCAAGGACCATTGGCAAGGGCCCGGAAGCATGGTTTTACAAATGTGCCAGTGTTTTAATTTTTTTAAATTGTCATAATGTAGGTGCAAAAAACAGTGATTTACCTTTTGGGACTGAGACATAGCCTCTGGCCATGGACAGTGGCCATATTATCTGGGTCATGGCCAAATGCCATGCCCCGAACAATCTGGATACTGGCCAGGACCACAAGGGACCGGTTATGTGGTAAAGTTTTTCGAAATCGGCATAGGTTTGAATGGGAAAAAACATTCTGCTTGTAGCTACAGCCCTAAGTGCTGGACAGGATTACAGCAAACATTTGCAAGTAGCATCAGCACGGACCTCAAAGCATGGTTTTGCAAATGTGTCCTGTGTTTTATTTTTTTCTAAATTGTCAAAATGTAAGTACAAAAAATTGTGAACTAAATTTGGTGCCTGGGCAATGGGCCTGACCCTGAGTAAGGAACAATGTGTACTCTGATTTGCTTATTGGGACAGTGGCATGACCAAAGCCATAGGTTTGAATGGTAACAAATATTTAGCTTGCTGCTGCAGCCTGAAGTGCTGGTCTGGATTACAACAAACCTGCGCCAGGAGCATCAGCAACGACCTGAAAGCATGCTTTTGTAAATCTGTCTCGTGTTTTATTTTTCCAAAGTGTCAAAATGTAAGCACAAAAATAGCGATATAACTTTGGTGCATGGACAGCGGGCTTGGCACTCAACAAGGACAAATGCCTACTCTGATATAGTTATTGGGGCATGCAGTATGGTTTAAGCCCTAGGTTTAAATGGGAAAATAAATTCTGCTTGCAGCTGCAGCCCGAAGTGCTGGATGGGATTGCAGCAAACTTGTTCGAGGAGCATCGGTGAAAGTGTCAAAAAGTGTCAAAAAGTAAGTACAAAAAATAGTGATATAACCTTGCTGCCTGGGCACTGGGCCTGGCCCTCTGCAAGGAGGAATGTCTACTCTGATTTACCTATTGAGGAATGCTGCCTGACCGAATCCCATGTCCCATGGATTGTGGAGACTGGTCATGGCTGCAAGCCATGAGAACTGGCCATTGATCACATTATGAGGGTATAGTGGAAACTGAATTAGAATATAGGGTAGGTGCAGTGGATAACAGGGGTGGTTTGGTGGGGCTGGGGTCATGGTCGAGCCTCATGCCCTAGGCAATTCCACCATGACTTGCATCCCCAGCATGCTCTGCTGATAATGACACACATCAGTATGCGTTGCAAAAATATGTTTCTTAAAGGAAGTTTACAGTTCTTTCATATATGTTGACTGATTCTAAAAGCCAGTAATACTGA
This sequence comes from Ambystoma mexicanum, assembly GCF_040938575.1. Classification (NCBI taxonomy): domain Eukaryota; kingdom Metazoa; phylum Chordata; class Amphibia; order Caudata; family Ambystomatidae; genus Ambystoma; species Ambystoma mexicanum. The sequence goes on along the minus strand of NC_090933.1, from coordinate 1,105,640,031 downwards.
AACTGACCCGCAGATCGCGCTCCTCCTGATTGGTGATATACGTGGATTATATACAATTCGACAAATATACAAAAGAAAATTGCCTATACAGGGTGTAAATAAAGTGCACCGACATATGGACTTTTGAGCAATTTTCTTTTGTATATTTGTCGAATTGTATATGATCCACGTATATCACCAATCATGAGGAGCGCGATCTGTGGGTCATTTTCAGTATTACTGCATTTTCTTCACTGTGTAGTAGTAGGTGCACACAGTATTGACCACAGCGGCGCAGCCCAACGCCACATTTTCTAGTTTGGAACGTGCAGAGCGCATGCATTAGGCCTTTCACCTACTTAACTTCTTCTAAATTTGATTCTAAAAGCCTTGGGGTCATCTTCGACTCCACACTCTCCTTCTCCCCTCACATCTCTGACGTCTCTAAGAAGTCACACTACCAGCTGCACCTCCTCAGAGGCATTCTTCCTTTCCTCTCCTTCCCCCAGAAGCTCACTTCTCCAGAACCCTGGTTCTCTATAGGCTGGACTATTGTAACAGCCTCTATCTAAATCTGCCTGCCTCTACTCTACGCCCTCTGCAACTTATCCAGAACAGGACTGCAAGACTTGTCCTTGGCCTCAAGCCCAGGGATTGTATCTCTCCAGGACTGAAATCTCTGCACTGGCTCCCAGTGGCTGTGTGGATTAAGTGCAAAACACTCTGCATTGTCCACAAGGCCTTCTGGGGGGTCTGGGGCCGCAATACCTTCAACTCTCTCTTCTCAATATCTTCCTTCTCGAGCTCTTTCCTCATCTGCCTCCAACTCCCTCAGGGTCAGTCGCTTCGCCAGGCAATGAGTTGGTGTTAGATCTCTCTCTTCGGCAGGGGCCTCCCTCTGGAACAGCCTTCCTGCCTCCCTGAAACTTGAGGAGAACCATCTCCGGTTCCGGAAGCACCTCAAAACATTCCTCTTTGCTTCTGCTTTCTCTCCCCCTCTCCCCATCTGAATTGCTGGCTGATATTGCACTGGTTACCTTGCCACTCTTTCTGATCTTGGGCTAAGGCCCCGCCAGTTGCACTCCTGCACTGCCTACCTGGCAACACCTGCACCTGGGGACTGTTTTCGGTATCCCTACAGTCCCCCTACCAGCACTTAAGTGTATACTTACCTTGTACTGCCACCATCTGGCCGTTTTTATTATCTTATTTATTCTACTATCCCATGTACTGCACTTTCCCCGCTCCCTTCCCCTACCCACTTTTTCCCTTTCCCCCTTCCCATGCACTTGCGCGATCTGAATGACACCTGGCCTAGTATGATCGTTGTCTGTCTTCCCTTTGTTCCCCCTCCCATGCCTCGTCGCACCTTGAAACACTTGTGTATAGGCGCGTTTTAAATGCCATATCATATCATGTCATGTTAAAAGAGGAATTATTAAGAACTTACATACAGTGATGTAACATCATGGTAGTGTTCTAAAATGGACAGTGGGCAGGGCTGAAGGCCATGGCTAGCGGTCTGGTAGTGTTCTAAAATATACAGTGGTCACGGCCAAAGGCTATGGCCAGTGGCGTGAATAAAAACTATGGTATAACAAAACCTTGGAAATTCAAGGAAAAATGCCCGAAATTCAGCTAAAGCCACCTTAACTTTGCATCCCCTCTGTCACAGCCTATGACCCAAAATGACGACATCACAGTTTACAGTGGCCCCTTATTGTGGGCACAGCCAAATGATGTTGCCACTGCCCATGGCCAGTTAGTGTTGTAATGTAATCAGTGATTCCATCAGTGATCTCATATATGATGTCATCAGGAATGTCGACTGTGATGTCATCATTATGGTCATATTGTGGTTACATCACTAATACCATCATGTATGGCTTTGCTGATGACATCACTGGTGCCATCACTAATAACATCATATATGACAACAATGATTACTTAACTGATGGCATCAGACATAAGTTCACTCTATGTACTTGCTCATATGTAGACGACCGTTAAGTTTCTACATCTGTGATTACAGTATTAAAGAATAATTCATAACAATGAGTACATTGTTTAAAATAGTCCACCGCTACACATACAACATATCACTACTTGTGAAACTCATGTGTTGTAGTTTGGTAAAAGATGATATCTGAATTATAAGTATGAAGGAGTGAGAGATAGAGGAGACCAACTGCCCCCAGGAGTCGTGTCACACCAAACAGGCCGAGATCAAAGGGATATATATATATATATATGAAAAGTAAAGAAAAGTGCAAAGACAAACGCTTGGGATTGCACGCCACAGAGTCATGTTTGATCCTTAGCCAAATTGCTGAAATAATCTTTCCAAAGCGAAAATCTTGAAAAATACCAGTTTTATTAAGGTCACAAGTAGAAAAAGGTAAAGCACGGTACCTATATATGTGGCAGATTTACTAATCAAATAAATGGTGTGCCTTTGGTGTACGCCAAAATAACTTACCAATTCACTAACCGGGTGTTCACCTATTTAATCGAAGTGAAACATGTTTAGTGAATTGCAGGATCTTCTTTCTCTGCACTTACACAGTGTGTGTCAGGTGGCTCAGGTGTGACCTAACCCTTAAAGGTGAGTCAGGGGTGTGTGTAGGTGTGCTTGGTAAACACAGCCCCAAGGTGTACGTTCGTGGAATTCAATGACCTTTTCAACCTCTGAAAAAACCTCCTGTGTCAAAAGTTACATGTACAGATTCATGTAATGTGTTGCTGGAAGTGTGAAAGTTAAAATCTGAAAGTGGAAGTGAGCAGCATGAATGGAGAAAGTTTTGAAGTATATGAGAAAAATGTTTGTGTGAGATGTTTTGTATTGTAATTGATGTACACATTCACTATCAATAGTGTAATTTCCACCTCTGGAAGTTAAACAGGCTATTTTCTGGTGTAGGTGTGTGATGAATTGCCACCTGGCTAGGGTATTAAAGTCCTGACTATTTAAATTTGTATTCATTAATAAAATAATGCGGGTAATTCCATCTCTGAAAGTGTAATCTGCAGTTCAGATTCCCTTTTTATAAGCTCCATACCACAAGCATAATTTCCTATCTGTGCCTTGCTGCATCAGTATCCTGATATGCAGCGCCTCCTCTACCAGTGGCACAGAGCAGGTTCACAGATCACTGTGGCCCATTTGACAGCTGAAGTGACAGATATGCACCAAAACTATGATGATCATAATTAGCCCATGCTACTCTAACTATAAGCTATGAGTGGTGCATTGCACTACTCATAATCATTACAGCCACATTCAATTTGATATCACACATTTGCCAGCTCCTATGAGTCACCTCCGCTGGGGAAGGTGATGTGTTTTCTGTGCAGACAGGTTGATCCTTGCAAAGTGACAGACTATTTTTATTTTTTATTTTTTGTTTAGCTGTTACAAACAACCTTTCAAATATTTAACAATTGTTTCAGAATCAATAAAATAATACATTTACACACAATTATTTTTCTAAAATGCATCTCACTTCTCAGCTTTTCTTAGATGTTTTATACATTTATACAGAAGAAACATCTGGCACAATTGTCTCTAAAAAATGTACAATAGCTACCTTCACAGCCAATCTAGGACTTGTAAAGAGAGATTTCCAAAGTGTTCCCTCATCCGGCTCAGAAAAGAAGACAAGTACATTTTGAAACAGTTTCATGCGCAGAGAATACAGGCCAGGGCACGCCACAACTAAGTGTTGAAGAGTTTCATTCTGTTGTACATTTAGGCAGTAACGACAAAAATTCTCATGCGAGGCAATTTGTTTTTGCCTCTGTAAAACATCACGGGTGTGCCACAAATTAAATCTGACTCTCATATATTGTCGTCGTATATGCGGAGATGGACATTTATTTAAGTATTCCGCCAGGACCTTGTATTTTTTCAAACCAAAGACTGTGCTATCAAAGTCCTTGTAGGTCTTACAAGCTGCACAGTTTTTAATCCAGTCATATTCAAAGATCTTTTTCTTTGCTAAATCTGGATTAGTAAGTAGGATTTCAATAGTTACAGCAGCCAGGGCCATTTCGGTAAACAAAAGCGTGCGCCACTTAAGAGGAAATCCCGAGGTGTTGACAAGTAGGTACTGTGCTACTATGCCCAATACATTTGACACATTAAGATTTAGCAAACATTTCCTCAGGAAAGCTGACATTTTCCACAGTATTTGGGAATAGAGTGATAATACCCCCAACTCAAAACGTATCATAGGTAGAGGAGTACAGTTAGGCAATTGCAGTACCTTCCTCCAGTATTTACCCTCTAATTTGTCCCAGTACAGCTGATTTTGCGGGCTTCCTGACTCAGCACCATACAACAATATTGGTACAGCCTTCATTTGGTAAAAAGACAATGCATGTTTGAAGCTAAATTTACCATATTTTGCAACAAGAATTCTTGTCTGGGAGATCAGAGTTTGTAGTTTGTTATTTGTTTCCCAATTTTCAATTTTCGGTGTAACAGAATTGGAAATAACAACACCCAGATATTTATAATGATCAACAACCAAAAGTTCCTTTCCCTGTATTGTCCAAGCATATTTCTTAATCTTTCGTTTACCTGTATTATGGCAAACTAATACTTGGGATTTTGATGCATTTATTTCCAGATTGTTAGAGATCGTGTACTGATTCAATCTATTTAGCATAAGCTGGAGACCATATGGTGTTAATGACAATAGTACCAGATCATCAGCATATAGTAAATAGCTGACTTTACTGGTACCCACTTTCGGAGGGTCACAACAGATGGAGCTGAAAATTACGCCCATGTCATAGATGAAAAAATTGAATACGCTTGCAGCCAATGGGCACCCTTGCTTTAGGCCTCTCAAGGTATCAATAGAGGCAGATAGTAAGCCTTCAAGCGTTAGGCGTACCTGCATTGTGGTATTAGAATGCAATAGCATCAACATATTCACTAAGGAGTTTGGGCAATTATATCTATTTAATTTTTTGTAGAGCAATGCCCGGTCAATAGAAAAAAACGCCGCCCGAAAATCTATGAACGCTAAGTACACTGACTGGCCTCTGGCAGCATAATGCATTTTGATTAAATTTAGGCACATTGGGCCTCATTACGACCCAGGCGGTAAGTTACTGCCTGGGCCGTGACTTTACCACCATGACGTTTACGCCATGGTGGTTGGCGGACTTACCGCCCCATTCCGACCTTGGCGGGGCGGTAAGTCCCCAATCCCCATTTACCCTTCCCCATTCCCATTTTTGCCCCATAGGGTATAATGGGAGTGGGGAAGGCGTTAATTACGCCACCGTAAATTACGATTTTAACACTAAAAGCAGGTGTTAAAAGCGCCATGGCGCTAAGGGACCTCGTACTCAGGCGGTAAGGGTCGGCGCTGTTAACGCTGCCGTTAACCCCTTACCACCTGGGTCGTAATGAGGCCCATTATATTTGGGATAGAACCCAAACCTGAGACAAAGCCAGATTGGAAGCTGTCTTTTCTTGTGCCGACATGGTCCACGCATTAAATCTTTTCAATAGCAGTCTACCAAAGATTTTACCTGGTACATCAAGGAGGGAGATTGGCCGATAGCTACTAGGTGCCTGCTGATTCCCCCTTCTTGAATATCGGGACAGTGATGGAGTGCATCCAAGTTTCAGGGATAGCCTGGGCTACATTGACTGCAGTAAAGGATGTTATACAATATTGATGCCCATAATTCCGGGTGCAGCTTTAAAGTATAATTCGATAAACCATCAGGCCCTGCTGCTTTAGAGTTAGATGAAGTTTTAATGAGAGTACAAATATCTCATAATCAAAATCAAGTTTAAATTGACCATTTGTTGAAAAGGGGCTGCACCTTCTGGAACTGAATATAAGTCAAGAAAATGCTGTGTCCAAGCTTGTTCTGAAACAGCATTTGATTGTGCTGCAAGTTGTGAAGACCCTGCAGCACAATTAATGAAAGCACACATTTTAGCAGTGTTTTTAGTTGCTAATATGGACAGCATTCCTGCACCATCTTGTTGGAACAGAATTGCGCGACGACTTTTTACCCAGTTAGTATACTTTGACTTTATTTTCGCAATCAATAGAACTCTGACAGCCGGAGGATACTTCATAGCCAATCTCAACTGGGCACGTTTTTCGGTTTTCCTTGTCCTCATAACTTGGTCAAATATATGCGGATGTATAGTTTTTGATCTGACCTTAGTTCTTGTATCATGAAAGAGCTGCATAGTATTACTATATTGAATACACGGGTTGTTCATAATACTAGAGTTTTGCTCAGTTGTTTCTGATAGATATTGGTTAAATTTATAGACAGCATCCTCAGACCATCATAGTCTATTACATCCCGGGTTCACAATTAGGACTCCTTGGGGCTGGACACTTTGTTGAATTGTGGTGATGTTTTTCTGCGACCATTTCATTGATAAAATATTATGGTTGCTTTGTTTGGTGTCAATAATTTCAAAATTCTCAATCGAGGGCAGTAGAGAGGTACTAACAAAAATGTAATCAATCACTGATTCCAGATGACCATTACACCATGTGGCCCTCGGGAGTATGTCTTCTTTGAATATGCCATTAAGCATATGTAAACCACGGGCTTTGGTCAACCCAAGCCATCTATATACCCGACCTTTAAGAGATTGGTTTTTCCCAAGGATTAAATTAACATTTAGGTCACCAGCAAGAGTCAAATGTGTAACTGAGTGCTCCAGAGCAACCATATCCAAAAGCATTATGACATCATCAAAGAAAACATTATCACTTATGGCAGCAGTGTTCCAGTATATTTTAAGGACAGCATAACATACATCGTGAACCCTAACCTTTACCAAAAGCATATGTTTATTTGGGGCAGCCCAGAATTCCGATGACACATCCTTTCGAATTTTAGTAGCTCTAAGAAGCCCAGCCGATGGTCTGCCCATTATCGGCTTATAAGCCAAATTAATGTGAATGCAAAATCCATTCCAAACTGGAGGATCAATAAGCCAGGTCTCTTGTAACAGAATTAAATCATGCAATCCTAAGTGATTCAAATCATTATTAAGGAGATGAATATGCCCTCTAGTGTTCCAAATTAAGATCGATATTTACAACTGCATATGGTCCTGTACTAGTTATGCTTGTTCTTGGGTACATTTACATGAGCAAGTGGTACTTCTTGGGGGGTTAACCTTTCCCTTCTGGGGGACTGGATGATCCAACTGATTTTTCAAAACCAGGGTAGGTTTGTTATTTTCGGCAATAAGTTCAAATCCCAGGTTAACGAGATGAGTTTTTACAGACCAGATGAGATTTTGGACGACCCGAGAGTTCAGCCATAATCTCACAGTATTAAAATTCTGGTCATTCACAAATTCTACATACTCAATATCAGCCGAATTAATGTCTTCCAACTGTACAATTTCAGAAAATATGGCCATAATGGATCTTCTATTAAGATTGTATTGCTTGCAGGGTAGTATTCTGCAAGCCAGAATCAATGAGTATGGTGCCAATCTTTTCTTCACCGATGGGTTTATCTGTTGACCTAAGTCACTGTTGGGTCGACCATGAGAAACTCTTGGTAATTCACTTTTTGCTTTTACCTGAATTTGTTTTAGGGCAGCTTCAATTAACCTCATCATTTCTGCTGTTAAATCCATCCCGTGGGTATAAGGGGTTTGAGGGAGAGATTTCTGAGACTGCCCTTCCCTCAGGTCAATAGACACTCCATCTAAGCCAGAGTTGTATAAAACAGGCTTTTTTTGAGAAGACACACTCATTTGTGTTTCTTTTAGTCTGGATTGGGGATAATCCAGAGTCTGAGCGCTAGAGTTATCAAAGGCCACTCTTCTGTCTTGTTCCCCTAAAGTGTTTAGAGCAGGACATTTTGGATCCCTCCCAACTGATCTTGTCAATGGCTGGTTAGAGATATATGCATCAACTGCTGTTCTGAGTTCCAGTCTGTGTGCCTGAAGGGCATCTTCATTTCTAGACTCTGTTATACTAACTTTAGTATTATCAAAAAGAGACAATGATGCTCGCTTATTTGCTTTTTTCAATATCGCAGCACTATGTCCACTTCTTTCAACAATGCATTCAGAGGGGCATAATCTGGTGGAACAGATACAGTGTCAGAATGTATTGATTTGCCATGCATCTGGTGTTTATATTTTTTCCTTATGGCTTCAGATGCTACCGGAGCACTTTTTTTCCTTTTAGAGAGTGTAAGAGCCTTTAAAAACTGCTTAGAGCTTGAATTTGTTACCACTTTAGGGGCACTTTGATTTTTTTGTTAACTTCTCTTTCTGTGTGTTGTTATTTTTCCTACCATTAGCAGGACTGAAGATGGTATACACTTTTTTTATTGTCGTTATTGAGGTATTTAGACTAACCATCGGAACCTCATCAGGTTCATTCTCAGAATCACAATTCTGTATAAAGTTCTCATTCGGTATATTTTCGAGGATAATCCCCTCAATCAAGGGAATAGCAAAATCAGTTTCCTGTACTAATACTGGTGTCTGGACAGATACTGAGTGTGAAACTGGAGCTTTATGTTTGAGAAAAGTAAGTTTTTGTAACTCATGCCTGATGTCCATCCCAAAGGTGTTTTGCCAGTGAGACATTTGATCTAGTACATCCGCCTGCTTATTTAGTTTAGTGTCAAGGGCCTCAAATAGTTTCCCTAGCGTTTGAATAGCAAAGTTCATAGCCTGCATGGTGGGTTCTAACATTCTCTCCCCCTGCCTGTCTGAATATAGCGGAGACCGGCTAGAAATGGGGGAGATTGGTCTTCTTGGCGTAGGGTGGATGAAAGACACACTCACTATTGGGTTCAGGCGTGACAAATAATACAAGCGAGGCTGACAAGTTATCAGGTAACATATGGCCAGAAAACCCAGATCCCTCCTTGCCAAGATCAATGTCCTGTACAACTGGCATGCTTTTCGCCTCTAAATTATCTGCCTGTTTTGGGATTGCGGTAGGAGGGAGTGCTTTTAACAGCGCGCTGTCAGTAACAGAGGAGGTGTGCGAGGGCATTTTTGCAACAGTAGGAACATTAGATGGATTCAATTCACATGTATCATTCATTACAGAAATAACAGGCATTGGTAAATTACATGTCTCGGCTTGTTGCAAGGATACAGATTTTTTATCCATACAGGCCTTAGTGGCTGGGATACAGGCAGCGGGAATGTTAGTTTTATTTACCAATGATTTTGTAACCGTCATCAATAGCAGAGGCTTGCCACTGAGATGGGCCTTTGCCGTGATGTTTATAAAAAGCACCAATATCCACATTCTTTAGAGCCTTTTGACATCCAGCCATGGATTTCTTATTAGGGTTGGATGCAAGATGAGCGCTGGCTCGCGAGGAGCTCTTTGATGGTGTCATAGCTAACGCTCTCAATAAAGGGGGCGACTTTATACCAGGCTGAAGAGGATTCCTCTTAGACGAGCGTAATTGCATTCCTCACTGCAATCACAGAACGCTCGCACTGCAGCACCTGTTATGCCTCTCTGCCGCAACGCCTCGGCGAAGAGGCAAAGAGGTACTTCCGGTACTTCGCCTGGTGCGCGCGCGCTGGTGCGCGCGATCCCCAAATTTGACCTCTTCCTGAGGAAAGGGGGCGGAGCCACTGATAGTAACGCCGTAGAACGGGTAAAAATGCACTATAAATGGAGAGAGAGAGATACAATAAGCACCAGAAGATACTTATAAGTCCACATATATTTCCCCAACTTAAGTCCACAGTGAATACCGTTCAGGGAAGTAATGAATGCACAGCGGGCGGACAGCATGGGAGGCAAAGAGGTACTTCCGGTACTTCGCCTGGTGCACGCGCGCTGGTGCGCGCGATCCCCAAATTTAACCTCTTCCTGAGGAAAGGGGGCGGAGCCACTGGTAGTAATGCTGTAGAATGGGTAAAAATGCACGTTGAGGGAAGTAATGAATGCACAGCGGCCGGACAGCGTGGGAGGCAAAGTGACAGACAGGAACCTGAATTGCCATGTATCTTCTTTGATCTCTTGGTGATGGTGGGTAACACCCTCTTCCAGAGACAGCCGCACAGCAGACAGCTGTTCGGGGTTTAGGAAACAAAGGAACATACCCATTCAGAGGGAGTAACCCCAAACCAGAGTGTTGCATTTCGTAGGCCCTTTGATCCTACTGAGATGGGGAGAGGGTGGGATTAGTTTAGACAGGAGATCTCTGTACAGTGGAGGAAGACATCTCCACATTGCTTCTTTCTGCCCTTCTCCTTTCTACCCCCTCCATTTCATCTACAGCAAAGCACTTTGAGAGTGAAATCAGAAGGGAAATGCTGATTGAACACTACCTGCCACTCTGCCAGCCACAGCACTACCCAGGACCTCACCATATAAAAGTACCACTGCAGTTGTGTTACAGCCATCCCCATGTTTGATAGCCTGAGTACAAGGACCCATCTTGTCCCTGAGTCGGTGAAGTGGGAAACACAGCAACTTGAGAAGTGACCTGCTGCTAGAGCAAGACTTGCCTCTCTTTCAGCCATAGTGGTACCCAGGACCTCACTGTGCTGAATGACCCCTGCATTTGAGTGCCAATCTCTCCACTGTTTGGGAGAATGGGAAAAAGACTCATCTTCTCCCTGATTTCCTTGATTGGGACTCACAGCACCCTGAGTTCCAAGACAGTGGATGCCTAGTGTTTTTTTTCGATGTTGGAGCCAAGTTACAAGAACTGTTCAACACATTGGAACCAACAGGACACCCTGGTGCCTTTTGAATGCGCATGATCTTCAAATTGCTTGCACAGCGCCAAGAAGTCTGATTCGGGGCTGACGGACCACCAAAAACAGCAAAGAGGTACTATTGGCTGCTAACTGCCCTCCCCCCCTCCATCCAGTATTGGGCCTGAGAGTCTGGTTTGGTCACTTTTATCCCTTTTGCACCCAGGAATAAATCCTCTTAAAGAACATTGTGGATAGTACTTGCCTTACACCTCCGATTCATTTCTCAGAGTGTTGCATTTTTCTATCTTTGCTTATTCTATGTTCATTACTCAGGGGGTGGGCTTTGTGTAGTGGTTTTCTAGTTAGTTATTGGATATTCCTTTATTTTGGACTATAATACTTCACTATTTGGATTGCTACTAAACCACATTCACACCCCTCTTGAGAGTATAACCTTCTCTTAGCCCATGATACCACAAAAGTCGAAGGAGGTATATCTTTTAAATGTTGAAAAGTTTCTGAAAGAAATCACCAGCGGACATAATTTATTACAAAAAGTGTCACAAATATTTATTTAGATTGATACAAATGTATTAGATGAACAATTAATCATCAATGAATCTAGAAAAGCACAATTACATACAAGTTAAAACCACACAATGACGACACACAAAATCAAGGACAGGAAAAGGAAAAGGTAACCACTAATTTCCACCCATCCACTATTCAAAACATCCTATTGCACTCATCCAGGACAATTCCACAATCACACTAACACACCATGCCAACAATTCATAATATATCTACAACACATTTCTTCAAATAAAAAAACATAATCCACAATAAATGTGTCTTTCTTTTTTTCTGTTTTTCACTCTTGATCTGTTTAGGAATACATACAAGTTGTTTATTCAATATTATTGTGTTTCCAATTTCCAAGACTCTAACCAGACCAACCGGTTTCTGTGTAATGGTGTTGATTCACCAGGTCTTCATCAGGGCTTTAAAATCACATTCTACAAAAACAGAAACATATATATAATAGGAATAGTATAGTGAGACAATTACTATTACCTGTGGTCACCCAATGGCAGTGTTCTACATTCACCTGCATGGATAGCAATCAATATCATAGTGGTATGCTCCATGTTTGGACACACCTACAAAGTGACAGTTGAATCCACAGTAACTTAAGTACCCAAGCTGCCCATGCCTTCACCCAAACAACGTTAAATTGGGAGATGTGAGTCCAGCACCATGCCTGAGTGAAGTCGGGAATACACATTACTAAATGTGCACCTAATAAGAGACAAGATACAGGTGTGACACAGGACACACATAACTACCTGTGTGGGTTTGCAATATTTTCACGCTCAATTGGCCAATCTTGTGCAATGTGAGCATACAAGGGATTCTCATATATAGGGTCATCTCCAGCTGTTGCAATCCAAGGAGGCATGGCTCATTGCATACTCGGTGTGCCAACCCTGAAAGAATACAATAACTTAATCAAGCTTTTTTGTAATAAATGATGTGCTCTGGTGCTTCCTTTCAGAAACGTTTGTTGTTGATTCTCCACTCTACAGATTCGAGATCCCCTGCTTTTGTTAGTATAGAAAGATCTCTTAACTGTGTCTTTTACCTTCATGATTGTGTTGCTTCTTGGTTAGTAGCAGTGGGAGGGCTGACTGGGAGCCTTATCCTCTGCTCATCCTTGTACTCCTGATGGGCAGAAGTGAATTTGTCACAAAGTGTGTTTTCTAAGTGAATCAGGGTCAATGTACACCGGATTATGTAGAAAGTGTTAGTTTTGTCTGATTTCTGTGTCTTGGTTAGTGAATACCACATGTTTGTGTAGACCAGGAGTCTCCAGGGGCAAAACAATAAAAATACAAAAGTAATCTAAAAGAAGAGCACCACGTGCAAGAAAATACCCAGATGTATTTCACAGTTGCCTGGGAGAACAAACAGCTCCATGGACCTGAACTGGAATGCATTCTCAACTCTGCCCAAAAGGGCTGCAATATTCATACAAGGAAATCTCATATTAGCATATGTTGTCAATCGTTACAATTTTGGGGATGTGCTAATACAATATTGCTGGGTTGTCATGGGACCCCTATAGGTTCACTCCTTTGTTCCCCCCTTTCGTCCTGTGGGTGCATTGAAACAGTATTTTACTTACTGGAAAAGCGCCCAACAAGCAAACAATAAATAAATAAATAAATAAATAAATAAATAAATAAATTATTATATACATTACATGTCCTGATTGGATACAAACATTTCCTGTAACATTGCCCTCAACACTCCTTCATGACATCATGTCCTTAAGCGTCCCTCCTGTCAATTACATCACTATCTGCTTACCTGCAGAAACTCTGGCATACCATTGGCTGGCATCCGCTAAGGTACAGATTGATGAATACCTCAATGTGGATTGGACCTCTTAGTTGGAAACAGTGCATGCATCCCACTAAATCTATCCAATGGAATTATGAGGGAACAGCAGCAAGGTCAGAGGCATTGTTACAGCCCCTATAATACAATATCCCAGTCCCCTGATTGGTTCCCCTCTTCCCTTGCCCCCCCTGCATCTGTTCACGCCCCGTCTTCTCTCTTGCATTGTGCTAGCTCTAGATAGAAAAAAAACTGTGCAGGACACTGTTGGTGAAACCACATTTCCCCTATTTAATTCTCTTTTGCTATTGTACTCACTGCCTGGGCCTTTGGTCCCCAGTCCAATGACCTTCAAATGGTCATGTGAGACTGTACCTGGTGTTCAGCTGCAGATCTCCTCCAATGAGAAACTTTTCCTTCTGCAACAATTAATTAGCTACTGTGGGCTTCTTGGTGCCTCACCCTTTGTGAGCTGATCTAGCATTTTCTCTTAGTGTCAGCAAAGCTTCAATTCTACTGTGAGCTGTGGCCTTTCAAAAACATCAAAGAATTGCTTGTTTTTAGTCTGCCCTGGGCCTACTAAAATATGGCCAAAGTGTTATTTGTTAATATACCTAACTCTTAACCTCCTTACAAATCTCAGTTACGTTTAAACAAAACATACAAATATTGCAATTGCTGCACATGTACTTTTCATAGCGGCAGCCGTGCTTACCTATCACTAGTTACCTGCCAGTTAAAACTACATGTACGTTCTGTGTATTTGTGTGTAAAATATGTGTGATATACATGCATCGTGATGTCACCCTTCGTGTTACTTTTGCTTTTACTGTGTTACTTTTAAATCTTGTATGTGCACCCCCCCTTGTGAGCCTTGGATTTGCATATTCACATTTGCATAACTTGCACAGCAATTACGCAAAAAAATGCTTGGTGCAAGTTAAGAAAAAAAAGTGTAGATAGTATATTGGGAAATTGGCTCAATATATACCTAATTGACTATATAAATGGTTGCATGTGTTTGAGAAATAGTGAAATTCATACAGGAAGGTTATGTTGCCAGGACCACCTTTGCCTTGACTTCACCTTTAATTCCATTATTTAAATACATTCTAGTTTTGACTGTTTACTACTCAAAATTTTGAGGTGTGACTGTCTAGCTAGGGTGCATTATATCAATGTTTACACTCAATGCAGTATAACTAATCAACATATATCTTGCAGAGTAGAACTTGGGCACTGGGAGTGACGTTGCATCAAACTGGGTACCTTGAAGACACATGATGTAGAATTAAGCACTATAAGGTATATTGGTGCAGAACTAAGCACTGAGTGCGACATTGAGGCAGAACTGTCAATGAGAGTGACATTGGTTGTGGGGCTCAAATTGAGGTATTAAAAGCCGGAATATTGTTCACTTAGAGGGCCATATTAGGGCAGACGTTGGGCCCTGAGAGTGACTTTGCTGTAAAACTGGGAACATTGAGAGATCCGTGGTGCAGAGCTAACCATGACATTGGTAGTAGAACTAAGAGCTGCATGGGACTGACATTTGACACAGAGGAAGCAATATTGGGACTGAATTTTGGCATTGAGAATATCATTCTGGCACATCTGGAGAAGACCCATTGTGAAGTAGTACGCATGAGGTGTGACATTGGGGCAGGACAGGACACTGAAAGAGTTACATTGGGTGGAACGTTGGTACTGCGACTTAAATTGAGACAGGCCAGAACACTGAGAGCCACAAAGTGCAGAACTTGCCTCTGAAGGGGACGTTGGATCAGATCTGGGCAACAAGAGCAAATTTGTTGCTGAAATAGCCGCTAAGAGCTTCCTGGTACTGAACTAGGCTCTGAGAGGGTGTCCAGTCATAATTTCGAAAACATAATTTCGAAAGTCAAAAAAGTCGAATCAAAAATGTCGAAAAAAAAAATGTCGAATTGTTTTTTTTTTGATATTTTTTTTTGGGCTCTAGTTTCTGTGAAAAAAATAGGTAAAAATAAAAAAAAGGGGGGTTGGGGGGGAACCCCCCCATTTCGAAAAAAAAACGTCATTAAAAAAAATTCGACATTTTTTTTTTCGATGTTTTTTTTTCGACTTTTTGACTTTCGAATATTTTGTATTCGAAATTATGTCTATGAACCCTCTGAGAGTGATACTTGCGCAGAACTAAGCAGTTAGAAAGTGATATTGGACAGTAAATTGGCACTGAGAGCAACATTTGGTGCCTGCTCTCTAGTGGTACAGAGCAGGTTTAGAGGTCACATGTACCCTCCTTACAGCTCCAGTGACAGCCATAGTCCATTCAGTGCAGTTGCTGAATTTAAGATACGCACCCTAGTTCCAAAAATGATATAACTATGAGAATGCTGTCCTGGTGGTACATTAAACTGTAAACATAAACCGTACCTGATTTGGGGTATAGTGTCCAGGATCTCTCATAATTGTCCAAGCCACATACATTTGATATCATGCATGTGCCTGCCAAGTGAGCCCAGATAAACTGTGGAAGGGTTATGTTTATTCTCCCTAGCCAGCCTGTCCATGTTGCTTCCAGGAAGACTGTAGTGTTGGAATTGCAGCTATTTGTTCCATCCTTACCAGAGAGACAGCCGCTCCACAGGAATCAGGAATCAAAGGGCACACCCATTCATCAAACCAGGGTGCTGCATATGAAAAGGGCTGTTGATTTGATTGAGTAGGGGTGTGGGAGGGTGATCTTAAATTAGACACAGGAAGTTCATGCAAGTTGAAGGAAGGTTCCACCATCTTGCTTCTATTGGTCGCTATTTCTCCTTCTTGTCCCCTCCACCTCCTGTAGCACCAAGCACTATGTGTGTAATGTCAGAAGGCGAAGCCCACTTGTTCCAAGGGTAGGGATGGGACCCCTAAAGCAGTCGTGCTTTGGTACAATCATCTGTAGATTTTTGCCTTTAAAAGAAAGAGTCTATCAGCACTTCTATGAATCATCACTGGACTTCAAACATTCAAGAAGATAATGATCGACCCTGTTGGGACAGCAGTCCTTTCCAAAGTCCTTCAGTTGTGAGCTGAAGACAGGTAGTTCAAGGCAGAGGCAAGATCTGTCCGCTAACCATCCCCAGGGACCATTCGGGTTGAACTGCTGCTGGAACAAGACCAGCAGCTCTGCCAGCCAAACTGATGCCCAGGACCTCACTGTGGTAAAGTGCCGCTGACGCTGTCTGCCTGACTCCCAAGGGTTTGCAAACCAATGAAAAGGAATTATTGTTGAATCACCGCAAATAGTGATTTGAGTCTGTTTGAACCAATAGGACCCTGCAGGAATTGCCTTTCACAACCTCCAATATTCAAACTGCTGTCCCGAACGTTCAAAACCAGTTTGTCATTGCAAGCACCATCTGAAAGCATGTCGTTGCCAAGGCTCAAACAAAGATGTATCACTGCACCTGCACTGCTTAAACTACTATTTGAATCTCCGACTTCTCCATTGCTGAACGAGCCAACAATTGAACTGACCCTGGTGTTCTTCCCAAACTGCATTTTGTGAGCCTGTGCAGTAAACCGACTCACATGTACATCCCGTCATCAGCCCGTCCACCATTGAACCTTGACCCCCAAACCGAACCTAGTGACTGCCACGATCTGCATCACTTGAGTAACATTTCGAACCACAGTCTTCTTCCATTTAACCCCACTTTATCTGTTTGCCGCTGGACTACTGCGTCTGCCACATTTTGAACCTCACTGAGCTGCCAAACAACACTGAGAAGCCCGGTTTGCCATTGTCGAAATGCGAAGACACTGCAAAGTTATTGTTGTCTGATTACTAACCCCCTTGGTCCAGACACTGGCTAGGCTCATTTTTCAACCCAAGAACATCATTTTCGAACATTGTGTTTTTTATTGCCTTTTCTCCCATCTCAATTCCAAGAGCCATGCATTTTGCTATCTTGCATATATTCTGTGTTCTTTCTACAGGGGTGGAATATGTGTAGTTTTTGCTATTTAGTATTGTTGCATATGATGTGTTTAATTAACATATATATGTATATTTATAGAACCTTGATTGGACATTCCTTTACTTTGGACTGTTTGGGTTGATACTTTTTCTCATTCACATCCCTCTTGAGGGGTATAGCTTTCCCTCAGCACACATTACCACAAAAGACGAAGGAGCTAAATCATTAAATTTTAATTTCATAACTTTATGATTGGGTTGACTTTTGGTTTGTAGAAGAATGAGGGCTGAGTAGGCGATTAAGCCTATACTCATCCAGGATCTGTGTACTCTTGTAGAGCAGAAGTCAATTTGTCACAGTATTACAAACAAGAAAGGCATACAGTGTCAATGTCTGAGCAGCTTGGAAACAGGGGAAATACCTACCCAACACACCCAGCCTGACCCATAGCATCTTAACAATTTGGTTGGACTTCTATAATATCAAAACATTTGCATGTATGCGTGCCAGACCTCCATATTTCTGTGCTTCTGTCATCTGATATCTGTACTGTGGTATAACTGTGCACCCAGTCATTGACCATCACATTTCTGCATGGTTCTCATGACTCGGCTCACAGCTAGGCCCCTTCCTATTATGGCCAGACCTAGTGAAACTTTTGCTGGCACAGCTACTTCTGCTGAAGCTGCTAGCTAGCCCCTTAAAATGGGTGCTCAGCTTAGAGAAGGTCCTTTCCCATCACACCCACTGTATCTCACTCTTCTGTTTCTCAGTTGCTTCCCATTGCTCTTTTTCACTTCATCAATCAATTCCTTTCCCTGTCAGTTCATGAAATGCACCTGCAGCACCTACTAGGTTAATGTGCCTGATCAATGCCAGTGCATACTGTGACCAAGTCCCCTTCCTAACTCTTGTGGTAAGGAGTGGGGTGTCATGGGTACCAGTCACTGCTATCTGGTTAGTTAGGCTGGGCTCTGTGCAGTATGAGGAGGATCTACTGACTTTCCCTACCATGCCCTGGGCAGTGGATAGGGGCTTGCACAGTATGCTTGACACATTAACGGGTTCTCATTTTATGTACCATGTACCAAGCACACTCACGGTCCCCTGCACCCATAACATATGTGCAACAACTAAGGAATTAGGCAACCTCTCAGTGCAGGGTAAATAATATGAGGTAAGCTGCACACACACTTGTGTAGATACAAGTGAGTCTTTTCAATGAAAGGCATACAAGATAAGATAAGGTAGTAAGCCACCAGCTTCTCCATCCTCATACCTCCCTTCTCTCTCTCCATCAACGGATCCCTTCCACACATTCTTTCTCACCTCCCTTCTAAATTAGAACTAAGAACACAGTCAACTATACAAATGTTATGCTGCAGCTCATCCACAACATGTGACAGCTTGCATAAATGAACCGCGTCCCTTACCCAGTACCATATAGCACACAAACCCTCCAAATGGAGCTGTGCAGACTTTATTATGTCCTACTCCCTTTAGCATTTCTAGATGTTCTCCATGTACTTACCATCTGCTCATGCCCATTGCTGGAAAGCTTTAGAAAGGCATTAAAAACCATCCTATTTAAGCTAACCTAAGAGATCTATACGCCAGCCGCTATACCGTGAATACCTTGATCACTCTGATCGATACAAACCATAGAAAACATATGCGCCCAAATGAAGTTTATTCTGCCTGTTGCGCGTTAAAAGTAAAATCAAATTCTACCATCCTTCAGAACAACAGCACCATTTAGTGCTCTCCTGATCTGTTGCGGACCACACCTGTTTTTCCTCTTGTGAACCAAACCTGTTTTTTTCACGACGACACTCTCGCCCTCCAAAACATCAAACCGCTTCACTCTCTATATGCTATCAAATAACTCCTTCATACACCGAGCCTTATGCTTCACAACCTCTCTCAACCTCGTCTGATCTTACTCTAGAAAACTGGAGCTCCCCATTCATGGTGGACAGACTGTTGCGTGTGCCTTCCTTCTTCTCAGCACTTCAAAAGGATTCAAACCCGTGGTGGCATGTGAAGCTCACCTATATGCACACATTATATTTCTGATTTGCTCATCCCAACTAATCCCTGCACTCAAAGCCATTCTAATTCCTTGCTTTAGGGTGTGATTGAAGCGTTCAAATGCACCATCGGTTATAGCGAGTTCTTGTGATATGCAACACCAAACCCCTCCAGAAACAACTCCATCATTCTAGATGTAAGCTGCACCCCGTTGTCAGATTGAATCTTCTGCAGATATCCTTCCCTCTGAAACACAACATCCAAGAAATGTATTACTGCTCGTGTGTCAACTTCAAACACAACCTCTACCTCATATTTCCTCCTGCCCCTCTCCCCTTCAACTGGTCCCAGAATGTCTAAGTCAATAAACTCACCAGCATATTTGATAAAACCAAAGGCCTATGAGGCCAGCCTCAACGTTTTATCCACCTCCCCACACAATGTACACGACTTAATACATTGTTCAGCTTTGTGTCCAACCCAGCCCAACAATAATCAGCTGTAAGCCTCCCTTTTGTTTTAGTCATGCCCAAGTGTCCATCATGCCCTTCCCAATTATAAATCATTCTTAATCTCAATGGGAGAATGTCACGACCCACTTTGCACAGCAATTGCCGTACTATACTGAGCTCATCCCTGACCTTGTGAAAGGCACTTAACCCTTCACTGTATGTTCATCCACTCCAGACCATGCTGAAGTATTCCATGGCATGATTCAACTCAGCTTCCTTCTGGTCGGCATCATCCCATTCCTGCATACCCACAATAACATCGCAAACAACAAACACTTGATCCGAGAGCACTACGTCATCAGGCTTGCTCTCATCATCAACTTGACTAGCCCTGGACAAGTAATCAGCTACTGTATTATCTTTTCCTGGCACATGCTCTATTACAAACACATGACCTTGCAGTTAAGTAACCCATCTGACTACTCGTCGAGAAACCTCATTCAGTAACTTGCTCAGGAAGAATCCCACTAAAGGTTGTGATCTGTCCAGTCTACAAACCCTCTTCCCTAGAGAAATGCGTTGACCCCCCTAAAACACACTGACAGCTTCTTTCTCTATGACAGGGTGTCGTATTTCCGCACCCCTCAGGATCTGTGAAGTGAAAGCAATGACTCTGTCCATCCCACGTTGCATTTGCATGAGTATAGCACCCAACCCTGTGCAACTGGCATCAGTCTTGATAAGCATTTTGCACTTAGTGTTGAAGTTCGTCATGGCTGGTCCACTGGCATCGCCCCTTTTATATCCTGGAATTCTGACATGTTCCACACCACACAAAAGTAACCTCTTTCTTGCATAGCTCCCCAATGGCATTACACCTGTCTGCAAAATGTACCTCAAAATTGGCATAGTACTCAACCAGCCATAGAAAAGACATGACCTCATGCTTATTTGTTGGAGGTACAACATCAGTTATGGCTGTCACCAAAACAGTTCCTCAAAGTTAACACATTCTTTATGAATCACAATAAACCCCCAACCCACACATAAGAGGTACCACAGAGCAGGTTAAAACTGAAGCAATCCGTGGACACGTCAGAGTGGTTTAAGCGTGCGCTCTCTGATAAACAAAAAAGCTGTATAAAACAATATAAAATGGGGCAAGTCTTCCTTGGGAGCATCACACAAATTGCATGATTTATTTTCATTGCCATTGAAACAGGCTGCCACTACTGTTCTTAAATGGAGACAATTAAAATGTTGTAGTTTGGTAATAATGCACTGCAAAGGATTCTGTGCCCATCGCAAATACTTCTGGAGACCTGGGCTCGCAATGATGGCATGCTTCCTATTAGCGTGCCTAAGGAACTCAGATGACTCCCTCTTGTCCAGAATATGCTGCAGTACCCTTACTTTTATAGATTTCAGAACATTGCCAGGCATAACATCTACCCAGATGTGATGCAAGATTATCTTCACAGTTCTATCTAGGTGTGACGCATGCTAATTTCCAAAATTCTATCTATATGGAAGTCATGTTAATCTCCACCATTCTATCTACATGCGATGGAGGCTAATCTTCACAATTCTCTCTAGATATCATGCAAGTTAGTATTACAGTTGTATAGCTATGAGGCATTGCTAATCTTGACAATTTTGTCTAAATGTGATGCAATGCTAATCTTCACAATTCTGACTAGATATGACGCAGGCTAGTATTATAGTTCTGTCTAGATATGACATGCTAGTCTTTACAATTCTGTCTATATGTGATGCAAGCTAGCATTACAATGCTCTCTAGGTGTGATGCAAGCTAATATTCACAATTCTGTCCAGATATGATGCAATGCTAATCTCCATAATTCTTCTATCTGAGTGTGACGCATGGCTAAACTTCACCTGGACAGAGTGAGAATGCCTACGTATGGGACACAACAGTAAATAACACCATTGAACGGTTGGTACACAGCAGTGATGGGGTATTTTTTACTAGCTAGCTGATTTTGGTATGCTATGGTATGTAGTTAATAAGAGAGCCAGGGTCTCCCCATCCAGACCACACTTATCTTGTCAGTCGCTGCTGATTGATGGCTGGCTACTGGTTTCTCAGGTGAACATAGGCAAACACGGTCTGGAGATGCTTCTTTTGGAGCTGCACCTTGCCTTGGGGCCCTTAGCCAAAGGGGCTGCACGGGCAGTGGGCTGCCCTAGGGGTTGGGGTTAAGAACCTACCTCCTGGAGGGCAACAGCTAATCACTGGCACAGGGCAGGGGTAAGGATGGGGCAGGGGAAATGTCACACCTGTGCGGCAGACAAATTGAAAAAAGTCCAGAAGGCAAGTGGAAATGGCTGCCAGGAACAGAGGCAGAGAGACACCTGATTGTTCAAAACCAATTGCAGGGGGGCGGCGGGGGAAGGAAGAAAGCCAGAAACAAACAAAGGACTACACCTCAGGAACTGCACCCTCCAGATGCAGGCCAGCTCAGAAAATGGGATGGAAGGCCACAGAAAGCACAAGATAAACCCACCAGAATAACACAAACTAGTCATAAAATTATTGAAAAAAACATACACACCCCTCCACAGGAGCACATGAAACAGGCCAAAAACGATTAAAATCAATGTACAAGTACCCGCTGAGCATCAACCATCCCCTAAGACTGCTCCTCAAGTGGTTTCTTTAAAAGATACTTCTAGATTGCAGTGCAGAAGGCAAGTGGAAATGGCTGCCAGGAACAGAGGCAGAGAGACACCTGATTGTTCAAACCAATTGCAGTGGGTGGCGGGGACAGGAAGAAAGCCAGAAACAAATAAAGGACTACACCTCTGGGAATGCACCCTCCAGATGCATGCCAGATCAGAGAACAGGGTGGAAGGCCACAGAAAGCACGAGTTAAACCCACCAAAATAGCACAAACTAGTAAACAAACAATTGAAAAAAAACACACACTCTTCCACAGGAGCACATGAAACAGGCCCAAAACTCAATTCAGGGGCGCCTGACTTTTAGCTTTCCCAGGGTGAGCAGAGGGGGCTGTAGGAGGGACAGTGGCAAAAAAAATGTACAAAAAAAATCCCATTTTAAGACTAGGGACTTTTCATGAATATAGCGTTTCCGGGGAGCTCGGCCCGAGAGCACCCGCGTATTCGGCACCCCTGACTGAAATGTACAATGAGGAAGTAAGTTCATATTTTTAGCTTATCAAGCACCAGATATGGTACTCTTGACGATGTGTGTATTATCTAATGAAACATTGCTTGCAGACAGATTGGAACAAGGCGATGCAGTACCACGTTATTGCAGAAAAATAATTGAAAGAGAAAACATAAAAAAAAAAAAACAGCGTACTATTGTAATGAAGCAGATTCATTCCTGCTCTTGAGAGGCTATTACACAATACGGAATCTTAATAATTCCAGATGGGATAACCATTTAGAGACGGGCCCCCTTAAGATGTCTACAGCATGTGTGTGCAAGGCGGATAGGATTTGATTTCGCGCGACTGAATGTGTCTGCCAGCCTTTGTTCCAGGTTGTGCTTCAGAAAAAATGGACCTTCCCATACCTCTGCGAGGAAAGAATGTCTAGGCCGCGCGCCTGGGAAACCTGAAGTATTCTTAGAAAGTAACAGTCCCCTTCCCAAACGCTGCCTCCACGATGGATTTACTCTGCAGGGAGTTTGGCAGGCGATGCTAATTTCGAGCTGTCCCAGAGAGCCGCAGTGTTCGCAGCTGACACACTGCACCGCCAGCTGGCTGCAATCTGTCTCCTCGCTATTAACCCTGTATCGTGAAGTTCGGAAACATATGGAACAATTATTGAGCGTTACCCTACCATAGATTATGATGATATTGCAAGTCACCAAGGAGTCCTGTGGCCAAATAGAGGAATGAGGCCGAAGGCTGAGTTCCTTTATAGGTTAACAGAACTCTCAGGTGACTTGCAATATCCTTTCTACGCACAGAAGGGGGTATTTTATTCCTTATAATACTTGGCCACATGCTGTCTTCCCATTGTATACCTGACCTGTTGCTTGATCTAATGTAGGAGCTCTTCAATTGGCTGATCCATAAAATCAATGTAGAATATTTTTGGATAAAAAAAAATATTATGCTGCTTCTATTTCATTGCATACAATTAATGTAACCAGTTTCATAAAATGCATCGATCAAACGTTTTATGTGGGTTCTTTAAAATAAGTAAACACATGTACATTCTTGCGCACTCTAGCAGTGCACAAATGAAACATGCTACCATTATTAGGTCCTTGACAATTTTTAATTTTTTTCATTTACATTTTCAAAGCACTCATACAGCCTGGGGGGAATTGAGGGCGCTGTTAGAGGATTATGATTTAGTTGCGTATTTATAACACGCTTAACACCCAGAGATTTCTAAGCGGACCTGAGAAATCGAACCTGTGTTGCTTCTTGTCATCTTGTTTCCAAGGCGAGCACGTTGCTGCTAAGCTATCCTACTGGGACAATGAAAGGCTGCAAAGCGTTACAGGAAAGGAATTTGAAAAGCTTTATATGCCCTTCCCGACCCTCTCAAACATTTCTTATCTTTAATTAGGTGCTGCACAGGCAGCTGGAACTCCGCTCTGTGAAGGCTCAAGCAGCAGGCATGGTGGTGTCACAACTGAAGCGTAAACACTGATTGCAGAATTGTTGTGATGTCATTTTCTTATTACAGATCAACTGTGATGTCACACCCTGCCTTTAATAAGAACATTGTTTTCCAGGTGTTTTATGGAAATTGCAGACTGCCATGTATTATGAAGAAATCACTTACATTATAGGTGTGCATGCTACAAGTTACCAATGATTTAGGTGATGACATCACTCATCAGGATTGGGGTACTTATTATGATTATTATTATAATTAAGAGTAGTACTAGTAGTCACAGTAGTAGTAATAGGGTATTTTTTTTTAGCACGGAACTAGTTTCTGGAAGCAACAGAGCACATTCAAAATCATAGGGGAAGTACACAGCAAGGGAAGCAGGGCAGCTAGAGATGGTGTGCTGCATCGTAGGCTGTATGAACTTGCCAGCAAGGCTCCAGGGAGTTGTTCCTGGAGCTTGGGTGTTAAAGTACAGCACATGGAGGGGTTAGAAAGCAATTCACTTGAACCAATTGACTCAAGAGAAGAACTCATATCCTTCTCTTTTTTTATCACTGGCTGTTTTTTTTAGTATGTTGTTTAAAAAGATTGTAAAGGTTTCTTTTTTATGTCTGATAGACAGAAACTGTAGACCATATACAATAAAAAAATAAAATAAAAAATTAAGTACAGCACATGCTTCCGGGACTTCCGGTGTCCACTCATTATTTGTGTTTACTCTGTTGCAAGGATTTGATGCATGCAGCACCGGAGGCACAATGAGCAAACAGCACGAGTGAGGAAAAATATCATTCAATAAGAATCACATATGACATTCCTCCGCTAAGTCAAACTCAATGAATCCCAGGAGATGCTGGTACAGTAGAAACTCTTCTTCTGCGCACTGGTCTCCTTCATGCACCGAGAGCACGAGCAATTAACTGGTGAGAGAAAGCATAAAGCAGGTATGGAAGGATGATAACTTTAAATCCAACGGCAGGTGGAGATCTGCTTCTCCCTCCTCATCATCTAAGCATCAAGACTCTGGGAAGTTAGAAGGACATCCCAATGGCAAATATAGAGAATTACTTCCTGGTTGAGGTGGTTCTATGTCATATCATCGACACCTGTTTTGTCGACAGGTGTTTTTCCGTATTTTTGCTGAGAAAACGAATCAAAAAGCTTTACATTTTATTTCTGGGCGGGTTAGAACCCAGGCTACCTCCTCCCCCTATTTTTTACTGTTCCTGACCCTCCCTCCCCCCAACCCTTTATATGCCCTTCCCGACCCTCTCAAACATTTGAATCTGTTTTTTCAGCAAAACCTGTTCGGAAAAAAACCCGTCAAAAAAAGGGTGACGATGATAGGACGTTGTACCATTGAGATGCACTCTCATGCATCCAAAAATATGACTTTTACTGCTGTCTGGAACCTCAATAAATCTGCAGACAATCTATCCTTCAGTTTGACCAAGACACTAGATTGGGCTTTCCTCTTATATCAAATTATTGTTTGGGAAGGAAAGTTAACAGACGTAAAACAAGTTGATTCAGTATTATTCAGTATGATGGGCAGACCTTCCACAGCCACGGAAAAAGCATCGAGAGTTAAGGTGGATTAAAAGCAGGAATATTCACTAAAGATATAAAATATATTAGATGATCACAACTACTCTCCCTCACAGGAAATACCTACATCACTTTAAACTTAGAAGATATACAGTAAGACTAGAAGGGTAGCATGTCTATTGCGTTTAGAGCATGCGATGATCCCAATATCCTAAGGTAGCCTGTCTGTCACACCTTGAAGATGTACTAAGATAGCCGGTCTACTGCGCTTAAAAGACTTTGAGGGTAGCCTTTCTATCGAGCCTAGAAGAGCCTATGATGGTACTCTCGCTACACAAAGTAAAATTTAAGATAAGCGCCATCTGAACTTAGGGTACAGATAACGCACCACTTTGGTGGGTATCTGCCACAACTACGACAAATTCAATGTAGCTGGCCACTTGCTTCTTCACCTACTTACACCAGACTTGCCTCATCGCCTCTGCCATTAGAATACAGCAACATCCTATGACACTGTTCGGTCCAGCTGGTCACACATCAAGCCTCTTGCACTAGTGCTCTGTTATAACCTCCCTCAGCACCCAGCCACATGCCTGACCTCTTGGGTTGATTACTGGAGCCTAGCCAGCCAACGTAATTCCTGATCTTGGCCAAATGCAAACCCACACTCTAGGCCTTTTGCTGAGACGTTTCGTATGCCAGGACTTCAGTCCCTGAGGGTGTTCCTACCACAAGTGGTTGAGGCTATAAAAATGAGAAAAGGCAATATATAAATGACAAACTACGACTTGTAGTATTACTACTATGTACATTGCACAGGATCTTTTGTCTGAATTTCGGGATCTATTTTCTGTAACTGAGGAAGGCAAAAAATGTCCTCCAATTTGGACATCAAACATCAGCAAGTACAATTGCACTCCTATCTAGCGTTTGATGGAGTTATATGTGATCCATTGTCAATGAAAGTCTTAGTGACTGCCAGGAGGCATATCCCCATCAGAGTTAGGAAAGCCAGACAATTAATAAGAATAAGTATTAAGCATTAAAAATGCTTCTCGAGACAAATTGCAAAGGCATTTACAAAAATGTTGTAATGTTGGTTATGGTCTGTGTTATGCACAGTGTCTACAAATCATGAGTGAAAAGTGTTAGGCATGTGTTTGATACACATTGCGATTTTAGTGTATGTATCAGAAGGAGCAAGAACACAAAATTGTAAATTATACATTTGAAATCTCCCATCCGCTTTCTCGAATAATTCCCACAGCATCTCTTGCCGCAAGTGATTTTGATGGCAGCTGAGATACTTTGAATTCCACTGGAATCTACATGTTTACTAATCCTTCAAAAAGCAGGTGGATTCCATACGAATCCATGTAAATTCTGTATTTAATGTACAGACTGGGCAGGTGGTATTTGCAATGTGTTTGTCACATAAGTAATTCTAACATGGAAAGCTGGGTCTGCCCAGATTTCCATGTTAGTATTATGCCTTGAGACAAAGCAAACCAAAATAGCATGGAGGAGACTGTTCCCTTGTCACTGTAGCTTTCTCCTCCTTGCTATTAATAGGCAGATCCAAAATGACTTCCAAAATGTTTAAGGAAAAGAAGGATGCAAGCCCAACCAGTTCCCTTCCCCTCAATCTAGAATGTGTTTCTTCCTTCAAAATTGTCATGGTTTGTGCATTACAAGACATTGATTCACCCCGTGAAAGGACCAGCACCTCCCTAGTCAGACATCAACACAATGGCTCCAGGAATCAGAATGCCTAATTACATAGGCAAGCACAGTGATGATCCAGTAGGATTCCGGCTTCGATATGGTATGATATGATATGGCATTTATAAAGCGCCTATACACAAGTGTTTCAAGGTGCGACGAGGCAAGGGAGGGGGAACAGAGGGAAGACAGAGACAACGATTTTACTAGTGCAGGTGACATTGAGATTGCGCAAGTGCAGGGGGAGGGGAAAGGGGAAAAGTGCTGGGGGGGAGACAGAGAGGTCAGTGCAGTACATGAGATCAAATGTAGAAAATATAGAATAAATAGTAAGCCATAAGTAAAAGGTAAGGCCAGCTGGTGTCAAGTGCAAGGATGAGTGCGGACATCAGGTGTCAAGTGCAGGTAGTGGGCTGTAGGGATACAGAAACAGTCCACAAGTGCGGGGGTTGCCAGGGCGGCAGTGCCGGTGTGCAACTGGTGGGGGAGGGAACCTGGGCTCGAGATCAGAGGGTGCACAGACGACCAGTGCAGTTTTAGGTTCAGTCAGGAGGTCAGCAGGGGAGAAGAGGAGAGAAAGCAGAAGCAAAGAGGAAGGTTTTGAGGTCCTTCTGGAACTGGAGATGGTTCTCCTCAAGTTTCAGGGGGGCAAGGAGGCTGTTCCAGAGGGAGGCCCTGGCCGAAGACAGAGATCTACCAGCAACTCGTTGCTTGGAGATGCGACTGACCCTGAGGGAGTTGGAGGCAGATGAGCGAAGAGCTCGAGAAGGAAGATATTTAGGAAGAGAGAGTTGAAGGTATTGACGCCCCAGGCCCCAGTAGGCCTCGTGGACAATGCACAGGGTCTTGAACTCAATCCTCGCAGCCACTGGGGGCCAATTGCAGAGATTTCAGTCCTGGAGAGATACAATCCCTGGGCTTGAGGCCAATGACAAGTCTTGCAGTCCTGTTCTGGATGTGTTGCAGAGGGCAGAGAGTAGAAGCAGGCAGATTTAAATAGAGGCTGTTACAGTAGTCCAGGCTAGAGAGAACCAGAGCTCTGTAGACAGTGAGCTTCTGGGAGAGGGAGAGGAATGGAAGAATAACTCTGAGGAGGTGCAGCTGGTAGTATGATTTCTTAGAGACGTCAGAGATGTGAGGAGAGATGGAGAGTGTGGAGTCGAAGATGACCCCAAGGTGTTTAGCCTCACAGGTCGGAGCAGACAGAGGGCCAAGAGAGGCTGGCCAGAGTAGCGACAGAAAAGGAGGGCGCAGGTGTGCCGATGAGGAGGATCTCTGTCTTACTGGCATTAAGGGAAAGGCTGTTGGCGGCACACCACTCCTGGATAGCAGAAAGACAGTCAGAGATGAGAGATGGAGAAGAAGTGGCAGAGGAGAGCCTGAAAATGAGTTCAGTGTCATCCGTATAGCACTGAAAGTTGGGGCACAGGGTGGAAATGCAGTGGGCAAGAAGTGCCAGGTATTGGTTGAAAAGTCAGGCAGAGAGGTTAAACCCCTGGGGAACACCACAGGTAGAGAGTGAGATAGAGGAAAGGAAGGACCCAAGTTGGACCTGAGAGGATCGATTGGAGAGGAAAGAGGTCAGGCAAGCCAGGGCCTGATCGGTGATACCCAGGTTATCACGGAGATGGTTGAGCAGTATGGCATGGTTGACCGTGTCAAAGGCAGAAGAGAGATCAAGTAAAATGAGGACACAGGCGGTGTTGGAAGCAAGGTTGGAGAGCTGGTCTTAACGGATGTTCAGGGTAGCAGTTTCCGTGCTTCTGGTGGCTCTGAAGCCAGACTGATGGTAATGGATACAACCAACAGATTCAGTGTGAAGATTAAGCTGGGAGATGGCTAGCTTTTCCAGGAGTTTGCCCAGGAAAGGAGTGATGGAGATTAGGCAATAGTTAGCTGGACAGGATGGGTCAGCAGAGGGTTTCTTAAGAAGAGGGTGCACAAGGGAGTGTTTCATGGGGGAAGGGAAGTCCCCACTGGTGAAGGAGTGGTTTCAGAAGTCAGCCAGAGCAGGGGCCAAGGTGTCAATATGGTCCTTGATGGTTTTGGAGAAACAGGGGTGGACCTGTTTTGACAAGACTTTCATAGATCGGACTTGTCTAGAAACCTTGTCTGGGGAGAACAGGGGAAAGGAAGAGAAGGAGATTGGAGAGGTAGCCAAAGAAGGGCCGGGGGAAGAGTAGGGAGTTGAGGGGGCAGGGTGAGATGAAGCGAGAGAGGACAGGATGTCCTGAGTTTTAGAGATGAAATGAGAAGCCAGGGCCGTGCAGAGGGCCTGGGAGGGCACAGGAGAGGTAGAGACTGCAGCAGGATTGGCACGTTCCTTGCAGATTTTAAAGAGTACTGCCAAATTGTTAGATGCTGCAGAGTCACGGACTTGGATCTGGGCTCTCTTCTTGGTGCGGAAATAGAGCCGGTATTGCCTTTGGAGCAGGCGGCAGGCCAGTTTGTCAGAGGATGGACCGGAAGCATGGCAGTTCCTCTCAGCCACCCTGCACTTGAGTTTATGGGTGGCGAGGTCTGAGTCATACCAGGAGTTGTACTTGGCTTTAGGCTTCAAGCGGATCCTCATGACAGAGGAAAGAACATCAAGAGTATCAGAGAAAGCAGAGTGGAGCATGGAGAAGGCTGTGTTAGGGTGTGAGTCTGCCAAAGGGGGAATCAGGGGTGAGAAAGTGGAGGCAAAAGCTTCAGCTGACACATGCTTCACGGGTCGGATAACCGAGAAGCGAGGTGGCAGTGCTGGAGTTGGCTTGACCTGAGGGGTGGAGAGGGTGAGCTGGGAGGAAAGAAGAAAGTGATCACTCCAGGAGAGAGGACTGGTGAGAGGGATATTAAGGGGAAGGTCTGTATAGATCAGAACATCAAGAGTGTGCCCTACAGAGTGAGTCGGTCAAGAGGGGAGGATAGAGCGTGAGAGAGATTCGCAGAGGTGGCAAAAGAGTCCAGAGTAAGGACAGGAAGCATCGAGGTGGATATTAAAGTCTCCAAGAAAGAGGAGCTGAGTGGTCGAGACCAGGAGGGAAGAGGAGAAATCAGCCCACTCAGAGAGGAAGGAGGAGATCTGACCAGGTAGCCGATAGATGGTAGCCACAGTAAGGGAATGGCTAGGAGAGAGAGTTTGCAGACGAGGCTTTCAAAAGATGAGTAGGCCTGAGTAGGAATGAGAGAGGCAGGAATCCACTCAGGGATGATAAGGGCTACACCCCCTCTGGAGCAGTTGGACCTGGGCGTGGAGATGTGCAATCGGTGAGGAGAGTGTTGCTCGTGACAGAGCTGGCCATGAACCATGTCTCGGTGAGACCGAGGTAATCAAGGTCAAGTTCTTCCAGGAGGCGGCAGATGTCAGAGGAATGTTTGACAGCTGAGCGAGAGCTCAGAATAGCAATGTGGAGAAGGTTGCCACCCTTGAAAGACTTCTGGGGAGGGGTACTAATCAGAGGTATGCCCTGTGGAGGTGTAGAAGGAGCCCGAGGGTGGGCAGAAGAGGATTGAGGAGAGGGCAAGGTAGCCACAGAGGAGACAGCAGGGGGAGGCAATGAAGCTGTGGAGGGAAGTGAGGGGACAGCAGGAGAAGGAAGAAAATTGTTGAGGTGTGGGAAGTGCCTATCAAAGAGGAGAAGATTGGCCTGAGGGCCTTGTACCAGGACAGTACCATTCAGGTAAACATTAATGACTTTCATGCTTTGTAGATGCCTGGGAAACCTACATGCATGGCAAATGTTTGGTCATGTTTTTTCTTGACCCTAAGAAACAGTCTACACACACTTCATTTCTGTCAGATCGTCTATGTACTCCCTTCAGTAGACTGACAAAGGGATTAGAAGATTTAAATCAGAAGAAAACAATCATTCCAGGGCTGAAAGATGGGAAAAGACAATATATTTATTACATCATATTCCTTGTCTTTAAGGCTATAAAGGGCTAATTTTATATATCTCTGAAAGCCACAGGAGACCCCACACTCTGGGTTAGGGTATTAGTATAACAACTAATTTCGGAAAGAAAGTCCAGAGGATCGCATTTAAACCTGATACATTTTTTAATATATGAGTTAAATCATGATTTAATCAGCACGTAAAGTAGTAATTTACATAGCAGGAGAATTAAGAACAGACAAGTTAGGTAAATTTCAAACCATCCAATCGTTTATTCATTCATCCACATGCATCCGTCACACATCAATACACCCATAACAACCAACATGTATAAGATAAAATCTATAAAAGTCATAACAAACAATTCATCAATTTAATTGTTGAAGAAAATGAATGTACAATCACTATACATGTCCCCAATCAATTATACAGGTGGTCAAGGATAGGGATGGGTCCCAAAGGTGTCCAAAGTTGACCTCATCTCAAAAGATTCTCAACCAGTTTCGACGTATCTGTGTTATTTCAGTAACGTCTTCATCAGGAGATAACAATTACACTCTAAAAGAAAAGGGAGACATAAACTCATAAACCCCCTGATCCTGAGTGACAGCATAAAAAGAACGAGGGGGGCAAAGAACCCCAATTAACCACAGTTGCATTATTATTAAAACCAATTGTAAGCATAAATAACCATCTGCTACCACCCCGAGTGCATATCTCTAGGGTGGACCATAGGTGTCAGACAGAAAGTGCTAGCATCTTGGATTGGTGTCCTAAAGTACAGTGAACACATGTCATGGTCAACAGAGATGCAAGTATATTAAAGTGCAAATGGTATGAATTTTACTTAACTTGTCTGTTCGTAATTCTCCTGCTATGTAAATTACTACTTTAAGTGCTGATTAAATCATGATTTAACTCATGCAGATAAGGCCTGTCTTTACCAGCTAATTTGCTTTGGTGTGAAGGGTGGCCAATACCAATTCATAACACTACACCTTTAGCTGAACACTAAAACTACCCTATATTCTTCATGGAGCTTCTCACCCCATTGGTAGCTGCATTCTCATACGTTGGTTACTGGATGATTTGTACTTCCTCAAGGGACCTAACTATCTCCTAGATGGGTCAAATATGAACAATTGTGATGAAGGACGATTTTTCATGAATCAGAGTAAATCCTGGCAAAACCAAACTCAAAATTATTGGAGCCCAATTTTCTTTATGGATTTCGTATCATCCTGAAGCAAGGACTGTTAAGCTCAGAGAGATCCTTGAGCATTTTCTTTACTATAAGCAAGTGTTGGGAAGGAGGGATAATCATCCCGGACCCCCAAGTACTTTCAGGTGAGGCAGAGGCTTGGAAGTCTGGAGTAGGGGCTCAGGGAGGTAGGACCGGGATGTTGGCACAGGCCATTGCGCTGGGAGGGTGATGCATGCTTTCGCTTCCCAGTACATTGGGAATCAAACGCCATCTTAGATAATAGCAGCCATATTGAAATT
The DNA here is from genome assembly GCF_040938575.1 of Ambystoma mexicanum. Taxonomy (NCBI): domain Eukaryota; kingdom Metazoa; phylum Chordata; class Amphibia; order Caudata; family Ambystomatidae; genus Ambystoma; species Ambystoma mexicanum. The sequence continues at coordinate 1,105,607,243 of NC_090933.1, read as the reverse complement.
GAGGCCTAGCTTTGCGCTGCAGCCAGGGGTGCAGGGCTGAGCCACACACATGGGAATAAGTGTATGCACGCAGGAATGGGTTTTAGCTTGGCACTGCTGAGAAAGTCCAGAGCAGCAGAGATTCATAGGTCCTTCATTGTCTCATGTTGCCAGCATTCGTATCCCAGAATGAATGCACCCTGTAAGGCTACGAGGGAGTTGAGAGTTCTCTGCGAAAAGTGATGCCACGAAGGGCATGATCCTCTGACCATCCCTATCCCAGCTCTAAGTAATAGCGTCCAGATGTCCCTGTTAAAAGACCCCCATCATTCCAAGGTAAAAGTCAGTCCCAGAACCCCAACCATAAAACTTTTAGACCCACAATCGGTCTGAAGAGATAAGAAAGCAGGGACCAGTTGCCTTCACTATAGGTGACATGATTTGTGCTGCCAGTTGCCAGCAGGGGCAAAACAGCAAATCAAAAATGAGGGTGGGGAACTTTGGACAGGTGGAATCAAGCTGTAGTCTGTTAGATACAATGACATCAAGGTATCCTCTTAGCCCTTGTCTGCAGTACCAGGTTCTTCATGCCTGATGATGTGCAAGGAGGAACCCACGTGGAAGATGATGGACAGACAGGCTGGGACCAATGGCCTGGCATCCCTTGTGGAGCAGGTAGCCTATATATAGGGTCTCACCAACTAGTCATTTGGATTTGTACATTATGTAATTATATGTCACTGATGATTCTGTGTGCTTTCATAAAGTGCTGCTCGTACTGATTTTGCCAGAACATTCCATGGCGGCAGAGTGCTTTTCTGGTGCATCTCTATTTATATGGAAATAAGACCTTGTTCTCCTTGCAAGAAATGTGCTGGGTCTTTTTCCCTAGTGGGTTGCATTTTTCCTGGTATGAGCATTGAGGGGCTTGTCTACATTTCTGGTGACCCCGATGTGATCCCAATGACCTCAGTGAAGACAGAGGCTTCCAGGTCGCATCTCTGGAGGGGCCGCACCCACCTGCAGTAACCAGTCCCACGCATGCAACCTGCAGAGTGTACAGGAGCCATTTGAACAGAATTCCTCTCTGCTCTTTGGAGTGGGGCGCAGCTCCTAGGAGGATGCAGGCTGTTATTGGGACCCTGTGACAGAGGAGCCTGGGTGAAAACACAGATGTAAATACACATGTACATTCCAGTGGAATTCAAAATATCTCAGCCACTATCAAAATCCCATGCAGCAAGTGATGCTGTTGGAATTATTGGATGAAGAAGATGGGGGATTTCAAATGTATAATTTACAATTGTGAGCGACATCAACAGGGGCAAGTGTGAGTGAGGAGATGCAATATGTGCGTGTGTGAAAAGTGGTGAGTTTTTGTATGTATTATTGAGGAGATAACAAGGAGGAATACAGGAGTGTGGGAAACTTTCAGAGTAAGGGGAGAAGGTGGCACACATTTGTTTATTGTGACAAAGGGATACAAAAGTAGGAGCTCCTTATAATTAGAGATCTTGGATTCCTGTGCCCAATATATTCTGGGTGGGGGAAGGATGCACAGTAATGGTTGTTGTTTTGGCTTATTATTTTAGTTTGTTGTTTTAGTGTATTGAACTATTATTGAGAATTCAGTGGAGTCAGAGGGAGGGCCTGTGGAAGTAGTGTGAGGTGTGAAAAGTACAGAAGTGTGCACGGAGGGGGGGCGTAGACAGGGGGAAACTGGAAGGAGGGAACAGAGGACTGGTTGTGATGGTTATACTGACATTGTGTGTGACACATAACTAGAAGCTTCTTTTGAATAGACAATTGTCAATATGCGGTACTGACTCCACTGGAGTATATTCAAAGTGCATTGCCATTGAACAAGGATAAGATAGAGAAGTACCAACAGTGGGTTCGAGAGATCCAAGGGGGTATGCCCCTGGCGCAGCAGGTTACTAATAACAGACAGATATTAGCACGTTCAAGCACGTTTCTAACTACTGAATGTAAAGGTAAAAAAACTGCAAAAATGAAAAAAAGATTTTAGATTCTTGTGGAAAATGGTAAAGGATATAGAGAATACCGCTGGGTGTACGCTCCGGCATGAAAATAGTGCCACTTCAATCATAGGGATCACAGCAGCACCAGAACAAACAACACAGCCCGCACCTCTGAGGGGGCTTTATCCCCTCATTGCCCACCCAGCCACAGGATGCACTAACTCAACATATGTGCCCCGGGAAGAGCAAACAGAGGTAAGGGTTGGACGAGTGGAGGGCTGGGGACATTTTATTTAGACTGAATATCACCGCTATGAAGGATGTGCGATTTTAGAAGCATGGTAGTGGCAATCGAGGGGCAGAAAGCATAGGTTATGGAAGGGTGAGGTTGGGCAGGGTAGTACACAAAGAGGTGTAAGAAGGAAAATGGCAGAGCGTGGAAGAGTTTGAGGATGAGGTAGGTGAGGCACAAGGGGCTCTGGAAATTACACCAAGAGCAGAAGTTTGTGGCATGAGCGTTTGAGGAGCTGATTTGGGCGAGTAGCAGTGGCAAGGCAAAAGGGAAGTGATGGATGGAAAGCGAGGTGAGGAGTTGGCACGCAACTGCCGTCATTTCATAAGAGCACATTATGTGCCGTGGGCTCAGATGGTTATCAATAATGTTATCAAAGCACTCCACCCCTTACTGCCGTGGCTGGGAAGTGGATATATGCATATTAAAAACAGACAGTGGGAATCCCTTTGGCAGTGGGAGACATGAAAAGTCTACTTGTTGCAATTGTGGGGGATCACGCAGGGGACCTGTGGGTCAAGGCAGGGTATGTAGGAGTGAAACTCCATGACTTTGTGCCCAGTGGAGCCCCTTTCAACAATATCAGGGTGCAAGTGTGGGACACACTGCAGCGGGCATATCCTGACACACCAGACCTGCAGTCCATAATGCAGTACACCATGTGTGATGATGAATACGCTGCTCAGTACAGTTTAAAAGTGCAGGAGATGTGGAGAGCAGAGACTGGTTACCAGTAGGACCAATCAGTTCCTCTCTTCTATTTTGTTATTAAGAGGGGATTACCTAAGGAAGTTCAGAAAGTTCTCAACAGGATAGCGGGCATACAGGCCGAAGGTATGGACTGAGATGCAGACTGTATAAGGATTAAAGAACGAGAAAAGGAAACAGCTCACAGGTTGCAGGCGGAGTAAGCAAAACTTGTGCAGAAAACATTTGCTGAAATGCAGGGGAGAGGGCAGTGACAGCAAGTACCCAGACAGACTCAGTGGTGCAGGCTGCAGCGTGCGCAGATGTGAGGATAGCAGCATATTTTCCAGGTGGAGGACAGGGGCAGTGGGGAGGCAGACCCCTGCATCATTAGCCTGATTTACGTCAAGGAGGTCAGCAGCAAGGTAGAGGAAGTGTTCAAGGGTGCAGAGGGAGCAGAGTGGGGTTTGGTGGAATGGGACCCTGGGGTGATATGGGATCATCTCAGTGTTGAAGCTGTGGCAATTGGGACATTTTGCAAGAGAGCTTAGAAGCAGGCAAGGAGCAGGATATAACCCATACTCTCAACCTGTCCCTGCACTGCCACAGCCAAGTTCCTTCCCACTGCCGATGTTCACCTCCATCCCCAATGAGGTACAACAGGCCTACACCCAGTTACCACCTAGACCCCAACATATGCAGGCACAAGAACTGCCTACTACAGAACCACAAACAGACCTGGCGAACACCCTACATGGAGGCCCAATGCACACCTCTAATGCAAATGGGACCGTAGTACCTTACCAAGGGGTCAGCCTTATGGGAAGAAATCCTTTCACGTACCCAGGTACCAATACATACCCTGATAAGGACCGCCCACAGACAGCTCTTGCATGCCCAGTCCTGTCCATGACTGCCCACTCTGACGAGGAACCCTTGGTGGGTCCTGAGATAGGTAATAAGCAATTGATCTGTATGGTCGCCACAGGTGCCACTAAATCATGCATCAGTGAGGGAAACTTCCCACTATCAGTTGAAAATCGTGACATGCAAGGATTCTCTGGGACTGCCACCACGGTTCCCTACATAGAAGAGGCAGCAATCAAAATAGGAGGAAAAGTGGTGCATGCATCCTTATTGTACTCATACTCTTCCCCGATAAATTTGTTGGGCCGAGATTTGCTCATGCTCCTTTATGGATCATGGGGTAGTTTGTGCCACCCCAGGCATGTGCACCTTGTGGGTGATAGCCACAATACAGGCCTGGGGTGGAGAGGTGGTGGTGCATGTGAATCCGGATTTGCTTGTGTACGGGATCACAGTTTTACTTAATGGGGTGCCCCAGATTGGTAAGACATGTTGGTGGATGTCATCAGATTTCATCTTCAGACCTCTGGTGACCCCAGAGCATGTGGCAGGAACAATACTCTCTCTAAATGTACAGGGCCGGGTTGGGTCAACTGCAAGTATTGTTGTGGTGGGCACAGACTCTGACAAGTGTGAGTGGCATACTGTATTGCGCATTGACCCAACAGTGCACCTCAAGTAAGTGACAGATGCAGAATTGTTTGCGGATTGGGTTGATAATGGAGAGATTGTGACATTATGGTGCAATATCTGAACGTACAGTGCTCTTTAATACCTTTGTTGCCCCGCCCCACTTCACTGACAATGACTTAGAGCAGGTCCCAGAAAGATTATGGACAATCAACGTCCAAGATGTGGTGCTCTTGCAGAAAGTCCATAGGTCTACATAACACTCAAGCCAGATGCAGTGTTACCCCAAGCTAAACAGTACCCGTTGTCCAAAGAGGAGGAAGAGGGCATACGGTACACCATTGTGGCAATTCTGAATCAGGGAATAATAGTACCCTCTACCTCACCATGCAAAACGGGTATCTATCCAATCAAAAGGTAAAAGGGGGTAGTTGGAGGATGATACAGGAATACTGCCCTCTAAATGACTTTGTCTAGGCAGAATATCCTGTAGTTCCGAACCCCGCAATGATACTGGGCAGCATCCCTAAAGTGGCGACCCACTACACCATGGTGGACCTTAAAAACGCCTTCTTCTCTATACGCCAGCACCCCAATTTGCAGTACCTCACATGGGTGGATGTTTTTTACAAGCACACAATATTTCCTCAGCGGTACTGTGGGACCCCAGCATTTTCAACAAGGTATTGCATGCTGACTTAGGGAATATTCAAGTGCCCAGTACCATCATTATGTTGCTGACAATTTGCTGGTGTGCAGTGACAGTGAGAAGCAGTGCTGAAAGGACTCTATCATCCTACTGCAGCTGCTGGCATACAAGGCATACAAGGTAGGCAAGGCGAAGCTGCAATATTGTCTTCAAGAAGTGCTCTATTTTGGCCAGTTGATATCTGTCCACAGGAAGGAAATGATATCTCAGGGAGCCTGCCTGTCGTGGCACTGTTTAACATATATATATAAAGCCCCTTTGTGATCTGTTAAACTCCTTGGGCATTTATTTTATTAACTATGCCGATGCCAATTCGCTCCTTTTGGAACTTAGTGGGGACTACAACGTTGGCTTAGCTACGCTAAATGCTATATATGGCTCAGTGAAAGATTGGATGTTTAATAGTTGGATTTGTTTAAACTCTACAAAGACGGAACATATGCTCTTCGGCTCCGCACAAGCACAAGCTAGGTTGGGTCCTGAATATACACACATGGACATGGATGGCAGCTATATTGGCATCCAAGACAAAGTTAAGACACTGGGGGTCTATTTGTTCGCTCGAATGCTCATGTTTATGGAGTTGTCAGAAGCTCACTATACCATCTGAAAGTGCTCAGACATGCAAAACCCCTTCTATCCCAAAATAATCGTGAAGTTCTGGTCAGAGCTATTATTATGCCCCGGTTAGACTACTGTAACACTCTCTTACCGGGAGCAAGAAGGAACTGCATAACCTGACTTTAAATGCTTTAAAATTAGTCTGTTCTTATTATATACGACAACCTGAGGAGGGAACACATTTCCTTGGCCAGAGAAATGCTTCACTGTTTGTTAGTCTCAACAAGACTAAGATTCTAGGCTCTTTCTCTGACACATAGATGTATTTATGGGAAAACACCAGTTTACCTTGTGGAGAGATTGACACAATATAACCCTGTTAGGCACCTTTGTTCCAGCTAACAAGGTCTGTTGTAGGTGCCCAGAGTAAATAAATTGAGAGGTCTATGACGTTCTTTTGTCTTCTTGGCAGCCCAGTCATCGAATACACTGCCTATGGGACTACACTCAGAAACACATTATTTGGCATTTCGGAACATTGTAAAGACGTTGTTATTTGAGAAACTCTAGCATCTTCTCCAAAGATCTACGGATCTTCCTGGTAAGTTATAATTTTGTAGCATTTCTTATTGTGTTTATGTTTCAGCGCCCAGCACCCCCTGCTTAAAACTGTCAAAGAGATGCAAACATTCCTAGGATTGTGTAACTACTGCGGAGCATGGATTTTAGATTATGCTACATATAACAGGTCCTTGTTGCAGGCCCTCAAGAAGGCCCTGGCAAAAAACCATAAGCAGGTAAGGACATGAGACACGCTCAACAGCTTCAATGATATGAAATAATTCATGTCCACTGCCCGAGTGCTGGCTTTGCCTGACTAAACCCAAGAGTTGTATCTGTTTTCTCATTCCAAGGGCCAACTGGTGAATGCAGTACTTACGCAAAAGTGCACGATGGGCCACAAGCCATTGGCATATTACAGTGGAGTGCTAGGTTCTGTGATGTAGGGCCAGTTGCCATGCAAACAAGCACTTGTTGCAGCCTTATTTGTGATTGAGAAAAGCTCCACAATTGTCAAGGGGTGCTCTGTAACTCTGTACATGGAGCACACTGTGTTCATCATCTTGGAGCGTTCCAAATCAACTTTGACTACACAGCAGGCATTTGCGTATGAGATCATCCTGTCCAGCCCAAAAATTCACATAGTGAGTTGTAAAACAGTGAATCGCCACGTTTTTGACAGAATCATGCATGGACAAGGACCTTGCAAGGCAAGACTATGTAACATTTGAGGGGGAGGAAGACGACATCCCAAAAGCGAGGGATAGCCCACTCAAGGGGGGTTGAGTGATTTTCATTGACGGGTCAGCAACTATTGACCAGGGAACAGGTTTGAGGCATACTGGAGCAGCAGTGGTCCACGTAGTAGACATGGTCTATAAGATATTGATGCAAAAAAGATTACCCATGCATTATTCCACCCAAGCAGCAGAACTTATAGCACTCATTGAGGCACTTCTAGCACCTCAAGGATGGTACATCACCATCTATTCTGATGCGGCTTATGTCACCTCCACGGTGCATGCATGACTTGCACGTTGGAAGAGAAGCAGGTTTAGAAGGGCTGATGGCTCCCCGGTGCAGCATGCAGCACTGTTGGATGAATTGATTGAGACACTGTCCCACCCTCCTTGATGGCGGTGTTGAAATGCACCACCCATACTAACGACACAGGTGAAGTCTCACTCATTAGCATTGCCGCAGATGCAGCGGTCAAGCAAGCAGCCTATTTACCAGTGCCAAGTGTTTCTGAGTACCCAGTAATACCGTAGAGCAGACAACAGCTGCCATACTGCTGCAATTCCTTACCAATTGCACAACTGATTGAGTTGCAGGGATGGACCACACAGGAAGAAAAGGATCTATGGTAGAAGAGGGGATGTAAACAGTCCCCTACAGATTTACTGTGGGGACAGGAGACATCGGGCAAAGCAGTAATGCTGCACACATTTCTGCTGGTCGCATTTGACCAGTTGCATCATCCAGCCCATGTGTGAAAACAGCATATTGCTGCACATTTTCAGAAGAACTTGTTTGTCCCCTATTTGCAGAAGGCAATAACTAAAATAATTATTAACTGTACTACTAGTCAGATTTACAGCATTGGTCTTACCCTGTGGACAATCGGAGCTACACTGCCCACCCTACTGGGCCATTCCGTGAGTCACATATTGACTACATGGACATGGGAGAAAGGTGCAACGGCTGTCGCTACCTAATAGTAGTTGTGTGTCCTTTCTCACGTGGGTGGAGGCTGGTCATTGTACACACCGTGATGCAAAATATGCGGCCAGGTTCATGGTCAAAGAGGTTCTCCCTGACGGCAGGCACACCAGGCCAATGGGGTTGTGGAGAGGATAAATGGTCTTCGAAAAAGCAAATTATCCAAGCGTTGCACCATGTAAAAAAATAATTTTGTGCACTGCTTGCCCCTTGCTCTGTTTGGCATCCTGTGAGAATAATCACTTATCGCCCCCACAAGGTAGTAATGGGGTGGCACATGCACACACCCCTATCTCCAATCAGGAGAGCATCTAATGCTTCCTTAACAAAGGCAATAAATTATATCTCTCAACAGATAGCACCACCAAGGACTGAAGAGACAACCAGCGCTGCATCTGATACTCCACCAACGTCACCTCCTATTCAGCTGTTCGCTGGCAACCGTGTCTATGTGAAGAACTTTGTCTGCCACTTGAGTGAGCCTAGATATAATGGCCCCTTTGAGGTAATATATGCTAATGAAAGTTGGTGAGTTATGGTATTGGGTGCATCTGTCTGATGTTCGCAAAGCACCCCAGGCCACACCAACCACCCAAGTTCAGTAATATTTTAACTGAGTAATACCACCCAGGTCCTAGAAGTTCCACTCAAGAAACATGTGTAACTAGTAACTACATACTGACTGTTGTTTCCTTCCCGGGGAGTTCTTGATTTTATTTTCTAAATGCCCTTCAAGTGATCTACCTCTGAGCTATACTAAAAACACTGCTATGCACTATATGCACAAAAAGAGTTCTTTCTCTGTTTCTCTCTCTCTCTCTCTTTCTTTTTCTCTTTCTCTGTCTCTGTCACTCTCTCTCTTTTGTCCAGTTTGTAATGGATGTATCCGGGTCTAATGACTCCATTTATAAAAAGCAACATTCTTGTTTTCAGGAATCTTCTCTTTCAGAATGTTCTCCAAGTATGCATGTGTTTTACACTTGGTACCTGGCCTATTTGCTATTTCTATGTTTTGATTAGGAATATATTTATGGTGTAGCTTTATATGGAGTTGTCATATAAAAGTGGAGGGAATAGGAAATGAAAACATTATTAATGAATCTTTTACTTCTGGCTATGTGGGTTCTTTAGCACATGACAAGGTTGCAAAGGTAACTGAAATGAAAAATACTGTGGCCGCGGTCCATGCTACACAACTTAATGCATCTGCTAATGATACATTTGTCTCCCAGCAAAGCATGGGGAAGCTTACAAATGTACGCATGTCATCATTATTTCCTAATGTGTTTTGCGACATAATTAGAAATGATAGTTTTTCAAATCGTGTTCCACATTTTGTTTTCCAAAATGTTTTAAAAGACAATTTTGAAGGGCCAAATATGATCAGTATGAAGGACTCGAGTTAGACACAGTAGAGGATGTGCACCATCAGGAGTTAAGTAATAGCTGTTATTCAGACATGAGCTTGGTGGAGAAATAGAAGGTTAACAGAAGCTGTTACGTGTGTTACTTGATATCACGCACGTCGGGAACCCCCAAGGAATTAATGCCACAGAAAACTCTGGAGGATCAATGTGCATTCTATCTGACCTTGAGCAGATTGCAAAGCACATTCCAGGCACGAAGCGTGCGATTCAAAGTAATGGATCCTGATCAACTGCAATGTGTAACTTTCTTCGCATTGTTACTGTTACCAGGAGTGCAGCCCACCTCAATTTCCAAATGGCTCCAGGTTGTGCATTGGGAAGTACTCCAGCTGACCAATGACACTGAACAAGGCCTCAACATGATCAAGATGGAATTGCGCACAATCAGTCTGATGATATTGCAGGACCGCTACGTGCTGGAAATCCACACGGCCATGGAAGGAGGGGTATGCAAAAAGATTGGTGATTCCTGTTGCACCTTCATGCCCCCTAATGATGCAGAAAATGGGTCCCTCCCTAACATACTAGGGGCCCTGCACGTCCTCGGCACTCACATGCAAACAGAATCTGGCATACAGGAGAGTGATTTGTTTGACCACCTTTTTTCTTGGGCACCATCCCGGATGGGGGCTATCGTGAAGATGTTGGTTCGTGTGATCGTGTTTGTGTTGGTGATCTTCTTTACCTGCCATATGAGGCTTCGATGATGTGCCAAAGCAGTGCCTAGTAGAGCAACGATGATGGTCTCAATTGGGGTACAGGAGGTACCTTGCAGAACAAAATAAAGCCCAGTTCAAACTGATGACCCAGACAAACCACATATGGTTGCAAGAAAGCAACGTCTTTGCCGCCCCCCCACCCCAGGCACCACCATAATTCCCCCGGCTGACCCTGAGATTTACACAGAACATTGGGTAGTTTTAGCAGGAAATGGCTTGTGTATAAATATGACATGCACTCCTGAGCAATATACACAAGAATGGGAAAGTTTATAGTCCCTATGCAGGGCAGGGGTACCAAAGAAAGAGTCACGTCCATACTTGGATGCTGAAAGATTGGAAAGGGAGAGATTAATAAAGAAGGACGAGAAGCTCACCTGGAAGTTTGTTAATGTAGTACTAACAAAAGGGGGGTATGTTGGGAAGAAGGGACGATCTTCCCGGACCCCCAACCACTTTTGAGTGATGCAGAGGCCTGGAGGTGTGCAGTGGGGTCTCAGGGATGTTACAGAGGTAACAGGGGGGTGTCAGCACAGGTCATAGTGTGGGGAGGGTGGTGCATGCTTCGACTTCAGAGTACATTGGGAATCAAACACCATCTTAGATAGTATCAGCCATATTGAAATCAAGGCCTAGCTTTGCACTGCAGTCAGGTGTGCAGGACTGAGCCACACACATGGGAATAAGTGTATGCATGCGGTAATAGGTTGTAGTTTGGGCACCGGTGAGAAAATCCAGAGCAATAGAGATTCATAGGCCCTTCATTGTCTCATGTTGCCAGAATTCGTATCCCAGAAAGAATACACCCTGAAAGGCCACAAGGAGGTTGAGAGCTCTCTGCCAAAAGCAATCCCATGAGAAGGGAGCAAGAGTCTCCGACCTTTCCCATCCCAGCTCTAAGTAATAGTGCCCAGATGCCCCTGTCCCAAGACCCTCAGCATTCCAAGGTACCAGTCTGTCCCAGACCACCAACCAAAGAAACTGTTCAACTCCCAATCGATCAGAAAAGATCAGAAAGCAGGGAGCAGTTGCCTTCACCATAGGTCGCATGATTTGTGCTGCCAAGTGCCGGGAGGGGGCAAAACAACAAATCTAAAATGAGGGTGGAGAAATTTGGATGGGCACTGACGTGTCTGGAATCAAGCTGTAGTCTGTTAGATATAATGACCTTGAATTATCCTCTTACCCTTGTCTGCAGTACCGGTGCACATTAGGTTAGAGGTAGAGCATGTATCGTTTTTCTTTGTCTAATGAGCAAATAATTGTAGTTTCATGCCTGATGATGTGCAAGGAGAAGCCCATGTGGAAGAAGATGGACAGACGGGGCTGGGACCAATGGGCTGGCATCCCTTATGGAACAGGTAGCCTATGTATAGGGTTTCACCAACCAGCCATTTGGATTTGTATATTATGTAATTTACATCACTGGTGACAATGTGTGTCTTCATAAAGTGTTGCTCATACTGATTTCGCCAGAACATTCCGTGGCAGCATTTTTTACAGGTGTGAGCGTTGATGGGCTTCTTTTCCAAAGCACCTGCCTGGACATTATTGAGGGGTCAGAGGCACATGGCATAATGTATTTCCATCATTCCATGGACCAGGTTACAACTCTAGCCTTTGATGCCACATTCACAACCACGGCATTCCAGAATGAAAGATTGTGTTTCCCCAGCCACAGTGCTTCAGAAAACTATCATGGACCTCCAATGATGGATGAACCCAACCAATCTCATCGTAGGTCTTCACTCGATTAGTGGAACTAGTAGCAATTGTGCAAAGAACACTTATATGGGCTGGGGAGACACCTGGGCACAAGGCAATCCAGAAATGGTAGAAGGAGCAACAATGATATTTGATCTGGTAGCAATTGCAGAGATCAGGCAGCCATCTGGAGGATTTCACCTTCATCATTCTGAGTAAGTTGATATTATTTCGCTCAGGCACAAATACCATGGTAATCAATTTAAACAATAAAAAAACTACCAGATTTGAGACTCTAAAGAAGACAACAATGGAAATGTGTGCTTCTGCACAGATGTGTCAACTGGATATAATGGAAATTCACATTAGAGGAGTGAGCGATTCAGTGACTAACACACTGAGCAGAACCCTCCCAACTGCTCTCTCACTCTCTCTCTTTCTCTCTCTCTGTCTCTCCCTTTGTCTATTTCGGACAATGTTCCATCAGGTTTGCACATGCATAGTCTTCTTTGTAACACTCAGCTGGAGAGCCTCTGCTAGATATTCTCCAATCATGTGGCTTGGGGCCAGTTGCCACAGTTCTGATGTGTCCCAGAGAGTTACTCTATGTATTGTATCCTGCTCCTATGATTTCTCTGGTGCACAAGATCAGGAACTGTAGTGCAATTGTTATTACAATGTTCCTTTGGTAGCTACAGATGGGAAGTATTCTATCTTGACTCAGATGCCCATAGATCCATCCTTGGTTCTCCCTATCTACCCGAGTACTTCCACAGAGTCACAATATTTCAGATTTCAGATGGTTACTTTAGAGATTTGTCTGGAGGGTCTTCACACCTCTACCTTCATGGGTTTCAAGAAGAATTGGAGTCCTGTCCACAATTGTGCTTACAAAGGTCTAGCCGCATGGTAACATGTGTGTTTCCAGAAAAGTTAGAAGTCGACTTCCTATGAGCCAGCTATCAGGGTCTGTGGATAGACCAATGGTAGGAGTGGCAAAGTGTGAGCACTTGGTAAGCAGATTGTTGAGGAGTTTTCCCATAGGGCATCCAAGAATTAGAGGTTTGGTGTTTTTTGCAAGGGATTGCCTTCTGGTTCTGCATTATTTACAGCATCATCAATTGGAGCATATTGATACTATAGATTTCACATGTCTAACCATGACATAGGGGGTCATTCCGAGGTTGGAGGTAATGGACAAACGATGCTGGTAAAGGATTACCGGCATAGCTTACTGCTACGGGCTATTCTGACCACCCAGACTGCTATTTGCGGTACCGTAAAATATGATGCCGTAAATAGCGGTCTAGGGTCGCGCGCGTGAAACACCATGCCGATATTAGCGGCATGCCGTAAACCAGAGCTGATCCCAAGTAATACGGCCATGCAAATAACGGCCTCCTGTATCCCGATAAGTACCTTACCGGCATGGAGTAAATACCGGCATCTCCGAGAAGGTGTTAAGAACGCAGAGCAGTGTTTCCAAGAGCCACAGGTGCACACAATCAGCACAGGTGGAGGCAATGTAGTCTGGAACAGCACAGAAGGAGCACACCCACACACCACACCCCCTCCCACACCAAGATGATACCAATAGTAGTAGCATTATTTGAGCTGGAGGCCCTGCTTGCAAGGCAGAAGCAACAACAACAACAACAGCAACAACAACAACCACAGCCCCCACCACAGAGGATACATAGGAGGAGAAGGAGGGTGAGACAGTCCCAGCATGCCCCACCAGTGCAGCCACCATTACCACATCCCAAATCCCTTGCATCACAGACACCCCCTTCAACCTAACACCAGAGCAGATCCACACCCTGTACCGGCATGACTGTGACACCATCACCACCATAGTGGACCAAATACATGACGAAATAGTGAGCCTCATAGAAATACGCACCGCCATCCCCCCTCCACTGAAGGTAGTGTCTGTGCTCCACTTCCTTGCCACAGGCACCTACCAGCACACAGTGGGGCACATGCATGGTATATCACAACCCTTATTGTCCCAGGTACTGAACCAACTGCTGGATGCCATCCTCAAGCACACAAGGGACTACAAATCCCTACCACGGACTCCACAGGAGATATGCGATACAAAAGTTGCCTTTCATGCACTGTCAGGCATGCCAAATTGTATTGGTGCCCTCGACTGCACCCACTTGGAGTTGGTGGTCCCGCATGCCATGGAGGTGGCGTATCGCATCCGCAAGCAATACCACTCCATCAATGTGCAGATGGTATGCAACTCAAGCAAGATCATCACACATCGCTGTGCCCGTTATCCAGGATCAACTCATGACTCTTTGGTCCTGCGGAACACCACGCTACCACGCTACATGGAGCGACATGATGGAGGACATGCCTGGCTGCTTGGTGAGTTGCCTGACTGGCCCATGGCAGTGCATCGGAGTTATGAGGTGGGTGCCTGCATACTCCACCTGGGTGGAAATGATGACACCAGTGCACGATGAGCACCTTACCGAACACTGTGCCCCGGAGCCAGTGAAATGGCACATGACTACCAAATCCCACAGTGATGAAGTAAGGCCGACACCTAACACTACATGACCAACAGGTGACCACGCCACATCCCACAACACATGCACCACTCATCGGCGGCCCTCACACACCGTAAGGGCATCTAGCAATATGCACTGCATATGCACTATGTCGCTGCCTCCAGCATATCACCACACCGGAGAGTCATCCTTGGGAGTGCATTGAACTGAGACTAACAGGGATACCACAGCGTGGTATGAATGTGCTACTGACAACAGCCAACAATCCCTAATACCAAATCTCTCAGAACACAACACAGCAATGATCACAATCCAACACTGCTGCATGCATATGCGATGCACGTGCAACAAGGTGTGGGTGCACACTATAAACCATCCTGAGGATGCTACCCACCATCATCCCATTGCAAAGGACACATAGCGGGGTCAGAAATGGGGCCAATGCATCCAGGGACATGTGCGTATGGGCAGAAATTACCTGCTGCCATGTAAGACTAGTACAGTTGTCCGCCATGAATGTACAAACACTTACCTTCATTCCCCTCTCATGCAGTTGATGGTGGCTATCCCTTGAAGGCATGGCTCATGACCCCTGTCTGAAACCCACAGAATAGGCATGAGGAGGACTACGATTGTTGCCATACCCGTACGCGTGTGGTGATTGAGCAGACCTTTGGCCTGTTGAAGGCACGATTTTGTTTCCTCAGCCGGTCGGGTGGGACACTTATCTACAGCCATGAGAAGGTGGCCAAGATCACCATGGCATGTGTAATGCTGCACAATGGTGGTCAATCCGAATGTGCATCCATTGAAACGTACCCCTGCCCCCTGACATGGAGCTGCAACCACCTGATGACGATGAAGGGGAGGAGGAGGAAGAAGTGGCAGGACAGCATCACGGTGCCAATGCACAGGAGGGACGTGCCGTGCGGCAATCGTTGATTGGACAAAATTCCTGACACACAAGTCAGCAGAGGGTGTGTTGATGTCAGGACATCGGGCACTGGGTGTGGGGATACATGTACACTATGTACTGTGAAACATTAAATGACACATGCGCAATGATGAATGTCCACTGTTTTTTCTTTTTTTTGATGAACAACCGGTGTATTGAATAAGTAGGTTCAAATGTGAAAAACAAACCCTCCACCACCCTCCCCCCCTCCACCTCCCCCCACAACTCCCAAACACACCCTCCCCCCCCAGCTCCCCCCTCAACAACCCCACACTAGTCCCATAAGGACAACATAGGCCACACATGTATGCCAGCATTGTCAATGTGCGCTCCCAGAGCCAGGGGGATCCATGTCATGGCGGCGCAATGTATGCTGTGAGCGACGGAGCGGGCTGGTCTGGGTGGAGGAGCTTTGAGAGTGTGTGTCCTCCTGCTGGGGCTGTCGTGCAGGAGGTGCAGCCTCCAGGGCGTCTGCAATCCTGGCAAGGACCTTGCAGAGCCGTATCGTGCTGCTTGTTATGACCTCACCCAGTGCCCTGAGTTCATTGCGCCACTCCTCCTGGGACTCCCGATTGTCTCGGATGAACTCATTAATGAGGCCTGTGAGCTGCTCCGAGCGCTCTGCATCCATGGCTAATGTGGCAGATGTGGTTGGCCCGCTGGGAATTGGGCTTGCATGGATTGCCGTTGCTTCAATAAGGGAAGGGGATACAGGACTGGCATGTTCCAGTGTGGCTCCTTGCCCTGTATGCCCTGGTGTATCGCTCTCACCGGAGTTGCTGTATAACACCGGGCGATTGGTTTGGGCGTCAGGGGTGTGGGCATTCACATCAGTGTCCTCCTCAGTAGCTATGCATACAGATGAGGGGCTGTCAGGGACATCGCGGGGGCCTGTGGCTGCATCCTCCCCAGCCACACTGGTCTCCTCAGTGTGCGGTGTGGGGCATGTGTCCTGCATCAGTGCACGGTGGGCTAGGGGTGGGGGTTGTGCACCCTCCATGGGCCCTGCAGGAGCCGGTGGTGTGGCTTGAGGTGTCTTTCTGCTTGCAGGTAGACAGCGGTCCCTGGCTTGGCCCCTGGAGGTACTGGGCCAGTTGGCTGCCTGGTCCTCGCTGTCATGCTCACTGCCTGTGCGGTTTAAATAGAGAGACAGGATGAGCGATGATTTTAGATTCTGCATTTGGACATACATACAATATCACAATGGGATTCTAATGGGTTGTCTCCATTTGGGTGGTGAGCGGCACATTGATCCATGCTTGGATGGTAAATGCATGCATATGTCTGGGTCACTCATGTTGGCCGGGTACTGAGCTGGCTCACATGCACAATGTTTATATCACCAGCCCTTTGTGCCTCACGAAATAGGCCTCTTTGTGTGGTATGTGCCACATGGGTTACAGCCCTGCACCTGGCATTTGCCTGGATCTCACTTGTTTCGGCATTATTGAAAGGAGGGGAGGTTGGCCAACCATGACGTGACACCTTGGCCAGCCATTGGCAGAACAGACTTTCATTACAAATGCGTTGTCAGTATTGAGTTTGGACACTCACCTCCATTGACGGATGACATTGCCCCGAACTCCATGTCGCCAACCCCTTCAATGGCTTCTGGGCCAATCATGGCCGCACACGTCTCCTCCCACGGCATCAATTTGATGGGAGAAGCTGGCCCTCCTGTCTCCAGGGCCTGGCTTCTGTTGGCAGAGAGGATGCTCTGCACCCTCCGCCGTAGGTTTTCCCACCGTTTTCAGCAGTCCTTAGTGGTGTGGGGGGCGTTGCCCACGGCGCTCACCTTCTGTGCTATGATGGCCCAGATCTCCTTCTTTTTTACAATCATCACCCTCCGCATGTCACTGCTAAAAACAGTGTCCAAATGCTCGTGGAGAGTGTCCACCATAATCTGGAGCTCATCCGGGGTAAAGCGCTCCTTCGTGAGGTGGGCAGCTCCCTTTTTTGGTGCTTTCGGCATGATGGTGGTGTTGATGGTAGATGTCTGTATTCACTGGATGGCACTGGGTCCTGTGCAGTGAGGATAGCAATGGATTGTGTTTTTAAAGATGGCCGCTGTGCTCCTTCCAGTTCCCATGCGATGACGCTGTTTCCGGTTCCGCTATTTAACCGTGATTGTATATAGCGGTGACCGGTGATTACAGTCACCACTATTTACGGTCAACGCTATTGCCACTTTGCTCTATGACGGTAGTCTTATGTATGGTGCGTTTGATGCCGGTAAGGGCTTTTTGGGGCCCTTTTGCGACATGGCGCTAAGTATGTTACTGGCATGGTGCAAAGCTTGTGCCCGCAAAGTCGTAATAGGCTGCTTTTAGCGGTCTATTCCCAGCTCGGACACGCTATTTGCACCATGCCGGTAATAACCGGTACTTACCTCCAAACTCGGAATTAGGGCTGTATGTTTTAGTGCTAGCTGTCACTGAAGCTACGAGGTTGAGAAAGAATGTGAACTTTTGTAGAGAGCTTTTTCTCAGGGTTCTCAAAGACTTCTTTCTACTTAAATTTGCTCTGGTTTTCCCCTCAGGATAATGTGCTTGTTCTGCTGGACAGGCTTAAGTTTGAAAACATAAAACTATAGGAGATGTGCAGCACCATTTTGTCTATCAGTAGTTCGTTTTCTGGTTTCTCATCGACCAACACTAATTTTTGCATTTTTGTGGCTCAAACTTAATTACAGTGATGAGGAAAAGGAAGCAGGGAGTACTGCCTTGATTAGTTAATGGCCATATGCATGATTCCAATGTTTCTCTTCTTTGTAACAGTACTGACACAGACCACACTAACCCTTCTAGAGCACGTTTGGTACTGTGACACACACAGGAATATGGAATTGGGGTTTGCAAAGTGGAAGAACCTTTAAAAATAGGAGTAAAGAAAATGATCAAGACAGAACGACTGATCCAGTAAGCCATTAATTCTAATGTGTGACCACTGTAGTCTCTTCTCTTATTGTGGTAGTTAAATATAAAACCCAGCAACATGTGTATAGATTTTCCTAACTTGAGGACGATAGGTCACAAAATGCATTTATACGTTCAGTTACATTTATATTGTGGAAAGAAAGGGAATAACAACATGAAACATAAAATAATTCTAGACCCGATGATGACCAGTTGTAACTGCTTTCCTTTTTCCCTGGTTTGTTCATTGTGTCATTTCAAATGATAATAAGCTAGGTTCCTTCCAATACTTTATAATCTATTGGCACCTGGGGGCTTGCCACGGATCACGCAGAAAGCCAGGAACACATCCATGAATCCCCCACCACTGCCGGCATTCTCGCCTAGTCTTTGGACCTCTAAGCATTTTTGCCATTCTTTTTCACTTCCCACTCACCTAGATCCAACCCCCCCAGACCCTTTAGTCTGAAAACTGCTCCCTCAAATCCAGCAAACAGCAAAGTCAAACTTACTTTTTCTGACTCCCGCCTCCCTGTTCTCCCTCACCGTCTCCACCACAGAAATGGGAAAAGGACTTACTCTATTTAGTATTTTCCATGGCAGGATGGCACTGACACTTAATGGACTTGCTAACTACAGGCGTGCCCCATGTCTGAGGAGGCACTAAACTTACAGAGTTGTCCCTTCTGATGCCCACTTAAGAACACAGGGTTGGATCTATGAACCAGCTCCTGGCCTTGCCCTGCCCTCGCGGACACAGAGTGCCTGCCACACCAGGGCTCTGCTCAAAGTGCCACAGACATCATCAGTGCATAATGTAAATACAAGGGCAGGCATTCGTTTTCCTTTAATGGAAAAAGTGCTCATTTAATGAAAAAATAACTGCCATGCCATTTTTGGGTGGTTTTAAATCGCATGCCTTTTTCCTTCCATGTGCTAGTCAGGTTTAAAGAAGAACACTTAGCACAGACAAGTCAAAGTAGCATGCGCATACGTTTTCCTGAATCAGAAATAAAGTCCTGCCTGTTCGCCGACATTAAAATCGCTATTTGTATCCAAAAAAATTCAAGTCAAAGGTCCGGAAAGGTAATTCATGGAATGAAGCAGATCAGTGAATGTCTTCTGCCATCATTTGACAGTTATTCTAAATTGCAAAAATGCAGTATTTTCCTCTACACTTTAGGTGTGCTACCTTTTTTTTATTTTATTGCTTCCTCTTTCCATTTTCCCACAGCAACGTGTTGATCTTTTTTTCCATACTCTGCTATTTTTCCTATAGACGTACATTGGAATGTTTCCCACAGACGAAAAGCAAATCATTAAATGTGTCTCGGAAACATGAATAAAATGATTACAGTCTCACATGCACTAGAAAGCTCTGATGCAGAAACAGTGTGACTCTGACGGTTTGCCCAGCACTAACATTACAGTATTGATCTGCTGCTATAACACTCTGTATAGTTGTAGTACTTTGGTTTGAGACATGAGAATGAAAAACAAACGTTTGAACACATACGTTTGAAAATAATGTTTTGATGCATATTTTAAATTGAATTTAATGATGGTAATGGTTATCTTCTTTTGCACATTCTCTATCAAGTCCTTCAGTTTCTTCCAAACACTATAACAGTCATTTCACCAAAATGCCAGGGGTAGCGGAAGTGGCAACACACGACCCTTGACCTCTAATGACATCACAGGAAGTAAACTCATTTGACCCCACCCCTAAGTAACATCACGGGATGCAATGGAACACAACCTTTCACCCCTTAACAAAACAGGAAGTGGCATCACAAAGCAATGTTCCTAAGTATACTGCGAAAAATATGGTTACGATATCACTGTATTGTGATATACGTTTCATACAAGAATTGATCACCATATGTATCGTTAATATTATCACATTACTGTGAATGCAAGCAGACGTCCAAGGCCAAATGATAATGATGTGTTATTATATAGCACTTAAACTTTATATAGAACAAATATACATACAATATCACCCAACCTGTGTTGGTACTCATTTATCGACCTCTGAAGGATGAAAGGCTGAGTTGAGGTGTTTGAGAACAGGCAAAATCAGTGGCTCACCCCCTGAAGTGTGCCTAAAATAAACCTTTAATGAGTCTAGCAACTATTGTATAGAATTCCACAAAGACAAATTATTTGTTATTCCTTTTCTTTCATATTTAGAATCACTGCTCAAACCAATGTGTTACACTTGTGGAACCTCCTGTTTTTTAAGCGGCCTGAACTAGAAAGGCAACCACTCCAGAAACAAAGATCCACATTGTACTGGCCATATTACACAGCCTGCAGTAATATGGCCTATGAGTTGATAAACTCATAGGAAGAGCACTTTTTCAGCGGTTTATAACTTTGCTCCCCCTGGACAAATCTTCGCCAAACTTTGCAAAAAAGTATATGGTCGGCTCTGAATTTTGTTGGGGGAAGATTCGACGGGGCGGGCGGGTCAAAGTTATAGAGGTGTCCCAAAATTCATTTTTTCACCCAAAGAATGAATGGGGAGAAACTTTGTGCACTGCTACAGCCCAAGCGGCTGGATGGATTTTCATCACCAAATTTGCGGCAGGAGTGGGGGCTTGGGTCAGAAAGCATGCTTTTGTATCATTGGTGGGAATCCGACCAGTACTTTGGTTGGAAACGACTGAAATGTACGTCTCTAAAGATTTGTGATTTCTGGGTCCGCTATGCGGACCCATTTCCCTGTTCACTCCGCGGACCGAAGTGTCATTGGCCTTCAGTACGGCGTGCTGTCGGAGAACTTTGGACGCGGCCGATGTTTGGCTGGAAGGAAGCGTGCTGTGCATCAACAATGTTTGCGGAATGCCGCCATGGTGTCTCGGATGATGGTTGCACCAGCGCAAGGGTCTGCAAAATGTACTGTACGCCATGTGTTGGCTGCAGCAAGGGAGGGAAATGGTGGCAGAGTGACAAGTGGTTAATGTGACATATGTAAGTAGGTGGAAGAAGACGGAGGAGTGACTGCACTATTGGTGCGTATAGTGTGATTTCCCGTGTACCTAGACAGCCAACAACTTTGTGTGGCGATTTCAGGCAGCTGTCGTAATGGCACAATAGCTTCTGCTGAGAGCGGTTTGCAGCAACCTCTTTCCTTGGTGATTGCTGGCAGGTGATTTTAAGAGGGGCAGTGAATTGCACCTGGCATAGGGTGGGTGGGAGCACGGGTGCCTGTTCTATAAGGATGTATTGCGGCAATTGGGGACATGGTGGCATGCATGGGTGCAGGTAGTTGCGGTGGGTCTGTTGAAGGATTAGAGTATTGGGTGAATGTCCGAAGACCGTAGGCCAGAGCACATAAGAGCCTAGGGCTTCAGCTCACCCACCGCAACTATGCATGTGTTACTCTGTATCCGGTAGAGGGGGGTGCTTGAATAGTGTGGTGTGTGAAGATTGGTTGGAGTAGGGCTAATTTAGCGAACACTATATGGGTAGGTTGGCATTGATGCCATACTTTGTGAATGGAAGTGGGTACGTCCGTAGTATGTGAATGAAAGTGCGCAGGGGTGCAGGAGACAGTGTTTTGTTTCTATATTTGCGGCATGTCTGCGGCAACCTCTTTCTGTGGTGAGTGGTGGCAGGTGAATTTCAGAAGAGGAGTGAATTGGTTATGGCATAGGGTGGGTGGGAGCACGGGTGCCTGTGCTATGTGGATGGAAGCGGTGGTTGGGGACATGGTGACATGCATGGGTGAATGAAGTTGGGGTGGGTTTGGTGAAGGAGTACACTATTGGATGCATGGCCAAAGGCCGTAGGCCGGAGGCCATGCGCTCAAGAGCCTAGGGCTTCAGCTCACACACCGCAGCAATGCATGTGTGACTCTGTATCCAGTAGAGGGGGGTGCTTGCATAGTGTGCTGTGTGCAGATTGGTTAGAGTAGGAGCAATGTTGCGAACAGTATGTTGGTAGGTTTACAGTGACACATTACTTTGTGAATGGAAGTGGGTACATACGTACATACTATGTGAATGAAAGTGCACAGGGGTGCAGAAGACAGTGTTCTGTTGTACATTGTTGTAAGTTTTGCAATTTGTCCTGTATAGCTGTATGGCGGTGTGCAGGTTGGGTAGGAGTGCTGGTGGCAGTGCTGTGTATATGGATTGTCGTAGTTGGTGACATGGTGAAATGGATGGTGCCATTATGTAGCAGTGAGAGTGTTGAAGGCCTAGACTGTTGGGTGCATGGACATAGGCTGTAAGCCATGCACTCAAGAGGCTAGGACTTTAGGACACACACTGCAGTAATGCATTTTCGATTCTGCAGCAGTTAGTGGGTGGTGCTCTGATGCAATAGAGCAGGAGGCCATGCTCTCAAGAGCCTAGGGCTTCAGCTCACACACCGCAGCAATGCATGTGTGACTCTGTATCCGGTAAAGAGGGGTGCTTGCACAGTGTGGTGTATGCAGATTGGTTGGAGTAGGAGCAATGTTGTGAAAAGTATGTGGGTAGGTTTACAGTGACAAATTACTATGTGAATGGAAGTGGGTACATACGTAATATGTGAATGAAAGTGAACAGGGGTGCAGGAGACAGCGTTGTGTTTGTACATTGTGTTAAGTATAGCAATTATTCCTGAATAGCTGCATGGTGGTGTGCAGGTTGGGTAGGAGTGCTGGTGGCAGTGTTGTGTATGTGGATTATCATAGTTGGTGACATGGTGGAATGGATGGTGCTATTATGTAGCAGTGAGAGTGTTGAAGGCCTAGACTGTTGGGTGCATGGCCGAAGGCTGTAGGCTGTAGGCTATGCACTCAACAGGCTAGGACCTTAGGACACACAGTAATGCATTTTAGATTCTGCAGCAGTCACTGGGTGGTGCCCTGGTGCAACAGAGCAGGAGAAGTGAGGTACCATGCGTGCCTGTTTGGTTTTTCAGGTGAGGACACTGTTACAACATGGCAAAGTTTTTGATGTGTACTTGGCGATGGTGTGAAAAGGCATGCAGTGTGGGCACTGGGTGCTGGGTTTGCATACTGTCAGTATGGAAGAGGATATGGTAGAAGTGCACCTTAAATGTGCTTGGTTACTATGCTGCATGCTGATTTGTTGAAGTAGGGCCAATGTTGTGAAAAAGGTTGTGGGTAAGACACACACGGTAGTAATGCATTTTGGATTCTGCAGCAGTTAGAGGGTGGTGGCCTGTAAAGAATGGGTGTGGATTACATTTCAGATGTAATAGAGCAGGAGAAGTGAGGTGCCATGCGTGTATTTTTGGTTTTGCAGGTGAGGATACTGTCACAACATGGTAAAGTTTTTGATGTGTACTTGGCAAAGGGGGTCTGAAAAGTCATGCAGTGTGGGCACTGGGTGATGGGTTTGCATACTGTCAGTATGGAAGAGGATATGGTAGAAGTACACCTTAAATGTGCTTGGTTACTATGCTGTGTGCTGATTTGTTGAAGTAGGGCCAATGTTGTGAAAAGGTTGTGGGTAGGTTGGTAGTGATGCAATACTTTGTGAATGGCAGTGGGTAGGGATGATGGAGGCTGTGGATGCTGCTAATGGCAACCTGTTTTCGTGAATGGGTGCTTTATGGTGTGAGGGAGTTGGTTTGAAGTGCTGCTATGTATGTTACATTTGTGTACAATATTAGCTGCCCACATGGTCGGATGCATGGATTTATATTGTTGTTCTGGGTGTGGGCAAGGGTGGACTGTTGTGTGCATGGCAAAATGTGTGCTGGGTGCGCTGCAGGATCATTGTGGATGCAGAAATAGTGCATCCTGTAGGAACATTTTTACCAGTGGTGGGGCTTTGGAAGCAAAGGGAATGTGTTCTCACGGGAAATATGGAGTTGTGTACAGAAATGATAGTGTGCAATGCCGAGGTTCAGTAAGTGATTGGTGCAGGCATTTTTGAAAATGTCATTGTCGCCAATAGCCCTTTACTAATTATGGAAGAAAACCAGACGATACAATTTTGGAGACAGAATGAATCAAGAAATCTAATTGAACCTGATCCATTATTTAAATATCAAATTTTAATCGAGAATTAATCATAGCACTCAATAATTTTACATTGCAGGAAAGGAATTAAGAACACATAATTTCACATAGTTTCACATATAATCCATCTCATTCATACACAGGCATCCAATAACCATTCATACATCCATCACAATAATATATGTAAGGTAAAACTTTATCCTAAAAAAGTCATAACAATTGATTTACTTATTGTCTTCATAAAAAAGAGAGAGAAAGAGATATATAATAAATATATATGAAAAGCCACAACAACAGATAGTTCAAGTGGTCATCAGTTTAGGATGGGTCACATCGATGTCCAAAGTTGACCTCATCACTGGTTTCTCAACCGGTTTTGGCGTATTTAACTTTAATTGAGTTACGCCTTCATCAGGAGAATAACAATTCAACTCTTCATGAATGAAGAGAGAGAAGGAGAGACAGCTGAAAATTCCTGATATGAAGAACAGGAGTACCAACTATACCAATATGTGATGTCCCAACACGTCTGTACTGCATAACCGTCAGCTGGAGATATGGGAATGGTTCAATCCTGCAGTGGCTGTTTTTCATGCAGGCAGCACCATTTCGGAGGAAAGGATCAATCCTCCAATATAAATTTTCATAGACTCAAGGGGTACATCCAGAGATTCACAACTCTCCCGTTCCCATTTAAACCACATAATTGCGAGCATGAAAATAGTCCTGCTTAGTGGCAGTTCGTAGAGTTCCAAATGCTGTGCGCGGGGGCGTTGCTTAGAGAAAACAAAGGGAAACCCCCAATTATCAACCAATTCATATTCATTAAAAGTGATTTAAAATCAAACACAACCTGCCCCCTACCTTGTGCCATAACTCCAAGGGGGTACTTTGCATGCTATAAACAGTGCTACCATGATCATTGATGCCCCAAAGTGCAGAGAGAATCAACCCCTCGTGGCCATTAAGCGGACCCATTAAGTTAGTGAGAAGATGCAAATTCCCATGTATTAAACTTGTGTGATCTATTTATACAGGCAGTGTGCTATGCGAGCGCTTATAGGTCTAATTTTTAATAACTAACCTTCATGAAGGAAGAGAGAGAAGGATAGACAGCTGAAAATTCCTGATATGAAGAACAGAAGTACCAGCTATACCAATGTGCGATGTCCCAACACGTCTGTACTGCGTAACCGTCAGCTGGAAATATGGGAATGGTTCAATCCTGCAGTGGTTGTTTTTCATGCAGGCAGCACCATTTCGGAGGAAAGGATCAATCCTCCAATATAAATTTTCATAGACTCAAGGGGTACACACAGAGATTCACAACTCTCCCGTTCCCTATATAAATGAGAAAAAAGGTCAGAACTGTTGATAAGGTCGAGTTGGGGCGAAGTAAAAGTCACGCGAATCACAATAACAATTCAAGTAGAACTCCCGAAGCGAAGATAATCAATTGCCAGGGCTCACATTACTAACGGGAGAGTGCTCGGCATTGGAAGGGTGTCAGCAGCCGGAGGCATATATAATTCAACAGAGTCAAAGACTCACTGCATGCAAGCCTAATAAATACCGGGTAGCTTGTGGCTGAAAAAAATAAATAATGCTTTCTAGCAAGAAACAGGAAGAGTCTACTTACTATTCCGGGACAAGCTGTTAAAAATATGCTTGCTCGCAGGGTCTGTGTGGTCCGTAACCCGACGGCGCCCCTCTGGCGACGTAAGAAGTATTCCTACAGCTTCTTAAATACTATACTAGCGCTCACGTGACTGCAAGGGCCGCTCACGTGACTGTAGCTTTGTCAATCAAGGTGAAAAACGGACTATGAATGGTATACCAGCCTGTTTTTCTCGTTCTCAGTGGCATCAGAGTGCTCGCGATGGACGGGACCTAAGGTGTTTCCCACGTCAACGTCTCAATGGTGGATCCCCTTTAGGAATATGAAAGACCTGGTTCTAGTGTGTTCAAACCATTAGTTAAAGTTTTTAGGTTAAAGATCCATAATTGTTCTTTGTAAGCCAGTTTTTTTGTCATTTGGGTTACGTTGGAGGCAGTTACTTTTTCAATACAGAACCACTCCATTTGTTCCGCAGTATGGCCCATTTGAACAAAATGAATTACCATAGGAGCATTTAGATTCCGAGTATTAATTTTTGAGCGATGCTCATTCATTCTGGTGCTTACTTCTCTCGTGGTTTTTCCAATATACATCATTTTGCAAGGACATGAAATTGCATAAATTACGTTTTTACTTTTACACGTTGTAAAGGTGCATAAGTCCCAGGTTTTACTTTCCATTATGAAAGAAGTCGTTTTTTTTAGAACTTGCAGGCAGTACATGACGTGCATGGATAATGCCCTATCACTGGGTTAAGGTTGGTGTCCCTGATCGCGGTTGGTTTAGCTGAGGTTCTACTTGCACGTGTCATTTTTTGTTTTAGATTTTTGCCTTTCTTGAAAGCAAATAAGGGTTTTGGCAAAATCATGCCAAATGCATTCAGGACCCGCCAATTTTTTAAAATGATGCCTTTAATGGTATTACTGTATTGGCAATAGGTCGAGACACAAACCAATTGTTCTTTTTTAATGTTCTCATTTTTAGGTAATAGTAGCAGATCTCGATTTGCATAGCAGGCTCTCTTTCTAGAGTGTTTGATGAGCTTTTTAGGGTAGCCTCGTTCTAATAGTCTATTTTCTAGGATGGTAGCATGTTTGATAAAATTATCAATATCAGAACAATTCCGGCGTAACCGTAGGAACATACCGAAAGGTAAGTTCCGTAGCAAGCTGGAGGGATGTTGACTCTCAAAACAGAGTGTGGTGTTCCTTTCTGTTGTCTTTCTGAATAATTCAGTTCGTAAAACACCTCTTTGTTCAAAGATAGATAAATCTAAGAAAGCAATCCTCGTAGTGGAGTACTCAAATGTGAAATGAATATCTGAATCAACTTTGTTGAGCCATTCCACAAATTGAATTAAAGACTAAGTATTGCCTTCCCATATTAAGAGTATGTCGTCAATGTATCGGCGGTATAACTTAATCTGTTGCCGGAACGGATTTGAGTTTGCCAGGATTTTTTCTTCCTCAAGAAGAGCCATAAAGATGATGGCTAGATTCGGGGCAAAAGTACAGCCCATAGCAGTCCCTTTAATTTGTAGAAAGAATTCTTCCTTGAATTTAAAAAAACTGTTGGTTAAAACTAACTTGGCAGCTTCACACAGAAAATTGGTGGGAACACTATGTGGATATGGTCATCTATTGAGTATGATTTCTAAGCTCTCTATAGCTCTTTCTTGAGGTATGTTTGTATAAAGAGCCTCAATATCTAATGTGACCAATATTTGTGTGTCAGAATCAAAGTTCAGATTTTCTACCAAATTAATCACATCTCTGGAATCTAAGAGGAAAGTAGGTGTTGCCATGGCCAAGGGTTTGATGAAAAAATCGATGTACTTTGATAGTGGCTCGAGAATCGATCCGCATCCTGAAACAATTGGACGTCCCGGGGGATTTTGAATATCTTAATGCATCTTGGGCATGATATAGAACAGAGGAATGCGATCATCTGAGTGGTTGATGTATTCAATTTCTTTTACCGAAAGGAAACCTGCTTGGCTGGCTTCTTCCATGAGTTGGAGTATTTTAAGTTCAATCAACTTCGATGGATCTTGTGCTATTTTTGTATAATGACCTGGAATGTGAAGAAGTCTGAACACTTCTTGGTCATATTTATTGGCATCCCAGACTACTATCCCCCCGCCTTTGTCAGCAGCTTTTATGACTATGGTAGGGTCAGAGGCCAGTGTCTTAATGGCCTGGAATTCTAGTAAATCTAAGTTTGGTCCTGATTGGTGTCTGTAATGGTGGATCTGCTGTTCTACTTCTTTAAGAACCAATTTTTCAAAGATTGCTACTTCAGGGGGAAGGTCACTCAAACTCGAAGTGAATGAAGAAGGTTTTGAGAGACCGGAGATGTTAGGCTCCCTTAGTATTGTATGGTTCATAAAATAGAACCGAGGTCTAAGTTTACGTAGAAATTCTTTAATTTCACTTATCAACGCCATTGCACTAGGATTCTGCGATGGAACAAACGATAGGCCACGTTTAAGTACTGATGTTTCCGATGTTGTTAATATACGGGATGAGAGATTAAAGATTGGTAATATTTAATTTACCATCTGTAAGCCTGGTTGCGGGTTTGAAAGTCCTGGTGTGTTATACCCTGTCCCGGATTGTTTTGCATGGGCATTCCCCGGGACATTCGGCCTCGGAGCGCTGCTCTGCAGCCTTTTCGGCTGCCCCTTCCCCGAAAAGGGGGGTCGCCCAAAGATTGATGAGGATCATCATTGCCCGAATTACTGGACAACGTGTCCGAAAAAGTGACCCATCTTTTTTTAGGACCTATATTCTGATTTATGTTAGTTTTCCAAAATGTTTGGGGATTGAAATCTTCTGCAAGGTATGGATATACCAATTCCTTTTTGAAGAGTGAGATGTCTTTTTTTAGTTTATTCGTCTTTTTTTCAATTGTTAAGTTCTTAAATTCTAGAAAAGATTTATCAATCTGCTCTAGTTTTTGTTTAGCTTCAGTAAGGGAGTGTTGGAAAATGTTAGTGCAAAGAGAAGAAGTATTGTGTCTGCTTTACTGGGGAGTGGCACTGGCTGTAGCTGGGAAAGCGCACATGCCACATCATGGCCTTCTGAGCATGGAGCCTTCGCAAATGGAACTGTGGGGATTCTCCAATGAGGATTCGAGGGTGTGTTTCACCGGAAGGGGCAGTGACATATTTACCCAAAGTTCGATGTAGTGAAGTTAGCAGAGATGGACAGATGGCGAGTGCTTATAGTCGGTGATACCTTTGTGCACGATCTGCACAGGTATGCCGTGGGAGGAGGCTTTGATAGTGACTTTCAGTTGGAAGGAGTGCAGGATTTTTGGGGCACAGTTTATGAGTGGGGTTTCAGGTGTATGAATCTACTTTGCAAATGTGTGGCCCCTGCTGGTACTGCAGATCTGGTGGGCGTGCATTTTGAAGGACTATATTTGGTGCATATGTCGTGCTCACGTTTGCTTGCTTACTAAAAAAAGTTGATGACAGCTGTGATGCAGTAATGTCCTACTGCAAAGGTGACTTTCTCATCGATGACACCAAGAGGACATTGGGAGCATGCCAGTGTAATTTGTCCACAGCCAGAGGTTGGGAGACGTTGGATAAACAGAAACATGTGCAAATTTATGTACAGTGCTGGGATGTTCTGCACCAACTATGAAAGCATTAATAACAGCAAGATTTCCAGATGTTCCATTTTTTTACTTCTATTGACGATGCTGTTGTGTTTGCCACTCTGCACAAAGCTTTGCAGAGAATCCTGTAGCGATGTAAGATAACCGTTCATCTTCAGTAAAGAGAAAAATGCCAGGAGGCAAAGCAAACAGACAGTTAGCAATAGAGAGAAAAACAATAAAAAAATGTATGAATGCACGTACATGAAAAACACATGACAAAAACAAAAAAAATATAAGTGTTTTTAGAGACAATCCTTAAGACACAATCCCCACCACTGTCTTACATTCCCCCTGCCAAAACCCCCTAAAGCCCCTACCCCTCCAGTTTCTAGCACGGTAATGTGATTCCGCTGGAGTTTGAGGATTAGACATGGCAGATCGGGCTGTTTTTAGGATGGCACCTATAGCATTGGCACTGTGGAGGCTAAGCCATTGGGCAATGTGGTTGCTGGTTGTGGTGGGTACACAAACACTGTGACAGAAGGTCTGTTTGTACAGATAAATGTAGGAGGCAATGGTGAAAGTGTGCAAGGTAAGGGGCATGCATCCTGTTTGTATGCATGCACTGCACACACGTGCTTAACGTTGCTAATATACATACCCTGCTGCTTTTGTGGGATCCCTTTTCCGACATTTGTACTACATGCATTACAATGGGAAGACCATATTGTGAAGTGTACAAGGTACGTGGCAGGCATCATGTTGTTATGAGTGCAGTGTGTGCATCATATGATATGATGTGCTATGGTATTTTGTGCCATTTGTATCGCACCACCATACAAGTGTGTGAAGGTGCACCGAGGAAAGGGAGGCAGAACGGAAGGCACACAGAGACATTGATTCCTCTAGGCCAGCTCTAGGCCAGCTGCCATTGATGGTGCGCAAGTGAATGGGAAGGGGCAGGGCAAAGTGTAGTACATGGGAACAATAACACATAGAAATGCAGTCAACTACGCCCGGTGCTGGCAAGTGCAAGGCTAAGTGTAGAAATGAAGTGGTGGCTGGACTGATAGGGTTCTTGAAAACAGTCCCCCAGTGCAGGGGTTGGCAGAAAGCCAGTGCAGGGGTGGAACTGTAGGGAGGGAGGTGGCCTGGGGCACAGATTATAGGGTGGGTAGGAAATCAGTGCAGAATACTTTTTAGCCGGGAAGTGAGCAGGGGAAGGGAGGGGAAAAAGAAAAAGCACATGGAAAGGTTTTCAGGTGCTTTCAGAGACTATAATGCTTCTCCTCAAGGTCCAGGGAGACAGAGAGCATGTTTCACAGGGAGGCCCCAGCAGAAGAAACACATCTACCACCATCTGGTTGTGTGTAGAAGCAATTGACCTGGAGGGAGTAGGAGGCGGACTGGAGCAGGCAGATATTTAGGAAGTGAGAGTGCAAGGTATTGAGATCCCAAGGACTAGAAGGCCTTCTGTATAATGCATTGTTTTAAAAAAAAATGTTTTATTGCTCGCAGCCACTGGGAGCTATTGCAGCCATTTTAGTCGAGCAGAGATACGATCCCTGCCATTCAGGCGAAGGACAAGTTGCACACTCATTTTATGGATGAGTTGCTGTGGGTGCAGAATGGAAGCTGGCAGATTTAAAAAGAGCCTGTGGCAACAGTGCAGCGTACAAAGCACCACACCCGCGCATACACTGACCATTTTGAAAGTGACTATAGGTTGCTAAGATATATTCAGTGCTGTCTTTAGTGACTTCTTTTTACGAGTTATGTAGTAGGTGGGCTAGTGAGGAACAATTTGCGTACCATTGTGGAAAGAACAGAGTTCCTGTTTCGCTAATCCAGTGTATAATATGGGTAAATGACAACATTGCAAGCACATACCAATAAATTGCCACTTCATGGTAGGAGGTGGGAGGAACATCGGTATGCATTTTAAACACATAGTGGATGCTACATTCTGCGCTTTTGAACATGCTGGCCAATGGAAATGCGATTGTTGCAATTGTCTAATCAGGTGGTTAGAGTGTGCGTCACAGGAAAGGGTGGCCATATTTGGTTTCATTACTGTATCTAGTGAGGCTGGCAGAGATGGCGAGACACACAGTTTTCATAGTGGGTGATCGCTTTATGGTAGATCTGCTCCAGTATGCCACAGAAAGAGGCCTTAATGGCAATTTGAATTTGGACAAAGTGGACGCTTTGTGGTGTGGTGTCCCTGTCCAACCTTTTCATAGTTCTTCCAATAATCTTTCATAGTTTTCTGCCACCATTACAATAACAATCCCTTGTGGAGGCTTCCCATTAAAACTACATGCATATGTGATGTCATCAGTGATGTCATGAATTAAATTTGTGATGGCATCTTTGATGTCATGGGTGTTAGTCCTTGCAGTGCACACTGATGGCATGAGTTATGGTTGCTTAGTTTAATTTCTTTCGGTTTTACCTGTCCATAACGTCCCTGTAACAACATTTTCCCATTGAATTTCATAGGTTGTTGCTAGTGCAACTTCACCATGACGTCCCTTTAGGAACATTTTTGTTAGTGAATATATATATATTTATATGCAACTTCACCATGACGTCCCTTTAGGAACATTTTTGTTAGTGAATATATATATATATATATATATATATATATATATATATATATATATTCAGTGAAAAAAACTTTGTTAAAGGGACGTTATGGTTAAGTTGTGCTACTAAAAACCTATGAAATTCAGTGAAAAAACTTTGTTAAAGGGACGTTATGGTTCCAAGTAAAACCGAAAAACCCTTGAAATTCGCCAGTTATGGTAAGCTAAGCAACCATAACTCGCGCCACCACTGTGCACTGCTAAGACTAACACCCAGGACATCAAAGATGACATCACAAATGTCATTGATGACATCACTGATGACATCACATGTGTACGTACTTCTCATGAAATATGTGTAGAAGGGATTCTTATTATGTTGCGAAAGTGTCAAGAATCATTGCAAGAAATATACCCTAATAAGTGCATTGAACGATGCATTGATATAAATAGCATCCTATTATGGGGTTCTATCTAGTATACTAAGCTACTCATACAGAAACATAACATTGTGTGCAGCGTACAAGATGAGGTATGATATTCGTAATGTTAATATGTTGAATAATGAAATGATGATTGTTTTCTTAATAGATTTTTGTGTACTGTGAAATATGTAGTAAGTAGCTAATAAAACCCATGTATTACATAATTGCATTACTATAGACAAAACACAAAGACACAAGAACACATACCAATATGGGTATATACAGGGAAAGTGAAGTTAGCAAAAAGCACAAGTAGTAGCAGAAACAATTCATAACTTAACTGATTAGTTTCATGCAAATAAATGATTGCTCTGTTTCAAAGCTGCTATTTACCCTATGTATATGTATCACTTGATGTGATTGGACCCTAAGGAAAGTAGTGTGAGTACAATGTATACAAATATGACCATATACAGGGAAAGTACAGCCATAAAAAAACAGAACTATCAGAAAGTGCTCATAAGTCTAGTGATTATCTTTATGCACAAAAAGGATTGTTGTCTTTCAAGCTTGTGTTTTCATATATGTATATGTTTCATATGATGTGACTGTACTCTAAGGGAATTACTGTAAGAACCTACTAGAAGGATATGTCTACAAATAAAATAAAATTCTTAGTTTCTGACTGTTACTGAAGAAAACCATGTGGCCTAGATATGTCAGCAAAAGAAAAAATAGTGAGCCAGACATGTGATGTCATCAGTGATGTCATCAATGACATTTGTGATGTCATCTTTGATGTCCTGGGTGTTAGTCTTAGCAGTGCACGGTGGTGGCGAGAGTTATGGTTGCTTAATTTAGCATGACTGTCGAATTTCAAGGGTTTTTCGGTTTTACTTGGAACCATAACGTCCCTTTAACAAAGTTTTTTCACTGAATTTCATAGGTTTTTAGTAGCGCAACTTAACTATAACGTCCCTTTAACAAAGTTTTTTTCACTGCATTTCATAGGTTTTTAGTAGCGCAACTTAACCATACCGTCCCTTTAACAAAGTTTTTTCACTGAATTTCATAGTTTTTTAGTAGCACAACTTAACAATAATGACTTTGACTTTATATACATGTCATATGGAACTGACTAGATCTCTTCTTATGAACTTGATGTCCGTGAACTTATTTAATGTTCGCGGACATGTTCGGAGAACAGTACCACTACCTAAAAACTGTGGGGGTGGGGTGGTGGGGTATTTTTAATTGTTATATCATAATATAGGAACATTTAACAAATTCAAAAAGCAGCACACAAACACATTATATATAGTAATACATAAGAGATGTAACCCATATATGTAACACACTAATCATTCATTTAAATACAATATGTTCTGAAATGGAATATACCACAAGAAGATAAATTGGCTTCCAACATAATTACCTCACAGACACAACAGAACTGCGAACAAGACCAGACCCACTGAATACATAGGACTTATTTTACCAGAAATAGTAAGTGTACTTCATTTTACTCATATATTTATAAACTTTCTGTATTAGATGAAAAAATATATATATTTTTTTTTTTTCTCACAGAAATGTCTATTACTCTGGAATGGCTAGAGGACAATTTCCCACATGAAGAAATGTCACAAGATAGCGAAACTAATGGTAAACACTTTATAATATAAACCATTTATTTATTATTTTTTTTATATACATTTAACATATATATTATTTTTTTGTACAGAGCATACCAAAATAGAAAAAACTTCAGAAAACCCTGTTATGGATAACAGTCTTCACAATATAGAAGATAAAATGGATGCATTGTTGGCTAATTTTAATAATTTAAAAACTTTTGTAGAAAATCATTTCAAACCAAAAACCTCGTACCATTGCCCCACATGTACTTGTCCCTCCTCACCATATCTCAGTCAATTATCCCCAAACCCTCTCCATAATCCAAAACGTTTTGATGAGACTTCCATCCCTTCTTCACCTAATACCAATCATGTTGAAATCCCAAATTCTCCTGTTTTTGTTTCTGTTTCTGCCTCACCTTCTCTGTCATAAATTATTAATATATGTTAAATAAAGTTTAATTATTATATTGTATTGTGAATAGTTTCCGTTTTTTTTTTTTAAACAATGTAGGTGTCCGCGGACAGTGCAGGTGTTCTGAAATGTTCATAAATAAACAAAAATGGAGGTGTCCTGAAGAACAATACGGACAGCGTCCTCAGGACACCCCCATTTTGTTTATTTGCAAACATTTCAGGACACTGTGAGTGTTCTTAAAACACATTCAACTTGCCAGCGAACAATACGGACAGCGTCCTCAGGACACCCCCTACGAACATTCCTGGACACCGGGTGTGTCCTTAGAAATGTCTTCAGAACACCCCCATTTTGTTTATTTGCGAACATTTCAGGACACCGCGAGTGTTCTTAGGACACATTTAACTTGACAGAGAACAATACGGACAGCGTCCTCAGGACACCCCCTGCGGACACTCCCAGGACACCGCAAGTGTTCTTAGAAGCGTCTTCAGAACACCCCCATTTTGTTTATTTGCGAACATTTCAGGACACCGCGAATGTTCTTAGGACACATTCAACTTGACAGAGAACAATACGGACAGCGTCCTCAGGACACCTCCTACGAACACTCCCCGGACACCGCGAGTGTTCTTAGAAGCGTCTTCAGAACACCCCCATTTTGTTTATTTGCGAACATTTCAGGACACCGCGGGTGTTCTTAGAACACATTCAACTTGACAGAGAACAATACGGACAGCCCCTACGACACCTCCTACGAACATTTCAGGACACCGGGAGTGTTCTCAAAAACATCTTCAGAACACCCCCATTTTGTTTATTTGCAAACATTTCAGGACACCGCGGGTGTTCTTAGAACACATTCAACTTGACAGAGAACAATACGGACAGCGTCCTCAGGACACCCCCTACGAACACTCCCCGGACACCGCGAGTGTTCTTAGAACAGTGTCACTTTGCTTGCGAACAAAACAGACACATATTGAGTCCTTAGAACACCCCCAGTCAGTTTATTTAGAACATTTCAGAACACCCGTGATGTCCGCAAACAAATCGAACACAAAAAGAACGTCTAACACATACAAAACACAACCTTCATCCTATCTCATACACTCCCACCCTCCCCAAACACTCCTACACACCAACACACTTTACTAAATACACATTTTGAACAAAGTTTCACCGCGCTGTCCGCGGGCGTCCGCGAATCCAAGATGGCGGGCGCTACCGAAAAATCTGACGCGCTTCACGCTCCACGCCGTCCAATCAGCGAACACGTTGCATGTTCTCAAACATCACGCAAGACGATTGGCCAATCAGGACACTGTCCGCGGAGCGAACAGGGAAGTGTGTCCGCGAACCGAACACAGATATCACTCATTTTTTTTACCTACTTTTTGGTCATTTTAAAATAAACTACTGGACGGATTTTCACCAAATTTACAAAAGCATGCTTTCGGGACCAAGCCGCTGCTCCTGGTCCAAATTTGGTGGAAATCCGTCCAGCGGTTTGGGCTGTAGGCGTGAGCAAAATATTTTTCCCATTCAGTCCATGGGAAAAAAATGTTTTGGGACCCCCCTATAACTTTGCCCCCCCTGGACGAATCCTCACCAAACTTTGCAAAAAAATTCAGTGTGACCCAAATACTTTTTTTGCAAAGTTTGGTGAGGATCCGTTCAGGGAGAGGGAAGCTATAAGCCACCCAAAAGTGCTCTTCCTATGGAAACAGCAACTTAACCATAACTACATGGCCACTACCATGGCCATGTAATATATATATATATATATATATATATATATATATATATATATATATATATATATATATATATATATATATATATATATATATATATATATATATATATATATTTTAAAACAAGTTAGGGGTAGCGAGGGAGATCATGGGGGTAGCAAGGGAGACCTCAGGTGTCGCTGGTGACCCTCAAATGACAGCCCTGCACAATAGGAAACAAATAACTCTCCTCTCCTCCTTTGCTTCCGCCGCCCAACCAGTCAATACCGGAGTTCCACAAGGAGCATGCCTATCAGCCCTCCTGTTCAACTTCTATATGTCCACCATCCCAAGAATAATCTGCCCGCACAATATCATGTGCTATAGCTATGCAGATGACACCCAATTAATCCTAAAACTCCTCAACTCAAAACCCAACTGTCAGCCCGACCTCGCAGCCTGCCTCCTTGACATTGATCGCTGGATGACCACAAACCACCTCCTCTTAAACCCCACTAAAACCGAAATCAATGTGTGCGGCAACACCAAGCTTCTTCCCCACCCTCTACCATGGCCAGCATCCATGGGCAATCCACCGACCACCTCGACCACAGTAGAAAACCTTGGATGCACTCTCAACTCTGACCTAACCCTCTCTCACCAAATCAACAGCGTCTCTAAGCCCTGCCATTACCACTTCAAAATTCTTAGATACATTTTTCCGTACCTCTCCTTTCCCAACAGACTCTCCGCTGGTCAATCTATTGTAATGTCGAGAAGACTTGATGCCCACTCCCTCTACCTCGGGATCCAAGCATATCACCTCATTAAACTACAAAGAGCACACAATGCTGCACCTCTCCAGTTCTCAGAGCTCTCCACTGGATCCCTTTTGAACAAAGAGTAACTTTAAAAACCTATGCATCTCCCACCGAGCAATGCATAAAATCGGCCCTCTATACATAGAGGACATGCTAAAACCCTACTACCCACTGAACACTCTAAGATCAAGCTCTGTGATACCAAACACAAACTCAGTCAGGTTAGGAGCATCATCATTCTCAGCCTTGGCCCCCACTCTATGGAACTCGCTTCCACCCCACATTTGACAGACCGAAGACTACCTTTCTTTCTGCAAATTAGTGAAAACGTGGCTCTTCCCTTAAAGAATCGACGCTTAAAGCAAAAGGAATACATAGCCACAATAAACAGAAATCCAAGGTTGTTTGAACAAACAAAATAAAAGGACAAAGGGAGTCGATGGAACAGATAGAAAGATTAAAATGGATAATGTAACTAAAACGGATAGAGTAAGTGAAATGGGTGGAATAAATGGAACTGATAGAATAGATGGCCATATCAAGTAGATGAAATGGATAAAGTTGATGGAACGGATAGAGTAGATGGAACGGATTGAGTAGATAAATCGAATAGAGTAGATGGAATGGACAGAGTGGACGGATGATGTGGATGGAACAGATGATGTGGATGCAACGGATGATGTGGAAGGAATGGATGATGTGGATGGAACGGATGATGTGGATGGAACAGATGAAGTGGATAGAATGGATGGAGTGGATGGAGTGGATGGAGTAGATGGAGTGGATGGAGTAGATGGAGTGGATGGAGTGGACTGATTGGTGGAGTGGTTGAAGTGGATGGAACGGATGAAATTGATAGAACCGATAGAGTAGATGGAACTCATAGAGGGGATGGAACAGATAGAGTGGATGGAACAGACAGAGTGGATGGAACGGATAGAGTGGATCAAACAGATGAAGTAGATGGAACAAATGAAGTGGATGGAATGGATGAAGTGTATGGAGCGGATAGAGTAAAAGGAGCGGATAGAGGGAATGGAGCGGATAGAGTGGAACGGATGAAGAGAATGGAACGGATAAAGAGGATGGAACGTAAAAAGAGAATGGAACAAATGAAGAGAATGGAACGGATGATGTGGATGGAACAGATGATGTGGATGCAACGGATGATGTGGATGGAATGGATGATGTTGATGGAACGGATGATGTGGATGGAACAGATCAAGTGGATAGAATGGATGGAGTGGATGGAGTGGATGGAGTAGATGGAGTGAACGGAGTGGACGGAGTGGACTGATAGGATGGAGAGGTTGAAGTGGATGGAACGGATGAAATCGATAGAACCGATAGAATAGATGGAACTCATAGAGGGGATGGAACAGATAGAGTGGATGGAACAGATAGAGTGGATGGAACGGATAGAGTGGATGAAACAGTTAGAGTGGATGGAACAGATAAAGTGGATGGAACGGATGAAGTGGATGGAACAGATGGAGTGGATAGAATTGATGAAGCAGATGGAATGGATGAAATTAACAAATTGGATGGAAAGGAGGGAAACGATGTAAAGGACTTAAAGGATGAATCCGATGAAAAGGATGGAATGGATGGAATGGATGAAGTGGATTGAATGGATGGAATGGATAGAACGGATGGATTGGATGGAAAGGATGGAGTGGATAGATAGGATGGGATGAATGGAATGGAAGGAGTGGATGGGAAGAATTGAGTGGATGGAAAGGATGGAATAGATGGAGCGGATAGAGTGAATGGAATGGATAGAGTGGATGGAACAAATGAAGTAGATGGAACAGATGGAGTGGATGGAACGGATGGAGTGGATGGAAAAGATGGAACAAGTGGATGGAGTGGAATGAGAGGATAGAGTGAACGGAGTGGATGGAAAGGACAGAGTGGTTGGAGTGAATACATATCTGTATCTCTGTATCTCCTATTTATGCTGTGTATATGCTATGTCCCTGTATCCCCATGTATCACATGTTTACCCTATCCATCCTGCCGCTTTATGTACATATGCCGCTATGTACGCCCCCTGTCCTGCTCTCCTGCTTGGTCACAGGCGCTTTACTGATAACCATAACCACCATATCACACTACTATGCTTACTCTCTCCTATACACCATGATTCAACTAGAACACAGCTATGCTATGACACATTCGGCCTAGCTGTTCTCTTGCTAACATGAAACCCACAAACACCTCAACATCCTAATACCACACAGCCACCTGAGCACATACCGGCTAGCTTAAGTGTCTCCTCAGGCCTAACACAGCAAGGAACTCAGTTTGGGTGTCCACCTTCCAGACTGATCAAATCCAACTGACTTCCTCAGCACCACACCTACCGCTAAGAAGCAGCTATCATGGAACAACCACACCAGCTGCACGCATATCTGGTTCGCCCAAGCACCTAACGACACTCTCTCTCTCTACTGACCTAAACCACGGTTCCCGAGGGCATTCAACCTACCAGCGCTTTGAGGTCATAGCAATGATACATAAGGCTCTATATAAATGCCAAGTAACATAACATAACATAACATAATGGGGACAAAACTGCACCCGCACATTGTTGTTGCTTCCTCCTGCTTCCCATGTAGCCACATGCTTGTTCATAGTTATTGTATAGTTGCACACATTGTAACCCACGTCACCTTGACCTGTCCGATTCACCCCATTGTCTTGTCAAACATTTTCTATGAATTTTAGACCTATGTTTCAATATTTCAGTTTCAAACATTCAATATTTTTTTGTTTGGAATTGAGTTCCAGATCTTCATGAGTGAAAGTGGATCATCCAGGATCCACCGGGAACCACTTTGTGGCCTCATTACAGAACATTGTATGCTGGTATATATCATTTTCTGCGATGGAGAGTGGACAACTCTCAAACCCTTCTGGTGAGGTTATTGACCTTTTACGGGATAACTGAACTGACCTCACCCAAAGCCTTCAAACACTTTTGCAATGTGGAAGAAGTCCATGATAATGTAAACCACTTTCTAGTTTGGAATGGTTCCATCCTAATTTGAGAAAGCAGCTAAAAGAGGGAAGTGTCTCTTTGATTTACTAATCAAGTGTAACTTCTTGCAAATCCATTTGCAATTCTCAGAATTCTCTTTCACGAAACTGAGTAATGCTAACGCCTGCTATTATATTATTTACAAATGTGAGGAATCAAGCATGAACGACTCAAATGTTTATTATTACTATATTATAATTAAGGCTTCCAGGTTTCTGTTTTTACTGATTTTTACACATAAATACAGATGAAATCAATCTGCTTTCTGTTTATATGTATTTATAAAAATGGAAAAAAACGAAAAAAACAGGTCCTTCTGTTTGGGTCTATATGATGTCACTCATACATCTGCAATGCGATTGGCAGCATGGAGAATGTGAAAGTTGTATAAAAATAGCATTAAAGTTATTTAGATTGCTAACAGCATATATATTAAGGCAGCAGCAGTCACAGTAGCAACTGCTTGTTTTTATGGAAAACATTGAGCTGGAATTTCTTTCCAATATGGCTGCATGAGTGCTTTAATAAATGCATTTTCTATTAGAATAAATGCAGAAAAATACTGCTTGAGAACTATATTTTTATATGACAAAAAATGAATGTGAATAAATACAGAAAAAAAGACCAAAAAATAAATATGGATAAATACAGACGGAAATGGCAGAAAAATAAATACCGTAAAGCCTTTCTAATTCTCATAATTGGTAGTAGTATTCACAGTATTAGTAAAAGTAGTAGAAGTAGTAGTCATAGAGGTAGCAGTAGTAGCAGGGATAGTAGTAGCAGTAGTAATCATAGTAGTGTTAGTAGTAATAATGTTCATAGGAATAGCAGTATTAGTAGTAGCAGTATGTGGGATGTTTCAACCCACTCATCTAAGCCCTACAATAGTACTGTGTTGTGCTGGCGGCAGAAACATCAGAATGGGCACTGGAAAGCATGCTGCTCACTCAAAACCAGCCAAAAGTCGCAGTAAAAACTGGAACAATGGGCTGCCACCCACTTCTGCCTATATTAGTGAGCACAGGAGGTCACTGCCTAAAACCACCATTGGGCTACACACACAGTAGCCTGGAACCACTTGGAAATAGCAATACTGATTGCCAAAAGCAACCCAGAGATGTTTGGGAATTCATTTTCTTGATGTCAAAAAATTGCTTAAATCATGGCTCACAAAACAATTAAAAAGATCCCACCTCCTTGTTGGGGGGTCAACATCATTCTCCCGCAAGAATCTACAAGAATCTGAGGTCCACAGAAGTGCATCCATATTTGAACAAAGTATATTTTGAGGATTGCTTACTGGTAAGGCAGCTGTCAAAAATGGGTGCAATACCGGTGGTTGACACTGACCAACCCTAGCGATCTAAATTCTGACAGGAGACCTGTATATCTGAAGCTAAACAGGAACCTGAGTTAGCTGAGACTTCAAAAGGCTGGCTGTTCATGGGAAGCCTTCACACCTAGCCTTCTCAGCAACAGCACAGGAAATCACATGGTCCTGTTGATTAAGAGGGAGGAGAATTTCCCTGCAGCCTGGAGAAACAAGACAAAGGATTCTTTCAGCTGAAGAGGATATGCTGATTTGGGTGTGCCTGAACAACACTGCTCTGGGAGAAGGCAAGACATCTGTTCTCTGAGTCAAGCCAAGTTTCTAGAGGCGGAGACAAGTGACTGTGGATTCAGAGAGTCCAGCAAATATATGTTTTATGAGAATACTGATAACTAGTTATACCAAGCGGACAAAAATGTACAATTTGGAGATTCTTAATATGAAAAATTCATAACAGTTTGAGACTAAGTTGGACGCTGTGGGATGTTCTGAGGCCAAGCCCCGTAATTATTAATATTGTGGGTGCAGTGTTTATGCTAGAAACCTAAGAATTTCCAGTAATATGCTCAGAGAGGGTGTGTACCTCTGTGTACGATTTGACGCAAAATTAATATTGCGAAACCCATCAAAAGCGCAAAATGTTGTCATTTCTGAACCCAAACCCAAGCTTGTAGAAACATGTGACTTGAACCAAACTGTACCGTAAGCAATCTGTCATGCAATTTAGGTAATATTAACAAGTGTGGTATATTGTAAATATGTGTTTTATGAAAAAGAAGGTATGCTGTACGGACACAAAGGGGAGTGTCCTTTCTTTGAGCCATAAAGATGATACCTGATGACTCATTCTGACTCACAACTCCATTCTCCAGTCAGAGGACAGAAAATATTCTAACCTATCAGCATCCTCAGAGGGTTGGGCATAGAAAGTCAGCCTTCCCACCCACTTTCAAAAGACATAAAAAGAACCACTGAGACCCAGATAGGGACACTCATTTTTCCACTACTCATCGATTCCTGCACAGCACGCTGCCCGACCATATCCAGACAAAAACTCCAAACTCCTGAGGCTCCAGAACTTAGACTCCAGATAGACTCCAGAACCAAACTCTAGAACTAAACTCTAGAACCTTAAACAGGGGCCAAACCCAAAAGCTGAACTCTTTTCAGGGGCCCCAGAATCCAGCAACCTAACCAAACTATTCAACAGCCGGGTGAGCTGTTTGATTCTGGCTAGAACCCTGTGCCAGAACCATATCCAGACCCAGAAAGCAGAGCTCTACCCAGACCCCAGCAGACCCAGACCAGACCGCTGTGCCATGCCGATAGCAGACCAGAGGCCCCGCTGTGAGCAGAACCAGTCCCAGAGACCGTCCCATGGCGAGAGAACCACAGCCCAAACCTGACCAGATCTGTGACGAGGTCCATTCCTTTCCAAAACTAGGAGTGAGTATCTAGAACTGTCCATAACCCATCTCTTAGTTTAAAGGAATTTTATTCAAACCATTTCAACCTGTCCAGAACTGCATAGAAATCATGTGTACATTCTGTGATTTCAAAGCTGCAAAGGTGTCATTTGTCATTCTGAAATCTTGACTTCATTTCTGAAAATCTACCTCCACATAAACGTCTGTATCTTTTGAACCGTATGTCCTTATAGTTTTTCCGTAATCGCGGTTTACGCACTCTGAAAAAGTGCCGCAAATTGCAATTTGGCTCAATTTCACCACTTGTAAGAATAGTTGCTTCTTGCTTTCCACTGCTGAAATTCGTTTTCACTCTGATAATCATCCATGAATCATTGCTAGTGTTGACCTTAACTAATTCAAAGTAGCTGTCACTACCCTGAATCTCCTATATGGAATTACAATCAATTTTTAGCATATTTTTCACTTCATTGCAATCACAATTAAAAGTATTTGGCCTGTGTTTTAAAATCATCTGTGTTTCTCTAAGCTTGCTGGGGGGAACGGGAACTGAACTGCTTTTGATTGTATTCCTGAAAACCTGTGTGCCCTCATTTCCATCTCTTCATATTGCATAGGGGGGGAGTGAGTTGTCACAAGGGAAAAAGTGATCATATTATCTCTTGTTGAATCCATATCGAGTTTTATTTCTGTGCCTGCATTCTTTCCATCTTGCATTTCCTTGAACCGTAAAAGTATTCTCTGCTACTTTATCCTTCCTATTCCTACTCCTTTCTGATTAAAGAGTTGTCGCTCTTGTAATATTACCCAATACTGATCACTGTTCATATTCATCAGTGTGCTATCAAATATTCATTTATTCATAAAAGTGTGATATATGTATATTGTTTAATTTTTCCAATAAACCTTTTAATTTGCAAAACAAACCAACTTCTTGGCTCAGTGAGGTCAGGGGTATTCAAAGAGAGGGGCGTTATATAAGGGTTTATCATCCAGATTTAAGAACTTGACTTACAAATCTATAAATAAGGGCTTCCATTGGGCATCCCAGACTAGGCATTGACTTGACTTAGTTGGATTGCTGGATTGAGTCACTTACATGTAGTAGTGGTAGTAGTATTACGAATATCACTACCTGTAAGTGTAATTATTTGTGTATTTATTTACTTACTGGAGTTTTATAAAATGCTACATGCGCAGTTGCACAGTGCGCAAAGACCAATAGTGCGGAAAGTGGGGGAGGACAAAAAAGGTCCCACTTATGTAACTCATGTTCACATTCCTGAGTTGAACATGCATCATTACAAACCGCTTCTAACAGCAGAAGGAAGGGCAGTAGATCTTTTAGCTTGTGAGTCAATATATAAGTGCAGGTTTGGGGCAGGGCATGATCACAAGCACAATGAGAGAATAAAGAGCCCCATTTGGGAGTGAGATCCATCATGTGGAGGACACTGGGAATTGGGCCCAGGAGAACAGGTGTGTTTTTTGTTTTTTCCTTTGACCTTTGCATAGTTAGTTGGAGTTCATGTCTTCTAAAAGAGCATTCCACCATTTTGGGGCACATGTCGACTGAAGTCTCTTACCAAATTGTTTTTTTTACGGACGAATGTTCAGTTTAGGTGGCCCTCGGAGGAAGGTCCTGGTGGGGTTTTGTGTTTATTTGTATTTGACTTTCATATTGCAAACATAGCTAGATGCAGCAGAGCTCTGCCCATGTCATGAAAACTAAGTAGGGGAACGTAAGTGGGGCTGTAATGGGGCTGTAATGGCCAGGTAGTAAGGCCCTATTCCATGCAGTGTAGATGAGGACATTAAATATGATCGGGTAGACCATTGGCAGCATATGGAGGTTTGTCTATATGAGAAGAGATGCAATTGGCTATTCCTGAGTAGGTTATCAGTAAACAGCTCTATTCTGGATAAAAAACAATTGCTTGTTTAGAACATTTTCGGTCCAGCATTTACACTGTTGGAGTAATTAAGCCCCTGATGAGATCTTCTCTTTGTTCACCATCCAAGAGCTAAGTTATCTTTCCCTACATTCAGTTAGACAGTTCATTTTTTAAAGTTAA
This sequence comes from Ambystoma mexicanum, assembly GCF_040938575.1. Lineage (NCBI taxonomy): Eukaryota > Metazoa > Chordata > Amphibia > Caudata > Ambystomatidae > Ambystoma > Ambystoma mexicanum. Next base: position 1,105,562,292 of record NC_090933.1, on the reverse strand, counting down.
ATTCACGGTAGATAACAGCATGAATACAGTAAAATCTAGGCTGGAGGCTAAACCAGAGAACTGAGAGTGGTTATTGGGTGCACTAGGGAGTGCTGGTACCCCATAGATTACCACAAAGGAGAAGAGCCTCCTAATCCACTGCTGCTCATGGCACACAAGAGGTTTTAGAGCCTATTTAAGAAAAGGATTGGTAACTCTCAGAGAGTATGATGTTATCTGTCTTCAAGAGACTTGGCTTAGGGAGACTCCTTTTTGCGATGGTTGTGAGTGTTTCCCGAATCCAGCCATATAAGGGCCAATGGGTCGGCCCTCATCAGGTCTATTAACACTTGCACAAGTAGATGTTGGGTATGAAGTAACTTATCATCAGACTCCCAAACACTATGTCCAAGCCTTAATATTATCAAAAACTAGAAAGGAACAAGTTAAAAATATCTAAATCGTGAATTTATACTGGAAAGTATACTGGAAAGTATATTCCTCAAAAGAAGTAACATTTGTGCAACCTGTGATGAATGTAATTGACAAAACACAAGTAGAACAAGATAATGTTATGCTGATGCTATGTGGGGACTTAAACATACATCTTTTGAATGACAATGGTATACCTAGATCGGAGTCAGAACTCATAGATAATGCCAGGGAATGGTTCCTTGAAACGAGTGCGAGAGACCTGCACATGCTGAATTGACAGTCCAGGGGGGACACACCAGGGGCTTGTACTTGAGGTCGTGGGCCTAGAAGGTTTTGTATTGAATATTACTTCATCTCTGTCCCCTTTAGAGACAGAGTAGATCATTTGAAAATTGTCCCTCAATTGGAGAGCGATCACGATCTGGTAGCTCTTTGAATTACTAAACAGGATAAGTCCAAGCTGAGACAAATAATGAAATTGAAGTAACTTGGGCCAAAAATCGAGTAAGGGTATGTAAAGATCTCATTTCAATCTGTGCGACATATGAAAAATCAGTTGATATGGATCTTTCCAGTGTTGAGTATGATTGGATACTAAAACAATTTTCTCACAAAAATTCAAACAACAATAAGCTCCCTCCAAAGCATGCATTTGATCCAATTGTTAGCAGGACGTATCTTCTGCTTCATGCCAACATAAGGAAAATCAAATACAAAAAATCTGCTCACACTCATGAGCTATATTGCTTACGGAGGCAAAAATATAAGAATTGGGTGATTGCAACCAAAAACCAACACTTGCAATCTGACGCAGAATACATGCTGAGAGTGGTTTGCCGCAAAAAACACCAGATATCTCTGGGAATTGTTAAACAATGGAGGTCGTTTTAAATCAGATTCGATGTTGAGTCAAGTGAGTGAGTCCAGCTGGCATGGTCATTTCTCCAACTAGCTTGCGGATCCTGTTGATCCTGTAATACTTGACGCCAGGTGTAGCTCCCTGCCATGGGACAACCAGGTGGATAGGGAAGACCTGGAAACAAAAATATGAGGGCTCAGTGGTTTGAGAGCCTCCAGTCCCAATGGCATCTCGAACTAGCTACTCAAACAACATCCTGAGGACTGGAGTCATTTGGTCTTCTTGATTTTCAAGCAAATACTAACCATGAAACAGATTCCTTCACCTGGAGAGAGGCAATTATTGTTCCCATCTACAAGAGGGGTGATCGAGCCGGTCCCACGAACTATCAGCCGATCGCTCTTCTTCACTCTATGGGAAAACTTTTTGCCTCCACCCTCCTACGTTATGTAACAAGATGGGCCCTGAAGACTGGAAGGTCCGATCCCCAGCAAACGGGGTTTGTCAAGGGTGTGGACACTGGCCTGAATCTCTTCATCCTTGGAATACTCAAACAAGAGGTGCTAAGATCTGGCACTTGCGTGCACATGGATTTGATGGATCTCAAACACGCGTTTCATTGCGTCAACAGATCTAAATTGTGGGGGAAACTGTACCCCAGATCTGGTTGATGCTATTCGAGCTTTGTATTCCGAGACATCTATCCGAATAAGGCTCAACTCCACAGGGGTCTTGTCTGAGAATAGCTTCACCCATCGAGGCCTAAAACTGGGGTGTGCTTCGACCTCCTTTTTGTTTAATTTACACATATCTGATTTGAGTGTTTCTCAGAGTGAAGTGAGAGCCTTTCCACATAAGATTAATGGTGGGCAAATTCCCTGGATCGTTTATGCGGACAATATCATACTCTTGGACTATACCAGGTAGAACCACAATGACATATTAGATGCTTTCCGGATTACTTAATGCAAAATTATATGAAAATCAACGTCCTGAAATCCAAAATCCTAAACATGAGGTCTGCGTTAGATAAATCAGCAAAAGATCATGCATGGTGGATTAGAGGGGAAATAATTGAAGTGGTACAGTCCTTAGTGTACTTAGGCATCGCAATCAACAAAAACATTGATCACCATGCCCATTACCTCTCACTGCAAATAAATCCACACGCTTAGCAGCCCAAGGAATGAACATTTTAAGCAGCTACTGTGCATTTTCCCTTGCCCCCTTGCTAGTCTTTTATCGTCAAAAGGCAGTGCCAATCTTGACATATGGCTCAGAAGGCATGCTCAGTTTATCCTGAAAAATGTGGGCTTTATTAGAAGGTCTATTTTGGTGCAAACTGCTCAAGCTACCCAATTCATTAGCAATATCCACCATTCGACATGAGCTCAGACTCCAGTCTCTTGAGGCAATCACTGTATGGAAATCCAGCTTACTGTATAGAAAATAAATGGTGGCTGAAAAAGGCACTCCTTTGGAATTATTTATCCCAAATTGGAAATGTTCCATCAAATCACTTAAACTTTGGGTGGAAAAAATAGAAGAGATTTTAGATGGAACTATGGTGGACAAAGATAAGTTCATCTCCAATTCAACAAAGTGGCAGATAACATTTCAAGAAAATGATTGGATAGAAACCATCTGAAGAAGAAATCTAGTTGTGGTAAGACCTTGTCTAGAACGGGAGCAAAAAGGTTTAAATATACCACCCCTCTATCTACTGAAGTTTCCCTCTTATCACTATAGGGATTTACTGACGAGGGTCCGACTAAATCTACTCACCACTGGGAAAGTAAATCTGGTAAGGAAGCAAAGAAACCTTGAACAAGCATATTGTCGATTTTGTGGCTCACAAGAACAAGCAGGATCCCTTATCACCTGGTAACAGCTTGTACAGCTCTCAACCATTCGCACTCTATGCATCTACAAACTCTCTGTATCCATCATGTTACACTTTTAGACTCAGAGTGGTGGTAGTGGGTCCTGATGGGTGAGCGTGTGCTTAGCGGTTATCAAATTCCTTGAGAACACACTTAATGAAGTGACAGCATGAGCAAATGATCTAGTTGGTGAAATTCCAACTGCCCTTGAATTGATCGTAATCTTGGTGGAGCAACCTGCGATCCCTAAATGATCTAATTGTCCATATTTGTGTTCTAGGCAGTGATTCGTACATATACTATTGCACTGGTAGAGGTTCTCAAAATGTAATGTGCTATACTGCATTAAGATTATTGTTTTGTTATCTTGAAGATTGATGTGAGTTTGATGTTTTTTTTAAATGTAAATGGTTCATTTAATTAATTGCCTTTTAAGTATAACCAATAAACATTTTAAAAAATAATAAATAATCTTGGAGTTGAAGGACATGTTAGAATCAAGGATTACACCTAGATTTCATGCCCTATTGATAGCTGCTGTTTCTGGGGCTAGTGTTGTGCGCCTCGCAACACATAAGATGAAGTTACACGTGGTGCCACATAGAATGGTTTCTTTAATATCTCCATTAAGGCAATTGTTTCTCGCATTCATCCATTTTTCAACACTGCCGATGCAGCGATTCATGGAGATCACCTGATGGTTGTCTGGTCCAACTGGACCAAAATCTGAATGTCATGGGTATAGATTTCAGAAAGCAGGCCATACATGTTTATAAAATTGGTAGGCAATTTCAGAAAGACATGAATATACTACCGAAGGCAAAGAGACTTTAGTGACTTTGCAGGGTGATGACCAGGGTTTTGATCAGTTCACTTGGTAGCACCCATTTTACAAGAACATGTTCAAAGGGCCATCTCCATTTCCCATCTTTGACTAAGGAAATGGATGAGGATGGCATGGTAATCTCTGTCATAGGCAGCAGAGAGCTAGAACAAAATGACGGAAGACTCTGTACTCGCAACGTAAGATCTACTCTCTTTCTATTGCCAATGCTATTTGGGCATGGGCATTGTTGGGAAGAAACAACATGGGCAAACATGGGACAGAGATTTGGAGTTGATGTATTGTTTAAATTGACATAACATTTCTTTCTCGCATATTGGCTTCCAGTGAGAGAGTGGAAACGGGCGATTGGTGGAGAGGATTTGTTGGTCTCCAATACTTCTATTTCAGAAGAAGTTGGATGGGCTCTTATTCCAGAAGGTTTGGTTAGATTCCACTAATGAATGTGGAATTGCAGAGGGCTAAAACTGAGGGTGCAAGAGAGACAATGTGTTCTTTAATGAATTTGGCCAGTTAAGAGAGTCTTTGAACAGCTGAGGCTTTTATGTTATTGACAGATTGTTATGTCAGTTTGCTGTGCCGGATGGATTGTTTTAAAAATTAAAGGTGAGAATGGTGAAGGGACATTGAACTCATTGTCCTGGCAAACGCTACGTATCGATTGTACCATTTTGTCAATCTTACCTACATAGTATGTTGCTAGTTTATCTGTTAATCTGTTAATCCTAGAGCGAGTAGTATTCAACGACTCCCTGAGTTCCTTGATACTCACATCCTCCAGGAACCTCTTCAGTCTGGCTACCTACCTTTGCATTCCACCGAGATAGCTCTCCTCAATGTCAGCAACTTCATCTCTTACGCACATCATGCAATCCATTAATCTACTCTGATTCTTCTCGACCTCTGTGCTGCCTTCCATACTGTCGACCATTCTGACCTTCTCTCTGCATTATCTCTCCTTGGCATCAGATATAAGGCCCTTGTAGGTTTGTTTTCAGACCTTACCCGTAGACATTTTCAGGTGTCCTCGAACAGCCTTATGGCCCACTCACCAATCTTACTGTTGAAGTTCCCAACGGATCTGTACTTGGTCCACTTCTCTTCACTCTCTATGCTTCAGCTCTTGGCACCCTGATGTCCTTTTATGGCTTCTCCTATCAACACTTCGTTGATGACACTGAGATCTTGTTCACCTTTGCCTCCTTATCTGATGAGCTGTTATCAAAAATGTCAAACTGTCTCCCCTCCATACAATTTTGGATGGCGTCTCACTCGCACATGCTCAAAAACACTAAGCCTGAAGTTCTGTACATCCGAGCAAAACAGACTATCTCTTCCTCTCCCCCTCTTCTCTTCTCTCCTCACTAACTTCCGTACTCTGCTTCCCCTCGTAACATTGGGCCATCTTCGACCCATCTCACAACTTCTCATTCATCATCTCATCTCCAAATCTGCCACTGCAGCCAGCCTCAACCTCCTGAATATCAGAAAAGGCTGTCATCTTCTTTCTTTCAATACTGCTGAACAGCTAATCTCTTTTCAACCTTTCTTGCTTAACCCCTACCTCCTCTGCCAGTCGCTAGATTAGCTGGCTATCTATGAAACAGAGAGCTAAGTAAAAAACTTATTTTCATCATTTTCAGAACTATCCATGGACTTACCTTACCCTATCTATCTGCTTATCACACTCCCTAATCTCCCCATTGCTCGTTATGATCATCCTCGGATCACCTCCTTGTCACTACTCAATCCCCTGCGCTCTCTCTAATTTCGACTCTCTCCCTCTCCTTGCTCCCCTTCGCTGGAATGTTCTTACTCTCCATGTACTACTCCAACTCTACCACTACTTAAATCCAGCCTCAAAGGACTTCTCCTTTCTGAAGAAGCTGTTTTCTTAGCACTATATGTTACTCCTTCACCCTGCCTCCCTCTCCCCCTACCCGCACGGGCAACCCTACAGCACTTTTTCATCAACCCTCCCTCCATAATTTAGTACTTCCTCAACCATCCCGTTCCTGTGTAATTCTGTCCCGCCCTTGTCTCAGGTTTTTGTTTCCACCTTCCCCTGCAACATCTTGGGCCTCATTCTGACCCGGGCGCAAAGGGATACCGGGCACCGGTAAGGAGACCGGTGCCGGTAATCCCTTTGCGCCCTATTCCGAAATCCCCCAACGTGACCCGTAAGGTACGTTTGGTCAGACCAAATGTACCTTACGGTTCCCGTTAGGGGACCAGGGTGCAAATAACGGCCTTGCCATGTGCCGGGCCGCTATTTGCACCCTCCCCATTCCCATTGAGCCCTATCTGGGCTCAATGGGAATGGGGAATGGTTTGGTAAATGGGGACTTACCGGTCCCTTCAAGGTCGCAATGGACCGGTAAGTCCCCATCTCACCAAACGGAAGTCGGACCCGGTTTTGGAGGCAGCCATGGCGCAAATAGCGCCATGGCTACCTCCAAACTCGGAATGAGGCCCCTTGTCTTCAAGTCACATTCTCTAACCCCATTGTCAAGGACCTATGTCCCCACGCTGTTTTTAATGTTAAATTGCGTATGCGTTTTTGTGGCAAAAATGCATTGCATTTCTGTGTTTTTTATCAATAAATTAAAAAAAGTGTTGGAGTGGGATCGTGCTTGGGTTGCCTTATTGTTAATCTTACAGAGATAATTAGTTTCATTTTGGGCTTGAGCAGTGTGATTCTAGAAGAATGTTCTATTATTGTTCAAAATTGCCTCCTGCAAGCTTGGGTTTGTGCTAAGAACTATCTCTGTCTTTCACTGTGAGAGTTGTATGCCACTCAAGTTCTATTTGTTCGTGTTGTCTATTAGGTGTTGTTTAAGCATCACCTATACTGGCAAAACTATTGGCATAGGAGTACAGATTGGATGGGGATTGGATGGGAGGATGGGCACACAGACTGTGGGTGCTGTTTTGCTTTCTACCCACACATTAACCGCCCATGGCCCAGGCTAATCCCTATGGCCATTTCAACCAATTACCAGCTCCTCCCTGCCCAAAACACAATTCCTGGGATCTCTTTTAGCCGGCACTTTCATGCAATAACATCAAACTGAGCTTTTATGGTTCTGCCTTTTTATTTCGAAGCACTTTTCACTGTATTGAGAGAGTTTAGAATAGGACCCAAAATGTACATGAATCCTATTAGAAAATCTCCATAGGTCCAACCTGGGTTACACAGAAGCAAGATACGCTGACATCTCGTTTTCATATACATCATCACATGAGAGCTCGCTGAGTTAAGTGCTTGTACTGGTTATATTTGATGGCTGAAGACACAGGTTCCAATCCCCCCTGGGCCACACTCAGTCCATTACCCTTCCAAGGTCGGTAGACTGAGTGCCATTACTCAGGGTAATAATAGCAGGGTTGAGAATCGGGATGAGTCGGGCATGATGTGCTATGTACTATGCAAATACATGATATTGCAATTTGTCTGCAAAGATGTAACTAAACTGCCCAACACATTTTTACAATGACTTTCATTAAATTGGCCTCCAAACACTGGAGATGTAATTTATATTACAAAGATAAGGCACTGTGCATACCAGTGCGTGATGCACAGCTGGGCTCTGTCCCCACGGAATCTTCCCTTTTCCGGCGCCATTCGAATGCTTAGAAACACCTGCTATTTATCTTCTTACCCTGATCATTTTTGACAAATGCGTTTTTCAAACAGTATATTTGACTTGACCTAGGCCTGTAACTGGCAAAAAAAGGCTATATTTGAACTATTTACCTGAAAAATGCTGGGGTGAACCTATAGGTATTGCTGCTCAGACATGTCTCTGAGAAAAACATCCTTTTTACGTCTTCGGCGCAAAAACAACACTTACTTTAATAATATTACTCCAACATTAGTTTCATAGTTATGTTGGTTTGTTTTAAACAAAGGCAATGAACAATACCATGACATCACTAAGTAACCCCAGACTACTTTGCAAAGAAATATAAAACGAACATGAGGTAGAGGAAGTATTCTAAACAAAAAAAAACATGGCCGATTTATTAATCAACATAAAATTCATCGGACATATTGAAATATAGAATTTATAATAGAGGACAATGTGTAATTCTAAATTTCTTTAACAAATACAAAGTTTGTATTGAAATATGAAAATTAAAAAGTGAGAAAGGGCAAGCAGTGCACACTGGCCCGCCTCCCCCCATGTTGCACAAACCCTCCACGAACGCTAGCATATTTTCACTTTCAGCTAGTAGGTGCTGCCCACCTATAGCCCACGCTGTTGCATTGGTGTGTAGCTAAAAGAGAAATGGGTTGCGAGGCAGGACACAGAGCTTGTGGGTGTTGTTTGAGATTTTTCCCCAACCATTGACTGCCCTTGGACCTCAAGCCCTATGGCCATCCACACCCACTATCTGCTAAGCCACACCCAAAACACCTCCTCCTGGGATCTCTTTGAGCTAGCTCTGTCATGCAGCAACATCAAACACTGTGGGCATTAAGGGTCAACTCAGCCTTTCTTCCTTCCGATGTCGATAAATTGAGTACCACTCTGTGTACCGCTCTGTGGGATAAGGATGTCTTCTGTTATTTGAGCACACTGAGAGCCATGGGTGTGTAGCACTATATAGGAAATACATTATTATTATGATCATAATAATAATAATTATTATTATTAATATTATTATTATTTTGTCTGCCATTATTTTTTAGAAGTATTCTCATAGTTAATGGATTAATTAAAGATGTGAAGGAGCTCCTCTTGTAATAAAACATTTCTTTACATCTGCTCCTTGCACTGAAGCCATGTTAAAAACAAGCATTGGCAAAACCAACAGGTTTGGCTTCTATACATGAATTACATAGACATTTGCCAGACACTAATGTCCTATACCACCATTTGCCAGCTCATGCCATCCAATGGTCAGCTAAGGCAGTGCTTAGACAAGGCCTTTCCCATGCTTACATACAATCCGAAATGGTTGTTTTAGCCAATGCTTTTTTAAGAATTGCTTCAGAGTGTAGGCGACGGGGTCAAGAGAAAGAAAGGCCACACTTGGAACTCTGTGCTCTTACCAATGAGCCACATAATTGCATTTGGCAGTGACTAGCTTGGCACCGAACACACCCTTAGATCTGTTGCTCGGACCAGCAGTACACGCCCATTCTGGGAGAAGATACAGGGCCTCATTACACGGAAGGCGGTGAGCCATGGCGCTATTAGTGCCATGGCTCATGCCGGTAAAATACTGGCACCGCCTTGGCGGAAAGTGGATTTACCGCCCCATTCCAAGGTTGGTGGGGCGGTAAATCCCCCTTCCGCCATTGCCCTTCCCCATTCCCATTTCTGCCACATAGGACTCTATGGGAATGGGGAAGGCGCTAATTACGGCACCGCAATTTTGTGGTGCCGTAATTAGCTCCGAGGTCCCTTAGCGGGTTGGTTTTTAACGCCTGCAAAAAGCAGGCGTTAAAGCACCAACCCGCTAAGGGACCTCGTAGTAAGGCGGTAATGGTTAACAGTCACCGTTACCATTAACGGTGGCCGTTAACCATTACCGCCTTCCATGTAATGAGGCCCACAGACTCAATTTCCCCGCAGCAGAGGCGGGAATACATAAAGCCCTGGCAGTGCCACAGGCCATGCAGCAGGCGGTGCAGCATGGCGCCGTCCTGCAAGTTATAATAAGTGTGTGCAACAGCTGGCAGCAACATCTGGATGAAGTGTATTCCAGGCAACATCTATTTCACATGGATATGCCCATATGCCCATGTCCTTCACCAATCTGGGCTCATGTGATGTTGAGTAGACTCTCTCCGATGTTTATTGATTTGATCTGATGATTTTTAATGCACATATACCAAGGTAACCGAGCTGCCATTGTCTGCATCTGGGCACAGTTGCATGAAAAAGGTATAGAAAGCCAGTTGTCCACAAGCCAAACAGACAAGAGACTAGGGCCTCATTACGAGTTTGCCAGTCAGGATACAACGGTACCGCTAAGCTTGCCGGTACCATTGTATCCAGACCAGCAACCTCTAAGTTGTGCAAACCTGTAGCACCAGCACGGTAATGAACCGTGCCGTACAGGCATCCCCATTCCCAGCCCGCATTGGGCTCAAATGGGAATGGGGATCTACCGGTTCTGGCACCTGCAAAAGTGTAGAGATACTGGCAGCCAGTGTAGAGAGATTGGCAGCCAGTGTAGAGAGTCTGGAAGCCAGTGTAAAGAGACTGGTAGCCAGTATTAAGAGACTGGCCGCCAGTGTAGAGAGGCTGGCAGCCAGTATAGAGAGACTGGAAGCCAGTGTAGAGAGACTGAAAACCAGTGCAGAGAGACTGGCAGACAGTGTAGAGAGACTGGAAGGCAGTGTAGATAGACTGTCAGCCAGTGTAGATAGACTGGAAGCCAATGTAGAGAGTCTGGTAGCCAGTGTAGAGAGACTGGCAACCAGTGTAGAGAGACTGGAAGCCAGTGTAGAGAGACCGGTACCCAGTGTTAAGAGACTGGCAGCCAGTGTACAGAGCCTGGAAGCCAGTGTAGAGAGCCTGGTAGCCAGTGTTAAGAGACTGCCAGCCAGTGTAGAGTGACTGACAGCCAGTGTAGAGAGTCTGGAAGCCAGTGCTAATAGACTGGCAGCCAGTGTAGAGATATTGGCAGCCAATGTAGAGATAGTGCCTAGCAATAGAAACAGGCAACAAATTGAGGAGGTTTTCCAACACGTCTAACTTCTGCATTTTGGATGGTATGAAGATGGCTCATCAGGGCCTTTGGCAACCCAGCATACAAATCGAGCTGGGAATTCGCCAGAGCACAGACCACCATAGCATGGGTGGCATGTGGTAGGTATGGAAGCGTGCGCTTCAACATCCGTAGTCAGTAAAAGGAGGATCTGGTAACTCATTAATTTGAAAAATAAGTTTCATTTCTGGTTCCCTGATAACTCCAAGATTTTTTATCTTACTGGGAAATCTGGTGGGAAGGGCAAACAATGGCGGTGGTAGAGGGCATTGCATGGGATCTTTCAGTAGATGTCGGGGGCCCATCAAAATGATTCTCTCTTAGTAGGGTTCAGTGGGATTTTATTATTGCCCAGCCAGGTTTTTGATCTTGGAAAGAAGATTGAAGCTGCAAAAGGTTCTCTTCAGGGCCTGAGACCCAGAGAAACAAATGCAGATCATCTGCTTAAAAATGGAAATGGATATTGAATTTCCTGAGGATCGATGGTAAAGGAGAAATGAAGTGAAGTGAAGTGGTTTCTGAAACTCATCGCGGCGGGAGGGGGCTCGAAACTTCTGCCAGGTTTTTGCTTTCATGTGGTATGTTTGTTTAAATAGTCTTAGTGATGCTGAAAAACAAAACAGTGGTTTAGGTGTTTCCTTTCCCTCACTGGGACATATGGAGCCGTCTGGCCAACAATCCATTGGAAGGAGTGTTGGCATTGATCAAAATACGCATCCAAAGAAGTCCAGGATCGACCCTGCAGTAGAGCTGGTGCTATATCGTCAGCCTTGATTTGAAGCAGGGCTTCTTAGACTGCTGAACAGCAGGTGCGGAGTGGCTATGAGCAATAGGCAGGCGGGGTCACTTGAGAATTAACAACCTAATAAAATGGTAACTTCAAGAGACTGGGGATGTCTCAACATGAGATAGGTCTGTATTTCTGGAAAGGATCAGGTCAAGACAGTGGGCCTCATTATGACCCTGCCGGCCTGGAATTAACGTACCGGTTATTACATTTACCGGCATGTTTCTGTACCAGCAGAATACAAGTCTGCCAGTGGGGTGGTCTGATTTACCTCCAGCCAAGAGCGTGAGGTAAGTCGCCCTCTGGCAAAAAGCAGCCAGTATTACCAGCACCGGTATTAACGGTGCTGGTAATCCCAGCAATTCCCCAATGGAGTCCTATGACTTAGATGAAATGGGGATTAGCATTCCGTTGCCGGCACCTGTAATCTGTCCGTAAAACCAGCAGATCAGGCACCGGTAACAGAATTACCGTTTTGTGACCACCAAACCTATAATGAGGGCCAGTGTCATTTAATATGCAAGCATTTGAGTGGAACTGATTTCCTAGCAAAGCAATATAGGAGTTTGGAACGTTTTTTTCTGAATCACTCTCTAGTGGGCAATCCTGACAATTTATGTGATCGTGTAGCTGTGGAGAGGAAATCATCTAGGCCCAACAGAAAACTATTGGCCGGGCCTTGTGGCCTATTATCACCCGGGGCGGCAGGCTGAAACCTGTAATCTCAGCCCATGTTCCATGGAACCGCAGTCTGCTTCCCCCGCCACAGGCCACCATCACCCCCGCCCTGCCCTCCCGTAACACTTTGGCGTCCATCTTGGTAAAGTATTCTCCTTCATTCAACGGGACATTCATGGCATCCCGTTGAAAGAAGCAAAAGTTATTATTTATTTTTTTAGCACCCTGAGTTACCGTATTGGCCTGCCAGATCGGGTGTTAACGCCACATAAACAGGAATCACCCCAATACGTTCTGAACATAAAACATTAAGATTAAAGGCACAACTTGCAGGTGATACATCCCAGGATTGAGGGTCTACATTAGACACAGAGCTATTAGATTTAAAAATTATTGCGACACCTCCTCCCCAACAGGTCTCTCTGTTGAGCCTTGCCAATGCTTCTTTAATAAACACTACAGAATGTATTTGATGGGTTAAGAGAAAGAAAGGTCAATCTTGCAACTATGTGCTCTTGCCAATTAATGATTGGAAAATTGAGCAACATTTATTTTAATCCTGTGTCCACATTGATATGATATGATATGATATGATATAATGTGGCATTTATAACGCGACTGTACACAAGTGTTTCTAGGTGTGACAAGACAATGAGGGGGAAAAAGAGGGAGGACAAAATAATGATCTTACTAGGTCTTGTGTCATTCAGATCGTGCAAGTGCGGAGAAGAGGGAAGGTGAGAAGTGCCAGGGGGAAGGGGGAAATGCAGTAAACTCACAAGTGCAGCCAGCGGGTGGCTCATAAGTGCAGAGACAAGGGACTGTAGGGTGTAGATACAGGGTTGTAGATACAGTGTTCTGGAGCACAGAGGCAGTGCGATGGCAACCGGACATGCACGGGCCTGGGTCCGAGTTCAGAGTGGGACCAGTGCGCAGAGCAGTTAGGTGCATCAGCAGGGGAGAGGAAGAGAGAAAGTGGAAGCTAAAAGAAAGGTCTTGAGTTGCTTCCGGAATCAGAGGTGGTTCTGTTCAAGTTTGAGAGATGTATGGATGCTCTTCCAGAGGGAGGCCCCAGCCGAGTTGATAGATCTGCCCCCAACTATCTGCATGGAGAAGTGTCTGACCCTCAGAGAGGTGGAGGTGTATAAGCTGAGAGCTTGAGAAGGAAGATGTTTTGGAAGAGAAAGTTGGAGGTAGAGCGGTCCCAGGAACCAGAAAGCCTTGTGGACAATGCAGAGGTTCTTGAAGTTTATCCTTGCAGCCACAGGGAGTCCATGAATAGATTTCAGAGCTGTAGAGCTCCGATCCCTGTGCTTGAGGCCAAGGACAAGTCTTGCAGTCTTGTTCTGGATAATTTGTAAAGGTCAAAAAGTAGAGGCAGGAAGATTTAGAAAGAAGCTGTTGAAATAGTCCAGCCTAGAGTAGACCAGAGCTCTGGGGAGAGTGAGCTTCTGGGGGAAAGTGAGAAAAGGAAGAATACCTTTGAGGAGTTGCAGCTGATAGTTTGAATTCTTAGAGACATCAGAGATGTGTGAAGAGAAAGAGAGGGTGGAGTCGAAGATGATACCAAGGTTCTCAGCCACACAGGAAGGAGCAGGAAGAGGCCCCAGTGTGGGCAGCCAGAGAGAGAGAGGGAAGGAGGGAGCGGGTGTCCCAATGAGGAGTCTCTCTGTCTTATTGGCATTAAGGCAGAGATCATTGGTGGCACACCATTCCTGAATTGCAGACAGACAGTCTTGTATGAGAGAAGGAGCAGAGGAGTCTGAGGGGAGCCTGAAAGAGAGTGTCATCTGCATAACATTGAAATTTGGAGCAGAAAGTAGCGATGCTGTGGGCAAGAGGTGCCAGGTAGTGGTTGAAGAGTCAGGGAGAGAGGTTAGACCCCCGTGGAACACCCCAAGTAAAGAGAGAGATAGAAGAGAGGAAAAACCCCAGTTGGACCTGAGATGGTCGGTCGGTGAGAAAGGAGGTCAACCAGGCCAGGGCCTGATCAATAATACCAAGGTTGTCGTGGAGGTGATTGAGAAGGATGCATGATTGACCAGGTCAAAAGCAGAGGATAGATCGAGGAGAATGAGGACAGAAGGGAGATTAGAGTTGAGATTGGAGAGCAAGTATTCATAGGTGTTTAATAGAGCAGTTTCCGTGCTTCTGGCAGTTTTGAATTCACAGATTCAGTATGTATATTAAGCTGGGAGATGACCAGCTTTTCCAATAGTTTTCCTACGAAAGGAGTGATGGAGACCGGGCGATAGTTAGCAGGACTGGAGGGATTGGCTGAGGGTTTCTGTAGAAGGGGTGCACAAGAGAGTGCTTATGGGGCAGGGGAAATTTCCAGTGGCAAAGGAGTGGTTGCAGAAAGGAGCAAGGGTGTCAATGTGGTCCTTGATGGTTCTGGATGAGCAGGGAAGACCCTGCTTTGACACACTTTCATAGATCAGACTGGTCTTGAAACATTATCAGGGGTGAACAGGGGAAAGGATGAGAAAGGAGGAGGAGAGGCGGCCTCAGACTGGGCAGGAGTGGTAGCGGAGAAGCAAGAGAAGGTAGAGGAAGAGAGGGTGGACAGGGTGTCCTGAGTGTTAGTTGTGAAATTAGAGGCCAAGGTCGTGCAGAGGGCCTGGGAGTGAACAGGAGAGGTACAGAGTGTAGCAGGATTGGCCAGCTCCTTGCATATTTTGAAATGCTTGGCCGAGTTGTTAGATGCCGCAGAGATGCAGGCTTGGATGTAGGCTCTCTTCTTAGAGAGGACAGAGAGCCTGTACTGTCTTTGGAGCAGGCGGTAGGCCAGTTTATTAGGGGGTTCACCCAATACCCTACATTTCCTCTCTGCCGCCCTACACTTGCGTTTAAGTGCGGTGAGGTCAGAATCAAACCAAGATTTGCACTTGGATTTGGGCTTCAAACGGATCCTCATGACAGGGGCAAGGACATCCAGCGTGTTAGAGATAGAGAGATGCAGGTTAGAGAGGGCTGTGTCAGGGTGTGAGTCAGCCAAAGGTGCAGCATTAGGAAAGAAAGTCTTGTCAAATGCCTCAACTGACACACGCTTCATGGGTCGGATGACAGGGAAGGTAGGTGGCAGTGCTGGAGTCGCCTTGACCTTTGGGGAAGAGCGAGAGAGATGGGAAGAAAGGAGAACGTGATCACTCCAAGAGAGAGGAGTGGTGAGAGTGTTAGATAAGGGGAGGACTGAGGAGATCAGATCATCCAGGGTGTGCCTTGCAGAGTGAGTCAGGCCAGAGGGACGAAGAGAGAGAGAGAGAGAGAGAGAGAGAAAGAGAGAGAGAGAGAGAGAGAGAGAGAGAGAGAGAGAGAGAGAGAGAGAATTGAAGAGTCCTGAAGAAGGGCTGGTTGCATCCAGGTGGATGTTCAGGTTTCCGAGGAGGAGAAGTTGAGAGCTAGAGGCAAGGAGTGAGGAGGAGAGGTCAGTCCACTCAGAGAGGAAGAGGGTGACCTGGCCAGGAGGCCTGTTGATAGTGGCCACAATGAGAGGGAGCGGCCAGGAGAGATAGAGAGCCTGCAGACCAGGCATTCAAAGGAGGAGTAGTACTGCATTGGAATGATAGACGCAGGGATCCACTCTGGGAAAATCAAGGCTATACCCCCACCGGGATGGTTTGTTCTGGGTTTCAGAGATGATATTGTGGTCAACATGAAGGAGAATGTCGAAATACTTGACAGTGTTGGCCTTGAACTAAGTTTCAGTGAGACTGAGTACATCAAAATCAAGCTCTTCCAGGAGACAGCAGATGTCAGAGGAGTGTTTGACAGCTGAACGAGAGTTGAGAGTTGCGATGTGGAGCAGGTTGCCACATTTGAAGGACTTCTGGGTGGGGTACAGGCCAGAGGTACACCCTGCGGAAGTGTTGGAGGTGCCCGAGGATGGGCAGAAGACGAAGGAAGAGAAGGCAGAATAGTCAGAAGGGGAGAACAGAGTGCCATAGGGGGGCAGAGGAGTGGGCAACAGGGTGGCCAGAGAATCAGCAGGGGAGCCAAAGAGGTGGCCGAGGAAGGAGGCGGTACCATCTTGTACCATATTTTGAAATAATACAAATGGAAACCTAATTGCATGGGGGGAGTGTTGATAATCTAGCCAATGGTCTCTTCCTCTAGGGCAGGTACTTTGGAACTCTACCACCTGTAGATTTCTGAGTGCCGGTTTCTGGAAATGTTGCTGTATGGCCCATGTACCATATACCCTTGCCTGCTCTACCTTTTGCAGTGGTCCTACGACCGATTGAATATATGGCTTGGGTATCAAGATTCATTTATCATATTACCGGGATCAGCAGGAAATGTTGCTATGCCACAAAGGCCCATATGCTTTCTGTTTATATCCATTTTCAGTGTTCACTCTCTGAAGGGAATTCAATGATTCACTTCCCACCTTTAGGGATTGAGATGCTAGGTGGTGACTCGAATGCATTCTACAGGAAATATCAAAGAACTAGCAGGGCTCCATGCAGCATTCATACACCAATGTTGAGGAAACGTTTTGTGTCCCATAGTCAACCTGTGCAGGATGGAGAAAAGTCCTGACTTGGCTGCTTTGCTGCCCAATACTCTATTGAAATCCTTCCAATGTTTGATTTTCAAGTGATGATTCAAGCGCTGGGCAGCACAGCAGCTCCTCCTGATGCCTTGCTTCGTAAACATTCCAAAAGAAGGGATAAGAGGATGGTGGCCCCAATACAGAAGTGATGGATCATCCTCTGGGCAGCACAGTAGCTCCTCTTGATGCCTTGCCTTGTGAACATTCCAAAAGAAGGGATAAGAGGTTGGTGGCCCCAATACAGAAGCAATGCTTCAATCGCTGGCCAGCACATCAGCTCCTCCTGATGCCTTGCCTGGTAAACATCCCAAAAAAGGGATAATTGGTGGATGGCCCAAATACAGCAGTGATTGGTCATTTGGGATGGAGAATTGTCCTTTAAGAGGACTGAATGGTCGGTGTTAACACTGGAGTGGGGAATTACACTGCATTCTGGTTGAAATAATGACTCAAGCTGATGCCATAATATATTACCTTTCCTTTTACAGAGTTTTTTTGTTTTGATAATGCTTTTTTAAAACCGAAGGACATGTGTTTATGCTCACATTATTGCACACGTTGCTATTGTAATCTCTTATTCTGGATCTGGAAAATAAAGTTATGGTTTACAGTGTATTATGTAATTTGTGTGCTTTTTGTAATTATTATAAAGTACGGGTATTATTTAGATTCTTGAAACCCAAACCTCAACAAATATGAACATGAAATAAAATTGAGAAGACCTGTGGTCAACGGATTGGGCGCAAATCCTGGTTTCACCTCTTCACCAAATTGTGTGATCTTGGTTGATTGTCTAAACTGCCAAATTAGTAATCCCTATAAGTGATTCAGTTTGACGTTTTTGCAATTAAATATAATTCCCACATGGTTTACTACAAAAGAGACGTGTTCCATGAATGATAATAGTGACCATTCAAATTTTGCACACCACAAAGTGTTCTGTCACTTGGCTTACTCATGGCAACTTCTTTTAATGCCACTGCCTGAGATGAACCCGAGATAAGGGAACGATGACGCTCCTTGTAATGTCCTTTTCTGATGATGTCAATTCAAAGGCCATTTCAAGCAGTCTGGAATGTCATCTGGCACACAGGGCCTTGGACATACCAGGAAAACCTGGTGACAAATGTAGCAGCTTAGTGCCCTCTATGCATAGCAACTCAACTGGTTTTCTGTGTGCGGTGTATGTGTTAGAATGCCTTTTGTCACCAATTTTACAAAAAATGTTGATAAATGGAGAAAAGAGTGGCACGAATGACGGCCCGAATGACTCTGTATTGACCTGCATGCACCACATACAGATCCTGATGCACCATATATAAAGTGCCATGTAAAACCATTTTGCAAAATTGGCCCCCCTAACTGGTGCAGTATACTGACGCAAATACTAAGGATTCCTCTGCAATCCGCCTGCTTTTTTCATCAATTAAAAACAGGCATGTTCCATGGGAATCCACTGCAAATGCTGCCTGCCTTGAGGTTTTACACTGCATCGTGCAAATTCCTAAAATGCCACAAAAGGGATCCGTTTCCACCTATGTGCTAATGTAAGAGGTCACTCTGTGCAGTTTACACTGACCTGAAACATGAGCTCCATTGACCCATTTTGATTTGATTTCGACTTTATACTTAAATATTTCA
The DNA here is from genome assembly GCF_040938575.1 of Ambystoma mexicanum. Taxonomy (NCBI): domain Eukaryota; kingdom Metazoa; phylum Chordata; class Amphibia; order Caudata; family Ambystomatidae; genus Ambystoma; species Ambystoma mexicanum. Next base: position 1,105,543,905 of record NC_090933.1, on the reverse strand, counting down.
ATTTCAATCGATTTCTTTTTGCTGAGGACGTATCGGGCCCAGAGGCGGATTTAGCACTCGGATGGCGGACAAACGGCGAGCAGGCCCTGCCATGTCCTTGTCCGCCACCTTCCAAGTCTCCTCACATCAGTCCCAACAGACACCCCTCATCCCTGCTTGCTGGCAGTAAGGCACATTGGAATAACAAAGAGTGTCTTAGCCCCCGCTCACAGGGCCTGGCAAAACATTTGTCTCGGCTTGTTGGGGTCCATTTCAATTTGATTGGGCCCCCATTGCCTACATTTAGGCAGGGTGGACACAGTTTATGGCACCCTTGGCTTGCTTGAATAAGAATGGATACAAATGACTGTTCTTTAGGGGCAGGCGCCAGAGGGGACTTAAAATACTAAACTGCCACTGAAAAAATAGTAATTGCTCTGTCAGCAAGGTGCTAACGCAGATGAAACCAGAGTAAAAGGGCTATCAAAGGTAGTCTTTAACCTGCTGCAAAGAGCACATTTAAAGTCTTCAGTTACAGTGACAGCAGCCAGCAAAGGGCAGCCTGTAACATGCACATAAAACAAAGTGCACGTTTAATGCCATGTTAGAAAGGAATATTTTGCTGTGTAGCAAGACTGACAAAATAGGGGCAGTTGCTTGGCCCACCACCTCCCTGAGGCTCTTGAACACATACACAAAACAACAGAATCACAACACTGTGGGACTGTTAGACTTAAAAGGCAGTGATATATTCTAATTTGACTTCTGGATCTGTCCAGCAAAAGATATGCAGAACGCTGATTTTCAAGATATGGATTGACATGATCAGAAGTGACATCACAGTAAGTAACATTACAAGGCCGCCCGCAATTTTGTTTGCAGTCTCCATATGAGGAAACACACCTTGCCAAGTTCCTAACCCTGATTGGCCTGAAGGTATTACTTACTGGCCAATAGCGTTTAAGCTGGCCCTCTACCTAAGGCACACTTCCCAAGGCTTCCTCCTGTCGTGAGCCTGTCAGGAGCCGGAAGTGCGGAGTGCCAGAACCCCTGCCCCTCCATCGACTCACCGAAAGAAGCTGTTCATGTCTGGCTCATCTACTAGGGTAAGCAGACCTCATCAGTGTTAATGGCCAAATGTACATTGCAACCCATGCTGCATACCGCTGCCAGGAACAGTATACAAGACACTCTTCTGTTGCCCTTGTTTTGGACCTTTTAAACTTGTGCATTGTTGCCCTGCTTCAGGGTTGTCTGACCCTGCTGGTCTATCCCGCAGTATTATGCATGCATTATATTCAGTCATATAATTATACTCATACCCACACACTTTGTGTATCCATATACTGGCGCTGCTCTTCATACTGCTAACCTCAACCTTACCTATACCTATATTCAGTAATGTTATATTCAGCTCGTGTGGTGGCATCCTAGACATAGCTGTTTAATTTATTTTGAATTACTGGATCATTTCTGCCCATATTGTGTGCTAGCCAGGCTGCCATTTTCAGCTTTGACTGCTTTAAAATGTTCACCACGGCTGCTTAAACTGTGATCTAGCCAAACCTTATACTTGCCTGTTACACTGCTGCCCCATAGCTTGCTGATAACTTGCTAACTATATTCTGACATAGGGGCCCCACTTACTTTGATACAACAGACCCTTGTATTACCTATAATACCCTGCACTATCTTTGCCTTATCTTGCCTACCATTGCCTCCCACATGATGCGGCATAATAGATGCCCTATTATACTGACTCACTTTGTTACTACTGTTAAGCATGCCATTGCAATGTTATTGCTCAGGTGCCTAGCTGTTTCACTTGCTCTATTGGAGTATGCTGTTTAAGTGACCACTGATAACTATACTATTGTCTAGATGCCCCACCCCTCGTTGCCTAACTATGCTTAGTGACCAGTTGACTGACAGGTATCCCTTCCCTAATGCTGTTTAGTAGAGTCATTTTTGTGATAGCTTTTGTAACCCTGCCTAGATACATCCGTGAGCAATATTATATCTTTGATACCACTAACTGGGTAAGATGTTAATTCTAGCAATACTACTCTGTACCATGGCTGCCACCGCACACCTTGGTACCAGAACCCAAGCACATGTCGTACAGTTCCCATTTGCACCACTTTCTGACCACAGCCAGCCCACATTGACAAAGACAGTAACTACTTATGCCCCCAGTGCCTTAGGGACAGTAACTTACACTTCTCTACCTTGTGCCACGGTTAATATAAATGGTAGACTCTGTGCCAGATTAAATACATTATATGAACCACTGAGAAGATCCCTTCCACCCTCCAATCTGAAAATGAACCACAAGCTTAGTCTGAAACCTAGCTACTCTAAACATCTGGACATCTCCAACATAATTGTCCCCCAGACTAACAATCATAAGCTCAAGTCACATGGTGACATTAACACAGCCAAACCTATCTTAGTCAAAGAAGCTAGTGAGACCCTCCCCCTCAAAGGAGTGCTTCTCAATGTAAGATCGCTGGTCGCCCGTGCCACTGACATAGCTGACCTCATTACAGAAGGTAACCTGGATTTCCTCGCAATCACAGAAACATGGCATCATAATGCAGCAGGACCCTCACTTATGCTAGCTATCCCGGATGGGTACACAATAGTCAGACAAGACCGTGATGATGCCCATGGTGGTGGCATTGCCATTATTTCTAAAACATGTCTCTCCCTAAGACTAGCCCCTACCCACATTTCACAATCATGTGAAATTCTCTCCGCTAAATTCCAAATAAATAATTCAGAAACTCTCACTATTTAGTTAATATATAGACCGCCTGGTCCTCTTGGCACCTTCGAGGAGGATCTGCACAACCTACTTCTGAACAACATCAAACCATCCTCTCAATTACTCCTATTAGGGGACTTTAATATAGGTTTCAATGACCAAATGGACAACAATGCCTCTGACATAGTTAATACAATCAGTTCACTAGGACTCAACAAAAAGTAAATAAACCAACCCATTCAAAATGCAGAATACTGGACTGGATAGAGGACTACATGGACAGACCATTCACTGGTGTCCTTCCACTTATCCACCACAAGACCTACTCCACTTGCTCCACCATTAGCGCCACCCTGCCTTACAAGAAATAAAAAAAGTATTACAGCTGAGAAAGTAATACCTGCTATGCTCCCTACTTTGAACGCACTATCCTAAAATCTTGATTCTTGATCCCAGCATCTTAGTGCATGAATATAATAAGATTATGCTCACTACACTGGACAAAATTGCCCCTCTCAAACTAAGATCTAGCAAACCAATAGCCCACTTAAACAAATGGTTTACGCCACAACTTAAAGACCTTCGCATCTTGAAGAGAAAGAGTGAAACTAATTGGAGACTTTGCCCTTCCAATGAGGACAAAGCCAAATTGACCTCACTCTCCTCGTATTATAAGAAGGTAATTTGACTGGGCAAACGCGACTCCTATGATGAGCGCATTGCCAAATCTAATTCTAGTATGAAAGACCTTTTCTCCATTCTCAAAGAACTAGAGTCCCCAATAGCTATACCTGGTATATGTATCAAAGACAAATCTTGGTGTACAGACACCCAACAGGTGCTAGCTAAAAAAATCAACATGCTCCAAAACAAAATACAGCAGAAAAAACAAGCACTGAATCTACAGCATTCACCTAAAAAACTTCTGCCCAGCGATTCACTAACAGCACATAACAATCTATTCCACTTTTCCAAAATCTCTACATTTGACGTTGAAAAAATAATACTGTCACTGAAACCTTCTAACTGTAAAGGTGACAACTGCCCAGCACAACTAATGCTGCTAGGGAATTATCTCCATTCATTACAAAACTGATTAACGCCTCCTTTGCTACTGGTTCTATACCTGCTAACCTCAAACAATCTTGGGTACTCCCTCTCCTCAAGAAGAAAACACTAGATCCTCTCATCCCTACTAATTACCGCCCCATTACCACGGTTCCATTTTTACTCGAAATTCTGGATAAAGCAGCATACATTCAAATTCAAGAACACCTTGAATTGCATAAACTTCTAGGTAATAGAAAATCTGGTTTCTGACCATTACACAGAACGGAAACCGCTCTAATTGACTTAAAATCCCAAACAGATGAGCTGAGAGACAAAGAGAGGACAGTACTTCTGCTCTTACTCGATCTCTCAGCCGCATTCGACCTGGTTGACCACAAGGTCCTCTGCAGACACCTTGACTCTGCCACCCATTTTTCCCCAGATGCATCTAATCCTTCCTGAGTGAGAGAACTATGAGAGTTTTCTCCCCCTCCACAGTGGCTGACCTGACCCCCACCTTGTTCCTCAGGGCTCATGTGTCTCGCCAACTCTCTATAATATCTGCACCAAACCTTTGTTCGATGATTTGGACCATTTGGGGGTCACCAACACGAATTATGCAGACGACACCCAGATTCTCCTCCCGCTTTCTGGGGATCATAGCAAGGACACAGAGTTGGTGAACAAGATATACCTTACCATCCAAGCATGGATGTCCACTCACGGCCTATGCTTTAACGATGATAAGACTGAGCTACTAATCTTAGGATCACAGGCCAATATCAGAACATTAGGTAAGGAGTTCTCCTCATTTAATATAGATGGTAATACCATTAAAGTTTCTACTTGGACTCTGCATTATCTTTCGATAAACAGATAAAATCCTTAACCTCATCCACAGTTTACACTTGCAAGTTGTTAAGAGCAGGCAAACCATTCCTCTCTGATGGTAGTTGTCTAATCCTGGCCAGAGCCTTAATACTCTCTAGAATTGACTATTGTAATGCCTTATATAGTGGCGCTAATAAAACTACTATCCGAAAGATCCAGATATTACAAAATAACGCCTTAAGAGCAGCCCTAGGCATAAATAAAATAAGTCATATTTTCTCCTTCAGACGCCACATAAATGGCTGTCTACGGGCAATAAAATACAGCTTAAGACACTGTCTCTGACTCATAAAGCTCTCAACAACTCTGCCCCTAGCTACCTGACAGATATATTTCAGAGAAGAATCTCTCACAGACTAACCAGAGCTGACAATACCAATTGCCTGGCTATACCTAGATACAAGCTCACCACTATTGGTGGTAATAGCTTCCCTGTAAAGGGGGCAAAAACTTGGAACTCACTTCCACAAGACTTGCAAACAGACCAACCCTACCTTCTCTTCAGGAAAAATGTTATAAAACACACCATCTATTCCCTCTCACTCACTAGACTTATTTAACTCCCTGTCACCACTTGAAACTTAAGCGGAATTTTTTCACCAAATCCATGTACTTTAAGGAGCTGCAACAATCTTTATTTTGTATATTTTACCATTGTATATTGCTGTAATTTTATACAATAGAGAATAATGTGCTGTGCAGTATATACATATTGGCTATTATTATTATGCAACAACTGAATAGTTTAGTAAACCATGAGGGTTTTTCTTCATAGTAAAAATGTCAAACTAAACCACTTTTAGTGACACCCAATGTCAGAAGATCAGGCACAGTGAGAATCAATAATTTTCTCAGGATCACACATTTCGCAGAAGTGATGAAATCAGTATTTGGGCCCCAGGCTGTGATTTAAGCACTTGAATACTCATCTTCCCAATGATGGGTCACAAATCAATTTTACGGTTTGGGTTTCATACTAATTCGTTTTTCTATTAATGCCTTGAAAAGTACACAAATCACATAAGAAACCAAGCTAACATTATATAGATTATTATACAAATAAGTGAAGCAAAAAGACATGTGTATCTTTATTCTCGCCACCCTGAATTCATGATTGCAGTAGCAGCCTGAAAAGGAAAGTGGACCTAAAATAAAATAAAATTTGGTTTAAAAAAAAAAAGGTATTCACAGTGAAAGAGAATTTAATATAATGTAATCTGCTTGCAGCATTATACTCCCCTCCCATTTATTATCATGCACCAATCTCACTTTTTAAGGGAGAACAGTCCTTACCCAGGCACCCATGTGTCTGGGTCATCAACATCTAATCAGTTTATTGAAATGAGGTTGGCACAAATCAGAGCCTGGGTGTTCTTGGGAGCAGTGGGAAAGGCACTGTGGCCTTTTCTTTTTCCATTTCTGCAAAAGATTATTTGTTATAAATATCCCACCATCTTTGTCATGTTGCCGCTATTTGCATACTCACCTGCCTTCCTACACTCAATGTTTCCCTCACTCATTTACCCGCATTACCTGATTTGCCTTTACATTGCTGCCCCTACACTCCCCATTCCTCACTCACTTGCCCCTTCTCTCCCTTTCTCCTGCTCTCCCTACTCTTCATTTCTCCCTGACTATTTAGACCTCCAGTATTCCCCATTATCCTTATACTCCTGAACCCCCTGCTCTCTATTTCCTTTCCCATTAATCCTCTTTACCCTGCATTTCCCCTCACTCTTTTCCTCATTGACTATTGCCCCATTGTCCTGCCCTTGTTCTTTCTCTGTACCCATTCCTCCTTTTGCCCTCACAGGGCTCTGTTCAATCAATTTATATCCAGACTTCCTTCACTCTCAATCCCTCCCTCACACTTCTGTGCTCCTTCATTCTCCACTCTCCTGTCCATCAGTGTTCATGTTACCTGTTCCTTCTCTACTTTTCTCCCTCACTATCCTTCCCTTATATCCTTTCCATTTCCATTCACTGCCCTGTAGAGGTGACTATAGAGCTGGAGGAGATATGGAGGTGGTGGATTGGCATTAAGGGGTCTTTCAAGTGCCAATAGCAGCACCCACAAATAAAGAAAACCCCTGGTATGTTTTGAGATTACAAGGTGAACTCCTTTACGTCTGTGATGTTCAATGACATTTCAAGTGTGTGGGGTAATTGATGTTATCAATCATTGCCTTGAACCCTATAATTTACATTCTTAGCTTCAGGCATGATCATTCAATATTGCCACCATTGATAGCAGGGGAAGCCCCCAGCAATTTGCATGGTGATGTGTTGAGAGGGGTGGCGCAGGTCAGGAAGGGAGGGGCACCTGAAAAGGGGGTTGAGGATGGTGCCAGAAGTGTAAGCCAATGGGTCCCAGGCGGGTATAAAGAGAGGGGCCACAAGGTGCTCTGTCTCTCTTTTGCCCTGCCCGGGACCGGTGAGCTGCCAAGGCAGCATTCATTTATTTTCGGCATTCGTTTGTGGTCAGCCTCATCCAGGATTAGGGCCTTTCTGTGTCAGCTTTCGGCCGGGTAAGGATCAGGTAACGCGGGAAGGGGAAGAGTGTTCTTTTTTCTCACCTTTCCTGCCGGCGAGCAGTGGCGTCACTAGAGATAAGTATTAGGAGGGGCAAACAGGAGGACACAAATACAACATGGCGGGTTATGGCACATCAAATAGGGGTCAACAGGCCAAACTCTTTTTTACGTAGACCTATATTTTATCAATCTGATAAAAAAATGTCATTAAGCATGTTCAGAGTAAGTTTAATTCAATAAAAGGTGTAAATCGAGTTAATACACATCCTAAAAATGTAACTCAGGTTAAACAGTTGAGAAGATGCCCTTACAATCAACGAGAGACTGCATTCTTTCACTTAAAGCAGACATCAATCCCAGGAAAACTTCAAATAATGTGTAGTTCGAGGTGGTATTTAGCAGAAGAGATATCACTTCCGGCTCAGCTTTAAATAATAGCTAGTAAAAAATAGTCAGTTTAACAGAAGAGATTTCCCTCATACCTCAGTTTCAAATGATAGTCATGGACAGTCTGTTTAACAGATGAATGTCATATAAAGATTCCAAGTACAGTGGGAATGGAGGCAACTGCTCCCTTCGTTCTTTAGCAATGGTTTCAGGAATCTTACTTTGCCCCCGTAAAATTGTTCAGTTGTGGCTGTACATCCCAGTGGCGGTTGATGATTTATTTTATTGGGTGGGTGTATACATTTCCCGCCAAATATGCCAGTGTGACAGAGCGTAGCGAGGGAGCCAAACCAATTAAGAGGTGTTGGGGTGCTTCCCACCCAGACCATTATTTTTTAAATAGTTTCTTAAAATGGTGCAAAAATTATGTAAAATGCCAAACAGTTTACAACTGGTTTTATACAGTAGCACATGAAAACATCCACTAGATGTAAGTCACTAACAGTGCAGAGGTGCATTTCGCCAACACATTTTCAGGTTGCATTTGCCCACATTATATGCCATTTCATGCTGGCTGTGGCCATACATTTCCATGCTGGCTGCAACAATATACGCCAGAATTCCAATTTAAGAACATATTCATGTTTGCTTTACGCATAATCCCAGTATTAATACTATAAGAAACCATGTCCACACTTGTTCTGCCAAAATATGGCAGTATGCCTATTTAAGAACACACTTCAGTTGGCAAACAATGCCCTGCCACAGTATGACAATATGTCAAAACTGGCTGCATTAAAATGCCATCTAGCTGTATAACAACACATATCACGTTTGCTTTATCAAAGATACCCAATACAAAATGTCATGCCACTGTAAGAAATGACTAGACTGGCTGCACCAAAATGCTAGTCTAGCCACATTATACCACTTATCATGCTTGCTTTATCAAAGACGCCCAATACAAAATGTTATGCCACAGCAAAGAATGGCAAGACTAGCTACACCAAAATGCCAGTCTAGCTACACAATAGCACTTATAATGCTTGCTTTCTCAAAGATCCCCAATTCAAATGGCATGCCACAATAAGAAATGGCTAGACTGGCTGCATCACAATGCCAGCCTAGCCACCTAATAACACATATGCTTTCTTTATCAAAGATGCCCAATGCAAAATATCATGCCACAGAAAGAATTGGCTAGACTGGCTGCCAGCACCCTGCATCGGGATGCACAACCCTGTACCTGCCAAAATCAGTTCTACACCGCAATACAAACACACGCACACCCACATTTGAACTGGAAACTTCCAGCCCTTTAAGATGAGTAGCAATACCCTTGAGATGGATGGGGATGCAGATTTTAATCAAACATCATTAATTCAGATGAGACAAATAGCTTGCAAAAGTTTGTCTGTTTTAATGCAAGTAACTAAAACAGGGAGTACAATGAACAACAGCAATTGCTCGATACTCAGCTCTCAATCGTTTCATTATAAAGCTGGGTTGTTAAACCCAAAATTGGTCATACGTGACGTGTTGACCTGCGTCATTATCAACATCATCCTATGTGGCAAATTTCTAAAACCGGGAAGGGGGATTGGTTCTAAGTGAATAACTAAGCATAGGTGTTATATCTGTATAGAGTGACAAAGATAAATAATTGGATACTTTACATCAGGAGCAGGTGGGGCAACTAAGCCACCCCTTCAAAATGGCCACTATGAACGTCACTAAATGTACGACGTCCCATTGGCTACACAAACCATAGGACCCTGAACTGCGTAGTCCTCTACAAGTGTTTGACTACTAACCCCGTCAGTAACTTTCCACCTACGTGAGCAGTATGAAGACTGAACAACCAGGTGCGGGTGAGCTTGTCTTGATACCAGTTTCCTACCAATTAAAGGTACACTCCATCATCACCTCAGTGGTTCAGTGTCAATTAGTGTTTGAAGTTGGCCTTGAGTCTGAACTATTCTCTGAGATTTTTTAAGGAGTATGGGTACTGCCTGGCTTCCGTGCGTAGGTGTGATCTCCTCATGCATCCAACTTCCTTCCATGACGTGACTGGACAACACAATTTGAGCCTTTTAATGTATTTCATTTTATTCTCCAATAGTCCTCTGACGTCTTTTGTTTTCACTTGACATTCTTCAACAGGAGTTTCTATTCTTTCACGTTAATTGTATCTAATGTCAGCCAATTCTAGTTCTGATAAGACCTTGGCTTTTTGGCTCCTCCAACTCCTTAGCTGAAATATATTCTGTTTAATTCAAATGCTTTTGTAACTGCAACACTGAATTGAGGCCTTCTTCGTTGCTCAAAACTGCTATATACATAGTGGAAACATTAATTCTTTATTTAATCCATATGTATCTATGAGGTATATATGTTGGTGCATGCTGCGACCTATTCACTATAAGTATTTGGCTATGATTGCTTTGCTGCTTGTGTTTCATTGCATATGTACACGTTTAAACTAACTAAGCATCTTCATCATGCTTATCGCATAAGTCTCTTCATCTTGATCCTAAGGTGTCACTTATCCTTAGTACTTCTTTGTTCTTCATAAATCATCTGCCTCTCTTGTCTGGTTATCTTCTATATGGGGTCGATTCAGTTTCGTATGACGTCACCATTCATCCTGGTCATTCCATTTCTTCGTTTCATCAGGAATCTCGTTCAAATGGCCATCATATTGTCTTCAATGTAGGTATGGTTTTCTTAATGGGTACTTCACTTCCCATATTCTCTTAGGTATAGGTATTCTTATGGGTACTGCACAGAGTTCTTGTCCTTCTTCTTGCTTTCTGACTGGTGTAGTATATGTCACATACTTTGGTTCATTCTTCTCAGCTAATGTAGGCGGGGTAGGTGGAGTGGGGGTACTTGGCTCCTCCTCTACACTCCCCCTATGAGCGATTAATCAACCACTCTCACTTCGTCTTCTATCCCTAGGAATCCTGGTCTGAAGAAGTGCCTCTTACGGACCCATATTTGTATGACTCTCTTCGGGCATCCAGCTGACTTCACATGCTCATCCTTGTTCCATGTCATGAGCGTGCACTGTCCACTTGGACTGCAGTAGATTCATCTTCCCACATCCTGTCATCAGCAATATCTTCTACTTCTTCTATCATCTGGCCATAGAGTTTCATCAGCATGTTTATGGCCTCTGTCAAAGTTCCATTCTCATCATCGTAAGAAGGTATAAATGTGCAACATGAGTCTTCAATTTTGGCGCAAACACCTCCATCCATGGCTGTAATCATGTCCAGGACATATCAGTTCTGGAGAGCCATTAGTCTTACCACTCGCAGTTCTTCTCTGATTGCATTGAATCCTTTATAGTTGTGTTAATTGTCTGCAGCAATTCCCATCTGATGATTTGTAACCACTTGGTATTTGCTCCAAACTGGATTCTTGGCATGAAGATCATTGTGAACACTGATGAGGTCTGGCTGAACAGCCTGTCTTACTACGGGATGGCATCAAAGGCTTCTATTTATTTAGCAGAGAAGTAGTTTTCTCTCTTTGTTCAACTTATCAGTTCCACAGGTCTCTTCTTTCTTAGATGGGCATCTGCTTTTGGAAAACTATCAATGTTCAGGTCACCTATAGGAATCACCAATACAGGAACATTGTCATTCACAAATGTGCAAATTCTTGCCCAGTCTTTAGGCAGTCTGATGTAGGCTTTTGATCCACAAGCCCAATAGTGATCCATGATTACTACTGTTGCATGCACCATTCCTGGTGCATCGAATATTCGTCGACAGTTCTGATTTTCCCCCATTTTTCTTGTAGGATTGTTCCTGAAGCAAAACTTAGAACTTTCTAAAAGGTACTTTATGCAATGGTCCTCCCCTGTCTTCGTCCCATGTCAGTAGTTTAGCAAGTCATGGCCATAATGGCTTGCTTCCATTCTGTACTATATCAATAGTAAGTTGGTAACAGCTGATAACTACCCATGCTCTAAGACCACCACTCCTTTTTCCCATCCGTCTGGTGATAGTACTGTTCCCCAAATTTGCATTTGTCCTCTGTTCTTCCATTTTCAAGCTTCTTATGCAGATTTCCCTTTGATATCAAGTTTTTTATTCACTTCCCATCTAATGCCAGCTCCTTTCACTCCTGGTTTCTCATATCTGATCACATGATTTCTCGTATGAGCTCTGTTTCTTGTCTTGATATCTTGAATGTAGTCATCTTCATCTGGATCTGTCTTTTCAATTGCCCATTTAAGAGAAGCATCACTTCCCATAAATTGACCTCTTTTTTTGCAAAGTGCTGTGTGTGAAAGGCAATGAGCTGTCTGGACATCAATTTATATTGCTATGAAGATCTTTGACTTCCCCATGCTGTATGGCAGGAGTGCACATATGAAGCAGTCTTCGCCTGATGTACTTCTTCAAACTTCTTTCATGTGTTGGAACCATATATTGTTTCCCCAGTGTGCTGTGCTGTCTAGATAATCATTCAGTTCATAATTGTCTTCTTGGGTGCTTCTTTTAATTCTCACAGTCTTCCTGTAGTTTTCTATTGCCACATCGCTGAATATATCAGTATAACTTCTTCTGGCTGGACGATTTGCAGGAACATCCATCCGGGCTATGTGCATAGAAGAAAGTTCATCAAGTCTTTCTTTATCCCTCAGCCTTTTTCTGGCAATGGCTATGAACAGCCATATAGATTCTGCTATCATCCCTGCACGTGATTGTCTTGTGGGACTTGTGCTTGGGCTTCTTGTCACTGAACCAGGTATGTCTGCATGCATTATCTGTGTGGGTCCAACATTTGTCAATCCCTTATTTTGCTTGTTCCGCCGGCCCTATCTACGGTGTTCAAAAGTAGTGTTTGAACCAAGTGTTGTGTGTGATGTATTACTAATAACATCCATTTCAATCTCAGGTATCTGTCCATTTCTTCTAGGGACAGGAATGACTATGAATGGCCTGGGTTGCGTTGTAGTTGCCAAGTGTACCTTTTCCTTCTGCTCAGAAACATATATACGAGTCTTTGCATCATGTGCTGCTATATAAAAAGCAGTTCTAACTGTCAGTGAAAGCAATATGAGTATGAATGCAATACTTGTGTAAACAATGCAATGATATGTAATGTGACAGCATCTACTTCTGGGACAATTTGAACGTTTGTCCTCTTGCGGCAACACAAAGTTGCTACTCTGATTACCCATCTCGATCATTTGATGCTAAGGAAGGAAACACACTCCTTTACTGACACTGCATTTCTAGATTGCTTCTGGAAGCTTGTTGTTTTCTTCAGCATTCGTCCCTGATCCACTAGCTGCTTTCTGGAACCAATTTCTCCATCAGTCGCTGTGAAAATGTTCCTTTATCGTGAAAAAAGATGATTTCTGCGAGCTGCTATAAATTCTGCTTCATTAACAAGTTCCCAATCCATGCCTCAAATTTGCTTCAGTCCAGATGACATTGTAGCTTCCCTGTCAGCATGAGCACATTTATTTATGTTTTATCACTTCCTCGATCTGTCCCTCGGAGGAAAGTTTCTACACAGCTCTGTGATTTCTCTCAGAATAGATGGCTACCTGGATTATGATACCTTCCAGAATCACATTCAAATTTGTAGTATTTCTTGTGTCTCTAAGAAATGTCACCACATCCGTGTGTCTTCCAATGAGATACGGGTAGTCTTCAATTAAACGAAAGAACACCACACAGACCAGTCTAAGTGCTGCGTCGGGTGATAGGGGCATTTGTGTTTTCCTCATTGAACTCAGGCAACTTCAAAAACTCTTCAGTGATGATTATGAGCAATCTAACAATCTTTTTGTTGTCAGTATTACCAATAAAAACTGGAATGCAGCAAGTTCTCCCCAACATTGACAGATACAAATGTAATACCAACTCAAAATATGTAAGTATATGCTTAGAAAGGTCATCACTGGGTAACACCATGAGTAACTCCGAACAAGAGCTCTGTATGGAAGGAATCAGGATACTGTATCCTTTTCCAATTGCTGTGTCCACGATCAAAGTTTGGCATATCCTTATTCTTATCAAGGCTTAAGTGTGCCTCAGTCCAAGGTTAATAACCTACTGTGGCTTTCACAAATGCAGATCTTCTTTTACTCTGCAACTAGGATGCACAGAGTGTTCAAATGTGTCCTTTTACTCTTTTATTTATGACTGAAAAAGGGAGTGTCCAATTTAAGCCACAGTCCACAAAAAGTTCTTCAAGCTTTCCACTTGCCAGGTTATGCGTCCTTCTTCCTCGTCATAGATCTCGTCTGCACGTGCTGTGGTTCATCCCCAATGTTTGTAGCTTCTTCGCGGTGGGGTGTAAGCAGAGGCGTCTCTCTGGTGTAGATTTTAATGTCGCCCAGGAAGATCCAAGCTCGCCTACCCTGCACTTTGACAGCAGACGGTGTGATATCCTCGACAATGAAAGGACCGTGGAAGCACGGCTCGTCCCACTTTTTCCTTGTGTGATTACGAATCATGATTTTGTCTCCTGGGTAGATTCTTGGATGTAGAAATTCAGGAGTTTGGATTGTTGAAGCATCTCCTTCTGTGTTCTGTACTGCTTTACACCCTCGTCTCTGCAATGGTCCTGAAATCACAGAAAAACTAGATGTTAAATAGTTCAGGTAGTTTTGCAATTCAAGTCCTAACACTTCTGACATTGGCTGAGCATCACTTCTAACTCAGGATGGAGGCATTAAATGCATTCTCATTCTCCTGCCTGTCACAATCTTGTGCTGCGTAAGATGGTGGTCAGAACCAGGTTTGTTCCTCAATGCATACAATGTCAGTGGTATTCAGTGCAACCACCCTTTTTTCAAAGTGATCTTCAACTTAGCTGCTCTTTCTTTTAACAGACCGTTGAGCTTCTCACAGATGTCATTTCCTTGCCGATGATAAGCCGATGAAAACTTGTGTTTTATTCCAAGCAGTGAGGTGATCTGCTCGAATACTGTGTTAACAAAGTGAGGTCCATTATCTGATCTCATTACTTCACATACTCCCCATCTAGGAAACACTTCACACACCAAGAACTTGGCTGCACAGGTAGAGTCTGGATGCGTAAATGGACCTACCTCTATTCATCTGGAAAAAGGACATATTACAACTAAAAGGTATCTGTATCCATTACAAACTTGTATCATGTTGACATAGTTGATATGCAAGTGCTGAAAAGGGCCATTGGGTCTTGATGACCCCCACCCCCTTACTATGCACAGTGTATGCCCAGCCATGAACTACTGGCAAATAATACAATTTACTATAAAAAATGCAACATGTTCCATTAGGTTCGGTACAAACCAATCCTCATCAATGGTTGCAGCAAGATTCTCGCTAGTTGTATGCGCAGGGTAGTGTAACTGTTCTAGCGCTACCATTAATAAGGCTATAGGCATTACTGGTTTACCAGTGCTGTCTTGTCAACACAATTATTCAGAGGGGTTTAAATAACACCCTCTTCGCTTCCACAAGTTCTTTTCTTTTTGCGGTGCTTCCCCTTGGAGCTCTACTGTCTGTGTTTTAGGCATATGATTGTATCCCTCGTCCACACATGTCATTACAGTCATTCTTTCATTTACATGAATGGTTTGAACTTTCATCATTTTTGTATCTGTATTTACTATGTGTTTGGCTTCAGCATCTGCTGCTTGATTTCTGCGCAATATAAAATCTGTCCCTTTCGTGTGAGCTGCGCATTTAACGACTGCTATGCCCAGCGGGAGTTGTAGTGCCTTAATCAGCCTGTCCAATAAGGCTGTGTGCTGCACTGGCATGACGTCCGCTTGGAGGTAGCCCCTCCTTTTCCAGCATGATAATCCTGCGTGCACCATCGACGTCACATAGGCGGAGTCGCTCTACATTGTTACTTCCTGGTCTGCATGATTCTCGACTGCGAGTATCAACACCAATAATTCTGCAGCTTGCGCTGAATAATGAGATGGCAATCGAGTACTTACAAGCCCTCGTAATTCTCCATTTTCCAAAAGTTTCACTACCACGGCACCTGTATTTCTTTGCCTGTCATTTTGATTGATTCTTGAAGAACCGTCAATGAAGACAATATTTCCCCCTCGAGTGCATTCTCTTTTTCTCTAGGCAACTCATCACAAAACTCTTCATAGTTTGCACAATCGTGTATAGGTTCTCCTTTGGTAATAGGCTTAACGTTGCGTAGTCAACATGGCTTTTGGTTTCTCTAAAATTGCAAATAATGCATGTTCAACAAATAATGTCATGAAGCATCCCATCACTATGTTTGTAGCCTTCTCCATGGCTTAAGTGGTGGCTGCTGTTCGCATGGAAAATGACCTCTCATTACTGGGTCCACAATTCCACTGTAATATGCAAGGGGTTTGTACCCCAATGTAGTTTTCTGTGTGAGTACTGCTGTCATAAAAGTACCATCTGTATGCAAAAATAAAAATAATTCCTCTGCATAATTGGTAATCCCTAAAACTGGAGCCTTGCAAATGGCTTTTTTTAATTCGTCAAACCCTTCTTCCATTGCCTCAGTCCACGTTGCCTGTGCTTTCTTTAAGGCCTTAAAGAGCAGCCTAGTGTACCAGCTGTAGTCAAAGACCCATGCATTGACATAATTACATAGTCCTAGAACACTCTGCATCTGTTTTATCGTGTGTGGTTTAGCTGTTTTTAGAATGGCATCAGCTCTTTAAGGAGTAACTTTAATTCCCTCATGTGAAATCAATTGGACTATGTAGAACACTTTTTGTTGACAATACTGTAACTTTTCTTTGTCAACCTTATATCCTTTGTTAGCAAGTATAATCATTAGCTAAACAGAATCGCATCTGCACTCTTTGTCTGTGGTGCTGCAAACTAAAATGTAATCTATGTATTGCAGCACAACACTTTCTAATGAAATATTGCTCAAATCCATCTGGAGGACTCTTAAAAATTGATGGGGACTCACAGTACCCCTGGGGCAACCTCATGCTTTTTAATTGCACTTGTCTAAAAGTGAATGATGTCAAATCTTGTGAGTCTTTGTGCAATGGGTTTGAGAAAAATGCATTTTACAAGTCAATTACCGTGAAATATCGTGTATCAACGTGTATATTACATAAAATCGTGGACGGGTTAGAGACTAGAGGGAACTCGGCCTCTACAATGTTGTTTATTGGGCATAAATCTTGAATTTGTCTCCAAGACCCCCCCCTTTGATTTTTTAATGGGATAAACTGATGTATTACACGTTGACTCTGACATCACTAAAATACCTTGGTAATCATGGCAGAAATTGTCTTGAAAATTCCTTCATCTGCCTCTCGAGGCATGGGATATTGTTGTGCTCGAGGTAAAATAGCTCCTGGTTTCAATTTAATCTTCACTTCCCCAACGCTTTTCAGTAGGCCTACATCAAAGGGGTCAGTGGTCCATAATGAAATTGGAACTTTCACCATATCTTCATCAAAATATTCAGGACGCTTCTTTGCTAGCATCATTCTCTGAGGGACCTCTCTCTTAATCGCTTTGACCCAATAAGTAATGCAAATTTCAAATATTACAAAATCATCAGATCTGTCATCTCCAAACAAATCTTCATCTGTGACGTCAGTCACTCTGCAGCCTTCCTCAATGGCAATTACTGTGCTCCATCGTCTACGCTTATCATCAGTTGCTTCAAGCAAAGCCATATTCCTTCTAAGGCTAAGGGGAAAATGTGCCCCTCTTCTTCATCCATAGGCATCTGTGGTCTAAATAAAAAACTCATCTGGTATTCTCATGGTTCTGCCTACTAGACCTGGCAGCCATGTTAACAGAACGCGTATCCCATAATGGCTCTATGCGCTACATGTCCTACATGTGACCTGATCATTTGGCACACGTTTAAATAATGCATTCCCGGTGTTGAGCATACTATGCAATCATCTGTAAATGAAATGGTCATATTCATTTTTGTCATTAAATCTCGTCCTAATATGTTAACAGGTGTTTGCCTTGAATAAAGCAGTAATTCTTCTGTAAAAGGAACACGACTTGTTGCTCCTGTAAAGCCCTGAGTATTCAACGCATCGCCAGACATTTAGAATTTGCCCTCACGTATACACGAGCGTGTTGCACCCATGTCCAATAAGAAGGAATAAACTTTGCCACCTATAATTAAGTCTATCCTTGGCTACTCACGAGGATTCGGCGTAATATATAGGACTGAACACATCAGGTCTCCCAGTGAGCTGTCCTATTGCGGGTACAGGCTCACCCCATCACTCGTGAATGGATTTCCTCCATCAAAAGTGACATCTCCTATTCTGCACGTCATAGGTTACTCTGTGTTTCTGTTCTGCTGAAGTTGCATAGGAGATTGCTGCGATTGTCCTTGTGGCTGATTACCTGTCACTTGCTGTGGTTGCAAGCCTTGCTGTACTCTCGGTGCTTGCTGCTGCACTGTTTGATCTTGCACAACTCCATTTCCGCTCTGCTGCGAATATGCAGGTGAATTTGGCATTCCCTGTCTTGAGAACTGAGCATTCTGTACCATCCCTTGGCTTCCACACATACGAGCAATGTGCCCTGTCATTCCACATGTCCAACATACAAGAGGTTGTCTTCCCATCTGCCCATTCTGCGTGTTTTGATTACCATTTTGCATATTCGGAAACCCTTGTCCATTCTGCAAACTTCCCTGATTATTTTGCCAATATCCTTGATTACCTTGCCAACCTCTCCCTCGATATCACCTTCCTCTTGGAGCATATCCATTATTTGTCTGATCAAACTGTCTTTGGTTATTTACTAGTGGCATAGGTACTGCTTGCTGCGGGTTTGACCAGCCCACGTTAGTTAGCATTGCCCCTTCAATGGCATACTTGGATAACTTTTTCTGAACTAACTTTGCTTCTTCACCTTTACGTGCATCGTCCGTTTTGCAATTTTTATCCTGGAGGAGTCTGCAATAATGTGCAATGATCAACTGAATTTCTGAAATGCTTCTATCCCCACTAATTTCTTGAGCTGTTTCTGCACTTGCTCTGGCAGCCCTTGGCATAATATATGATAGAATACAGGTATTGACTTCCCCCAAGCCTCAAGTGTTTCAAGCGCCTATCCGTCTTGGAAACTTTGAATATAAAGGAACGGATCATCTCCTTCTTTCATTTTTCTTGTCATTATAGCTCCCATATCGGACGTGTACGGATATAGCACTCGAAGCGCTTTCCAAATCGCTGCTCTACAATTATTAAACGGCGCTCCATCATGAGTGGTGTTGACTGCATTCACACAAGGGTAACCTGCCTGTGTCCATGGGTCATCAGCTCTTTCACCAAGAATGGCGATTAGAAGACCTTTAATATCCCCTAAAGCTAGTGCAGTCCCTTCTGTCATTTTTTCTAACTAATGTATCAATTTTCCAGCACCAGAAGTTAAATTCGGGAGTTTACATTTTAAGTTTTCCCTGTCCATCTGGGGCCATAGTATATACTGTGGCCTGGCCCCTCCCTTTTCTACCAAGGGGAACTGCGATGCTCCAAACTCATTCTCATCTCCCATCATTTGTCTATCTCAGCTACTTTTCCCTCTGCATTCAAGCATGCTACGATCATCCCTATCCTGAAGAAACCTTCTGCTGATCCTCTTCTCACCTCTAACTTCAGACCCATCTCTCTACTCCCATTCCTTTCCAAGCTTCTCGAGCGCCTTGCCTACTCTCAGCTTTCATCCTTTGTCACTAACTCCTCTCTCCTACCACCCTACCAATCAGGCTTCCGTCCCAAACATTCCACAGAAACTGCTCTCACCTCTATTCTCAACTCCCTTCTCTCTTCTCGCCATGCCACGCCAAACAATCCTCTATCCTTATTCTCCTCGACCTCTCTGCAGCCTTTGACACTGTCGATCATCCCCTCCTCATTCACACTCTTTCTTCCTTTGGCTTCAAAGGCTCTGTCCTCAACTGGCTATCCTCTTACCTCTCTTCCCGCTCCTTTACTGTCTCCTGGGGTGGCCGGTCCTCTCCTACCTATCCTCTTGAGTACGGCGTACACCAGGGGTCGGTACTTGGTCCTTTCCTCTTCTCTCTTTAAACCTCCCTCATTGCCCTTGTAATCTTCTCGTTTGGCATCTCCCACCACTTCTATGCGACGACACTCAACTCTTCCTCTCTTTCTCCTCCTTCTCATCTGACCTTCACCAAAAACTCTCCTCCTGCCTTACTGCCATTAAGAACTGGATGTCCTCCCGATTTCTCTCTCTCAACACTGACAAAACAGAAGTTATATTCTTTCCCACTAACTCTATTCTCCCTCCCTCTCCTCCCCCATTCATTCACTTTCCTCCCTCCAATCTTCCTATCTCTCCTCAGGCTCGTAATTTAGGAGTTCTCCTTGACTCCTCTCTCTCATTCTCCTAACATATTTCCCTCACTTCCCGCACCTGCCGCTTCCACCTCTTCAATATTCGCAAAATCTCCCCTTCTCTCACTTTCCACGCTACCAAACTCCTAATCTCCTCCCTCATCTTCTCCCGCCTCTTCTATTGCTCCTCCCTACTCTTTGGACTTCCTATGTCTCATCTTGCCCCTCTTAAATTTCTCTACCACTCTGCTGTCCGTACCCTTTGTCTTCTTACCACCCGGGACTCCATCTCTACCTCTCTCTCTTCTCTTGGCTGGCCTCCTTTTCACTCCAAGCTTAAATTTCAATTTCTCTGCCTTGTCTTCAAAACTCTCAATGGTCTCGCTCCCCCTTATCTCTCCTCCCTTCTCTCCTTCTACTCTCCCTCCCGTCCCCTTCGGTCTGCTGACCATTTCCTTCTCACTGTACCTCCCTCCCCTTGTGCCTACTCCCGTTTCCGCTCTTTCCAACTCCTAGCACCTCTACACTGGAACTCCCTCCCTCTTGTTATCCGCTCTTCCCCCACCCTCACCTCATTCCATACTTCCCTTAAATCTCTCCTCCTCCATTGCCCTCCCTGAAGCTCCTCCCCCGCCTGATTTCCCCTCCTCATTCTTTCCCCTAACCCCCCCTCTCCTACCTCCCCCCTTTCACCCTTCCCCCTTCCCTCCTCCTACCATTCATCACCACTCCACTCCCATCCTCTCCCTCTCCCCTTCCCTATCCATCCCCCTCAGTTAATTGCTCTTTTCACTGTTTTTGTTGAATGATTCACTATGTATTTGCTTCAGCTGTTATGTTGTTTGTTTATGTATTATGTTGTTCAATTATACAGCGCTTTGGCGTAAGGCGCTTAATAAATCAATAAATACAAATACAAATACTGCTGGAGTAATATTCCCACATCACTGTCTACCTGGCAATGACCTTAGCCTGCTTTCATAGGGCGGGGACTCCCTTCCCTTTGACCATGGGGTTGCCCTTTATGTCGGTCTGACTGTGTCAGTGGCTCTGATGCCTTAGACATAGGTAATTTTAAATCCGACCATCTTACTTCTTTATCCAAAGGCGGATGTTCTTCTAGCTCACATATACAATTCCTAACCTCCCTCGAGTAGGTTTCCCTTTCTTCGTCTGATACTACTTGGGCCCATCTCGTGCAACTCCTTTCATCATCATCTCTATTTAATGTTAACCTGTCTAAAGACAGCTCCTTCTGTCTTGTACTTTCGGAGGCTTCCTCCGTGTCATACAACTAAGTACGCTCAAGACGATCATTTTTTCCCATCCTTTGTGCTTCTTTCTGGGCTTGCATTTCGTGATATACTTTATCAATTGTTTCCCCAATGTTTTGCGAGTCAAATTCGTCTTCTAGAATTACTCAAGACGAGCCTGGAAATGGGTCAGATTTGGGAAAGAATTCCTCTATGTCTTCCCAGTCTACCTGTGGATTGGGATCTCTTACTTCCCTTTCCAAATACTCAAGACCGCGTGCTCTCTGTCTCCATTTGTGTTCTATGTCATCATCAACTTCTCTGCGCTTTCTCGCCTCTCCTTTTATTCTATCTTCTTCTTTCTTTTTATTATCCCTTCGTTCATATGCCCTTTGTTTTTCCTCATCCCTTCGCCTTTGTATTCTTTTCTCTGTTATCCTTTCCTGTTGATCGGCTTCTATTCTTTTCTCTTTTAGCCTTTCTTTTTCATCGGCTGTTCTTCTTTTATTATCACGCTTTCTTTGTTCTTCTGCTCTCTCTTGTTTTTTAGCTTGCTCATCTTGATATAACTTTTCTCGTCTTTGTCTATCATTTATTCTTGCTCCTTCATATCTCAATCGTTCCTCCCTTTCTTTGCCTTTTCTATCTTGTTCGTCTTGGTCTCCCCTTTGTCTTACATCGTCGATGCCTTTACCATTGAGTTTAACTAAAATCTGACCTTACAACCACTAGTTCTGTACTCATCAGTTGTTTCCTTATCTCCCTTCCATCTCTTTATTTCTCTCCTTATGTCTAGAGGTGCACCTCCTTGATCACTTTTCTCTTTTTCGCGTCTCTCCTTGTCCCCTGGGACTTTGGAGGTGATATCTTTCTCAGTGTCTTTCTCTGGGCCCTCGTCACTACTTTGCGTAGGTGACTCATATGATGGGTTGCTATATACCGTCGCTGCTTTAAGTTCTCTTAATGGGTATCACCCTTCGTCTTTCTTAATCTCATCTTTTATTTCAGACGGGGCACGTTGGGCAGACGGCTCTACACCCCCCTCTTTGCATATATTAAGTATCCAATCTAAAGGAGGCTTTTCCTCCTTTTCGTGTTCATACATTTTCCAAAGCTCTAGACTTGCTAGGCGCTTTTCTAACTTTTTTCCTGTGTACACGGCATGCAAATATGTCGTCATATGCTGTAGAACTGTTCTCGATAATGATCCGCCTTGGGGCCATGGCATAAACATTTTGTCTGTGGTCCCTTTAACCCATTCTGCACTGTACTGTTTAAGTTAAAGCACATGCTTTGGTAGCTGTTTGCAAAGATGCACTAATAGCGTAACTTCTTCAATTTCTAACTTTTACTTCTCCTTTTATCACCACTTCACTGATGCTTTAGTAACAGTTTTTAATTTTGGTTTCAATAAACATACACTAATGAGCGAACACCAATCATCACAAGCTCCAATCCCATCACAATGCAATCTTTTTACTTTAATCTTGCTAAAAAACAACCATTAAAGTTTAATCTTAAAATAATCACTCTCGCGTCTTAACTTCAGGTTTCTCTATCACTTAAAACATTTCTTTTTTCAACTCTGATGTCATCACACTTTTCAATCACATAAAACAAAACAGAAAGACTTGACCAGCCACATATATGTGCACCTCACGATCCTCCCTTAGGACTCCTCTTACCCTCTAAAATCTTGTCCCAATTGCAACTTAAGCCAATTCCCTTAAGAAAGTCTTTAAAGTTATCTCGTCTTCTATATGTCGCTTTTAAAGGGGGCTCTGAATGAAAGCTTCTGCTAGCACTCTTTAAAGTGTAGCAACAGGGCGTATACTTACAGCGTGACTACACCTCACAACTATTTTCCTCATATATTACTTGGCAACACTCAAGTCAAATAAATTTTCCCCTTATAAATATATTTTAGGCTCTTACTCTTGCATTACATTTTATCCTGCCTCCCTCCGTTACTCTCCCTTATTTACTATGCATGCATCCCTTTTGCCATTCTCTTTGGTCTTATTCACTCACGGTTCACATGTTTTCGTCTTTGGACCCTCGGGATCACTGCCTTCGTTAGTGCATCTTCGAGCCGCTTTCCGATCCACCTCGCATAGATGTGGGAGGGGTTCCTATATTAAAATAGGGGTTCCATTATACCCTCTTGCACGGTTTTGTCCTATTCTAACCACAATCTACGGGAGCTTCTCGTCCTTTCAGCCGAATGGCAAAGGTCGTGCGATATTGCCGAGACCCTAAAGTTACTTATGTCGACAGCCGATGGTATCTTATCTAACCATCCTCTGCTACCAAGTGAACTGGAGACTTTCAGCCCATTAAGATGAGTAAAAATACCCTTGAGACGGATGGGAATGCATATTTTAATCAAACATCAATAATTCAGACGACACAAATAGCTTGGCAAACGTTTGTCTGTTTTAATGCAAGTAACTAAAACAGGGAGTACAACGAATATTGGCTTTCACTCGATACTTAATTCTCAATCATTTCATTAAAAAGCTGGGTTCTTAAACCCAAAATTGGTCATAGCTGATGTGTTGGCCTGCATTATTACCAACGTAATCCTACGTGGCAAACTTCTAAAATCTATCGGGAAACGGTATTGGTTCTAAATGAATAACTAAGCATAGGTGTTATATTTGTAAAGAGTAACGAAGAGAAATATAATTGGATACTTCACATCAGGTGGGGCAACTAAGCCCTCCCTTCAAAATGGCCACTATGAGTGTCACTAAATGTATAACATCCTCTACAATTGGTTGGCTACTAACCCCGTCAGTAACTTTCCACCTACGTGAGCAGCATGCAGACTGAACAACCAGGTGTGGGTGAGCTTGTCTTGATACCAGCTTCCCACTTATTAAAAGTACACTCCATCATCACCTCAATGGTGCAGTGTCAATTAGTGTTTGAAGGTGACCTTGAGTCTGTACTGTTCTCTGAGATTTTTTAAGGAGTATGGGTACTGTCTGGCTTCCATGCGAAGGTGTGATCTCCTCATGCGTCCAACCTCCTTCCATCACGTGACTGGACACCACGATTTGAGCCTTTTCGTGTATTTGATTTTATTCTCCAATATTCCTCTGACATCTTTTGTTTTCACTTGACCTTCTTGAACAGGAGCTTCTGTTCTTTCACGTTAATTGTATCTAATGTCAGCCAATTCTAGTTCTGATAAGACCTTGGCTCTTTGGCTCATCCAACTCCTTAGCTGAAATATATTCTATTTAATTCAAATGCTTTTGTAACTGCGACACTGAATTGAGGCCTTCCTCATTGCTCAAGATTGCTATATACGTAGTGGAAACATTAATTCTTTATTTAATCCATATGTATCTATGAGGCTTTGCTGCTTCCGTTTGATTGGATCTGTACACATTTAAACTAACTAAGCATCTTCATCATGCTTATGGCATATGTCTCTTCATCTTGATCCCAAGACGTCACTTATCCTTAGTACTCCTTTGTTCTTCATAAATCGTCTGCCTCTCTGGTCTGTTTATCTTCTATATGGGGTCGAGTCAGTTTCGTATTACGTCACCGTTTATCCTGGTCATTCAGTTTCTTTGTTTCATCAGGAATCGCGTTCAAATGGCCATCATATTGTCTAGAATGTAGGTATGGTTTCCCTAATGGGTACATCACTTCCCATATTCTTTTAGGTATAGGTATTCTTATGGGTACTGCACAGAGTCATTGTTCTTCTTCTTGCTTTCTCATTGGTGTAGTATACGTCACATGCTTTGGTTCATACTTCTCAGGTGATATAGGCGGGGTAGGTGAATTGGGGGTACTTGGCTCCTCCTGTACACATTCAAACAACCTTCACATGCAGCAAAGATGAAACCCGCCACTACGGGTTGGGCGGGCAGGGGGCGTCCAGGGAAGGTGAGGCAGGCGCAGGCGGGTGGGGCTGGTTTTTGCAGGCTCAGATGCAGCGGGGTGGGGGTGTGGCAGCGCTAATCTGTCAGCTTAAATAGAGCTTGTGGGGGACAAGGAGAGCACTGGTCTCTGCCTTGTGCCATCTGAATTGCCATTGCCCCGCCTCCTGGAGCCATTGAACCACACTAGGAGTTATTTTACCTGCCGCCTAGGTTGGATTCTGCTGTCAAGCTATCCCCGGTTGAGGAGTGTGCCTTTTGCTGAAGTTTATAGGCTGTATCTTCTTACTGGGGCTGGTGTGCTGCAAGGTAAGGCATGTCGGGTGGGGCAGTGGAGATAGACTGGGAGCGGTTTTGGTTGGAATCAGGTCTGGGGGTGGTGGTGCAGGGGTCATGTGGTTTAGTGTGAGGTTTCTGTGGCGATTTGGGAGTATGCTTGG
This sequence comes from Ambystoma mexicanum, assembly GCF_040938575.1. Taxonomy (NCBI): domain Eukaryota; kingdom Metazoa; phylum Chordata; class Amphibia; order Caudata; family Ambystomatidae; genus Ambystoma; species Ambystoma mexicanum. The sequence continues at coordinate 1,105,518,380 of NC_090933.1, read as the reverse complement.
TTGTTTTTTTTTTCTGTGTGGTGGGTAGATTCATAATCGTGTGGCCAGCTGAGTTTGGGGAGGACTTACTTGTATGTCATGGAGCACAGGCATTTTCCTGTGGGAGTGAAGCATTTTCTCTCATAGCACACAGTACCAAAGAACATTGTGGTTGATTGCGCAGAGGATGTCTTGGGAAACGTGGCTAAGTGTTTCAAGGAGCGGCTCTGACCAGGAAAGCTGGGTTGTCGTGGCAATGAGGCCTGGGGCTTGGAGGCGTGGACAGCAGTGTGTGTGGCTGCTAGACATTGCAGGAGAAATGTTGTAAAGCAGTGATTGTTGTAAAATGGGGTAGTATTTAACATAACCTTTGTGCTGCTGTACGCACGGAAGGAGAAGGACGTTTTTGAGTTTTATATGTGCGCGTATAGACAGGAGAGAGGGCAAAAGGAGGCTACATTTGTTTTACACATGTCAGAAAGAAAAAGGGGTGAATTTCTCTGATCAATATATTAAGGGTAAGCAAAAAGGAAGCTTTGTGAATTGTTTGATTTACTGTAGAGGACAGAGTTGCATTAGCGAAACGTTGTGAAAGTAAAAAAATAACAATAAAAAACAAAAAAGGTACGGCTGTTTAAGGGGGAGGATGGACCCAACTACATTGGCTGCCATCATTGCTCTGTTACACGGGAAAGATCTGGGATCAGTGCTAAGGTCACTCCCAGTTAACGGAGGGGCAGAACAGGCTGGGGGTCTCAGAAGGGGCCCACGCCCTCAAGGCCAGGGAGGAAGAATGTGGCTCCGAGGGCAGCTTTTCCATGGCCAAAAAAGAGGAGGTGGGCAGGACGGACATACCCCCCACAGTAAGGGCATCAGGGGTGCCATATGCCCCCACTCAGGTAACAGGCAATGAGAATGCCCCAGCTGTAGCACTGGGGGGCCAGGTGGCTCAGGCAATCAATGCCCCACTGGCAGGGGTGGGCAGCCTGCGATAAATAAGGGGGTGATGAAAATATAGGCATCAGGGGGGACCATTGTGTTCAGGGGGAACCGGGATAGGCAGGATCTTGGGGGATGAATAAAGGGCAAGGGGTGGTATTCAGGTGGGGCATTGCATCTCCAGGTCCACAAGTAGGAAAAATGGGGATACTGTCATGACCCTCGCCCAAAACCCCCTCTGGCAAACCCATTGGCCAGGTGGAGTCAGGACTCGGGCTTCTCGAGCCAGGCATCCTTTTTCAATACCCTCTTGGGGCCACTCCTGGCGCCTATGGCGCCAGGCTCATACACCATGAGAAACATGTGCTTGGGAACTACTTATTGTGTGCCAGCATGGAGGCATCCACATAGCTTGGTTCCCAAGAACCAAGCTATGCGTTCTAGTGTTTTGGGTGTGGTAGCCTAGGGACTACTTTTCCTGGACTATTTTGTTGGGGCTATTTAAACCACACCCGAGCAAGACAACACGCTTCGCGTTACTTTGCAGCTTGCAACATGACGCTCACCATGTCCAGCTTTTCCCTCGAACCTCGGAGAAGCAGAACCTGCAAGGAGACAAAAGGAACTTCATTAGCAGCAGCATTTTACCTGCAGTCTTCATCTTTAACCACTCGCAGCTTCTGAGAACAGCTTCCTTGAATCAGCACGCCTCCCAGACAGTACGACCTGAAAGAGGAAGAAAGAGGCAACATTAAAGAAATCAGTAGAGACATTTGTAAATTATGAACTGCTCAAAAGGCTTACCTGGCTGGTCGCCTCACGGCTGGCACCATTCTGGACATTCTACTCGCGCTGAAGAACACTGGGACCTACAAGGAAGGAAAACACAGGTTAGCAAAGGCAAGACTTCACAGCGCTGCGCATAGAGCTTACTTACCGCATCATAGCGCTCTTAAGGCGCCATCATTTACCAGCCAGCGGGGCTCAACCAAGCCTGTTCGCCGCACTGAAGCTCTGCATTACTAAGGGAGGAAAAAGAGACATTCTAAACAAAGAAAGGCATGCAGGATAGCAACAAAACTAAAGAACAGAAATAAGACCTACCTGAACAATATCAAACGGGCTGGCGTCAGTGAAGTAACTGGACCGCAAACGCCCATGAAAGACAACGCGCCCCTGCAAAGAAGGCAGGACGGAGAGCACGCCTAATTCTATCACCAGGTGGGGAGAGGGCCCAGAGGGGCTGAAATCATACAGGGGTGGAGGGAGGATACTTCCCCCGGTCGGTCAGTCTTGAACACAGTCCTCCTGTATTTTCAGGCAGAACCTTCCCCGCAGACCATATCTGGGCAAAGCTGAGAAGGATACCAGCGAGTAACCCGGCTTGGTGGCATCCCTGTGGATACTAGGTGAGAATAACAGATAACTCCTGGAGGTAATCATGGGTCCTGGCAGGGGGGCCTCAACTTCAGGGTTGGGTAACACCAACTGGGGCGCTATTACCACAAGTACAGCATCAGAGGGTGGAGCCTGCGCAGGCAGAACAAATGACCAGGGCTGGTAAACCCAGCCCCACTGGGGTTGCCAGGAGAGATGGGGGTTGCCACAGGAATGACAATGACCATGACAAGTGAGCACTCACAGGTGTCAGGGAGTGTGGTCAATAATGCAGGAGGGGCAAAGGTACCAGAAACAATGGGGGTAGGTGTTGGGGATAGGCTGGCGGGGGACTGGCAGGCAGGGCAAGCCTCCTCTACAATTGAGGCAGCGGTTCCGAGTATGCTTACCTGGCACGTGCCTCTTGAAACTGAGGAAGAAACATGGAAGGAGAAATACATTGATATATTCTCACTGTTAGATTATAGAAGGGTGAAGTAATGCAATGAGGCAAATAGTGATGGGAAATACAAGAAATTCTTTGTGGAAAGAACACTGGGCAATTGGCTGACTGGCTTTTCAATATTCACTGCCATACTGTTGGAAGAATGTCCTGCGCTTATGCAGAAATTATGATCATACGCCAATCACCTCGTATTGACTATGTATCATGATTGTATATTAGGCGCTTGGTTGGTATTTGACAAGAGATTTAGGCAATGCTACACTGGACTGGGGCAGCAGGGCAAAGGAACGATGGGCTTGCTGCATAGCAGCGCGTCCATCCCTCAGCAAGGGGGTCACGCCGGCCGAACCAGCGCAGCCCATTTGGAACAGCGAGAGAAGCAGGGATAATAAATTGGCATGTTGGGCATATAACAAATCCGCTTGTACAAGGCCAGTCAGTACATTTAAGCAGCGTAGAACAAAGAACAACATGGACCAATACAATAAAGATGACAGGATTCTGTGTTTGTTTACAAAATCTTAACACAATATACTAATTTATTTACATAACACAAGCAGTTACTACTTGCTAATGAATGCTTTACATACTAAAAAAGCGAGAAAGACTCATCCTATAAACAGCTTCTCCTATCATTCATCATTCATACCAAACTCATACAAACCATCTTGTGTTAAGAAGACAAAGGAAAAAGGGCATACGGATTAGGGAATTAAAAACAAATGTAAAGTTAATTAACATGTCTACCGTGATATGACTAACATACATGACTATCATACTGTCCTTTTGCGTCCTTTGTTAGAAGGAGATGCTGAAAACCGGTGGTGTGGGTCGTGTCACACTCATTCGTCCGAAGGACAGAACAAAGAGTGTGAGAAAGGCCTGGGTTGCTGTCCAACAGAACAGCCATGGACATCCACTGAATTTGTCATGGGGGACTGCAAGTGTGCCAAGTGCCTTCCTTGCTGAAATGACAAAAGAGAAGGGGGCTGTCGAGCCCTGCGTTGGTGATTTTGCACATTGGGGGATGTAGTATAATTTAGCGTGTTTTGGAGTGCAGCGCCACTGCATGAGATCACATTATTACTGTGCTGTGGTACAGCAAGCCATGTGTTGCCAAGGTAACATATGGACATGTATATGAAGACAGGCTATCTATTTTAAAAGCACACCATTTCTTTTCTCTTTTTTTCTCAATACCTATTTAAAAGCACACCATGTGTTTTCTTCACTTGAAATGCCTCACTTACAGGATACACATTAGATACTTGATTAATTAACTTAACTAACAAATACTAACACGATTCTAACTACTTAACATTATAATGTGTTCTCCATGTGCAAAACGAGGCAGGCTGAGATTCATTTGTAAACGGGCAATTTTTCTCCTCTGTTTAACTGCCACGTTATAATGTTGCAAGACACATGATATAATCTCTCTTTTGCTTGTTGCAAACATTAAATGAAATTTGTGGTATTATTTCATTTGTTTCTCTTATGTTTATTTCAGAAAGAATTGTCTCACCAGAATGGTAATGTATCACTTTGAAATGAAATTGTAATAACACAGTCTGCCTGAGAGTATTCTTGCTTCTGTTCTTCATTTGGTGTCTATAAAAAATAAAGAAAATACTCTGTAGGGGAGGGAATGATGTTTAATGTGCCAAGTCTCTTATACAGATGATGCAATGTCATGAGCCATTATAAATAGTTGTGCGTGTGATTCCACTCAGGGTATGTGTGTCTGGCTTCTGAGTGGAATATAATGCAATAGTCTGCTGAGCGTATATGAATCAGCAGAGAGAGGCCTATGGAAACATAGTCTCACTAATGTAAATAAATTAGTGATAATATCACATGTCATTGTGAATACTCCATGGAAACATAGCCTCACTAATGTAAATAAATTAGTGATAATACCACTTGTTATTGTGAATACTCCATGGAAACATAGTCTCACTAATGTAAATAAATTAGTGATAACAGCTATAGGTGGCACTCCATATGAAAATGTGGTGTTTCTGAATAATGTAGAAATCTGAGGCCTCTAGAGATCACACGAACAGTCTAAACAAAAGAAAGGGGTTTTGTATGTTGGGGCCAAAAATAAAACAAAAACATTATGCTCACCAGAGCAGAGAACCATGGTCCACCTGAACTACTTGCCAGCAGGAATGTTGTGAATTATGTATGGATTATTGCCAAATTGTGCTTTTTTATGAAACATCACATATTTGGAGTGCGTTGATGTTTGCTGTGATATTAAAATGTGCCTGGTTTTGGATTCCAAATAGATACATGTTACGTTTGTTCACACTTCAACTAGGCATGCCCCCCTGCTCAGTCCTCAAAGGCGAAAACGCTGCCATAACTGGTTCGCCGGACGGGCTTGTTTTGTGGGGGTCGGCCAGGGAAGGTGGAGTTGTGGATGACTGTTGGAACCATCCCCCCAGCGGGAGGCCAATGGGTGGTTTTCACAAGCTTGGCCACTGCAGGGTGGGTGTCTGGGGATGGGGTTTAAATAGAGACCATGAGGGATGAGGAGAGCACTGGTCTCTGCCTCCTCCCACCTGGATTGTCTTTTCTGTGCCTGCTTAGCCCCCTGGAGCCCTGGGACCACGCTTGGAGTTATTTTTCCATCCCACCCTCCCTTCTTGATAGGAGGCAGCAGAGAGAGTGGTGGGGGAGGACCATGGGGACACTGAGATCCCTTTCTGGGGGACTCCGGTGCTGGAATGGGGGCACAGTGACCGGTAAGAAAGGGTGCTACCTCCGGTAATGCCTCCCAAGAATGGCATGGTGGAGAGGGGACAGGGCCTCACCACTATCGGATGCCCCGGCGGCTCTGAGAGCCATGGTCCGACTGGACCATTTCCCAGCAGGAAAAGTTGTGAATGATGTATGGATTCTTTATAAATTGTGTTTTTCTATGAAACAGCACATTTTTGTAGTGCACTGATGTTTGCCGTGATATTAAAATGTGGCTAGTTTTGACAACCAAAAAGATCCGGGTTAATTGTGTTCACTCTTCACCTAGGCATGCCCCCCTGCTTAGCCCACACACGCACACCCATCATCATACACTCACTCATTACACACCACACAAGGAAACATACATACACGTATTTAAATTAACATACTTTCTAGCCCTGATGTTCCCTTCAAACACTCCAGCTTCTGCTTAGCATGAACAGGAAGTGCGTAGCAAAGAGTGCTTCCTGGTTTGTGCACACGAACCAGGGCGCTGATGACGAAGTGGCCCACTCTGTTTGTATGTGCAAGGAGCACAATAGCACTTCCCAGTGCAAATCCAAACCTGCAGTTCCACAGCTAGCATCCCCAATGGGTCATGCAATGTTGGGGAAGCAAAATGGCCCAGGCTTTGCATTTGCATGGCTCATGGGATTTGCAAGGCTGGGAAACAGAACTGTCAAAAAGGAAACCACAGTTTCGAGGCAAACAAGGAGTGCTCCCTCAGTTGCAAAAAGCCATTAAGGGAGAGCTAAGTGTTTTCACGTGGCTGGTTCCTTGGCTGGTTCCTTGGCTCCTCCATCATGGGTGCAGGTGCCCGTGGATCGGCACCCCTCAGCCATGATTTAGAAACCGCCACTGATACACCATCAATTAATCTATGCACAGGGTCATTGTGGCCAGAGATTAAATACCGTTGACTTTGAAGTCATGTACATGAACTGGACTGTTGTTATTGCAGATATTTTGAACACATTAAGGGATCCATAGACTACCAGTGTAGCTCAGCAGTTTGAGGGAATGTTGCTAAGATGTTATATATTTAAGACTGGCTGTAAATCATATCACTTTTTGCAATTCCATTAAAATAAATAGTGCTAGAAACTGTGTTAGGCCAGGGGTTTGCTTATATTAAGGACAAGGTGGGGGAATGTCTGCCCCCATAGTGAAAATCCAAAGCTGGCACCCATGAACCCACAGTTTATTTCCAAATTGCTGTCCATACAGTAGAAGCGTTTATTTGTGATTAAGCAGGTTGACAAGCATACAACAGCTTTAGAAATATGTCTTGTGATAAAACACAAAGGAAGGGACACATAAATTGCACAGCATTTGTGTAGTAGTCCGACCAAAAAATTCACACATTTTATAAAACTAGTGAATGTATTTAAGGTTCAGTTCGGAAACGTCTTTTTGTTATTGTCTAAAGAAGTGTAAGATGCACATTTGGAAAACAATAGTGTGCCCAGTATGTATGTAGCCTGATTTTAACAGTGATGGCCCCCACTCCAGTGATATTCATGGCACATTCATTTCCGTGATGTTCCTTTCAGGCCAGATGAATGAACACAGGCTCAGCAAATAGAACCTGCCTACGCGCATATGACGGCTGAGAGAAGGAGCACCTTTAAGGTTCCTGGAAATAGTTATTTGCTAGAGGGGGGGGCAGGCCACCAATTAGGGAGGGCAAAGCAGCCAGTAGGGGGGTAATTTATTTATTTATTGAATTTGTTTGAAGTGCCCAGAACCAGAGGTATCACAGCGTGAACATTAAGTTACACGTACAAAAGCAATAAGACGGTTACATTGTGTCAGATGGTCAAGTGTCAGATACATAGTTGGCAAGGCAGTACATTACATATATTTATTGAATAGTACGTTTTTGCTTTCTTGCAGAAGAGAGCGTAGGCAGGTTCATCTTGGATGTGCCGAGGCAGGGCGTTCCAGAGTATAGGAGCGATGGTGGTGAAGCAGGAGCCCCCGACTCTTTGGTAAATCTGGGAATGCTCAAGGCAGAAGTGGTGGAGGAGCGTAGATTACGCATGTTGTGTTTCTTAGTGATACGGTTTGTGAGATGGGGGCAGTGTTGTGTAGGCAGAGATGGGTGATGGCTAGGATTTTGAACTCAATGTGGGCTTTGAAGGGAAGCCAGTGAGCCTCACGTCTGATGTGGGAGATGTGGTCGGAACGCTTCAAACTACAGACTGCTCTGAGGCCGTTATTTTGCAGGAGTTGGAGTTTGTTTAGGTTTTTTGGCAATTGCCCCCCTACACCACCCTCTAGGGACGCCTATGCCGAGGAGGCAGGATTGTGTGGTTTTGTGCTTTGTGGTTGAGCGGCATGCAATTTAAGTGTTTTCACTAGGAGGATATCGCAGAGCCAATGTGAGGTGAGGGCATTCTCATTTGATTGTGAATAGGGGCTCTTAGTGTTAGGCAGGGTTGCTGATTGTTGGTCTGCCGGTATGTGCATCGCAATGCCGAAATGAAATATGCAGAATTGTCAGTTTTTGGCCGCCGTGCCACTAACAAATGGCTATAGTTATTAATATTATAACTTTATTACGAAGTATGCATATTGCTGTATTGGGGCCGCCATGACAAAAGGTGGATTATAGTTGTGCGTTGGTCACCACAACACATGCTGCACTGCGAGGGCCAATAGACTAAGTTAGGCTGTGAAATACCAATTTTTCACGCTGCCCGTTGTAGCGCAACCTCATTTTGAATTTGGTGCGCATGAGGGTGATACATTTCGGTGATAATTCAATGTGGTCCAGTGCATTTTGCCCATCCATTTCAAGATGTCCTTTAGCGTTGGACGGAATAATTGGGTACATATTAGGATGGAGATAGCGTAACCACTGCGTTTACATGAGAATTACTGTGTTCTACTGGGCATCCTCGGACATGCATTGCCTACGCAATGTCAAAAAGCAGCTTCGGTAGTACAATTTTTCAACTAGTGGGAATGGGAAACATGGCATTGTGAGGTATTGGCGCTTGACTCATGGCATCTCCAGGGGCCAGATTACAGAAACGTTGTGCAGGTGCAAGTGCAGAGTTTGCACGGTATTAGCACTAGGGCAAAGTTTGCCCTATTTTTAAAAACACTGGGACATATTAAGAAAACCATTGCACCTCGACAAGTGCAGTTTGCCATATTAAAAGCACCAGGGCTAAAATTGCAGTAGTGCTAAAAAGATGCATTATTGCATCAGGGCAAAGTTTGCCCTAGTGCTAATACCATTCCGTATTAGCACAAGGGCAAACTTTGCCCTGGCGCAAATATTTAGTGAAAATGCATCTTTTTTGCACTAGGGCAATTTTTGCCCTCATGCTTTTAATATGCCAAACTGCACTTGTCGAGGTGCAATGGTTTTTTAATGTGTCCCAGTGTTTTTAAAAATAGGGCAAACGTTGCCTTGTGCTAATAACGTGCAAACTTTGCACTTGCACCGGTGCAAATTTTCTGTAATCTGCAGGAAGAATGATAAAGTGTATTGTGCGCAACATGGAGAGGGTTAATCGCTACATAAAAATTATGGGAGTTGTTTGTCTTCCTTCTCTTTTTTGTTAACGAGAATGTATTTAACTGCTACGATTTTATTGTTTCGGCTTAACAGCGGACCTGACACAGGCAGCTTTTTGTACAGGGCTGCTCCCTATTGGTGATGGGAGCTGTAAAGGATTGCCACCAATAGGTGCATACAAAGGTTTGATGGACGGCTGGCGGTCGTCGAACAAGGCCGCTTGCTCTAGGAATGGGTTAGGGTGACTAGATATAAAAAGGAAACAACCAGGACAGGACAACTAACATGAAAGTAGGACTAACTCTTTAATGTGGCTGTCAAGGCACTACACTGCAGTAGCGTTTGGAAGAGAAGGGGTTTAAGCATTACTGTTCAAATTAACAAATATTATAATTAATTTATCACAAACTAACACTATCTTAAGTTGGAAAATGCAGCATGTGTGAGATTGTGCATTCCTGCCTGCCAGCTATGAAGAACTACTAAAAAAACCGGGACCACTGCAGTTTCCAATGAAAACAAGGGGCCTCATTACGACCCTGGCGCCCCTGGAATGAAAGGGGCCGGTACGGGACCAGCCCCCTTCATTACGGGAGCACCGATTACGAGGTTCCCTTTGCGGGACCCGGATCAGACGTCTGGTAAAACCAGACGTCGTTTCCGGGTACAGCGAGGGGAAGGGGGAGGTAATAACAGGCCATTCATAATGTGCCTGTTATTACCTCCCTCCCCAATCCCATTGGGCCCTATGGGGGCTCAAATGGGAATGGGGAATGGTTCCTTCGAGGAGTAATTACTGGGTCCTCCAATGTTGGAATGGCCCGTTTATTCCTCATTGAAGGAACACGGTAATGGAGCCTGGTTTGGAGGCAGCCATGGTGCTAACAGCACCATGGCTGCCTCCAAACTCGTAACGAGGCCCAGAATCTCGAGAAAGAGCACTAAATTCCGGGACAGTCCCGGGAAAACCGGGACATCTGGTCACCCTAGAATGGGGGCATTAGAGGCTTTGTCGGCGCGAGGATGCAGTATTTATTTATGTTTATTTACTGGGCAGTGGAGCTTTGATGAGGAGGAAGAGTTTTCATCTTGCCTTTCATTATTTGATATGGATGCAGTTTGGGTACATCTATATTTACTGGCTTGCCCTGTGAACAGGGGCATTAACAGCGTTTCGGGCACAGGGAGGAAAAGTATGTTTATTTATTTGATGCCAACTGTAATTGGTGCTGATCGATACTTACTGGCATATTGATTTAGCGTGGCGATTTAATACATAAGGTAGTTCAGAGGACAGAGAGATCTTTCAAGCTAAGATGGCTCAGTAAGGGGTGTGCTTGATTAAAGTGATGGTAGGAACTATTTGTTGTCAGCTTCAACACAGAAGAGACGGGTTTCCAAAGAATGGGTATGAACGCACATAAGGCTCGTATCGACTTTGTCTGGTCACTTGCAGTGCTGCGTATAACTGGTTACGCCACACAACATGTTGTAGAGGAGCAGACATACATTTCCACAGAGGATCCTATCCCTGTATTGGAGACATTAGACCGTGCCCTGTCTAACACCAGATATTTGGCCTCATTACACGTTGTCCGGTAAAAATCGGAATTTAACGGCATGGCACTATCAGAGTGTCCGCCCTCGCAAGAGGCCGCTAATAGCGTCCCATCACGAGTACGCAGACACGAGCATAGCGCCATGCCGTAAATGACCGTACCGCCCTGCCGCTAAATTCCCCAAAACGCCCCTTACCGGCGTCGTCCAAACCGTCGATAGCGCCTCCGCCCACCCGCCACCTGTAAATAGCGGTCACCGCTATTACTGGTCACCGTTAAAAAGCGGAACTGGAAATTACGCCATCGCACAGGAACGGGAAAGAGCACGGCGACCATCTTCAAAAACACAATCCATTGCCATCCTCTGCATCCAGGACATATATCCAGGGAACTCCGACCAGTAATCATACCGGATAGCCCGAAGATGCCGAAGGCCCTAAAAAAAACAGCTGATCGCCAGCGCAAAGAAAATTTTTCCAATGGGGAGCTTGTGATGCTGACCACCACACTTGCTGCCAATGCAGAAGTAGTGTTTGTGAATGACATGCGGAGTGAGGCCCTCCTTAAGAAAAAGGCCATCTGGGCTGAAGTCGCGCAAAAAGTCAGTGCGGTGGGCACTACCACCCGGAGTGTGAAGGACTGCCGCAAGAGGTGGGACGACCTCCGGGTCCGTGTGCGGAATATATTATCAGTGAACCGCAACATGGCAATGGGCACAGGAGGTGGCGCAGAGTCCCCATTGAAGTTGAAGGAGTGGGAGGAGATATGTGCCTCCACGATTGGAGTCGAATCGATCGAAGGGGTCGGATATATGGAGCTTCGCGTGGCCATTTCATCCGATGGAGGTGAGTGTATACACCAAACAATGCGCAGTGAAGGTTGAGGGGTCCCCCAATCATGTGTCCATATGAATGCCGTGGATCCAGCCACAAACAGACATACATGCATCACCACATACCCGTCCAAAACAGGGCAATCATGCATGAGCCAGCCAACATCCCCATTACCTGCCTCCACACTGAAGAGCCCCAAACGCATAGGACGGCATGACGTATGCATCCTGCATAAGGCAGGTCGACCCATAGATGATGATTTACCCCTTTTCTCACCCCTGCAGGATCACACACGGAAACTGAGGAGCCACACACTTCAACACCTGCTCCCGCACCCAGGAAAAAAGCCAGGAGGGATGCCACAGGGGACACAGCCACATCCTCTAGGGGACCCAGGAGGAGTGACCATGCTCACAGGGACAAAGGCAGCAGGAGCAGCAGTTCAACGCAGCCAGAGGCCAGGCCTGGTTCCGTCGTGGCACCCACAGGAGTGTGTCACCCAGCGAGTGAAGGCAGCATTGAGGGAGTGCACTCTGCTGCCACCAGCTCAACGGGTGAGGCAGCAGCCACTGCCCCACTTTCGGATGCGGAGGTAGCACCTGGCATTGAGGATCTGAGTCAGAGCCCCATACCGACACGCCCCTTACTGTCAAGCCTGATGTTCTCACCAAGTCCGTTTAACCAAGGCGGATTACCCACCCACAACCAAGATGTGTCATGGAGCCCCCAGGTATCCTCACCTGATGCCAGTGCAATGGATCCAGCCGCATCAGCCATCCCACCGGCAGCCACCATGCAACATGACCTACCAGCCACCTTTCAGCGGCAGACCGAAATCACTGGTCTAGTAGGGCAACATGTGGCTGAGACAGAGCGCCTGAGGGAGGACATTGGTGCATTTGCACAGCAGACAAGGGAGTGCATGGAGGCATGCACCAACCGGATCTGCGATGAAATGGCCCAACTAAGGCAGGCCATGAACCGCATTGCAGATGCATTTGAGCGCAGATGCCCACTCCCAACCCAGGAATAACAGGGCCCCACCTCCTCAAGGAGTTCACAGCAAACTAGCCCCCTACGCCGGTCTATGTGCAACCTGAGGCGCACCACATCGCAACCACCCAAAGACGGAGCAGGCACTGACAAATAGGGCCATCAAGGACTATCTGCCACATGTGGAGATAGACACATTCACGCCTTGAGGCTCACGTGGGAGTGTTGTGGGGGAGGGGGGTAAGGGTGTATTCGGGGGTGTTTTGGGGGGAGGGGGTAGGGGTGTATTCGGGGGTGTTGTGGGGGAGGGAGGTAAGGGTGTATTCGGGGGTGTTGTGGGGGGAGGGGGGTAAGGGTGTATTTGGGGGTGTTGTGGGGGCAGGGGGGTAAGGGCGTTTGCACAGTTGGGGTCATGCACTTTCTGTTCACATTATGTTCAAAATACACTGTTCTGAGGTTGAAACACAGGCATGGTCTCCATCATTGTGTATGTGTGATTTTCTTTGGGACAGGGGCCTTTGTGAGCCTCAAAATGGGCACAAGGGCAACAATGCACATCTCCCCATCCATGATATCCCACCTTTGTACATGATGCTATTCCTGATTCAGGTGCTGACGCAGATCCTGTCCCGCCGTGCCATTGCCTCTTGTATGTCCTGATGGAGCATTTCACCCATACTCATCCACATCCACATCATGCTCATCTGGTGGTTGCATAGTGGCATGGGCACATTCTATCAGATGCAGATTTAGTTGTGCCTTACACATGCCATGGTCATCTTCGCCTTGATTCTGGGGGTTTGTTGGCTGCCATTGTGGTATTTCTGGGTACCCTGGTGGTGCTTGCTGCGCCAGTCTTGCCCTCCTCCTCCTCCTTCGTCTCATCTGTGCAGCCTGTTGTTGTTGGTGTTGCACTGCAATCATGTACACAGGTCCATGTCATGCTGCTGGTATTGGGACCATCTTGCTGTGGCAAGGGGTGTGGGAAGGGGTGTGGTGTGCTCTTTAGTGGTGCCTGTATCCATTGCCTCCACCTGTGCTGATTGTGTCCACCTGTGGCAGATGGGAACACTGCTCAGGTCTGTTAACGTGTGGTTTTCATTGCTGTTATTAGCGCCATGCCGGTAACTGCTTTTTGGGTCTTTGGGATGCCGGTATTGCCATGTACGCATGGGTTGTGATTGCGTGCTATTAGCGCCATGGCTCTATTTACGGTGTGGGGGTCCCGCGCACTCGGCCCCGCCGCTATTAGTGGCACCGTACTTTACGGGTCCACTAAAAGCAGTGGGTCCAGGTCGTGATCGGCTTGGGAGAATAACATTCAGTTACTGGTAACGGTATTCCCTTAGCGGACAACGTGGGTACCAATACCGCAGCAAGTATTTGAAAGAAGGTATCCATTAAGACAACCATATGGAATGTACTCACGCGTTGATGTAGCCTGCAGGAGGAAATTGAGCTAAGAAAATGAACTGATATGATATGATAGGTTATTTATAACGTGCTCAATACCGAGAGGTTTCTAAGTGCGGACCCGGGGATCGAACCTCTGTTGCTTCAAGACATCTTGCTTCCAAGGTGAGCACATTCCCCCTGAGCTATCATCCCAGGACGTACACAAAACTGCAAAACTATCACTTAGTCTGGGCCAATGACCAGCCACACCCCTTGATAAAACAATACCTAGGGAGCCCACACACCTGGACTGGCACCATGAGGCAAGCCTCTGACACACAAGCCCAAAAACAACCACCATTGATACTTGCCACTAACAATGAACAAATAACCCTTGCGAAACGATACCCGGCAAACCCACAGACCCTTGGCCTGCATCCCTAGCTCCCCCCCCCCAAGATCTCGATCTCCCTTCCCACGCAGACCTTACCTGCCTAGAACCCCTTGCCCAGCTTGCTCTGGGATCAAACGTTAGGCTATGGACACCTGGGTAGTGCCTGGCGGCCAGCATCCAACAAACATGCTGCTAAGAAATCAAACAGAACTCTCAGCAAGGTTGCAATGCCACTCAAGACCGGCTAGCCAGACCACCACCACCTCCTTGGAAATGATACCCGACGTCCTGCCAACATCCACAGCCCTACCAGCATGGACCCTTGAATTGAAAAACCTCTAATAAAACCACTGTCCCCCAATCTGCATCTCCCACCCTGTGAAGGGCAGCCCAGGGGCTCACATGCCCTTATTCAGTACACAGCTCTTGCACTACAGCCAGCACCTCTCAAACACTGCAGCCCAAAGAGATATCACCAATCATAGCATCTCACTTGCACTGCAGGCAGCATCTCTCTAGCACTGCAGCCCTATGCACTATGATTCATCCCAGCTCCTCTTTGACATGGCAGCCAGCATCCCTCGAGCAATGTGGCCATAATTTATTTACCACTGCGTCCATCTAAGCTGTCATCCTACCCAGCATCTTTCTAGCATTGCAACCAGCATCTCTCTAGCACTGCAAAATGCATGCCTATACCACTGAAGCACCTCGAGTTAACAGACAACCCACCATCCTCCTAGCACTGCAGCCAGCACTACTAGAGTACTGCAGCACATTGCGCTATCATTTAGTACAGCACCTCTCTTACCAGTTCTCCCAAAATGCTACACATTCTATAAGGGGCTGGGTTGAGATTGGATCTCTACTATCAGGTGGACAATTTATGCCCACCTCTAGTGCAAGTCATTTTCAACACTAATTAAGTACACAGTATATCATTGGCTCTCAAACTATAAGGCCCTCTGTTATATGGCCCTCTATAATGGGTTGGCATGCTCATGCCCTCTGGAACATTCGCTCACTTCGCAGCACATAAGCTTAATCCCAGGTGCCAAGAGGTTGACTTGACTTTATCTCCTCACCCAATTAGTCCATCATCTCTCATCACTGATGCCTTCTGCCATGAAGATTGTCTTTGAATTTGGCCTTGCAAAGTATCCTTGTCTCTGAGAATATAAGGGAGTGCGAGCATGCACTATCGTTGTTCTGGCCCTCTATGCCTGAATTCTAGTTTCATGCTTGGTTCATGTGACAGGAAACCACGATTTGTTCCATTTTGCAGCATTTAATTATCTTACATTAATAAAACTTGGTGTTTTTTCTTTGCACCTTAACAAGAGATGATTCAGCATCTCACGTTCATTGCCTTCAAGAATAGATAACCAATCTCTGTCGCTTTAGCTTTGACACCAGGCCAGACAGCCCTTCCAGACTCTTCACAATCTCATCTAATTCATGCTGCAACACAGCTTTCGGCTCCTCTCTCCATGTTTCTGAGCTTACTAAAATTCATGACACTGATGTCCAGCTTCTATATAATGGTGGTTTTGCCTGCAATCTTTTCATTACTTATAGCCAGCTCCTAAGATTACTTGATCTACTTGCGTTACAGCATCTGTACATGTATTGAATGGCTTACCGTTTCTGCAGTGCTCTTCATACGTGCAATCTTCTCTTTGCATATGAAAGTTTACTTAATTCTCAACTTCGTCATCAGTTTCTATACGGGCCATATGTTTTCTTTAGCCAGTCTTTGATGGGCGTCACGTTCGTCTTTTGTGACGTCACCAGCTCCTCTTTCTCTCATTTTCATTTCACTTCGGGAAGTTCCTCCCTCAGGTGGTCATCTCTTCGGGGATACATTAGATAGGGTTTCCTTAGTGGATACCTTCTTTCAAATATACACAGCGGAATTGGCAAAACTGTTGGTTTTAAGCATGAGACAATCTCCAGTTTACAGCATATAGACGGTAGAGGCATGTAGCGCCTCCTCTACAGCAGATTGGGTCTGTGGAGGCCGGGAGTTCGGAATATGAGTTTGCAGAATGCAGGCAGAGGGTCTGCAGGCTCCCTGGGTATTGTTTCTCAAGAGTTTGGGTAGTAAGGGGTCTCCCCCGTATGCTGGGCAGTGCCCACGCTGAAAAGACAGGTGTTTTAGTGGTGTTTGCTTGGGGGGGGTTTGTGGGATACAGCATGGAGTCTCTGGGTTTTTCAGGGGGGAGAAAACCCACCACCTACAGCCAGTTGCCAGCCTAACAACCTCGCTGGTGCCCCCTCCCTGCCTGCCGACTTGCTGAGTGAGTCTCCTGCTGTGGACTTGTTGCGGACTGCGGCAATGCCCCTATGTGTGTGTGTGTGCCTGTGCGATCCATACATCATCCAGCCCCCCTCCCTCGAAGTCGGCCCTTGCTTCGGCTGAAGCTGCTGCTTGCAACATGTGTGTTGTGTGCCCCAGGAGCCTCTAAACCTTCATTGAAGGTGACAACAGCAAAATAACACTATGATCTGCTTGCCCGCCCAGTCTTTTGAACCACCTGAAAGCCATGCTTAGTTTCAAGCATTTAATCAGTTTTTTACTATTGCCGCTACTATATACAGTGAAACGTGGGCCCATACTTGCTGTTAGCTTTCACCTACTGCCCTCTATGACCCATTGACAGGCCAATTCATGTCAGCAAAATTTCAGGCCCTGAACTCTTGTGACAATTTCTGAACTTTTCCAGTAAGTTGATCTCCAAAAACCTCAATATAATCCTTACACTTGTTTTTTATTAACTGCATTCATTTAAAAAAAAATGTTTATTTGAATAATGGTTGCATATAATCCAGTTGTTTTACTTTCTGTTGATATTCTAATGGCAGCTACAACAACCGAGTTGACCTTTTTGCCATGTGGGCGTGGCATGTGGGAGGAGCCTTGTGTGGCTATGGGTGGGGCATACATCTCAGGGATTTTGATTTTCAAATGTAGGCAGGTAGGCCTGGGACGCACTGCTGTTTGGCCATGGTGGGTATGTATTCCGGCTAGCTCTGCCTGGCGGTTAACCCCCTTGGTTTGGGGGAGCACACAGATGTGGCCTGACACATCGGTAGTTGGTGTGGGGCTGGTGAGGTCACTATTTAATGGCAAGTGGGCCTCTGGGACACACTGTTGGAGGGTATGGGTCGGACCTGTGGGTCTGGCTAGCACTGCCCAGTGATTACCACATAGGTGCCTGGGAGCACCAGGGTATTGCCTGGCACACCAGTGGTTGGTGTGGGGCTGTTGAGGTCACGATGGGGCAGCCAGTGGGATTCCGTAATAGTCAAGTGGTTGGCACGGGACAGGCAAGTGCATCCGTCTACTGCTACCCAGCCACACACGGATGTTCTGTCGTGGTGTCTGGGGTCTAGTATATGATGTGTTAACCTGTCTTGTTTTCATCTCTAGATCACACCCAATGATGTGGGGAATGACCTGGGCATCATGGCCGGTGGACTGGCATAAGTGAAAGTTAGGTCACTGCTGCGGTGGCTACACAGAATTGAAGAAGTGTACTGTGATTGTCTCAATCCGGAGGGAAAATACAAGAATTACAGGGTGGCATCCGCCATGGGCTCCTGGAAAAGCGGGTGAGTTGTTTTTGGTATATGTATGCACGATTGAAGGGGCCGCCTAACGAGGGAGAGAGTAGGTGGGTCTGATGGTGTTTTTCAGGGAACAACGGGAAAGAGGTCATGGAGTCTGGCTGTAGTCGGTCTTGAGAGCCGAATATAGGTATTGTTTCAGGAAGGTGGGGATGCCCCACCGGTAGGCCAGTGGCCATGTGGCTGTAGGTTGGGGCACATTGCATTAAACTGAGCTAGGGCCTCACACGTTTGGGGCACTGGAAGGGAGATTTATTGATGATATAGGATATGGTCCTAGGTTTGTCGCAGAACGGTGAGGTGCCATGACAGGGGCTCAGAGAGTGGTCATCACTGGTCCGGGGGAGTGGGCCTGGTCAGTTTAGGTGTGAGGTGTCATGCCAGGGGCTCAAAGAGCTGTCCTCACCGGTGCGAGGGTGTGGGTCTGGTGTGTTTAGGGGGTCACTTATAACCCACAGGCCCATCCTGGAGTATGAGGCGGATGCCCACTGCCACTGCCCCACCCTCTAGTACGTAAGGACGTAATTGATGATACAACGATGATGTAATGAAGGCGTAACAGATCTTGATGATGTGATTCATGTATGGCTTTGTCGCATTTGCTGATGATGTAAGAAAGCATAATAAATGCATCTGTTTTGTCTTTCAATGAATGTTTGTGTCTGGTGTCCGTCACGGGCCTTGACCATACCTGCCTAACCTCTGGAATTTTTCCAGAGACTCCGGAATTTTAAGCATTTCTCCGGGTCTCCGGAAAAGTCGCTTGAATTTCCGGGTCCCATCATATTCTCCACCTGATTGGCTGCCGCCGGTAGCCAATCAGGTGAAGAACATGACGGGACCCGGAAATGGCGCGAAATGTTCGTGCCCACTGCCTGCACCAATATAATAATAGTGCTTTCAATCTATGTCACTGGATTGAAAGCACTATTATTTCGGCGCCGCCTTCATTTTGCTTACTATAGCATTGAAAATCATTAATTCAATGCTATAGTAAACAAACTGGAAGGCGCCACCACCGCAATAATAGTGCTTTCAATCCAGTGACATAAATCACATGAATTTTGATTTTCAAATGTAGGCAGGAGGCCCAGCTGTCTCTAGCTAAAGTCAGACCCCAAAACACAGATAACTAAAACACACAACTGAAAACAAATGCATCATGTGTTTCTAAAGTTCATCATTGTGCAGCTCTGCCCACTCTAGGCTCCGTCTACATGACCCGCCCACCTGGGGCCCTCTTTCATTTTTGCCTACGGACCCTCTGCCTTTAATAGGCCTTCTGTTTTACAATGGGGTTGATCAGGTCAGCAATATAGCAGCACTGCCAGAAACGCTGTTCTTTATCAGATGTTTCAGCGTGTGCGCTTCAGCAATGAGCTTGCACCAGTAATGAGGGCCACAGAACAATGTGCAGGCACGCGTTGGCTTCAGCGGCAGAACAGCAGCACAACATTCACAGACAAATGTGCTGCTGCTTTCCTGGCGCTAAGGTGCTGCGTGCAATGTAAGGCTATGTTAAAATGAAAGGTAATTCCTGAAAATGATATCTAGAGGCATGCAATAGAGCACTAGGCATTCAACGATTTATAACGATTTACAATGGGGGTCATTACGACCCAGGCGTTAACCATGGCGCTATTAGCGCCATGGTTGACGCCGGTATTTTAGTGATTGCGCCATGATGGATGGCGGAATTACCGCCCCGTTCCAAGGTTGGCGGGGCAGTAATTCCCCTTTCACCATTGGCTCTTCCCCATTCCCATTTTTGCCTCCATAGGTCTCAATGGGAATGGGGAAGGCGGTAATTACAGTACCGCAAATTGTGGTACCGTAATTACCTCGAAAGTCCCTTTGCGGGTTTCTTCCTTGCATTAAGGTGGGGACCCGCAAAGGGAGCTCGTAATAAGGCGGTAAGGGGTTAACGGCGCCGCCACCCTTTACGGCGCCGTTAACCCCTTACCGCCTGGGTCGTTCAATTCCATTACCACACATCTTTCAATAAATCAACAAATGAATTGATGAGGAACGCAAGATTATAGAACAGTGTTGACCAAGATCACAAGGCACCCCATTGTAGTCCCAGCAAGTCACAAACTCGATTAAAAGGTAACTCAAAACACAACTCCTCCCACACTTCCAGAGAGTGATGCAAATAAGATGAGGTGTCGTCCTTTTGCACGCACCAATTGGATACAGTGACTCATGAAAATAAAGGACTGGCAGAATGATATGGGAAACCCTCCATCTGCTCAAGGCAAGAAGTGTTCTACTGTTCCCTCATTTCTTTGACCATCTGTATGTGAAGCGTATAAATGGATGTACATGCTAACACTGTGACAGCTGATGCCCCAGAGCTTAATTCCATGGGGGGGTGTGCGGGGGGGGGGGGTTGCTATACATACTTGCATTGACACCCTATAATGGATGCCTCATCAAGTGTGATCTCTTACCGCCTGAACCGCAGGGGGTGCTTTGTCATGGCATAGCGCACCTTGGCAGGAGATTCTCCTCTGAAGAGCCTTTGTGCTGAAAATCATTGCTCCCCATTAACAGGCCGCCACCACCCACCAGCTCTTACGGGATGCAGCCTCCAGTTAATTAACTGTAACTCCCATAGTTCTGACTGCAGTCTCTGTCCATGTTCGGGCTGCCCGATTCATCATCAAGAACAGATGTGCTGAACCACTTAGTACAAAAGAAAACGGAAAGAACCAAAGAAAGAAATAAAACAAGGATTAAAAAACGAAGGAAGAAAGCGAGAACGGCATACAGAGAGAAAACAGAAAAAAAGAGAACAGAAATAGAAAGAGAAAAAAAGGAAAAGAAAGTAGTAAAGGCGAGAAGGAAGGACGAAAGAAAGAAGGAAAGAAGGAAAGACGGAGAGAAAGAAAGAAAGAAAGAAAGAAAGAAAGAAAGAAAGAAAAGGAAGAGAGAAAGAAAGAAAGAAAGAAGGAAAGAAAGAAAGAAGGAGAGAAAGAGAGAAAGGAAGAGAGAAAGAAAGAAAGAAAGATAGAAAGAAGAGAGAAAGAGAGAAAGAACGAAAGAAAGAAAGAAAGAAAGAAAGAAAGAAAGAAAGAAAGAAAGAAAGAAAGAAAGAAAGAAAGAAAGAAAGAAAGAAAGAAAGAAAGAAAGAAAGGAAGAGAGAGGGAAGAGAGAAGGAAGAGAGAAAGAAAGAGAGAAAGAAAGAAAGAAAGAAAGAGAGAAAGGAAGAGAGAGAGAAAGAAAGAAAGAAAGAAAGAAAGAAAGAAAGAAAGAAAGAAAGAAAGAAAGAAAGAAAGAAAGAAAGAAAGAAAGAAAGAAAGAAAGAAAGAAAGAAAGAAAGAAATTAATTCTAACTTTCGGAGTCATTAGCGCTCTCTCCGGGGGAGCTACAGCAGTGCATTCTTATTAGGAATGCGAGTTAAAGCAAACCAATGGAATTGTGAGGGAAACAGTACCTCGCTCTTCAGTTTGAACGTCGACCACATTTTCAATAGGTTACTTTTTTCCCTGCGTGTCTTGCCTTGAAAGAAAACTCTTTCACGGATATATGCAAATCAGCAGTCAAATCACCTGGGTGTGCAGGCATTCCAGGAGGAAAGGCAGTCCTTAGGCAAACACATTTATATCAGATAGCGAGGAGAGCTTGACAGATTCACTGCGGTCCTTGACCTTGTCACGCAAGTTGAGGTTTTAAATTAGTATTTTTTCTCTGTCTTTCCCAGTTCTGCTCGTTTTTGTAAACTCTACCCCATGTTTGCTCTGGTGATTGCACCTGCAGTATTTGTGTACCGAATAAAAGGAGCTGATGTTCCGAATTGTCATTCAACTCAGCGCTATTATTTATCGTGCACAGCCATTAAACGTGCTCCCTTTTAAACACGATGCGGGCCTGCTTTGAGGTGACAAAGCCGTGTCGTCATTGTCTGTCAACGTAAGTTTTGCCTTTATTGCTGCTGAAAAGTTATTTCTCATCTTTAACAATGACCGACAAATGTATCAAGCGGTTGTAATTCAAAATAAAGCAAACAGTGAGCCTCACTGGTCACTACACACAGAATATCCAAACCAACGACTCATACAGAGTAATGATCTAATTATACCCGGAGTTTGTGTCCTCTCTCCATTTACCTTTACCAGGTATTTTAGCAGTGGTTCAGCAAGGCTTTCGAATGGCATTTGCAGTGCCACCAGAACACGATTGATATGTGTCGCACTTTGAGAAATAATGTAACTTCAGGGGTCTTCTTGGACTTCTTACATATAGTTTATTACATTGTTACATTAAGCTACATATAAGGATAACCACTGGGTCCCATCACCCAGGCCTAACTGACATCAGGTACAACACTCATACAGCATTCACACATCAACATTCCACATGACATCGCAGGGTCTCTCCTTCACAAGCAAACACTTCACAACACATCTCCTTCCTTTCCAATGACGCACAACCACACAACATTCACCAACAAGCACTTCACAACACACCTCCTTCCTTTCACACACTACACCAACGAACACATCACAACACTTTGTTATTGATATGATATGATATAGCATTTGTAATGCGCCTATACACAACCTTATTTGGCCAAGTGGCATTGAGATCACGCAAGTGCAGGGGAGGGAGGGAGGGGAAAAGTGCCAGGGTAAAGGGGAGGGGGCGGTGTTGTACATGGGATAAAAACAAGAACAATATTGTGCTCCAGCAGCTCGAAGCGTCGGTTTGTGCTACACAGAATTACAATAATGATCGCAAGCAAAATAATCAGACAGATTCAAAGAATAGGGCAAAGTACTACTTTGTTGTCAATTTATAAAGTAGGGAGATCTCACAGACTGATGCATGCACTCTCAAATAGCAGCTTGATTACATTGAGGTCTTATACCCCTATATGAGTCACCTATGATGTTATTCTATGGGCAAAATAAAAAAAAAACCTTTAAATTCAGAGCTTATCCACGTACTCCCTTTGTGCTCTGTGCTTATCCTTTCAAAATAGCATCCTTAACTCTAGGCCAACCTTGACTCATCCTCGGCTCTGCACATGGAGCTGTTTTTCCATATCTCCTGATTCTACAGCCTCAGCCTGTCTCTGAGGTATCTTGGTTAAGTTCAACGTGAGCCAGCGTCCATTTTATCATTATGGTCATCCTTGCCACGTTATATATTGCCTATAGCAAGCTTCTATACTCTTTCTACCTTGCGTTACTGCGTATATACAGTTATTGGTCAGTATGTTACTAGATAGGCTTGGGAGGATAGCTCAGGGGCAACGGGCTCACCTTGCAAGCAAGACGACACAGGATGTTTGATCCTCGGGTCTGCGCTTAGAAACCTCTGGGTATTAAGCGTGTTATAAATAATCTATCATATCATATTTTATCTTCTTTAGATCCATGATTACGTTAGCTTTAGGTACATGTCGTTCGCTATGACATCGTTGCAGAGCCTGCTGATGCAGGTTTGAATCCCGGCAGGGCCAAACTCAACCTTTCATCCTACCGAGGTCGATAATTGAGCATCACACACTGTGGGACAAGCAGCGCACATGTGCCTGAGGGTTTGTAGCACTATATAAAAGCAAATGATTATTATTAGTGCTTCAGTTACATCTTTACTCTTAAGTATTTCCATATTGTTTCAGCATAGGTTCATAAATCTTTTTTATAATAATAATTTTGCATTTATATAGCCCTACGAACCCTCAGGTATCTGAGCGCTGCTTATTATTACCCATGGTGTGTGGTGCTCATTTATTGACCTCGGAAGGATGAAAGGCTGAGTTTGGCCCCGCTGGGATTAGAACCTGCGTTAGCAGGCTCTGCTCGGATGTTACTCACTGTGCCACTTGACCGGCACTTTGTCCTCATCAGATTTCACTTTAACGTCCGACCATAATATTCATAGATGCATTCTGTCATCTTGGCAGCCATCATACTTCCATGTAGCATTCTTCCATGCAAAATCCTTCAACACTTTCAGTGCAAGGGTAGTTTCTGTATGGCTGTCTGAGTGCATAGCATCTCCCTCCTACGTAATGAGGTATGGGAAAAATACAGGTGTTCCCATGTACTGCTTTTCTCCGTCTGTTCCAGTTTGACGGTGGCGAGCTGGCATCCCTCCCTCCCTCCCTCCCTCCCTCCCTCCCTCCCTCCCTCCCTCCCTCCCTCCCTCCCTCCCTCCCTCCCTCCCTCCCTCCCTCCCTCCCTCCCTCCCTCCCTTCCTTCCTTCCTTCCTTCCTTCCTTCCTTCCTTCCTTCCTTCCTTCCTTCCTTCCTTCCTTCCTTCCTTCCTTCCTTCCTTCCTTCCTTCCTTCCTTCCTTCCTTCCTTCCTTCCTTCCTTCCTTCCTTCCTTCCTTCCTTCCTTCCTTCCTTCCTTCCTTCCTTCCTTCCTTCCTTCCTTCCTTCCTTCCTTCCTTCCTTCCTGTGAAGCCAACAGGAAGCCAGTGGATCTCAGCCCCCTGCATCTCTAGCAAGGTAAGCCTCTGGGCCTCTACCTCTCCTAATGCAGATTAGCTGTTATGTTCATTTACTGAGAAATACGTGTGGGAATAAAAAGCACTGCACGCCGCATGCAGTCACTTAATTGCACTCTGTTTTCTGTGCATCTCCAACCTTCAGACCTTCTGAAAATATCTCCTCCAATCCTCCGCCAGTAGGCGAGAGCCGGCCCACACCTGGAAGGCACACGATTGTAAGGCTCGGGCCTGTCCTGCGATTTGCCTGAGGCCTGACCCGGAACCTCGACCCTTCGAGCCCCCACAGCCTGCTGCTACACACCCCTACAGGGCTGCAACACAGCACGGACCTCCGTCACTTCTTCTGCAAAATTGAGCACTTGGTAAGCCGTGCACTACTGACAGCCCTTTGAGTGCTACCCACTGCTCCCCATTGTCCAGAGTGTACATATCCCTCACTACCTGCTAACCTAAAACCCTTTCACCTTTGTTTGCTTCACAACTCGTGTGCACGAGGTCCTTCGGCTCTAATCACATTACAAAGACTTCCGACCGTAACTTTGAAATAAGTGCCTCCCATCTCGCTTCCCGATAAAGTCAATGTTAAGCATTTATCACTTATCTGACTTCCTACACAGTCTTCCGACCCCCGACCTCTCTATCAGCTAACTGCTTCTCATTATATCATTTATGTCTGGCTGACTACGTACAACTCTTAGAACTCCAAATCTATCCAAATACGCAGCGAATGCACCTTTGTCAACGTAAACCTCTAAAGTTAGGAACTGTACCTGTGACTGTTGCTATGTACATCTTATACGTATGCTGCCCAGATATATCTTACACCTTTTGCTCCTCTTCTGCATTATTCTGCTGACTTTATTAGTATCTTGCACTGGCTTTGCCCGCACTGCTTTACACTGCACTTGCCTGACTTTCTTATATGCTTGCATGGCTTTGGATTGTATGTGCCTGTGCTATATGACGTGTAACCTGCTGTTTAGCCCTTTACCCACTTCTCGTGTGCATGAATCGGTTAGTTCCGTATTGGCCTACAGATTCGAAATTTGCCTCTGCCGACTGAACTGCCTAAATACTTAACTGCCGGCAGCAGTTGGCATTGTATCTGCCTGCCGATTTGAAAAAGGCACGTCTGATTTGCCCATCACTTACTTGCCAGTATAGGATGACACTGTATCTGTCTACTGCTTTAAATTTGTCTATGCACGCTGGTAAGGCTAACTTGTACTGCACCGGCCTAACTACCAGCCCTGCTGATCTCCAATAGCCTACACCTGCCAACTACTGTATGTATATGTTTCTTGATTCACAATCAAGCCACTGCTGCTGTCCTTGATGCATGCACATACGTCAAATTGATTACTGTCTGTAACCGACTGCACGCCAGGTCGCATTGTGCCTAATATAAATTCAGCCAGCGCCTCACTGCCTATAGCCTAGCCATGTTGAACTATGCCTGTGTGCACTTAGTCATGTGCCTAATCCAAATTTAGCCAGTGCCTCACTGCCCACAGCCTAGCCAGGTTGAACTGTGCCTGTGTGCACTTAGTCTTGCACCCATTGTACCCGTGCTGAATTGTGCCATAGCCCAGCTAAATTGAACGGCGCCTATGTGCACTTAGTCATATCGATAGGGCTTGGTTACTCGATCACCACTGCCTTACATGAACCAATTGTCTTAAAAAGTCTCTCTCTCACTAAGCTTCAGCATATTCACGAAAGTTACTAGCCAAATGATTTGCATTTCATTACTTATATCGAGTTTCACACTCTGTCTTGTTAGATGCCACACACAGGCCCTTGGGGAGTTACCTACCACGACACCCCCTGACCAGCCTAATAACACAGCAACTAAACAGCATCTAGCTATGGATGACCCTCCACTCCGAACTCCATGTAACCATTGTACAACAGAATCTAGGAATACCCGTCTTAGAGCTAGACTAGCTAAAATATATGAGCCCCCTAGATGCTCGCTACCCATTTCTATAGGAAAAAGGACACCTAAAACTCTGCCCGGCTCAATGCCCGCAAGTACCGAGTTAGTACATAACCGCCCTCCTAAGACAAAAAAGATGCATAGTCCAGCATTTGAATCCTAAAGACCAGTCAGCTTCCCACCCAGTAACTACAGCTCTCACTAGCCCGCCTATCAAAGGAGCACTAATACATTCTAGATCACTAGTCGCTCATGCCACAGAGATTGCTGACCTGATTCTAAGGGATAACCTAGACTTCCTCGCCATCACCGAGACTTGGCTACATGCCGCAGCAGGCCCTATGCTTATGCTAGCATTGCCATTATCTGTAAATGCATCCTCTCTATGAGATTAGCCCCCCTTTACGATACTCAATTGTGTGAAGCATTGTCAGTCAATGTACCTTTGAATAACTCTCAAACCCTTAATATTCACTTGATGTATCGCCCCCCGGGCCCAACTAGGACATTTGAGGAAGACATTAATATGATCCTAGCCAATAACCTCAAAAGTTCAATGCAAGTATTACTATTGGGTGACCTTAATCTGGGTTTCAATGACCTTTCGGATCAGCCTGCCCTGGCAACGGCAAATACTCCACTAGAATTAGGCTTCACCCAAACAAGCATAACCCCCACCCACAATAAAGGTGGAATACCAGATTGGGTGGCAGATCACAACTGCCATGCCAACATCCTTTCCATCTCACCGCTTGCCTGGACCGACCACTACCTACTCTCATTTACGCTCTTCCTCAAGAGTCCCCCACCAACTCCAGCCCCCATGGCTCCACCTACATTAACCAGAAACAAAAAGAGTATCACAGCGGATAAGCTTATCCCTGCCTTACTACCTACCCTTAACTCACTTCCTGACAGCGCAGACCCAGAGAGTCTAGCTGAGGAGTATAACAAAATTATGGCCTCCTCCTGGGACCAGATCGCCCGCCCTAAAACTCAGACCGAGTAAGCCAAAAAACCATCTGAACGAATGGTTCACACCTTTCCTAAAAAACCTAAGGCAACAAAAAAGAAATTGCGAGGCTGCCTGCTCCCTTGGAAGACAACAAATGAAAGCTCACCAAACTCTCATCCTTCTACAAAAAAGAAATCTGCCTAGCTAAGCGGGCATCCTACAACACTCGTATCTCCCAAGCTAACTCCAATATGAAAGAATTATTTACTATTCTCAAAGAATTAGAGACCCCCATCGCTATACCAGACACTTGTAAAGGAGATAAAAAATGGTGCGCAGACATCCAACATGCACTTGCTAATAAAGTATCTACATTACAAAATAAAAAAAGCCCAAAAAAAAGATTCTTTAAGGAACCCACCATCACCCAAAATAACTGGGAACATAGCAGAAGCCCAACCCACCAGATTCAACTTCTCCAAAGTATCTATTCTTGAGGTGGAAAGAATTATTCTGTCCCTCAAACCTTCCAATTATCAGGGCGATCTTTGCCCTGCACAGCTCATTAAGGATGCAGCTCGAGTCTTATCACCCTTCATATCCAAGCTTATCAACGTTTACTTTGCCACTGGCACTATCCCCACAAACCTCAAACAATCATGGGTACTTCCACTCTTAAAAAAACAAAAGATCCCTTAACACCTACCAGTTACAGGCCAATTACAACAGTCCCCTTTCTTCTAAAGCATTAGACAAGGTGGCATACACGCAAATACAAAAATATTTGGAATCACACCACCTGCTAGGAGCTAGACAATCAGGCTTCCACCCACAACACGGAACGGAGACTGTCCTCATTGATCTCAAGACAAGACCCAAGTCGATGAGTTTAGAGGCAGCGGCAAATCAGCCTTGCTCCTCCTCCTGGACCTCTCAGCTGCGTTCGATCTGGTGGATCATACAATATTATCTAACCATCTTGACACAGCAGCACACTTCTCTAAGGAAGCCATAAATTAGATTAGATCCTTCTTAAGTGGC
The DNA here is from genome assembly GCF_040938575.1 of Ambystoma mexicanum. NCBI lineage: Eukaryota > Metazoa > Chordata > Amphibia > Caudata > Ambystomatidae > Ambystoma > Ambystoma mexicanum. The sequence continues at coordinate 1,105,490,130 of NC_090933.1, read as the reverse complement.
AGAACTATGAGGGTCTTCTCACCCTCTGCAACTCCAGACCCAATACCCATCACTTTCGGCATACCACAGGGGTCTTGCGTTTCGCCCACACTGTACAATATCTTCACCAAGCCCCTTTTCGATGATCTGGACCATCTTGGTATCACCTACACTAACTATGCAGATGATACCGAGATCCTCCTCCCACTTTCAGGGGATTATGACAAGGATTTGGCCTGGGTGAACAGAGTGTACATCATCATCCATGCATGGATGTCCACGCACGGTCTATGCCTGAATGATGATAAAACAGAACTCATCATCCTGGGTACCCACACTAACTTAAAAAAACTTGGACCTGACTACTCTTCATTTATAATTGACGGCAACCGCATTAAAGTAGCACAGGAGGTAAAAACATTAGGTTTCTATCTCGTCTCTATGCTCTAATTCTCCAAACAGGTCAACACACTAGTGTCCTCTATGGCCTATACGTGTAAACTTATAAGAACAGGTAAGCCATTTCTCTGTAATCAGAGCTGTACTATCCTGGCTAGAGCCCTTATCCTGTCCCGCCTGGATTATTGCAACGCCCTGTACATAGGCTCAAACAAATCCATTATTAAAAGAATCCAAACCTTACAAAACAATGCCCTTAGAGTGGCTCTAGGTATTTCCAAAAGAAACCACATCTCTGAGAGTAGACGACAGAATAACTGGCTCCGATCTAATGACAAAATCATCCTAAAAACACTGTTGCTTACCCATAAATCTCTTAATAATGCAGCCCCTATCTACCTCTCTGAGAGATTCCATAAACAGACATCCATAAGACCCACCAGATCAGCAAACAGGGACTGCTTGTCCATCCCTAAATTTCAACTATCCACGATTGGAGGTAGCAGTTTCCCTGTTAAAGCGACTAAACTATGGAACTCCTTGCCTCCTACACTGAGAATAGACCAGTCCCATCTTAACTTTAGAACCAACACCATCCTGTGGCTGAAATCCAATGACCATTAAGTCACATAATGTATAACCACCAGACTGTGTAACTGAATGGTAACTAATTGATATTAGCATACAATATCAGGTTATCATTTTGTATGAAATTATTGAAGAATTCTGTGACATCACTGAGTCAGAGTCATTATGCCAAGTCATACGATATGTAATGTCCTGGATCAGTGGGGTAAATGACACCAATCCCTTTAGATCGATTGACATATACACACACACACACACACACATATAAGCCCTCTCTCTTTGTCTCTCGCTCTCTCTTTATTACACTTCTGAGAACCTCACAGCGATTCTCACAGTTGCAGTTATGAAACAAGATACATTGTTTATTTTATTACTACACTTGTGAAGACCTGCTTGACACATATCCTATTATTGAGAATATGGAAGACAAATGTAGGTCTTCACTAAAACAGAACAATAAAAGAATGTACGTTTAGCTGCAGTGTTGTCTAATTTTCTATTTTCTTCTGTGAGCAATTATGTAACCAAATGTTATTTCCATGGAATAAACTAAGAGCATTGTGGTAGCTTCCATATAGAGTGAGAGAGGCACTGCCCGAATGAGTTTGCTTTGTTTTTGTATTGCTTATTTTGCTCATCGCCATAATAATGAAAAGGATCACTGAGTAAATGAGAAATGCAGATAAATGCGCTTGACGCCCAACTGCATTGGAATAGTGTGAAAGTGACAGTAGGAATGCAATCATGTCTGAGGACTGATTTTACACTTTGAAGACACAACTGGAATTTTCACACTTATTCAGCTATTGCCTGAATCAATGTTAAAAACCTTTGAAAAATACAAGGCGCAGAACTTTGGAGTGCATTTACATTCCAAAAGAATTCAAACTAGGGCACTTGTTAGCCTAGACGGATTTGAAAAAAAAAAGAAAAAGACTATGTATAAGCTTCTAGGCACATTTTGGGGTAAATGTTGTGAACCTCATGTTTTATCATAATTAGTGTATGCTGAATTCGATTAACCCAGTTTCCAAGCCAAAACTTGAGCGCTTGATATTTTAATAAGCATAAATAAAATGGCCAACAAATTGCCATGTTTGGTCAATGTCTTTGAACAAGCATTTCAAATAATTTAAATACATACAGCTATTATACACTTACCATACAACTTGCATCACAGAATGAATGTACATGGCTCCGATCATATATCCAAATAGTCTGATTAATGGCAGAGACATATTGAGACAGACATTCAATACGATAGGTCTATTAACAATGGCCACCAAAAAATGGGAACTGACATCAGTAAGATACAATATAATTATAATCATGAATCACAAAGAGTCATAAATGTTATATGACACAAAATGTCAACCTGTTTTTCCAAACTACATAACATTCATACAAGGAGGCTGATCCTGATCACGGCTCTGTTGCTGGCAGGCACACATTGATGTGCATCTCAATTCTGATCTGCGACATTTGTGGTGCTGACTCGCACACTTCTGGCATGCATGTGAATCATCTCGAGGCAACCTTCTGGGATTTCAATCAGAGACATCAGAATAGGCTCTAGTCCTAAATCACCACGTTTCTATCCCATTTCCACAGGTGCAGGAAGGTTAGGTATGGCACAATGGGCATTTCTCCACACCATGGCTTGATAGTGCACTCTCATCAAGTGGAAATGAAGAGCATCAATTGTCGTCAGTGATATTGCTTCTGATTTACCAGTCTTGGAGAACAAGACCTGTCATGCTGAATCAACAGAATCTGTTCTATGCACATTATACATTATGCAAATGAATGTTTCTGCAGATTTGATAGTCTCCTCAGTGAGTTCACCAACGCCCAAGTTCTTCAGCAGGTCATGGTGCTATTTGAAAACATTCCATGATGAGCGTTTTGTGAGATTGGAAAAAAAGGAGGTGTTGTCATACCTACTTAAAGCTTGAAATGGTAGCGGTGCTGTGGACAAACGTCTTGGTAGATTGTCAAAAACAGCATAAATTGGTAAACACTGCCGTGTCTTTGAGGTACCTGGCATTATCTACAGATGTTTGTATTGTGCACAATCAAAGCGGGAAACCAAAAGCAGGAGAGCAGCGGTGCCCCAGGATGATACAACCACTGTCCTAAACTAGCTCAGCATGCAACATCAGACTTGTGTCAGCTTCTTAATGTGTTGATTTCAGTGTAATTAAATCAAATGTCCCTTTTGACGACTTGGCCTCAAGTTCCTCACTGAACCCGCTAGCAACTACATTTGTTTGTCCAGTGGTGCCTGTGAGCACAATTCATTTGACAAAATATTTGCTAGATAAGCTTTATTGTCATCCAGTGACAGATAATTGTTCCATTTCTTTGGAACAGGCACATGACGTCCCTCAATAAGTCATCTAATTGGTCGAGTGGATTTGTTATGCTGTTTCCTGGTAGTACCCGTGATTGTCTCTTCCCTGTAAATGTCAAACACACCATCTATCAGTTGAAACCTATAACCTGCTTCCAGCACTGTTCTAATGTATGTGTCAGTCAGATCTATGAAGTTTAGTGCATTGTCTGGCTTTCCCAGAGCCACCACACGTGCTTGTCCATCAATGATAAGACAGCATGACGTTTTGTGAAGTTCAATAGATTCAGGACAGTTTATTCTTCTGCTATCACATCTGCCAGAACGGACCTGTTCCCAGTGCATAGTGTACCATTCATTTGTTTAGGTGACAAAGGAACTGGAGGAAGTTCATGTTTTAGAACAGATGTCAGTGTCTTTACCCAGGTCATATAGAGAGGCAGAAGTTGGTGTGCAATTCTTCTCGAGGATTACACGGAATGAAATTTCTGGTTTGTTGTACTGCGCTGATACAATCAATCTCTTTTGAACTAAGTCATCTCTTTCCTCTTTTCCAAGCTCTTTTGCATGAGGTAGCGAGTCTTGGATTGAATCTGTTGCAAGATCCTTTGTTATGATATGATAAGTAATTTATAATGTGCCTTTACACCCGTGTTTCTAGGTGTGACAAGACAAGGGAAGCCGAGCAGAGGGAGGACAAAACAACAATCTTACTAGTCCATGTGTCATTCAGATTGTGCAAGTGCACGGGCGATGAGGAGGAGAAGTTCCATGAGGGGAGTGGGGGAGGGAAGAGTGCAAAGTAACTAGTAAGTGCAGCCGGGAGGTCGCTCATAAGTGCAGAGAATCAGGGCACTGTAGGAGACCCTTAAGTGCTTGGGAGGGCCAGAGGCAGTGCAAGGGAAACCGGTCATGCAGGAGCATGGTCCATTAATTTTAGTGGGCGGTCATGTAACCAGTATGTGCAGCAGACAGGGACATCAGCAAGGGAGATGGAGAGAGAAAGCAGAAGCAAAAAGGAAGGTCTTGAGTTATTTCCGGAACCTTTGGTGGTTCTTCTCAGGTTTAAGAAAGACAGGGCGGCCTTTCTAGAGGGAGTTCCCAGCCGAGGACAGAGATCTACCCCCACTCTCTGCTTGGAGAAGCATCTGACCCTCAGAGAGTCAGAAAGTTGGAGGTGGATGATCGGAGGGCCCGGGAAGGAAGATGCTTAGGAAGAGAGAGTTGGATGCATTGTAGTCCATGGCACCAGAAAGCATTGTGGAAGATGTAGAGGGTCTTGAACTTGAACCTCACAGCCACAGGGAGACAGTTGAGAGCTTTTGGGGCAGGACAGTGCACTCCCTGGGCTTGAGGCCAAGGACAAGTCTCACAGTCCTGTTCTAGATGAATTGTAAAGGGCGAAAAGTAGAGGCAGGCAGATTTAGAAAGAGGCTGTTGCAGTAGTCCAGCCTAGAGAGGACCAGGGCTCTGGAGACAGTGAGCTTCTGGAGGAAAGTGAGAAACGGAAGAATACCTCTGAGGAGGTGCAGCTGATAGTGTGACTTCTTAGAGACATCAGAGATGTGAGGAGAGAAGGAGAGAAGCAGAGGATGGAGTCGAAGAGGACCCCAAGGTTCTTATCTTCACAGGAAGGAGTAGATAGAGGGCCCAGGGTGGGCAGCCAGAGTGAGAGAGGGAGGGCTGGAGCAGGTGTCCCAATGAGGAGGATTTCAGTCTTACTGGCATTAAGCCAGACAACATTGGAGGCACACCATTTCTGAATTGAGAACAGACAGTCTGGTATGAGAAAAGGAGCAGTAGAGGCTGAAGGGAGCCTGTAGGAGAGCTGGATGACATCCGCACAATACTGAAAGGTAGAGCAGAAAGGAGAGATGCGGTGGGACAGAAGTGCCAGGTAGTGGTTAAATAGCCACAGAGAGAGGCTGGACCCCTGGGGAACATCACACATAGAGAGAGAAATAGTAGAGAGGAAAGGCCCAAGTTGAACCTGCGTGGGTTGATCCATGAGAAAGGAGGTCAACCAGGCAAGGGCCTTACCAGAGATACCCATGTTGTCTCAGAGACGATGGAGCAGGGTGGCGTGGTTGACCGTGTTGAAAGCAGAAGATAGATTGAGGAGAATGAGGCAGAAGCAAGGTTAGAGTCAAGATTGGAGAGCAAGTTTTCGCAGGTATTCAAGAAAGCAGTTTCTGTGCTTCTGGCTGCTCTGAAGACAGCCTGGTGGTTATGGAGGCAACCAACAGATTCAGTATGAATATTAAGCTGAGAGATGGCTAGCTTTTCTATGAGTTTGCCCAGGAAAGCAGTGCTAGAGATCGGGTGATAGTATGCCAGAGATGAAGGATCGGCAGAAGGCTTCGTAAGAAGGGGGAGCACAAGAGAGTGCTTAATGGGGGTGGGGAAGGTTCCAGTGGCTAAGGAGTGATTACAGAAATCGGACAAGGCTGTGAATCGATGTGGTCTTTAATGGTTCTGGAGGAGCAGGGGAGCACATGCTTTGATGATATGATGTGGCATTTTGAACGCACCTGTACACAAGTGTTTCTATGCGCGACATGACAAGGAGGGGGAAACAAAAGAGGACACAATACGATCTTACTAGGCCTTGTGTCATTCAGATTGTGCAAGTGCGTGGAAAAGTGAAGGGGAGAAGTGCCAGGGGGGAGGGGATGTGGGAAGTGCAGTTAACTCACAAGTGCAGCCAGAAGTGGGTCATAAGTGCAGAGAGAAGGGACTGTAGGGTTGCAGATACAGACCCATAAGTGCTGGGGAGCCCGGAGGGAGTGTGAGGGCAATGCAGGAACCTGGGCCCGAGTTCAGAGGTTGACCAGGTTGTCCAGTGCATTGAGTAGTCAGGTGCTTCAGCAGGGGAGAGTAAGAGAGAAAGCAGAAGCAAAAAGGAAGGTCTTGAGTTGCTTCCGGAACCGCAGATTGTTCTGCTCAAGTTTTGGAGAGGAAGAGAGGCTGTTCCAGAGGGAGGTGCTAGCCGAGGAGATAGATCTGCCCCCAACTCTCTGCTTGGAGAAGTGTCTGACCCTCAGAGAGTTAGAAATGGGAGAACAGTGAGCTCGAGAAGGAAGATGTTTTGGAAGAGAAAGTTGGAGGTAGAGCAGTCACAGGCCCCAGAAAGCCTTTTGGACAATGGCGAGGGTCTTGGAGTTTATCCTTGCAGCCACAGGGATCCAGTGAAGAGATGTCAGAGCTGGAGAGATGTGATCCCTGGGCTTGAGGCCAAGGACAATTCTCGAAGCCCTTCCCGGATAGGTTATAAATGTAGAAGACTAGAGATGAGACTTTCATAGATCGGACTTGTCTAGAAACATTGTTAGGAGTGAACACGGGGAAGAAGGAGACAGGAAGAGGAGAAACATCAGGAGCGGGGCCTGGAGTGATAGAGGGAGAGAAAGAGGAGGTAGAGGAAGAGAGAGTCAGCAGGATGTCCTCAGTTTTAGTGGTAAAATGAGATGCCAAGTCTGTACACAGGACCTGGGTGGGAACAGGTGAGGTAGCGACAGCAGCATGATTTGCCAGCTCCTTGCAGATTTTGAAAAGTGTGGCCAAGTTGTTAGAGGCCGCCGAGACGTGGGCTTGGATGAAGGCTCTCTTCAAAGAGAGTACAGAGAGACTGTATTGCCTTTGGAGCAGAGCGCAGGACATTTTGTCAGATGTGCTTGATGCCTTCCACTTCCTCTCTGCCACCCTACAATTGCGCTTAAGGCTGGTGAGGTCAAAATCGTACCAAGAGTTGCACTTGGATACAGGCTTCAAACAGATCCTCAAGAGTGTTAGAGATGAAGGCTTTAAAGGGCTGTGCCAGAGTGCAAGCCAGCCAAAGATGTAGGAGGAGAAAAAGTACCAGCGAATATCTCCACTGACATGTGCTTCATGGGCCGGATAACCAAGAATGTGGGTGGCGGTACTGGGTTCAGCTTAGCCTGAGGGGCAGAGAGCGACAGGTGAGATGAGAGAAGAAAATGGTCAGTACAAGAGAGAGGAGTGTTGAGAGTGTTGGAGATGGGGAGGTCTGTGGAGATCTGAACATTCAGGGTGTGCCCTTCAGAGTGAGTCGGACCAGAAAGTAGAATATAGAGAGATAGTGACAAAGGTTGCGAAATAGCCCTGAGGAGGGACTAGTAGCATCCAAGTGGATGTTAAGGTCTCTGAGGAGGAGAAGTTGAGAGACAGAGGACAGGAAGGAGGAGGTGAGGTCTGTCCACTCAAAGAGGAAGAGGGTGAGTTGGCCAGGCATCCTGTAGATGGTGGTCACAGTGAGAGAGATGCCAGGAGAGATAGAGAGCCTGCAGACCAGGCATTCGAAGGTGGAGTAGGCCTGCGTAGAAATTAAAGGAGCAGCGATTCACTCCGGGAAGATCAGGGCTACTCCCCAGCCAGGATGGTTGGTTCTGGGTTCTGAGAGGATCTTGTAGTTATCAGGGAGGAGAGTGTCAAAACGCAGTTAACTCACAAGTGCAGCCAGCAGGTGGCTTATAAGTGCAGAGAGAAAGGACTGTAGGCTTGCAGATACAGACCCATAAGTGCTGGGGAGCCGGTAGGCAGTGTGAGGGTAATGCAGGAGCCTGGGCCCGAGTTCAGAGGGTGACCAGGTTGTCCAGTGTGTTGAGCAGTCAGGTGTTTCAGCAGGGGAGAGGAAGTGAGAAAGCAGAAGCAGAGAGGAAGGTCTTGAGTTGCTTCCGTAACCGCAGATGGCCTGCGTAGAAATGAAAGTAGCATGGATCACTCTCGGAAGATCAGGGCTACTCCCCAGTCAGGACGGTTGGTTCTGGGTGTGAGAGGATCTTGTAGTCATCAGGCAGTAGAGTGTCAAAACGCGTGACAGAGCTGGGCATGAAGTATTGTTGAGACCGATTACATTGAATCAAGCTTTCCAGGAGACAGCAGATGTCCAGTGAGTGTTTGACAGAAGATCGAGTGTTAAGAGTAGTAACCTTTGAAAGACTTCTGTGGAGGGGTACATGCATGAGGTACACCCTGCAGAGGTGTTAGAGGTGTTAGAGGATGGACATAGGAGGAAGGAGGAGCTGGCAGGCTAGTCAGAGAGGAAGAAGGGAATGTCAGGGAGGTGGTGTTAGGAGGAGAAGGCAGAGCGACCAAGAAGGTATGGAAGGGTGCCAGAGAGGTGGTGGAGGGAGGAGAAGGCAGAATGGTCAGAGAAACAGCAGAGGGAGCCAGAGAGGTGGCAGAGGAAGTAGGCGGCAGAGTGGCCAAAGAAGCAGTGGAGCATGACACAGAGGTGGCAGAGGAAGCAGGTGGCAGAGGAGCCAGAGAGGGGTATATAGGAGTAGCAGGAGAGGAAAGGAATTTGATAAGATGTGGGAAGAGTCTATCGAAAAGGAGGAGATTGGCCTGAGGGCACTGGAGCAAGACAGTACCATTTAAGTAGGCATTAATGATGGTCTTGGAAGAGTGGAACGGGGCCAGGAGGGTCTCCCACTGGATGCCACTTTAATGGGAGAGGAGGAAAAAGGAGAGAGAACAGAGACATATTTATTGATTTTTTTGATTTTTTTTATAACGCTCCTAATACCATACCTGATTTTGGCTTCCCAGCTTGGCTCATGGATTAAAAACATTGATGTTCTGCGGGGTTGTGCTATCCTCCGTTCATATGTGGGGTCCATAGTCATGGAGTGGGAAAGACAAAGAGGATGTCAGTGAGGGTGTGTCTGGAGCTAGCACTGGTGTAGGTATTAGTGATAGGGAGACCTGGGTTGGAGACCAGGATGTCCCCTTTGAGCTTCTTCCTTAGTGAGAGGGATAGGATAGTCGATAGAATAGCAGTTAGAGAAGATAGGGGAGACAGAGAGCACCATAGAGGTTTCTGGTGAAGAGTAAGGGGGGGCAGACCAAGCAAGAGGGGGGTCACACACTAGGGGCAAGCAGGAGGGAGCACAGGGGCAACATGCTCTCCTTGGAAGCAAAACAAAATGGAGCAACACAGATTTGATCCCCGGGTCCGCGCTTAGAATCCTCTGGGTATTAAGAGAGTTATAAATAACCTATCATATCATCATATATCATATCATATCATATCATATCATATCATATCATATCATATCACAAGGAGGCACAAAAAGGTCACACACAAAATAGGGGCAGCAGAAGGACAACACAGGACAACAAAGAAAGAACACTAGGGCATTGCAAAGTCCTAGCATGAGTGCACAGAACAGTGCTCACAACAAAAATACATTACAATGGAACTCAAGGTGTAAGCATGCAAATACAGTACAGGGTACAACGCTGGTGGTCAAAGGGGTTGTAGATGGGATGCAGAGAAATGCAAGTGATACAGCACATAAACAATACAATAGTAACAAACAAGCAAAACACTGGTTGGAAACCTGGAAGTTAGAGTAATGCAGGCAATCTAATGGAAAACAATACAGTAGTGTAATGCAAAACAATGGACTGAACAATACTAAGAATGATGTGCAAGGCTTGGGGAATGGGGAAAAGTTACATGGGGAGCAGCGCAGGGAGTTAATTCGTGGGGGACAGCTCAGAGAGGGATTCACTAGGCTGGGGGAGCGGGGACAAGTACTTGGAGAACAGTGCAGGGAGATATGCAAGGGGCAATGCAGAGACGGATGCGCTAGGCCGGGGGCATGGGAACAAGTTGTGTGGTGGGCAAGGCAGAGAGGGCTGTGCTAGGCTGAGGGAGTGGGGACAAGTAGTGTGTGGAGCAGCGCAGAGAGTAATGCATTCGGGAGCAACGCAGAGAGGGAGGACCTAGGTTGGGGGAGTGGGGACAGTTTACATGGGGAGCAGGTACAGAGACGGGGCACTGGGCCTAATGTAGCAAGGGGAGAGCATGCACAGATGTGGGGATGCGTGGACAGTTGCAGGGGAACAATACATCTGCAAGAGGGAGAATGGGACAGACACGCAAGGCTAGGGGATTGTGTGGAGTGTAGCAATACTACTCACACTCCCTGCACCTTCTTAGCTTGCAGCCGAGATGGAGGGTGATCTCGACTGCGCTCACAATCTGTGCCACTACCCCATCGCTGCCCAACACCTGCATTGCTCAAGAGTACGTCCTTGTTCTGCAAGGGCTTTTGCACAGAGGGTCTGATTTTCGGTTCTTAAAGGCTCAGAAATGTGGATGTAGCGTTGCATACTACGAATCGCCAGGCAGCGTCTCCTGCACACCTGACTCTCGCAACACCATGGCCGTGTCCTGCGAGGACTTTGCTGCAGAGGGTACGATCATCGGTTCTTAAAGGCTCAAAAGCGTGGATGTAGCCTAGAGAAGCCAGAAGATTATGATCACTCATTTCTTTTGTCATTACTGAGCTCAGACCTCGCTTCCTATCAGTGATTTTGCAAACAATGCATGTTTCCCATTTGACAGGTTGCACCCCTTTTTGCAGTGAAGGCCTGCCATCAACTGCAACATGAGTGCTATTGCAACCTGCTTCCTCCTTCAAATACCATGCCTGAGTTATCTGTACATTTTCAATTTCGCTCTTGTCCATAAAGTGAGCATAACACAACTTGTGGCACACAAGGGTTACGGGTGCAGCAGAATCTAACACATTTTCAAGACGGTCAATCAAATCTATAATCTTTGAGTTCTTTAGCTTCCTTCTGGTCCATGCATCAGCCTTTGCCATACTAAGTCCATCATCAATTGCTTTACTAATTGGAACTTTGGCTTTATGGGTTTGGCAGAATGTGCACAAGCCATAATCCTCAGACGAACCCCTCTGCAAGGAAACCACTGCATCGATCATCACCTATTTTCAGCTTTGGAAAGGGGTTAATGGAATTCAGCATACCCTATTTATGTTAAAACATGAGGTTGCAAACATTTACCTCAACATGCACCTAACATTCACATATATCAGAAATCTGTCCCATCTATGCTTAGAGCTTAAAACCTCAAGACATCCATGTGTGTAACAAACATGTCATGTGTTATAAATGGTTATATTTAGCATGTTTTATTTACACTGAAATAACTTAAAATGTCACTTTAATCACATTGTATATTTAAAACTCACACAATACCTGCCTGTTAGAGCTAAATTGTTTGAGAATTAACCTTACACTAGAAACCCCAGTTCAGGAAAGCAATATTGCAAGCGTCGGCCTAAAAAAATACATTGATATATTGAGCAGAGTGTGGTTTAATATTTTGAGATATAATTGTGTTTAAGGTTTTCTTTCTTTGTTAACCAAATGCACAAAAATAAGAAAGCGGTTTCTAAGGAGACAGCCTGAAAGACTCACTGCCAGATTACACCCCTTTTTGCAGTGAAGGCCTGTCACTAACTGCAACATGAATGCTACTGCAATATGCCCACTTGTGTTTTACGGTTTTCTTTCTTTGTTAACCAAATGCACAAAAATAAGAATGCAGTTTCTAAGGAGACAGCCTGAAAGGCCCACTGCCAGATAGCGTTTGGGATTGGAATCTGGTCTTCAAGGAGACCGTCACCATTTGTCAAAACATAGGTCTCATAAAGAATCCATTTGCTCACTACACATGGCACTTTAACTCATTTTCATGAGAGGCCAAAGATTCTGCCTGGACCACATTGACATCATGAAAAAGGAGCATGCAGTAGATTTATCAGTGATGCCTTCCATAGGATGAAGCCAACATTTACTCACTTCCAAACTAGATAGGAAAATCCATGTTATCTATTAAAACCCAAATACTTAATCATAAAATAATTGCATGTCTGTGATGCAAGGTCAGATTCACACAAAACAAATTGCATTTTATAGCTAGACGCCATAGCTACCAAAACATGTAAACAATCACATAGGCTACCATGTAAAGATCTGGAGATAATTAGGAAAAAACAATTATTTCCTCTGGTGTTTATCACAGCGCAATCACTCACACATGTGCACACTGATGTGCAGAATCTGATTATATTGTTTTCATTAAGCTCAATTGCTGCTTTCCATCAGGAGTGAATTCATCCCTCCCTTTGAGTGTCAAGAGGCTGGTAGAAACCACACTTCTGTCACAAAATCTGGGATGAGTTAAACAATATATAATAATCATGCTCATAAAGGCTGTATTATAATGCAATATGGAGAGATGACGCTCTAAGGATCTTGGAAATCACTAGATAGCTGGGGAAAGCTGAGATCCTTGAAGACTGATTTGTACACAGGCAGGCAGGCTAGAGACAATATTGGTTTCAAACAACTAGCTTCCATTGCTGAGGCAGTAATTACAGACTGAGTGAGACCCTGATGATTCTCCAAAAAACAAGAATTCACTTTAAAAAAAGTAACTAAGACAAACCCCAAATATAACACTGAATAGTTCCAATAGACTGTTCAGGGAAAAATAAAAATAAACAAAAGAGTCTTAAATATGGTGTCCTCTGTCCGCCAATTCTATTGAGTACCAAGTGGTATGTACATTCTATGAAGCCTGATACATTGTGTATTGAGAGCACAATTTAAAACCGAAGGTAACTTTAGTGCAATTAAATGCTGACTGTTTTTGTAAACTTACGTCCCATGAAATAGAATCCTTTGCTCATGCTGGCAAAGAATTAAACAGGTCATAGTGTAGTTGACCCTCTATCGCCTGGTGTGTCATGCAAGGAAGGCATGGTATCAAACAGTAAGACAGACACAAGTGATCACAGTTTAAGGGTGTTTATGAACTTCTATTGGGTTTGAAAAACACCTATCTAAACCTAAAGGTAAAGATGGGAGCAAGCTATGACCACCAAATAAAAATAACACAGTCCTAGTAGTGTCTTGTCAAAATAAAAGGGCCTATACTAATATACCTATTGGCAATTCTTACTTCCAAATACAAATAGTGTGTGAAACAATGTTATGCAAAAGAAAAGTGTTGAAGAAATGATATGTCAGAATATTCAAGCTGTTGGCTTCCCTTCCCCTGCTTCCAGCACGGGACAAGGCGGTACACCCGAGCTTAGCACAGTCTCTGGCTTCTCTAGCACGAGGGTGCAGTTCAAAACCTCAACATCATGGCCCTCTGTGCAAAAGTTTATTTGTCATTCAAAGTCTCTTTTTCAGAGGGCCCCATGCAATATGACAGACAACAAAGTTCCTTTCTCCTTAGGGTTTCACACGTACAAATTCTCAGGTGATCTTCTGTTCACCCTGTGTCCCCCTCTGCTGGGATAAGATCCACTTCTACACAAAATTTTCTCGGGTGATTTTTGCTTCACCGCGGATCCTCCTACATTGGGCTCACACCCACTTTAACACAAAGCTTTCAATTGATCTCCCTCTACTGGGCTCGGCCCAACTTGATCAACTTTGCCACGAATGTTCATTACTGTATCAACATCGAAGACTTTCGATTGTGCACAGGATTTTGCTTGACATGTGCAGGACCACTTCTATTCCCAATTCTCTACAACTCATTTTCTTTTCACCTGGATACCTTACAGTTGCCTTCAATTGAGCAACCACGTGGTGCCGGACCACTCTGTGAAAGGTATTGTATCTTTGTTTCAGCAGTCCAACTTTACTTGCATCTTTTATCACATGTATTTTGACCAATGATCGTTACAGCACTCGCCATATAATGTTGCTGCTTGCAACCTTGGCTTCAACACATAACCGGTTTTGTATCGGTCTCTCCAACTCAATGGCTGTGTTGATTTCACAGACACTGCTTTGTTTTTGGAGCCAAGGAAAGTACCATAGTGGGCAATTCTCACTGACTTGATTCAATGCGCGGGAAGGTCCCCGGGTATCTCCGACAGACAATGCAGGATTCTTCAGCCTGTTTACCTGGTCTTACGCTTTCTAATCTCAAGGGCTCATGAAAGCAATGGTTCCTTGTCAAAAAAGGTCAAAGAAACTTCCCTCCTTGCAATCCCTTCTGTTTTGCTGTCTTTCTCCTCTTGTTAAACTGACATCTTGGAAATGTTGTTTCCTCGTGTGCTTTACCTGGCTCAGAGTGTGCACTTGTGCTCTGCCTTTTATCCATGTGGGGAAGCTTAATGGAAGTCAGGTGTGTGTGATGGTCAGTAATTGCCTGACTTTGCCTGACCATTGTATTGGGACATGTCAGGTATACGGTTCGGGTGTTAGTCAATTTTCTTTCATAACGGGCTGTCCATGAGAAAGTGTTTGTGGTACGTAGAGGTGTTATAAGGAAGGGGATACCGCGTCTCACCATCCGGGGTCACATTCGCCCCCAGAAGGCCCCTCATCCATGTGATCCTCCCGCACGGGTCACCCCCAGGAACTGGATGCAAAAGCAATGACCATGTCCTGGCCACCTGGATGACAGATCCCCGGGGAATAGTGGGTGAGACACCTTTTGATTTCTCACAGGCAGCATGCCAATTTGCACCCACTGTGTTTGAACTCATGACTGATATGTTTGTAAAAAATGAAATTAGCACTTCATTTCGCATTCTTAGAAAATAGGGAAAATTGCTAAGGCCTTGCAGCCCCTTATCTTTGAATGCATGAACATTTTACGGCAGAACATTAAGGGGGTAATTCATGGATTATTTGCACTGATAAAACGGGATTTGTGCGCCATTCTGCCCACAAATCCCTGTTTAACAAATGTGGATTTGCGGGCAGAATGGCACACACATCCGTTTTCTTCGGCGCAAATAATCCACGAATTACCCCCTAAATCTACAGCACAAACATGTTGAGCTAATGGAGACTCAATAGGAAGAGATTGAATGCAGTGAATGCACACATGAGTACCTTAGGCTGCACATACTGCTGTATTAAAATTTGCTCACACCTGTGTATTTAAAGCAACACTTACACACACACACACACACACACATTGAAAGGTACCCATAGGTATGCAGAGCAGCTTAATAGAATATATGTTTGTTTTTATATATTTTGTGTCCAAGTCTTGATACTGGAGAAAAAACAAGTATTCTGAAAAAGTGGTTTGAAATGTTTCTCTTTAAATATGCACTGTAAAGAAGGCATGGTATCAACAGTGAGACAGACACAAGTGACCACAGTTCAAGGTTGTTTATTGAATTTCAGAAAGGGTTTGATAAATGCCTATATATCCTAAATCTACATATAGGAGCAAGGTACAACCATCAAAAAATAATAACGTAGTCCTAGTGATGTTTTGTCAAAATAAAAGGGCCTATACTAATAAACCTATTGCCAATCCCTACCTCTTAATACAAAGAGTGTGGTAAACAATGTTATGAAATAGAAAGAAGTGTTCACAATATTATATGTCAGGATGTTCAGGCCATTGGTCTCCCTTCCCCACATTTTCAGCACAGAACGAGGTGGTTCACTCGAGCTAAGCACAGTCTCTGGCTTATCTAGCAGGAGAATACAGTTCAATCATTAGAATCAGGGCCTTCTGTTCCTCATGTCTCTTTGCCTTTGAAAGTCTTTTCATTTGGAGGGCCTGATGCAAAAAAATTAATGATTTGTTCTTTTCCTCTTTCAGATCTTCACAAGTACTCAATCTCTAAGGTGGTTCACTATTCACCCCGGATCCCCCTCAGTTGGGCTCAGATCCTGTTAACACAATGTTCGTCCCCTTAGATCCCCTTTATCCAGCATCAGATCCTCTTAATACAATGTTCATAGGATATTCTTTCTCTGGTGACTCATTGTTCACCCGGATTCCCCTCAGCCGGGCTCAGATCCCTTTTAACACAATTTTTCTCCCTCTGAAGGGCTCGGACCAATTTCATTTTCAAATGTAACTCTTGACACACTTTTGCTTTAACCCAAGCTTTTAGCTGATCTCCCACCACCTGGCTCGGACCAACTTCATCTATTTTCTTTTTATTCTTACGTTCAAAGACTTTTGAATGTGCACAGGATTTGGCTTGATCTGGTGCAGGACCACTTTGATTTCACAACACCTTGTCACATTTAACATGTGTCATCTTTCAGTTGAATACCTAACAGAGACTTTCAACTGAGCACCCACA
This sequence comes from Ambystoma mexicanum, assembly GCF_040938575.1. Classification (NCBI taxonomy): domain Eukaryota; kingdom Metazoa; phylum Chordata; class Amphibia; order Caudata; family Ambystomatidae; genus Ambystoma; species Ambystoma mexicanum. Next base: position 1,105,473,882 of record NC_090933.1, on the reverse strand, counting down.
TGGTGCCGGACAACTCTGTCTACGGTACCGTATCTTGGCTTCAAAGATCAATCACTCATCTGCTGGTTAATTATGTTTACGTTACTTGCCACAGATATGATATGGTATTTGTAACGCGCCTATACACAAGTGTTTCAATGCTTCATACACTGTTCTCTTCAGGTTTCACTATACAATGTTGCTGCTTGCAATCTTGGATTCAGCACAGACTGGTTTGGTATCAGTCTCCCCAACTCCATACACCCCTCCATTCCATAACACTTGCACATCCCTGGGGATTCCTAGGGAATACACATTCCTCATACTCCTGTAATGAAGTAAATTCAGTTCAATACATGTATAACTATAAAATAAACTCTTTGGAAGTTCCCTACCATTAACTATGGGGCTTCGTATCCCTTAAAATACAAATAAATATGTTTGAAATTTCAAACTTCACATGCCTTAAAAATCCTTGTTCGCTGCTGTAAGTGGAGCACCAGTCCAGAAAATCCTCCAAAAACATTAACATCTACAATTGATATGTTCAACGATCGTAGCAACATCAACCAATCACCATATCCAAACAGACACAATATAAAGTTTGGACATATTAACCAGTCATATACATGGCCTTCGACACTCACACCATCACGCTCTAATTGTGCACTGCCACAGTCGAATTCTAAACGTCTGACTCCTCTGACCTCGCTCGCATCTTCCTCCTCTGATCATATTCCATTCCTGTGGCACATCTGTATGGATAACCACACAGATGCGTGAGAACATTGTAAGGTCCTTTACTCTAATCCAATCAATTCTGTACCATAGCAGTTCAAGACACCCCAGAACATCAAGGCCGCAGTCGCGCTGAAAGTTTGGAATGCTGGGCAGTCAACCTCATAATTCCCCAGGAGGTGTTATGCAGAGAAAAATCTACCGGCACCTCCAATGGCCCTCATAACATATGTTAAGACGGCTGTGGCAGAGGTATGCTCTCCTGCATTTACTCATCCACTGGCATTAATTCGTTTTCACAAACTGATTAGCAGAGTTTGCTTATTAAAATGTTCTTGATTAGCAAACACACTATTTTGATTAGCAATGTTGTACTAATATTTTTAATGTCACCAGAAGTTATTTGTACCCAAGACCTGAAATGAGCAACAATAGCAGATTTTTGTATAGCTCAGAATTAAGACTAGAGAGACAAGTGTCTGTAAATAGCTGCATGGATGAACACAAATAAATAGTTATGATAATAAGGCTTTAAAAACTGTTTTCAGTGCAAAGCTCTCTGGAGTTGAATGCAGTCAGTATTTCACAGGGCAGTGTCCTGTATACTGTATGCTTGCCCCATCATTTACAGTACATTGCATGGTGCTGTGGCAGGCAGGATTATTGTCAACTTCAAGTGGACAAGATGGCCCATGCCTGTCACATGGAGTTCAGATTCTTTTAGTTTTTTAGTTTTTGAGGGAATCAGAATTTGCACAGTTCATGCTTCCCTGAAAAACAAATTGCATATGTTCGTGATTGGAAATAACTATTTCCAGGGCATGTAGGTGGGCCCGGAGGTGCACGGGTGAGTGTGCATGGGGCTTTCTAGGAGTGGCACTCCAGTGGAGACTTAGCCTGGGGCACTGTGAAGAATCTGAGGGCTTCCTCACTTCTTTTCCCAACATATCCTCCTCCCAGGTGGCCATGGAAAGGCCTTTGCTATTGAAGCCTGACCCTTGGGGTGGATATGCGAGCGAGGATCACCTGGGTGGAGGAAACTTGGGGTGTGGAGATGAGGCACCCTTGGGTGAGACATGGTATCTCCCATTTCCCTTTCCTAATGAATCCAATGTCCCCAGGCCTTTTGTAGGTTATTACCAGTCCCTTCTCTATCCTTGGCATGACATATCTCCCAGTGAACACCCCTTTGGTACTGGGAGGAGGAAGAGACACACCAGAGCCATACATCACATACACAAGCACCACTTTGGTACTGGGACGCAACAAAGGCTGACAACAGACAACAGAACTAACTATGTGCAGTCTAGTTGTCCAGTGCCGAATGCAGCTGGCAGAATATTTAAAGACCAGTGCTGGAAGCAGGAGAGGGATGTGAAGGAGAGAGCAGTCATGTGGAGGCGTGACCCCGAGATGTCCAGAGAATCCAGAGAGGGATGCAGAGAATGCACAGCGGAAAGCCAGGTGGAAAGCAGACTGTCACGAGAAAGGTCTGCAGAGAAAAGCTGGAGCTTCCCTCTGAACAGGAGTAGTAGCAGGAGAGGCCCAGGTGAGAGCCAGAGAAGCACCGCTGACCGAAACGCAGCAGAGAACGAGCTGGTGATTTAATGGAGACAATGAGGTGCATCCGCTATACCGGAGGGCAGGGGAGAAGTTGTCCACGAAGCCACAGGAGGAACAGGAGGACAGAGAACTGTAGGGATATATGGCATTAATTCATTACTTTTTCAATGAAAGCAGTCAAATGGGTGCAAATGCAGGTGACAGTGTTTTAAAAGCAGCCACTACAAAATGTGTGCAGATGCAATAGAAACAGCCAGTAAAATGGGTGCAAAACCTCTAGCAGATTAGGGATACAGGTCAGAATTTTAATGGGATTAGTCTGAATGCAGACTAATGGGAAATTATATGAAGCAGGTGAAATGCCACATGGATTCATTATAACAGTGAAATAGGCCTGCAATGGCAAAGCAGAGTTTTGCAAAAAAGGCATTGGGTTCAATGTGCATTATACACATACAAATTATGAGCATTCTCATCTGTGTAGAATTGCATTGTGGAAATAACCCATACTAACTAATTAACTTCCCTATTAATAATACCCAATAACTAAGTAGCTCTACTGATTAACATTACAATACAATTTCAATAAAAAACATGAAATTATTTGATTTTCCCCTCTCATTAGCTTCATGGAAGGAGATGTATAAAAATAAAACACAAATGAATGAATTGTCTTTTGTACAAATTCTGAAGCTTCTTTTGTTTGAGCAGGAAATAAGTAGATACATATACCAACTCTTGTGGGTGATTGGACAGTGGAGCCAGGAGTCTAGGAGGTGTTTATACACGTCAGGTCTTGATTTACATGTCTGCTCTTGATTGACAGGCAGATTGATTAAATAGGGGGTGAACTGAAAGGCTGGGTTTTCTGTTCTCTCCTGCGCCACTGCTGGGTGCCGGGGTTTTGGCTGCTGGCTGCATAAGGGCTGCAGTCACATACCAGCCTGGAAGCCCAAGGCCATCTCGGAAGTGCCAGGGATCATGTGGCTTGGGAAGGCTTCAGTGCAGGCAGGAGCAAGGAGGAGTCGCGCAGATAACACAGCTATTTCAAGTCCTTATGTAAGTACTTTTGTCCAATTGAGGAGAGTGTTGGGTGACTGCCAATTATCTCAGTGACTATTTAGACAAGAACAGGGCATACTTTTCAAATAGGTCATTGTGGGCTATTTCGCACATGGGGAACTAACAAAAAGAAAAAAAAAAGTTTTTGCAATGCATTTATATTTTGTTTCTCAGAGAATCGTAGCTGCGCCAGCCTGTTGGTAAGAGATTGTAACTGTGTTATCATGACATGTAATGTTTTGTTTCTTGTTATATATTGCTGTATTAAAAATAATAACGGCAAAAGCAGAAGCAATGTTGGTGCCTAGTGTTTTCTTTTTCATTTCACATGTCTGATGGTCATTATTTCTTCTGAGATTGTTTAGAACTACTGACTAAAATTCTGAGAGAGACTGCTTGATAAGGTCTGTGCCAAGATCTGGTTCATTTTGAATAGATCTTTACGGATGCAGGAAAAATAATGCTGAGTTAATTAGCAGACTAAAAATCGAGTTAGATGGAGCAAATGAGCAGGAGAAAAAGTTAAAATCAGAACTAGAGTTATGTCAAAAAGAAATGCAGTCAAAATGCAATGAATTTGACAACCCACTGTCTCAGAGAAGGAAGCATTTTGAAGACAGTGAGCAAGAACTAAAACACCTGGAAGGGTTGGTAAGCGATATCAGACAAGTCAAAGAGGAGGTTATTTTAGAGATGCAAACTCTCCAGAGAAACAAAATGGAGAAAGAAAGTGAGCTCCAAGCTATTGAACAAGAAATAGCTAAAATGTTCCAGGAAAGGGACAAAAGGAACAGAGAGTTTAATCAATGTCAAATGCAGATGAGTGAGACGCAGAATGTAATAAATAAGATGGGTGATGAGAATACTTGTTTGTGTCAGGAGGCAGACCAACTCCATAAAAAGTGCAAATATTTGGAACAGCAAATATGTCACTTTAAATCTCAGGAAAAACAACAAGGCACCACATTCAATGGAATTGAGGTTAACCCCACCTCTATACGAGGGAATATTATTCCAATGGCTGTACCAGTGGCTGGGCCTGGTTGTAACGCAGTTGGGGGGTTTGACTCACCGACTGCTGGTTGCCACCAAACCCATACACCTGAGAAGCGGAATGAACAACAGAATAATGCAACTCTAAATATAGCACCAAGTATCCCTATGAAAACAATGAACTCAATCAAGGCTTTGATTAAGCCATTCCAAAAGGGGGCTGATTGATGTATAGAGGATCACCTGGAAACAGTGCATGATATATTTATAGCCCTGCAAATACCCAGGGAAGAATATAGACAATACTATCATTTAACTCTTGATGCTGCCACAGCGAGCGTCATCAGGGGCTTGAATGAACAGGCAATGATGTCATGGGCAGATTTGAAAATGAGTTTAGACACCATTCTTCACCATATCAGTCACTGGAGGGTACAAAGAAAGCTGCATATACAATGACAGCCATGACAAATGTGTTGCATCGCCAATTTCTCCAAGAATTAATGTTTTAAACTCAACTGAGTTTAGGGGGCTAATTCATGGAATTTTTGCGCTGAAAAATGGGGATTTGTGCGCCTTTCTGGCCGCAAATCCCCATTTGTTAAACAGGGATTTGCGGGCAGAATGACGCACAAATCTCAGTTTCTCGGTGCAAATAATTCCATGAATCAGCCTATAAAACTGCCTAATTTTATGGATTACAAAAAGACATTATATCCCAGTTAATTTGAGGGTTTGATTGCGAGACGTCACTGGAGTGTATTGTGGATCAAGGCACTAAACTATATGAAGTCATATATTGTCAACGTGGAGAGGGAGATAGAATTAAAGAAACAAAGTCAAGATCTAAAGATTCCTCACCAATAGTAATGGAGATAAGAAATGCTAAAATGTAACTTGAATCAGCCCAAACTCTGGTCAGAAATAATATGACATTGGATCAGAGAGGCGCACCACAGAGACTGCCATCCCAAACGCTGATGTTTCAGTCACATGATCCGAGCAATAGAGAGAGTTACATTAGTCCTAGGTACAAGGGAGACAGACCCAGGGTGGGATACCGGCCCGATATGCCAGGCATGAATAACAATCAAAAATAAAATCAAGAGCAGAGAAGCAATGGTCCATACCAGACATTGGGGGCACAGAGCAGATTTGATCCCAACCCTATGGTGTATGTCAACCAGGACAGACCATGATATGTGGATTGGTTAATTGAAAATGGAAATCAGCATAGGGGACAGTTCCCACAAAATGAAAGACAAAACATGATCTATACCACGCGCCACTATAATCAATGACCACCACCAGTGGATCACAACCAAAGGATGATCACACCACGTTCCCCACCTTCTATGAATCAAGAGTTCTGAAACAACTCAAATAGAAATCAATCTCTTGAGAGATACCAGAACCGATTTAACCAGGATGAAAGTAAACAATACCTGCCCAGGCCGCAAAGAGAAGATTCTAGAGAGATGGACAGATTTCAATGCCTTGAGGCCCAAGTCAAAATGTTGTCTGAACGGATAGGGAATCTATGGCGGTCATTACGACCCTGGCGTTAAGGGTTTAATGGCACCGTAAAAGGTGTCGGCGCCGTTAAACCCTTAACACCTGATTACGAGGTCCCTTTGCGGGACCCGACCTTAATGGCTGGTTTTACCAGCCGTTAAAGTAGGGTGCCGCAAAGGGACCTCAGTGCTAATTACGGTACCGCAATTTGCGGTACCGTACTTGGCGCCTTCCCCAGTCCCATTGAGCCCTATGGGGCAAAAATGGGAATGGGGAAGGTCCATGGTTAAATGGGGAAATACCACCCTGCCAACCTTGGAATGGGGCGGTATTTCCCCATTCCACCATGGCGGACTCGTTACAACACCGGCACCAACTATTGTGCTAATAGCGCCATGGTTTAGCGCCGTGGTTGTAATGAGGGCCTATGTGCAGTTCAAAAACAGCCATCAAATGAGAGGGCAAAAGGTCGCAGAAGCGATCTGGGGCCAGATTACAGAAACCTTGCAATGGTGCAAGTGCAAACTGCACTTGTTGAGGTGCAATGTTTTTTTTTAATGTGTCCCAGTGTTTTTAAAAGTAGGGCAAACGTTGCCCTATTGCTAATACCGTCAAACTTTGCACTTGTACCACCACAAAGTTTCTGTAATCTGGCCCCTGGTGTCTTATGAGAATAAGTCACTAAATGCTAATGGCACCCACAATGATAAAGATACAGAATCCTATAAACCAATTTTGTGTAATGGTCCTGAATTGCTTGTTGATTTAAACATGAAGATGCCTACTAATGAAAATAAGGCAGAGGAAACCACTTCCACCTAAAAAAGTGTGGTTTAATCTAGCGTTGAATAAAACTATTGAAGTATGTGTAGATCAAAAAGAGAAAGGAGAAAATAAACGTGAACTTACAAAAGATCAAAGAGACAGATTCAAAAAAAGACATCACATGCCCTGATAAAACAACTGATGGAGGAGTAGGTGTGACTATTAAAACATGTTTCCTAGACACTCAAGATGCCTATAAAATACAAACAGAAACAATGGGTACTAAAAAGGAGGGTACAGTCCAGTCACCTGAAGAGTTCTTTGAGCCACATATCTTCCAAGAAACTAAAAAGGCTGATGCTGTGCCAGATGCAAATAGGTGCTCTGGGCCAGAAAATGACAAGTTACCATGTGATGTTTATATGAGCATGTTAAGTTGAAGTACTGCAGTGTGAACGCTGATAGTCCCCGAACAGTGGCTACACTCCAGATGACTTATGAACGTGACAAGACAGTCCAAGATTCCTGAGATGAGATTGGCAAAAAGGAGTGGAAGATATCCTTTCACTTACCCCTGAGCTTGGCAAAAAGTGAGAAGGGCCTGAGAAAAGTGAGTCCTGAAATCAGTAGAAATTCACACTTTCTGTGTGTTTTTGGAAGAAGTTGAGGACAGGTATTATGCTCCCATTACTGTGGAAGAGAAGTGCAACATGTTTGCAATGATTGACACAGGTGCACAGGCCACGATCATGTCCAAACAGTTGGTAAAAAGTATCAATGAAGGGAGATCCCCACAAAGTCAGATCAGTTTGAGACAAAATGAAGGCACAGTATATAATTTCAATGGTGAGGAGGTACCTATCGAAGGTGTCACTGAGGTTGACATAAAGACAGGAAAACACAGAATGAGACAGGACATTTTGATTACATCTATAAGTGAAATTCCATTTTTGATGGGAACAGATTGCCTGAAAAGGTTGTCACCCCTCATTGATGGAGTAAATGGTGTTCTGTGGTCTCTAACGAAAAAAACATTAAGCCCTAAGAAAGTTGCTAAATCAAATGGTGCAGTGGAGGTATATCTTCGAAATGGTTGTGTGCCTAGTGTAACTTATCCTGTTATGTCAGGATGAAATGCAAAGTGAAAAGGAGAAACAATCCATGGAGATTTATTAAGATGCTAGGAAAAAATGGCAGACTGAAATAGATGAACATACATTGCGTTCTTACTTAAAAGAAGAGAAGTGCAAGCAGAGTACTACCCATGAGGTAACCACAGAAAAACATATTACAACCCTTTCTGAAATATACATAGGAGATGAGCAGCCTTGGATCTATATTGGTATAAATGGTCATTCTGAAATGGTAAAAGCCACATTAGCAATTGAACAGGAAAGGAGTTTTATTAATTAGAAAGTATTCCAACAAATAATTGAAAGGGAGTAGATCCCACAATTCAGAATAAAAAATCAACACATTTGTGGGTTGAACAATTCAGACTTTCAAAATAGAATCACAGGAAGGTGCATGCTAAAAATTACCATTGGCCCAAAAACCATCTGTCACAATGTGTGGATAGTGAGAAGGGCACAACATGAATTTTATTTGGGAAATTACATTATGCACAGAATATGTACAGTGTTGGATTTCCTTAACCAAAAAGTGTGGTTCCGTCTAGGAGAACTTGCACCTGAATTTGAAGACAAAAGACAGGCATATCATTGTGTGCAATTGGTGCAGTATGCAATTGAGTTACAAGTGAAAAAGGAGGTTAATATTCCTGCATTCACCAGACAAGTCACTATAACACTAAAGCATAAAAATGGGCAGAACATGAAGGATTCTGATGCATTTGTGTGCTTAAATGAATCCATGAAGCAACAAGGGCTGGAATGTGAATATACACCATTAGTGGAGATTGGGGATGGGCTCATCGAAATCATGGAGATAATAAAGTGTGTCACAATATTTCTTTGGAAGACAATTGCGTGTTAGGAATGCCAATACAAAAATCAGATTACACTGCAGATTTTAACAACACAGTGATTGGGAACATCCCTGAGAAATATGTGAACGCAAGGGGTGAATTGCTGAGTCTCTGGATTTTCAACCCAAAGGGATGTTTAAAATTAGTCTGTGTATCCTTATGCATATTATTTGATTTAAGCAAAAATAAAACAGGAAATCAGACTATTGAACTGGAGGTTGATATTCAAAAATATTTAAAAGTGGCAGCTCTGCAAAGAGACACAGCCACATGGCCAGAGGAACGCACAGAGGTACCTCCATTGGAGGAGCAGATTTTGTCAGCAGATGCATGTGACAGTGAAGAGGACAGGAATTAATTAAGAACAATATTTATGGTTTTTGCCAAGGATGCATATGATTGCGGCCTAACTGACTTGCATGTTGCCACGTTCCCAGAGGGATATGGTAGAAAACCGGTATTTGTGCGCCAATGTCAGTTGCCACTGGCATGCTTGTAGTCACTGGCAGAGATAATTAAGAAATTAGAACCCAGAGGAATCATCAGACCCATTCATAGTACCTCAAACACTCCCATGTTGGGTGTATTAAAGCCAAATGGTCAATGGCATCTTTGTGCAGACCTGAGAGAATTAAACAAAAGAGTACCAGTGTCCAGATGTCTTCTCCCATTGATTGATCAAGGTCTTGCACAGGTTCATGGGTCAAAGGTGTTTACCACATTAGACCTTACATCTGTGTACTGGTGTGTGCCATTGGCTGAAGACATTCAGAATTTACTTGCATTCTCATTTGATAAAACGCAATATGCTTGGTCCAGAACACCATTTGGGTATGTCAATAGTGGGAGCGAATTTGGCATATTTTTGAGAAAAGCACTCCCAGATGCGGCAGAAAGGGGGACCATAGTTTATGTAGATGATGTTCTGATAAAAAATGAAAGCCTGAGAAGTAATTTTGATGAGATTAGACATGTGATTGGACAATTGTAGAAGGCGGGTGCCAAAGTATCCTTGCAGAAGGCCCAATGGTGCAAAAAGAAAGTGAATTTCTCAGGCCATGAAGTGACTGAACTTGGGTTAAATTCACAAAAGAAAAAGGTGGAAGCAATACAGAAATTGAAAAATCCTACTAATATGAAAGGTCTAAAAAGTCTACTAGGGATGACAGGATATAACACAAAGTTTGTTGAGAATTGCGCCGAAATCACTCAACCTTTGACTAAATTATTAAAGCAGAATATACCTTGGAAGTGGGAAAAAGTATTCATGTATCTGTTTAGTTGTTGTAGAATCTTGGGGCAGTTATATAGTTGTGGGCATATTGTAACAATTTATAGTTTTCTAATAGAAGTTTAGTTAATGTTTAAGTACAGTTTAGTTAATACATTTTGGTTTTAAGAAATTATAATAAAGTGGTATTGATTTATCTGTTCGGATATTGTAAAATTTTGGGGTAGTTAGATACCATTTGGCATATTGTAACTGTCTATTTTTTGTTATAATGTAATGGTATTGATTTATCTGTTAAGTTATTGAAAATATTGGGGTAGTTAGATACCAGTTGGCGTATTCTAACTGTTTATTTTTTATATAATTTAGTGGTATTCATTTATCTGTTTAGTTGTTGTAGAATCTTGGGACAGTTATATAGCTGTTGGCATATTGTAACAGTTTATAGCTTTCTAATAAAAGTTTAGTTAATGTTTAAGTACAGTTTAGTTAATAAATTTTGGTTTTAAGAAGATTAAATAAGCGTTTGTAAGATTTGCAGGTAATCTCTACTTTAGAGTAATGGTACTATCATTACATTTGAACCATCCACAATTCTTTTTTATATATGCATTATAGAGACCTGCATTGGTTGTGGCTGCTGCGTGGTAGATTATACCTATTGTTGTGAAGGTTTTTTTACCAAGTGATACTTGACCATGTGTGAATCCAGTTAGCTTGCAGTTGTTTTTGGTACTATTTGCATTGTAACGTAGAAGAATTAGTATTACGTATTTACTATGTGTTTGTATTAGTAAGGTGGAGCGATTAATTGAATTGCAGGTAGTACATAATCTACCATGGTTTGCATTTTATATAAGTTGCTGTAATGGAATGGATTCACAATTGGGTATTGATACATACACAAAGCACTCATTGGGGATTTGTTCTTGTGTCACATTGCTGCACAGAGTGCATGTATGTTTCCACATGTATGAAATCTGGAAGATTTCATTTATAGGTATGGTTTTGTTTTCCAGTACTTGTAGTAAGTACATTAGAAATTCTTGTGGATCTTCCTGTGAGTTTATAGTGAATTTCACCATTCCAGCACAGTAGTCCAATTGTATTCTTATTCCATAAACACTATACGTGTTGTCAGGATTGTTTGTTGCATTTCTATGAAGTACTAACATTTGCAAACACAATTGGTCTGTACTGTGTAAGTAAATGTTGTCAACTATTGGTGGTAATTGAAATAGAATATTCATTGCTACATTTGCGTAGCAACTTACACCATTTACATTTGAAAGTTTAAATGGACCAAGTAGTTCTGTATCTGAGTGATTTCTTTGGAGTTTGTCTTCCTTTTTTGAAGAAGTACCTGGTTTACTTTCCCTAATAGGTTCTTTTTTTATTGTGGTACTTGATGAAGTATTAGTTTCTTTTAATCTCTTTGGAGGATTTGGAGTGACATCCTGTTGCATTTCTGTTTAATTTATTTTTCTTTTAGAACATTTTACTTTTTGTGGAATAGGATATGTTTTTAGATGGGGGGTGTATAGTGAATGAAGTCTATTGTATTCTGAAATGCAAGGAATATCAGCATTTACTTTACTTGCATCAAAGTTGATTAGAAATAAACCGTCAAGTGTACGTAAGCATGATAGTGCTACGTAGCTCATGCCTTCTTTAAATACTGTGTTACCAATGTCTATCAATGCTTGGTCTAGGGACTTTGATTTATGAATGGTGACTGTGTATGCAAGAGTTAGAGAAAACTGTTCTCTTTGTACATGCATGTCTTTGAAGTGAAGGAATCGAGCTGTTGAGCATCCTATCCTTTCCATTCTGAAAGTTTGTCAAAGAGAATATTGACAAACTGAATGTTGTTGTCACGTGGGTATGTTTGAAAGCCAACAACTGTACCCAGTGCTCCATTAACTAGTCCTCGCTCCACATCAAGGTTACGTTTAAGCATTACTCTGCTATTTAAGGATCATTTTAATATTTTTTCCAATCCAGCTGTGTTGGAAATTGAATTTTCTAAACTATTTAGTCTTGTTGTGGCTTGTTCACACATGGGTAGTGTCATACCATGTATGACTAGTTTGTCTGTGGTGCTAATTTCAATTATTGGTTGCATTTACGTTTTTAACATTGTTTCATTGAATTTGAAACAGCTTGCAAGAGTTGGCATTAAGGCCATACAATTTACATTTTTGTGGGCTAATTGTTCCATAACATCCGTAGCACATGCATTATGGCCATAAAGTGCATGAATTTGCCGGGTTTTCAATATTGTTTGTGCTTGTGGAGATAACATACCAACTCCAATACTTTTTAAGATGTTGGCATAAGGGAGATCTGCAGATTGCCGCGTATTTTCTGTTAATTCTCTGTATTGGAAATGTTGCCAATGGTTGACATTTCCAATGCTGCCAACAGTTTTACGGCAGAGTTTGTGTCCTAAGGTTTTAAAAATAGGCTCACCTTTCACTGCTGTCAATTGAAGAAGATCTCCAAAAACAATAATGTGTTTTCCTCCAAAGAGCTCTTCGTAGTTTGTTTTGAGTACTTCCTGTAATCTGAGGTGAATCAAAGCGAACATTAGGTTGGAGACCATGCTCACTTCATCTATTAGTAGCATTTTCATTTGTTTTAATACTCTGCGTAGTTCCATTGCAGCTTCTGTAGAAAGTTTGTAATAGTCTAATTTGTTTTGGTGTTCTACTGGCAGGAGTACTAATCGGTGTAAAGTGACACCGCCTATGTTTTAGGCAGCTAAACCTGTGGGGGCAGTGACAACAGCTGACAGTTTGTTGTTTGTCAATTGTTGAAGGAATTTACTGATGATTTTGATTAAGAATGTTTTGCCAGAACCAGCTTCACCACTGACGTACAGTAGTATAGGTTTGTAATTTTGGCAGGTGCATTCTTTGTTTTCATGTTGTACACCATGTGCAATTTCTTTTGTTACTTCTTCAAAAATGCTACGTTGTTCATTGTTTAGTTTTGATTGTAGTATAGTTAAGTCTTCTTTATCTTCATACTGACACATGGTGTTTTTGACTTCTGTCATAGCTAATTCTGTCTCATTTGTTATTAGTGGCTCTCCCAGTGGTTCTTGGCTTCCTGTTACAGAAGGTTGACTACTGTCAGGAGTGTCCTTAACTAGTTGGGCCTGCAGTTCTTATTTGTGTTGCTGTTCATTGTGCAACATTGTTTTGTACTGTGTAAAGTTTACATCAGTTATAGTGCTTTCATTTGCTTTGAAAGCGTCTTCATAGGAGTCATAGTTATCTAGTATTTCTTCTTCTTTTCTCCATGGTTTAAAGAGTTGTAGCAGGGACATGTAATATAGTTCTTTATGTTGAGGAGTTTTTAATGACAATTTGATATGATTAATTAAATTTGGTTTGGTGAGTTTTACTAAGCTGCCTTCAAAATTTGACACTCTGTATCTACCTTTTGTTTCATCGGGGTTTATATTATTTTTGTATGTGAAGTTTTGGGCTATGTGGTATAGACACATGGTTTCCAAAGTGGTACTTCTGTTTGGGTAGTTTGTGTCCAGCAAATTGTTTTTTAAAATGTCTTGGATGTTGGGATCATGTTTGGCTATTGTTTCTATATCTTCGTATGATTTTAGAACACTTTTTCTATATTTAGCATGACCAAGACTTAGCCATACTATATTTTCAGATTTTCCATACAAAGCAGTACCAGTTAAACGATCTGCTGCTTCATAGGAGCCACATTCTGTATGGGAGAGCATTTTTATGCCCAAGCTGTATAATTTTTGAGACAGTGTTTTGTCTGATGACAGGTCATTCCAGAGGTCTTGTAGCTCTGTTTTTTCTGCTTTGGTTAAGTATGCTGTAACATATTGTGCAACTGCAGTGGAATTGTCTGCAATGTACTGCACATCTATGTTTGCTTTCCATAAATGGGCAATGATTGCATTGTAATCATTGATATATTTTTCTTCTTCTGTTCTTTTTATGTAATATGTATTTTTAGGTGATTTGCCTTTAACACTATGTCTAACTAAAGACATGAAGCTGTTCACTTGACCTGTTTTTGTAACCGGTCTAGGGAAACCAAAGCGGCATTTGGTGTAGTATTTTCCTTTGTTTTTGTATTTGCAACGACAATATTTGCAATTGAAATTGTAAAATGTGTGCTTGGAGATCACTATTTGTTGCTTCTGATGGAATTCGACAAGTGACATATTTTTCAATAAACTGTAAAACAGTGGTGTCACTGTCTTGACCAAATTTAGGAGCATCTTTAATCCATAAAAGCATGTGGATATGTGGTGCTCCTCTGGCTTCGTATTCTTTTCTCCAAAAGAAGTGTTGCACTTCTCCAAGGGAAGGAGCAGTTTTATTACAAATAAAGTGTAGCATAGCAATGAAGCGATGGTGAAAATATCTTGAAACATTAACAGGATCTAGAGAACAAAGTTCTCCAGGTGTTAGTATATCTATGTTTGTTTTGTTTTTGTTTGATATGCGTAGGAAATCATGTAAATCTTCCCATGCATATTCTGCACAACTTAATGTAACAAACCAAGTGGGTGGGCCAAGGTTTCTTATCATACAACGTACATCTCCGTGACGTTGAAACCAGTATTCTTTAGTACCACACATATTTGCTAATAGATTTGTAATATTTGATTGTAAAACCTCATATTTTTGTTGCAAGTTTTGTAATAATTGTGTAGCTGACATATTTTGAAAGTGGGATCCTGATTTTAATGTGTGCAACTCCGTAACATAAAGTTGCTAGTTCACTTTCAAAGAGTCTGTGGAATATGTATTCCACATTTTGTCTAAATCTGGGATCTTCAGAATACATCTGTAATGAGCGATATTCTGATGCTGTTATTTGAATAGGTCTATCATCGTACCTTCCTCCTTTGCCAGTAGGAAAAGTAGAGGAAAAGCATGTGCTTCTATACTTTTTTCCCATATACTGATTGGTGATCCTTTTGTTTGACGCATTTCTAGTGCATCTTCTACGGTGTCATTAGAATGCAATGGGTAAATTATATAATGGTCTAAAGTATTGGATATTGTAGCAGGATTTAGGAGCTCAAATTGACCAGCTTCTTGTGTCTTTTGAATTATTTCAGTGGTATCCTTCAAGTTTTGTTCAATATTAATTTCTTTTTAGTAATCATTATTGTATTTTAGATATTGCAAAGCTTGTCTAACTTTATGTAAATCTACCAGTTGTTGCCAATTTCTTTTGTCTTTTGTAGGCACACCATTTACTAAGATAATTAAAGATTGCTCCATTGGACGTTGCACTCTTAGAGTGTGCACATTTTCTTTTAGATCTAATGGTAAATACACTACTTTCCCACGAATACCTTTCACTAATTCAGAGGGAGGTAATTTTGCTGTTTTTGGTTGAAGGCGTATTATTGCTTGAAAGGGGTGCACTGTTTGAATTATGATGCTCTCATATAAATTGAGTTAGTGTAGGGTTTTGGTAGTGGATATAATTCCAAATTATTTGTGATAGCACGTGAAGGAGTTTGGTTGTTGTCAAGTTTTGTAGTGCAGTAGCTGCAAAGTATTAAGGGGTCAGTTATTTTGTATTTGTTTTCTGCTATAAGGTAGAGAGCTAATTCAAGCCATTTAGAATCTTCATTGTTTTCTATTTTATATGTTAGGTCTACAGTTTTTGTGTTACTTTTATAGAAAGTTCTACGGCAACATACACACACATGGTTTGGTATTTCAGCAGATGTACTTTTAAATTTCAGTATTTCTTTTTTGTATGTGTGTAATGTGTGTAGTAGAAGGTTGCCATGCATAGAATTGTTGCTAATTTGCTTTAAAGCTATTTCATTCTGTAAGTGGCTTTCAAGTGCAAAATGTTTTCTCTGGATATAGTCGATTTCTTCAAGTAGGTCATTTGCTGTAACATGTAGAAGAATGTTATTTAAATTGGCTAGTGTTAAAGCAGGACTTTTAGCATAGTACAGTTTATAGACTTATAGTTGAATGATGTGTTGATATCATTTTGATATACTGGAAGGTGGTTTTGCAAGTAGGTACTGAAATGCAGGCCAATGAATGTCCTTGCAGTACTGTGTACTTGCACACTGGACAGGTATCCATATTTTGCAGTAGTTTAATTTTCATTTTGTCTTTGCCTTTCACATATTGATTGAGGAATTGGCGTAAAGACTTTAAAGATTCTTTGGGAACGTTACACATTGACGTGCATTGCCATTTGTATACTAGACGTTCTGATTCAGTTGAATGGAGAGGTCATTCTAAGTTTTCTGGGGATATTTTTGTAAGTAGTATTTCTTGTTCCATTATGGTATTATTAACTTTTTCATAACCTCGTCCACTGCTATGTATGGCAATTGTATTTGTTTGCTTTTGTTTGTATGCTTCTTTGTTAAAGTATGGTTCTGTGCTCGTAGTGTGACTCCATTCACCTCCACAGATACTTAAGAAGTTATTTCTGTTCACATTTAGTTTATTGAGAAGTCTTTTTTGTAATTTAGTCATTAGATTTGTTAGTGGTTTCATTTTGTTTAACACTAAAATAAATACGTTTCTTTTGAGAAGGATTGCACTGTCTATCAACGCTTCTAAGATTAATTTCCTACGATAGGTTTTAAGGGTTGAGTTTGATTTCTCTCCTGTTTTTATAAGATTTTGCAGGACTCTGTGACGGAACATTTTTGCTAAAATACTATTTTTGGTATGCTTAGTTTGCACTATATCATTATTTATAGGAGCAGTTTCATCTGTAGTGGTAGCTGATTTTTTGTTAATTGTTTTGTGGTTTGTTTTACATTTTGATAGAGGAGGCAAAGTTTCTGTACTTGAAGCTTGTTAGCTTGTTTTGTTTCGATAAATGACTATATTAGCTGTTTTGTTTTAACTTATTTTTACAAATTCTGCTAGAGATGGATGCTTGTTTTGGACACTTCTATTTGCATTTGCTCTGTTTCTGTGTTGCTTTCTACGGACTTGATTTTTGGTAGGCATTCTTTAGGGTCTGTAGAAAAAAATAAAGAAGGTATGGGTTGGGGTGTTCTTAATGTGTGTGTGCTGTTTGCATGAGTGTGTGAGTAAGATAATAAAGATGTATGTAATTATGTGTGATTGTGCATTGGGCAACTACAACTAGTTGGGATGGCTATTCTTGAATTTATGTGCTACTAAACTGGGGTTCAGATGATAGGAGAAAGTAAGCTGGTGGTGTGGAGAAGTAGAAATAGTAAATCTAATGGTATACAATTAAAACAGTTGTTTGTTCTATAATATGAAAATTTTAGGGGTTGAGTTGGGTTATTTGTGTGTCGAAAACTAAGAAATTGTGCGTCATTCTGCCTGTAAATCTGTTTAAGAAATGGGGATTTGTAGACAGAATGGTGCACAATCTCTATTTTTAGACACAGAAATAGCATGAATTAACATTACCGTGTGTTTGAATAATAGTACAAATAATATGGTTGTATTCATCTTACTTTGTTTTTTTAAATGAGCAGGTTTCTTCTTAGTTGTTCTTTGTACTTCAAATTCAGCTGCTTCTTTTCAGGAGAATGGTCTTCACTGCAATTGTAAAGGAAACAAATAAGGAATTTTGTTTGTATATAGCATTGTTTTTAATTTAGACATTGATTTATTTAATTGACATTGACCCTCAGCGCCTTCCTCAAAATCATGAAAACTATCTTATTCACATACGATGCATTGCACCATTTGAATACATATCATATGTTCTTAATGCATAAACTGTATTGTAATGACTAACTGTACCAACCAAAATATCATTTGTATGCCTTGTGGAATTCATAATGTACCACTGAATACCACTATTTCTGTAGCTAAGCTCTTGTAAGTAACAGCGCCTCAATGCCATGGGCTGCTTGCACAGTACATAAATATAAGTAAATAAATGTTTATATTTTTGTACAAGTATTGTACAAGTATGGGTATTTCCCCATTTCACCATGGTGGACTCGTTACAACACCGGCACCAACCATGGTGCTAATAGCGCCATGGTTTAGCGCCGGTGTTGTAATGAGGGCCAGTAAATTCATTTTATAGATTATACAAGCTAAAAGTCAGTTAATCTGTTTACATGAATCTATAAAAATTGTACATGTACTATATAGAAAATATGCATACCTGTAGTTTGTGTTCATGCATATGGATATGCATGCAGCTGCAAGTAGAAATCTTGGAGACTTGTACAGTATTTCTTGTAGAAGGTGCCTTCCAATGATATGACACTTGTACTCAGAGAGATTAACAGTACATTTAAAGTGGTGATCTATGATGATGCAGTTAGATGTAGAGGTCTTGGATGTGATTGGTGGATGTTCATGTGACTTCTTAGTTATATCCAATGAGGGAATGGCACAGAAAGTGAAAAGGAAATGGTAGAAGGACTGTTCATGTAACGATATGTCCATGGACATGGCGGTAGTCCGCGGACATCGGGTGTTACATCCGGGGATTTTTGGGTTGGGGAGCCATGCAAATGAGAATGAGCAGAGAAAGGGATTGGTCAGAAAAGTTTAGTTGGTGTGTTGTGCCAGGAGAGAGTTTCTCAGATACTCTTTTTGCTGAGAGAAGAACAGATAGCTATGGCTGTGTGTTTCAAAAAACAGATTGTTTGGATTTTGGGAGACTTGTGGATACATTGGTTGAAGGTGCATGCAGAAAGCTGTGGAGTAGCTGTAGATTTTGGATTCTCACATGTGGAAGTGCACTGGCATGGAGTACGTGTAATGAAGTGGTTGGACTTGCTACCTCTCTGTACTACTTCGGAGACAGAGCAACATCCAGACATAATTGTGATTCATTGTGGAGGAAACAGTTTAGGACATGTGTCTGGAATTTCTCTGCAATTTGCAATGAAAGAAGGACTTGGGAAGGTCATGGACATGTTTCCAAATTCTCAAGTAATTTTTTCACGGATTGCGCAGAGACAAATGGGGCTTCGTTCTTCTTCATTTGGTCCAAAAATGGAGAAAGCAAGGCGCAATGTCAATAAGGCTTTTCTAAGAGATTTTGGCATGTCCTCTTTTCACAATGAAAATATTATGTTTCGTAGTACATACATTTTTCGCAGAGATGGAGTCCATCTTACTTATGCTGGCAATCAGATTTTTTTGAGAAATGTACAAAATGAATTGCGACCTTTTTTGGAATTACAGCATCCATTTTATAGTAGGTGTTGAGCATTTCAAACACAAATAAACACCACCAAAAGGCTCTTTTCAGAGCCACCACTTCCTCCCAAAGAAAACTGCAATGGTTATGATAGGGTAGCACCCCAAAATTTTAGATGTCCATGGACGGTCCGCGGACTTCTAAAAAATACACAGAGTCCTGCCTCATTTATTTTCACTTCTATTTTTTAACTGTAAAAGGCGGCTCTGAAAAGAGCCTTTTTTTTCTTTTTGTTGTTTTAAGTTTGTTTGTTTTTTTTTATACAAGACACACTGGGAGAGGAGGGGAAAGGAGGGTAAGTGTGGGGACACCAACCACGGGGATAAGAAAGGGCGAGCTGAGAGAGTAAGATGTAGAGTAGGTTTCACTTGGGTAGTGAGCAGACTTTTTCGTGCTCTGAAACGATAGCCTCAAAAGCACTACAAAGTCTCTCCCCCCTGCACAGTACTGCGTCGCAGTACATACACACAACTGTGACCCTCGAAAGGTAAGGGTCATCAGCATTGCGTATGGCCTCTGGGGCAGCTTGAGGAATACGCTGTCCCACAGGAGTGTTCCTTGTGGTGACAGGATCGGAAACAGAGGATGAAGTAGAGGAAGTCAACCTGCTATGCTCCTCGCAAGGTACAACTTTGCGAACGGCCCCAGAGTGGAATGACTTTAGGTGTTGCTTCATGGTAGTTGTCCCAAAGCTGTATGAACCATGCCTCCTGCGACTGAGTACCATTTTGCACTCATTCCAGGTGACTAGGTTCGCACGCGCCTTGGGACCATTACCACGAATGGTAAATAACCACCACACCCAAGACTCACGCCGAGTGCTGGTAGTAGGGACTTCCACTACCTCATTATCATCATCCTCTTCTTCCTCCTGTGCATCCTCACTCCTGTTCCCCTCTTCAGGCCCTTGGCGAGGTGGTGGTGGTGGAGGGGGTTGGGGTGGTGCTGCGGCAGATGCAGCACCAGGTGGCAGTAGTGGAGCCACAAAATCCATCAGCTTGGCATTGAAAATGTTCAAATTGGCAGGAAAATTCGCTGTTCATGAGAATGAGCTCTAGGGCGTGGTCTTTAATAGGGGTGTTGTGCGCAGTTACTTGAAAATGTAGTTTTAGATTGTTAGGGGACACGAACAGTGTTCGCAATCAGAACATACGCCGATTGTGGGCACGGTCACATGATAGCTTCGCGAACATGTCCGCGAAGGGAGCAGGGGGTGTCCGCAGGACACCAAATGCATTGAAACTATTTTGCGCATGCGCGTTGGTGTTCTACGGACACTCTTCGGGTCCTGGAGTGATTAAAAGTCTGTCACAAGTGAAACAAACAGTTACAGACAGGCGTTTGTTCTTAGAACAGTTTCAACTTGTCTGATAACAATACGGAGAGGCATAGCGTCCTTAGGACACCCCCATTTTGTTTATTTATGAACATGCCCGGACACTTGATGTGTTCTGAAAACAGTTTCAATCTGCCTACAAACAGTACGGACAGGCATAGCATCTTCAGGACACCCCCATTTTGTTTATTTACGAACACCCCAGGACACACAATATGTTCTAAGAATACTTTCATCTTGCCAGCGAACAATACGGACAGCGTCCTCAGGACACCCACATTTCGTCCATTGACGAACATTTCAGGACACCGCGTGTGTTCTTAGAACAGCTTCACTTGCCTGCGAACAATACGGACAAGCAGAGTATCCTTAGGACACTCCCATTTTGTTTCTTTATGAACATTTTAGGACACAGCCTGTGTTCTTAGAACAATTTCAACTTGCCTGCGAACAATACAGACAGGCATGGCGTCCTCAGGACACCCCCATTTTATTTATTTACAAACATCCCAGGACACATAATATGTTCCAAGAGCCCTTTCATCTTGCCAGCGAACAATATGGACAGCGCCGTCAGGACACCCACATTTCATTCATTGACGAGCATTTCAGGACACTGCGTGTGTTCTACGAACAGTTTCAACTTGCCTGCGAACATTATGGACAGGCATAGCATCCTCAGGACACCCCCATTTTGTTTATTTACGAACACCCCAGGACACATAATATGTTCTAAGAATACTTTCATCTTGCCAGCGAACAATACGGACAGCGTCCTCAGGACACCCACATTTCGTCCATTGACGAACATTTCAGGACACCGCGTGTGTTCTTAGAACAGCTTCACTTGCCTGCGAACAATACGGACAAGCAGAGTATCCTTAGGACACTCCCATTTTGTTTCTTTATGAACATTTTAGGACACAGCCTGTGTTCTTAGAACAATTTCAACTTGCCTGCAAACAATACAGACAGGCATGGCGTCCTCAGGACACCCCCATTTTGTTTATTTACAAACATACCAGGACACATAATATGTTCCAAGAGCCCTTTCATCTTGCCAGCGAACAATATGGACAGCGTCGTCAGGACACCCACATTTCATCCATTGACGAACATTTCAGGACACCGCGTGTGTTCTACGAACAGTTTCAACTTGCCTGCGAACATTATGGACAGGCATAGCGTCCTAAGGACACTTCCATTTTGTTTCTTTACGAAAATGTTAGGACACAGCCTGTGTTCTTAGAACAGTTTCAACTTGCCTGCGAACAATACGGGCAGGCATTGCGTCCTCAGGACACTCCCATTTTGTTTCTTTACGAACATTTTAGGACACAGCCTGTGTTCTTAGAACAGTTTCAACTTGCCTGCGAACAATACGGACAGGCATAGCGTCCTCAGGACACCCCCATTTTGTTTATTTACGAACATCCCAGGACACATAATATATTCTAAGAACACTTTCATCTTGCCAGCGAACAATACAGACAGCGTCGTCAGGACACCCACATTTCGTCCATTGACGAACATTTCATGACACCACGTGTGTTCTTAAAACAGTTTTAACTTGCTAGCGAACTGTATGGACAGATTTACAGGGTAATTCATACAATTTCGCAGAAAAGTGTCGCAAGCGGCTGGCGCAGAGTGTCCGCGTGCGATTGTCTGCGCCAGGCACGTGCGCTAAAACCGATTTCCACGCACAGCGTATTCATGGATTTTAGGCTCCCAAACCAGCCGTGGCGCAGAGAATCGCAGCGACCCTGCAGCAGTGCCAGTAACGCCCCCAAGAACGCCCTCGCGCAAGGAAATGCCATCCAAATCGCTAAATCATCGCAAAGGGCTGCGCTAACCCTGGACCAGTTCACCGGGCTGGAAAACAGCAAACGCCAAGCGGGGAACGTGTATTGCAGGGGTGCGCGGGAAGTTCCACACACGACTGGCCCCGTGCAAGCAGGGTACGTGAATTTCAGGGGTGCGCAGGAAGTTGCACAAGCGATTTCAGCAGGGTACGTGTATTTCAGGGGTGCGCGGGAAGTTCCACACGCGATTGGCCCAGTGCGAGCAGGGTACCTGTATTTCAGGGGTGCGCGGGAAGTTACACACGCGATAGTCCCAGTGCGAGCAGGGTACGTGTATTTCAGGGGTGCGCGGGAAGTTACACATGCGATTGGCCCAGTGCGAGCAGGGTACCTGTATTTCAGGGGTGCGCGGGAAGTTACACACGCGATAGTCCCAGTGCGAGCAGGGTACGTGTATTTCAGGGGTGCGCGGGAAGTTACACACGCGATTGGCCCAGTGCGAGCAGGGTACGTGTATTTCAGGGGTGCGCGGGAAGTTCCACACGCGATTGGCCCAGTGCGAGCAGGGTACGTGTATTTCAGGGGTGCGCGGGAAGTTCCACACGCGATAGTCCCAGTGCGAGCAGGGTACGTGTATTTCAGGGGTGCGCGGGAAGTTCCACACGCGATACCAGCAGGGAATGTGTATTTCAGGGGTTCTGGGGAGTACTACACGTGAATTGGCCGTGTGGGTCCACCCAGGTGTACGCTCCACAACCTCCACGGCCCCTGCAGGCAGCCCACACCAGGGGGGACTACCCTGCACCCCTGCTCATGTCCCGCAGGCAGCCCATCCACCATGGGCATGCCCCCAGCCAACCCACATGTCACCTTGCACTACTGATCAACAATGCATGTCTACCACCACCCCCACCCCCCAGCAGTGCAGGGGCAGCCTCCACCAGGCCCCCACTCATGTCCCCCTGCACCCCCACCCCCCTGCCACCATGGGCAGACTCCACCAGGCCCCCACTCATGTCTCCCACCACCCCCACCCCCCAGCAGTGCAGGGGCAGCCTCCAGCAGGCCCCCACTCATGTCCCCCTGCACCCCACCCCCCTGCCACCATGGGCATACTCCACCAGGCCCCCACTCATGTCCCCCTGCACCCCCACCCCCCTGCCACCATGGGCATCCTCCACCAGGCCCCCCACTCATGTCCCCCTGCACCCCCACCCCCCTGCCACCATGGGCATCCTCCACCAGGCCCCCACTCATGTCTCCCACCACCCCACACCCCTGCCACCATGGGCATCCTCCACCAGGCCCCCACTCATGTCTCCCACCACCCCCACCCACCAGCCACCAGGGTCACCCTCCACCAGGCCCCCACTCATGTCACCCACCACCCCCACCTCCCTGCCACCATGGGCATCCTCCACCAGGCCCCCACCCATGTCTCCCACCACCCCCACACCCCAGCATCCAGGGTCACCCTCCACCAGGCCCCCACTCATGTCTCCCACCACCCCCACACCCCAGCAGTGCAGGGGCAGCCTCCACCAGGCCCCCACCCATGTCTCCCACCACCCCCACCCCCTGCCACCATGGGCATCCTCCACCAGGCCCCCACTCATGTCACCCACCACCCCCACCCCCCTGCCACCATGGGAATCCTCCACCAGGCCCCCACTCATGTCTCCCACCACCCCCACACCCCTGCCACCATGGGCATCCTCCACCAGGCCCCCACTCATGTCCCCCTGCACCCCCACCCCCCTGCCACCATGGGCATTCTCCACCAGGCCCCCACTCATGTCTCCCACCACCCCCACACCCCTGCCACCATGGGCATCCTCCACCAGGCCCCCACTCATGTCTCCCACCACCCCCACCCCCCAGCCACCAGGGTCACCCTCCACCAGGCCCCCACTCATGTCACCCACCACCCCCAACCCCCTGCCACCATGGGCGTCCTCCACCAGGCCCCCACCCATGTCTCCCACCACCCCCACACCCCAGCATCCAGGGTCACCCTCCACCAGGCCCCCACTCATGTTCCCACCACCCCCACACCCCAGCAGTGCAGGGGCAGCCTCCACCAGGCCCCCACCCATGTCTCCCACCACCCCCACCCCCTGCCACCATGGGCATCCTCCACCAGGCCCCCACTCATGTCACCCACCACCCCCACCCCCCTGCCACCATGGGCATCCTCCACCAGGCCCCCACTCATGTCCCCCTGCACCCCCACCCCCTGCCACCATGGGCATCCTCCACCAGGCCCCCACTCATGTCCCCCTGCACCCCCACCCCCCTGCCACCATGGGCATCCTCCACCAGGCCCCCACTCATGTCTCCCACCACCCCCACACCCCTGCCACCATGGGCATCCTCCACCAGGCCCCCACTCATGTCTCCCACCACCCCCACCCCCCAGCCACCAGGGTCACCCTCCACCAGGCCCCCACTCATGTCACCCACCACCCCCACCCCCCTGCCACCATGGGCATCCTCCACCAGGCCCCCACCCATGTCTCCCACCACCCCCACACCCCAGCATCCAGGGTCACCCTCCACCAGGCCCCCACTCATGTCTCCCATCACCCCCACACCCCAGCAGTGCAGGGGCAGCCTCCACCAGGCCCCCACCCATGTCTCCCACCACCCCCACCCCCCTGCCACCATGGGCATCCTCCACCAGGCCCCCACTCATGTCACCCACCACCCCCACCCCCCTGCCACCATGGGCATCCTCCACCAGGCCCCCACCCATGTCTCCCACCACCCCCACACCCCAGCATCCAGGGTCACCCTCCACCAGGCCCCCACTCATGTCTCCCACCACCCCCACACCCCAGCAGTGCAGGGGCAGCATCCACCAGGCCCCCACCCATGTCTCCCACCACCCCCACCCCACTGCCACCATGGGCATCCTCCACCAGGCCCCCACTCATGTCCCCCTGCACCCCCACCCCCCAGCATCCAGGGTCACCCTCCACCAGGCCCCCACTCATGTCTCCCACCACCCCCACACACCAGCAGTGCAGGGGCATCCTCCACCAGGCCCCCACTCATGTCTCCCACCACCCCCACCCCCCTGCCACCATGGGCATCCTCCACCAGGCCCCCACTCATGTCCCCCTGCACCCTCACCCCCCTGCCACCATGGGCATCCTCCACCAGGCCCCCACTCATGTCTCCCACCACCCCCACCCCCCAGCATCCAGGGTCACACTCCACCAGGCCCCCACTCATGTCTCCCACCACCCCCAGACCCCTGCCACCATGGGCATCCTCCACCAGGCCCCCACTCATGTCTCCCACCACCCCCACCCCCCAGCCACCAGGGTCACCCTCCACCAGGCCCCCACTCATGTCACCCACCACCCCCACCCCCCTGCCACCATGGGCATCCTCCACCAGGCCCCCACCCATGTCTCCCACCACCCCCACCCCTCAGCATCCAGGGTCACCCTCCACCAGGCCCCCACTCATGTCACCCACCACCCCCACCCCCCTGCCACCATGGGCATCCTCCACCAGGCCCCCACCCATGTCTCCCACCACCCCCACACCCCAGCATCCAGGGTTACCCTCCACCAGGCCCCCACTCATGTCTCCCACCACCCCCACACCCCAGCAGTGCAGGGGCAACCTCCACCAGGCCCCCACCCATGTCTCCCACCACCCCCACCCCCCTGCCACCATGGGCATCCTCCACCAGGCCCCCACCCATGTCTCCCACCACCCCCACACCCCAGCAGTGCAGGGGCAGCCTCCACCAGGCCCCCACCCATGTCTCCCACCACCCCCACCCCCCAGCATCCAGGGTCACCCTCCACCAGGCCCCCACTCATGTCTCCCACCACCCCCACCCCCCAGCATCCAGGGTCACCCTCCACCAGGCCCCCACTCATGTCTCCCACCACCCCCACACCCCAGCAGTGCAGGGGCAGCCTCCACCAGGCCCCCACTCATGTCCCCCACCACCCCCACCCCCCAGCATCCAGGGTCACCCTCCAACAGGCCCCCACTCATGTCTCCCACCACCCCCACACCCCAGCAGTGCAGGGGCAGCCTCCACCAGGCCCCCACCCATGTCTCCCACCACCCCCACCCCCCTGCCACCATGGGCATCCTCCACCAGGCCCCCCCTCATGTCCCCCTGCACCCCCACCCCCCTGCCACCATGGGCAGACTCCACCAGGCCCCCACTCATGTCTCCCACCACCCCCACCCCCAGCAGTGCAGGGGCAGCCTCCAGCAGGCCCCCACTCATGTCCCCCTGCACCCCCACCCCCCTGCCACCATGGGCATCCTCCACCAGGCCCCCACTCATGTCCCCCTGCACCCCCACCCCCCTGCCACCATGGGCATCCTCCACCAGGCCCCCACTCATGTCCCCCTGCACCTCCACCCCCCTGCCACCATGGGCATCCTCCACCAGGCCCCCACTCATGTCTCCCACCACCCCCACCCCCCTGCCACCATGGGCAGACTCCACCAGGCCCCCACTCATGTCTCCCACCACCCCCACCCCCCAGCATCCAGGGTCACCCTCCACCAGGCCCCCACTCATGTCTCCCACCACCCCCACACCCCAGCAGTGCAGGGGCAGCCTCCACCAGGCCCCCACCCATGTCTCCCACCACCCCCACCCCCCTGCCACCATGGGTATCCTCCACCAGGCCCCCACTCATGTCCCCCTGCACCCCAAGCCCCCTGCCACCATGGGCATCCTCCACCAGGCCCCCACTCATGTCCCCCTGCACCCCCACCCCCCAGCCACCATGGGCAGACTCCACCAGGCCCCCACTCATGTCTCCCACCACCCCCACCCTCAGCAGTGCAGGGGCAGTCTCCAGCAGGCCCCACTCATGTCCCCCTGCACCCCCACCCCCCTGCCACCATGGGCATCCTCCAGCAGGCCCCCACTCATGTCCCCCTGCACCCCCACCCCCCTGCCACCATGGGCATCCTCCACCAGGCCCCCACTCATGTCCCCCTGCACCCCCACCCCCCTGCCACCATGGGCATCCTCCACCAGGCCCCCACTCATGTCCCCCTGCACCCCCACCCCCCTGCCACCATGGGCATCCTCCACCAGGCCCCCACTCATGTCTCCCACCACCCCCACACCCCTGCCACCATGGGCATCCTCCACCAGGCCCCCACTCATGTCCCCCACCACCCCCATCCCCCAGCCACCAGGGTCACCCTCCACCAGGCCCCCACTCATGTCACCCACCACCCCCACCCCCCTGCCACCATGGGCATCCTCCACCAGGCCCCCACTCATGTCTCCCACCACCCCCACCCACCTGCCACCATGGGCAGACTCCACCAGGCCCCCACACATGTCTCCCACCACCCCCACCCCCCAGCATCCAGGGTCACCCTCCACCAGGCCCCCACTCATGTCTCCCACCACCCCCACACCCCAGCAGTGCAGGGGCAGCCTCCACCAGGCCCCCACCCATGTCTCCCACCACCCCCACCCCCCAGCATCCAGGGTCCCCCTCCACCAGGCCCCCACTCATGTCTCCCACCACCCCCACACCCCAGCAGTGCAGGGGCAGCCTCCACCAGGCCCCCACCCATGTCTCCCACCACCCCCACCCCCCAGCATCCAGGGTCACCCTCCACCAGGCCCCCACTCATGTCTCCCACCACCCCCACCCCCCTGCCACCATGGGCAGACTCCACCAGGCCCCCAACCATGTCTCCAACCACCCCCACCCCCCAGAATCCAGGGTCACCCTCCACCAGGCCCCCACTCATGTCTCCCACCACCCCCACACCCCAGCAGTGCAGGGGCAGCCTCCACCAGGCCCCCACCCATGTCTCCCACCACCCCCACCCCCCAGCATCCAGGGTCACCCTCCACCAGGCCCCCACTCATGTCTCCCACCACCCCCACACCCCAGCAGTGCAGGGGCAGCCTCCACCAGGCCCCCACCATGTCTCCCACCACCCCCACCCCCCAGCATCCAGGGTCACCCTCCACCAGGCCCCCACTCATGTCTCCCACCACCCGCACACCCCAGCAGTGCAGGGGCATCCTCCACCAGGCCCCCACCCATGTCTCCCACCACCCCCACCCCCCAGCATCCAGGGTCACCCTCCACCAGGCCCCCACTCATGTCTCCCACCACCCCCACCCCCCTGCCACCATGGGCAGCCCCCACCAGGTCCTCACAATCCCCAATCATGTGCGTAATGGTCAGCCTCCACAGCCAAAAAGCCCTACCAAGTAACCCATTCACCCACATGGAAATGGAAATCACATGTTACACCCCCAATGTTCATCAAGCTAATGAACCCATGTCCGTCACACACAATGGTTGCAATTGAATGGGAAAACACACAACATGACATGCATGAAACCAATGAGATGATACCACACAGTGAAGTATGCTAACAAAATTGTATTGAAAAAAATCAAAGAATGCTAAAGAAAGAAAACTAACTACAATGTGAATGTGAAAAAAAAGAGCTGCATGTCCGTATAAAAAAACAAAAAACTGCAAATCAGAATCCTAAAAAATTATGTCCAAAGTCAAATGTAAAAAAATCTCCATGCAAAAAATAACTATGTACAAAACTAACAAGGGTCCATGAGCCCAACTGAACAAAGGAAACCTACTAAAAAACCTACCTAAAAATAAACTATGTACAAAAAGTGGAGCAGTGTCCGTCGACTCCAAATCATAATAAGAAAGGAAGGAAACCTAAAACTAAAGAACTATATACAAAGGCGGCGGGCAAATCCAGCGGCTCACTCCGTGGTGTCCTGGGCCAGGGCATCATCGAACTCCTGTTCGATGTCCCGGAGGCGGTCCAGTTCCATGGCCCCGAGGGTCCGCAGGGACGACGCCGTGTCCTCCTCCAACCCCCTGCGGATTGCCTCGAGGCACTCGGCCCGCCTCAGGGCCCTCCGCATGGAGTTCTCCGCCCTGACCATTGTGAGCCGCGCCTCTTCCGCCCGCCGCCGCTCCGCACCTATGGCGTGGCCCAACCGCTGCCACACGGAAGACACTCTCTGTCCTGGGTCCCCCTGCCCTCCGGCCGATGCCTGCCCCTCCGATGTCGAAAGCCCCGAGCCTTCATGTCTCCCACCATGTTGCTGCTGCTGCTGCTCTGCCTCTGCCCGTGCACTGCCTCCTGCTGCCTGCACATCCTCCGCCGGCTGGGGTGCACTTGTTGATGTGGCCACCCCTGCTGGACCTCCGACTCCCGACTGTGGCAGGGATGCCTCCTCCACCAGCCTGGCCGCACCGTCAGAGGCAGCTCCACAGGGCACCCAGGTGACTGATGGGTGGGAAGATGGCACAGAGGACGACTGGCGCGTAGGGGGTCCAGTTGAGGAGGGGGTCGAAGCAAGCCCCATCAGACAGCGGAATCCGGCCTGGGTGACCTGTCCCAGCAGGCTGACGTGGTCAACGAGCCATTCGAGATGACGTGCAGTCTCTCCATGAAAAGACTGCAGGTCACCTCGCATGGCCCGTTGACGCAACGCCACACCAGCCAGGACAGGCTCAACCCGGACCTGGATGGCCACGTCCGCAGGCAGAGGAAGGCCAGTTGACGTCAGCTCATCCCCTGCCTGAAAATGGGTCTGGACGTAGGCATCCCTGCTGGTGCAAGATGAATCAGGGACAGGATCGGGGACAGGAGTGCACACAGGCACCTCCGCGGCCGCCTGTGCTGCCTCCTGTCCCTGGTCCTGGACTGCACCACTAGCACCAGTGGGATCCCAAACTCCAGACCCCGTCTCTGGTGCTTGCACGGCCTCCTCCTCCACCAAACCCCCCACCAACCTGGATGACTCCCTGCCATCTTCCCCTGTTGGGCCCTGTGGGGTCCCAGCTGCCCCTTCTGCTGCCGAGGAGTCCAACTGCAACCTCCGCCACTTGGACCTCCCCCCGGCAGCAGCGGCCTGGGACGCGGCACCGGACTCCTCACTCCCCGACGAGATGACAACACGGTAGGGGAGCCGGGCCTTGCGTCTCCGGCTGGCGGTCGAATGCCCGCCGCTGTGCTCCACAGCACCTCTCCGCCCTCTTCATCAGTTGACGCTGCAGACAGGGAGAAACAAAACACAGGCATCAGGGCACTGTACAATGGACACATACACGCATGACAGTTGCACATGAGTGGCATTGGCAAACCTCAGACATGTCATCACAATCCCCAACACACATGTCATTGCAACTCGCACACATGAGCCATACCACAGCCATATCGCAACTGCCACCACCATCCATACACATACAACAGCATCAGCAGCCAAAGGGGAGCCAGACATCACATGCAACACAGGAAGTGCACCACACATGTACACACACCACCACACTTGCATGCATGTGTACACCTCTGCCAAGTGTCGCACTGTTCAGACGGGCATCCATGTCATATCTGCCAATCAGGCTTCCCCATACCGCTGTCACATGCAGCCATGTTGCATCACTGTTGCACCCTTGACAAATACACACACATGCACATGTACACAGTGCTCATACATGCAGCCGAAAACAACATACATGCCTGACATCACGGACATGTCTACTTACATGCACATTCATCCAAACATGTGTGCACGCACATCTGCATTTGCCATGCAAGCCCACACACACAAGCACCATCCATGTCTCACACATTACAGCCCTCGCATGTGTCAGACCCACGGCCCTGTACACCCCCACCCATACTCGACCCCATACAAACAGATGTGCAACCGGCACAATGCCGAATAATCACCACACGCACTGCTCACAATCAGGATGCATGTACACTCACCGCTCGACTCCAGACGGGTCTGCTTCTCTAGGACCTAGACGTGGAGCGCTGGGGATATGCGTTCCAGGACCCCCAGCTGTTCTTCCGACAAGTGGCCCCGGCGCCCCTTGGCATCCGCTGCCTTCAAGAGGCGCCGGGCCTTGTTCAGGGTCCTGGACCTGAAGTCCTCCCAGCGCTTCCTGACATGTTGTAAGTCCCGGACTGCCACCCCCTCCGCGCTGATGGCAGTCACGATGTCAGTCCAGATCCGAGTCCGTCCTTCCTTGTCGGCGCGGGAACTTCCGAAGAGGGCATCATACTGCCCCAGGACTTGCTCCACCAGAACACCAACTTCGGTGGCACTGAAGCTGGTGCCCCTCTGCCTCTCTGGCCGGGGGTTGCCAGTGATCACAGATGGTGTTTGCCCCGACATGACAACCCCAGAGGCAGGAGTGGGTGGGCAACTGGGTCCTGGGGCTGGGCTGTGGAGAGATGGAATTCCAGTCGGGAGTCTTCGGTTCCAGCAGGGGTGGTCACAGCAACAGCACCCCTGGCTGTGGTGCAGGCAGCAAATGGCAGTGCACGTGGGCAGCAGGCAGTCAGGCAGCAGCAGATGGCAGGTGGGAGCGTGCTCGGGGCTCTGGGGGGCAGTAGTTAGGCCTTCTGGGCAGGAGCGTGGTCTTCCGTGTGCTTACGCGTGGCCAGCTTGGTACGGAGTGATTTGGCACGTGAAAATCCTGCACGTCAGCGTGAAAACCGAGGAAAGGCCCTTAGCGCGTAAGCGCGTCAGCACGCATACGCGATTCTATTGGACCAAAGGCCCTCAGCGCGTAAGCGCGTCTGTGACGTGACCCGCACGGGTGTTTCCCACACAGCACGTGATGACAGAGCACACGTGGAAAGACTGCACGTCAGAGTGTCATTGCGTGTAATTGGACAGCACGTCACAGTCTCATCGCTTGTAATTGGACAGCACGGCAGAGTCTCATCGCGTGTAATTGGACTGCACGTCAGTGTGTCATTGCGTGTGATTGGTGGAAATGGCCCTACACGCAGAAGTGACAAAGCGTGTAATTGGTGGAAATGGCCCTAGCGCGTACACGCCGCGTAAGTGACGCTGGACGTGTGGGCCTGTATAAAAGGTACGCGTAGAACACCATTTCCTTGTACGTGCTTTTCGTGGAGAGCGAGTGGGTGAATTCTGTTCTTCTTGTCGTTTCACACGCGATTTACTTCACAGCGTTTCAAGTTCGTATTCCCTGTTACCTCTGACAGCTTTTTCTCTTTTTTCACTTTAACTGGTTTACCTGGGTCTGTTCCCTCAAACAGTGTTCCCTACTACTGTTGTGCTGTCTCCTCAGACAGCGTACAAATCTTCTTTTGGCGGGGGTGTTGCCAACCAAACGCGCTCCTTTTTCACGCTCTTTTATCTGGCAGACGGTGAGTCACGCACGTATCTAACATCTGTGCTTGCCCCGTGTGTAGCCTACCCCTTCAGAGGTCATTCTAGGCTGCGTGTGACACGCATACGTTCATTCTTGTGTTACTGGGTGCCACAGCGTAGTGCAGGTTTTTCTTTCTGCACACGTGGTCTAGGAGGGGTTGCGTGCACGTCATCTCCCTTTTTTGGGGCTCCTGTGCGTAGCGTGACCCGTCATCTTTCCCCAGGGGTTACAATCAGCCTTGCAAGAGCACTAGGGTACAATTACCATCTGGTACCCAACCCCTTTGACCCCCAATTGCCCAGGACAATATTTTACACCCACTCCCATACGCACATTAACATCAGTGCCATGGCTGGGAGGCGAGGATTCCGTAAGGGTGGCAAAGGTGGAAGAGCCACAAGTGGTGGCCGTGGTGGATCCGGTAGGGGACGTGGTCGTTACTTGCAGGGTGAGCCTGTCCCCCCATGTGTGGAGGACCAGTCAAGGGCACCCATAATCCCCCCCCCCTCCCGTTGAGGCTGATGTGGCTGACACCATCCATGCTCAGCCCTTGTTGGACCAGCCCATTGTGGCACCAGACCTGGCTGACTCCATGGCTGACTTCCAGGTCAGCAGGCCTATGACACGTGCGCTGGTGCACGTTGATGTCACCATGCCACGTGCATCTGTGGCAGCAAGGTCATCTGCTGCACCAAGTAGGCAGGGCGGAGAGGCTGCAGGGGCAGCTGCGGCTCCATCCACCCCAGCCCTCACACACCCAGCCCGGACAGTGTCGGTCCTAGTCCATGCTGCTGACATTCCCCCTGACACCATCACACTAGAGCCAATGCCTGCACCAACTCCCATGCTGAGTGTGCAATCCCACACTCCTGATACAGAGTCCACCAGGGCTCCTGCCCCTAGTGTCCAGAGCGGCGCAGGACACTCAGGATCACCACCACCTTCCAAGCGGAAGAGGAAGAGTGCTCGTCCGGCACAGGCTGATGCCCCAGACACGGCTACATAGTCCGGCCCATCCAGGAAGCCCAGCTTCACGGATGACGAACTGAATGCACTTGTCGAGTATGTGTCCGCACATGACAACGAGATGGTCATTGTTGCAGGAGCCAAGACCACACCTGCACAACGCCAGGCACACTGGCAGACCGTTGCGGACATCGTAAGTGCAGCCAATGATTGCTATAAGCGCTGGAATGACCTAAAGCGCAGGGCAAAGAGTAAGCTGGCCTCAAGTCATGCCGCAACTCTAGTGACTGGAGGTGGGTCTCCAGTAGTAAACATGGAACTCACTCCACATGAGTCAGTCGCTGGGACCTACGTCACGGAGGAACAGATCCAAGGCATGGGAGATTTGGCTGATTACGAGGCATTGTCCGGTGAGTGCACATGCATGTGTGTGTCATCCATGTGCATCCATGTGCATGGTGTGTGTGAGGGCTTCTGTTTGTGTGACAGGTGAGAGTGTGTGCACCTGAGTCGTATGGGTCAGCCATGTGCCTCATGCAATACGTCCTGCGCAGCTGCATTTGGCCATAGCAGTATCCCTTCTGCCAACAGTAGACATCTAGCCCAACTGCACGCCAGTTGCCCTTGAAGTGTCACCCTGCCACAACATTGTTGCCTGATTTTTCACTGTTCATTTAGTCAGATAGTTTGCATTCCACCACTTTTACTAGGCATGTCGCAGTCCTCTAGTCACATGTCTGACATGGCTATGGTAAAGTGGAGTGACTTTGTTACCTGGATATCATTTGTTCAAACATGTCCCTGTGCAATTGCACCATTTTGGACTGGCAGCTCCAGGTGATGAATCTGACCTGTTTGAATTAGAAAAGCTATTACATGCGGGAACTGGACTGAATGAATAGGTGCTGCCCTCCTCTCCATCTTCACTCAATAGCAATGGTACATGCCATCTGTGTGATGGCATGTGTGTTTCACCTGCCAATCACAGGCCAATGTGTGATGCCACTGCCAGGCAGCATGCAGAAAATGTGTTCATCTTCCATCTTGGTGTCATCAGTGTGTGCCATTTGCCTGCCCTTCATACGCAGTGAGGGTGCATGCATGGGAGGGTTTTAGTCATGTGGGACATGTGTCAAACAAGTACTGGTTCTCTTGCTTCTCAGCCCTCATTGTGTGCCATGGTGCTAATGCCTGTTTCCATTTCTTTGTTTTTATGTCTTTGCAGGGGAAGACGCACCTGATACTGCTGGGGTTGTGGAGATGGTGCAGACCCAGGAGGGGTCCGAGTGCCGACCAACCACCAGTGAGGGACGTGGTGTGGTGGTGGGTGAGAACCCACAAGTGCTGCAGGTCGTGCTCTCAAGGGGTGTCTCTGGCTGCACCTCCCCCGAGCTGTACTCAGGTGTTGATTCGGATGAGACCTACGTGCCGTCGCAGGTGAGTGTTCCAGGGAGGGATTCTGTTCTGTCTCACCCACCTGCACCAGGGTCAGAACCCTCAATGGGGATGTCAGTGTTGCCAGCTACGCCTTTGGTGGTTACGGATGCAGGGTCACACTCCGCGACATCTGATCCTGTTCCTGGGCCAGCAGATCAGAGGGGGAATGCAGTCCTGCAGCCTCAGGCAGTGCCGGCACAGCAAGGCGCAGTTCGCCTTGCCCCAGACAGGTGTGGTGCCCGCCGACGGGGTGGCCGTACGCCACCTGGCAATACCGCATGGGAGCAATCCATTTACGGTATGGCAACCCAACAGGCAGCATCATCCGAGATGATGGCTCAGGCCATGGATAGGGTGGCCACTTCCATTGTCCCCCCTGAAAGGCTGATGGAGCGACTAGAGCAGGCAACCGACTCCATCTGCCAGTCACACAGGGAGGACATGTTGGGGTCCAACAGGGACAGGCGGGCGGCACTGGCGACTCTGCAGGAGGCCATCTCCATTGAGTCCCAGGGCCACAGGGAAGCCCTGAGGCAGGAGCTCCTTCACCTCAGGACGACTCTTGTTGAGCTTGAGGCTTCAACACACCAAAGGACAGAACAGCAGCTGGAGCGTCTCACCCGTACGCTCTCAGCTGAGATGCAGGCAACGAGGGCGGAGGTCCGGGCATCCCGTGAGTTGTTGCATGGGGACCTCCGCACACTCATCCTCCAGAACCAGACCTACCACACCCGCATGCTTGCAGCCATGGAGGAGCAGACTAGGGCCTTGCGTGGGCTGCCTCCCATAGTGCAACCACCTCCGGATGCAGCTGCACAGGGTGATAATAGCGACAGCAGTGATACTCCCACAATAGGGTAGCCGTGTGGGCCATGAGCCCATGGAGGTGTTTTTTTCCCCAGGATCCACGCAGGTGGGTTCTGGTGTGCATCCTGTCCTCGGACCTCCTGGGTGGCCTCCCCAACCCCCCCGGGCCCTTCAATGGCCATTTTTGATTTTATTTTTATTTTTATTTTTATTTTTATTTATTTTATTCCCTATTTTTTTGGGACAATTTGTTGGCTTCCGTGGTTCCTGTGGGCATACGCTGCATTGTGGCTGGGCACATGCAGGCTTGTAATGTATTTGGTTCCGATGCTTGGGTTTGAGTCACACACACCCCTCCTGCTTCCCGTTTCCATGGGCTTGCAAAGGGTGTGCCCAAGTGACAGTGAATTACACAGTGACGTTGGACTCCCATGAGCTGTGTGGGCAGTCTGTAGTCAATACTGTGTATACATTCCTAGTGCATATTGCTGTTCTGTTGTACACTGCATGTTGCATTGATGTGTAACTCATCTTCTGTGTCTACCTCCCAATTTGCAGGTCCTTTCCTCATGTCCACACAAGGACCTCTAGTCTGGAGATGTGGTCCCTGTTGGCAGCAGTGCACCTACAACTCTACATGGCGCCAACACTGCACAGTTGGTAGTGGTGGGAGTGCAGGCATTTGCAGGTGGTGAGACTACTAATATTTAACATTAGTGATGTCATGTTAATGGTAGTACGTGCTCTACTTTGTTGTTGGTCCGGCATTACTGTGAGCATTTCAGGTGTTGCAAGTTTCTAATAGGGACACTGTACATTGTAACCCTAGTGTCATGTTGTGTGGATTACTTTGTTTACCTGCAAATAGCATGACATGGCACGGTGTGTGGTGTGGCGGTGCTGGGGTTGGGTTGGCTGACATGGCACTGTCCTCTTGTTGCATTTTGCAAGTGGGTGTTCATTTTAGCTGCTTGAATCTGTAACTTCTCAAAACTGCATTGGTGGTGTCTGTGTGGGTAGGGATGCACACATTGTGACACTTCCAGGTGAACGATCTCAGGCTGATATGGTTTTCACGGTTCTTTCTCCAGACATTCAGGATCAGTGTCAGGTTGAGTCATCATTGATTGTCAGATGGAATGTGCCAGGGCAGTGTGCACTCCACAGGGGTGTGATTTCTATGTGAAGTAATTAGCCACTAGCTGTGTACGGGCTGCCTCCCCCGTGCCCTTTCCCCTCCCATGCGCAGCGGCTGTGCATGTGGTTGGGGATGGGGGGGCACCACCATGTCCACGGCCAGGCCCCGGCGTGTTGCAACTTTGTGCAGGACACATGCTGCCACTATGATCCTGCACACTACTGGGGGAGCGTACAACAGCTGCCCGCCAGAACGGTCAAGGGAGCGAAAGCGTGACTTCAGCACTCCGAATGTGCGCTCCACTATGCCGCGGGTTGTAATGTGGGCTGCGTTATATCTTACCTGGGGTCGCGTGGTGAGGTTCCGAATTGGTGTCATCATGTGGGGGCTGAGAGGGTAGGCACTGTCCCCTGTGGAGGTGGTGATTGGTATCATTGGTGGGGTTGTGACCTTGCTCAGTATCTGACATGCATGCATGTGCAGTGGCATTCATACTCACCAAGCAGCCATGTATCGCCATGCCGCCCAGCTTCTAGGTCCCGGGTTAGGGTGGACATTCGGTAAATGAAGCTGTCGTGGGTTGACCCGGGATAGTTGGCATATACTGAGGTGATGATTCCCTTGGCATTACATACTACCTGCACGTTGATGGAATGCCAGTGCATGCGGTTCCATAAGATGTGCTCAGATGCCCTGGGGGGACGTAGAGCCACATGGGTGCAGTCGATGGCACCTAGCACTTTGGGGAATCGTGCCACAGCGTAGAAATCCAGGGCGGCAGCATGCCTTTCTGCAGGGGTTCTGGGCAGGTATATGTGCCTGCGGACTGATGGGCGTGCAGTGATGATGTTCAAGACCTGGTGTAGGCAGCGTGACTGGGTGGCCTGTGATACACCACCCACAATGGCACTTGTCTGCTGAAATGATCCAGTGGCTAAGAAGTGCAGTACATTGAGGACCTTCTCCAGGGGGCTGAGTGCTTGGGAGCACAGGGTGGTTGATGTGAGGTCATCCTCCCACTCACTCACCAGGTCCAGTATGATGTGTGGTGGAAACCTGTACCTCCCATGCACCTGGTCATCAGGCATCCCGAAAAGGGTGGTTCTGGGTGTGAATATTCTGGCCCTGACTATCCTCCTCCTCCTCCTTTGGTAGGCCACGCCCACTGCTGCTAGGAACGGTATGTTCACCCTGGGTCTGAGCTTGTTATTTTTTTAGCGCGCAAATTAATGCGTTGCGCGTGTTGTAGGCGAGCGTGTGACCCGCGCACCCCTGAAATCCAGTACCCAGTCCAATAGCGTGTGGAAATTCCCGCGCACACCGGGATACAGGTGCGCTGACGTACTTGCGTGTGTAAGTGTCCGTGCACACCGGATATACACGTACATAGGCCAATCGCGTGTACGCGCACTTTAGTCCAATTACACGCGATGACACCCTGACGTGCAGTCCAATTACATGCGATGAGACTCTGCCGTGCTGTCCAATTACACGCGATGAGACTCTGACGTGCTGTCCAATTACACGCGATGACACTCTGACGTGCAGTCTTTCCACGTGTGCTCTGTCATCACGTGCTGTGTGGGAAACACCCGTGTGGGTCATGTCACAGACGCACTTACGCGCTGAGGGCCTTTGGTCCAATAGAATCGCGTATGCGTGCTGACGCGCTTACGCGCTAAGGGCCTTTCCTCGGTTTTCACGCTGACGTGCAGGATTTTCACGTGCCAAATCACTCCGTACCAAGCTGGCCACGCGTAAGCACACGGAAGACCACGATGGTGCTTGTATGTGTGGGCTTGCATGGCAAATGCATTTGTGCGTGCACACATGTTTGGATGAATGTGCATGTAAGTAGACATGTCCGTGATGTCAGGCATGTATGTTGTATTCGGCTGCATGTATGTGCACTGTGTACATGTGCATGTGTGTGTATTTGTCAAGGGTGCAACAGTGATGCAACATGGATGCATGTGACAGCGGTATGTGGAAGCCTGATTGGCAGATGTGACATGGATGCCCGTCTGAACAGTGCGACACTTGGCAGAGGTGTAGACATGCATGCAAGTGTGGTGGTGTGTGTACATGTGTGGTGCACTTCCTGTGTTGCATGTGATGTCTGGCTCCCCTTTGGCTGCTGATGCTGTTGTATGTGTATGGATGGTGGTGGCAGTTGCGATATGGCTGTGGTATGGCTCATGTGTGCGAGTTGCAATGACATGTGTGTTGGGGATTGTGATGACATGTCTGAGGTTTGCCAATGCCACTCATGTGCAACTGTCATGCGTGTATGTGTCCATTGTACAGTGCCCTGATGCCTGTGTTTTGTTTCTCCCTGTCTGCAGCGTCAACTGATGAAGAGGGCGGAGAAGGTGCTGTGGAGCACAGCGGCGGGGATCCGACCGCCAGCCGGAGACGCAAGGCCCGGCTCCCCTCCCGTGTTGTCATCTCGTCGGGGAGTGAGGAGTCTGGTGCCGCGTCCCAGGCCGCAGCTGCCGGGAGGAGGTCCAAGAGGCGGAGGTTGCAGTTGGACTCCTCGGCAGCAGAAGGGGCAGCTGGGACCCCACAGGGCCCAACAGGGGAAGATGGCAGGGAGTCATCCAGGTTGGTGGGGGGTTTGGTGGAGGAGGGGGCCGTGCAAGCACCAGAGACGGGGTCTGGAGGTGGGGATCACACTGGTGCTAGTGGTGCAGTCCAGGACCAGGGACAGGAGACAGCACAGGCGGCCGCGGAGGTGCCTGTGTGCAATCCTGTCCCTGATCCTGTCCCTGCATCATCTTGCACCAGCAGGGATGCCTACGTCCAGACCCGTTTTCAGGCAGGGGATGAGCTGACGTCAACTGGCCTTCCTCTGCCTGCGGACGTGGCCATCCAGGTCCGGGTTGAGCCTGTCCTGGCTGGTGTGGCGTTGCGTCAACGGGCCATGCGAGGTGACCTGCAGTCTTTTCATGGAGAGACTGCACGTCATCTCGAATGGCTCGTTGACCACGTCAGCCTGCTGGGACAGGTCACCCAGGCCAGATTCCTCCGTCTGATGGGGCTTGCTCCGACCCCCTCCTCAACTGGACCCCCTACGCGCCAGTCGTCCTCTGTGCCATCTTCCCACCCATCAGTCACCTGGGTGCCCTGTGGAGCTGCCTCTGACGGTGCGGCCAGGCTGGTGGAGGAGGCATCCCTGCCACAGTCGGGAGTCGGAGGTCCAGCAGGGGTGGCCACATCAACAAGTGCACCCCAGCCGGCGGAGGATGTGCAGGCAGCAGGAGGCAGTGCACGGGCAGAGGCAGAGCAGCAGCAGCAGCAACATGGTGGGAGACATGAAGGCTCGGGGCTTTCGACATCGGAGGGGCAGGCATCGGCCGGAGGGCAGGGGGACCCAGGACAGAGAGTGTCTTCCGTGTGGCAGTGGTTGGGCCACGCCATAGGTGCGGAGCGGCGGCGGGCGGAAGAGGCGCGGCTCACAATGGTCAGGGCGGAGAACTCCATGCGGAGGGCCCTGAGGCGGGCCGAGTGCCTCGAGGCAATCCGCAGGGGGTTGGAGGAGGACACGGCGTCGTCCCTGCGGACCCTCAGGGCCATGGAACTGGACCGCCTCCGGGACATCGAACAGGAGTTCGATGATGCCCAGGCCCGGGACACCACGGAGTGAGCCGCTGGACTTGCCTGCCGCCTTTGTATATAGTTCTTTATTTTTAGGTTTCCTTTCTTTCTTATTATGATTTGGAGTCAACGGACACTGCTCCACTTTTTGTATATAGTTTATTTTTAGGTAGGTTTTTTAGTAGGTTTCCTTTGTTCAGTTGGGCTCATGGACCCTTGTTAGTTTTGTACATAGTTATTTTTTGCATGGAGATTTTTTTACATTTGACTTTGGACATTATTTTTTTGGATTCTGATTTGCAGTTTTGTGTTTTTATACGGACATGCAGCTCTTTTTTTTCACATTCACATTGTAGTTAGTTTTCTTTCTATAGCATTCTTTATTTTTTTCAATACAATTTTGTTCGCATACTTCACTGTGTGGTATCATCTCATTGGTTTGATGCATGTCATGTTGTGTGTTTTCCCATTCAATTGCAACCATTGTGTGTGGCGGACATGGGTTCATTAGCTTGATGAACATTGGGGGTGTAACATGTGATTTCCATTTCCATGTGGGTGAATGGGTTACTTGGTGGGGCTTTTTGGCTGTGGAGGCTGACCATTACGCACATGATTGGGGATTGTGAGGACCTGGTGGGGGCTGCCCCTGCACTGCTGGGGGGTGGGGGTGGTGGGAGACATGGGTGGGGGCCTGGTGGAGGGTGACCCTGGTGGCTGGGGGGTGGGGGTGGTGGGTGACATGAGTGGGGGCCTGGTGGAGGGTGACCCTGGTGGCTGGGGTGTGGGGGTGGTGGGTGACATGAGTGGGGGCCTGGTGGAGGCTGCCCCTGCACTGCTGGGGGGTGGGGGTGGTGGGAGACATGAGTGGGGGCCTGGTGGAGGGTGACCCTGGTGGCTGGGGGGTGGGGGTGGTGGGTGACATGAGTGGGGGCCTGGTGTAGTCTGCCCATGGTGGCAGGGGGGTGGGGGTGGTGTGTGACATGAGTGGGGGCCTGGTGGAGGCTGCCCCTGCACTGCTGGGGGGTGGGGGTGGTGGGAGACATGGGTGGGGGCCTGGTGGAGGCTGCCCCTGCACTGCTGGGGTGTGGGGGTGGTGGTAGACATGAGTGGGGGCCTGGTGGAGGCTGCCCCTGCACTGCTGGGGGTGGGGGTGGTGGGAGACATGAGTGGGGGCCTGGTGGAGGGTGACCCTGGTGGCTGGGGGGTGGGAGTGGTGGGAGACATGGATGGGGGCCTGCTGAAGTCTGCCCATGGTGGCAAGGGGGTGGGGGTGGTGGGAGACATGTGTGGGGGCCTGGTGGAGGATGCCCATGGTGGCAGGGGGGTGGGGGGTGGGTGACATGAGTGGGGGCCTGGTGGAGGCTGCCCCTGCACTGCTGGGGGGTGGGGGTGGTGGGAGACATGAGTGGGGGCCTGGTGGAGGGTGACCCTTGTGGCTGGGGGGTGGGGGTGGTGGGTGACATGAGTGGGGGCCTGGTGGAGGGTGACCCTGGTGGCTGGGGGGTGGGGGTGGTGGGTGACATGAGTGGGGGCCTGGTGGAGGATGCCCCTGCACAGCTGGGGGGTGGGGGTGGTGGGAGACATGGGTGGGGGCCTGGTGGAGGGGGACCCTGGTGGCTGGGGGGTGGGGGTGGTGGGTGACATGAGTGGGGGCCTGGTGGAGGGTGACCCTGGTGGCTGGGGTGTGGGGGTGGTGGGAGACATGAGTGGGGGCCTGGTGTAGTCTGCCCATGGTGGCAGGGGGGTGGGGGTGGTGGGTGACATGAGTGGGGGCCTGGTGGAGGCTGCCCCTGCACTGCTGTGGGGTGGGGGTGGTGGGAGACATGGGTGGGGGCCTGGTGGAGGCTTCCCCTGCACTGCTGGGGTGTGGGGGTGGTGGTAGACATGAGTGGGGGCCTGGTGGAGGCTGCCCCGGCACTGCTGGGGGGTGGGGGTGGTGGGAGACATGAGTGGGGGCCTGGTGGAGGGTGACCCTGGTGGCTGGGGGGTGGGGGTGGTGGGTGACATGAGTGGGGGCCTGGTGGAGG
Source organism: Ambystoma mexicanum (assembly GCF_040938575.1). Taxonomy (NCBI): domain Eukaryota; kingdom Metazoa; phylum Chordata; class Amphibia; order Caudata; family Ambystomatidae; genus Ambystoma; species Ambystoma mexicanum. Next base: position 1,105,431,527 of record NC_090933.1, on the reverse strand, counting down.
GTGACCCTGGTGGCTGGGGGGTGGGGGTGGTGGGTGACATGAGTGGGGGCCTGGTGGAGGGTGACCCTGGTGGCTGGGGGGTGGGGGTGGTGGGTGACATGAGTGGGGGCCTGGTGGAGGCTGCCCCTGCACTGCTGGGGGGTGGGGGTGGTGGGAGACATGAGTGGGGGCCTGGTGGAGGGTGACCCTGGTGGCTGGGGGGTGGGGGTGGTGGGTGACATGAGTGGGGGCCTGGTGTAGTCTGCCCATGGTGGAAGGGGGTGGGGGTGGTGGGTGACATGAGTGGGGGCCTGGTGGAGGCTGCCCCTGCACTGCTGGGGGGTGGGGGTGGTGGGAGACATGGGTGGGGGCCTGGTGGAGGCTGCCCCTGCACTGCTGGGGTGTGGGGGTGGTGGTAGACATGAGTGGGGGCCTGGTGGAGGCTGCCCCTGCACTGCTGGGGGGTGGGGGTGGTGGGAGACATGAGTGAGGGCCTGGAGAAGGGTGACCCTGGTGGCTGGGGGTGCGGGTGGTGGGTGACATGAGTGGGGGCCTGGTGGAGGGTGACCCTGGTGGCTGGGGTGTGGGGGTGGTGGGAGACATGAGTGGGGGCCTGGTGTAGTCTGCCCATGGTGGCAGGGGGGTGGGGGTGGTGGGTGACATGAGTGGGGGCCTGGTGGAGGCTGCCCCTGCACTGCTGGGGGGTGGGGCTGGTGGAGACATGGGTGGGGGCCTGGTGGAGGCTGCCCCTGCACTGCTGGGGTGTGGGGGTGGTGGGAGACATGAGTGGGGGCCTGGTGGAGGGTGACCCTGGTGGCAGGGGGGTGGGGGTGGTGGGAGACATGAGTGGGGGCCTGGTGGAGGGTGACCCTGGTGGCAGGGGTGTGGGGGTGGTGGGAGACATGAGTGGGTGCCTGGTGGAGGATGCCCATGGTGGCAGGGGGGTGGGGGTGGTGGTAGACATGCATTGTTGATCAGTAGTGCAAGGTGACATGTGGGTTGGCTGGGGGGCATGCCCATGGTGGATGGGCTGCCTGCGGGACATGAGCATGGGTGCAGGGTAGTCCCCCGTGGTGTGGGCTGCCTGCAGGGTCCGTGGAGGTTGTGGAGCGTACACCTGGGAGGGCCCACACGGCCAATTCACGTGTGGTACTCCCCAGAACCCCTGAAATACACGTACCCTGCTGAAATCGCGTGTGGAACTTCCCGCGCACCCCTGAAATACACGTACCCTGCTGAAATCGTGTGTGGAACTTCCCGGGCACCCCTGAAATACACGTACCCTGCTTGCACTGGGCCAATCGCGTGTGGAACTTCCCGCGCACCCCTGAAATACACGTACCCTGCTGAAGTCGCGTGTGGAACTTCCCGCGCACCCCTGAAATACACATATCTTGCTCGCACTGGGCCAATCGCGTGTGGAACTTCCCGCGCACCCCTGAAATACACGTACCCTGCTGAAATCGCGTGTGGAACTTCCCGCGCACCCCTGAAATACACATACCTTGCTCGCACTGGGCCAATCGCGTGTGGAACTTCCCGCGCACCCCTGAAATACACGTACCCTGCTGAAATCGCGTGTGGAACTTCCCGCGCACCCCTGAAATACACATACCTTGCTCGCACTGGGCCAATCGCGTGTGGAACTTCCCGCGTACCCCTGAAATACACGTACCCTGCTGAAATCGCGTGTGGAACTTCCCGCGCACCCCTGAAATACACGTACCCTGCTGAAATCGCATGTGGAACTTCCCGCGCACCCCTGAAATACACATACCTTGCTCGCACTGGGCCAATCGCGTGTGGAACTTCCCGCGCACCCCTGAAATACACGTACACTGCTGTAATCGCGTGTGAAACTTCCCGCGCACCCCTGAAATACACGTACCCTGCTGAAATCGCGTGTGGAACTTCCCGCGCACCCCTGAAATATACGTACCCTGCTGTAATCGCGTGTGGAACTTCCCGTGCACCCCTGAAATACACGTACCCTGCTGAAATCGCGTGTGGAACTTCCCGCGCACCCCTGAAATACACATACCTTGCTCGCACTGGGCAAATCGCGTGTAGAAATTCCCGCGCACCCCTGAAATACACGTACCCTGCTGTAATCGTGTGTGGAACTTCCCGCGCACCCCTGAAATACACGTACCCTGCTGTAATCGCGTGTGGAACTTCCCGCGCACCCCTGAAATACACGTAACCTGCTGAAATCGCGTTTGGAAATTCCCGCGCACCCCGGTATACACGCACACGTATTTTTTGTCAGCGGGTGTCCGTGTTTGTGGGTACCCCTTTGCACGTCATTTGTCATGGAGGGCCACAGTATAGGACATTCATCATGGCAGTATATAGGTGCTATTTGTTGGCGCACCTTTTGGCGCACATTTCTTACAGCCGCAGAGACGCTACCGCCTGCTTTCTTGTGGCGGTCGTGTTTGTACCTGTGCGCTGGTTTGAGCGTGCGCTTTTTTGCCCTATTCTATTCCATGAATACGTGTTGTAGGCGAGCATGTGGGCGTTCCGCGCACTTGTGCCCTGTACTTCCCCCGTGACGCCCACGTTTTGGCAAGTTGTTCCCCATTCCGAGTGTTACGCCCGTGTTCCGCCTACTTTTGTTGCGTGCGCCGCGCTATGTGCGAATTTCGCTGTGGCCTGTGCGATTTTCGCTGTGACCTGGCGCACGCTGTTAGATGGCCTGTGCGCCAACGTGCGCCGCGCTCTTTTTTATCGCACGTCCGCTGGTTTTCTCGCGCACGGACTTCCATGAATCGATGTGCGCTGCTTTTCGTGCGATTTTCGCACTTGCACTGCGATTTTCGCTATTCCACTGCGATTCGCACGTTTTTGGCCACTTGCGCCGCGCTAATTATTCCATGAATCGGCCTCATAGTGTTCTTAGGACACCTCCATTTTCGTTTCTTTACGGACATTCCTGACACCCTCGCTGTCCGCGGACACCTGAATTGCTTTTTTTAAAAAAAACAAGAAATGAATTAGGACACAATATAATAATTTTACTTTATTTTACATATATGTTAAATTTATGACAAAGAAGGTGAGGCAGAAACTGAAACAAAAACAGGAGAATTAGGGGTTTCAATAGGATTTATATGAGGTGAAGAAGGGATGGAAGTCTCATCAAAACGTTTTAGTTCATGGAGAGGGTTTGGGGATAATTGACTGGGATATGGTGAGGGGGGAAGGGACATGTGGGACAATGGTATGTAGTTGTTTGTTTGAAGTGATCCTCCACAAAGTTTTTGAAATTATTAAAATTTGCCAAGAGTAGGTCCTTAATTGACTGGGATATGGTGAGGGGGGAAGGGACATGTGCTGGTTTGTGAATTTGTAAAATGTTCATATGTTATGACATAACAATGAAACATCCCCCCCAGACTTTTTGGGTAGTGGTGCTGTTATCCGAACATGTCCGCGGATATTAAAAGAGTTCGCAGACATTAAATTCAATAGAGGCAGTTCAGTATGTTCCATATTACATGAACATAAAGTCAGAGTTATCATTGTTAAGTTGCGCTACTAAAAACCTATGAAATTCAGTGAAAAAACTTTGTTAAAGGGACGTTATGGTTCCAAGTAAAACTGAAAAAACCCTGAAATTCGCCAGTTATGGTAAGCTAAGCAACCATAACTTGCACCACCGCTGTGCACTGCTAAGACTAACACCCACAACATCAAAGATGACATCACAAATGTCATTGATGACATCACTCATGACATTACATGTGTATTTACTTTTCATGAAATGTGTGTACAAGGGATTCTTATTATAATGTTGAGAAAAAACTGTGAAGGATCATTGGAAAAAATATCATGAGCTAATTAGTGCATTAAGCAATCCATTGATATCAATAACATTCTATTATGAAGTTCTATCCAGTATACTAAGCTACTCATGCAGAAACATAGGCATTGTGCGCAGAATATATGATGAAGGTACAATATTCATAATGTTGATATGTTGAATAATAAAATGATAACTGTTTTCTTATTAGAGTTTTGTGTACTGTGAAATATGTAATAAGTAGCTAATAAAACCCACGTATTACATAATTGCATTATTACAAACAAAACACAAAGAGACAATAACACATACAAATATGGGTACATACAGGGAAAGTGAAGTAAGCAAAAATACAGAAGTAGTAGTAGAAATAATTCATAACCTAACTGATTATATTTATGTAAATAGATGATTGCTGTGTTTCAAAGCTGCTATTTATCCTCTGTACATGTATTACATGATGTGACTGGACCCTAAGGAAAGTAGTGTGAGTACAATGTATACAAATATGAGCATATACAGGGAAAATACAGTAATAAAAAAAACAACAGAACTATCAGAAAGTGCTGATAACTCTACTGATTATCTTCATGCACAGAAAGAATTGCTGTTTTTCAAGCTTGTGTCTTCTCATTTGTATATGTTTCATATGATATGACTGGGCCCTAAGGGAATTACTGTAAGAACATACTTGAAGGATAAGTCTACAAATATAGTACGTTTTGTTACGCTCACCTGGTTCCCACAGGGGTGTCGATCGGACCCGGACAGCTGCGGTCTCCACCAACGTGATGCGTAGTGAAGAGATGACAGTCTGGACTGGCCCGCCTAATCTTGTCTGCTGGACTCGTAGAAGTATTCTCCTGCAAGTGGAGAAAGGGATTTAGCCACCCGTGGACTTTAGTGATGGCCCCCCCAACTGTTCTCGTTCTCCCCACTAATCACCTCCGATATCCCCTCTTGGTAACCTCACCTTATGTTTTTAAATGATGAGCTCTCCATCCTGCATGGCATGCAGGGGCACGTAGATACCAGTTACTTCACTGGTTTGAAGGTACTGGAGGAGTTCCGGAGGAATATTGACTCCAGTGTCTATAAAGTTCAAAGAGTTCAATATGTCCGATGTTCACTCTTGTTCCATTCCCTCGTTAGGTTGCAGCTGGGTCCAAAAGAATATTGCTGGAGGCAGCTGATGGCGTTCAGGTAAGAGTCTGTATTACCAAACACTGTCCGATAAAAGTTGCATGAGTTTAACTTGCTGTTTTCTCTCCCTTTATAGGTGCGGCATAGAAAGATGCAGCAAATTAAAGGATAATACCTCCGGTGGTAAAGCAGGTAAACCTATGGTGGCAAAGAGATTGTCTTTGTCGGTTTTCTCGGCTCACCTTGTTATTCCTTTTGTTTTCCCCCCAGGTGCTGGGTTTCGACGAAGAAAATGATGGAGGCAGCGCCGAGTTGAAAGATGCGGTGGACTGGTGAGTATAACGCGGCGCTGCTGCTGGCGGACCGACGCGTGCTGAAATAATGTCCTTTCCAGGCTCGGAGATGTGCTGCGTCCGGAATCAGGTAAGGAATCAAATAATGTCCATGATTTAACCTCTTCTCCTTTCTTTTCCTTTTGTCTAGGAGCTCCGGATTCGAGGCGGGCTTGGCAGAAGACTGGATGCTGACTTGCAGACAATGTGAGCGTTACGCTGCTGGATGCAGAATAACACGAAGCATGAGCTGCTGTTCGGGCGTGGTTTAAATAGCCTGAAAAGTAGTCCCAGGTAAGAAGTTCCCCAGAACCACACCTGAGTAAAAAATAGTCCCTGTAATAAAATAGTCCCATCCAGGCCTCACGTTGGTTTGGACTCATTTGCAGCATGGTCTGCATAAGGTAAGTAACGTCTATGAGCCTGGCACCTATGGCGCCAGGACTGATTTCTATGATGAGCCTGGCGCCTAAGTCGCCAGGACTGAATCCAAACAGCCCCCAGCCGGGGCTGTTGGGGTTTTAATGAGTATATGGATGCCTGCTCCCGGGGCTGACGGACTCGATCCGGATGCCCGGGGGTAGGCATCATGACACGTTTACAATGTTTAGTTCATGACTGTTACTGAAGAAAACCATGTGGCCTACATATGTCAGTAAAGGATAAAAGAGGGAGACAGACATGTGATGTCATCAGTGATGTCATCAATGACATTTGTGATGTCATCTTTGATGTCGTGGGTGTTAGTCTTTGTAGTGCACAGTTGTGGCGCGAGTTATGGTTGCTTAGCTTACCATAACTGGCAAATTTCAGGTTTTTTTTGGTTTTTCTTGGAACCAAAACCATAATGTCCCTTTAACAAAGTTGTTTCACTGAATATATATATGTATAAATATACGAGCTAGAAAGTTGGTGTGTTTTGTATGAGTGGGATATAGGCCTCTGGAGTAGATAAGCCACTGGCACAGTCTATATGCGATAATTGACATTATTTATGATCTTCCTGGGTTCCCTATAAATGTGCTAAGCCTGGGTGAATGTTTACAGTCAGCCTGAAGTATATTATAGCTATAAAAGGCGGAAGGTTTGTCTTATCATATGGGGCATGATTCTGAATTTGCTCCCCACTAATTTTACCACCATAACAAAATAGTGCCAAAATAGTGCCAAGTTACCAGAATACCAAATTACCACCAAAATGAGGTAATGCCAATTTACCACCCACAATACCACAATACTAAATTACAGCCAAAATCTCCAACAGAATGCTTCCCAGAGAAAGAACAAAAGCTGCAGCCCCCACCACCCATCAGACATGCCAAGCAAGAACTGTGAATCTGGCCAGGAGCGCTGGGATCCCTGGGGCATATCGACATGGGTTTAAAGGGGATACTTGTTATATATGAAAAGCGGATAAAGAGAAATATAATGTAAACACGCAAAATCCCTTATGTAAGTCAATTTGGGGAAACTACAGAATAAGTACAACAATGAAGCAATGAACTGTGATAAAACCAGAGGCAGTATGAATAACAGTGAAGTGAATTGGCAATACGCTGATATAAAATCAAGGCTAAGAAGCAAAGCCAAGTAAGCAAGCATAAGTGGCTGATTGGGATGAACATTGCCAAGAGTCAAGCAGATATTATTGCACATTACTGAGAGAAATGAATGGTTAAGAAAAGTAAACCTGTATGCATGATGGCTGGTGCAAAAAGGACTTTAAACAAATCTTTCTAGTAGGAGAGTGTACTGGGGAGCTTATGCTGGTCATTGCAAGTGAAAGCTAATATACCAGTGAATGGTGAGAAAAGAAGAAACAATGAAGCTTCAAGGGCAAGTGAAAAGAATACGTTAAGCCTTTTTGTGATGCTGGAACAGTTGAAAAATACTTATGAAGCAGATTCAAGTAAGCTGTGTCGGTTGGTGACCTGTAATGTGTGGACCGCCTGGTCTGATAATTGCACCTAGACCAAATACACCCACCTAAAGGAAATGCCTCTTTGTGATTGAATAAAGGAAAACCTGTGGGAATTGAAACTAAGGAACAGAACTTTTTGAACTGGTGAAAGGTAACCAAACTGAAGAGCTGGGAAGTGTCCCAAGGAATTGTGTTATTTTGGAATATTGAATAACCTGTAGAATTGTGTTGTTTTGGAATTTTGATAGACGTGAAAGCTTGGAGAAGGGAACCCCTCTTTTGTAAAGAGAACTGTTTGAACCTTGGGTAAGGGAAAACCCTTTTCCATACAAGAGCTGAAAGAAGCTCTGAACGTTCATTTGACCACTTTGTATTTGATGCTAACATCCCTACACATTGTATACAGTTAGATGTGATGGTGAGTATAGGTTTTGAAGACTCTTGTTCAGAAAGGAATTGCCATAGCATTTCGGTGCTGGACTGCCCGTGTGGGCCCATGTGGGCAGGACAAAGACTGATATGCAAATGGATATTTCCCATCTGTGAAAGGTACAGTGAGCAAAAAGCGTGTGCTGCAAACTCTTATCTCAGAACAGGTTATTATGCCATGTTCTTTCTGGAGAGGAGCGCCTGCTACCTTTTTTAAAATATAGGTTTTGGAGACAGACAGACATTTGCTTTGGACTTCCAGACACAGACTATTAGTAGTTGTATTTAGGTAGGTAAATCCCTCCTTATTATAGAGGAAGTTAGGCCATTTTCCAACCCTCCAATTTTAGTTAATAAAAGTTTGTACTTAAAATCTCATTCAGTTGTCTGTGTCTACTTCATGATGCATTCACAGCACCATCTCCAAGGGCTGCGTGAAGGCTGGGCAGAGGCACGGTGGGCTGCCATGAAATGCTGGCAGCTATTTACAGATTATCCTTGTTTTTCCGGACTCTGGATTGAGGAGGTGTCTCCCACAGATGAAAGTATATAATGCAATAATACTCATAGAGCAAAGAGAACTTTGGAGGCTTACTATAGTGTATGGTATTGCAATAGGTGTGTAGATGTCCAGCCTGGGTGAAACTATCAATGGCTTCTTTATGTAAACATCTAGCTAGTTTTGTGTATTCATCATGGAAGTGGAAATAAAGTAAGACACTAAGCAGAGTCGATGACGTAGTAGGGAACACACTGGGCAAACAATATTGCACTTTGTGAACATCACACTTTCAAGGTAGCTGGTTTAAATGATGGGTGATAAGATAGAACATCAAAGAGTTTGTGATCAGCCCAATGGATGAGCATCAGTTGCACATGAAACAGCAGGTCACTGAAGTAGGCTTCCCATCAAAAGCATTTGCCCATGTGATCATGCACATTTTCAAATGTTATCTTGTCCATATGATGCACCTTCAACTACAGAGCGAAATTTTGTTGACACAAATGTTGATAAACTAGCCTTAACTCTACTGTACAACATTGAGACAATTACATGTAGCAATATTGTAATTATGCATTATGTAACAACTTACATGTTTATGAATGGATTTGCGGGAATGCCTTTGAAAAGAATGAAGTTAACACAACACATGTAGAATGTAGCCACTGTTTTGATTCTTAGGTTAATATAGAAGGTAGCCGTTGTATTGAATCTAGGTGAATGTAAAATGTAGCCATTGTATTGATTCTGGGTGAATGTAGAATGTAGCCATTGTATGAGATCCGGATGAATGTAGAATGTACCAAATGCATTGAATATAGGTGAATGTAGAATGTAGCCAGTGTATTGAAACCAGGTGAATGTAGAATGCAGCCAGTGTATTGAATCTAGATGAGTATATAATTGTGGTCGGTGTATCGAATCTAGGTGAATGTAGGATGTGGCCAATGTACAGAATCTATGTGAATGTAGAATGCAGCCATTGCATTCAAACCAGGTGCATTGAGAATGTAGCCATTGTATTGAAGCTGGGTGCATGTAGAATGTAGCCATTGAATTAAATCTAGGTGATTATAGAAGTGTGGCGAATTCATTGAATCTATGTATTGAAGCTATCACATTCCATGTTTATGGAATTCAGCTGAAGTCACAGTTGCTGACCCGTACGCCTCTGCTATCTTACACTACGGTAAGACACGTTGCACAACCCCTCTGCCATAAGAATACAGCAACCCATCACAACAATAATGCAGTAGGTAGCTACACACATAATGACTATCCTGCTCTCACATACCCCCTCTAGACTACCTCCCATCACCCATCCACATGCCATCTAGATATGGGTGGCTAGGAGGGACTTGACCCGCTTCATATCCTCGTATTGGCCAAAATGCACACATTCATAGTAGCACGTCCTCAAATTTCCCATACCTGGACTACAGCGCATAGTGACCATACCAGTGGTGAAAGGCGGTATACAAATGATGCATTAGATTACATCACATTACATTACATACTGGTCTTTGCAAAACAGAATATATTTCACTCTATAAAAGTATAATCCTGATTACTTTTGGTTTGTAACTATTTGTAAAAGAAATAACCTTTCTTGGCAACCACTCCTACACATGTCTTTGTCACTTTTAAGCATTGAGGATATGATGACTGCTGACACACTCTCGCCACCAGACCCTTTGCACTTGCAGTAAACAGACAAAAGACAGTGGAGTGAGCCCTGTGGACAAGGGAGGGGTGCAGTTGGAGCTGTTTTTTCATAGACAAGTGTAATTTAAATCACCAGAAGTGCTTCACAAGTATCAATTTAATTAGAAAAACTAGAGAATTGCATAGAAAATTGCTAAGTGACACTGCTTATGTTATGCCTTGCTCTGCCACTAGTTCATAGTCACTAGTGGGATATAGACTGACTAGTTCCATTCATCCATCACAGTATTGGTCAATTTCCTCCTGTTGCATTAATACTGGATGTCATTTTACCCCCCTCTCATTTACCATGCACTCCATCAACTACCTGGATGTTGCTGGCCTCCCTGGGTACCCTACAACATATCCACTTCTGCTTTACAATCCAGGTCACCACCTACGTTAATATTTCACCTTATCCATCACCAGGTGTGTCTACGATGCTTTTCCTTGAACAAGCAGGCCTGGGACTTGTCCATTCACTTTCTTCCTTTTCTTACCGTTCCTTTCCATGCTACCTACCTTGCTCATGCAGGCTGCCCTGGGTGGTGGGGCCTTCCTTGGTGGAAAATGTATTTATTGCAGGCTGCACCCCCACAGCAATATACTTGGTTACTGTTCCTTTTATTGCAGCACGCTTGAGTGTCATCCTTGGTTGTAGAGAAAACCAGCTTGTTGCTATTGTTGTAAAATAAGGGTCTGGTACACCTCTGATAAGTCCTTTACGGTTCTTCTATTAAGTTAGTGCATACGTCCTTTAAACTGCAGGATAGGAACCCACTGGCTTCTTTGCCTTATGCCCTGTCCTTCCTCTTCTCCTCCATCTCCATCACCGCTTCTTCCCCTCCTTCTCTTTTCTCCCTCCTCTGTCAAATTCTGGCACTTCCCCAATTGCAGTTAGGCATAGTAATCCGTAGCTGCCTGTCTTTGCAGCCTTCTTGCCCCCTCATCCCATCCTCAACCTTTTTCTCAGCACTTACTCTTATCATCTGTCCCTATGACCACTGATAATAGCTTGTCTGTCCCCCCTTTTTTCCTTCTTGTCTTATCCTCGCTCTCCCTCTCTTGCACTATCTTGAACAGTCGTCAACCTATTTTGGATAGTCACTTGTTTGTTCCTCTCCTTACCCCTTCCATTCCTCTACCCCACCCCCCTCCTTTTGTCACTCTTGCACTGCAACAATTGTCGTCAGGCATGGTAATGTTACTGCTAGTTTTGTCTCCTTTTTATCCCCTACCTCCCCCTTATTGTTCCATGCACTTGTACTATCTGTTATGATTGATAGTTATTTTTCACATTCTGATCTGTTTCAAGGACTTTTTTTTCCCATGTTCAGTCCCTACTTGAAACGCTTTGAAACACATTGGCCCTCATTACGACCCTGGCGGAAATCGAAAAACGATGGCGGAAATGCAATACCGCCATCGAATAGCGCTCGGTGCGATTATGACCCGTCACCGCAAAGTACGAAGCCATTAGCGACACCGAAGTGAACGCCAACGCTAACTGCACCAAGCACACGCGCGCGCGCCATGCCAAACCGCAAACACCACCATGGTGCAACGGTACGCCAATTCCGACCCAAGCGGACATGTACCTAACGCCATCAGGCATGGCGCAATGTACCATTCCGCCATGGCGAGAAGTACGGCATCGCGAATCAACCGTAAACGGCCCCACTGAGTGCCTGTACACCGCTCCCTGCCCACAAAGTACAACTCCCCGTAGGTGCAATGAAGCCACAATGCAACCAGTGAAATGTACAAGTCACCCATGCATGCCAACGAACAAAAGAAACACAAGAGGGGCCAATGGGAGCTGCAGGGCACAGATGGCACGAATACAGAAGCCATCCCAATGGACATGACCACAGTCCCCCACCAAGAAACGCACGCAAACACAGGCACCAGTGACCACCAACATTCCGAAAATCACATCATTCCACCAGTCCACCTGGCCGACCGGCATCTGTTACACAAAACCCAATCCCCCGCCCCTGAGCATGACAACATTCAAACTGTCATATTGGCAGCCCCCATCCCTGACCTCACGGGCTCCGTAGGCAAACGCGCCCAGTACAGTACCACGCAACCAAACTCCGAAGCTGGAACCCAGGGCAGATCTCCTCACAATACATCGCCCCCCAAATAGGCATATGCCACATCACTTGCAAAGAAGAACGCTACACGGGCCAAATCAGAATAGAAATTTAATGCACATCAAAATCACCAAGCCCATACAGCCATCAGGCCATGAACTCCAAAACACCATTCACCATTGTGGGCTGCTTCCGCAAGAAATGACCAGCCACTACCTGTGTGTCGCCCTGTACCCCCATGGTACACAGAGCCACATTCACGTACGAAAAGGCTACATGGAAGCGCACAGAACCGCAGGGCCGTCCCAATGGGGAGGCACTAGTCCAGCTGAAAGGCCGAAATGTTGCACCGAGCCACCAGTACTGCGTAAGGGCATGTGGCCCATTGGCGATCGTCCCATAAGATCATAATGCTGCTCCACTGATTCACACGAAGCAGCAGGTGTCGGGAGTAAAAGCCATCTGCAGGAGTGGCATACAGATGGCAGTGGCAAAAGGGGAGGAGATACCTGTCAACCAAAAGAAAACAAAAAGAACAGAATGGCCATCAGAACTACATTCCAACTACTCACTTCAATGATCACACGAAATCCACAGCCATATGCATGCTAGCCCAACCAAAACGATCATCACCACCCCAAAACCACTTGCGACTCATAACCATCTATATCGAGGTGCAAACACCATCACAAACGAGTGTACCTGTGCATGCGTCTGTCAAAACAGATTCCATCAGATGGGAATGTTAACGTGCATGGACACAAGTGTCTGAGGGCGCCTCGAGACAGGGAGGGCTCAACAAGGCCAGATGGACGATGGTCCCACTATGGCAGCCCTGCATCACATAGCGTAGGGGAGGCGGATAGATCCCAAGAAGCCCTGTACATGGCAAACTCTGTATCAAATCACCTGCCCATGCATCCATCCATCATTCCCTCATCCCGGGATCAAAATGCCTGAATAATTACTCACATAACATTAGAAACATCCATTGAGTCTGTGCGTTATGCAGCCTGCTAAATCCACAGTGCCCCAGCCCGTAAATCCAGTGATGTGAAGTAACATGTATTTGGGAACGGACGGCCTCATCGCCCACGTAGCTATTGCGCATCCCCAACTATTCATATCAATCATTGCTCCCTCGCCATGGCCCCTGTCCCAAGGACATAGAACAATAGAACGTTACATTTGCAGTCAGACCTGTGGGCATCTCCTCGGCGCTAGCTGGAAACCGAAAGCGCCGCCCCTCGAATTCCTCATTTGCAACATCACGTCGAAAAGGCATCTGTGGCCGTTTGAAATCACTAATTATTCCATCGAGTGCGGCTGTGTGTGAAAATGGCAACTGCCTTCACCCACGAATGGGACGCCCCGCCCGTCGTTGCAACTCGGTACAGTGATGCATGAGGGCCCACCGTTACTCGAGTACCACGTTCCACTGACCCCTCACAAGTCAGATCGCGACTGCACAGATAGTATGTGAAACAATGGGACCACAGCAGAATGAACATATCAACCAATCTTACACGGCCATCGGGTACTAATACATGATCGTAATAGCAAGATACAATTCCCCGAATTGCAGCGTTGTGCGCGGGACGTGCTCGGCCAAAGGGGAGAGCAGTTTGCACAGGTGGAATCAATCACCACAGGTGGAGGCCATACAGCCTGAAAACACATAAATTGCACAGCCAGTCTCCTCCCACAACCACACCGAAATGCTACCGGCAGGACTCGCGATGTTGGCCCTGGGGGACCTGATAGCACTGCAAGTGCTCCAACTCCAAGAAGAAGACGAACACCAACTACAACCGGCCGCACGGAGGAGACGCAGGAGGAGGAGGAGGCCAAGGCAGGGCCAGCAAGGCCCACCAGCACAGCCACTACCACCACGCAGGCAGCCCGCAATCCCACGCCTCCGAGCACATCCGTTCAACCTCACTGATGAGCAGATCCACACCCTCTACCGTTTGGACCGGGACACCATAGCCGCCATTGTGGACATGACACAGGCTGACCTTGTCAGCATGATAGATAGCCCAACCGCCATCCCACCCCTACTGAAGGTGGTGTCTGTACTCCACTTCCTGGCCACAGGCACCTACCAGCACACAGTCGGACAGTTGCATGGCATTTCTCAGCCACTGTTCTCACGGACACTATTGCAAGTGCTCGATGCCCTCCTGCAGCACGCAGACGACTACATCTCTCTACCACGCTCGGAGCAGGAAATTACCAACACAAAAGTGGGATTCCATGCACTTGCCGGCATACCGGGTTGCATTGGTGCCATCGACTGCACCCATGTTGAATTGGTCGTCCCACATGCCATGGAGGCCCAGTACCGCAACCGAAAACAATTTCATTCCCTGAATGTACAGATGGTGTGTGACTCCAACAGGATCATTACACATTGTTGTGCCCGATTCCCTGGATCAACCCATGATTCTATGGTCTTGAGGAACTCTACAATACCACGCTACATGGAGCGACACGCAGGGAACAGATCCTGGCTACTCGGTGAGTCTCATTACATGCATGATGATGTGGGGTATGTGAATTGGCATTGACCTGCCAGGAAGGGGGGGGGTGTGCGTACGTATCAATGGCATTCCACATCATATGTTTCTCGTCCACATACAGGTGATGCTGGATATCCACTGAAGAGATGGCTCCTCACACCAGTCCGGAACCCACGGGACCAGCATGAGGAGGACTACAACCATGCCCACTCACGTACCCGTGTAGTCATTGAACAGGCATTCGGCCTACTGAAGACTCGTTTCCGCTGCCTCAGCAGGTCTGGCGGGGCACTCCTGTACCGCCATGAGAAGGTTGCAAAGATGGTGATGGCATGTGTCATGCTCCACAACATGTGCGTACGTAGAAATGTGCCCATGCCCCCTGACGCAGAACTGCAAGCACCTGATGATGGTCATGATGAGGGTGGGGATGTGGCAGCACCTCATGGAGTCTGCGAGGCACCGGAGGCCCGTGACATTCGTCAGCATCTCATAGATGCATGCTTCTAGCACTCACGCCTGGTGGCTGATACATGGACACGGGACTGGTGGCACTGCGTGTGTCTGGGACATGCACAATATGGACTGTGCGCCTATGATGGCCTAGTACACAAAGATCAATGTCCACACTTCTCATTGGTTGATCGTGCACTTTTTATGGCATATGTGATATCATGTTGAACACCCTATCGACCCGCCACCCAAGTGAGCCCAACACACCCCCTCCACCCTCCTACCTCCCCCCCGAACACCAGTGTCCAGAGATGCTCATTGTCGGTGGGCTGTCGCTATTGCAAGCCCCCTCTGCGGGTATCAGGGGCACCCCTGCCTGTGGAGCGCAGGTTCCTTCCAGATCTACGTTGGGGGCTGCCCTGGACGGAACTTGCAACGGATGATGTGTCTGCCTGCTCACGTCCATGCATGTCCCTAAGGGTTTGCGAGAGCTCAGTGAGCACACGGCGCACTGCGGCAAGTTCGGCACATACGTCTTTGGACGTCGCATGCAGTTCCCCCCTCAGGCTCTCGGTGCTTCTCTCCATTTGTGCCCTTAGCGTCTCTGTACCTCTCTCTATTTCTGCCCTAAGTGTCTCAGTTGATGTTTCTATGTCTGCCTTAGTGCCCCCACATTCATCGGCATGGTCCTTGAGGAGTGTGGCCAGTTGCTGCTGTTGTTCGATTAACTGGTCCAGGGACTGTTGCCTCTGCTGGCCCATGGCCATTTGCGGGGGTGTCACAGAGGGGATGTTGTCCTCATGTTGCCTTGCCACAGGGCTTGTGGGGGATGGCCAGTCGTCGTCTGGTGGGTGCCCCTGCGTGGTATCCTCATGTTGTACGGGATGGAACAGACAGGGGGATTGGGACAGGTCATGGATGGATCTGACTTCGGCATCCCCGTTTTCTGTGTCCGAGCATGCTGCCATCAATGGGGTGTCACCTATGGTGCTGCTGCCACCAGAGGCAGTGCCTTCTGTGGCATCCATTGGGGGGACCTGTGGTGGTGGTGTTGTGGGCATGCTGGCTGCTGGGGTGCCTGTTGATGTTCCCTCCTCTGTGCTGCCACCTGATTTGTGCTGCTGCCGTGTCTTGATGCGTGCAGCTGAGGTGGAGGGTCTCTGGCCGTTGGTCTTGGCCCTCTTTGCAGGTGTGCTGGTAGGGGTGTCCTGTAGCTCGTCGTTTGGATCGGACCCTGTGGTGGAGTAAAGGAGGGCGAGGGTTATTGATGGGTCTGTGGGAATTGGAATGGCATTGTATCACATGCATTGGGGTGGTACCTGAGGGTGATTTGGGTCGGGGCCTTGGAGGTGCTTTGATTTGTGTGTGGAGTGAGGGTGCAGTTGTCTGGCAGCCTGCAGTTAGGGTGTGCCTGCTGCACGTGTAGTGCGTGTATTAGGGGTTTTTAATTATTTATGTATTTATTGTGGGTTTTAACGTGCGCTTGCAGGCCGATGTGTGTGGACGTTCTCCTGGACATGTGTTTCTGTTGCACTATGTGGACGCATGGTACTTCACATGGATGGACTGTGTGGATTTGGCATTGTTTTATCTGGCCCACCTACCTGAATCTTCGGATGTCTGCACTCCTTTCTCCATCCCTCCGACTCCCTCTATGCTCTCCATTCCGATGGTGGAGGCACAGATTTCTTCCCAGGGGGTCAACTTGATGGGTGATTCAGGACCTCCCCCGGTGGCTGTGGCAATGTTGCGGTTGGCAGAGAGTATGCTGCGGACGCGTATCCGCAGGTCGTCCCATCGCTTGCGGCATTGCTGTGGGGTGCGGGGTGCGGTCCCCACCGCACTTACCCGCTGTGCCACCAGAGCCCATATGGCCTTCTTGTTGGCGAGTGCCGTCCTGGTCATTTGCGTGCAAAAGACGACGGCAGCATTCTCCTGGAGGGTCTCTGTTAGCACGGTGAGTTCCTCGCGGGAGAAGTGGACTTGCCGCTTGCGGTCGCACGCTTTCTTCGCTGCTTTTCCCATTATTCTTGGTTTCGCTAGGGTGGTTGACGGGTTGGGGTGTGTTTCAGGGTAGTGATTTTAGTGGTTGTGTGGTTTTAGTGTATTTATAGGTGTGCGCCGGGATGTTTCCCGTTCCGGGCCCATGTTTTTACTTCCGTTTCCGTATATTTCCGGCCACCGTACTTTCCGGGAGGCGCACACTGCGGTGACCGCTAAGAGGGGTGGCGGTATTGCACCTAGGGCGCCGTACGGCGGCGGTGTGGGCCGTTTTGGGGTCATTTCCGCCATCGCGGACTTTGCACTTCCGCCATGCCGTGGTGCTCGTGCCCGATGGGTCGGAATGGGCCGCACTTTGCTCCTTCGTGCAATGGCGGAAACGCTATTTCCGCTGTGGCGCTCCGGTCAGTCGCTTTCCGCCAGGGTCGTAATGAGGGCCATTGTCTTTAGGCGCTATAGAAATAAACAATCAATTCAATTCAATTCCTCCACCCAGGCTACATCCTTCTAACGGCCAGTGGTGGAACACCAGGGACGTAGCATTCTGACAAAAAAACAATATAACATTCCAGCTTTCACTCTGACCTCACGCATTGCAAACCTGCATCCATCCATCCATAAAGCAAAGTAGAGCACAACAAAAAGGAAACGCAGTAAAGAAACTAGACATCACCCTACATTCTCTTGCCTACTAAACAGTTCTAAATGGACTCAGTGGTAAATTACAATTTTCAACCTGCCAGGGTTCAGTCACATATTTTCAATTTCTTGAGATGCTTTCCTTAAAACCTGGGTCTCCATTTATTTTAACATATTTGTATTGGCATTTATAAAATTATAACCATGCATTTTGATATTTCTCTTTCTGATAGCGTTGTGCATGACACTTATCCTATCATGCCTATTCTATGAAAATTACATTTAACTAGAGGCGTCACTGTCCTGCTTAGCAAATTTCAGTGTGCAGAGAACTCTACAGAAAAATTCCATCTCGACCTTGACTGCTGGGATGTCAGCTGAAAATACAGTTCATCATCTGCTTTTAGCATCCTATTGATTACAACGGGGAAGTGGCCCCACATTCCATCTGTCCCGGCTCTGCAGTAACTGATCAGGATGCAGCCTACGCTCAAGAGGTCAGCTAATTCCCAGATTCTATACATTGTCCAAGTGACTCCACAGACCCCCAGTGCCATGCAATGTGCCTCACTCCCCACAGTGTGCATGCTCTAGGAAGAGTGTGCAGATTGCAGTGTGGTCACTGTTCTTATCAACGGAAAAGAAATCCCATGCCGGTGATGTGGGCTTTTTCACACTGGCGAATGAAGCTTCCTATTTTGGTGGTGGTGCTCGCATATTCAGTAGTGGTCACAGAAGAACCGGGGTCCCTTATTGTTGCTACACTGCTGTTTGTTGTTGCCACTGTACTTGCAGTCATACTTTTACTACTGTTCCTGGTGTGGTTTAATTTCTTGGACTAAAAATGGCAGTGGTGGGCACCACATATGATGTTTGCTTTGAACAGCACGTCTGTTGCTTCTCAAATACATTTTCATTTACAAGGCAAGGGATAACAGAATTGTTATCATGGACATCACTAGAGTGTGTCATCGGTTTTTCCATATTTATTTTTCGAGGTCTGCAGTCACCTGCATCATCGATCGAAAGGGGAAAGGGTGAGGAATGCTATCCTCACTTTCACCACTATTCCCACATTTCTTTGAAGACATTGGACCTCATTACGAGTCTGGCGATAGCCGTGCCGGAAAAACCAGCAGACTGCCGCCGGACTCGTAGTGAATTACTGCCTCTGTGATTGCCGGAATGACCGGGGCATTACAACCCGGTGACCCGGTAATTCCAGAGGCGGAATTCCATTAATCACCATTCACATGGAGTGCCATAGGACTCCATGGGGATGGGGACAATGGAAACACTGGTTCCATTTATGACGTAGCCGGTGTTTCCATTTCCGTCTGCAGGCAGGTGGCCTTACACCTGCCAGGTCAGACCTGGTGGGTGTGACACCTCCCGCCTGCAGAACTCGTAATCTGCCAGTCCGGAAACAACAGTGGCAGCGGGTTTACCGCCACCGTTGTTTGCAGACAGGCAGGCTTGTAATGAGGCCCATTGTTTTGACTACAGCCCCAGATGCACCGCTTGATTTTATCAAGTGATTGCCCCTCCCACTGTGACTATACCTCACCACCTAAGATTGTCTCTAGCACGGCAGAACTAGTTAGAACATAGAACCTCTTTCCAACATGCTATAAATCAGATGACTAAGTGGGCTCAGCAGACCTTTCAAATTGTGCAATATTGGTAACATACCAGATTGGGAGTTATCATGAGTTACGTGGTATTCCGGCAGTAAATCTGCTGAAATACTGGCAAACGGAATTACCATTACCACCACTTGGTCCTGTGGATTTACCACAGGATTACAAGTGGTGGTAGGGCAGTGTAAGTCCTAATTTTTGGAGTCCATTGTACTCCATGGGAAATTGGTGGAAAAGGTGGTAATTCCGCTGGCTGTAATTGTGCCAATTCTGCAGATTTTTCATGGAAAGGTGGAGGATTTACCTCGAGCTATTTTCTAGAGGTATATTCTCCACCTTACCACCAAACCCATAGTACGGCAGTGCAGTACTGGATTTACAACTGCATTACCGTCATTTTTGCTGCACCTATGTCCTCAACATGAGGCCCATAACTGCTGTGGTAGAGTCCTTCTGAAAAAATGGAATGGGTTGACTCCACACCAAGAAACACTGCTGGTATTCTTGCAGGTGAGCACTTTCTTGCTTGTGGTTTGCTTCTTTTGAAGCCTTTTGCAGTTTGGCATCCCAGGAAATGGAATCTTGATGGATTGATGTACCTGCATGGAAGAGAAAAATAATAGGGAGGCATGCCCTATGCACTTACATTAGGTGGTGTTCCAGCTGGATCTTACACATATCTGACTCTACCTTCTGGTTGCAGCCCAGCATCCATATAAGACAGCCACAGAGTGGTGGGCTCCATAGACTAAATCCAATTATAATAATGAAATGTTGGTTTGAATGTATTTCACAACCATTCCCCTTGTTTTATTTGTTTAATTAATTGCATATTGTACCTTAATAGAATGGCCCTCATTCCAACCCAGGCGTTAAGGGTTTAACGGCGCCGTCGGCGCCGTTAACCCTTAACGCCTGATTTCCACCTTAACGCCTGCTTTTAGCAGGCGTTAAGTACCAAGGCGCTAAGCGTCCTTGGCGCTAATTACGGCACCGTAATTTACGGTGCCGTAATTAGCGCCTTCCCCACTCCCATTATGCCCTATGGAGCAAAAATGGGAATGGGGAAGGGTAAATGGGGATTGGGGACTGGTAAAGTAGGGAACTTACCACCGGGTTGGAATGAGGGCCACTGATAGGTATCATACTTCCATAAAATTAAGTGATTCATTCACTGTGAGATTCATTTCAGTAAATGTTGGTTGTTTATTAATAATTTCACTAGTTTTATCCTCACAGGTAACCCTGTTGTTCTCTCTCTAGTTTACTACTCCACTTAGTTCCCGTGGTGTATGGAGTTCCTCTGTGTCTTCTAGATAATCATTCAAGTCATGATCATCTTCCCTTGGTCTTCTTCTTGCCTCATGAGCTGCTATAATCATCTCATGAAGTATGTCTGCATAGTTCCTTTTTATCGGGGGAATCATAGAGACATTTGTCAGTGCAATCGGTGTCATTACATGTGCTACCGATGTAGGGTAAGTCACAAAAGATCTAATCTTTTGCCTTTCCCTAAGAATCTGTATCTGATGCTTAGAAAACATTTCTAAAAGATTCCTTCCTCAATAAGGATGTCTAGTGACAATTTCCACAGAACCAGGCACCTCCACATAAGATACTGGAGTAGGAACAATCACATACAGTCTCGGTGCTCTTACACTTGGCACTTCTGTACCCTCCTGCTGCATAGAAAGATACACAGGAACTACTGCCTTATTTGGAGCTACATAATAGACATTTCGTACTGTGAGAGAAAGTAGAATGATAATGAACATAATGCATGTGTAGATGATGTAGCAATATGTTCATTGGATACAACAATATCCTCTTGGCCGTCGTGGTGGTCTCTCGTTGTTTGCCACATTATTGTTGTTACCAATATTACCCATTTTTTACTTTTACTTTTAAGGAAAGAAAAAACAAACTTTAATCGGGCAATCTCAAAAAATATTCTGGCAATAGCTGGAGCTGCTTCACGAACTCCACAAGCAATTGGCTGATAGCAGGACGGTTGACAGGGTTCTTGATGAATACAAACTAATTGCCTTTTTGCCAAATCACATGAGGATGTGCTTCCAGTAGATAATAAAAGACCAAAGCTAACATATTATGGATGTCCTCACTCAATAGGCCCATCGGAATGCTCACTGTGTTGTCTCAGACAATAGACAAACTTACTCAATTATATCACGTAGCAATTGATTGATTGCCAATTGATTCCTAGGATCTCTCAGAAAAGTACTAGTGTTGGTTTGTTATCCAAAATGGTGCAGGCATTCTTCAACCAAGACATAAAAGACCATTCCAACTAGTCTATGAGCTTCTTCATCAGACAGAGGCCTTTGTGTCTTCCATATAGTACTCAGGTAGTTGGAGGATTTGCTCTATTAGGGCTGCGAGCAATCTCCTCATGACTGGACCATTTTTAGGATCTTGCAAAAACAAATGAACATCAGTAGTTTTCCCAACCACTGATGGATACAAACGTAGAATGAAGAGGAAAACAATAAGAATGATCCAATGAACATTGCCGTTAGGCACCATCATGGACACTTCCAAAGAGAAACTCAGTGAGAAAGAAATCAGGGAACTGCTCCCTCTTCCAATTGTCAAATATGTACTCTAGATCTGGCATTACTTTTCAAGACTTCAATGTGTCTCAGTCCAATGTCAGCAAACTCAGCAAACTCCTGTGGTTCAAGAACAATAGCTTGTTCTTTCACACCTTGTTTAGTAGCTACAAAGAGTGTCTCGAACGAACCACAGTCCATTTAACTCTTTATCTGTCTACTGAACAGTCTACTTCTCCTTGACTTGCTTCCGAATGGGTGGGGGTGTGGTGGTCTCGTCACTGTAGATCTTCACGTCTCCCAGGAATATCCAATCGCGTCTACCTTGCACCTTCACTGCTGATGGAGTGACATCCTGCGCAATGAAAGGGCCATTATACCTGGGAAAGAGTTTTGGCAATAGAAGTTAATTTGATCTGATTGCTGTATGGTCTTTATCTGTGTTCTGGGACCTACACCCTGTTCGCTTGACTTGTTCTGAAATGACAGAGATACTTGTAGTCACACATGTTAAGTAGGCACGTAGCTAATTTCCTAACAATTCTGCTGTTGTCTGGGCATCACTTATAGTCCTTGATGGAAGAGTGAGAGGTGTTCTCATTCGCCTCCCCTTTACTAGTTCATGGGGTATAAGATAATGGTAAGAGGCTGGCTGATTCCTCATCGCATATAATGCAAAAGGCAGGCAATGCAGCTATCCTTTTTCCAACATTAACTTAAGTTTAGCTATCCTCTCTTTAAGCAGGCAGTTCAGTCTCTTGCTTATTCCGTTGGCTTGCAGGTGATAAGCCGAAGAAAACATGCTTTATACTGAGCAATAAGCTAATATGCTCGAACACTTCATTCACAAAATAAGGGCCATTATCTGATCTTAATAACTCACATATTCCCCATCTAGGAAATACTTCTCGAACTAGGAACATTGCAGCGCAAGTGGCATCTCGATGTGTGAATGGGCCAGCTTCGACCCACCTTGAGAAGGGGCACACTACCACTCTCATATAACTGTAGCCATTACAGACCTGCAGCATGTCAGCATACTCAATATGTAAATGCTGAAGAGGACTGTTTGGTCGAGGGATAACACCTCAGACTGTGTGCAGCGTGTGTCCAGCAGTAAACTTTTGACATAATTTACTACATAAAATGCAACATGTTCTAACAAATCTGGTACAAACCATTCCTCCAAAATAGTTGCTGCAAGGCTTTCCCTAGTGACATGTGCAGGGTAGTGTTAGCTGTTCCAACGCCACCCTTAATAAGGCTACTGGCATCACTGGTTTACCAGTGCTTTCCTGTCACTACTATGCCGCAGAAAGGGATAAAGAACACCCCCTCCATGTCCACAGATCTTTCTCATCCTGTGGTGCTTCACCTTGAACCTCCTTTAGTTGCATCTTCGGCAAGATATTAAAACTTTCATTTATAATCACCACCATTCTGTCATTCACATCAGGGGTATCAAAGCTCATAATATCCTCTGAATGTGCAACTCGTTTTGCTTCTTCTTCTGCGGCTTGGTTTCCGTGTGAAATAAAGTCTGCTCTCTTAGTGTGCTCTGCGCACTTAACAATCGCGATGGTTACTGGGATCTGTAGTGCTTTAATAAGTCTGTCCATGTAACGCTCACCTGGTATCCACGGGATGTCACTCAGCCTGTTCTGACCTCTTACGACCTCAAACCCTTCCCTGGAATCTACTCGACTGGAGACTGGGCCTGAAACACAGGATTGGTAGAGTTTAACTCCCTATTGTCTCTGTGTGCTTGAACCCCTTCTTCCCCGGGGTCCAACCCTTCCCTTTGATCCACAGCTCACCTTGTTTTCTTGGAAAGTGTGCTCTCCATCCTGCTTTCAGCGCAGGGGCACGTTGATTGATGTGGGCTCGTTGCTGCCTAGTTACTTCACTGGCAAGAGTCCGACAGGTAAGTATAATGAGTCTTTTGAACAGTTCTCTAACTTCGTTCCTTTCCTTCCTTAGATGATGGTCGGCGCCGGGGGATGGCGACGTGCTGCTGAGATGAGTAGCGCTGAAGGTGAGGGAGAGTGCTATGCCCGATGCGACCCATTTGTATTTGTATTGAACTGAGTTCTTTTTCTATGTCTTTTAGGTGCCGCAACGTTTTCAGCGTGGATGCCAGTTATGAAGAAGAAATGCGGTGAGTAAGCGCGGTATGCAACGCCTTTAGATGTTTCCACGCTAACCGCGAGTGTCTTTTCCCTCCTGCAGATGGATGAGAAGTTCCGGAGACAGAGTTCCCCCAGAGCGGCTGGGATTCAGGTAAGCGTTTGAAGCTCGTACAGTCTTTAAAAATAAGCGAAGATTTGCTGAATGCTTACTAATGCCTTTTTTCTGTTCTTTTCCCTTTTCCTTAGGAAACAGCGTGCCGGGATGGGAATGACACCGCCGAAGATGCCCGCAGAACAGAAGGAGCGATGAATGATGGGCAGAAACACCGCAAGGTAAGGCTGTCCCTAACAGTGTTCTTGTTCTTTCAGGAGCTGAGCGCAGAAGAAAGATGCAGGCCTACTGGAGACCGATCCGAACACGGTCAGTGTCACGCTGGAGGTGCAGAAAACACAAAGCATGTTTCTCAGCCTGGGCGTGGCTTAAATAATCTCTGGGTATCCCAGGTGTCTATGTGCTGAACCACACCCAAAAGACTAGACTGCACATGCAGTTGTGGGAACCGAAATATGTGGGGCCATCCATCTTGTCCCCATCAATGCACTACAATTCCAATCCCTAATGTTATCCTATGTGAGTGAGTGAGTCTGGTGCCACAAGCGCCAAGTCTGACTCCAAGTGGGTCTTTGGAGGGATGGAGAGGCCCTTGAGGGCCATGTAGGTGATTGTGGCCTGGCTCCAGCCTTACACCTTGGAGTTCTGGGGACATGCGGGGCAGGAATTATGACAGTCCAATAAGGTGGCATGTTGCACTGGAGTGCCGTCTGCTCGGAGGTAGCCCCTCCTTTTCCAATGTGCTAGGCTTGCATGCAATTTTGACATAACATAGGCGGAGTAACTGTACACGGTTACTTCTTGGTCTGCGTTTTTCTCGAGCGTGACAATCAATGCCACTAATTCTGCAGCCTGTGCTGAAAAGTGAGACGGTAGTCGTGCACTTATCAATACTTCAAATTCCCAATTATCCATGTGCCACACCACAGCTGCACCTGAATATCTTTGCCCATCAGTTTGATCGATTTTCGAAGAACCATCAATAAAGAGTATCTCCCCAGCTGCCAGAGCATTCTCTTTCACCCTTGGAATCTCGTCATAAAACTCTTCATAGTTGGAGCAATCATGTGCCTGCTCGTCATCTGCCAGTGGTTTGGCTACAAATGTGGCATGATTCACTGTTTTACATCTGACTATGTTAATCGCCGGATTCAATATGACCACCTCATAAGCAGAAGCTCTTTGAAACGTTAGCGTACCCTTATGTTTTTCCAAAACAGCAATTATTGCATGCTCAACAAACAACGTCATGGAACACCCCATTATTATGCTGGAAGGCTTCTCAATAGTGAATGCGGTAGCTGCCAAAGATTGTTCGCAGGGGAAATAACCCCTCATTACTGGGTCCAAAATCTCACTGTAATATGCTAGAGGCTTGTACCCCAACGTAGTTCTCTACGTGAATACTGCCGTCATAACTGTTCCCTTTCGTGCATGAGAATAAAAAGAATTCCTCCAAATAATTTGGAATCCCTAAAACTGGAGCTGTGCAAATTGCCTTTTTCAACTCATCAAACCTTTACTCCATTTCCTCAGTCTATACAATCTTTTCCTGACTCGCTTGAGCCTTTTTCACGGCTTGCAACAATGGCCTTGTGTATGAACTATAATCAAATACACATGCCCTCACATAATTGCATAGTCTGAAAAATTGCTGCATCTGCTTTATTGTATGTGGTTTTGCTGTTTTCAAAATTGTCTCAGCCTTTTCATGTGTAACTTTCTTCCCTTCATGCAAAATTAACTGGCCTATGTATAACAGATGTGCTGCAGACCAAAATATCATCCACGTATTGCAACACAACACTTGGCAAATCAATATTGTATAAGTCCATCTGTAGGACTCTATTGAAAATCGATGGAGACTCACAGTACCCCTGGGGTAATCTTGTGCTTTTTAACAGAGTCTGCCTAAACGAGAATGACGTCAGATCTTGAGAATCTTCATGCAATGGGATTGAGAAATTGCATTTTTCAAGTCAATCACAGTGAAATATTGTTCCTCAACAGGGATACTACATAAGATTGTCGGCTGGTTATGAACTAGAGGAAATCTGATTAATTGGGCACATGTCTTGAATTAAACAACACAACCCCCCTTCGATTTTTTCACAGGATGCACTGCAATATTACGTGGTTACTCTGACATCACAAAAATGCCTTGATCCATCATGGCGGATATCGTCTTACAAATACCCTTGTCTGCCTCTTCAGACATGAGATACTGTTGTGCTTGAGGTAAAATTGCTCCTGGCTTCAGTTTAATCTTAACTCCTCCAACCCACTTTAATAGGCCTACTTCATAGGGGCTTTTAGTCCGTAAAGAAACTGCCACTTTCGACATGTCCTCATCAAAAAATGCAGGACGCTGTCTCACTATCATCATTCTTTTCGGATCTAACCCAATATGTAATGCTCATCTCGTACACCACTTTTTCATCAGATGAGTCATCTTTAACATCAGTTAATCTGTAACATTCTTCAATAGCAATTACTGTGCTCCATGATCTGCCATTGTCATCAAATCCTATGAGCATAGCCAAAAACCCTTGTACTGCAGATGCTTGCATCTCTAAGGGAACAATCGGTCCACCCCCCCTCTTCGTCCATGGGAATCTCTGGCCTAAAGAGAAACTTATCAGGTATCCTCATAGTCTTAGCTACAAACCAGGCAGCCATGTTAACAAAATACATACCCCATAAAGAAACAACTCTGGTTCTAACGGTACTCCTCGTATAGCTATTTGCCCTGTAAATGCCATAATTAATTAATTCACATTTAAATAATGTATCCCTGGTGTTGAACACATTATGCCTTCATCAGAAAAAGAAATCGTCATATTCAACTTCGTCATTAAATCCCGACCCAGTATATTAACTGGTGTCTGCCTTGAATACAACAATGGCACAGCCATATCACATTCTCCTATAGAGACTGGTAATTCCTCAGTGAAGGGAACTCTACATGTAGCTCCTGTGAAACCTTGAGCATTCATGGCATTACCCGAGAGTAAACATTTTCCCTCACGTATACATGAGCGAGTTGCACCCGTGTCTACTAAAAAAGAAAAGGATTTGCCTCCTATCGTGACATCAACCCTTGGTTCCTCTTGAGGATTTGGCGTTACTGATAGAACTGATCACATCAAGTCACCCAGTGAGCTGTCCTACTGCAGGTGCATGCTTATCCCTGTGCCGTGAAAGGAGTCCCTCCCTCAACAGTGTCACCACCGATCCTAGCAGTCAGTAATTGTCCCGTGTTGGCACTCTGCTGTAACTGCATGGGTGCATGCTATGACTGCCCTTGTGGCGGACTCAATGGTGCTTACTATGATTGTAAAGCCTGTTGCATTTTCTGCGCTTGTGCTTGATACACTGTTTGAACTTGGCCAAACCCATCCCTATTTTGTGTGCCCTATGCAGATGGATAAGCAGTTCCACCTCTTGAGAAAAGCCCATTCTGTACATACCCTTGGCTCCCACATGTTTGCGCTATACGCCCTGCCATTCCAAATTTCCAACATACAGGAGGAAGCCTTCAAATTTGTCCTCCCTGCATGCCTTGATTATCATTCTGTATAGGCTGAAACCCACCCTGTTACTCTGGAAGTTCCCTTGATTGTTTTGCAAACCTCCCCTTCGACGGAGGATTCTTCTACCTCGTGGTACAATTCCATTCCCTCCTTGATTGAACTGCCATTGGTTAGTCACCTGTGGCATACCCATTGTTTGCTGGGTTCCCTGCCCTTCTCCACTAGTTAAGATTGCCCCTTCTATAGCATACCCTTGATAGCTTTTTCTGCACCAACTCAGCTTCCTGCCTTCTTCTTTCTTTTGACTTTTCTCTTGTAACAAACAGCAATGATGTGCTATTTTCAACTGTTTTTCTGGCCATGGATTTGCCTCCATACCCACCAATTTCTTGAGCTGTCTTTGCACTTTTTCTGGCAGCCCTTGACACAATATATGATAGAATACAGGTATAGATTTCTCCCATGGCTCATAGGTTTCCAAGCTCCATTGCTCTTGGAAATTCGGAATGTAAGCCATTGGATACTCTCCTTCCTGCTACTTATCCTTTCCTTCCTGTCATTATAGCGCCCATATCGGACTTGTCTGGATACTGTACTCAAAGTGCTTTCCAGACTGCAGCTCTACAATTATTAAACAGTGCTCCATCATGAGCAGTGTTCTGAGCAGTGATGCCTGCATATCCTGCTCTTGCCCAAATATCATCAGCTTTCTCCGCAAGTATAGCTGCTAGCTGATCCTTAATGTCCCCTATAGCTAATGTATTTCCTCCTGTCATTTTCTTTAATTCATAGATTCATTTTCCAGCACCCGATGTTAAACTTCGGGAGTTTACACCTTACATTATCCTTATCCATTTGGGGCCAAGGTATTGTCATGGTGCTTGCCCCCAGACATCAGGAGCAGACCAGCCTACCCCAGGTACCGGCTTCTATGGGACCTTTAAGGCCCCAAACGTTTGCCTAAAGACTTCCTGGACTCTGTCCTGGTGCCGTTGGCGCCAGGCTCATAATGCTCTTTCAAGTAAGGCAGCTTGCAGGAGAAGAGGAATCGCATTCAGCCCAGTGTGAGGCATGCTGGAGGGTTTACTTTATCTGGGACTACTTGTGTAGGGTGTGGTTGGAGGGACTTCTTCACTTGGGACTACTTGTATGAGGCTATATAAACCACACCCTAAGAACAGAACATGCTTCCCGTTATTCTGCACTCCTACAGCGTAACGTTCACAGTGTCTGCTAGCTTCAGTCAACCCATTCTTCAGCCACGCCCATCCTGGTCTTCACGAACCGTTGCCTGTGGAGGTTGTAAGGAAGACAGAGAGAAAAAACAAGACAGCAGTTAAGTTCTTACCTGATGCTCCATCATCAGTCGCTCTGGAGCCGCCGCATCTGCTGAACAGTAAAGAAACATCAGGTTAGCCGTGCAGAGCAAAAGACCACGTTAGAGACATTTCAACTCTATGCAGCGCTAATACTCACCTGAAGGCTGCTCACTCTTGTGATCCATCGAGACACAATCACGCGATCGATGCTCTGGTGCTACAGCACCTGCAGAACAGAAAAGAAACATCCGGTTAGCCGCGCAGAGGAAAAAGGCCTCATTAAAGTCATTTCTACATTATGCAGCGCTAATACTCACCCGAAGGCTACACACTCTTGCGGTCCCTCGATTACGCGATCGCCGCTCCGGATTCACCGCACCTGCAGAACAGAAAAGGAACAGCAGATTAGTTGCGCAGGGGGGACATACCGTATTTTAGACATTGTCACATCGCGCTAGAGTGGAAACTCACCTCTGGAATTCTGCTCATCATTTGTGGAGAGGAGACACTCTTCATTGGATGCACCGAAAAAGGCATCTGCAAAGAAACAAGCACACTAGTGAGCATTTTGGTAACTTGAACTCTAAGCAAACCATACCAAGAATTATTGGCATAAAGACTTACCTACAGAGTCACATTTGTTCAGGACTCTACAGTAACCCGCAGGATCAGTGAAGTAACTAGATCCTTGAACTGCAATGCACCCCTGCATGCAGTCGCAGGATGGAGAGTCTGCCATTCATAACTCTAAGGTGAGACATAGCAGAGGGGTGCACAAGGAGGTCACAGGAGGTGGGAGCCGGTCCTCCTCCTTATGGCTAGTTAATATCTCGTTTCAACATTTTAGGCAAGTCTTCATTTGTGATGGAAGGGCAAAACAGAGAGAGCACTTGCAGCCATTCACCACTCCGCTACGTGTGACGCTGGAGGAGACAGTCGCCGCCCAGCTTCGTTCGGCACCCCTGTGGAGACCAGGTGAGTGTAACAGGTATATACTGTGGTCTGATCACTCCTTTCTCTAACAATGGGAATTGCGAGATCCCAAATTTGCATTCATCCCCCATCGTCTGTCTGGCCAGAGCAGGGACAATAGTTGCACACCGACTTCTTCCTGTAATTACCTTATTCTACTCACATAAGGTGGTGAGTCCCCTCTCACACTATGGTATCACCCTTTAGGTCGATCTAACCGTGCCAGTGTCTCTGGCATCCTCGATTTAGGTAGGTCTAAATCTGACCATCTTACTTCTATGTTTGTATGAGAACATCCTTCAGGACCATATGCACTAGCGCATTCCTCCCCATGGAAGTTTCTCTGTCTTCTTCTGACATATCATGTCCCCAACTCATGTGACTTCCCTCTTTCACGTCTCTCTATTCAGAGTAAGCCTGTCCAAAGACACAGCTCTATGCCCGATGCTAAACAAACTTCCCTCTTTGGCTTGTGACTAAGTACTTTCAAATCAATAATTTTTTCCCTTACCTTTTGATTCTTTCTTGGTCCTCATGTCATGATAAACCTTATCAATTTTATCCCCAATGCTTCATATATCAAAATCATCGTCTAGATATGCTCTAGATGGACCTGGCATTGGTTTGTGTGTCAGGAAGAATTCTTCTACTTCCTCCCATGCAACTACTGGATTAGGTTCCATTAATTCTTTGTTTACGCGATCAATGTTGTGTGCCATTTGTCTTCTCTTGAGTTTTATTTCCTCGTCTACTTCTCTTCGCTACTTAGATTCTTCTCTAACCTTTTCCTCTTCCTGTCTTTTCATCTCTCGTCTCTCATTTGCTCTATGCACTTCTTCATCTCGTCGTCTTTGTATCATTCCATCTCTTAACTTCTGTTCTTCTTCTTCCTCCTTTTTCTTTTCTAACTTATCTCTATCTTCAATTGCTCTTTGTCTATTATCATACTTTCTTTGCTCTTCTGCTCATCTTGATACAGCTGTTCCCTTCTTTGTCTGTCCTTTCTTTTAGACTTGTCCTCTTTCAATCGTTTCTCTCATTCCCTATCTTTTTTATCCTGTTTTTCCTGATCTTCCTCTTGCCTTACTTCCTCAATGCTCTTTCAATCAAATTTGAACAATATCTGACCACCCATCCATTTGTTCTATATGAGCGCTACCTTGTCAGCCTTGTCTTTCTCTCCTTTCCATCTTTTTATTTCTCTCTATATCTAGAGTCATTCCTGGTCGATCACTCCTCTCCTTGTCCCGTGGGACTTTAGGAATCACATCTCTTTCCAGAGTTTTTTCAGGACTCTCATCGCTGCTATATGCAGACGATTTATTTGCTGGGTTACTATACCCCGTCACTGCCTTAAGCTTTCTTAAAGGATGTAATGCTTCATCTTTTGTACTCTCACTATTTACTTCAGGTGTGGTAGGGGGAGCAGAAGCCTCTTTGCCCCCCTCTTTACTCTGGTTAAGCATCCAATCTTCAGGAGGTACGTCTTCCCGTTCCTCCTGGTACATCTTCCAGAGCTCCAAGCTTGCTAACCTTATTTTCTAGCTTCTTTCCCGTATATGCTGCATGCAAATATGTCATGATATGTTGCAGGAATGCTTTGGACAGCGATCCCCCTTGTGGCCATGGCATGAACATTGTATCTGCCGTACCCTTAACCCATTCTTCACTGTATTGCTTGAGCTTGGGTGCATGTTTTGGCGGCTGTCTGCACAAGTGTATGAGCAGAGTAATATCATCTATCATGACTTAGTCACAATTGACCCCATACCGATATTTCACACAAATAAATGATTTTCAGAAAAATAATACAATATGAGCGTGCACCAATTGTCGCAGCTCCAAGCCTCTGTATGATGTTTTACCTCAACCCTACCTATTCACTGAACATTATCAGTTAGCTAATAAATAATCACATTTCTTCAAATCTTATTGTTTCCATCACAGTATATTTCTTCCTTATTTCTCAATATTTCATTTCCTTACCACATATATCTCATGCAACATATAAACAGACAGACAATACTGACAGACTGGCTGTCCCACATATACTTTAGTCCACGCTCCTTGTGACTAGTTCTGCCCCCAAAAATGAGTTGTCCTCTTTAATAACACATTGGTCGTTCATAGCCTATGTATCCACTTAGATTTTAGGACGAGCTCCTTCTAGACGTCCTTGATGTAGGTTAACGGGCTTGCTATATAGATCGCTCCTCGTCTATATACCTTACACTGTGATTCTCATTGTCTCACACTTGTCTCACACTTATGACTCTCCTCGTCTTTAAATAAATAACAAAATGCCCCAACCAACCCTCTATCACTCTTTCCCACTCAGTGCTCATTCAGTTTGCCACCTCACTCAGCCTACTCAGGATTCGTGTTTTCAACTTCCGAACCTCGGGTTCATCTCCTCCTCAAACCAGCCACTTCAGTCTTCAGTCCGCTCAGCTTCCTGTAGATGTCAGGAAGGGATTCCCCTTCAAAATGAGGAACCCGTCCCATCTGTACTTGCAAGATTTTTAAACTAACAGTTGCTATCTACAGGAAGCCTCACGTTCTTCCAGATAAATGGCGGAGGACATCCCATATTACCGGGACCCCAAAGCATACTAAATCGATCGATTTGTAACCATCAGCTCTGCTACCACGTGAACTGGGATTTTCTGGCCCAGCCCTTTAAGACGAGGCAGCAATACTTAGAGAGAGATAGAGATGCAGAATATTTCTCAAACATCAATAATCAAAACTGACACAGGAAGTTGGCAAAGTGTGACTGTTTTAATGTTGATTAACTAAAACAGGGATTTACAATGAACATCAACGCGTTCGCTGGATCTTCACACTCAATTCAGCACATATAAAAAGGCTTATAAAAAGGCTTATATACTAAAAGGCTTATATACTAAAAACTCATCATCATTGAAGTCTACCTACCTTGCAAACTACAAAAACCTACTTGGAATGATGATAGGCTTACAAGGAACATCTAGGTATACGTTCCATATTGGTCAGGGAAGGTGACTGGGTGTCTAACATCGGGTGGGGCAACTAAGCCCTCCTCTAGTGCGGGTCACTACGGACGTCATCAAATACACGACGTCCCATTGGTTATACAAACTATAGGGCTCTCTATTACGTGTTCCTCTATAATTGGTTGGCACCCTTGTATCCCTCTGTAATATTCCACCCACACAAGCAGCACGCAGGCTGGCACACAGGTGCTGGTGGGCTGGTCATAACCATAGCTTCCCACTAATTAGCCCTGGCATCCATCATCACACTTGCAGCCTACCAGTCAATTAAGACTTTGAACTCAGCCTTGGAAATGTTCTCTGTGCTGTAGAATATGAGGGAGTATTGCATACTCTGTCTTCTTGGTTTTGATACAGTTCATCATAGTGTCTATTTTCACTTGAGCACGTGACTGTAGACCATGTTTTCGAGTCTTACTGCATTTAAAATATTACTATTTGATGAACCTCTGACTTCTTCAATGTTCTCGCCATTTGTTAAGACAGAAGGATTGTTCTTTTCACATGTTCTGTAATTGTTCATACGCACATCCAGGCCCAAGGTGGCCTTGGCCTCTTGGTGTTGATCCAACCAAACCTTTCTTTGATCCACCTCCATGGCTGAGTTTTCGATTTCTAACTGCGACACACTGAAAACATCTTTCTGCTTTCGGATTCCAGCTCCATACATTTCCTATATATATACGTTGGTGCATCGCCACAATCAGTTCACTACATAGGC
This sequence comes from Ambystoma mexicanum, assembly GCF_040938575.1. Lineage (NCBI taxonomy): Eukaryota > Metazoa > Chordata > Amphibia > Caudata > Ambystomatidae > Ambystoma > Ambystoma mexicanum. The sequence continues at coordinate 1,105,397,967 of NC_090933.1, read as the reverse complement.
AGCCTAAAAGAATACTTTCTCTACTTGCGTTGCTGCAACTGTACATTTGTAAAATAACTTAACGTCTTCATTAATTCTGTAGCATGAACATCTTCATTTCGAGCTTCAAATGTTGTTCATCTTTAACACCTCCTCCTTTGCTTCTATAGAGTGCTTATGTCCACTCGTCTCTGCATCTCTTCTGAGTGCGTCAATTTTGCTCTTTATGATATCACCAGTCTTCCCTTTTGCTCAGTTTTCCCACTTCTTCCTGGATTTCATTAAAATGGCCATCATATTGTTGTGTATGCATGTATGGCTTTCTCAATGGGAATCTTACTTCCAGGATTCTCTTCGTTACAGGTATTCTTACTGGCAATGCACGTGTTTCACATCCTGGCTCCCAACAAATAGGCAACATGGGGGAGGAGCTTTGGGTGGGGGTACTTGGCTCCATCTCTATAGTATTCTCACAATATCTCATTTGTGATGCTTGAATCCTGCAAACTAAACATGTTAAGCAATTAAAGTGAATTTTTAAAACAACTACTCAACCATAATACATTTAATACAAGCTGTGGGTTAGGGAAAACGTCAAGATACAAATGTCCTGTGCTTGATCCTAACTATCCATAATTTTCTTTTCTCCATCTGCCTGCTGAATTTAAACTTTCTTTTGCATTCTTTCTTTAATGTTTACTTTGTTTTGCGTCTAAAAAATATACAATGTGTACAGAACATTATTAGACCGCCAATGCTGTTATTATATTTTCATGTAATATTTGTAAAGATATTTCACAATACACATAGTGATATAAAGCTACATGTAGAGTGCATCTGCATTTGAAGAATACTGCTATTCATGACCCTCTCTATGGGAAATGCATTTCATCACTCCATCTTCCATCCGTGTAATTTGCTTCCTCATCCGTTGAACACGCACATGTATCTGGATCCCTCCTATACAATGACAGTTTGGGATCCTGGCCAACAATGCCTTTACTGTACAAGGTGCCAGGGTATTTCAGGACATGGTACATGAACCGAAGGCTCCTGGTTGCTGAATGATTTCTGAACGGCTGCCAACGGCAGGCAAGCTAATACAGGGCTGACATGTGTTCTCAGAGTTCATCACATCTGTCTTCACCGAGCACTGCTGAGTCGCACTAAATACAGACCTCCCTCGAGAGCAGTTGAATTTTAATTGAAGCTTACCTCATCATTTTTCAATAGCTCTTAAATCTGCCCACTGTAAAATTGACTCCAACTAAACGCCACTCCCTTGTTCCTAACCATCAGGATTTTCTGTTGTACCTTCCAGCAGCTTTTCTTCTATCCACAGTAAAGAACCCTAAGTAATCTTTTTTTTTAGAAGGAATCCTATTCCGTCTCATCACACTTTAGACATCCGATCGGCTTCTTCTTTCTGTGGCTGCCTTCCCTGCTTTTCTCTGCCTGCACCAGCAAGGCTGTGAACCTGCTCGCCTCTTTACAATCCTGCTCCTTGTGGGCCAAGACTGCGGCAAGGCTCTCCCTTGTTCCTCACCCTCCATTTCGATCATAACTCCGACTTTAACATGTATGTTTTCATAAGTGTGCTGCTCCTCTGTGTATGTGTCTTTGGGAACAATAGCGTTCTTTCATTGATGGGTGAAATTTCCATGGTCTTTTTTTGCTGAGTATTTTTTTACGAAAAAACTCATCAAAATATTTAGGGGGGGCAGAAAAGTATATGTATGGGGTGGGGTGGACGGGAATAGGTAAAACATAATATGGGATGGGGTTTTGGGGGGAACACCCCTAAAATTTAAAATAAATCAATTTTGATTAGTTTTTTCATTAAAAAATACTCTGAAAATAAACCATCGAAATTTCACCCATCGATGAAATGACATAAAAACCGTTTAAAGTTTTACCCATGCTCATCCCCATATTTATCAAATACCCTGTTTCCTTGTTCCAACATTAGTTTGAATCTCCCCCTAAGCTTTGAAATCAAGGAGTCCATAAACAATTACAACACCCTGATGTTTGGACATTTCTTACCTGCACCGAACAGCCAGAGTGCATGTATTACACTGTTTCAGGCTTATGTGATGCAGGCATTTACTCTGCAGAATACACAGAATGAGGCACCTGGCAATGCTAATGGCCCATTCCCATTTGAGCTGTGCCTTGTCAGGATAAGGGGCCATTAGCACTCTCCATTTCACACTTGTGTCTGCCCCAGCCCAAGAATAAAAGATAGACATCAAGGAAACAGACTTGGGGAATGACGTGCAGCCTCTGAAGCCGAGCTATGGCTTTTACATCACAGGACTGAAAAGCCCTGCTTAGCAGAAACCCTTTCGTTAGGTTTTCAAGGAGGCAGGCCTCCATGTTTACACTTCAAAAAATCACTCTTTCCGCGTTTATTGGGTACAATGATGCATACCAAAGTAAAGGGTTAAGGAAAGGGTTATTGCAGTTTAAGTGCCACCACCAGGGAACAACCACTGTGCCTGCTGTGGAGTGATTTGTGCCCTCTATTTGTTTAATTTCTTCCCGGCATGTTTCTTAGAAGACTCCACTGTGATCTACAGAGTTTTTCTATCATGTGTCCATCTTTTCTGCCACTCACTACTTGTAGCCACCCCCTCCCATTACGAAATATCACTGTTGCAGTAAGAGGGTCCACAGTGCTTTGGTAGCAACACAATGTCCTGCTCACGTTACAACATTGTTCATGAGATTTTCATCTGATCAACTCTATATATCTTTAAAGTCCATATTAACAGACGTTAGTCACTACTCATTCTCCATATACAGCTTTTAAGGAAGCATATGGCACCAACTAATTCATTTCTTATCCACTGATACCCCTATTCATTGTTTGCCAAAGTCAAAAGCACAAGTTAACAATATGGTTGGACCTCCTCCAAATAGATTTCACACCAGAATTGTGCCATGCCGAAAGGGGATGGCAGTTTTCCTTTTTAGTGCTTTACAATGGTTTTTAATAAAGGACACCCTCTCTAAACCATGTATTTTTCAGTTGAATCTGTCAATGTTTCTAAAAGATGTGATACGGGAGGATTGGCAACATTTGGCCTGGGGGGGGGGCTAGTTACTTTCTGGCCCATAGTGCATCACCCAAGCCCACAGTGCAGGGGCCCCAACTTCCAGAACAAGTAATCTTAATACCAACCTCTCCCCTACACACACATTTCCAAGTATATATAGTATACATTAGTGACATTACTTTTCTTTTATGCAACATATTTTTGCATTATATGTGTGGTTTCGTAGAGACCTGGACCCCTGGAAATTCTCCAGTTTACCAAACACAGTAAAATTATTTCACTAGGATAATACAATTGGTGAAATGGGAAAGCTGGGATTTGAGACCAGTTTTCAGCATGTTACGGGTTGTAATTTGACAGCAGGCTACATCTCCTCCCATCCTAACTTCTGTTTAGTTTTAGAACAATGAAAAGAGGTGTTAAGTTAGAGAATTCATCGATAGATTAGGGCCATTGCTCAACCAGAAGGTCTGGGTTTGCTCTCAGAGTCAAATAGGTGGCATGGCAAAAGTCCCAATCCTGGCTTCCTGCCTGCTCAGCCCACAACACAAAACACATACCTGCACCCTATGTGTCCCCCACAATATAAGACAGTCACCTGTCATCCAGACCCCTCACTAGTATGTTTAACATACATTGTTACAATTATTTATAGAGTAATATTCTGTATTATAAACCCTTTATGAGTGAGGCTTTCTCTATAGATTGATAAGGAAAATAAAACCCAGTGATGGAAACTGATTTGCTTAGTATCACATAACATATGAAGTGTGAAAGGTGGGGATTTGATCTCTGTCTTCCTGGTTCCACAGTTTCCAGTTAAAAAAGCAAGAGATACATTATCATCTCCTATTCCATCTTCAATACCATGCAAATGCTTTCTGCAAAGTTGGTATTCAAGGGGTAAACTACTATACTGTGGCAACAAGCCCTGAGACAGCGGGCCAATACTGCCCCAGGTGATGCCCCCAGGGCCCTTAGTTACATGCCCGAGCGTAGCGTGGGCTTTAACGAGGCCCCGGTGGCATTACAGTGGGCGGTATTGACCCATTAGACCGGGGTACTAATAGCATTTTTTTCTGCTCCGAAACGCTGGCAAATAAAATGGCCGCCGGGAAAGGGAAACCGTAGTCCATTCTCACTTTCCATGGCGGCCATCGGGAGAGGACACGCTGGGAACAGAAGTATTATGGAGGTAAAAGGAGGTAAGTGGGGTTTGGAGGGTTGAGAGGGGTTAGTTTGTAGGGAAGGGGGGTGGAGGGAAAAATGAAACATACCTGACTCCCCGGCGGGGGACGAAGGCAGCCTCCAGCTATGGGGAGGCTCGGAGCAGGGATTACCATGTTTCGAGCCTCCTCATTGGCTAAGAGGCTGCCACGCCCCCCGCCGGGAATGAACACAGGCAGTGCATGTACAGGTGTCCAGGGGATTACACTGAGGTTTGGCTTGGAAATGAGCCAATCACCTTTCAGTGTAATCCCGTGGACGTGAGTGCCGGGTACTAATGTTCAATAAATCTGTTTTTAAAGCTCCAAGATATCTACAAAGTGGAAGCATATTAATTGCCACTATCCTGCAGCAAATCGATGTAGAAACCAGACTAAGATTATAATTACAATGAACATTTACTATAATTATAGTCTTAGGCTGTACAAGTATGCGCTTTCAAAGCACCATGATAAAGTAACGTTAAAAAATATGAGACATTCTAATTTTAACTAAATTCATAAAGCAAGTATGCGTCACTTAGTATGAAAAAAGAAAGGGGGTCAATCCAGTCCAAGAATGGGGTGCAGTGACATGCAGGTTAGACATAGATCTCAGCAACAGTCAACTTGCTGACCTACCATTCCAGATGTGTACCTCCATATCATTTACGCTATTTACCTTGCCCATCATCCTCCAGTGCCCTTCCCTTGCACCACATTCTTAATGCCTTCCTTTTCTTACAATTAACTTTCAGACCTCTGTTCCCCTTTAGCTCTGTTCTTTCATTCTTCATTCACTCCCCTTCCCCGACCTTGCACACACTTCCTTCCCTTGCCTACATTGCTCAATCACCACTTCTTTGTCATTCACACCCTTTAATTCCCCATCACACCAAGCCTATTCCTTGCCCCTCACCACCTTCCATCGCTCTGGCTTACAGTTATACAGTAGACCACCTTCATTTCCCAGTTACCTGCCAGACATCGGGGTCTTGCTGGTAATTGTGGCTATGGGGTCTGCACTTGGATAATGCAGAGTGAAAGACAGTGAGGGAATGCAGCTTTTTGAATATGCCTTGGATCTGGTGATGGATATGAGGCAAGAGCGACCTATTGTATTTGTGTATCTTCAAATAAATTGGAGAATGTGTGTGTGTATGTTTCAGTGACTGGGTTAATGTGTTCTAATGTATTTGTGACAGTGAATAGGTGGAAGGATGTATCTGTTCCTGTGGTTTTGTGCCTATACATCTGAATCTGGTCATTGATCTGCACGTGTGTCTTTTGTTAGTCACATAAGAGAAGAGTGTTCTGGACAAGACAATGAAGAGCGATCACAGATTTAGGGGGTCATTCAGAATTGGGTCATCCACCCAATTCGGGGTTTCGTTAAAGACTATCTAGAACTTGTGACTTGAAACACTTGTGTTATAAATGCCATATCATATCATATCATATCATATCTGTGGTATTCAATGGGAATCCCGGCAGTGGTATTTTAGTCAGACATTTTGTAGAAAATCCACCTATTTTTACCTCCACTAGAAAATCCAAACTGGGACCACATTTTTTGAAATCTTTCTTTTCCTGTACATGACAGAAGCACAGGTGCTTTCCTTCAACAGAGTGAAAAACAATTTTAAAATTGAGGGGTAAAAAGGTGGACATGTCTGAATGCCTCCTCTCACCACCATACTCTTGACCCTTTTGTGCATAAAGCAAATCAACAGTAGTGATATGAGGCACTACTGCACATAATCTATTTCTCCCTTTACATTGATGCCGAAAGAAAATGATTTTCTTTTAAAACGTGTTACATTATCAACATCAGAGGTTATATTGCTGAAATAGCATTGGAGGTATTCCAGAAAAAAACTGCATCCGCTGTGGTAAACTTTGGGCAGGGTGATTTTTCAGAAGTTACATGGTTGGAGCTTGTAACTTTCTTCAGCGGTATTACAAATTCTGCCCAATTCTGAATAACCCCCATAGATTGTAGTCTTTTAATAATTAATATGTGAATGTTACATCTTTCTATGTGTGTTTTCCAACCGCGTCCAAAGGTGAGTAGCACAAACAGGCCAACAGCCATTTCTATAACCACTATATAAGTAAAATTCATGGGTGCTAGTCAGTGTCCTACGGAACTCTTTCCATATGAATACACTGGTGATCAAGAAATTCACCAGAACATAGGGGAATCATTCATACAGAATCAAACCAAGGACAAACTCTAATAAGATATGGATCCTTACTTCCTCGACAAGTAGGAGTTGTGAAAAGCTGCTGTGGATTGTAAATGAACAATGGTGTATGGGAAGCACTCATGTCAACATTACCATCCAGCGACACATAATCTGTTATTTAAATGCATACATTTCCATTGGGCGGTATGAACATGTCCCTCCAGCCTAGACTCCTCCCCCTCTCACTCACTGTGGAGGCACATATGTGGGGGCCACCCAGGCACCTCTACAGCATTGCTGACATCAAGTCGAATGCCTCACCCCATTTAAAACAAATCTGAGCATGCTTTGCAGCACCCCGTTCCTTTGTGGCAGGCCAGATTCTGAAGGATTTAGTCTTTTTCAATTCTTTATTTTACATTTTGGAGCTCTGGCCCATGGGGCAGCATTGCAGCCAGCCTTGGGGAGCAATTGCCACATTGCCCCCTTGCCAGTCGGCCGCTATTCCGATAACATTTGTGCAACTAGATTGCCATTCAGAGATCAGATGACAGCTTCTCAATAAAGATGATACATGTCATGTATTGTTTGCATACTGACAGTTAATGGAATGCTGTGTTGTTCCTACATAGGATTTGTTGTGTAGTATTTGTTTAGCCATATGCTCTTGTACGAGAATTGGCTTTTCTTTTCTCTCCTACTTTCTGCCCCCCCCCTTTCTGACACCTATTTTAAACCTTGTAATGTACCGATATTATGGAACATATTAAACACATACTGGTGTTATTTTCCTTGTCTACACCTAGTTAGTTGTGCTGAAATATAATACAAATATGTTTAAGTAAGTTGGCCACATTATGCTATGTCACCATAATGCCCAGGGGAAAAGCGTGTTACGCAAAATGCATTAGCTGCTTGTTACACGCTTGAAAATAGCTCTTAGGCACCAGGATGTAATGCACTGTACCTGTCACTGCATCACCGTACACCCATAACTCAATGCCCTTTCTTTAATGAAGCTTCCACCTTTCTGCTGACAACGCTTGAAGTGAACTAACTGCACAGTCTCATCTGCTGCTTCAATGATTACGTGTACATCCCTGTTCATATGTTGTGTGCTCGAGGCTTCGGGTAGCAGCATGCAGTAACTCTTCTGCTAACTCCACTGTGAATAAACCAGGTGCAGGTGATCAGGAATACGTGCAATGTGCGAGGAATCTATATTGCCCAATGGTAATACGCCAAAGGTAAATTTGTGTCACTGAAGGCAAAGGCCCTACGGAAAGCTTACATCAGACCAAAACATTATTGATATTGATGTTTCATTTCTATCGTGCTCGTACACAAGTGTTTCAAAGTGTGACAAGGCAAGGGAGGGGAACAGGGGAGAACAAAACAACGATCTTACTAGACCCAGCGACATTGAGAAAGCACAAGTGCATGGGAGAGGGGGAGGGGAAAAGTGCATGGAAGGTGGGTGAAATGGAGAGTGCAGAGCAAAAGAGAAACAGATACATTTTATTAAATACATAATAAAGGCAACAAACAGTGGTAGTACAGCCAGCAATTGGCAAGTGCTGGGTTTAAGGCAGCAGACAGGGTAGGTCTGATAAGTGCAGGAAGAAAAAATGGGGAGGGGGACAATTGTCTGATGTACTTTAAAAGGCCTACTGTTGTTTTAGCGAAGTAAACTATTTTGTGGCAATTTACTCTGTTACAATAAGTTCGAATTACTTTGGATTTTGTAGATGTTTTTAAGGCTAGCTCGTTGGGAGGATTGGGGGTACGCGTGGTAGTAAAGGGGGCTATTGAAATAAACAAAGTAATTGGAACTAAGTAAATTACCACAAAGTAATTTTTCTTTGTTGTGATAGCGTAGAACCTTGAAAACACATATACCCTTGAAAGGAAACCTGAATTACATTTGATTAGTTGTGAGGGAGGCAGAATTGCCTCATTTTTCTGCCAGGGAACAGCAGAGATTGGGAGCAGCGGGTGACACACCAGTCTGTGTCCAGCCCTTGAAGCACGTGGACAAGGCACGTGATATCAGGTGACACCTGGGAGCAGGAGAGGCAGCAACTGAACATCTATGAGGCCAGCTCACGGGAGAGGCACGGAGACCAGAGCTTTCTAGTAGGAAGCAGCAGGGATTCAGGACGGTGGGTGACACACATTTTAACACATTTGCAAGACTACGCCAGCACCCATTGACTCACAGGCATGGCTAGACATGTTCATTTCACACCAGCAGCTGCACTTGTGTGCATTAGAGAGAAAAGAGATGCCCATGAAATATTAAGGGTTTCGTCCAACTCACTTTCCACATCCCGTGTGGGGTACATGTGCCAGTACAAGGAACGGCATTGGCGTTGCATCACAGCAATGAAAATCCACTGAGACTCTGCCGAATGAGTTGACCTTTAATTTCTGAGAACTATATCGTGGGTCAGAAGAGAGAGGTGTGCAGATCTTATCTACTGAAGATCAGAGAAGGTCAACAGACAGACTCCATGAACCTTCTCTCCTACTGGGAGGAGGTTCAAAATCGTAGGTCTCTTGATCTCCGCCACCAGAATCTACTGAGTCAGACGGTAATGATGATGGGATAGATGCATGATCAGGCTAAAATAATGTTCCTGGTGGAAATAATACTGAGGATGCTGAGGAGAATGAATAACACCACAGACATTAATTATGCATGACCCATCTTTATAAGGTCACAGATCAGAAAGCATCTCATATCATGACGTGGCACCACGAACACCACCAGAACCATTATGTTCATTTTAGTGCAGCTTGTGTGCTAACCAACTACACATGTCAAAAGTGCGACAGTATTTTCCAGAAAATAAATATCAACCAAATCTTGCCATTCATAAATGCTGCCAGAACACAGTGTGCAGAGTGAAGACAGGTACCAAATTGGGCACCACATATATGTGGTCCTATGTGCAGGGGCACCATGCACAGACAGAGAAATGAGTTAAAAGATCTGAGGTGTCTCCTTCTCCATACCACCAAACAAGCAGCATGCCTGCACCAGTCTGCACAGTTACCTTTCAAATACATCTGCTACATACGTGTTTGCGTGTAGCTCTATCCCATGTACACTGGTGGCACATTGCATTGATCCCCTTTTGCATCAGGTCAGTGTCATGAAAGCCTTTGCAGTCCGACAAACATATTATAAATCTCACGACAGACAACTCCTCCTTGATACTAAGATGGTTGTAATGTTGGCAACTGGCCACTTGCCCTATACATTTGTGGAAACACCGGATTTGTGTGCCTTATGGGAAAAGACGAGGACTGCTGAGAAGTTCCTGGCTGAAGTTTTTTCTTGTAAAGTGGTACAGGAAATATACAATGAGGTTATGACTACAGTGGAGCAGGCACTGTAGTAGTCAGTGTGGCAAACAGGCCACTTAACCATGGGCATGTGGATCAGTGGTCAGAGTATTTCCAATATAGCTGTCATAGCACACTGGATGCCCTTTGCTTCCTACAGTAATGCAGGGGGCCCTAGCGTAATTTACCTAATGGCCACATCCTTCAACAGCAAATCTGAGCATGCAAAAAAAATGTTGTTATGACCCAGAAGATCAGTTCCCATTTCAGAGTGTATTTTCTTTGTTTTGTATGGAGCTACAAACAGTTGTAGGAGTCATTTTGGGGGCTTTTTGTCTTTCACAAAGGGACATACAAATGGACAGGTACACAAGGAAAATGCAAACCTTTTTATATACTGTGAAAATAACAGAAGCCACCAACATATTTGAAGAAACACTTAAAGAGGAACACACGATGGTGTAAAAAACACTAAACAACAAGAAACTTGACTAAGCGCCAGCAACAAAAAGATAACACTCCCAAAAATATATCAGAATACTTCACAAATGCACTTTAATACACCAACCACAAGCCAAGTGTGAGCCTGCCCTTTGCGACAACTTCCCTCACTGCCTTTCAAAACCCACAAAGGAACAGGACGTGCACTGGGCCATAAATAATGGGCCAAACTTCCTTTAGGCGATCCATGGCCTATGATTGTTTGTGCAAACTTGGACAAATCATCAGGGAACGTCCTGATAGGGTAGAGGAACCCAGGAATAAACCAATTATTCTTCATTGAATGAGATCGGACAAAGAATAATTGCATGGGACCTGGAAGCCCACTTCACCCTCATCAGGGGTTCATCAGCACCAAAAACCCATCCCTTTCTCACATTTGGAAGAAGTCTCCAGTAAAACCTTTGCACACTACCACTGGTCCATTTTGACAAAGTTTGTCCCACTCTACTCTGGAAGCCAACTTCTCAACCCTAAAAACTTGACAGCCAAGTAGATCTGAGCTTTCTTAGTATTTTCTTCGAGATTGGGAACAGAGTACAGAGAACTACATATCCCAGTGTCCTTAGCAGTAGATTATTGCTTACACTACTAATAAACCAGGAAGAATCTGACATTACTTGCAAAGAGACACTTTTTTATGTATAAACTGTAATGATGCATTGCCACTAGTTTTTATTTTTATAGTAATACCCAAGAAAATCTGTTACATGTTTTGCATTTAGTTGAGTCAACAGTAACCTTACTTTCACATCAAGGAACAATTATATAAAAAGCCTGAGCTTGCTGTATAAACTAAAATAATCTCTGTGCACCACAGAAGTGCTGGGCTCTCACTTTATCTCGGTCCACCTTTTACTTTAGATCCTAATATGAGTAGCGGCTGCGGGTGCTGCTGAGTTCACTGAAGGCCAGAGTGGAGTGGAGCAGGAGTTCAGACATGTGTTCGCCACTGATGTGCAGTCAGTTTCTTGGACACATCAGCAATGCTGAGCTGATGCCACATAGACCTCTACTCTGGGATTGTCACTTGCTGAGAAGGAGCTGTGAAGGCGCGTGTTGCTGCCCCTTAGACCATGTACGCAGGGGGTTCAAAAAACACTACTTTAGCTGGGAATCAATGGAGCGCAGAAGCGCAGAAGCACAAGAGGATATATTAACAGGGTCCAATTGGATTGTTAGACTATTTTGGGTACAGCTAGGAGGACATGGAGAGAGTGGAAACAGAGAGTTGCAGGCAAGAGACACAGGTTATGGAGTAAATAATGAGCGATCGTTACCCTGGATATAACATGCCCACCTGTGCTTCACAGAGTAGCATTGATACACATAAAGTATCTTTGTGATTCAGAAAATATTGCCCCTTTCCTCTGTATTAGCTTAAGGTTTGTTACAAAGCTTGCATGTGCCTTGGCTATTGCCATTTGAATTCACATTTGCATAATGTACACCCTAGTGTGTGAAATGCATGCTGTATAATGCAAACCAGACCTATTGAATTTGAATCTAAGTGATCCGGCCGAGGCTGATTTTGCCGCGGCCGGAATGTTCGCATGAGAAAGGTGCGAACTACCTAAAGTTTGCACCTTTTTCATCAGAACACACTTACATACTACGGGGGCTGCAGGGGTGTCCCCCACAACCTCGACTCACTATAGTGTAATCATAGAAAAGTCATCTGAGTGCAATGAAATGAACAATGCACGTTTTCTAACCAACATGTCTTCTTCTAGGTAATATCAATAATAGCTGCAACAAAAACGCAGTTCACTTGGGAAGAAAAGAAGATCAGAATGTGTTTGCATGTTCTATCCAAAATGGTGGGAGTAAAATGTGTGTCAATTGCTTGGCACACGATCATAGAGTGTTTCAACATAAATTATCACGGTTGCATTCCGGTCAGTAGTCAGTCAAAGATCCAACTATATGGCACCACTTCATAGGCTTGTGTGGGCGTTGTTTACAGACAGTGCTAGTCACCTGCATCACACCAGAACAATCAATGATGGTTGGCACCTACCAGTCTGCACAAAGTAGACACTACATGTTTGTGCTGAAAGCTTGTACGCATGTAGCTAATTAACCTTTACTTTTATACACTGAATGCATTCCGTTCATTTTAAATTGCATCTATGTTAAAAAATCGTCAATGGAAAATGTAGTATCGGATAGATAAAAAATGCAAAATACCCATTTTTAGTGTTGTTAATCTTGCATATTTTGCAAGCATTCATGAACACAGTCCTAACGTTGAGGAGAAGTGATGCTACTAGACTCATTCTAAATACACATATATACATATATGGAGTAGGATGTTCACCTCGAGTTCAGAGCCGCATGCACAAGGCGTTGCGGGTATGCAAATTAGCCCAAATGCAAGACTTTTCCTCCAGTGATTGTCTTTGCCATACAGGACAGTGCTAGTTCATACTTAGTTTAGTTTAGTTTATTTATGTATATAGCACACTCCACCCAAGGGTATCTGTCTTGGGTAGCTTTTATCAACCCAAGACAGATATTTCTCAAAGCTGTCAGACAGCTAAATGCCCAGTTTCACCCTTAGTTGGGATCATCAGTGCAGTAAAGTGTTGACAGTCTTGTGGTTACATGATTGATGCAAGTTTACAAAACAACAACCAAGGTAAGTGGTTTAAAAAAAAAAAACGTCTACGGTTGATAAAGTTATATATAAAGTAGCACTGTCCTGTAAGGCACATACAATTTGCTGGAGCACAATTCTTGCATTTGGGCTACGCTGCATAACCACAATGCCTTGCTGATGTGGCTCCGAATTGCAAGTGAACATCCAGTGATGGCTACTAGATGGCTTTGACCAAATTGGTTATCCTACTGTCACATTTCAGGCAAACGAGCTTTGATCAAATCTTTTTAAACCCACAATTAAGTTGTTGTTTTGTAAAGGAATAAAGTGTCAAAATAGGTTATGCTTCCCATAGGGTGAATGTGAAATGTTGGCCCAAAGTGCTCGAAGAATTAGCACCAAAAAAAAACAAGTTTGGCACAAAGTGCTGAAAGACAATCCTTTGTTGATTTGATGTAAATCCGTCTAGCAGATTTTTATTTTTATTTGATGGAGAGTGTGGTGCACTTGGTACACACAATTAATGATGTCTCATGATGAATTGGTGGATCCAAGGCTTTTTATTTCTGATAATCGAGGTTCTGATCTAAAATATCTTTGGAAAATGGCCATAGCGTGATATGTGAGGAGTGAGTATAGTCATTTTGAGACGGGTAAGCATGTGAGTGTTTTTCAAGTGTTTTACGAGATCAAGATTTGAAATCCAGATTCATTTAGAATGGTAAAAGAAAAGAATAAATACAAATATTTTTAAATATTTAGACAGGGCAAGCACAATAAATGCAAGGAGGGGGGAGACAAGTATTTAAAAGAAATTCTAGAAACAATCCCTGTTTTTTATTATTAAAAAGTATAGGGATTCATCTAAATTAAAGTAACATTTGTGGGAGTATGGTATTGCAGGGCTATTATTGTTTTGTGATGTTGGATTAGGTTTAAAAGCTTTAATTTGTGTAATAGCATTTAAAAAATGTGTAACCCAGGCTCGTTTGGTGTATTCAATAGCCTTTCTTTTGATTGGACAAGCATGTCACCTGATATAACAGTGAAGACCCATATAGTACTCCATTGCATAACACCAACTCCCTCTTCATCGTCCCAGTACTCCATTAGTAATTCTATACCTTAGCACCCACTCCCTGATTCCTTGTACCGCCCTGCTGCTCTTCCCAGTACTCGTTCCCCACCAACCTATTTCTTATCCTAGTACCACATGAATAATCTGTGTATTACCCTCACCTCCCTCTGCCTTATCCCAGTACTCCATTACCTCACCTCTCTCTTCCTCTTTCCTGTATCCCAATAGTAGCCCATTGTTTTACCCCAATATATTACATTATCACCATATCCCTATTCCTCTTCTTGTATCCCATTAGTAATCTTTTACATTATGACTACCTCTCACTTCCTCATCCCAGCAGTTTATTACCCATGCTTCACTCCTCCTTGTCACATTACTTGTTTAAATCCACCCCCTCTTCCTCGTCCAAGTTCCTCATTAGTAATACAATCCAGCATCCTGTCTCTCTCCTCCTCCCAGTACTCTGTTATCCCCACCTCCCTCTTTCTCATTCCATTACCCCACGGTAATCTCTTACATTACTGCACCTCCATCTCTACCCTCCTCGTCCCAGTACTACATTACTCCCATCTTCCTCATCCAAGTATGCCAATAGTAATGCATTATATTACTGCACTCCCCTCTTCCTCCTCACAATACCTTATTAGTAAGTAACTTAATTACCTCCACCTCCCTGTTCATCATCCCAGCACTCCATTGTCCCCACCTTTCTCCTTATCATCCCAGTACTCTATTTCTTCTGCCTCCTCTTCCTCACCCCAGTACCTCAAATGTAATTATTTGAATTACACCATCTCTCATTCTCATCCTAGTACCCCAATAGTAATCTGTTATGTTAACACTACTTCCTTCTTCCTTATACCAGTACTGCATTACACCTACCACCCTCCTCCTCATCCCAGTATCCCACTACTGCCACTTCCTCCATCCTCATCCTGGTACCTAATTAGTAATCTTTTATATTTCCTCCAATTCCCTCTTCCTCACCCCAGTACTCCATTACCCCACCTCTCTCTTTCTTGTCCCAGTCCTCCATTACACTAACCTCCATCTTCCTCATTGCAGTGCTTCATTCATAATATGTTGCATTGCCCCACCTCTTTATTGATCATCCCAGTACTAAATTAGTAATCTTTTGCATTAGACCCACCTCAATCTTCCTCATCCCAGTACCTTGATAGTAATCCCTTGTACTACCGACACATCCCTCTTCCTCATTCTAGTAAGCCATTAGCAATTGTTACATTTTCACCACCTCCTTCTTTCTCATCCCTGTCCTCCTGTACCTCCGACTTCCTTTTTCTCGTTCCCATACACCATTAGTAATCCATGACATTATCATCATATCCCTCTTCCTCGTTCCATTACTCCAATA
The DNA here is from genome assembly GCF_040938575.1 of Ambystoma mexicanum. Taxonomy (NCBI): domain Eukaryota; kingdom Metazoa; phylum Chordata; class Amphibia; order Caudata; family Ambystomatidae; genus Ambystoma; species Ambystoma mexicanum. The sequence goes on along the minus strand of NC_090933.1, from coordinate 1,105,382,622 downwards.
TTAATCTGTTACATTAGCCTCACCTTCCTCTTCTCTGGGCTAGAACCCAAATAGTAAGCTGATGCTTTAGCCCACCGCCATTTTACTTAGCTCAGTACCCCATTAGTATTCCATTGCATTAACCCCACCTCTCTTCCTCGTTCCAATACCCCATTAGAAATCTGGCACATTACCTTGGGTCCCTGTTCTTCATCGCAGTACCCATTAGTAAACTGTTGCATTACTCAGCCTCTCTCTTTCTCATCTAAGTAACCCATTAGAAATCCATGGGATTAGCACCACTGCCATCCTCCTCATTCCAATTCCCCATTAACCCACGCCTCTCTTCCTCATTTTACTACTCTACTTTCATTCTTTCACTTACTAGTGCCCTATAAATAATGCAATACATTGCCACACCTCAGTCTTCCTCATCCGAGTACCCCATTAGTAATCTGTGGCATTGGTACCTCCCGCTTCTTCATCACAGAACCCCAACAGTAATTGTTTGCATTAACCTGACTTCCTCTTCCTCATCCCAGTACCCCATTAGTAATCTGTTGAATACCACCAACTCACTCTTCCTTGGTCCAGTACCAACTACCGCTCCTCGCTCTTCCTCATCGCATTTCTCTATTAACACCACCTCTCTTTTGCTTGTCCAAATACCCCATTAGTAATCCATTTAATTTCCCCAACCTCCCTGTTCCTCTTCCACATACGCCATTAATAATCCATTGCGGGCACTGCGCATGCGCGAGCCGCGCATGAAGAGCTAATCGTCTCGGGCTCCCGGCGGCCGCGGAATATATCCTGCAATTATTCCGCATATCGGAACCACCCGACCTCAAGACACAGCACCCCGGTGGCGGACGTCCCCAGGCAACAATAGCTGCGACCTGGGGCGAAATCGGTCCCGTGAAGGTGAAGAACGCGACCCCGGATTCGCTGGTGTGAGACTTGCCACCATTGCCGTGCGGCTGCAGAGCGGCCGCTCCGCCCCTCCCCCCCTGAGCCATTGAGGTGCGGGCACTTCATAGAAGGCAGGAGACGGCCCCGAACCGACATCTACAGGCTGCGGCCCAGAGCTCCTCTCCCCCCGTGCCACGCCAGACAGCCGGACGCCTGCCCACGCTGCCGGGCCGGACCGAACGGCATATGAGAGGAAGAGGACGGGGGACGAGGCACAGAGCCGAGACCTCTCCGCCCCTCCCCCCGCCACTGGTGAGACAGCAGCACCCAGGGTTGAGCCGCGACACAGACACGGACAACACGGTGTCGCACTCCCCCCAACAATACCGATAAGGTACGTGGAGCCTCTTCCCCCCCACCCAACAAATTGAGAGACAGCACCCCGCACGAAGGAAGGGGCACACCCCCCCTCCCACTACAACAACAGAGCTGAGAGCTGGGTGAAGGGGACTGAAGGCGCTCTCTACCCCCACCTCTAAGAGCACCCTGTACTGGTGCGCATAACCTCACCCTCACACTGCGAAAGGGCTTAAAAGGCCCGGAGGACTGGCCACAAAGCGGCAACTCTGGAACACGATTGCTGCAGGACCCGTAGCCCCACTGGCAAAAAGTTCTAGACACACACACCCCACAAAAGGGGAACGGTTCCCGGTGGGGGCGAGCATTGGAGCAACCCCCCCCCACAGCTCTACCGGACCGCTGCAGATCGAGGGCCTTGGACACCACTATCGCTGGGAGACCGGGCCGTCACCCTACAACCCGGACCCTAGGAAGATAACACTCCTACAGAAGTGCACGTGGTGGGGTGTGCGTGGCAGCGCCCCTCTGCGCCTCAATCCGCTCAGGAACAGTACACATTCGAGACGGTGGGCACGGTCCTCACGTGTACGCAACTACAAGAAGCCCCCCCCAGTGGACCACAGACTCTCCAACAAGTATACCAGACCACCCAGAACTGGGGATTGGCGCTTAAGCAACCCACGCAGCCCCTGTCCCTGCCGGTGCTTCGAAACAGAGACAGAAGATAGACGACCGGCGAGCCCACCCCGACCTGGCCCCCTTGGTGACCCCCGCGGGGCATCCACACGACCCACCCGGGCCTAAACCCTCACATAAACCACAGATTCGGCCATGGGCAAAGACAAGGTCAAGCGGCAAACCCTGCAGAGTAAAATGGACCTTTACACAGTGGAGGCCCCCCCCCCCCGCCAGGAGACACAAAACCCGGCGGAAGCAGGCAACATGGAAGGAACTCAGGACCCCCAACTCTCCCTGAATGACTTAATGAAGGCAATTGGGGACTCGAGAACTTCGCTGGAACTTAAAATAGGGGGTGTCTCCACGGAATTATCTCTCCTACGCCAGGATCTCCGCAACCTGCCGTCCAGGGTCGGAGAAGTGGAACAAAGCGTGTCGGACACAGAAGATAACGTCCGCCAGTTGGAACAACAACTAGCCATAATCGCCCAGAAAGTCAACCAACTTGAATACCGGGCCGAAGACAGTGAGGGCAGGGCACGCCGCAACAACCTCAGGATTCTCGGGATCCCGGAGAGAGAGGAAGGCCCTAGTGTCGAACTTTTCCTAGAGGACTGGCTACCTCATGTCTTCGCCCCCAAGAAATTGTCGAAATTCTTCTCTATCGAGAGAGCACATAGGGTACCCACCGGGAGACCCCTCCAGGAGCCCCGCCTAGAACAATAATAGCTCGCCTCCTCAACTACCGAGATCGAGACGCTATCCTGCAGATGGCACGGGCCTCCGGCCCAATCACATACAACGGCTATAGAGTGGGGTTTTTCCCGGACTATACCAAAGAGGTCCAAAAGGCCCGCCAGTCATACGACTCTGTCAAGAAGAAACTTCACTACTTGTCAATTAAGTTTGCTCTCTTTTTCCCGGCGATACTCAAGGTCCACCACGAGGGCACGACCCATTTATTCCACAATCCTCAATGGGCCCATGGCCCGACGCTCCCCCTCCGGACCGCCTGCGCGCAAACCCGGGCCCGGCCAGCGCTCGCCACCCTTCACCCAGATAGACCCGGAAACCGCATCGCCACAGCGTCCCACCCAAAATGCCACAGAGAACGGATGAGGTCTGGGCACCACAGAACCGAACTTGCCACGTGACAACACGGAAACTACATCATTGCGGCCGCCACCGTTCAGGTACCGCAGTCTCCACAAGGGCTACCATCCTAGGTCGGGTCATCCCGACGCAGTTTAAGTTCATCAAGTTATAAGTTCAATGTTTGGGCGACAGGTGCTCCCAGTTGGGGGGGAAGTACAGGGTGGGGGGAGTTCTGAGGGATCGAGGAAACGGAATCACGAGAAAAGAAAGAGGGAAACCGACGAGAGCAGACAAGGCAAACAAATACTGTTTTGGGCCAGGACCAGAGACACAAGTACCTGCCAGCCTTCAGGCGCTCAAGTGCGAAGCGGCCCCCGGATGTCCCCCCCGAGAGGAAAACGACATACGTCCCCGGGGGGGAAAAACGCAACGGCCACTAATCCTCCCAGGAAACCCCACCAAATAGACTCACGGAGACAGGATGAACTCCAACAAGGTGACAATACTGTCCTGGAACGTCAATGGCCTCGGCTCTAGCATAAAGCGGAGACTGGTGATCCAGTACCTAAACCGACACTCGCCGGACATTGCCCTCTTAAATGAAACGCACTTGATAGGCACAAACACCAACTTTTTCAAAAGGTCTAACTACCCGAATGTCTACCATGCCGGATTCATGTCAGGTGCCAGGGGCACAATGATTCTCGTTCACAAGAGAGTCCCTCTCCAGGTTAGGAAGATCAGGGCGGACCCCCGGGGCCGCTATGTACTGATGCTAGCGGACATCTGGGGAGAGAAATGGGGCCTGGCAGCAATTTATGCCCCCCCCACGCTGACGAAAGAACTCCTCGCCGAGCTTCAGAGCTTGCTCCTGGAGGAGGAGGCTGACGTGTGGGTGCTCGGAGGGGACTTTAACGAAGTAATGGACCTACAGGCGAGCTGGAACATGCCCCACCTCCACGCCGCTCGCCACATTCGCCGAGGCCTCAGGAATGGTGGACGCATGGCGCATACTTCATGGAGACGAGGCAGGGTTCTCCTTCTACTCAGGTGTCCACAAATCATTCTCCAGGATCGACTACGCCTTCATCCCCCGCAACATGACCCACAGGCTTCTCAACGCTGCATTCCTCGCGAGAGGAATTTCGGACCACTCCCCGCTTCTTTTAACTCTCAAAAACTCCTCCTGTCGCCCGGACCGTAATTGGCGCCTAAATGCATATCATCTCCGACTCCCTGAAATTGCGGAGGAGCTAGAAAAGAGGACAACGGAATATTTCGAAATTAATGAGGGCTCGGTGAACTGCCCGATTTCAATCTGGGAGTCATACAAAACAGTCCTATGAGGAGAGGTTATTTCGACGGTTTCTGCCTACCAACAACGCCAAGTCCAGAAGATCAGGGAAGCAGAAACACGCATCCTGGAGTGTGAGCGACAAGTCCTTACACAAAACACCCAAGAAGCAAAGGAAGCGATGATCACGGCGCAAGACGCCCTCAGTAACCTGCCCCTAGACAACGCACGAACTGCCCACCAATTAGTCCGGAGCCAAATATATGAAAGGGGCGACAAAGCTAACAAGACTCTGGCCTGGTTGGAGAGACGCGTGCAAAGCAGGGGACACGTAAGGGCAATCAGATCTCTGGATGGGACATTGTTGACAGAAGACTCGGATATCGTCGAGGCATTCGCCACCTATTACAAAAATCTTTATACCCCACCCATTGGGAATCCATCAGTTGAACCCTCTCGATACCTCGATCACATCGAGATTCCGATACTCCCGCAACACCAATCTGATCTCCTGAATGCTGACATCACTGACACCGAGGTACAAGATGCACTGTCGCAACTCCAACCTGGGAAAACTCTGGGCCCCAATGGGTTCCCAAATGAAACGTGGAAGTGCCTCGGGGGCATGCTACCTGCCCACATGCACCGCATGTTTCTACGCAGCAAGGAACTAGGAGCACTTCCCCCAGACCTCAGGAAGGCATGCATAGTTGTCATACATAAGCCTGGGAAACCCCCAGAGGAATGCGCCTCCTATCGTCCGATATCCTTGATCAATGGAGAAGCGAAGGTCCTCGCCAAAACACTCGCTAACAGACTGCTGCAAGTGATGGAGACCCTCGTCCACCCAGATCAATGTGGATTTATGCCCAATAAATCAACTCGGATGAACTTACGCAGAGTCCAATTGGCGCTGTCCAGGGCAAAGGAAATACCAGCCCCACTTGCCCTCCTGGCGGTGGACTTCGAAAAAGCCTTTGACTCTGTGGGGTGGGATGCTTTGTGGGAGATCATGGCTAGGATGAACCTGGGGAAGACATTTATATCCTGGGTAAAACTTTTATATGCATCCCCGGAGGCCACGGTGAGGGTGAACGGCAGGTCCTCCAAACCTTTCCCCCTGGGTCGGGGCACAAGACAGGGATGCCCGCTGTCTCCACTCCTCTTCCTCCTTGCCATCGAGCCGCTAGCGATTGAGCTTAGAGCTAACACCAACTGGACTGGTTTCGTCTGGCCAGGAGGGGGAGAAGACCGCCTCTCGCTCTATGCGGATGACCTGCTCATATACCTCAGTAACCCGAGTATCTCATGCCCGGTGATCTCCCGCATACTCAGGGAATATCAATACTTTGCAGGCTTGAAGGTTAATGATGCCAAAACCGTCTTCTTCCCGATTCAGGGTGGTGAGTCGGCGAACCCGGAGACCTGCCCATATCACGTCTCTATCAGTGAACTCAAATACCTGGGTATACGACTCGACCCGACGCTTGACGGGTTCCCCTGGCTCAATATACAACCAGTCATAGAGCGGTTCAACAGAGACACCCCCCATTGGCAATCTCTTCCCCTATCACTAATGGGCCGGGCCGCATTATTCAAAATGATGACCCTTCCAAGACTATTGTATGTCCTCCAAAAGGCCCATTCCCCATCCCCCGAGAAACATTTGCACTCATTGACAAGACCCTGCGCACACTACTATGGGGCGGGAAACAATACAGGATTGCCCTTGATACGCTCCAGAGGTCGGTGTGGGAGGGTGGCATCGGTTTACCCTGCATACGCACCTATTACCTGGCCGCACAGATAGGGGTGGTGAATGACTGGATCCACGCAGATCCCACACTCCCGCACACCCGTATAGAACTGGAGACCATGTCCCCGCTATCACCGCTCCAAACCCTCTATGCCACCCACGATCAACTCCCGGTGCTGCCCAAAATGACCCACCACATCCGGCGCGCATGGCGGGCCGCACACAAGCTAATCGGCTGGGAAGAGCAGCCAACACTGTCGCAACCCATATGGCACAATGCGCTCCTCCTGGAACTAGTGAAAATGGGCTCCTTCGGTCACTGGCTGGCAAAAGGAATACAAACATTAGCACACGTTATACAAGAGGGTCGCCTCCTGAGCTTTGAGACCATGCGCAAACAATTCGACCTGGCACCCATGGACCGGTTTCGGCATGCGCAACTATCCCACGCCATCCGCACCCAATTCCCCGATACTACGGTCGTACCTCCCTGCTCTCCCATCGAGACCAATATCCTTCCACAGCGCATCTTCTCTAGGGTCACTTCCACTCTCTATCAGGCCCTTAACTCATTCGGGGCTACACAACTCGACGGGCTAAGGGCAAAATGGGAGAGGGACCTGGGCCCCCTGGAACCTGAAGATTGGGTAGAGGCGTTAATGTCCCCCAGAGAAATTGGAATAGAATCCAAGCTCAGACTAATACAATTGAGGATTCTCCATCGTTCATACCACTCACGCACTGCGATGGCCAGATGGGTTGGAATAGAAGACGGGACATGTGTCCGATGCAGAACTGAACCAGCCACCTTCTACCATATGATATGGGACTGTCAGGCGATACAGGCCTTCTGGGTGGGCTGTGTCAACACAATCTCAGCCGCTCTGGCGACACCAATCCCTAAGGACCCCAAGATGATACTCTTGGGCATTGGGGGTGAAGTAGACCTGTCCAAATATGAGAAAATGTTTTTGGCAATAGCATTGGGGGCAGGCAAAAGACTCATTGCGGCCAATTGGGGATCTGCCGAACCACTGAGCCTGAACCGTTGGACTAATGAGTTGGACAGGTGCGCAACCTCAGAGCGCCAGATCTATAATGCAAGGGGCTGTCCCCGCAAATTCGAAAAAATATGGGGTAAATGGTTGGACGCTCAATGAGCCCCGCGGGTGGGGGTACACCGGTAACGCTGCTAGCATTGTTTGCCTGCCTTGTCCTATTGATGTCTTACGGTCCTTGGCCCTACGGGCCCTGTTGCTATGGATAATTGCCTTCAACGTGTATACCGCTGATTCATGTCTTATGCGTGTACGTTTCTCTATGTTATGTTGTTAAAATTCAATAAACAGAGTTATAAAAAAAAATAATCCATTGCATTACCCCAACGCTCCCTTTGCTCACCCTAGAACCCATTAGAAATCAATTGCATTAACCACACTTCTCTCTTCCTTGTTCCAGTTCTGGATTAGCATAATTATTATTTAGTGATATTAAAAGATGATAAACTCTATGTTATGTAGTTGAATAAAATAGATTGATAATAAAGCATATGACATCAAATATAGTGGTCGGAGGTAGAGCATAACAAGACCCTTGAAATTCAGTGAAAAAAAACTTAAGTTAAGGATAGGTTCAGTGCTACAAAACCCTTGAAAGTGAGTGAAAAAGCAGTAATTGCAGTGATGGTAAGGTGCCAATTTAATGCATCAAAACCCCAGAAAATCTGCAGGTTTTGAAAGTTATGAGGTACTATGAGGTACGTATAGCACAGCCTCTAAGCAGACTGATGGCATCACTGATGGTGTCACATATGACTTCACTAATGGCATGATCAAAGACACCACTGATACAGAAGCTCACACATGTTGCAAGTTTTGAAATGCATGTTGCTGCATATAAGTGTGGATTTAAGTGCAAAGCTTGATTGGAGTTTGCATTTAAAAATACTATCCATTTAAAAATATGGTATTCTTACACATAACCGAAGTCCATGGCCAGTGACCTCAGGGTACACTGGCCACCTACCATTTCCAGTGGTCCACTAACAATAGCCCTTGGCCATGGCTAGTGACCATGGCATTGAGCCATGCCCTCTGTCCATATAACCCCACATTTTGAAAAACACAGAAGGCTGTGGTTTGGCGGCATTGGGGTTCACTGGCTTGGGCCTTTTGCCATGGCCTGTAGTGTGTCCACTGTACATGTTGCACCAATGATTTAAAGAGAAGGAATGGCACTGGCCATGGGCTTTGCCATGGAAGATGGCCCGGTCTACACGACTTGATTCATACACTAGCCATAATCAAAGTACATGGCCAGTTGCCTCAGGGTCCACTGCCCTTCAGCCATTGCCAATGCCTTTGGCCATGTCCAGAGTCCATGTTGCCTCAACAATTCCAAAACACAAAGGGATATAGCTATTGGCCTGAGGGTCCAATGTAAATAGTTTACCAATTATTGAAATAGACCCATATCCTCCCAAGATCCAATTCCCTCTTTGTACAGGTTTGAAAGACTATTGCCAACTCCCAGCCATTGGTCTATAGTCTATTGATTATACGCCTTATCCCCCCCCTCTTAATTCTTATGCACATTTCTCACATTAACTACAACTTTTTTGCTGCCATCCTTTAATCCCATATAGATAATTTCCGTGGAAATGCAGAGTACATCGATTCATGCTGTAACGTACTTGCTGATTCCTATAGAAAGATAACATTTGCTGATTCCCACTGGAGCGGGAAAACATTGACACGTTAAATGGTCATTGGAATTCGCCATGTGTCTCCCTTCTCTTTCCTCTGTCCCCTCTTTCCCTCTCTTGTGTTTTAACTCCCTTTCCCTCTCCCTTTACTCTCTTTCACTCTATGGTTTGTTTTGCTAATTTTATTTTCCAGACGCATCTTGCAACATGAATCATAGTGTTTATTGTGAGGTATGCGAACAGAAAGATGTTTCCACTATTTTATTTATATATTTGTATATACTGGTCACTTATTAGGCGCTCATCTAGTCAGTAAAAGCTTCAAAGCGCCCACAGGGAATCAGGGTAGTGGATGTGGGAAAGAGACAAATTAAATACAGTGGAGGGGAATAAGGACAAACCTACTATGCCTTGTCAGTATTCAGAATGTGCAAGTGCGCAAAGGAAAGGCGCAGTGGGGGTAAGTGCTGGCATCCTCGTGCTCGCGAGTGAGCAACCAGCGAAGTCCAAGGTATGGTAAATGTGAGCCTCCAGGATGGAGGGGGTGCTAAGGCAAGTGCTGAGGATAAACAGATGCTGAGGGTGATTTGGTGTGGTAGGTCAAGGCAATGAGGGTGCATAAGGGCCATGAACACCAATCAAAGCAACTGTGAAATTAGCAGAGGAGTGCGGGGGGAGGATGAGGTGAAGAGGAAAGTCTAAGAAGATATTGCTCAAGACGCAGAGGGAGGGGGAGGCTGTTCCTAGAAGGGAGCCAGCTGAGGAAAGCGATCAACCTCCAGCCCTCTGTTTAACAAAATTCTTTACACACAAAGAGTTGGTGCCAGAGGAATGCAGAGGTCTAGAGGGGGTCTATTTAGTCAGAGAGAGTTGCAGAGAGCGTGATCCCCAGCCCCAGACAGCTTTCTGGATGATATAGAGGGATTTGAATTTAATCCGTGAAGCAACCGGGAGCCTGTGAAGTTGCAGTCCCTGGGCTTGAAGCCAAGGATACGCCTCGCTGCCCTATTCTGGATTAGCTGGAGGGGTTTCAGAGTGGAAGAAGGTTGGCTATTGCAATAGTCAAGCCTAGAGAGGACCAGGGCTTGGGTAACATTGAGCTTCTGGAGGAAGGTGAGAAACGGTAGAAATCCTTTGAGAAGGAAGAGCTAAAAGTGGGACTGCTTGGCAATGTCCTGAGTGTGAGGGAGGAAGGAGAAAGAGGGGTCGAAGATTATTTGAAGGTTTCTGGCTTCAGAATAAGGAGAAGGGGGTGATCCCATGGAGGAAGTCCATATTGAAGGGAAGAAGGCAGGAGCAGAGATCTCAATGGGAAGGATCTACATTTTGCTGGCATTGAGGCAGAGATCATTGGAAGTGAACCAGGCCTTGATAGCAGATAGGCAGTCAGGGATGAAGGAAGATGCAAGAGGGTCAGCAGCAAGTTTGAAAAAGTGCTGTGTGTCATCTGCATCACATTGGAAGATGGGGAGAAGAAGGAGATGTGGGTTGCCAGCTGAGTAAGGTAGATGTTCAAGAGCCAAGGGGAGATCCCTGGGGGATACCACATGAGGAGAAGGAAGTAGGAGTGAGAAGGTGCCCCGGATGACTCTAGAAGAGCGGGCAGTTAGGAAGGAGGTCAGCCAGTCCAGTGCCTGTTCCAAGATGCGACGGGTGTCTTGGAGCCTTTGTGTGAAGATGGAGTGGTTGACGTGTCAAAAGAAGAGGATAGATCAAGTAGGATGAGGACAGCTGTGGATTTGAAATCGAGGGATGCAAGCAGTTTTTCACAGGTGTTCAGAAGAGCAATTTCCGTGCCTGTGGATGCTCTGAATCCAGATTGATGGTCCTGAAGACCACCAACAATTTCAGTGTGAAAGTTGAGTTGGGGAAAAGCCAACTTCTCCAGCAATTTCACCTGGAAGGAGGTGATGGAAATAGGGTGGTAGCTGGCTGGACAGGTGGGGTCTGCTGAGGGTTTCTTAAGGAGGGAGTGCACAAGGGTGTGCTTAGGGGGTAGGAGAAAGAAACTGTGGCAAACAGTGGTTTCAGAGGTCAGCGAGTGAGGGGACAAGAGAGCGAACATTGTCCTTGATGGTTCTGGATGAGAAAGGAGAGACCTGTTTAGAAATGACCTTCATGGAGTGGACAACTCTGGTGACTTCTTCGGGTGTGACAAGGGCGAAGGAGTGGAAGTAGGAAGGCGGAGGGTGAGGGGCAAAGGGAGGCAAGGGGGGTGTGGGAAGGTTTGGTAGGTTAAGTAATAAGACTGTTCTGGATATCCTGAGTTTTGGTGGCAAAGTAAGTGGCCAGTGCATTGCAGAGGGTTTGGGAAGGAAGAGGGGAGGAGGAGACTGCGGGAGGGTTGGCCAGTTCCCTGCAGATTTTGAAAAGTTCAGCCATGTTGTTGGATGCACAAGAAACCTGTGCCTGAATGTGGGCCCTTTTTATGGAAAAGATTAAGAGTCTGTATTGCCTTTGGAGCAGGCAGCAGACCAGTTTGTCAGAAGTTGAGCCTGAAGTTTGCCACTTCCGTTCCACCGCTCTGCACTTTCATTTCAGGGCTACAAGATCTGAGTCGTACCATGTGTGAGGCTTAGAAGCGCGTTTCAGATGGATCCTCGTGGCTGGGGCAAGAATGTCAAGAGTGTTGGTAATGGACAGATGGAAATTACTGAGAGCAGTGTCAATGATAGAGTCTGAGTTAGGCGGGTATGGGTGATAATGGTGGAATTGAAGGCAGCAGCTGACACTCATTTTATCGGGCGGTTGTTTGTGAACGAGGTTGCCAGTGCTTTAGGGGGTGCGGTGAGTGGGGCAAAAGGACCTAGGTGGGAGGAAAGGAGAGAGTGGTGTGACCAAGAGAGAGGGGTGACCAGAGGAGAAGAGAGAGGGAGGTCAGAGTGGATGAGGGCATCCATCGTGCGTCCAGTAGAGTGGGTTGGACCAGAAGGGAAAATGGAGAGTGATAGAGAGGTGCAGAGATCAATGAAAAGAGTGGATGATGTGCCAGGAGTACAATTGGATGTAGAAATCCCCCAAGAGGAACAGATTGGAGGAGGATGAAAGTAAGGAGGAGCAGAAATCAGCCCATTCAGGGAGGAACTAGGAGGAAGCACCTGTAGGCTGGTAAATGTTACCAATGGTCAAGGTGGAGGAGGGAGAGATGACCAATTTGCAAATCAGGCTCTCAAAGGAGGAGTAGAGCTGGGTGGGGAAGATGACAGAAGGAACTCACTCAGGGAAGATTAAGGCAACCGCACTGCCAGCACGTTGAGGTCAAGGCTTGGAAATGACCTTGATGCTGTCAGGTAGGAGGGAGTCAAAATCAGTCACTGAGCTGGCATTGAACCATGTCTAGGTAAGAATGATTATGTCAAGGTCAGTGTCTTCGAGAAGGAGGCAGATGTCAGCAGTGGGTTAGTTGGCTGAGTGGGTATTAAGAGTCGCCAGGTGGAGACGGTCACTGCCTTTAAAGGTTTTCTGAGGTGGAGAACAGGGGGTATGGTACTCCAGTCAGAGGGGGATAGGGAGAGTGGTAGGTGGAGAGGCAGGAGAAAGATGAAAGTTAATGGGGGATGTCATGGATGGGAGGAGCTTGGCTTGAGTACCCTGAACCAGGATAGTGCCAGTGAGGTAGACATTAATGATCCAGCGTGATGAGAAGAAGCCTGCCAAGATAACTTCCCACTTGGTGCTACCATTAATGGGAGAGCATATGAAAGGGGAGAGAGCAGAGATGAGATGAGAAGTCCATAGGTTTGCAGATGGGACAGAGAAAAGGATATCGATAAATATCTCTCCTTAAGATGCACTGGCGTAGGTGTCTGCGATGGGAAAGCCAGGATATGCACCCAGTATGATATTTTGTACTTTTTTCATCCAGACCTCATGAGAGAGGGAGGATAGGTGATAGTGTAGCAGTTATAGAAAATAGAAGAGATGCTGAGTGCCATCTTAGAGGGAGAGGATAGATGGGAGAAGGAAAGAAGGGGGGTGCACTGCACAGATCTGGCATTTACTCCAAGACAGCCTAACTGTTAAACAGGGCACACATACAAATGCAGATCAATAGGTGGGGTGCAGGGTTCAATTTTAAAAGGATCCCAATGCAGTGTACGAAATGGATGCATGAAAGAAGGCACACCCACCTAGATACTTAAAATGGATCATAATTGAATGCAGGGCACAAGATGGAGGCAGGCTGTAAAGCACACCACCTAGATATGATTTTCGAAAAATGGAATACAAATTAATTCAGGGCACAGGATGGATGCAGGATGTAACACACACCATCTAAATACAATTTTTCAAAATGGGTCACAAATGAATGCAGTGCACAAGATGGGTGCAGAATTAAAGAACACCACATAGAAACGATTTTTAAAAATGGAACACCAAAGAATGCAGTGCACAAGATGGAACACAAAAGAATGCAGTGCACAAGATGGATGCAGGATGGAAAAAGGAAGAATGCCTTATCCACGGGGGCTGTGGTATAATGTCTTGCTTTCCTGTTTCCAGTCTGCCGGTCGGCCTCCTATGAAACATTTGACCTGCTGATGTAGAGACACAGGGTGATTAAGTGAATGTCATGTGACTAGGTTAGATAGAAAGATACCAGCAAAATATAAGCTGCTCCTAACATGGCAACAATAAAGGTATTCTTCCGTTTCTCACTATCCCAGAAGCTCACTATCTCTAGAGCTCTGGTACTCTCTAGGCTGGACTTTTGCAATAAACTCTTTCTAAATCTTCCTGCCTTTACTCTTCAACCTTTACAACTTATATAGAACAGGACTGTGAGAGTTGTCCTTGGCCCCAAGCCCAGGGATTGTTTCTCTCCAGCTCTGAAATCTCTTCACTGGCTCCCCGTGGCTGCAAGGATCAATTTCAAGACCCTCTGCATCGCCCACAAGGCTTTCTGGGGCCTGGGACTGCTCTACCTCTAACTTTCTCTCCCAAAACATCTTCCTTCTCTAGCTCTCTGCTCATCCACCTCCAATTCTCTGAGGGTCTGATGCTTCTCCAACCAGAGAGTTGGGGGCAGATCTATCTAGTTGACTGGGGCCTCCCTCTGGAACAGCTTCCCTGCTTCTCTCAAACTTGAGCAGAACCACCACTGGTTCCAGAAGCAACTGAAGATTTCTGCTTTCTCTCTCCTCTCCCCTGCTGATTTCCTGACTGCTCCAAGCACTGGTCACCTGGCCCCCCTCTGAACTCGGGGCCAGGCTTCTGCATGTCCAGTTGCCCTCGCACTGCCTCTGGGCTCCCCAGAATTTAAGGCTCTGTATCTGCAACCCTACAGTCCCTTCTCTCTGCACTTATGAGCAACCCGCTGGCTGCTGTTGTGAGTTAACTGCACTCCCCCTTCCCCTCCCCTTGGCACTTCTCCCTTTCCCTCTTCCCTGCACTTGCGCAATCTATATGACACAAGACCTAGTAAGACCGACTTTTGGCCTCCCTTGTTTTCCCCTCATTGTCTTGTTGCACCAAGAAACACTTGTGTACAGGCACGGTATAAATGCCACATCATATCATATCATATCAATTATGAAATATTGTGAGTATCCTGGGCAATGTGTACTTCTCCAACATGTATCTACTAGTTATCTTTTGCCTCGGCACCACACAAGTCCACTATACGCTTTTTTACACACATGGCTAGCATGCTTCTTGACACTATGCTCCTCCCATGACAATGGCTTCCAGGTGGTCATGATTAGTGCTGATTGCCCTGGACTCTCTGCTTCCCATGTACAGCCTAGGTAAACCACTAACCATGACTATGATGCCTCTACTCTCCCCCGCAACATTGCAAATGGGGTAAGACTGCTGCATGGGACACCCATGCTGCTTTTCACTTATCTGGCTCTTGCCTAATTAAGCCTTCCTACTGTAATGCTACATCACGTGAAATGTCATATTTTCTTGCTGCGCTTTCTTTCTCACCTTGTTTGTTTTCTGCTGCATCTCAGAGCCTGCTTGTAAATTGACTTTAGGTGTGTTTTACATCTCCATATCCTCCTTTTGTGTACTGCATTGTTCTGCTTTTGGAGTAATTTGAATATAAATGTATTCTACATCTGCGCATCCTCCAATTATGTACTGCATTGCTGTGTCTCTGGAATTATTTGAATCTAGGTGTGTTCTACATCTGTGCATCCTCCAATTTTGAACTGCATTTTTCTGCTTTTGGAATAATTTAAACCTCGGTGTGTTTTACAGCTGCACATTATCCACTTTTGACCTGCATTGCTGTGATTTTCGAATAATTTGAATCTAGTTGTGTTTTACATCTGCACATACTTGTGCCTGCCCTCGTCTCCTAGGTTGACTGGTGAGTTACTTGTGCATTGTGCAGCCTCTCCCTCTGCCACCACTCCTCCACCTCGATGGCACTTTCCATCTCCCCATCTACCCTAATTGCTATTCTATCAACTATCCATCCTCTCTCTCGAACTCGGGTAGACAAAAGCTTTAAAAATATCTCCTGGCCTCTGACTCTGACCTACCTATCGCTGAAACCTGTGTTAGTGTTACTTCCAGACAGACTATCACTGATATCGCTTTCTCTGTCCCTTCTCCAGACCTATGGACCCCTCATCTGATCGCTATCATCTCCCATGTTTCCTCTTCACCCATTAATGGCAGCATTAGATGGGAAGTTTTCTTGGTGCATTTCCCATCCTCTAGGTGCATCATTACCATCTATCATAATGCAACTGTCATGACCCAGGGTCCTCAACCCAATCTTTTTCACTTTGACCGGTGTCTGCCGGCCCTCATTAACTTCCTAACTTCCCCCGCTACTCCTCTTTCCTCTCTCTCTGCACCTCTTTTATCACCTCTGATTGTGTACCACCCTTCTGTACCCCTCCTCGGAAAACCTTCAAAGGTGGTGACCTGATATACTTAGCCACTCGGAATGCTCAAGCTGCTGTCAAACATTCCTGTGAAATCTGCCTCCTCCTTGAAGACTTTTATCTCAACGTCCTGGCTCTCACCGAGATTTGGTTGAAAGCCAGCTCAGTTACTGCTTTTGACTCCCTTCTCCCTGAAGGCTACAAGATCCTCTCCAAGCCCTGGCGCAACCGACTTGGTGTTGCAGTAGCCCTGATCTTCCATGAGTGGATCTCTCTCTCCCCATGCCCAACCAGCCCTACTCCTCCTTTGAAAGTCTTGTCTGCAAGCTTTGCATCTCTTCAACTCTCTCACTCATGCCACTATAAACAGACTCCCTGGCCCTGTGTCTGTCTTCCTCTCGGACTGGACTGACTTCACCTCTTCTCTTCTTACCTCTACCTCTAAATTCCTTCTCCTTGGAGATTCCAAAATCCACCTTGACTCCTACTGTTCCTGCCTCTCCACTCTTCTATGATCTCTGTACCTCTCTCTCCCTTTCTATTCTCCCCTGTGGCCCTACCCACTCTGGTGGACACACTCTCAATGACCTCTTTCCTGCTAATCTCCTACTCTCCAATCCTCTCACTAACCTTCTCTCCTGGCCAGACCACTCTCTCCTCACTTCTCATCTGGGACCTCTTGTCCCCCAGACCGAGCCTCCACCAGCACTGCCAGCCTTCTTCATGGCCATCCATTTGATGAAACAGGTGTCAGCTGCTGCGCTTGTCACCACCTGCATCTCGCCCCCCCTCCGCTCCTCCTGACTCTGCCACTGATTCTGTCCTTGCTAAACTCCATCTTGCTATCAGTAACACTTTCAACATGCTTGCCCCTGCCATGAGGATTCGCCTGAAACCTGCCTCCAAGTATAATAGCTGGTAAGACTCTGATCTAGCCACTCTGAAATGCGAGTGCAGAGTTGCTGAATGGAAGTAGACCTCAGGCTCATCCCCTTACAAACTGGCCTGTGGCACTCTCAAAAGGCAATAGTGCCTCTCTATCCACTCCAAGAAGAGGGCTCAGATCCAGGCACATATCTCTGGAGCACCTAACAGCACGGCTGAACCCTTCAAAATGTTCAAGGAACTACTCAATCCATCTGCAGTTTCCACCTCTCCTCTTCATTCTCAGTCCGTCTGTACTGCACTGGACACCCATTTCTCCTCCAAAACTCAGGACATTCTGACCTCTCTCTCTTTCTCCCCTCCCTTCAGCACTCCCCCTGTTACCCCGCATCCCTTGGCCGTTCTTCCACCCCTATGCAATCTCTCCTCCTTCTTATCTATCACAATGGAAGAGATCTTTAGAGTAGTGTGTTCTATGAAGGTCTCATCCAAGCAGGTGTCTCCTTGTTCTTCCAGATCAATTAAGGACAACATATCCTCCCTCACTCCGGCTCTTGTTAACCTCTGTAACCACTCCGTAGCATCTGGCTTTTTCCTTTCTTCTCTCAGGCACTCCCTTGTACACCCCCTCTTAAAAAACCTTCTGCCGACCCCTTGTGTCCGGCCAACTACCACCCTATCTCTACTACACCATTCCTTGGGCAACTGCTGCAGAAGCTGGTCAACCCCCAACTGACCCAACACACTGAACTCCCTGGTTGTTTACATAACCATCGATCTGGATTCCGAGCATCCAGAGACACAGAAACCACTCTCCTCCTGAACACATGTGAAGAACTGCTTGCTAATCTTGGCTCTAACTCTCCTGCTGTTCTTATTCTCCTTGACTTCTCTTCCGCCTTTGACACAGTGAACCATTCTATCCTCATAAAGCGGTTCCAAGATACACTTGGTATCTCAGACTGGGCACTGGATTGGTTGACCTCCTTCCTTACTGACCACCCCTCCCAGGTACTCCAGCGTGCCTTCTCCTACTCCACCACTATCTCTGCTTGTGGTGTTCCCTAGGGGGACTCTATTCTCTTACCTTGGCTTTTCACCATCTACCTAGCTCCCCTTGCTCACCTATTTTCTGCTTTCTCTCCTCATTGCCAGTGGTACGCTGATGACAAACAACTCTTCCTTGTGTTACCCTCTTCCTCCTCCTCCTCTTCCTCCTCTATCATCCCTGACTGCCTGTCTGCTATTAAGTCTTGGTTCACCTCCGATTATCTCTACCTTAATGCCAGTAAGACTGATATCCTGCCTATCAGGACACCTGCTCCCGCTTCCCTCCTGCACACTGGCTGCCCTCTATGGGCTCACCTCCCTCTCCTTCCAATGAGGCCAGAAATCTAAGGGTCAGCTTCGACTTTTCTCTCTCCTTTACCCCCTCACAACTGGGATCTAGTCAAGATGGTCCACGTTCAACTTAACCTCCCTAGAGGCATTCTCCATTTCCTCAACTTCCCCCAGAAGTTCAATGTCTCTAGAGCTCTGGTCCTATCCAGGCTAGATTACTGTAACAGCCTCTTCTTCACACTGCCCCTTTCTTCGCTCTGTCGTCTTCAAGTAATCCAGCATAAGGCTGCATGACATATCCTTGACCCCAAGCCCTGGGACTGTATCCCTCCAGCCCTTAAATCTCTCCACTGGGTCTTGGTTGTTGCAAGGATCAAATTCAAGACACTCTGCATCATCTGCAGGGCTGTCTAGTGACTGGGACCACGCTACCTGCAACTCTCTCTTACTAAAGACTCTCCATCCAGATACAATCGATCTTCTGGCTCCAACAATCTCCTGATCAAACACTTCTCCAAGCAGAGAGCTGGGGGCAGATCTCTCTCCTCAGCTGGCTCCCTCCTATGGAGCAGTTGCCCTCTCTATCTTGAACCTGACCAGCACACGTTCCGCAAACAACTCAAGACCTTTCTCTTCACCTCCTCCTTCCATCTCCCCCTCCTGTGCGAACCATCCCCTCTGTCACTGAGATTGATGGCCTGGTCCCTCAAGAGTCCAAATGAGTCCTGGCCTCTTCTCAATCGCCCTCAGTAACCCCCTGCATTGCACACTGGGCCCACGTCCGCCTGTTGGGTGGTTTCGCCTCTGCCCTGCACTTAACTTTGGGGCGGTATACTTCCCTCTTCCGCTGGGTTGTCTTCATCTGTGCACTTACCTGTTACCTCCCCAACGGGGCTCCTCTGGCACTTCCTCCCCTATGGGACCCTAACAGCACTTACCTTCCCCACCCGCTTCTTTTTTCCGGTTATTTTTTCACTGCACTTGCACGCTCCAAATATCACAAGGTTTAGTAGGACTGCTGTTTCTTTCTATTTATTCATTGTTATTTCACTGTTCATTCTTCTCCCTTGTTCCCTTTCTTTGTGCCTTGTGGTATTTTGAAACACTGGCTTGTTGTATAAGCACCTTATAAATGTCCGATAAATTAAATAAAAATAGGTTTTAACCAATAACGGTGTGATGAATTGCATTGGGTTGTGCGACTTTGTCAGCCATGGTTCATATAACTGATTTTGGTTCCTTGCATTTCAATGAAATGAAACTGACTCTGTTACCTGTTTCTACTAAATTATTAATGCTGAACTCCTTCCTCCCGGAACACAATCTCAGCATACAACTCCAACCCTAAACCACAAAAGCCAACACAAGAACAACCACCATCAAGACACACTTAATGTTCCTTATCAGACAGACACAAATCCACAACAGATGCACCAGCATAACCCTCACAATTCTCAACATAACGTTATTACAGGCACCAACGACAAACACACAATTTATATTAGCAACCTGCAGATGTGCATTAACTACTGCCCTGGACAGCTAAACAATCTAGTAATGACACTACCCTTTCAGTTCTGCACCAAAGTAGTGTGGGTGAGTTATTTCTGCTCATTGCTCATATAATCTGTGCCCTGTAATTACATTTCTCTCTTGCAGTTCTCCAAGCACAAATAGACCATAAAATAGCAGCCCCTGGGCTACAAGTAGGTCAATAGCAATAGCATAACACAACAACAACATATAACCACATGCACTCAAAGTCTCCATCTATTGTTTGAACATTCATCCTCGCACAAACACATCAATCATAAAATCACCTACCCACTCATTCATTCATCACCCATCCATCCATCCGTCCATGCATGCATGCATCCATCCATCCATCCATTCATCCGTCCACCCACCCAACCCATCCTGCCATCTATCCACCCATCCACCCATCCACCATCCACCCACCAAACCCACCCATTGATCGATCCATTCATCCATCCATCCACCTACCCATGCATCCATCTATCTACCCACCCATGCATCTATCCACCCACCCAACCAATCCAGTCATTTAACCACCCATCCACCCACCCAACCACCCAACCGACCCAGTGAGCAATCCACCCATCCATCCACCCATCCATCCATCCATCCATCCATCCATCCATCCATCCATCCATCCATCCATCCATCCATCCATCCATCCATCCATCCATCCATCCATCCATCCATCCATCCATCCATCCATCCATCCATCCACCCAACCCATCCAGCCATCTATCCACCCATCCACCCATCCACCATCCACCCACCAAACCCACCCATTGATCGATCCATTCATCCATCCATCCACCTACCCATGCATCCATCTATCTACCCACCCATGCATCTATCCACCCACCCAACCAATCCAGTCATTTAACCACCCATCCACCCACCCAACCACCCAACCGACCCAGTGAGCAATCCAAACCCACCCACCCATCCATCCATCCATCCATCCATCCATCCATCCATCCATCCATCCATCCATCCATCCATCCATCCATCCATCCATCCATCCATCCATCCATCCATCCATCCATCCATCCATCCATCCATCCATCCATCCATCCATCCATCCATCCATCCATCCATCCATCCATCCATCCATCCATCCATCCACCCCTGCAACTCTCCACCCATAAAAATAACATGTCACTCTTTCGTTTAAAAGAATCCAATTGGCTTTGTAAATGCGTGTTCTAAAATCCCTCCCATTTACTCAACACTACCTGCCCATTCATTTAGTTCAATATTTGCAGTGAAAAATAAATAGCTGATTGGTGACAAGAGAAGGCAGAGCATGTGGCATCTCTTTGCCTTGTCTCGCAATGACAGCGGGAGCAATGGATGCGTCAATTGTGTGCCACAGGATCAGTCTTTCGCCGAGGCTGTCGGCGTTGCATCCAGGGCGGCAGCTATTGAAGGTGCCTTTTATCTGCCCACCCTTCAGGGACTCGTGTGAGGGAATTTTCGGGAGCGCGATAGTCATCTACATGATGAAATATCCTGCAATGCAATCGATGCTGTGTGGCACCAGGCAGTCTCGCCATGGAAGCCGTGGGCATGGAGAAGGAAGCAGGAATGTCTTTCATCCTCTGCTAAATGGAAATGCCATTTTAAATGGCAGTGATGTTAAGAAATAATCGATTGAAAGTGTCAAGCTGGATTGCTGAACAATTTAGCATCCTTTATATTGCTATTAGTGCTGGAATCCTACGTATTTTGCCTCCACACAATATATATTTATTTCATATAATGCTTCAGATAATATAGTTACAGGGAAATGCTGGTATTAGATTTCATCTAAAGGTAATCCTAGGCTTTATGCCCAGGGGTTTGCAACCAGTCGGTCCCCACATGATTTCTCATTATTACACAAATGCAGGAGTAGTCCAAACCAGCTGGAGGTTATGACAAAGGTTTCAGACCCCTGATGTATACGGGCATATCACCTAATTGACTACAGCTGCGAGCATGAGTTAGTTCAAGTGAAGTGAGGGTGGTTAACAAGGAATGCCATGGTCCCCATACCCGACTACAGCAACCGTTTCTATCCCTTAATCTGTAAATCTGGGCGCGTTTAGGATCCCTCCTCGTACTGGCCTATAGGGCAATAGGGCAATGCCCGAACTAAAAACGCAAAATGCTAGTATTGGTCACTTTTTTGGGCTATATGGGAACTTTGATAAGTTACTTCAACCTGAGGCTAGCAGTTTTGATCAGTGTTACTGATTAAATATTCTTCAAAAGGCACAATTTGCTTCACATTTAATCAAAAACGACCACCTTGCGTACCACTCAGTCTGTCACAAAGGAATGAACTGCCATTTGCAACTGTTGGCCACTTTTTCATTGGTGCCTGAGACAATTGTATGCCCCAGTCCGACCATGGATGTACCACCGACTATTGCTTCCCGATAGCTTCACTTACATACATACATACATGGGCTGATCAACTTTATCAGACTGTAAGGCCTGCAGCTGCTTTCTTAAAGGCTATTAGCACAAGTACAATGTGACCTACTGCGGCAAACATGTTCACGCTCTTCACGGTTCACAAAGAGAATAAAGTCTTCCAACATGGCTGCCAATCAAGAAACAAAAAAACAGAGCTCATAAACGAGAAGGAAACGCTCCCTTTCTATTTCCATGAAGGAGGCGATGCTGGATGAGGTGAGGGTGTATAGAACACAGAGGTAGGGCGTAGCAGGAGGAAATAGTGCTGTGCTGGAACAAAAATTACTGCAGGTGTGCTGAGCCCCCTCGAGGTGCTCAGAATATTGACACAATGAAGACAATGTTGCTCGGTTAGGAACAATCTCATAATAAATAGTAAAAATAATAAGAATAAGAATAAGATAATAATAAAAAGAACAATAGTTATTATAATTTTAATAATCATTTGGTCATTTATATAGTGTGTTTTATCACATTTTTCCAGGTACTAAGCACTGGTAATGGTCAGTTACACCACCATGGTTTGTGAAGATGAACTACCTGGGAGCTAACAAACAGTGGGCCTCATAAATTTGGTGGTATCTCGGTGGTAAATCCACAGAGATACCACCATACCGTATTACATTTACCGCCAGATTATCAGTGGTGGTAGGTGGTGTTAGTCCCCATTAATTGGAGTCCATAAGGCTCCAATGGGGATTTTGGCATATTACAGCTGGTGATAATACTGCCAAATTGGCCGTTTTGGGAAGTGAGGTTGTGGAAATACCTCCAGCTTCTTGCTGGAAGTTTTTCCTCCACCTCACCCTCAAACTCATAGTTGGGCAGTGTGATAATGCCACTGCATTTTACTGCACTGCCCAACTTATAATTAGGCCCATTATGTCAGAACATAAGAGATGTCATATACATGTCAAAAACGAATGGAGGAGGAAGTAAGGAGAGGGTCAGAGGGAAGTTCAAAGAAGAGCTGTGTGTCATTGGCATAACACTGGAAGTTTGGGGAGAAGGGGGCATTGAGGTGTGCAAGCGGAGCAAGGTAGTTGTTAAAGAGATAGGGAGGAAGGTTGGAGCCCTGAAGGATACCGCAGGTGGAGAAAGAGATGTTGGAGGAGAAAGAGCCCAGAATAACCTGGGACGGACAGTCACTGAGGAAGGAGGTCAGCCAGTCCAGTGCCCACTCTGAGGTACCTAGGTTATCGTGGAGCTGAGATGTGAGCAGTTCCTCACAGGTGTTCAGAAGAGCAATTTCCGTGCCTCTGGATGCTCGGAATCCAGATTGATGGTCATGGAGCCAACCAACAATTTCAGTGTGCTGGGTCAGTTGGGAGAGGTCCAGCTTCTCCAAGAGTTTCCCAAGGAAGCGGTGATAGCTATGGGGTGGTAGTTGGCTGGACAAGATGGTCTGCAGAAGTTTTTTTTTTCTCTTGGAGGGGCGTACATGGTAGTGCTTGAGGGAGGGGGGGAAAGATCCAGTAGCAGTAGTGTGGTTGCAGAAATCTGCAAGTGCAGGGACAATGGAGCCAATATTGGCCTTAATGGTTCTGGAAGAGCTGGGGGAAACCTGTTTAGAGGAGACTTTCAAGGAGCGGACAACTCTGTTGACCTCATCAGGTGTGATAGGAGAGAAGGAGGAGAGAAAGGCGAAGGGAGGATGGGAGGACATAAGGGGTATAGGAGTGGGCAAAGGGAAGGGAGAAAGGGACACAAGGGTGCTCAGGATGTCCTGAGGTTTGCAGTGAAGTGTGTGGTCAGTGCTTTGTAAAGCGCCTGGGAGGGAAGAGGTGAGGTGGAGACCACAGAGGGGTTGGCTATTTTCCTGCAGATTTTAAAGATTTCAGTCGTGTTGTTGGACGCACCAGAGAGGATAGCCTGGATGTGGGCCCTTTTCTTGGTTAGGATGGAGAGTCTGCATTGCCTTTGGTGACAGGCAATTATGTCTTGGTAGTTTGTAGTTGTTAGTTGACTATTGCCTGAGTAGGGGTTTGTACCTTACTAAATTTAACTTGGATCTCCTTTACTTTGGAAATTAAAAAGATATTAAAGTCTTGTGCCAACCTTTCTGAGTGGTTAAGGGTGGGACACCGCCAGGGAGGTTGGTTGAAATTCTTAATAATCTGAAATAATTTCTTTGTTTTGTTACTTGCTGTTGAGATTTGTTCCTGTACATGAGAATCTGTGGCAGAGATAATCCCTTTTTTGTAAACTGACTGCACTTTACGGGCCATTTCCAGGTAAATAGTGTTGCGATGGCGCCGTCAGTTTTTTCTCTGGCTGTTATTTTTAAGACCCAGTGACTGTGCTTCAGGGGGGAAGCTGGTTAATTATGGGTAACACTGAGACCAAAACGAGTTACAATGAACCTTCTTGTCCAAGGGCAGTATATGGGCCACCAAACTAGAGGAGGGGATATTTAGTAAGGCAGCTTTTAGATCTATAGCTTAAAAGGGCTTTGTTCTATAAGGTTTGTGTCATATCAACTGTGATTAATATGAACTAGCGCATATCATGATCACTCGAGCTTACCTGAGTTGTAGTGCAGGATTTCACCATCACTTGCCTGCTAAAGATCGGATCAAGATAGTGGGCCTCATTACGAGTATGGAGGTAGCCATGCCGTTCTTACCAGCATGGCTAACCCCATACCGGGCACCGGGTCCGGGCCCCAGAAATAGGGAATTACCGGGCTATGCCGACTTTAGCGGGCCTTGTAATTCCCATTTCCGGGAACCGGACCCAGTATATCCCCATTCTCATTTGAGCCCCTATAGGGCTCAATGGGAATGGGGAGGATGCTAGCCGGTCCCGCTAAGGACGTCTGGTCTGACCAAGGCGTCCTAAGTGGCACCCGCTGGCAGACCTCGTAATGAGGCAGTAGAGTGATAACGCCGCCGGCAGCTCTACCGGCTCCGTTATCACTCTACTGCATTCCTCGTAATGAGGCCAAGTGTCCAGCTAGATTTGAAAGGGAGTCTGTAGCAGACAGAATTGAATGCACACTCGTAATGTCTGATCATTTCCTGGTAGTTAGTAGTGATGACAACTCAAAATGAATATTACAATCTTTTAAAATCAGGAGTTTACTGGTACACACGACGGTCGACGAGAGAAAATGTTCCATGCCTTCAAGGAAAATCCCTGAGGATCCAGGTGGACGATTCCATAGTACCATTTTTAAAGAGTCTCTATGTGAACATTTTAATAAGAATAAGGGAAGCTGCCAAGACACACCCCAAGAGAGTTTGTTAAATTTGGAAATAGATAGTGAGTGAGGGATTATGGGTAAGGGCGATACCACCTCCTCTATGTGTTACTCTGTTAATCCACTTAGTAATAGTGAATTCCTCAGGTATCGATAGATGAAATAAGGCTTGCCAATCCTCTGTCATCCATGTTTCTTACAATGTACAGTACATCTACTCTATAGTCGGTTAAAAGATATATAGTAGACACTTTGTTCTGAATACATCTATAGTTAATTGAAGGCACAATTCATCTTCACTTTTTCCTGAAATGCTGTAGATTTCTGTTGCAATCCATGCTAGAAATAGCGGGTTGACTTGTTTCTGAGCTATATTGCAGGACCTTCATTTGTTTAATGTTCATAAAGTAATAAACCCAGGAGAATAATTAACTCTATGGTGTAGTGCATGATGAAATGTGAAAGTAACGCAGTAAATGCATACGTTTTCCTTCCTATGGGTATTGAATACATGAAGAGCACCGTGCACCAAATGCCCAACGCGGCCTAATAACGCTCAAACAGGCTTTGCATCAGCACTTTGCCCTGACGTGAGTACGAAGTGCAATGGGCACGTGCACACTGAACTAGGAGGAGCGCTATTCTATCGGGGGCAATGAATGCAATCATGCAATTTAAAACTTTATGCAGTATGCATTTTAAATGCCGATCAAATCGTTTTAGGCACAATAATAAATATTAATTTGGCTACAAGCAGTGGTTCACTATCTAGCTCGCCAATGTCTGAAATGTCTAAAATTGCTGCAATCGATCAAGCACCCGGTACATGGTTCAACATAAGGCGTCAGAAGTAGTTGAAATTCGCGCTGACGAGAGCCCTTTAAGGCACGTGCATGACACGAGCGGAGTGGCCACTGAGCAAAGCACGCCGGATAATGAAGTCTGTCACTGCAAGGCACGATAGTTAAAGTGTGATGTGCACACAAAACTGGACTAGGAGGAGCGAGCTCTGTTGTATTGGGGACAATGAATACAATGCAATTTAAATGCTGATCAAATAGTTTAATGCGCAATAATAAACGTTAATTTGGTCATACGCAATGGTATGAGCAAGTCTGATACTGAATATGTATTGGGAGATGTTCGAAAATATCAATATCACATATTATTGTGCAATACGGAAGACTGAACAAATCAAGAAGTGCTCATTAAAGTCACCTTTCATGTGTTTGTAGGGTTTTGTCTGTTCAATGCATCAAGTCAGTTAACATAAGCTTCAAACATACTAATGGTTCATCCGAATTTGAGAAGATACGCTTAATAATAATGTAATGGCATGAAAGACTCCATTATTTATACATGTGTTCATTAATAGAGTGAGGTACATCTTTCTCCCAAACACGCTCATGATAAATGAACTAACTACTCAACAGGTGTAGTTCATGGCATATTGAGAACGTCTTTTCAAGGTGGTACAGGCATTTTGAACACCTTTATCTGTTATTAGCAGCTAGCGCTCTGAGTCCTATGGGCGATTTTGTGCTATATAAAAACAAATAGAGATAGATAGAGAGATAGATATATAGATAGACTATTATTGTTGCCTTTGCAGCTGGAGTTCGGCAGTAGAGATGTCAGTCCACGGCATCCTGATCCTGTTTTGCATTGCTGAAGTCTGCTTTCAGTACCTACCAATCTGAGAGGAGGAGTCAGCCTACATAGACTGCCTGCCGCCGCGGAGCAGCCGCGGAGTTCGGCAGTAGAGTTGGCAGTCCACGGCAGTCTCTGGCACGTGACGGCAATGCGGCGAAATACTGAGGAAGAGGGGCGGCGTCTCCGAAGTCAACGCCACCGTGTAGAGGACAATGGCTTGGAACATCGGAGCCGCTGAAAGAACTACAGCATGATATGAAGTATTATAAAGGAGGTAAGACCTCTGCAGCTGTAAATGGGCCCCATTCAAATATACTTATACAAAGTACTTTAACATACTCGCTCTCGGAGGATACAGAACCCATCTGCCAGAATACTTTTGCTGTCCCCTGCCATCCCCTATACGCTGCCCCAAAGGTCTGAACTTGGTGGGGCCGTTGGTAAACGAACAGGACATACAGCAATGCAGAGGTGGGGGTCTAAGCTGCTTAGAGAGAGATAGGGATGACCCCAACGAGAAGGGGGGAGACGGTGCAAGGGGACTGTCAGAAGAAGTGATTTTTTGTTCGACGTACCGGGCAGTGGGGATCTCGGGTACAGTGGAATTCGTCCCAGAGGCTTCTGTTGTGAAGGAAAGCAGGGTAGAGAACTGCTCGACTAGAGCAGAGTCAACGGATGCCAAATTCAATCGGGAGAGCCTGGTAGTAGGAGTCAGCGACTCCACGCTGACAGAGTTGGAATTTGGCAACTTGGAACGTTGTAACTCCCAAGTTGAGGGTACTTTAAACTGCTATAAGCTGTCAACAGATATGTACTCGGACCCAATACAAGGGGCTCAATTTGATATGAACACTGTGCTTGAATTAAAAAAGGAACCCCTAGGAGGAAATAAAGTGCAAGTTAAAATAAACATTCATCCGAGACCGAACACAGAAAATATTGAGAGTTCACTTTTGCGAGCAAATGAAGGAGAAATACAGTGGGAAGAGCCTTGCGACCAGCTGGAACCCCAAACAGATATATTTAAAATGGCAAGCAGTGTCACGGGTATGGACGACCTTTGGGATTCATTGAAAGAAATCGAACATCCGTTGAATTCAACCAATGTGGATATCCAACAAAATAATTATAGAGATTTCACGAAAATAAAAAAAACAACACTTACTTTAAAGGAAAAATCAGCAAAAGGAAAAGAATAAGAAAAAACTCTCGAATAAAAAATTGTATTTTTAAGGAACAAAGAGGCACCACAGAAACTTAAACCCAATGATGATAAAAACAAAAAAATGTATTAACCAAATGAGAAAAACAGGTGTACCAGAGAAATCTGCTCTCCTGCAATTCTTTTCAAAAAAACAAAACGAAGAACAACATACATTAGGAGAATTATGTGATGTAGACATTTTGCAGGGAGCGGATATAACTCCATCAGTGCAGTTACCTGGACTACAAGTCTTCACGTGGGCAGGTTTAGATTTAGGAATGAACAACCGGCCTCCCAAGCAAATTTCCCAATTGCAAATCGGGCATACCCCCGGACAGAATAATTAACAGGAAACCTGTGCAGGGGGTGGAGGATTCATCAAACCCATTTTAGGAGCTCAAAATAATGGGTTTAGGGCTCCACCACAGAGGAATAAAAAAAAACCTCTGTTGGGTGGTTTGGTGAACCAAAAAGAGCTTATGGACCTTCCCTTGCAGAAAGGGGTTGTCCCTAGGGGGGAAACCACACCTTTGACACTGACCCAGGAAAACAAAGAAGAATTAAAAAAAGAATATCGAATTGAGGACCAAGAGGTCAGGAGGGAAGAAGGAGGGAACAGCTGGGTGAGTCCGGTAAATAGGGACATACACCATTAAAAGAACTGCCACTTTACAAAAAAAACACAAACATCAAGTCATTTCCACCTTATCCCAAATTTGGACAGGACAAAAGATAAAAAAAACACGTCGCTTGATAGAGAATTTACTGATCCTAGTTCAAAGATATTTGAAAACTTGGAGGCTGTAAACATACCAATCGACCAGAATATGAGAAGTCTATCATCAAGACCTTTGGAACCCATTGAAAAGGATACACCATCACAAAAGCCTGCATTGATGGCACTAATGTCTACAATAACAATTGCATTAGCACCCTTTTCAAAACTTTATTAGGCGATAAACAACACACTTAAAGACCATACGTCCTTGATCGCCATGATGTACACTAAGATGATTCATGTGGAGGGCTTTATCACGGCTTGTGAAAAATTGAAAGAATTCACTGATAAGAACGTAGTGAGTCCAACACACAATGCCAAAGGGGACTCTAAAGAACAAAGTACGGAAACAAAAAAATAACTTGACTTAGTTTTCTTAAGTACTCAGACGCTATTACTGAAAGAAGTACATTTGGAGGAATCCAGTCCATGTCACCTAACTCAGTCAGGCGGGGAGATCATAGAACTGAAAAGTCAAAAGCAGACTGTAAATTCATCCTCCACCCAACCTCAAGTAAAATATCAAGGCTATGTCAAATCTAAAATGGACGAAAAGGAAAAAAGAACTCTTAAATTGGACTCGAAGAAAAAACCTTTAAACGGATATGTCGTACTGGAACTGAAAGTGGTGAAAAATAATTGGCTCATACAAGAGCCAGAGATGATTCAAGGTCAAAATGCAAAAAAAAAAACGCAAGAAGATTTATACCCTGTGTTTCTACAATCAACGAGCTCGAAAGGGAAAGGAAGAAGGTGTGTAACCTTTGAAGAGAATTTAAATTTAGTCCAACAACCAAAGGATAGCGTAGTAAGTGAAGAGAGTGAAGAGGAGAAAGCACTCTCGGTTTTAGCACAAGTAGTGACTGCTGGGAGTGCCCACCTTGAGTCCGCTCAAAAAGTAGGAATAGATAACTCCCAAATTCCCTGCATGACAAACAGAATAGTGATTGGGCAGTCTGTGGATGAGTCTGAGTTAATTGATCTATCTCAATATTCTATGGAAGAATCAGAGTCAGACCTCTATTGTATAGAGGTGGGAAAGCCACAAACTCAAAAGATCAATGTTGTGAACGGAAAAGACAACAGTGGCAGTCTTTCCCCAATTTTTATGTCACTTGCCACAAGAAGGGAAAAAAACGAAAAGACCCGCCAAAAGAGACTTGACGCTGCGACTCCAGCCACAAATTTTCAATCTACTGCAGCAATGAAAATCCAGTCGCTTAATGTCTCATCAAGTAATACAACACTTAAACAGCAATTTAACAAGCTTGCTGGAAAAAATCAAACTACGACCTCTAGGGAAAGAATGGCCCATAGGTCAAAGCACAAAATAACAAGAACCAACGATAAGCAACACCTGAGAGGTTCACAAGAACATAGAAGGACTAAGTCAAGAGAAAGAGCTATAAGGGGCGAAAGGCCACGTATAAGGAAAAAATAAAAAGCGAAAGAAACGTTCTACTTAAAGCAATAGAGAAGTCAGATGGTGCTTTTTTAAATAGAAAGAAGGTTTTGATGCTTTTCCAGTGTATTCCATCTCTGACAGTAATTAGAACTAAGGACATAAAAATTGTTGAATTTGGAGTGTGGTGCGTTCATTGATATTACAAGCTGTTGAAAGTTTCATAATATTGGGTTATGATTTAACAGAATATTGGACAACAACCAAAGAACTGACAAGGGTTATTGACCCAAAATTCACCCGGATAAAGTATATAAATCTACGTCAAAATCACAAACAAAGATACAATTGCAAGAAACAGAAATAGAAAACAAGGAGGAAAACATTCCGGATGTAGCTCTTTCTGTGAGCTGCAAGGATGAAAAATTCAGAAAAGAATTCAGAAAAGAACTGGAACTGGTAGGAAGTGGACGCATACACGAAAAACTATAAAAGGAATTCTAGCTTTATCCGGGGTGAAGCAAAGAGACTCTATTAAGATCCATTGGATGTGGGTCATATACCAAAAGGACCGCTTCCGAAATTGAAGATAACATTCTCCCCCGACGAGTCGGGAATAGGAGAGCTGGATCAACAAAATAATGAGAAAGAAAAAGGTCAATATAAAGAAGGCGATAAAAGGACATGGATTTCAAGTGCATTGGATTCGGGAAAGAGAAGTTAGCAACACCAGGGAGGAATCCCTAAAGAAGATAACCTAAAGAAGAACTTGGAGAAGGTGGTCTCCCTAAAATTTGGCTCATGGAATGCAAGATGTTTCGTACATTTATTATCAACAAGTGACATAGCTTTGGGAGAGTATGATGTGCTGTGTCTCCAAGAGACTTGGTTAAGAGTCCAACCTTATATGGACGGTTATGAGACCTTTCCAGCGCCAGCAAAGAAAGGGCCATCAGGTCATCCATTATCGGGTTTATTGACCATGATCCGCTCATTTAAGGAACTTCAGGTTATAAAGGTGATAGAATCATCTTTATTCTTTCAAGTGTTACAACTGAAGTGGAAAGGGAGTCAGCAGCACTCAAAAAACTCAAACAACAAAGAGCGAATAATAATTAACTCCTACTGGAAACCACCGGTGTTAAGTGATGAACAGTTCTTTGATTTTGTATTTATAGCGCGCACATGACAAACTTAATCGTATTCTGGCGCAGATGACAACAGAAAGGTAGCATGTTTAAATCAAAACAGGTCCCTTGAAAAGCAGGGCTATCTACCTAAAGAGAAAGGTTTTCAGTGCTCAGTGAAATTGCAGAAGAGAGCTCATGGTCCTAAGTCGCAAAGGTAGAGAATTCCACAGCCTAGGACCAAAGACAGAAAATCTTCTGTCACCTCTGGAGGCATAGGTTGAGTGGGGAATGATCAGGAGAGGGCTGTCACTAGAGCGTAATTGTCTTGCTGGGTGATATGGCTGAATTAGCTCTCTCAGATACAGAGGGGCAATGCCATTTATGCATTTGAAAATAATGCAGGTTGTCTTAAATTTAATGTGGTCAGCAATTGAGAGCCAGTGTAGCTCTCTCTGATAAGATGATACATGGGTGAATTTACCTAATTTAAATATCCGTCTGATGGCAGCATGCTGGGCTCTCTGAAGTCGCTGAAGTTGTTTGGAAGGGATGCCCATCAATTGGCTATTAGAGTGGTCGAGGTGGGCACTAGTTAGCACCCCTACCACAGCGGCGTGAGCCTCTTTGGGAATGTAAGGAAGTGCTTGGCGTAGCATTCTCAGAACAAAATAGACTGCTTTGGTCTTTGCTCCCACCTGTGTTTCACTCCCCAGGTCTTCTTGCCACATACATCCCAGATTTTTAATTTTTGAAACAAATTGTACATTTTCACCCAGCAGTGTTGGAACAGGCAATTTTTTAGCTGCTGTCAGCAGATGTTTAGGACCGAATAATATAAGTTTGGTCTTAGCAGCGTTAAGCTGTAAATAGTTCTTTGACATCCAGCTGCTTACCTCTGTCAAACATTGCTCCAGTTTGCTAAACGCTTCCTGGAAATCATTCATTCGTAGGAATATCTGGGTATCATCGGCATATGAATGGAAATCCAACCCATACCGTCTTAGGATTTCCAAAAGGGGTCAAATATATAAATTAAACAGTAGTGGTGACAAAGAGGATCCCTGTGGGACTCCACAACTTAAACAAATGAGGTTCGACAAGAACTCTCCCAGTCTCGCACGCTGCTGACGGTTAGTCAAAAAAGACTTAAACCATTTCAATGCTGAGTCTGAGACTCTTCCTACCTCCTGTAGTCGTTCTAGGAGGATTTCGTGATTCACTGTATCAAAAGCCGCAAACAGGTCCAGCATCACCAAAAGTGTAAGCTCCCCCTGGTCCGCGGCCTTCAGTAATTCATCCTGTACTACTAGGAGGGCTGTCTCAGTTCCGAATTTTGGTTGGAATCCTGATTGGAGTTTATCTAGCAATAATTCATGTTCAACAAACTCCTAGAGCTGATTAATAACCACCTTCTCAAGAGTTTTAGCTGGCCAGGACAGTCCTGCAATGGACTTAAACCAAGCAAGCATTATTTTGGATACAATCGCATGAGATCACAAATTCTACCACCTGATAATATGTGGAGACCTAACTTACTATATCCGAAAATTCAACGGCCCAACACGCGTTCTATCTCCAAAACAACTGCCATTAAAAGAGGACTAAAATGGGCAAAGCTAATGAAAACAAGAGACATGTATAACCTCCACCTTTTGAAAGGAGAAGATGAAAAATATATTCTGACTTGGGAAAAGGATGACCTCACAGCCACCCTAGATCATATCTTTGTTACACGTGAATTTCTCGCCCATATCACCAAATTGCAGGTCATTTGCACCAAAAACAGAGATCATAATGTGCTCAAATATGTGTGGAATTCATATCAGGAGACAAGAAGACCGATGCTATTGGAGATTGAAGAGTCCAGTGGAAGAATCAGACTCAAAGTAAACGCAGAGGATGTTATAAAACAAACTATCACCTACAGTAAGGCAGGTATAAATCAAGCGCAAACAACCTCTGATTATGAAAAGCATCTAAACATATATCAACATATGGTTAAGATCCCAGCCAGAAATCATAACCGAAATAGTTATGATAAAAAAGTGGTCGAAGAGAGGAAAAAATGAGAAAAGCAATCCGTGTAGCAAACAAAACCCGAGATAAAAAGGATATGGAAACAGCAGCAACAGTAAAAAAAGCGTACAAAAACTGGTTGAGAATGCATAAAAGATCTTTGTATCAAGCAGATGCTGAACATATACTGAGACTGATAAATGGGCGTAACTCCAGAGAATTCTGGTCAGTCATAAAAACATCGACAAATGGCTCAGCCAATCAACTTCATAATTATGTGGGTGAAGAGAAATGGATAGAACACTTTACAACGATCTTCAAAAACCTAAACATAAGAAATGAAGATCTGCATGAAAAAACCGAAGTGGAATGGGAACTGCCCAGTGATATAACATCTATCGAAAGGAAAATTCAAACATTTAATTCTTCCAGGGCCCCGGGGCCTGATGGATCAACAAATGCTCTCCTGAAACGGGCCCCAGAGGAATGGGCCACATTTATTAGCACAGTATTTAATACTATTATGTGAACGAAAACAATCCCTTTATCATGGAAGAATGCCACTATAGTTCTGATATACAAGAATGGTCCGAGGGAAACCCCTAAAATCTATAGGCCAATAGCGTTATTAGATGTTATTGGCAAGGTGTATGGTTCCACTTTATTAGATCTTTTTCAAAAGTGGTCGAACGACAAAGGGGTTACAGATCTGTTTCAGTCAGGTTTTGTCAAGAACATAGGAACTGTGGCAAATATCTTCCTGATTAAAATCTTGAAAGGCAGAACTAAGGAAAGAAGCCCGCCACTTTACGTGGCTTTTGTTGACCTGGTACAGGCCTTTGACCAGGTAACAGAGAGCTCCTGTGGAAGAAACTGAATGTGAAAGAATGTCTGGTTAACATCTTGGAACAAATTCAAGCGCTACATAGCGGGATCGCAATGTCTGTGCAACTGAATCAACAAGGAATCGTTTCAAAATCTATGTACACCAAGAGAGGGGTTAAACAGGGGTGCCTGTTGGCACCCAGTTTGTTTAACACCTATTTATGGCATTCCAAGGATTCATAGAAGTCGGTAAGATCGTTTCCACCGAAACTTGTAGGGACTTTGATATCCCGCCTTTTATACACTGATGATCTAATTTTTTTAGATAAAACACCAGTAGGTCTGCAAAGGAAGATGGATAACCTGAGTGCCTACATTGGCAAGAACAACTTGGAGATCAACACGACAAAAACACAGATAATGAGTTTTCAAAAATCCTTGAAATGAAATGGCTCTTTCACATAGCTTTTAGAGGGGGTGAGACTCCATACGGTGTCTGAATTTAAATATTTAGGAGTTATTATAAGTAACAATCCAACAAAATTAAACATGCAACAACATTTATGGGATAAGGTCAAAAAATTGACCATACATGCAAAGGCAATTGAAAGAAAATGTTGCCGATACTCACTGACACCAATACTCAAGTACTATCGGACGTAGGTAGCCCCCTCATTAACGTATGGAGCAGAGGAATTGTTTAATTTACCAGAGGGAATATGGCAGAAACTTGAAAGTTTCTTTTGGAGGCATCTTCTGAACTTGCCGTCATCAACACCAATGGTTCTAATCAGAAGAGAACTTAGTATTTTGTCATTAAAGGCTATTGTCGAAAGGAATCGAGTGATGCTGTTTAGAAAAGTGATTCTTCCAGAGCGTCTGCCTATTTTTAACATCATTCATGATGAACTTTAGGATTCAAACTCAAAAGTATTAAAAGTGTGGTTACAGAAAACTAACAACATATTAAATGAGGTGGGCTCATCAGAAGTAGAATTAATAAATAACACGACTAAAACAATAATGAAATTGGAAGTTCTGGATTGCATAAAAACCCAAGACACAGCAGGCACTTATAAGTCAACTGCCCATATAAAATCAGTAAGCAGAAAACTAAATGACACAAGATTGTACCTGAAGATTTTCCTGAAAAAGCAATCTCGACAAACCTTTATGAGAGCGCACCTTAATATCATGGCAACAAATGAAATCAGAGCTATTAGAGGAATGTCAACTTCAAATTGCTGCCACTTCTGTGAGTCGATGGAACAAAAGGAAACTATCAGGCATCTTTTGCTAAATTGCAAAGGTCTTCAGAGGGAAAGAACAATCCATATGATTAATTCGTTCAAGGATCTCCTTTTTTACAAAGAAGAGACATGGTGGAAGCGCATAATGGAGGGCGAAAGGACAAGAGAGATTATTGCAGTGGCGCAGTTTTTACAGAACATTGACCTTACTAAACTCTAGGTCGAATTAAAGACTTTACCAAAGATGACTTGTTGGGTAGTTGAAGTTGCACTTAAGCTTGTGTAATTGTGTGCCTCTCTCTATGAGATGTAATATGAGATAAAACAACGGGGCATGATGTACAATTGTAAAAAAAATGTGCAAAAATATTGTTGCCTTTACTAGTTGGATGAATTCAAGTGCATGGGGCTCAGTTTGAGGTAGGGGCCCCTTACTCAGGAATGACTAAAACAGAGACAGTGTCTCAATCAATGGGTCTCATTGACCTTCATAAGGTGCTGTGTGTCTGCTGCCTACTGTGGCAGCTTGATGCTGAGGTTGGCAAAGAGTTCCGCGAGTAGCTAAATGCCAATGTTTAAAATGACTGTGGAGAGGCTGGTGTCATGTTTGATCCCACAGATGACTAAGCACTGTCTTGATCCTTTAGTGACCATCTGAAGGAGATGGTCTCTGTTAGCAGGGAAAGAGGCGAAGCACATCAGAACCATTTTGACGAACCCAAAATGGGTGACACAGATTCTGAATCACTCCTTGTGGCATAGGTGCCCATGTTCTTGATTTGAAGGCCATAGCAAGGGGCATGCATAGTGACTGCTACTGGTCTGCATCTTGGTTAGAAGTTCAATAGGCCTGACATTGGTTTGCCCACCTTAAATTCGTTCAACTGCTCTTTAGTTTTTCTAACAAAGTAACAAATCATGATTGTTGCCAACTTTAAGATACAGTTGCAGAGTTAATGGAATACATGGATTCCAACTGTTCTGCAGATCAGTGTGGAAACCACACAAGGATGTGTTGTTAATAATAGAGGGGCCATGGATCATCATGACCACCTGTTACATCGTGACCACTGGCTACAGGCCAGTTTTCAAAACTGTGGTAGGGTCAGGGAAAGTCAGATATGCTCTATAATCAATGTGCAGACCCCCAGGGGCTTTTGGTGAGTAGTCCCTATTATGGCATTATAATGGCAAATGCCCAAAAATTACTCTAAGATTACTGAAAAACATTTGGCATCAAGCCATGTCAGCTAAAGGTTTGATTTTAAATTAGATTAATTAAAAAATCCGAATTGAATTCATAATATGATTAACGATTTACATATGTTGCAATGTTTGTGCAGGTATCAGTTCCCACCATTAGATTCACGTCATTAGGAATGATGACAGAGATAATTTTCTATGTCACATCTGCAATTGTAATTATTTAACCACGTGTGCTCTTGTCCACAGTCCGGTGAGAGATTTCTTTTCTAGTTTAAATCGACAATCAACATGACCTGCAGTGGTCCTGTGCAAACAAGGTTTTCACTGATTTTGCTAGTGCAGCAGGACCTGGAAATAGAAAGTGTGCCGTTTGGACTGTTTAGTATTGTGACAAATATCACAGACAATATACATCTTGTGGGTCAAAAATGCAGGTACAGCACACATCGAAATCTAGTTTTATAGATGTGGCTCCTCCAGAAGTTGGATGATGGACAAAACACAGAATTGGTAAAATGCCCTTTATACATGTCTACGTTAAGCCTCATATGCACTACTGCAAAATATGTCATACATGGTATCAAACCTTGACTTTGTTTGCTTAGACCTGTGAGTTGTAATTTGGATACATATATCTATCTATTCACTCCCATGGTTTGGAATGTAATGAGTATACAGCATAAAAAAATCATAAACACGTAATTCTCTCCCAGGAGATCTTCGAATTAAATACAATCTGCCTGAGAAAATGTATTCTGAAATGGAATCTCCTACTGCGAAATATGTTCTCCCCCCATGACAAGAACTACCTGTTATGCCAATTAAAATCCTCCCCTGACTGGCATTTCTAAAAACAGAGTCTCTACCCTTCTAGGGACGGTGTTTGAAGTCTCTGGTCAGGAAAGGGATGTCTCCAGCTTCAAAAAGTGCACTGCCATACTCATGAATGGGACACTCTGGTGAAGAATACACTCTGCCAATTGATAGGGGCAGAATTTGTAGCAGAATAATCTCTTCCCCTTGATGGGGGATGCTCTCTGGCAGAATAAACTTTCCCACTTGAAGAACAGACTCTGCCATGGAAGCTGAGCTGTGTAGAATAACACACTTTCACCCTAGATAGGGGAGCCTCTCTCTTGTTGTAGAATAAACCCTCCCCTTGAAAGGGAACCTAGGTATCAGAATACATGTTCCTCCACGTAAAGGGACACTCTGTAACAAAATAAAATATCACCTTTATGAAGGAGACTCTGAAGCAGAATAAACTCTCACATTGATGTGGAGACTCTGTATTAAGATGAATTCTCCACTTGAAGGGTAAGCCCTACACCAAATGAAACCCTTCACTTTGATGTGGGGGAACTCTGTAGCAGAATAATCTCCCTCCCTTGAAGTGGTGTCTTTGTATCAGAATACATCCTGCTCCATGTAGTGAGAGAATGTAGCAGAATGAACTCTCCCCCGTG
Source organism: Ambystoma mexicanum (assembly GCF_040938575.1). NCBI lineage: Eukaryota > Metazoa > Chordata > Amphibia > Caudata > Ambystomatidae > Ambystoma > Ambystoma mexicanum. The sequence continues at coordinate 1,105,344,645 of NC_090933.1, read as the reverse complement.
AAGGGGAGACTATGTAACAGAATACTTTCTCACCCTTGCAGGCAATCCTCTCTATCAGATTAAACTCTACTTGATGGAGTGGGAGACTATGTAGCAGAACATACTCTCCCTTTGATGGGAGGAGACACTATAACAGAATAAAGTCACCCATTGAAAGTGAATGTCTGATTAAAAATAAACCAAGATCCATGGAGTGGGGGACTCTGTAGCAGAATGAACTATCCCCTTGAAAGGGGGTTTTCTAGCAGAATAAATGCTCCCTCAATTGGAGGGACTCTGTATCTGAATAAACCCTCTCCTTTAATGTGAGACTCTGTAGCAAATAAAATAAACTCACCCCCTTGATGGGAGAATCTCCGTAGCAGAATAAACCTCCCCCTTGATGAGATAGACTTTTCTTTTAGCAGAATGATCTCTCCCCCTAGAAATAGGGTCTCTGAATCGGAATAAACTTTCCGCCATTGAGTGGGAGAAGCTATAGTAAAAAACTCACCCCTTTGATGGGAGGAACACTGTAGCAGAATAAACTTCCCCCCTTGATGGGGAAGACTCTGTAACAGAATACACTCTCCCCCTTGAATGGGGAGGCTCTGTAGCAGTATGACCGCCCCCTTTTAAAGGGACACTCTGTAGTGGAATAGAGCTTCCCACTTGATGGGGGAGACTCAGAAGCAGATTTAACTGTTCCCTTTTGATGGGAGTTTCTGTATCAGAATTAACTCTCCTCCATGGATGGGGAGACTGTGTTAAAGAAGGAAGTCTACTCTATAGAGGCAAAAGTCTCATTAAAAATGCACTCTCCCCATGGGTGCCGGATACATGTTTCAGAATAAACTCCCTCATTGAAGGGTAGAATCAGTTCCAGAATAAACTTTCCATATTGGTGGGAAAACTTTCTAGCTGATTGAACTCTCCATTTTGAGGGGGAGACTCTGACTCAGAATAAAATGTATCCCTTAATTGGGGAGACTCTGTGGAAGAATACATGTTCCCTCTTGAAGATGGAGACTCTGTAACAGAATAAACGCTACCCCTTGAAGCGGGAGACATTGTATCATAATACAGTTGAAGCTCTTAAAGGAGGAGACTCGGTATCAGAATACCGCCTTAATGTGGAAGATTCTGTAAATAAATAAACACACCTATTGATGAGGGACACTTTGTATCAGAATTAACTGTATGCCTTAAAGGGAACATTTCAAAAAAGGTAGCAGGCGCTCCTCTCCAGAAAGAACATGGCATGATAACCTGTTCTGAGATGAGAGTTTGCAGCACACGCATTTTGCTCACTGTGCCGTTCACAGATGGGAAATATCCATTTGCATATCAGTCCCGCCACATGGGCAGTCCAGCACTGAACTGCTATGGCAATTCCTCTCTGAACAAGAGTACCAACAGCAACCCCATACACGTGTTTCAGCCTTGTTGGGCCTCATCAGTGAGGTGAAGCTGTGCCTCTCTGAGCACAGTGAGCAGGGAGTCCACGTCTGGTTGCCCCTAGGTAACTCAGGGTGACCAACCCCAAGTTCCTTGCAAATATTTCAAAAAAGGTAGCAGGGTAGAGGGAAGCCTCTATCACAATAACATGCCTCTACCTTGATGGGGAAGAATTTGTAGCAGAATAAGTTCTACCTACCAAAGCCCCCCTCCATCTTAAGAAACTTCTCCCCTTGAAGGAGATAATCTACAGCAGTATACACACTAAACCTTGAAGGTGGATACTGCATCAGAATAAAGCCTTCCTCTTGATGGGTGGACTTTTGTAGAAGACTAAACTCCCCTTCCCTTAAAGAGGGGGAACTTGATATCAAAACAAACTCTTCCCCTTGATGAGGGAAACAAGAAAATAGTTACTATTGATAATAGGAACTCCCGTCCCCTGCACACCATATAAATGGAAGAAAACTTCCAATCAAAATTTACACTTTCCTTAATTTTATGATTTCAGTGTTGATTTTGGAAAATGGAGGAATTGTGCACAAACCAATACACAACAAAGTTAATAATGATAATCACTGTTTTTGTAATTGTATGCTTTTTAATGAATAATGATCAGATTCATCACATAATTTGTGTATCCATGAGTTCAATTTACTTAAAGTAGTGATAATACAAAAATTAGAAAAATAAAGTTTTTTTGCAGAGAACGTGTTTAAATAAAACATCACATTATTAAATATCATTCTAGAGCGCTACGCGTTTCGAGAGTTCATTACTCTCTTCTTCAGGAGAAAAGTTAATTCAAGAAAATGTGTCAAAATTAGTTCAAATGACTTTTTACAAGTGAATTATCACAGTTGAATTTATACAAATCGCTTTAAGTGAGAATTGCAATCTCGCTGTGAGTTCATGGGAACGTCATCTGTTGGTGTTAGGGTTCATTCGTCTTAAATCTGTGGATCACATAATACTAGTGTTAGTATTCTTAGTGACATGAGAGATGTAATACTATTAAAGTCATATGCCCAAATGGTCTGTACCTGTGTGATGATAGAATTGTCTCCCAATTGTCAGGGCAAGTCTTCTTGCTATCTCAAGTGAGTGGGCCCCCACCGGGTCTTGTTTCTGAGTAACCTACAACAAGGTTCCACATTAGCAACTATCTTCATATTACGTTTTCAAGAATGTATATTACTGTCTTAATGTTGAATTAAACCATATGTATTACATGGTGAGAACACTCACCCTTCCGATGTTTTTCAATTACTTGTGGTAATATCGCTCGTGTTGTTAGAAAGAACGCCAATATTTAAAAGCATATCAAGGCGCTTACCTCTGTAATGCACGGTACGAACAATAGTCACACCGTATTTCCTCATCCGAGTTTGCAGAAAGCTGGTTGCTAAGTGACCGTTCTTTTAAATAGTTGCCTGACTCAGTGAGTCATGGTCATGTGGTATGCAGGATTGCTGGGAATCGTAGTTCTCCAGTAGTGTTCCTATTATAAACGCTTGCAGCTAAACTTATATTAAAAGAAGCCATGAGCTTATAAAGCTGGTGGGCTTATAGAGCCAATATTATAATGAGGCTCTTGCCGGTGTAAGTTTTGCAACTGTGGGAAGCCTGTAAATAAACGCTTCTTTGCCTATGTTATATTAGAGAGTGCTGGGAGTCGTAGTTTCTATTGGAAGTGATGTCTAGTGTTGACTATTATGATAGTAGGTTTCAATGTTCAAACAAAAACTTCTGTAACAGTCAACAGTGCGTTCATAAGCGCAAATTCCTAGTATAGGTTATTAATGCAAGAATGCAGAAAATACAAGTATCTATCTTACATGTTCCACATGGTTATTTTAAAGGGATTCTGGGAATTGTGGTGCGGGGGAACTCCACTGATGACATATTATTTAAGAATGACATAATATTTACGAATGCACTCAGATAGTAATTCCATCAATTCACAGCGTTGTATTTCAGTAAGATCTTTGACTTAACAGTGACTATGTACATTTGATGCACTCTATGTTAGTGTCAATTATTCCTATTTCAGATTTGACCGTTCTCTTGTCTAAACAAATTAACGCATACAATTGTCTATTCATTGGAGACACAAAACTATATTGAGCAATCTTAGTGTTCAATAAAATGTTATTCACCATGTTTAACAGACACTATGTTCAATACAGAATTCTTCAGCATTTTCAACCATCCTTGTAGTTAGTGTGACCTAAATTGTCATATTAGATTTACAAGAAACATTTTACAACAACCAAAAAAGATTTTTGTATGTAGTGATTTGTCCATTTACAGAAAAACATTCCACAAAAACTCCTCATTCATTCCTTTGGTCTCTAAACTATTTAGTTTATGTACCCAAAACATCTCCCTTCTTGATAGTATCTGCTGTGAATCACCTACCCTCAGTGACCTGGTCACTGTTTCGAGAACCACAAATCTTAACTGTGAAATTGTATGATGTTGCTGTTTAAAATGCCTGGTAACCGGTGATTTTATGTTTGAGGTCCTTATGTTTGATTTATGTTCTGTAATCCAGTCTTTCACTCGTCTAATTGTCTGGCCGACATAGTATTTCCCACATGGGCAGATCAATCCATAAACTACACATTTACTCTCACATGTAGCAAAATCTTGTAGATTGATTGTTTGTCCTGTATATGGATGTCTGATCATTGAACCTTTCTGTACATTATTACAGTAACAGCAGTTTAAACAGGGGAAAGTGCCCTTCTTAGGTTTTGAGAGAAATAACTGCTTGGATGTATTGGTTCTTTCCACCTTCACCAAAGCATCTCGCAAGTTTCTCCCTCAGTTGTAGGCCATCAGAGGTGGTTTCGGAAAAAGTGTGCACATCTGTGGGTCTAATCTTGTAATTTTCCAATTCTTGTGGAGAATTATTTTGATTTGTGCGCTCTTTGTGGAGTATTGTGACAAATATATTAGTGGTGGGTTGTCTTTGTCAGCTCTTGTTTGTTGTGATAGGAGTTGCGTCCTTTGTTTTTGTTTTACATTTATCTCTTGCCTCTGCTAGTCTTAGTCTTGGAAAGCCTCTCTCTTCAAATTGTGAAATTTGTTCTTCTTCAACTTCTTTGTATGTTTTTCCTTGGATACAATCTGTTTAATTCTTTGAAGTTGACTGAGGGGAAGGTTATTTTTCAAGTGATGTGGATGGTGACTTGTGTAAAATAAACTGTTATTTACATCCATCGGTTTCCTGAAAATTGTGGTTTGCATTTTCTCGTTTTCTGGGTAAATTGACAGCAGGAGTTCCAATCTCTAAGGTGAACTGGATCTTCTGGTTACATTCATTAAGATATTTAAAGAACTCTTCAAGTTCATGTTTGGACCCTTTCCAAATTGCAAAAATATCATCTATGTATCGTCTCCACATGGCCCGTTTGACTGACCATGCGGGATTCTCCAATATGATTGTTGACTCAAAGTGAAACATAAATGTGTTAGTGTAGGCCGGGGCCATTGCCGACCCCATTGAGGTGCCTGATGTTTGAAGATAATACTTTCCCTGGAATCTAAAGAAATTGTTCTAGAGTATTATTTTTGCCAATTCAATGGCAAATATTTTGCTTGATTCAAAATGTTCTTGTTGTAACAGTAACCATTCTAGGGATTCCAGTCCCTCTTCATGCGGTATTGAAGTGTAGAGTGATTGCACATCTAATGTGAATAAGATCCAATCGTTGTTGAATTGGTCTATGGTGTTCAGAATGTTCAGAAAATAAGCAGTATCTCTCAGATAGGTGGAAGTAGATTGTATGATCGGTTGCAAAAGTCTATCTATATATCTTGATAGAGGATCAAAAACACTTTCTTTGGCCACCACAATAGGTCTAAATGGACGGTTTGTGAGATTTTTATGTACCTTGGGTAGGCCATAAAATACCGGTAGGATAGGGTGCTTGTTGATTAAGAAATCATACGTCTTGTCAGTTATCCAATCTTCCAATCTTGCTTTGTCCATCACTTCTTTGATCATCTGTTGTATTTCATTTGTGGGATCATGATCAAGGATCATGTATGTGTTCCTATCCTCTAACAGGGACAGAAAGCCTTAATTGTGTAGAGTTGCATCCATTATGAACATTGCACCTCCTTTATCCACCGGCTAGATTTCAATAGTTCTGTCATCTGCTATTAGTTTTAGAATTTTGTATTGATGTTTCCGAAGATTTTGATGTTGGATGTCTAGATATTTGATCGATTCCAGATCTTCTTCATTTTAATTTCAAAGACGTCTAATACTGGATTGTTCACATTCAGACTAAACTGACTTATTGCCTTCATTTTGAAACTTTCAAATGTTCTTGACCTCTCTTGCACCGGTGGGATAGAGTCGAAAAATATTTTAAGTTTCATTTTTCTAATGAGTTTGAACAGATTTATTTCCTCGTTAAATAGGTTAGTATTATCTGTTGGAACAAATGATAATCCTAAACTCAACATGTCCAATTGTTGCTTGGTGAAAGTTTTACTTGAAATATTGATGATCAAGTTGCATTTTTCTTTTTGCTCCTTAGGTTTCTTCCTCCCTCTTCTTGCCCATCGTCTTCTAAAAAAGAGGCTGGTTGAGAATCTATCTCTCTTGTTGTTGGTAGAACTCTTGCCACAAGTAAACTATATCCCTTGAATAGTCAAGTGTATCCCTCTGAAATGTTCTTATTTTCCTCTGTTCGATGTCTCTCTTATAAGAATCCAATTTCTCGTTTGGGAAAGCCAAAATGTTTTTAAGTTCCTCCACTGATGTTAAAGATACCAATTGTTCTTTTAATTCCGTGATTTCAGTATCTAATTTTGATAGTGATAATGCTAATTCCTCAATTGTAAGAAGTATCAAATCTAATGAACATTTGTTCAGAATGTGTTCCCACCTCGCTACGAAGTCGCAATTATTTCTAGAGTTGGTTTGAGATAAATTCGTAATCCTCTCGGCATTTTTTGAGATGTGTAGTATTCAGTAAGCATGGTAGCATGCAATTTCTGCGCAATTTCCCTTCTAATCCCTTCTAATCCCTTGATGAGGGAAACTCTGTTGCAGAATCGAATGCTCCCTCTTGAAGAGGAGACTCTGTATCTGAATATCCTCTCCTCAATGGAGGGGGAGACTATGTAGCAGAATAAACCCACACCCTGAATGGTAGAAGCGGTGCAACAGAAATAAATCCCTCACTTTATGTGGCAGTCTCTGTATCAGAATGCATTATACCCCTTGAAGAGGGAGACTGTTTTAGAATATACTCTCTCCTCCTTTAACGAGAGACACCAGCAGAATAAGCTCTCTCTGTTTATGAGGGAGACTATGTAGCAGAATAAACGTTCCCCTTGAAGTGGAGAATCTGTATTAGAATAAACTCTCCCCCTGAAGGGGGACTCAGTATCAGAATTACATCTCCTCCATGGATGGGAGACACTCTAAATCAGAATAAAACTTCCCCGTATGGAATAGGCACTGTATCAGTGCATGTTTGAGAGAAGGGGAAAACCCTTGTATTTTAGGACCTATGGTATAGATATTCATATAAATAAAGGATGTCCTATCAGTGTGTATGCACTACTGTGTGCATTACTCTTGTAACCACACATGATATCTAATGGCCACTTATTTATAGTCGTCTAAACAACACAAAATAACTTTTTCCTTTTGTTTCAAAACCGGTGGGCCTATAGATCACCCACACATCATTTCTTTAATTGTTTTTCTCAAATATTAATTCTGTATTGTTCATATTGTGCATATTGTGCATTGTTCGCAATGGTACTGATCTCATTTTTATACAACTTTTGATTTGCCCATTCTATTCAGCGCTGACATATCAAAACATATTTAAACATGCAGTGTAGAAACGTGAAACACAAAGTGAAAACATAAAACACAAAGTCATATGGTGCTACCACTAATTACCTGTGCTTGAATAACACATTCAATAGTGGCACAGTAAACATGTGCAAAGGCACAAATAATTTCTGTGATTGTAATGAACAGGATAAGATGAATGTGCCACACAGTTGTGTGAAAAGTGCAAACAAGTTAAAAACATTATTGTACAACGGAACTCTTGGTGTAAAGCACTACCTATAAGGTCTGGATATGCATTTGTCCCACGTGATCCTATGGGCCTGGGCTCCTAGGAGATAGTAATTATAGGAGCATATTAATATTAATTCTTCACAGTTCTAGTGTCACATTCATGATTATTTATTCATGAGCGGTCACGGGACACATTCTTGGTAGGCATCGCTATGTGCTAGCTGTTAATGAGGACAGGTGATCAATAGTTATGGTCCTGTTTCCTCTGGACATTTTGGCAAATTAAGTTGGTCTGCCTTCTTCCGGACCTGAAATGTGGTAAAAGTCTCTCCTACTTCAAGGGGGAGACTGTGTATCAGAAATAACTGTTCAGCTTAATGGGGAGAATCTGAAGCAGAAGAAAACTTCCTCTTGAAGAGAGAGACTCTGCGTCAGAATAAATTGTCTCCCTTGAAAGGGGAAAACACTGCATCAGAACACACTCACCCCCTTGAAGGTAAAGAGGGTTTATAGAATAAATATCACCCTTGAACTAGGAGACACTGTAGTTGAATAACACTTCACTCTTAAAAGCAGAGGCTCTGTATCAAAATGCACTCTTCCACCTTGAAACGAGAGAACCTTTGGCGGGAATGGCATAAGGCTGTTAGTACCATGGGGAGGGCGGTGCAGAGAGGGAGGGGTTCGAACTTCGGGTTGAGTTGGGAAGGGGAATTGTTATAGATTGTATCTAATGGTGTTGTACATAGTTTTTTCTGACTGATTGATTGAATTGTTCTAATGCTCAATGTAAATTGGTGAGCTCTGATCGTTCTTGTATATATTATGTTCTTATGTAAATAAATAATTAAAAAACCCTCTGCAAATCAATATGTAAATGTATAGCTTTGATTTGTGACATAAACTCTATAATGGCAATAGTGGCTTAAGGCTACACCTATGAGACATGCTGATTCTCTGCTCACAGCAGCTTCGAGGATACATGCCTCAACATAAAGCAGCTTGACAATATACACAATTGTGAGAATACTTTTCTTATGTGCACAACATGAGTGTGTAGCCAACAGTTTCTTTGGACTTTCTCTGAACATGGGCTTGTGCTGGTAGTTAAGGACCACATTTGGACCAATCTGATTGGTTGCTTGCTTTCACCCACCCGTTTATAGCAACTAAATGAGCTGTCACCCACTTTCCTCCCCTCTGTTATTTGTAATATCTTACTTTGTACATATTCCACTCTACTTAGTTCAAGTGCACCTGAAGGTGCTGAACGAAGCATCACGCACATTATAAGTAACAGTTAAACTAATAAAAACATTCACATTTAGATTAAAATGAAAAAATCATTTTTTGACTTGCTGTAACTTTGATTTTTTTTTTTTTTTTTTTTTTACAATACTACATTCTGAATGGGGGAATAGTAGCTTCCTAACATCTCACGTGTAGGCATACACATAGTAGAGTTGTATGCAAAATACAGATTGTGTCTTCGCTGTAATAATTTTCTCTTTTGTCCTTCTTTCATACTTGTGTGCTTTAGGAAATACAATGCATATATTACTTTACATTCTAGCCCTTTGAACAGTTGTGGCCTACTTTGTCAAAGCAACTATGAGAACAGCCAAAATCATTTGAAGCAGCAAAAATCAGACCCTTTATCTTGTCCCATTTCTTTGTAGTTGGCAAGAGATGATGGTCATATTTAGCTGTCCCTTTGAATACAATAGGTAGCGCATTCCTGTCTTATTTCTGCCTTCATATAGTCTGACACAATCCTTCATAACGGCGGACAATGCCTTATCAGCTGCTACCCCAGCATATTTCTGCGCAACCTCTGCACTGCCCTTGCGACCCCAGGTTCTAAAACGAAAGTGAGTTTGTCTGATTATTTAATTTGGCTATGAAAGCATGCAGCAATGGCAACTGAAGGCTTAAAATGTATTAACTCAATTTTGTATTCTCATGCAAAGCAATGGTTCCGGTATATGTCTTCATGGCACAATCCTGAGTCTAGCTGGTGTGCGCCAGATGACTGCTTACTGTTGCCATAGTCCATACAAATGTTTCTTCTCCTTTGCCAGTGGGCTTGAGAATAAAGGCAGTGTTCAGTCATCCTATGGAACTCCTATCCTTTGATATACAAATGTTCTTGTTTGCTTACTCAATTCAAGCATTGGTTAGTAGTGCTAATCAAGTGAATGATTTATGATTATGTCACTACTCAGGTGATCTACTTATTGTGAACAGTTTAGATGTCAAACATTCTCAGAGGTGATGCAATAGTGATACAAATTATAGGGAGTGGTTTTATAGTTCCCTGTTTACACCAATTGTGTGTCCCCTGTAAACAATGTGATACAATTTACATGACCAATATTAGATTAAATGGAATTGAATTTTACTATGCATATGCATATGGTATTTTTCTTTGATACACCAGGAGCAGTGAATTTGTCCACCTAAGAAGGTGATTTTCACTTTTGGTGTAAATTGTACTGATGCAGAAAGCCGGGAATGATTGCTTTGGTCTATATACTGCACACTGTCTACACTTTCTCTTGGGTCTCTCACCTAATTAACCGAATCTTGAATGTGAATGTGACTTGGTACACGCTCAGAACCGTTTCATGACTAGGTCTGTAAATTCAACACTGTGGTGGTTCGAACTGGCACACATGCTTAACTCCAGTCAGGATAGAAGGGGTTCTGATGCCTCTTAGTTCCCTTTTTCTGTCAGGAAGGCAGGATCTTAAGCTTTTAGAAAGCGGTCCTCAGAACCTTTCTTCAGCTTTTTGTTTTATAAAAGTTACTTTGTTGAGAAATTATTTTCAGTCTTCTCATTACATCTTGGACTCCTACAGATGTATGTTTTTGTTCAATATAAAGTACAGGAACTAAAATCTGATTTGTTACTGAAAAATGTTACCAAACCGGTTAGACTGAACATCTAGCTTTCTCGTTCATCCTGCCAATTCCATTATGACTACGCAAGCTGATCCCCACCCTTTTTATACATCGCGAGAACGGACATGCAGAGGATATATTACATAAGAGGTAGTCTGTAGGTTTGGAGCATTTACAGGTTATGATGTTTGTATGGATGAAGTAAGCAATTTAGCATAATGGCGTTCATCAGGACAGGGTAATTGGTCTTTCCTTTAATTCCTTATCATCATATTTCTTGTCATCCTCGGGTGTTAGCACATAAATGTGTTATGCCAAGTTTTGCAAGTGATGTTGTTAGTGAAGGTGCATGGATGCCCTAGCCATTCGAATACATATCATAGTGATGCTGCTTATTACACATTTTATTGTGCCAAAGTTGGGATACACTGAAGTGTGTTTTCCTGAAGAAAAGAAAGGAGACACAGAGGTACCGTTTTGATGTACCGAGCATTGAATTAAATGTAAACAGAATTCTTCTATCCAACTAGTATGGAGGATCTAGAAATTTCTATGGGTTGCCAACTAGGAAATACAACTATATTAAAATATAAAGTCCTGGGGAGATTCCTTGAGGAATCCACATCAAAATCGCAGGACGACTGGTGGGCTTGCATAAGATGGGGTCGGCAGCTTTCTCTGACGCTTGCCGTACTCCAGTTTGTGAGGATAATCTTCACTACCATGTCGGATGAAATCAAACTTTTTAAGACTGGGCCTTTGAGGAGGAAAAGGTTTTTTTCTTTCTTTCTTTCTTTCTTTTCTTATTTCTTTTCTTTTTTTTCTCTTTTTTGTTTCTTTTTACTCTGGATGAAATTCATGTATGTGTCTGTATAAGTTTGCATCTAAGGTTTAATAAAAACCAAGTGATGTGTAGTAAAAAAAACAAAAAAAACAACTATATTGTGATATGTTCTCATGTGCAGATTAATGTATGGACAATGGATTGTGTGGAGTATTTTAGCCATGTCAATGCGCCACACTGCACCCCTTTGCCAGTGGGGAAAGTAAACTGTCAAAAATTGATGTAATAACCCCTGTGCGCACTGAATCTGCAAAATTGTGCATGGTCCATAACCACCAAAGAGCTGCACACCCTGCCACATACACAGACAAAGCAGTATGGGTAAATTTGATAAAAATCCATATAATTACCAATACAGCTCTCACAAAGATGGGAAGTGAATGTAAATGTAGATAATCGAGTATACAGTATATGTGTACAATTTTATGAGGGGTACATAATGGTAGAAATGTACATTTGTGCAAAAAGTATGTTTTGGGTAAAAATCCAGGTGGGAGTTCCTAAATCCTGCCTACGATGACAGCTCTGTTTAGACTGCCAACCAGGACAAAGCACACACCAGTAGCCACTTACAACCATGGGGGTGTGTTTTGAAGTTCTGCCCATGCCATAAAAAGTGTAATGGACAAATATATGAGTTTGACTACACATAGAGACACACTGCTTCCAGAACAGACTTCTTCCAGAACCCATCCAGATGTCCGTGCAGCACCTTATTCCAGGAACTCTTCAATTTATAGCTGACTCCAGAATTCTTTGAAAGATCCAGATTTCTTTGCAGAATCCAGACTCTAGCATTGCAAAATTATTGCTAGCCTGACCCAATTGCAAACATCCCAAACTTGAAGGGATTTAATTCTGATTCAGCTTTGCTTGCTACCACTAAGGCTTGGCCACTGAAAACTTGCATCCAAGTTATCTACCGTGTCCAGTAACCAGAAGGGGCCCTTCCAAATCCAGGCTGAGGTGCAGTCCAGACCAGATCCAATTCATTGAGCAGAGCTGACGGTCCAATTTAATAACTTCTTCTGTAAGTATTAACAGGAAGAACAGTGACCCTAAGTATATCTGCATGGTATTATCCCTATCTCAACCCATCCCATCTTTAATTCAGAACTCCAGTATTTTTAGAATCCTTCTTGCGCTGAGTGTCTCACCTGTGTCCCAAAACCATAACTCCCTAGTGATTTTGAATAACTAAAGTAAATTACAGGAAAAAGTAGAGTATCCACAACAGGACGGGGTACGCTGATCACGTGACTGTAAGATCCATCTGTGGCATTTGCTTTTTCATAGTCATAACATAGTGCAATCAAACCCATCTGTTGTTTTCAAAAGCGCATTTTCATTTTCATTTTCACGCCTATTTTACAAAACGCCTCTCCCTAAAACCTCTATAACTCAGTTTTAAAGATAGAAACAAAATTTAAACTCTCACTGATATCTAACATCCTTAGCTATCTCCACAAATAAACAACGCATCGGAACAGTGTATTTGACCTGTTCTTCTTCAATATCATATAGTAAATGTTTGCCGCGAATTTGCAATTTTCAGCTAAAGTACACGTGGCTTTTGCCCATTTCAAAGTGCTTTTTCCATCCCATCCGAATCTAAAGTGTGTATTATTGTTTATATCATGGTTCATGTATGTTAGGACCTGATTATTGTTGCTTTCTTTAGAACTTGTCTCCAATTAAGCAGTTTTGCAACCTTTTGCAGTATTTTACCAAGCCATTTTCACCTGTCATTTCAAAGTGTAATTTGCCAAAATAAGGTTTTTTCTCTCTTGTGTGGGAGGGAGGGTTGCCTATAACTCTAGACATTGTATTTAATTTCTGAAAACCTGCTGGTTACTCACATTGGTGTAGGATTGCTCATTTGTATTTAAACAAAATTTTGCAAGGGGAACATTAACCTAAACAGTATCTGGGTGCAAAACAAACTGTTCATTTCCCCTGTGTTTTCTATTTCACCTCCTTATAAGTAAATCCAATTGCTTTGCTTATTTCTGACTTGTATTGTCACCCTTTGGGTGCTTGCTGCCCCATATCTATATCTATAGTAACCCTATGTGTGATTTGAATATTAAAAGAAATAAATAAATATTTGCCTTTACAAACTAGCCTGATTCCTGGTTCAGTGTGACCTGGAGCCGGGGGGGGGCATTTTGAGAAGGGTGTGATATGAGTGGTATACCATTCAGAATATTAAACTTATAGACACAAATAAATAAGGGTTTCATTTGCGCACTACATGCCAGGCGAGACTTGGGTGTGTGCCTGATTGAAATCCCTTACTGCTGAAGATTAAAACACATTTAAAAAAATAGGTTTGTACATTTGTGTGATGTTATGGATTAGCCTTACATGCTGTGAAATGATGTGTACTAATGTAGAATCTCCTGCCATATGTTTTGAATGTATGGATGACATAAGCTAGGTGGTGGAGGAGTAATGTAAAATTGTCAATGGAGGAAGGTTAGTGTGGGTAAGAGATGTCCCTTCACTCACTAGAAAGTGGAGCTTGAGGCTGCTGCTGAAATAATCCACTGATAGACTGGGTTTAATGTCAAAGAAGGGATATATTTGGGAGAAGGAGCAGAAGTAAGAGGAATGAAAGTGGAGAACAGACGTGCTGTTGAGAGATGAGGGCCTCAGAGTGAAAGAGAAGGAATACAGAGTGATTTAATCAAAAAGTCAAGGTCATGGACAGATTTCAAAATGTGGAGTTGAAGCTTAAAGAAAAGCATTTTTGCAAGGAGATCTATCCAGTGTGGTGGTACATTGAAGGAAGAGGGACATTATTTGGGCAGGTGGTAAAGCGTGTGTAAAGCAAATTGTGAGTACATTTGTGAGTGGAGCAAGCCATAGAGGGGATGACCTGGGAGTAGTCTAGAGCAGTAGCCCAGTTTTAGAGCACCATGGTTGAGATCACAGTTTCTGCTCAGTTGTGCATGAGATGTGGGACTTATGTTGAGAAGGTTAAGCCTGACTGTGGAAGCAGTGGCTGGGGGGAATTTAAAATCACTATAAAAGTGGATCCCATGGTTTCAAGCCAAGGGTGATAGAGTCAGGAGGTCAGGAAGAAAGGAGATAGGAAACTGAAGAGTGGGATAGCATTAGAGACTGGAAGAAAGATGACAACAGTTTCGCATCAACCAGGTTTACAGTCATCCAGTGACATATGGTGATAAAGACACTGGTGATGCATTCTGAAATAGTGTGGTGATGGTGGGAAAGAGGCTCAGCAAAAGTATGACATGAGCCACGGTTTAAGTGAAGAGGTTGAACTGTAGGGGATCATTAGCTCTCCTAGAGGGACACCCACTGTAGCTGTATAGACGATGAGATGTTAGAGCTACAGCGAAGGAGAAGGAGCAGTTGGAGAAAAAATCCAGTCAAGTATGGTGTGCTTGAAGCAAACAGAGGCACGAGTTGGGGTAGGGGTGTTTTAGCCACAGTGACGAAGGCTCAGAGAGATCAAGTCAAATACGCGTGGAAGAGAGGGGGGAGTGAGGATCAGTATTTAGACATCTGGAGTTGTGGGTGATGGCATCTAATTGGAGTGTGTTGCTCCTAAATCCAGATTGAAAGGGTATTCTATAGTAGTGCATCCCGTGAAGAGTTTGAATTGTGCATTAGGAAAGAGACAGTTCTGTAGAATTATGGATAATTGTGGTTTCAGTGGGTCTTTACACTATGTGTATGACAGTGGCTATTTTTAACAGGTTCAGAAGATATTTGAGGGGAGCTGTAAGAGGAGAAGGTAAGAGGAGATGAAAGGTTCAAGCTCTTAGTTTGGGGGTGAAAAAGGAACACATGTACTCGAAAGTTGGTTGGCTGAGCAGAAGTTGGGTATGAGTTCAGTGGAGGAGGTAGGAAAATGTGGGATCGTAAGTAAAAGGGAGAGGGAGAGACAGGAGGAAGTGAGAAGGACGAAGAGAAAGAAGGATGCGCCAAGTATTGCATATTTGAGCGGTTTTGAAGATAAAGTATTCAAACCCAGAGAGGGTGAGCCAACCAATCAGGTGTCTGGAATAGTGGACGAGAATACACGATCCCCGTCTGCTGTTCCAGTCACCCAAGGGCCTTCCCCGGATGGTGCTTTATTTTCAATTTTCTAGTGCAGGGAGGCAACAGGGCGCCACTCCCTGTTGTCTCTCCACCCCCCCCCAAATCACCTGATTACCCTTCCCACCACCCCACTTACCAGCAGTACCGGAACCTTGTGTTCTGGTCCCTGACCTCCTCCGTCTGCCGCTTATGAAATAGTAAAGGGACTAGGACCCTTTTCGGATGACGGCAACCATTTTGAATCATGTTTTCCATGGCCACCATCATCTGAAAAGGGACCCAGTGCCTTTTCCATTTCAATGGCGGATGGGCATTTTTAAAACTTTCCCAGATGGGAAATGGGCTTGAGGTGAGCTAATCTCTGTTAGAAGGAAAAAAAAAGAAAACTACCGGCACCCCAGTAAATCCCAAGGTACAAATAGCTTTCAAGCTGCGGCAGACATGGGCATTAATGGCCCACAGTTTGGGCCTTCCAGCCAGAGCATGAAAGCTGTATGACAAGCAGTCATCAGAGAGAACCACCTAGGTTAAGAGTGTTTCCCTGGGTGGAGAACATGGTCTGCAGGGTCATGGGTAGTTTGTGAGGGTGCAAGCAGAGAGAATATCAAATCTGTCCAGTAAGAGTATTTTACAGAACCAAGATAAAAAGTGAGGTAAAGTAGATGGTCTTTGTAGGCATTAACAAGAGCAATCGTTGTCCTGACCTGAAGAATGGCTGCATAAAATCCATCGTTGAAGAGAAAGAGAGAGAGAGAGAGAGAGAGAGAGAGAGAGAGAGAGAGAGAGAGAGAGAGAGAGAGAGAGAGAGAGAGAGAGTGTGTGTTAGAGAGATCATTTAATGCGTAGACGGTATTTTACTGAATTGAATGAAGAAGAGTTCAATAGATCAAGATCAAGTGGAGGAATGAGAGATTGGACGGAGGTCCTCACATGTCCAAGAAAAGGGGGCATGTACAGGAATGTACTTCTTGGGTAATGTACTGAGGGCGTGAGCATGAGGGGAGGGAGAACAGAGATGGTCAAGTGTATACATGAGTTGCTGGATGGAGAGGGATAGATCGCAAAGACATTAAGCGGATAGGGAAATTAGATCAAGGGTGCTAATATGGGTAAGTGTAACGCTCACCTGATTCCCGTAGAGGCGCCGGTCTTGACTGGGCGTATACCGTATCTTCAAAGGTGATGTGTAACACACGGCTGGCTCTTTGGGCTGGACCTCTGTGCACTGTATGTCTGGCTCGAAGGGTAAGATGTCTACAGATAGAAAATGTGGGATTAATGAACTGGGTTATTGAATGTCTCTCTCTTCTTCCCTTTCTCTTCTCCTGTAGAACCCCAAAGGTTAACGCTCTCACTTTAGGTAAGTGAACGCCGTGCTCTCCATCTGCCTCGAGGCAGGGTGCTGTAACCAGTTTCTTCACTGGATAAGGGGAGCAGGCCTCTTGACTTCAGAGGACTGCTGTCCGTCGTTTACTGCACGAACGGTAAGTTTCGAGTAATTCTAATGTCTTTAAAGTCTTTAGTAATGATGTCTCTTGTTTTGCAGGGTTCCGGCGATGGCGGATGGCGGGCTGAAGTGAGTTGAAAATGGAGCCCGTGTGATGAATAGAAGCGCCTGGAAGCACGTAAGTAAGCGCTTGTTGCCTGCTTCACGATGCGCTCTAACTGTCTTTTTATTTTGCAGGTACAAGTTCGGGGCGGCTGCAGGGTGCCTGAATACCCACTGGGTTAGATGTGGAAAGGAGTAATAGCACGTGAGTATTAAAGTTCCCCAATGTCTTTAAACGCACCTTGTTTTGTCTTTCAGATGCCGGAATGCAGCGCGAGGCGTTGGTGACAGCCGATGGACCAGGTAAGTGAAGAGCTGTCACTGAAGACCGTAATGCTAACCTGTTCTTTCTTGTCTTTATTGGTGTTGCTGAAGACTGGATTCAGAATGGTAAGCCTTTCTCCTTAGGCCCAGGATCAGATGCAGAAGACACGATGAGCGTTCTGCTGCTGAGGATGCAGAATAACGCAAAGCAAGATTCATCCATCGGGTGTGGTTTAAATAGCCTCCTGTAGTGCTTAGGTGTCTCCTTCCACAGCCACGCCTAGGTAAGAAAAGAGTTCCTGCTTTCCAGAATAGTTCCAGTGTTCTGAATCTAGGGAGTGGCTCCTGCCCCACCCAACAGGAAAAGTAGTTCCAAACAGAAGAGGATCAGAGACTCAACTGGCAGGCAAGTAAGCAGCATGGTCTGCTGCAGGTAAGTCCACCCAAGCATTATGAGCCCGGCACTTCCAGCGCTGGGACTGGGCATATTTATGAGCCTGGTGCCACTGGCGCCAGGACTGGGTCCAAAAGGTCCCAATTGGGACTGGTTGGCACTCGGAACCTGGGTTATGGATCTGCTTCCAAGGGAGTTGGGAAAACCCTGACCTTTTGGAAGCAGAGATCATGACAGTACCCCCCCTCAAGGCCCCTCCCAAACCGGGCTTCTCCGGGGGTTTTGGCTTGTCAGGAAATGTTCGGTGAAATCTTTTGATTAGGCGAGGAGCATGGACATATTCAGCAGGTTCCCAGGATCTCTCTTGGGGGCCGTAGCCTTTCCAGTCAATTAGGTAGAATAGTTTAGATTTGGAGATCTTGGAGTCCAGAATGCTTTTGACTTCAAACTCGAGTTCTCCATCAACTAGGATAGGTTTTGGAGATTTGGTTAGTCGGGTTTGAGGTTGCACGGGTTTTAATAGAGAGATGTGGAAGACCGGATGTATCTTCATGTGCGGGGGCAAGTCCAACTTGACCGCTACTGGGGTTACTATGGTAGTGATGGAATAGGGACCAAGGTATCTTGGGTTGAATGTGCGTGGCCCTTTTAGAGGTAGATATTTGGTGGATAACCAGACTTGATCCCCTACTTGATATTGAGGGGCTTCCTTCCGATGTTGATCTGCTCCTTTCTTGTATTGTTCTTTAGCCCTTTGAAGGTGAGAAACAGCTTCCTTAAAGGCTTGGGTGATTGTAGAATGCAGGTAGTCTACTGCTGGTGTTTCAAGATCTTGGAGGGGATCCAACTCCGAGGTTCGAGGGTGACTGCCGTACAAAAGAAAAAACAGGGTTTTCCCAGTTCCCGAATGGACAGAGTTATTGTAGGCATATTCGGCTATCCAAAGGATGTCTTTCCAAGTTTTTTCATTTTGTTGCAGCATGCAGCGTAAATACTGTTCCAGAGTTTGATTGGTCCTCTCGGTTTGTCCGTCGGTCTGAGGGTGGTGACTGGTCGATAGTCTCACATCAATTTGAGCCGACCGACATCAACTTCGCCAAAAATGAGAAATAAATTGACTACCTCGATCCGAAATTAGAACCGAAGGAAAACCGTGCAGTCGGACGATGTTTTCGAGAAATTCTCGGGCCAGAGTTGCTGCTGTTGGCAAGCCTTTGAGCGGAATGAAATGCGCCATCTTGGAGAATAAGTCCACGATTACTAGAATCGTATTGTATCCGGAGCATGGAGGTAGATCGGTGATGAAGTCCATAGAAAGCGTATGCCAAGGGCGAGGTGGGATGTCAATAGGGCGTAAGAGGCCTGCTGGTCTTTCCTTTTGACTCTTGTTTTGGGCGCATACTCCACAGGACATTATAAAGTCTCTGATATCTTTTTTCCAAGGCGGCCACCAGAAGTAGCGCTTGATCTTTTCTGAGGTCTTGGCCATACCGGGATGTCCTTCCATTAAAGAATCGTGATAACAAGAGATTACTTTTTTCTGTAAATCTGTGCTGGGTAGGTATAATCGTTCTTGGAAATACAATAAGTTGTCCTTTACTGCAAAGTCCTTTCCCTGCAGATGCCAATTCTGTATGTCTGCTGGAGTTACAAGTTGCCTGGCTTTATCCTTAACTTCCTCTATGGATTCTGTGGCGATTACACCCAGAATTCTTTGTTCGGGAATGATTGGTACAGGTTTAGGGTTGATCAAGTGTTCTTCCACTCCCATCCGAGAAAGGGCATCAGCTTTACCGTTTTTTGTACCAGGTCGATAGGTAATTATGAAGTCAAACTCGGCAAAGAATAATGCCCAACGGAGTTGTCTAGAGGATTGGGCTTTTGCGGTTTTCAAATATTGCAGGTTTCGGTGATCCGTAATCACATTAACGGTGTGTCGGGCCCCCAGCAGATAATGCCGCCAAGCCTTAAAGGCAGACTTGATAGCCAGAAGTTCCTTGTCAGTAATAGTGTAATTGATTTCAGGAGGCGAGAATTTGCGGGACCAAAATGCCACGGGATGCAACTGATTGGTTACCGGGTCCTTTTGTGATAGAACTGCCCCCATGGCAAGGCTTGAAGCATCAGTTTCCACGATGTAGGGGAGTTCAGGGCGAGGGTGTTTTAAGATTGGTGCAGAGATAAATTTAGTCTTCAGATCCTGGAAAGCTTGTTCCGCCTCGGTAGACCATTCAAAACGTTTGTTTTTCTTTAACAAGGCAGTGATGGGCTGGACTATTCGAGAGAATTCGGGGATAAACCTGCGGTAAAAGTTAGCGAAGCCTAACATGCTTTGCACACCTTTTACGGAGGATGGTGATGGCCATTTGAGAACTGCATCGACCTTCTTTGAATCCATACGCACTCCGCCAGGTGATAATATGAATCCCAAGAATTCAACTTCAGTCACGTTGAAAACACATTTTTCCAACTTAGCGAAAAGTTTGTGTTGACGCAATCTTTCGAGGACCATTTTCACGTGTTTCCGATGTTCAGATTCCGATGAAGAATAAACGAGGATGTCGTCAATGTAAACAACAACACACACATCTATGAGCTCTCTGAGGACATCGTTCATAAAATATTGAAAGGCGGCCGGGGCATTACAAAGTCCGAAGGGCATGACCTGATATTCAAATAGCCCATACTTGGTGCGGAAGGCCGTCTTCCATTCATCGCCCTCTTTTACTCGTACCAAGTGGTAAGCTCCTCTAAGATCCAGCTTTGTATATATGCATGCTTTTCTGACTTGGTCCAGGAGTTCAGGGATCAAAGGTAACGGATATCTATTCTTAACGGTGATCTGGTTCAGGGAGCGATAATCTATACAAGTTCTACGGTCTCCTTCCTTTTTTGGAACGAAGAACAAAGCTGAAGAAGCAGGGGACTTGGAAGGACGAATAAACCCATTTGCCAGGTATTGATCCAGGTATTGTCGAAGGTGAAGGTTCTCAGGCTCGGTGAGGGCATACATTCTACTACAAGGAGGAGTAGATCCAGGTATCAGGTCGATCTGGCAGTCATAAGACCTATGAGGAGGTAGCGAGTTAGCCTGATCCTTCCGGAAAACATCTTGGTATTCTAGGTATTCGGGAGGTAACTGGGGAGTCTCTGAAGAAATTGCTGCCAGTGCAACACCAGGTGGAGGGTGACAAGTAGAGACACATTCTGGAAACTGGACCGTTCTTGCTCGCCAATCGATCAGAGGATTGTGTTTCTCTAACCAAGGTATTCCTAGAATAATCTGAAACTGAGGGGCCTTGATCACATCGAACACGATCTTCCCATGGTGTCCATCTTGACTTACTAGCGTCACTTCTTGAGTGGTATGCGTTACTGGCCCGGAGGCTATCTCCGTACCATCCACCGTAGTAATGACGTCCTTTACAGCCTTGGGACAAAGAGTTAGATTCATCCTCAAAACCATTTCATGATCCACATAATTGCCGATGGCACCGCTGTCGACGTAAGCTTCAATTGCATGTAATCGATCCGGATTATCAGGGCTAATGAGGACCATAGGTATCACGAAATGCGAGGTCACGGAACTGGTTTTCACGCTCGGCAAGAGGACCTCTATTCTTGTCGGGCGAGGTCGTTTCCCTGCTCAGAGTTTGTAACTTTGGTAACTGCAGCTCCTACTGCCTTCTTGGCAGGTTTCACCGGACAGTCTCGAAGAAAGTGCCCTGAGTTTCCGCAATAGAGGCATAATTGCAACTGTTTTCTCCTTTCCCGCTCCTTTTGTGTTAGAGGACCTTTCAGACCCCCTATTTGCATGGGTTCCCCGGAGTCTACTCCTTTGGAAGGAGTTGGCGGTTTGGAAAATACTCGAGCATCAAACTTGGAACGATCAGCCTTCCTGTTCTGCAGTCTGTGATCTATTTGAACGACTAAGTCTATATAGTCCGAACAATCTTGTGGGGGATTCACTACTTGGGCTAACACATCTTTGAGCTCTCCGCGTAGACTTCTATAAAACAGCGTAATCCTTTTGTCCTCAGGCCAGTGAGTTTCCACTATCAGTCTGTTGAAAGACGCAATATAAGCCAAAAGGTCTTGATTACCTTGTCGCAACGAAAGAAGCTCATTGTCCAAGGCCTGCCCCTGTGAATGTCTTGCGAACAGTTTTTCCATACTGAGCTGAAAAGCTTGAAAATCATGGAGGACCGGATCATCTTGATTTACTAGAGGGATCGACCAGTCTGCCGCATTGCCACTAAGGTACGAAAGCACGAAAGCTACTTTAGCTTGATCAGTTGGAAAGGCTGCTGGCCGGCATAAGAAATGCAACCGGCACTGATTGATAAATACTGCAAACCTCTTTGGGTCACCAGAAAATCGTTCGGGCGGAGCCAGAGGTACATTCCCAGGTAGGTTGATCTGCACTGGATTCATAGAGGATGTAGAAGGAAGATTTCCCCCAGATGCGGGTAACGGGGTCTGTCCGGCTTGTGACTGTAGCAATTGTCTAGCAAGATCATCTGTTCGCTCCTTGGAAATAATCAGTTCCCTTCTTAGAGCGTTCGTTTCCTGACGGGCTGCACACACTTCTGCCCTTAGTTCCCCAAGTAACTGGGCTAGCTGGTCGGTATCCGAGGTTTCCATAGCGCCTGGACGGGAGTTTTGTGGTAGGCTTTGCGTTCTGTAACGCTCACCTGATTCCCGTAGAGGCCCCGGTCTTGACTGGGCGTATACCGTATCTTCAAAGGTGATGTGTAACACACGGCTGGCTCTTTGGGCTGGACCTCTGTGCACTGTATGTCTGGCTCGAAGGGTAAGATGTCTACAGATAGAAAATGTGGGATTAATGAACTGGGTTATTGAATGTCTCTCTCTTCTTCCCTTTCTCTTCTCCTGTAGAACCCCAAAGGTTAACGCTCTCACCTTAGGTAAGTGAACGCCGTGCTCTCCATCTGCCTCGAGGCAGGGTGCTGTAACCAGTTTCTTCACTGGATAAGGGGAGCAGGCCTCTTGACTTCAGAGGACTGCTGTCCGTCGTTTACTGCACGAACGGTAAGTTTCGAGTAATTCTAATGTCTTTAAAGTCTTTAGTAATGATGTCTCTTGTTTTGCAGGGTTCCGGCGATGGCGGATGGCGGGCTGAAGTGAGTTGAAAATGGAGCCCGTGTGATGAATAGAAGCGCCTGGAAGCACGTAAGTAAGCGCTTGTTGCCTGCTTCACGATGCGCTCTAACTGTCTTTTTATTTTGCAGGTACAAGTTCGGGGCGGCTGCAGGGTGCCTGAATACCCACTGGGTTAGATGTGGAAAGGAGTAATGGCACGTGAGTATTAAAGTTCCCCAATGTCTTTAAACGCACCTTGTTTTGTCTTTCAGATGCCGGAATGCAGCGCGAGGCGTTGGTGACAGCCGATGGACCAGGTAAGTGAAGAGCTGTCACTGAAGACCGTAATGCTAACCTGTTCTTTCTTGTCTTTATAGGTGTTGCTGAAGACTGGATTCAGAATGGTAAGCCTTTCTCCTTAGGCCCAGGATCAGATGGAGAAGACACGATGAGCGTTCTGCTGCTGAGGATGCAGAATAACGCAAAGCAAGATTCATCCATCGGGTGTGGTTTAAATAGCCTCCTGTAGTGCTTAGGTGTCTCCTTCCACAGCCACGCCTAGGTAAGAAAAGAGTTCCTGCTTTCCAGAAGAGTTCCAGTGTTCTGAATCTAGGGAGTGGCTCCTGCCCCACCCAACAGGAAAAGTAGTTCCAAACAGAAGAGGATCAGAGACTCAACTGGCAGGCAAGTAAGCAGCATGGTCTGCTGCAGGTAAGTCCACCCAAGCATTATGAGCCCGGCGCTTCCAGCGCTGGGACTGGGCATATTTATGAGCCTGGTGCCACTGGCGCCAGGACTGGGTCCAAAAGGTCCCAATTGGGACTGGTTGGCACTCGGAACCTGGGTTATGGATCTGCTTCCAAGGGAGTTGGGAAAACCCTGACCTTTTGGAAGCAGAGATCATGACAGTAAGATCAGGAAAGGTTGGTAGATTGACAAATAAATGGTTAGAGAGATTTGCACAGGTGCAGTTGATAGGCCTTGGTCATATTGGAGAGGTTTAGGTTGCCCATTGTGATGGTGGGCATATCAGCTGGGATAATGTCAAGTAGTTGTTTGAGATCAGAGAAGAAGACATGAGAGTGCTGTTGGGTGTGGGTAGATAAAGAGTTTGGTGAGAGGGTTAGGAGCAAGAAGCTGGACATAGATGCGTTGGTAGGAGAAGGGAATAAAGACACAGGAAGAATAGAGGTCAGTGGAGTGTCCATGCTGATAATTAGATCACCACTGCTCCATTTTTAATTTGTCGAGGGGAATGAGAGATGGTAGTGACTTCAGTGTGAAAAAGCCACAGTGGCAGTGTCATGATGGAGGATCAAGTTTTAGCTGACGGTCATCACAGAGTCTGGATTTATGGGAGTCAAAGTGCTCAGGGAGAAAACATGTATTGCTACAGAGGGATTGGCCATTCCTGAGGCCCAGGGTAAGTACTTTGGGGAGGCACAGGATGACTTGTTAGATGTCAGAGTATCTAAAGGGAGATGGTTAGGGTAAATGAGAGGGAGAGAAATAGAGAGAGAAAGACAGACGAGAGACAGACAGAGACACAGGTAAAGAGAGAGAGAAAGAGACAGAGGCAGGGAGAGAGTGAGAGAGAGAAAGAAACAGATAAATCGCAGACAGAATACACCACAAAGAAAGTCTTTGCTCCCGCCATTTAAGAAGATAATGTAGGGTATGGACGGTAAAGGAGAGGAACAGAGGGACAGATCAAGGGAGTAGGTACCATTTCCAATAGTGGGAAAGGAATAGGAGGGTATGGAGGTGAAGTATGATTAGAAGAACATTTTGGGAAGAGAGGAGGAAAAGGATAGAAAAGAGAGTTTGGCCACACCTCTGTGACTCAAATATGAGTAACTCATAATCTGATCACTCACCAGCATTTTGTGGGGAAAAGATTCATATACGAACTGTCATGATAAGCCACCATAATGAAAAGAAGTTAGAAAACAAATCATGAACCACTGTCTAATAAGGCGTTAAAAAGATAGACATGTTTTTTGGTATTGGGGACTATGCATAGGCAAGGGTTGGCTCTCAGAAGCCATAAAACACATACAGCTTTGCAGTATAGTTAGCACTACTATGATGTAGGTATATGTCATGTGATCAACAGGATCCGGGATGTGTAAGCAAGGATGGGCCAAATGGTCTCATAGATGTGAAAATGTGCAGGCAAGAGACAGAATATTGTTTAATAATTGCTAACAAAGCAAGGTCATGAGAACCACTATCATGTGGAAGTAAGAAGCACCTCCTCATTTGTTAGTGTAGGACAAAACCTATAAAAGGGGTCCGCGTTTTTATTAGTGGGTTCATTCTTTCTGATGAGGATACTCTGACTATTGTGTACTTACTTTGCAATGCAATGATAATAAACGGACCCTTTATCTGGTGCAGAGAAAAAACACAGTTTGGTGTTTATTTGCCTCAATATCGTGAATGCAGCAGCTGGAGGCGGCCAACTGAAAAGAATTATTGAGCAATAACAAAAATGATCGTACAGCATGGCTGCTATGGCTCAACATAATATCTGTTGAGCAATAAGGCTGGTTGTAAACAACAGGAGAAAATGATTGGACAATAATGAAGACATATTTATCAATAGTAATGGTAGCAACAACCAGAAAATGTATCATATCTATATATTTAAATATATTCAAGGAAACATTTTTAGTTGAAGTGCACTTAAGCTGAGTTAACTAAACGCTGGTGCTGAGTTTCCCAATACGTTGAATTTCAAGGGTTTTGTTATAACATTGTTTCTTTCATGCCCACTGTAAATCTTTCGGTGCCAGTGGCCATGGTCTTCGGCCCTGCCCACTGTTTATTTTAAAACCCTAAATTGCCACTAACCAAGGCCTTCTCACTAGTCATGGACTTCACCCCTGGCCTGTGCCCGCTCTACGGCCTTCATCTGTGTATACACTTGATGGTTTTTAACGCTAACAGGCCACTGGCAGTGGCCAATGATTTTTCACCCCTCAGATCAATGCAGCTGTAAAATTATATACATTTTTTGTACAACTTTTTTTCTATAACTGCGGTTATTTGTTGTCATTATACCTGTGGTTATCAGGAAAAACAGTGACAAAAATGCTTTTTCACCCCAGGCCCTCACCAAGTACTCCCCCCATCTGTGCCTGCTCCCCACGCTCTCTGCATGGCCTCCTCACCTCCCCTGCCCGCTCCCATAACCCCCCAACACTCGTTTTTTCTGGGACGCAGTTTCATCTTTGAAGTTGGGTAGCCAAAGTTATTCCTTCAATATCCGAGGTATGGAAAAACTCTGTCCCTAGCCCACCTCCAACTCCAAATTTCACTTAGTGTCCTCTTCACTTATACATTATAAAATGACTGCCTCCCCCCACCTCTTGACTAATGGCATTTGCTTGTTTTTGCCCTGCAAATGGCATTTTTCTGACTTTTCTTTTTCAAATCACTAAAGGCATACCCTCGTTTATCTCTTGCACAAAGAAAAGAAAACAGCTTATTTTATTCTGAAAAGCCTCATGCAGCAATGCATCATGGGGTTTCAGTTATAATTTTACAATTTTCTCCGTCAAATATTTAAAAAAACGACTGGAAAGAATAACCCCAAACCTCAAAAGGATTGTGATTCAACGCTTTGTAGTCAAGTTGTTTTGGACATGGTTTGGGCTCTGCGGTAGAGCAAAAAAAAAAGTTTTTTTGTCTATGTATGACGAGAATGTTTTTAAATGTTCTACTTTTTTAACAAATCCTTCCAGTCTGTGATGGTTTGGGTTTACACAATTGTCTGCAGAATTTCAGCCAAATCTGTTGCATGGGTCAAAGGTTATTAGCAATTGATTGTTTTGATTTCCTGTAGAACTCACTACTCACCTTAAATGATATATATGTCTGACAGCATAGTTGTGTATGCATACAGCCAACCTTACTCTGAGACCCAATTACATTCTGTGCAGGGAAAAAAAAATATTCTCTCTGAACCCCAAATTATTGGCTGATGTATCAGCCATAATATCCACACATGCAAAGTGTGGAGCTGTCTGAAGATGTATGTCCTAGCCCCGTAGAAACGATGATGCATTTTCTGTTTGGTTGCCAAAAATATAAACAGTTACGGAAGGCATGGATTATGGAAATATCGGGCTCGCTCTTTGAGCGACACCCATTCGTAAAAAGACACACTATAGGGAAGTGTTTTCCGCGTCCTCCAGTTATTTGGCCAAGGCTTGGCAGATAAAATATAAGACCTGAGTCCCTACTCAGCTAAACACACCTGATACCCTTTGCGGTTGTAATTAGCGTCCATGACTTTAATGATTGTTCATACCCTTTGCGGTTGTAATTAGCGTCCATGACTTTAATTGCCATCAAATTTCGTGTTTTAATCTTGTTATGTGATTGCTGTAGTTGAACTTTGTCTTCTTGTAAGATACTGCACTTGCACTTTTATAGACTAACGTCCGAAATAAAGTATTGGATTGATTGATGTACATAAGTATGTATGTTTATATGTTACATTTTTTTTAATGTTAGGGTGAGTACTACGAAAATTGAAATGAGCCGCAGGCCTAATGTTCATTATGTATTTTAGGATTCAAGCATACAACCCTTTTGCCACAGGCATAGTTGTCAAATATAAAGCACTGTGCCATTCTTATGTTCCCAACATGTGCTCTGATTTTATGCAAAGCATGCTGGATCCCTCACAGGTGATATTTGCCCCTTCCCCTTGAACTTAGTGGTACTTCAAAAAAGTATTATAGGAGCGCCCAAGACTCTGTCTTAGTATGATAAACGTTCTATCACAAAACAATGTACATGGTTATTTAGTGTTTTCGTAATGTGTCTTGCTTGGTGAGACAAGCTTAATATCTTATTATGACTGCACAATATACAGCAAGTGATCATTAGAAATAAACAATGGCACATTTTAAAAAGAGATGCTTTGCAATATTTATATGTTTAGAAAATGTTGCTTTTATTAATAACTGCTCTTGTACAAGGTGCAGCCGCTCCCGTGAGACTATAATCCTCTACACACCTATAATTCCAAACACAATAGTTGTGTACACTTATCAGCCGACCGGCACATTAAAATGTAGACGTAAACCATGCCTGGTTGTAACATGCCGGCTGCAAGGGTCACACAATTATACAGCCGCTGAATGTGGATATCATATTGTGTCAGCTTAGTTAGCATGACTTTGAGAGAATAGCTAGGACGTGATCCTCCCAAAGGAGTCCATCACCTTCCTCCCTGGGCAAAGGAACTCTCCCTAGAAGTTACCTTGAGAATGTGTGCTTCAAAGGCAGCCCTGAAATAACACAGCCACTCACACATCAAGGTGTTTATCACCAGAGTAATTTTTAAGTCAAAAGACAAGGGGTGAAGTTAGGTTAGCCCAGAGGAGAGAGTAGGCCAGTGGAATATCACCATCTTAGTTTCTTGTTGTCTCTCTACAACTTCCTTTCCCTCCCCACATCCTGCAGACAAAGCACTCTGGCTGTGATGTCCGAAGGTAAAGGACACTTTCTACAGCTGCCAAGACTGGGCAATTGACAGTAGCAGTTTTACTTTCTTCTCATACGTGGACTTGAAGAAGAACAACAATAACTCACCTGATACCCTGTTGGTGATACAGTCTACCCCAAAGTCCTCTACCACAGAGGTGACGAGAGAGAGCACCAAGACAAAGGAATGCTATGCATGCTAAACATACCCAGGGAGCTTTAGTTGTGAGCCTTCTGTTGGACCAAGACCTCTCTTCTGTCTGTGCACTGGAACCAGGATCCTGCTCACTGAAGGTGAAGAAACCTCTCTAGGGTCAAGGCAAGCTTCCTGTAATAGAATTGTGGAACAGATGACTCACCTTAGCCCTGGAGAGAGTGAATTTGGCCTCCCAGCAACCCATAAGCAGATAGAAATCGGTTTTACTGCCTTCAGAGATCTTCATACTGGATTGTCCACACTCAACTCACTTAAATGCTGTACATTATCATCAGTGCTACTTTTGGCACACTATGTTCCTCAAAGTGTTGACCTGCTTTTCGAGCCATAGGGGGTCATTACGAGGTTGGAGGTAGCCATGGCGTTATTAGCGCCATGGGTACCTCCTTACCGCATTCCGGATTGCCGGAATAGGAACTTACCGGGTGATTCAGACCTTGGAGGACCCGGTAAGTCCCCATTCTGGGAACCATTCCCCATTCCCATTTGGGCCCCCATAGGGCTCAAAGGGAATAGGGATGGAGCTAATAACAGGCCCGCTATTAGCGGGCCCGTTGTTAGCTCTGAAATCCCTTAACAGGTCCCTTCCATAACGCCTGGTAAAACCAGGCGTTAAGGAAGGGACCCGCTAAGGGACCTCGTAGTAGGGCGGTAAGGGATTACCGGCAATGGTGCCCTTACCGGTGAAGGTAATCCCTTACCGCCCACCTCGTAATGACCCTCATAGACAAGCCAGCTTGACCATTGTAGTGGTCTACATCAAACCAACCTGATTGCTTGCTCAGCTCAGTGGAAGCCACTGATTCGAGTGCCAACTCCACCTGCTGGAAGCCTCTGACTTGCCATCTCAAACACTGGCTCCACTCTGCAGAGGCATCGTTTCACTGCTGACTTGACCACTGAACCAAACCGCTGGAAGCCACTGACTTTACCATCTCAAACACTGACTCAATCAAACAACTGCACCTCGAAACAACTATGCCAACTCCCATTGTGACCACATGACAATCGTCTTGACACAGGCTCAACTGCAGCAAAGTGCCTAGGAGCTCAGATTGATGCTGTTGAACCCCAAGGACAAGATGCACAAAGTGTTTGAAGATGCCCTGGTCCTTCTTAAAGAACCATACTGATCTTTAAGCCCCACTTCTGTGCCTTCTTAAAGACATCTACTTGAACACAACATTGCTTTTGAATAGTTTTGTCTGAACACCCGTGTATATCAACCCAGAGTGCCCCTTCTCCTCGAACATTTACATTCTATATGTTTCATTTACAGGGGTGGGCCCTCATCGCCTTTAATTAGTTGTTTGCATAGATAGTTTAATTAAAGGTCATATATTATTATAGATTCTTGATTGGACATTCTTTTATTTTGGGAACTTTTTACGAATGATGTTTGGGTTATTACTGTTACCAAATCACATTCTCTCCTCTTTTTTATGTCCACGGTCTATATTACCAAAAGAGGTGAAGGAGGAATACTGTTGTTTGCTGCCTTGTTCACCTTTTTGATTGGGATCACTGCTAGCTTAGTAGTAGCTTGGGGCTGAGTAGACCCTTTAATCACTACGCACCCTTGAACGCTTGCAGCACACTTGTCATTTCATCGAATGCCCAGCAAGAAGGAGAGAGAGAGAGAGAGAGAGAGAGTGAGGGAATGATTGAGAGAGATAAACATACAGATAAAGAGGGGGGATCATTTTAATGGGCTATGTTCTCTGTATTGGAGGACTATGTCTGTGGTCTGCATTTGCTCAGTGCTACTTTGGAAAGGCACCTTTCCAATGTGCCATTGCCAGGCCAACAGCACAATGGAAGGAATGACAATGTATTTGCCAATCTCCACTCATGCCTCATGAACAGCAGATACACTGCGTCCCATGTAACTTTAATATAGGGCCAGTTATCCCATTTTATATTTTACAAAGTCTGAATAAAAATGATGTATTTTGAAACAAACTGTTAGAAGTTGAATTCTGATTTGCACGTTGAGATATTTCCCCCTAGCATGTTGCATTAATGCTAGTTCCCCAAAAAAAGGCATGTCTCAAATCAAAATCCTACAATCTATCCTTCTTTGGAACCTCGCTTTGCACGCTCACAAGTGGATGAGATTCCAGAAAGAGAAACAGGGTGGGACACACAGTTCACTGCAGCTGCAGAAGCCCAGATGGATTATTCAATACCTGGATAAGCAAAGACAAATTTAAGCATACGATGATCAATCAAAACCAGGAACGAAGCCAGACCTTTCTACATGTGTTTTTTGTGCTTGTTTTTTGTTTTTTTAGTACTCACCTCCCAAATGCCTTACCCAGGACCAAGGGGTAGCTGCAAACACCGAGCTACACCACACACAATCCTGCCCGCAGGCCTTCGGCAGACCGCCATAATTGCATACTGTTGTCCCTCATTAAGAAAACACAGAGGACTGGGCTACCACCCTCCTATTCCTGAGACTCAGGTGTTCCGGAGCAATGGGAAGGTGCACCGCTTTGCCCCCCCTTTATGGGTCCACGCCCGAGACCATTCTCCCCTGAGAGCTTCTGGTGCAGAAAAGCAACCCCGGGTGATGGTGTCACCAGGGTGCTCGACACCAGATCCTCCCTCTAGACCTTTCTCCCTCGGCCGGCATCCGTTCCTCCCAACAGTGCCACCCTGTATATTGCTGGGGCTTGCTTTGAAAGGGGTTGGCAGCAGCCATTACATTAAACTGCTGCCCATTAGCAGGGCATTGGGAGAAACAAAGACGAGTGCGAAAACTGCCTCCCACGATGCCAGAGGGATTTCTTCTCCAGCCACAGGAAGCTCCTGGTGAAAATGCCAAGGACCTCTAAAATGGCCCGGTTTTCTGCACTTTGGAGCCCTGTAATGGAGAAAGCTGTCTCTTATGATCCTGATTTCCTTACGCTATTGACCCCAATCCCTGCATGAAGGGGTTAGTGGCTGGAATTCGATAGGGCCTCTTTGGAAACTAATGTGTTATTTGCTAGTGAACATATCACACAGTGGATTTTCTGAGTATCTTCTTGAAACCTGTTTCCATGGCTATCTTTGCAGCTAAACAAAATGTTGCATTGCCAGTCACCACAATGTTTTGAGTTAGTAAAATCATGCAATAACTAAATGGTTGTTATCCACGTGCACTTATATGAGTGGAACATGAGGTGAATAATAAAGATTTGTTTATGCCGTGTAAGGGAAGGGTATTGTGAAGGATGCTTAATTGGTTTCCAAGCATCTCAATTAGCCAAGGCAGCAGATCCAATGTGCAGACGACTCAGCAGCAACAAAGCCCTGTGTATTCTCTGTTGGAATATAAACCTGTGTTTTCAATGCAATATGTTTTATAGTGTAGTAAAAAAAAAGGAAGTCATTAGATAACCCTGGAATAGTTGTGGCTGCAAATGTGCTTTACAGATTCAATATTGCTTGAAGGGCAGCGCAATAAAAGTCTTCGATCTTAACCAAGGGTAGAACAAGCGTGTACTATTGATCACAGAAAGACTGTGGTGAGAACATAGACAAAGGAGAAACCCACAATATTGCCATGTTGACAATTGCATTACAATGCACTTGGTCTATTTATTGAAAAGACAAGGGAACAGGCATTCATTCGTGGAGTTTAGTTGCATTATTCATCAGTGGCTTTGTAGAGATGGATTCTTTATCTAGTGAATGTGAAGTTTTGTGCTCATGTGATCATGATGTTATGAATGGAACTTCCTCCCAAAAAAATAAATGTAGAACATGACAGTGATTATGACTCAGACATTTAGAATGTGGAAACTGGTTTCTTTGTAAAGTCAGTATATATGTGTCTGTACTTGGCAGTAATATACTGAATCAGTGTCTAGCCTCTTTTCAAAGAAATGGTAATGTAAATGGCCTACTTAGTTTTAATTCTATGTAGGAACATTTTCCAGAGTCATCACACATGACATTGCTTGTGGCATCTTAAAAGATATGAGTGTTGCTATAGAAGAAAACAAGTGAAAGGACAAAAGATAAAATGGCTGCTAACATGAACTTTACCACTTGCTTTATCGCAGCAGAGTTACCTATTTGTGTCTGTAATTTATTTCATTTGTACAACGCTTTCTCCAAATTGCTGAACATAAGATAAAGAGGCGGGACAAAACAATTAAAATGATACGAATACAAATCAACAGAGCACATGCATTATGATAGAGTAAGGAGTAGTTGAAAAGGAGGAGATGAGCGAATAGAAAGAGGGAGGGGGTTCCAATATTTCATGGCAAGCAGTGAGAAAGAGCGAAAACGAGACGGAACACATAGGGGGTGGAAACAAAAAGAATGCTGAGAAGCTGGTGATGCAGGGAACGTGTGGAGGGATAACAGCGAGCTAGGAAGAGGCGAGATCATGGAGACATTTATAAGCTATGCAAAGAAAAGGAAATTATGGTCAATTCTCAAATGAAAGAGGAGAAGCAGAGTGGAGCTGGGTTGAGCTAGAAGCACGAGCAGGGAGAACAAATATAAGACGAATAGAAGAATTAAAGACTGAATGAAGGAGAGCAAGGGAGGGGCACTAGTCTAGTTGGGAAAAGACAAGGAAGAAGAAAGGACGTTTAGGGCCCGATTCATGGAATTCTTTGCCGGAATCAAAGTGACTTTGCACTGCTGAAAAGTGACTTTGCACTGCCGACACAAACCCTGATTCATGGAACTGTGCAAAGTGAATTTATAGGAGAGAGGGACTGTATAGAGGGATAATGGGAGGGGGCAAGAACAGACCCCCTGTGGGACACCACATTTGAGAGGGCGGGTAGCAGAGGTAACCCTGGCCCAGGAGACCGAAAAGGCGCAATTTGAAAGGGATTAGATAAACCACTAAATGACAGTGCCAGAAAGAACAAGTGGGGTGAGAGAAGAAAGGAGAGTGTGATGAACAACAGTATCAAAGGCCACTGAAAGATCAAGAAGGATAAGAGCAGAAGAATGTTTGTTTTATCGGGCAGAGTGAAGAAAGTTGGTGACATGGTGGTTTTGGTAGAATGGGCTGATCGGAAATCAGACTGTAATGCAGACTGTAATGGGTGAAGTAAAGAATACAGGTGTAGATAGGAAAAAACCTGGGCATATAGTATTATCTCCAGAAGTTTCAAAATAAATCGAAGACGATAAATGTGATGATAGTTAGAGCAAGAGGAGGGATCAAGAGATCTATACAGATGAGCAGCATTTTACATTTCTTTAGAGGGCGGTCTTTATTTTTTGTATTTGGCAGTTGCCCTTTTCATCCACACACCACACCCTACCAACAGAGCACCCATGCTGCTCACTAGCCCTACTTGTCTATGAGGATCATGTTAGCCACTCTGATCCCTAGCTTCCAAGTCCCAACTTCCCTTAGGGCATCCTTCAGCAGAACATGGATAGATTTATCCACACTGTGATATTTCTCGAAGATAATCTACACTTTGATATTCATTCCCCTCTATACACATGTCATACTTGCTCTAATGCTTTTCACAAAGTGAGTTTTCTATTTTGCAAATATTTGTTCCTGGCTGTCTGCATTGATACAGTGGCTCCTACTACACTGTGATATTTGATCCATGCCATCTTCACTGATGATCAGATTGTGTTGCCTTACACAACCATCCCATCAGAATACTTGATTGAATTCAGCAACTACACTAGTAAGAGGGGAGGTTGAATCACACTCACATTATCAAACACCAGATATGAATAGCCAACAGGCAGGAGCGACAGCATTCAGCTGAGGGAGGATGGGAAAGGTCTAGTCTCACCAGGATCTGTGTGTCATCAGGTTAAGAGAAACACCAAAAACCAAAAAAAGTGAATCAACTTAACAAGTGGCAGAATATAAAGAAGAGGAGAGAGTGCAGAACCCTGAGTCACCCCGCATCAGAGTGGTTTAGCCATCAAAACTAATGGAGGAAGAGAGAGGGACTGAGAATGACCAGTTAGAAAAGATACAAACCAGTCCAAGACTAAACGCGAAAACCCTGCCGCAGACAACCGTTCCAGGAGGAAACCATGGTCGACCGCGTCAAAGGCAGCGGATAAGTCCAGCAGGATCGGGAGGTGGTGCCACCTTGATCCCTGATCTGTGCTAGGTCATCTACCAATTCCAACAAAAGGGACTCGGTTCCATGGCCAGGCCGAAACCCGGAATGGAAGGGGTCGAGACAGCCAGATTCTTCAAGGAAGGAGCAAAGGGGGGGTGGGGTTACCAGAGTTTCCAAGAGAAGAGAAATCAGACGGAAGTTGCTCAGGATTGAGGGATCAAGGTTCCGTTTCTTGAGAAGGGGAAGAATAAGAGCATGCTTAAGAGAACCAGGGATGAGGGTAGAAGAGGTGGACTCATTAACTACAGCGGTGAGTAGATGCGAGATGTCAGGTCCAATCTTCTTCCGGATAACAAGAGGGATAAGATCTGCCAGAGAAGTGGATTTCAAGCCACACACCACTGACAGCACGGCAGATTCTGAAAAGACGGGAAAGAAGATCAGAGCAGGAGCACCAGGGGGACTAGGGCTCACCAAAGCCGGACCGACACTGGCCAAACCCAGAATTTGCTGATTAATGGTGGATATTTAATCATCAAAGAAAGTAGACAGTGAGCCACAGAGGCTCTGAGAATGAGCCACACCATGCACAGAAGAAGGTAAGTAGAGAGAGAGGACTACCCTAAACAGTTCCTTGGAAGAATTAGTAGCAGCACTGACCTTGCTGGCAAAGAACATGCATTTTGCTTGCGTTATCACCGATTGGTAAGCTGCAGTCGCCTGGCAAAGGGAAAAGCGTGTTTGCGCGCAGTAGAACACATGCCAATTGCGCTCTGCTTATCTGCAGGTCAGGTGTAAGACTGTCAGGTTAGAAGTGTTCCCGGGTTCAGAAAGGGGAAAACAAGGTCTGAAGGCTTTAACAGGTTTGATATGATATGATATGATATGATCGTTTATTTATATAGCGCCTATACACAATGTGTTTCAAAGCGCTTCAAGGCAAGGGAGGGAACAAGGGAAAATACAACCACATTCTTACAGGCCATGAACAGTAAGGACGTGAAATTAACTATCGTACTCGACCTGACGACATTTCAGATAGTGCAAGAGCTAAGACATAGATAAGGAAGGTAGGGGGAGAGTGGGAAGGAAATGGAAACAGAGAGGCGACTACCATACTAGGCCTGACGACATTTCTGGTAGAGCCGGAGAAAAACAAAAGATGAGAGAGAGGGGTGCAGAAAGGGAGCGGAGGAACAAAACAAGCGACTATCATACTAGGCCTGACGACATTTCAGATAGTGCCGGAGGGGTGGTGGGGAGGAAATAAACAGTAATGGGAGGGTGGAGGAAACAGACGAGGTTGCTATCATATTAGGTCCAGGGACAATTCTGATAGAGTAAGTGTATAAAAGAAAGTAAAGGGAGGAGATAGGAAAAGGGAGAAGAGAAAGGAGGAGAGAAAAGAGAGTAAGCAGTCAAAAAGAGTGGAGAAGCAAGAGTGGAGAGCGAATACAATTGCAGAAGTCAGTTGTAACACATAATGTTGCAAGCCAGGATACAAGATGAAGATGGGAACAGCATGATTCAGGGCCACCATGAGTACAAGATGCAAAGGAAGTCCAGCATGAGAGTTGAGAAAGAGTGACGCACCGTGAATTAATGAATCATTGCCATGGAGTCAGCACCACAAGTTAGCATCAAGGTCAAAGTCTTAAAGTTACAATGACCATTGGCTGGCTGAAGAAGAGTGATAGCCAAGGCAAAATAAGCATGCTTAACTTTGCCCCAGAACCTCTTGGGGGGGTGGGGCAGTACCAAACGGCAGAAGGAGGAAGGAGAGTGCATAGTGATAGGGAAGAATCCTATGGTCAGACCACAAAATCGGCAAGGGAGCAGATAGCATAACCATGGTCGCCGGGCCAAACATGAGATCAAGAGTGTTCTTGAAGTGATGAGTTGGGCCCACCACCAACTGAGAAAGACCAAGATCCAATAAATCGGAGATAAGGCGAGCTGCCTGTACGTCGGCGTAATTGTTGCGGTCAATATAAAGTCCCCTAACAAAAGAAGAACTGGTCTGCAGCCAGCTGGGTCACAGCGTTACAGTAGAGCGGGTCAGGGTCAGGGGGCCGGTAAACCAATAAAAAGTAGAGAGTGCTAGAAGGAGAGATTAAAATAGAAAGTAGCAGGGCTTCCATAGTGGCCCAATGTTCCAAGGGCAGGACCTGACATTGAATTCCAGAATGATGAATAATGGCAATGATTCAAAACAGGTTCTTCAAAACAGGTTCATCCCTGTTCCTCTAAAACCATCAAGGACCACATTGACACCCTCGCACCAGCCCTTGCTGATTTTTGCAATCACTCCTTTGCCTCTGGATCCTTCCCCTCCCCTCTGAAGCACTCTTTTGTGCATCCTCCTCTCAAGAAACCCACAGCTGATCCTTCTTGTCCAGCTAACTATCGCCCAATTTCCATTACTCCCTTTCTTGGCAAACTCCTGGAAAAGTTGGCCATCTCGCAGCTTAACCTTCATTCCGATTCTGTTGGCTGTCTCCATAACCACCAGTCTGGCTTCAGAGCTGCCAGAAGCACGGAAACTGCTCTCCTAAACATCCGTGAAGTTCTGCTCACCAACCTTGACTCTAACATTCCCTCTGTCCTCATCCTCCTCGATCTCTCTTCTGCCTTCGACACAGTCAACCATACCATCCTGCTCAACCATCTCCGTAAAAACTTGGGTATCACTGATCAGGCACTGGCCTGGCTGACCTCTTTCCTCTCAGATCTACCCTCCCAGGTCCAACTTGGGTCCTTCCTTTCATCTATCTTCCTCTCTACCTGTGGTGTTCCCCAGAGGTCTAACCTCTCGCCCTGGCTTTTCAACCAATACCTGGCAACTCTTGCCCACTGCATTGCCATTTTCTGCTCATATTTCCAGTGCTACGCTGATGACTCTCAACTAATTTTCAGGCTGCCCTCTGCCACCTCCCCTCCCTCTCTCATCTCTGATTGCCTAACTGCCATTCAAGATTGGTGTGCCGCCAATGATCTTTGTGTGAATGCCGGCAAGATGGAGATCCTCCTCATCGGCACACCAGATACCATCCTTTCCCCTCACTCTCTGGCCGGCCTCCCTTGGCCCTTCTCCTACCCCCACCTGCAAGGCTAAGAACCTCGGGGTCATCTTTGACTCCACCCTTTCCTTCTCCGCCCACATCTCTGAGGTCTCTAAAAAGTCAAATTTCCGACTGCACCTCCTCAAAGGTACTCTGCCTTTCCTCTCCTTCCCCCAGAAGCTCATGGTATCTTAAGCTCTGGTTCTCTCTAGCTTGGACTATTGTAACAGCCTCTTTCTAAATCTACCTGCCTCTACTCTCCGCCCTCTGCAACTAATCCAGAACAGGACTGCAAGACTTGTCCTTGGCCTCAAGCCCTGGGATCGTATCTCTCCAGCTCTGAAATCTCTTCACTGGCTCCCAGTGGATGCAAGGATTAAATTCAAAACCCTCTGCATTGTCCACAAGGCTTTCTGGGGCCTGGGTCCAAAATACCTTCAGCTATCCCTCCGCAAATACCTTCCCTCTCGAGCTCTTCGCTCCTCTACATCCAACTCACTCAGGGTCAGTCATTTTTCTAAGAAACGAGCTGGGGGTAGATCTCTGTCTTGGGCCTGGGCCTCCCTCTGGAACAGACTCCCTGCCACTCCAAAACTTGAGGAGAACCATCTCCAGTTCCGGAAGCACTTCAAAGCCTTCCTCTTTTCTTCTGCCTTTGCTCCCCCTCTCCCCTGCTGATCTGTTCTCTCTTGGCACCGTGCACCTGGCCACCCTCTGTCTTTTGGGCCCAGGTACCTGCTCATCCTGTCACCCTCCTGCACTGCCTCCGGGCCACCCCTTGCACTGCGGTCTGTATCTGTACCCATACAGCCCCCCCTTTTTC
The DNA here is from genome assembly GCF_040938575.1 of Ambystoma mexicanum. Lineage (NCBI taxonomy): Eukaryota > Metazoa > Chordata > Amphibia > Caudata > Ambystomatidae > Ambystoma > Ambystoma mexicanum. The sequence goes on along the minus strand of NC_090933.1, from coordinate 1,105,306,346 downwards.
TTCCTGCACTTATCGGACCTACCCTGTCTGCTGCCTTAAACCTAGCACTTGCAAATTGCTGGCTGCTTTACCACTGTTTGTTGCTTTTATTATTTATTTATTGTTATTTATCTGTTTCTCCTCTGCTTCGCACTTTCCTCCTCTCCCCCCTTCCATGCTCTTTTCCCCTCCCCCCTCTCCCATGCACTTGCGCGTTCTCAATGTCACTGGGCCTAGTAAGATCGCTGTTTTGTTCTCCCCTGTTCCCCTCCCTTGCCTTGTCGCGCTCTGAAACACGTGTGTATGAGCGTGATAGAAATAAAATATCAATCAATCAATCAATCCCACCTCCAGCTTTTGGGGGGAGCTGTCCAGTTTGAGGATCCGGTAGTCAGAGGGAAGGGCATGAACCAAGGAAGGAGTAGATGACTCCTTGAGCCAGGTCTCAGTGAAAAAATAAGATCATAAGAATGATCCTGTACAGGGTAAAACAGTCAGCAATATGCGTGACAAGAGACCGGGCATTAAAATGGAGGCACTTCAACATACCCTGAGCTTAGATAGAGCAGAACACCTCATTAAAGATGGCCGCGTCCCACCCTAGGGGAAACCTAGTATTAGGAGGAGCCAGTGTAGTCAGTTGTGACCGTGAGTAACAGTGGGCATTGTTTCCGGAAGCTGCCCACAGCCTGTCTGGTCAGCGGATGGGCACAGATGGACCCGACTTTGGCTGTACTTCGGCCATGCGGAGGCACTTCCGCTGTACCCGTCCGCTGCATGCCTGTGTGGTGAGTGAGTTAAATGGATGCATTCTAATTGGCAGGAGCCAATCCGCTTTCCAAGCCAAGTGGGAGGGAGGGGAGCTGCCAGCCAATATCTGCGTGAAGGAAAAAAATGAAAGATAGACACATCATGCTGCAGTCAGTACAAGGAACTCAGTTAATCAAGTAAAATAAAGCAATAGCTTACTATTGTATGAAAACAATGTCCATCTTCTCAGGATGGCTGCTTTACCAGTGTCATATTTTCTTCTGCAGCAAGCTTCTATATTTCTCATCAACCTTGTGTTTCTGCATATATACATCGACCGCATTTCTTCTCACTTATCTTCTTAGCTTATGTGATTTATCCGCATTTGCATGTATGTTCACTTTATTACTCCACCTGGATGCTTCCTGTCCTTCCTCTGAACTCTTTCATGACTTCTGTGACTCTCTCTCACTCTCTATTCTCCCCTCTGGCATGACTCACTCTTCAGGGAACACCCTTGATGTTCTGATCTCTTCAGACCTTCCCCTTTCTATCCCTCTCTGATCACCTTCTCTTTTCCTCCCAGTTCACCCTCTCTACCCCTCAGGCCAAGCCACCTGCAGCACTCAGTCATACGACCTATGAAGCGCATGTCAGTTGAGGCTTTCGCCTCCCACTTTCTCACCCCTCCTCCCTCTTTGGTTGACTCACAACCTGACACAGACATTTCCGTGCTCCACTCTGCTATATCTGATACTCTTGATGTTCTTGCCCCTGTCATGAGGATCCGCTTGAAGCCCAAAGCCAAGTGCAACTCCTGGTATGACTCAGACCTCGTCACCCTGAAACGCAAGTGCAGTGTGGCTGAGAGGAAACGGCGTGCTTCTGGTACATCCTCTGACAAACTTGCCTGCCGCCTGCTCCAAAGGCAATACCGGCTCTCTGTCCGCACCAAGAAGAGAGCGCACATCCAAGCCTTTGTCTCTGTGGCATCTAACAACTCGGCCGAACTCTGCAAAATCTGCAAGGAAATGGCCAAACCTGTTGCAGTTAACACCTCTCCTGTCCCCTTCCATGCCCTCTGCAAGGCTCTGGAGTCTCATTTCATCTCTAAAACTCAGGACACCATGTCCTCTATCTCTTCCTCTAACCCTCCCCCTCTACTCCCTGCTCTTCCTCTGGCCTTTATTCTGCCACCTCTCCTCCCTCCTTCTCTGCCTTTCCCTTGTCCTCCCTGACAAGGTTTCTAGACAAGTCCGATCTATGAAAGCCTCATCAAAACAGGTTCACCCCTGTTCCTCCAAAACCATCAAGGACCACATTGACACCCTGGCTCCTGCTCTGGCTGACTTCTGCAACCACTCCTTCACCAATGGAGTCTTCCCTTCCCCCTTAGGCACTCACTTGTGCACCCTCTTCTTAAGAAACCCTCTGCTGACCCTTCCTTCCCGGCTAACTATCGCCCAATCTCCAGCACTCCTTTCCTGGGCAAACTCCTGGAAAAGCTGGCCATCTCCCAGCGTAATCTTCACAATGAATCTGTTAGTTGTCTCCATGACCATCAGTCTGGCTTCAGAGCTGCCAGAAGCACGGAAACTACTCTCCCAAACATCCGTGAAGACCTGCTCTCCTAATTTCAATTCCAACACCCCCTGTGTACTTATTTTACTTGATCTATCTTCTGCCTTTGACACGGTCAACCATGCCATCCTGCTCAACCGTTCTGTGATAACCTGGGTATCACTGATCAGACCCTGGCCTGGCTGACTTCTTTCCTCTCGGGTGGAACCTCCCATGTCCAACTTGGGTCCTTCCTCTCCTCTATCTCCATCTCTACCTGTGGTGTTCCCCATGAGTATAACCTCTCTCCCTGGCTGTTCAACCAATATGTGGCACTGCTTGCCAACTGCATTGCTGCTCTCTGCCAAAACTTTCAGTGCTATTTGGATGACACTCGACTCATTTTCAGGCTCCTTTCAGCCACCTCTTCTCCTTCTCTCATCTCAGACTGTCTGTCTGTTATCCATGTGTGGTGTGCCGCCAATGATCTCTGCCTTAATGTCAGCAAAACTGAGATTCTCCACATTGGCACACGCGTTCCCTCCTTTTCTGTCTCTCTCCTGCCGGCCTCTCTTGGCCCTCTTACTGCGACCACCTGTGAGGCTAACAACCTCAGGGTCATCTTTAACTCCACACTCTCCTTCTCTCCTCAAATCTCTGATGTCTCTAAGAAGTCACACTACAAGCTGCACCTCCTCAGAGTTATTCGTCCTTGCCTCTCCTTCCCCCAGACCCTCATTGTCTCCAGAGCTCTGGTTATCTCTAGGCTGGACTACTGCAACAACCTCTTTCTAAATCTGGCTGCCTCTACTCTCTGACCTCTACAACTCATCCATAACAGGACTGCAAGACTTGTCCTTGGCTTCAGGCCAAGGGATCGTATCTCTCCAGGACTGAAATCTCTGCACTGGCTCCCAGTGGCTGCGAGAATTAAGTTTGAAACCCTCTGCATTGCCCACAAGGCCTTCTGGGGCCTGGGTCCTCAATACCTTCAACTCTCTCTTCCTAAATATCTTCCCTCTCGAGCTCTTTTCTCATCCGCCTCCAACTCCCTCAGGGTCAGTCGCTTCTCCAATCAACAAGTTGGTGGTATATCACTTTCTTCAGCTGGGGCCTCCCTCTGGAACAGCCTCCCTGCCTCTCTGAAAATTGAGGAGAACCATCTCCGGTTCCGGAAGCACCTCAAGACCTTCCTCTTTGCCTCTGCTTTCTCATCTCCTCTCCCCTGCTGAACTCCTGGCTAAAACTGAAACTGAACCGGTCACATGGCTACCTTCTATTCTCAGGCCCAGGTCCCCTCCCTGCCAGTTGCACACACACCTGCACTTGCCCCCCTGGCAAACCTTGCACTGTGGGGCTGTTCTGTATCCCACAGCCCCTACCAGCACATGACGTCTGCACTTACCCATGGACCTGCCACCTGCTGGCCGCACTTCTTATTATTGTTACTATTTATTGTTGTATTTTTTATTGTTATCCTATGTACTGCACTTCCCCTCCCTTTCCCCCTCGCACTTCTCCCCTTCCCCACCTCCCCTGCACTTGCGCAATCTCAATTTCACCTAGCCTAGTAAGATCATTTTCTCTGTCTTCCCTCTGTTCCCCTCCCTTGCCTTGTTGCGCCTTGAAACATTTGTGTATAGGTGCATTATAAATGCCATATTATATAATATCATACTCTAGCCACATTTTCATTCTTTGCGTATTCACATATAGTTTCAGTGCACCTTCATCTATTCTCTACATTACATCACTTTACACTTGCCAGACTTTACTTATAGTTCTTCTATGTCCATTAGTGTCTGCAGACTTCCTTCAACCACACCAGTTTGAGGTTTTGATACGGTTGTATGAGCACATAACATCTTTCATATCTTCAATGCAGTATTGGGATGATACCAGGTGTCATGCACAGTGCTTTCTTGCTGCTCTTCCAATATGACAGAGGAGAGGGGGTGGGCTCCATGAGTGACATGTACATCTGCTTCTCTACAGTCCCCCCTCTGGTCGAGTCCTCGACCACCGCCTCAATATTCTTCACTTTTTGAGAACCCATATCTTTGTCACCCCCCTCAGGTCTCCTGCATTCTTCATGTGTTCATCCACACTCCAGGTCATATGGCAACACTCCCCAGTTGGTTGTCAGAATACCCAACATCCCACATAGTTCTTAAGATCCTTGGAATAATACAACTTTGTTTGTGGAGGTGCTAGGATACTTCCTTTCAGGTCCACATGGGTGATGTATTCTATTTGTGTTTACACATCAGTTTTAACATCCACATTGATCATTATCTTCATCCCTTCTTGCATTGTCCTATGATTATCCTTATAAGAGAGAATCCTTGCAATACTAACACTAGTATTGCTCCCGGTAGTTTGAAGGCATTTGCCAACCAGGTTGGAACCCATGAGAACAGGGACGAAAACCAATCTTCCTCTTCGGTCTCATCGACTTCTTCCACCATTTTCATATGCAAGGTTAACAGCATAATTATTGCTTCTGTCAGTGTGTAGTGAAAAGGGCATCTGCTAACTCCGCGACCAGCCGTGATTGCAATAAAACACCCTATCACCCCCCCTTACAGGTCCGACTCTGCACGACGGCCATGAACTCACAACTGGAGAGATGACACCTTCAGCATAAAACTTGGCATTTATTTGAAAGAAAGCAAAATATAATTAAGACAATAATTTTATCAGATAAATGGGACTAAAATGCATGTTAAGGAAATCACAAATGATTAGAACACAGTCTCACGTTCCTTGTATCTAAGGTGACCCATGCTCATCTTAAACAAACTGCTACTCATCACCAGGGTTCTCCCCTCATGTCCGTCAACCAGTTCTTAAGAGAGAGCACCACATGGAGCTGGCGGGAGTACACCAAGCACCAGGCACTTTCTCGATGCCAGTCCACAGAAGAATCCCCAATTCTCATTTTCTAATACACTGGGGCTAAATAACATGTTTGAATCATCATTTACAATTTGCATTTCAAATGCTTTCGCAACTTTTCCAGCCCCTTTACCAAATTGGACTAGAACCTTGTTTCACATTGCAATCCAAATATAAACCTTTTAGAAGGGAAACCGCATGAAATATTTTCCTAATCTATGCAATAAATCCTTCTTTACACATTTCCCAGAGCGCTTGCAAACAGAGCCATTCCACACTCTTCGCGTAGCTTTCTGCCCCCTGGCTTCATTCCCAAGCAGTAAGTCAGCCAAGCACTATTACTGAAAGGGAAAATCTCTACTACACAAGCTATCGGTCATGACAAAACCGACACACAAATACTGCCCTTTTGTTAACTCACAGCTGCAGTGAGGCAACAATGGAAATGCGACAGCATACCCCTCAATCTGCACTGTGTTCCCTTACACATTTGTCATCTCTCCAGCATGGCATGGCTTTGCACAATCCTAAAAGACTACACCAAGAGTAGTGAAAAGGGGTTCAAGCACCATCTTGTGACTGGCCCACACACTATAGCACACTTCCCACTGAAATGTCCGCCTCTGCGCGACAGCCATGAACTCACAACTGGAGAGATGATACTTTCAGCATAAACGAAGCATTTATTTGACAGAAAGGCAACATATAAAAAGACACAATAATTTTAGCAGCAATTGGGAATAATAAAATTCAAGTTAGAGAAATCACAAATACTTATAACACAGCCTCACATTCCTTGTATCTAACGCTGGGGGACCCTGGTCATATTAAACAAACTGCTGCCCATCACCCTTCTGTGTTATTCTTCATCCAGCCCTTTAGATGACAGCATCAGCTGCAGGGGCACACCAAGCTCCAGGCACTTGCTCAATGTGAATCCCCGGAAGAATACCCCTGGCTCATGTGTGCATGCATTCTTGTACCTTCGTGTTGTCAGTCAGTGTGACGCAATATTCTAGAACTTTCTCAGTGCAAAACATGTTTACTGATGGAAGAAAAAATCAGCTAACTCTTCAAGACGCTCCTTCCTCCCCCCTCAGAGCCCATCTGCAAATTCAGGAATGTCTCTTATCAGTGCATGCAAGGTTGTGCCTTTTCTTCTCATGCAAATGAGGGCCTGTTTAGGGAGGCTGTCAGTGTCTCGGTTTTCCAGTAGAAGCTGAAATAATATGCATTGCAGTTAACCCTTATTGAGCAAGCTTTACCCGGCCAGTACTCTGCTAGCTAGTGTTTTGATACTATAAGACTGGCTATCTAAGTGCTATAATGCTTTAAGCACTTAAATACATGTCTCTATTAGCTATTAAACTTGGGCCTCTGCCCTTCATTTGTAAGTTATGAATGTAACCTTCCACCCCTTTGATGCCTGCATTTTCAATGTAGCTCACTATGCTTGATATATAGGTGCTACTAAATCATTACTAAACCATCTATAAAGGTCTGTTTCAGCATTTAGTGCACACTTTAAATAGGCTATTAGGCTTAGTTGGCTGTTAATGCAGCCATCTAAGGACCTAATATGTAATATAGTTAGCCCAGCAGGCTAATGCACCCGTGAAAATGCATCTGTCTTCACACTACACAGGGTTCCATTTTCTCCATCATGGGCAGGTTGGTAAGTACGGCAAGAAGCCCAGATCATGGTGCACACGCCTCCTTCCATTGCTGTAATCAAGTCCCAGACATATCTGTTCTGGAGGGTCATGAGTCTGATGGCCCTCATTTCTTCTCTAATTGCATTAAATCCTTTTATTGTTGTGTTGATTGTCTGTAGCAGTTCCCATTTGGTGGTTTGCAACCACTTGGCATTCACTGCTGTTTGAATTCCTGCATGAATATAGATTTAAATATCACAGCCGTTCTACTGAACAATTTGTGCTCATCTGGAATGTCGTGATAAGCTTTTATTAATTTTTACCTCTCTTCTATGGGGTGAGTTTCAGTGACCTCTTCTTCCTTTGATGTGCATCCATTTTCGGAAAGCTGTCTATGTTGAGATCATTCTGGAGATTCACCAATGCAGGAACATGTATGATCACTATAGAACATATTCCCTCCAATGTTTATTTAGCGGCATATAAGCTTTGGAGCCAAAGGCCCAATAGAGGTCCATTAGCACGGCAGGTCCTCCATTCATTCCTGATACATTAATTATTTGCTTGCATCCTTTATTTTCTCCAACTGTGGTCACACCCCTGTTTCTGAAATGCTGTGTCACATTCTTCATGGGCAGTATGTACACATATTTCAACATCCATGTGTTTCGCTTCAAACTTGGGAGTACTCAACAGTTCAAATTGTTTTTACTTCATCTGTTCTTTGTTTTGCTAGCCAATTTCGTCTGCATTCACGGAACATCTTCTCTTGATTCCCTGTTAGAAAGTGCAGGAGGGGTAAAAGTCTCTCCTTTGTAAATATTTATGTCATGCAAGCTCAGCCAGGTTCTTCCTTTGAGTTTTACAGGAGTAGGAGTGATCCTCTCTACTAGATACGGTCCCTCAAAGCAGGACTAATTACAAGTACGGACACAACTTTTTACAAGCACTTGTTCCGCAGGGTATAAACTAGGCTTCTTCTTTATTTTTTTTATATTTTTATTGTATTTGGTTTGTACATAAACCTTTACAAAACATTTAAAATATTGTGACACAAAATTAATGATATTCATCCACATGAGAGAAACATTTTACATATTTGTATTTCAATTGTTACAGAATATAGTCACTTAAAATGAATGATATTCATCCCCATGAGAGAAACATTGTACAGATTTGTATTCCAATTGTATCAAACAGTAATTTGCATGAATCAGAATTCACACAGTTCTAAAACAGGGCATTGTGACTTCTGCAAAATTACACACATTTTTCCTGCACCATGCGAAGATTCAAATATTATTCAACATGTTGACATTTCAGAATGCCAGATTTAGCCAGCATCAACATCAACATCAGTTTGACTTACAGGCCGATTCATGGATTTAATGTGTGCTGAAAAAACGGTGCACGCATGCGAAAACGTGCGATTCTCAGTGAAATAGTGAAAATCGCAGTGCAAGTGCGATTATCGCACAGAAAACATTGCACATCAATTCATGGAAGTCCGTGCACGTGCAAAATGTGGGATGTGCACTGAAAAAGTGCACGGCGCACGCTGGCGCACGCTGGCGCATGCTGGCGCACAGGTCATCGAACGCCGTGCGATAAGGCCACAGCGAATTCGCACATAGCGCGGCGCACATAACAAAAGTAGGCGTAACACGGGGCATCACACGCAGAATGGGGAACAACTCTTGAAAATGTGGGCGTCACGGGGGAAGTACAGGAGGCAAGTGCGCAGAACGCCCACACGCTCGCCTACAACACGTATTCATGGAATCGAATAGGGAAAAACAGCGCACGGCCAAAGACGCGCACAGGCCGTGTATTTCAGAGGCGCACGAGAAGTTCCACACGCGATTGGCCTGGGTGCGTGTATTTCAGGGGTGCGCGAGAAGTTCCACACGCGATTGGCCTGGGCGCGTGTATTTCAGGGGTGCGCGAGAAGTTCCACGTGCGATTGGCCTGGGCGCGTGTATTTCAGAGGTGCGCGAGAAGTTCCACACGCGATCGGGCCTGGGGGAGCGTGTGCGTGTATTTCAGGGGTGCGCGAGAAGTTCCACACGCGATTGGCCTGTGTACGCGATTCCATTGGACCAAAGGCCCTGACAGCGCAGGCGCGTCTGTGACGTGACATGCGCGGGCGTGTCCCTGTACCCGGGGGAATGTTACAAGACCAGTAACTGCACGTCCGAGTGTCAGCCCGCGTAATTGGAGGATAGTGCCTCAGTGCATATACGCGGAAGTGACGTTGGACGTGTGGTGCGGTTTAAAAGGTGCGTGTAGTATGTCATTTCCTTGTACGTGCTTCCCGTGGAGAGCGAGTGGGTGAAATCTGTACTTCTTGTCGGTTCACACGCGATTTACTTCACAGCGTTTCTAGTTCGTACTCCCTGTTACCTCTGTCAGTATTTTTCTGATTTTCTCTTCGACCTGTTTCCTCAAACAGCGTTGACTTCTCCTTTTGTCCTGTCTCCTCAGACAGTGTACAATTCTTCTTTTGGCGGGGGTGTTGCCAACGCGCACACATGCGTATTTTTCACGCTCTTTTACCAGGCAGACGGTGAGTCGCGCACGTATTTACCAACTGTGCTAGCCCCGTTTGTAGCGTACCCCTTCAGAGGTCATTGTAGGCTGCGTGTGACACGCATACGTTCATTTTTGTGTTTCTGGGTGCCACAGCGTAGTGCAGGTTCCTTTTTCCACGCACGTGGTCTATGAGGGGTCGCGTGCACGTCATTTTCTGTTTTAGGGGTGCCTGTGCGTTGCGTGACCCGTCATCTTTCCCCAGGGGTTCCATACAGCCTTGCTAGAGCACTTGGGTACGAATTCCATCTAGTACCCTACCCCTTTGACCCCCAATCGCCCAGGACAATTGTCCACTGCAACTCCATACGCACAACTCCATCAGTGCCATGGCTGGGAGGCGAGCAAGTGGTAAGGGTGGCAAAGGTGGCCGAGCCTCAAGAGGTGGGCGTGGTGGGCGCGGTAGGGGATGTGGCCAGGATTTGCAGACTCCCCCTACCCCCCCACGTGTGGAGGACCAGTCAGGGACACACACCCCCCCCATGGTTGAGGGAAACGTGGTTGACACCATCCCTGCTCAGCCCTTGTTGGACCGGCCCGTTGTGGCACCTGACCTAGCACAGGGTGACTCCCAGGCTGACTTCCAGGTCACCAACTCTAGGCCACGGGTGGCGGCGCAAGCCAGTGTCACCAGACCACGTGGTACAGGGGCAGCCATGTCATCTGCTGCCCCGAGTAGGCGGGGTGGGGAGGCTGCAGGGGCAGCTGCAGCTCCGTCCACCCCAGCTCTGACTCTCCCAGCAAGGACAGTGTTGGTCCCGGTACATCAGACTGAGGTTCCCCCTGCCATCATCACACTTCAGCTAATGCCTGCAGAAAGTCATGTGGTCAGTGTGCCATCGCACACTACTACTACACACTCCACCGGTGCTCCTGCCTCTAGTGTCCAGAGCGGCGTAGGGCACTCCGGATCCCCACCACCCACAAAAAGAAAGAGGAAGAGTGCTCATCCAGTACAGGCTGATGACCCCGACACGGCTACACGGTCCGGCACGCCAAGGAAGCCTAGCTTCAATGATGCCGAACTGGATGCACTTGTGCAGTATGTCTCCGAACATGACGCCGAAATGTTGGTCACTTCAGGGTGTAGGATTACACCTGCTCGACGTCAGGCACACTGGCAGTCTATCGCGGACAGCATAAGTGCCCTTGGGTTTATGAGGCGCACAGCAGTCATGCCGCAACTCTGGTGACTGGAGGTGGGTCTCCACAAGAAGACATTGAACTCACTCTACATGAGCATGTTGCTGGGACCTACGTCACAGAGGAGCAGATCCAAGGTGTGGGAGAACTGCCAGATTACGAGGCATTGTCCGGTGAGTGCACATGCATGTGTGTGTGATCCATGTGTATGTTGTTTGTGGGAGGGGTTCTGGTTGAGTGCCAGGTCAGGGTGTGTGTGTCTGAGTGTTTTGGGCCACCCATGTGCTTCATCCAATGCATTTGGCGCCCCGGGATTACAGTATCCCTTCTGCCCACAGTAGGCGTTTTGCACTACATCGCGCCAGTTGCCCTTGAAGTGGCATCTTGCTACAACATTGTTCCGTATTTAGCTGTGTTCATTCAGGCTGATTGTAGAAATTCACCTGGTTCTACTGCGCATCACTCTGCCCTATTGTCACATATATGACATGCCTATGGTACATGCCATCTGTGTGATGGCATGTGTCATGTATGTGTATTGGACATGCCACTCACAGGCCAATGTGTGATGGCACTGCTAGCCAGCATGCAGCTGATGTGTTGCTCTCCCATCTTGGTGTCATCAGTGTCTGACATTTTCCTCCCCTTCCAAGTCATGGACAGTGCATGCATGGGAGGGTCATAGTCATGTGGGACATGTGTGAATCAAGTACTGGTACTGTAGCTTGTCTGGCCTAATAGATTGCCATGGTGCTAATGCCTGTTTCCCTTTTTTGTCTTTCATGTTTTTGCAGAGGATGACGCACCTGATGCTGTTGAGGGAGAGGAGATGGTGCAGGCCCAGGAGGGATCTGAAGCACGACCAGGCACCAGTGGGGGACGTGGTTTGGTGGTGGGGAGAACCCTCTCTTGCTGAAGGCCATACTATCCAGGGGTGTCCCTGGCTGCACCTCCCCAGAACTCTTTTCAGGTGTTGATTCAGATGAGGCCTATGTGGATTCGCAGGTATGTGTTCATGGAAGGGATACTGTTCTGTCCGACCCACCTGCACCAGGGGTAGAGCCCACTATGGGGATGTCAGTGTTGGTAGGTGCGCCTGTGGTGGTTACGGATGCAACATCTGATCCTGTTCCTGGGCCAGCAGTTCAGAGGGGAAATGCAGTCCTGCAGCCTCAGGCAGTGCCGACACAGCAAGGCGCAGTTCGCCTTGCCCCAGACAGGTGTGGTGCCCGCCACCGGGCAATACCGCATGAGAGCAATCCATTTACGGTATGGCCAACCAACAGGCAGCATCATCAGAAATGATTGCTCAAGCCATGGAGAGGGTGGCCACTTCCATTGTCCTCCCAGAAAGGCAGATGGAGCTACTACAGCAGGCAACAGACTCCATTTGCCAATCAGTCAGGGAGGACATGTTGGCGTCCAACAGGGACAGACAGGCCGCCCTGGACAATCTGAGGGAATCAATTTCTATAGATGCCCAGGCACCTCAGGCAGACTCTTGTGGACCTTGAGGCTTCCACTGTCACCAGGACGGAACAGCTGCTGGAGCACGTCACCCGTACGCTCTCAGCAGAGATGCAGGCAACTCGGGCGGAGGTCCGGGCAACACGTCGGGTGTTGCATGGGGATCTCCTCACCATATCCCTCCAGAACGAGGCCTTCCACACCCGCATGCTTGCTGCCATGGAGGACCAAACTAGGGCTTTGCGTGGGCTGCCTCCCATAGCACCACCACCTCCTGTGGCAGCAGCAGCAGAGGTTGAGGAGAGCGAATCCAGCAGTGAATCTCCCACAATTTAGTAGCCGTGCAGGCCATGAGCCCATGGAGGTGTTTTTTTTTCGCAACATTCACGCAGGTGGCTGTTGGTGGGCAACATGTCCTCGGACCTCCTGGGTGGCCTCCCCCACCCCCCCCCTGGCCCACACATGGCCATTTTTGATTTTTGATTTTTGATTGCAGTGTGTTGCCTTGTGTGGCTCCCGTGGGCATCCACTGTATTCCGGCTGGGCACATGCAGGCTTGTCCTGAGTTTGGGTTAGATGCTTGGGTTCTTGAGACACACACCCCTCCTGCTTCCCGTTTCCATGGGCTTGCAAAGGGTGTGCCCAAGTGACAGTGACTTACACAGTGACGTTGGACTCCCATGAGCTGTGTGGGCAGTCTGTAGTCAATGCTGTGTATACATTCCTAGTGCATATTGTTGTTGTATTGTGCACTGCATGGTGTATTGATGTGTGCTTGTGCAACCATGTCTCCCTCCTAATTTGCAGGTTCATTCCTCATGTCTTCACAAGGCCGTCCACTTTGGAGATGGAGCTCATGTTGTGAGCAGTGGACTTCCAGATGTGCGTGGCAACAACACTGTACAGTTGGAGGTGGTGGATGTGCTGGCATTCTCATGTTGTAAGACTACGTATCCTTTGCCTTAGTACTGTCATGTTTATGCTATGTCAATTGTATTGTGGTAAGTATTTGGTCATGTGTGTTGTTGTTTCTACATTTATGTGGGAATATTATGTGTGGCCAGTTTCCATTAGGGACACTGTACTTTGTGACACGTGTCATGTTTGGGGGATGACTTTGTTTGCTCTCACATGGCATGTCATGCTATGGTGTGTTGGGTGGCGGTGTTGGGGAGGGGTTGGGTGACATGGCACTGTTGTCATGTTGTGTCTTGCAAGGGGGTAATGATTTTTGCAGCATAGAAGTGTGTCTTTTGAACACAGCATTGGTGGTGTTTGTGTAGGTAGGGAAGCACACAATGGAACACTTCCAGATGTACAATCTCAGGCTGGTATGGCTGTGACAGTTGACTGTCCATTGACACATCATAATTGTCAGTTACAATCATCATTGATTGTCAGCTGGTATGTGCCAGGGCTGTGTGCACTCCACAGGGGTGTGATTTTATGTGAAGTAATTAGCCACGAGCTGCGTACGGGCTGCCTCACCCCGTGCCCTTTCCCCTCCCATGCGCAGTGGGCATGCATGTGGTTGGGGATGTGGGGGCACCACCATGTCCACGGCCAGGCCCCGGCGTGTTGCAACATTGTGCAGGACACATGCTGCCACTATGATCCTGCACACTACTGGGGGAACGTATAACAGCTGCCTGCCAGAAAGGTCAAGGGAGCGGAAGCGTGACTTGAGCACTCCGAATGTGCGCTCCACGATGCCCCGGGTTGCAATGTGGGCTGTGTTGTTCCTTACCTGGGGTGGCGTGGTGGGGTTCCGAATTGGCGTCATCATGTGGGTGCTGAGAGGGTAGGCACTGTCCCCTGGGGAGGTGGTGATGGGTATCATTAGTGGGGTTGTGACATTACTCAGTATCTGACATGCATGCATGCGCAGTGGCATTTATACTCACCGAGCAGCCATGTATCGCCATGCCGCCCAGCTTCTATGTCCCGGTTTAGGGTAGACATTCTGTAGATAAAACTGTCGTGGGTGGAGCCTGGATAGTTGGCGTATACTGAGGTGATGATTCCCTTGGCATCACATACTACCTGGGCGTTGATGGAATGCCAGTGCTTGCGTTTTCTCAGATGTGCTCAGTTGCCCTGGGGGGACGTAGAGCCACATGGGTGCAATCAATGGCACCTAGCACTTTGGGGTATTGTGCCACCCTGTAGAAATCCTGGGCAACAGCCTGCCTTTCTGCAGGTGTTCTGGGCAGGTATATGTGCCTGCGGACTGAAGGGTGTGCAGTGATGATGGCCAAGACCTGGTGTAGGCAGCGTGACTGCGTGGCCTGTGACACCCCCCCCCCCACTATGGCACTTGTCTGCTGAAATGATCCAGTAGCCAGGAAGTGCAGTACATTGAGGACCTTCTCCAGGGGGCTGAGTGCTTGGGAGCACAGGGTGGTTGATGTGAGGTCATCCTCCCACTCACTGACCAGGTCGAGTATTATGTGAGGTGGAAACCTGTACCTCCCATACACATGGTCATCAGGCATCCCAAAAAGGCTGGTTCTGGGTGTAAAAATTCTGGCCCGGACTATCCTCCTCCTCCTCCTGCGGTATCCCACGGCCACTGCTGCTAGGAACGGTATGTTCATCCTGGCGTCTGAGCTTGTTTGTTGTTTGCGTGCACTTTTATCCTGTGCGGGTGGACGTACGCCTACTTCCTGCTGGCGTACGTGTTTCCGGATTGGCTACGTTCGATTCCATGAATACGTGTTGTAGGCGAGCGTGTAAAACTTCCCGCGCAGCCCTGGAATACCCGCACCCAGCCCAATCGCGTGTGGAACTTCTCGCGCACCTCTGAACTACACGCGCCCAGGCCAATCGCGTGTGGAACTTCTCGCGCACCCCTGAAATACACGCACACGCTCCCCCAGGCCCAATCGCGTGTGGAACTTCTCGCGCACCTCTGGACTACACGCGCCCAGGCCAATCGCGTGTGGAACTTCTCGCGCACCCCTGAAATACACGCACACACTCCCCCAGGCCCGATCGCGTGTGGAACTTCTCGCGCACCTCTGGATTACACGCGCCCAGGCCAATCGCGTGTGGAACTTATCGCGCACCCCTGAAATACACGCACACGCTCCCCCAGGCCCGATCGCGTGTGGAACTTCTCACGCACCCCTGAAATACACGCACACGCTCCCCCAGGCCCGATCGCGTGTGGAACTTCTCGCGCACCCCTGAAATACACGCACACGCTCCCCCAGGCCCGATCGCGTGTGGAACTTCTCGCGCACCCCTGAAATACACGCACAAGCTCCCCCAGGCCCGATTGCGTGTGGAACTTCTCGCACACCCCTGAAATACACGCACACGCTCCCCCAGGCCCGATCGCACGTGGAACTTCTCGCGCACCTCTGGACTACACGCGCCCAGGCCAATCGCGTGTGGAACTTCTCGCGCACCCCTGAAATACACGCGGCCAGGCCATTCGCGTGTGGGACTTCTCGCGCACCCCTGAAATACACGCGCCCAGGCCATTCGCGTGTGTAACTTCTCGCGCACCCCTGAAATACACGCACCCAGGCCATTTGCGTATTGGACTTCTCGCGCAACCCTGATATACACGCACACGCTCCCCCAGAACAGATCGCGTGTGAAAATTCTCGCGCACGCCTGTTCACGGAACCCGTAATACGCGTTCCCCGCTTTGCGTTTGCTGTTTGCCAGTCCGGTAAACTGGTACTGGGTTGGTGCAGCCCTTTGCGATGGTTTGGCGATCTTGATGGCTTTTACTTGCGCGAGGGAGTTCTTGGGGGCGTAACTGGCGCTGCTGCAGGGTCGCTGCGCCACTCTGCGCCACGTCTGCTTTTGGATGCGAGAATCCATGAATACGCTGTGCGCGGAAATTGATTTTATCGCACGCGGCTGGCGCAGACATTCGCACGGGCACGCTGTGCGCAAGCCGCGTGCAACACTTTTGTGAGGAATTACATGAATCGGCCTGATAGTTCTGCATTTAGGAATGTTAAGAAGTGAGTAAAAGCAATTAATAGCGACTGGTTTTCACCCCACTTGAACCTCAAACAAAGGACATTTCTCAAGAATTTGGTTTTGCCAATATTCTCTAGACCAAATATTTTGCGCCTTTTAGATTGAAATTGAAGAAAAGTGGTGATAAGGTGTTGTGTTTCCATCTGTGAAGCATTTCAGCAAAATTCCGACAAGTCGTATTTCGTGCCACCTTCAGTGATGAGGCTCAATATTGTTTCCGTTCTTTTGTTTTAAACATATTACATTTGAATCTCATATAGAGAGCTCAAGCTTTATTACACGGAAATCATAGATAATAGGAATGACGCTGTTGTCTTTTATGAGGAAAGCAAGCATATTCCCTATGCAGGATATAACGGCCCAAAGAGTTAATGGTGAGAGACCAATCATAAGTGTATAATTATTTTTTGACACTCTATGGGTGTACAATTAATTCTGCTTCGCAGGCTCCTATATAGACCAGCAAGGATTGCATTCTTAACTGGTATTTTGCCACAGAGTGGGGGGGCTGTCCCTTAGCATAAAATTCAGATCTTCATATATAGAGTTACACAGTGGATCCAAAAATTTGGAATAGTTCAGCAATGACCACCAAAGGAATCTTGAGGATAACAAACATAGCCCCAACTAATGCCTAATGATCACATTTGGTAAAGAACTGGAAAAGCTAAGGAACTCCTTCCAAAGGTATTCTTGAATGCAATTCAGAAAATCACACATATCCAAAAGGCATAAATCCAGACCATACAACAATGTTGGTTGACCCTTTGAGATAGAGTAGTCAATCAACAGCATCATAGAAAATGTACAGGGCATGTTAAAGAGATGTTTCATCTGGGACATTCAGTGGCCTTAGTTTGTGTGTTAAAGAACCCTTCCACATAACAAGAGAAGAGATGTTACACAGATTGTAGCCCATATATCGTAATTGCGATACTCGTTCAATGCGTTCCACACCAAGTGTCCATGTCATGGTTCTGATTTGTTTGCAATCCGAAAACAAAACAATTTTCAATTTATCGGCATTTGCAAGTAAGGTATGTTTTAAGGCATAAAGCATAAAGAGCTGTCATTTAATTTGTAGCCCACTCAGTGTTCTGTCAAAAAAAAAAATCAAATAATCATCCAACGAAAACCAGTTGATTCGCAATTTACAGGAGTAATCCCCTGACCAATGTTCCCTCTAAGCTGTGCGCATGTGCGATTACCCAGCTTCCTTCTGGGTGCCGCTGAGAATAATTTCTTTCATCAGCGCACACAGACAAATCCCACCATTTTACAAAGATTGAATAAGGCACAAGCCACAGCAGATCCCTAATATTTTCTTTCTCGTACAATAAAGCTAAATTGGACCCAATTTGACATAATTGTTGTAAAATGCACCTTGTACACTGATTTGTAAAGAATTGCAGTGGTTGGGAAGGGGAAATACCCTTCCAAACTCTTCGGAGATGGTGGCTCACTGATATGGATGCTCACAAAGTGGCTTACCTCGTTATTCAGTTGCGCACATGGAAAATAAAGTGTGCACAAAAGCTAACCATTCCCGCACTTAGGGAAAAATAATTAGAGGGAACATTGGTAATGGCGTTATTTGCCCCATGACTGCCTCCAATAACGGTACCGGCACCGGTCTCGTTCAATGCAGACTTACAGGTTTAGTCCGACCCTGGCGGGACAGGTAAGTCCCCATTGAACATTCCATTCCTCATTCCCATTTGAGCCCCAATAGGGCTCAATGGGAATGGGGATGTAGCTAATAACGGTAATGCAATTTGCAGTACCGTTATTATCTCTGAAGTCCCTTAACGGGTCCCGTCCATAATGCCTGGTCAGACCAGGCATTAAAGGAGGGATCCGCTAAGGGACCTTGTAGTAGGGCGTTAAGGGATTACCGGCACCGGTCTCCTTAATGGTGCCTGGTATCCCTTACCGCCCTACTCGGAATGAGGCCCTATGTTTTTTTTTTACAAAAAACAAATATTGTTTATCATGGATGTGGTTGTCAAGTAATTCAGATAGAACACGGAATAATGGCAGCTAAAAGGTTTGTGTAAGAAAACATGCTAATAGGGAGTTGATGTGCCACTTTAATTAAGTAATTCAAGCACCAGGGTAACATGCCTCTATTTGTGTAATGGCGATAATTGCATCAGAATAACTGCACCACAGAATATGATCAGAATTCCAGGGTCTCTGCTTACTATCCACATTACGTTGTCCTGTGAGTTTGACAATATTTACTCAAAACAATCCATTATTTTTTTATTCTCTAAAAACAGGAAACCATGAATATATAGGAGCCTTCCCCCTGCTTCTATCCACAAGGTTCCACTGATATTTATTTTGAATCGGGGACCAGCAGAGCAGTAGCATAAGTAGGATCTCTAATAATATCACTACCCAATGTCAAGAAGAATTTTAAGGGGAAAGAACATATTTATTAAGCATGAAATATCCCTACTGTCCAAGCTAATTATTTTCTTGCTCCCTGAAAAATCATTTGATTCCAAGTATGGAGTAAAATCCTGTCAGAGCCCTGCTTGTACCCCTGATTTAGGAGGTGAAATGACAGGGCACATAATGCATATCATAGTTTTGCCCACCCTTCTTCACAACAGCCTAGATACAATTCAACAAGAGTCTTAGGGCCTCATTACGAGGTATGCCGGTAAGTCAAAAACGATGCCGGTATGGTGATACCGGCATAGTTTACCATCCCGTTGCATTCCAACATGCAAACCCGGTATTAGCGGCACACTAAACAAGGGAGCAAATACTGGCATGCCGGTAAGAGGGGGTAATTCCAACCCACGCATACATGCAAATACCGGAATTGCGAAGCCGATAATCACGGGCTGCACGATGCCGGCCATACAGGAATCGCGGACAACCCGCAAACAGCAAGCAGGATACAAGGCAGCGACCACAGGTGCACACAATCCCCACATGTGGAGTCAATGGAGGCTGTGCCAGTATAAACTGAGCACACCCACACACCACCCCCCCACAGGTGTAGGCAATGTTGAGTGGCCCAGTACAAAAGGAGCACACCTACGCACCACCCCCCTTCCTACACCAAAATGCTACCACTAGCAGTTGCAATCATGGCGCTGGAGGACATGCCTATACTGCTACAACTACAGCAACAACAGCAACAACAACAACAACAACAACAACAGCAGCAACAGCAGGCAGCACAGATGAGACGCAGGAGGAGAAGGAGGGTGAGACAGGCCCAGCAGTTACCACCAGCGCAGCCACCAGTGCCTCGTAGGCAGCCAACAATCCCTCCCACCAGACCCAGCCCATTCAACCTAACCCCGGAGCAGATCCACCACCATAGTGGACATGATACAGAACGACATTGCCATCCACATAGAAATACGCACTGCCATCCCCCCACTACTAAAGGTGGTGTCTGTGCTACACTTCCTGGCCACAGGCACCTACCAACACACAGTGGGCCAGCTGCATGGCATTTCACAACCACTATTCTCACGCATGCTGGACCACGTGCCTGGCTGCTCTGTGAGTTGCACAACAGGCCCATGGCCATGCTGTGGGGTACTGATGTGTGCGGATGCAGAAAGGGGGGCCTACTGTACCCGGGTGGGAAAGGGTGGGGGGGAGTGCACCTGGGTGGCAATAGCCAGTGATTAGAGAATACATGCAGATCTAAACACACCTCACCTGAACCAGCCAAACGGAACATGACACATTACTGGGCCACATATCACAAATAATGCATATGGATGACAACAAGTAAGTGGCACAACCAGGGCACCATGGTGATGGCAAGCAATGCATGACTGAATAGGATGGCAACTGTGGCAATGCGGCTAGTGTGACCATGCATAGTAAAGAATATACAACATGAATTTGAGGCTAAACATTGTTGCACTACAACAGCACATCTGCCTCAGCATGCATGATTACACCCTGCATCATCTATTGAACCCCATCCAGTGTACTGCACCTCTTTACAGTATAAATTGCATATAGGTGACCATTTTGTACACGTACTGGGACATGTGCATGCCCACACCAAATAGCTGCTGCCATGACTGTGCTCCCTGAAGGTGGCAGTTCAGAGTGACACACACCTATTTGTATCTGCTTGCAGGTGACGGAGGATATCCCTTGAGGCCGTGGCTACTTACCCCTGTGTGGAACCCGCAGAACAGCCATGAAGAGGAGTACAAACGTGTGCACACTCATACCCGTGTTGTGAATGAGCAGACCTTTGGCCTGATGAAGGCGCGGTTCCGCTGCCTAAGCAGGTCTGGTGGGGCACTCCTATATAGGCCTGAGAAGGTGGCGAAGATCACCATGGCCTGGGTTATGCTGCACAACATGTGCGTCCAAAGGAATGTACCACTGCCACCTGACATTGACATGCATGGGCCGGGTGAGGATGAAGGGGATGGAGACGGAGGCAAAGGATCCCCCCTGCCAGTACGTGATGCATGGAATGGCCATGCTGTACGCCAAGCACTTATTGACGAATACTTTCGAAACGCAGGGACCATGAAAGTAATGTGGCTGTGACACACTGGCTGCATGTTGACATGCACACTTGTTTTGTCAGAAGTGCCCCACTGTACACCATCACACATCAAATGTACATGCACAAAAAGAAGTATGTCCAGCCAATGATTTTCTTGCACACAACGGGTGTATTTTCCAGACACGTGATAATGTGAACATAATCCCCTCACAACCCCCAGTGAACTCCCTCACCCACCCTACCAACCCCAAAAATACCCAAGTAAACTCCCTCACCCACCCTATAAACCCCAGAAATACTCAAGTAAACTCCCTCACCCACCCTACAAACCCCACAAATACTCACGTAAACTCCCTCACCCACCCTACAAACCTCAAATGTCCCCATATGTACAATAAACACTGGTCCCTTGACCAACGTACTTTTTCCAAATGTCATTGTCTGGCCACTCTATTTTTTTGCTATTTTGGGATCCGGGGGTGCCATGGTCAAGCGCTGTGCACTCCTCCGCATCAACCGCATGGGGCTCGATTGGGCCGAGGTAGAAGGGGTTGTGGCAGTGGAGGTGTCGATGGCCAGTCCCATGCCTGCCCCAAGGTGTGGGTGCTGCATATGAGGCAGGTTTGCAAGCAGGGCCTGCGTAAGTGTCCCCAGACACTCCCTCATGGCACTTGTGGATGCCTCAACAGCAGCAGTGTTGGCTGCGATGGCAGTAGCAATGGCCCTCATGGAGTCATTTCCATCTGATATTTGTTGCCGCATCAGTTCAAGCATCGACTCCTGTCGTGCCTCAACCCTTGACAGGTGAGCCTCGAAGGAGTCGTTGGCTTCAGGAGTGCTGGTGACCAGGGTGGTGGTAGGCAGGGTGGTGGTAGGCACGATGGTGGTCGGCTGGCTGGTGGTCGGCAGGCTGGTGGATGGCACTTGTGTGGTGCCCACATCCAGGGCACACTCCTCCTCAAAGAGGCATATGTCTGACTCATCAAGGTCCGAGTCATGGAGGCAGGGATCGTAGATGCTCTCTGCCTCTGTAGGGGTAGGGATGCTGGTAATGGGGCTTGGGGTGGGTGTGCCGGACATGATGGCACCCTCATTCTCCACCTCTGCATCCACAACATCTGCGGTGGTTGGCGGAGCAGGAATAGAAATGCCTCCCACTGTTGTGGGTGGCTGCTGATGGACAGTGGGTGTAGGTGTCTCATGCAGGGTTACTGCCCGGTGTGGCACACTGCCTGTTGTTCTGGGCAGTTTCTTGGGCTTGGGGGTGGCGGTGGCCCTGGTCCCTTGCCGTGCAGTGGATGAACTTGCACCCCTGTCCTGCATGCCATCTTCCTCATCGGTGCCTGGGGGATAGAAGAGATGCAGGTCATCAGTGATGGTGTCACATGCCAGCGATAATACATTGCACTGTGATATGTTCATACATTAATGCATCTAATTATTGTAGGGGTGTGTCAGTTGGTGTTATGAGGGGCATGTGGGCAATCAATGCATGGCTGGTGCCATGGCATTGGTATGGTGGATGTGTGGTGAGTTCCATGGGCACGGTTGGGTCATGTTGCATTTGTGTTGGGATTGGGATTGGCACTCAGCATGCGTGTGTAGCAGGGTGTGGCACACATTCTTAACTGGATATGTTGATGTGGGCCTGGGACATGTATTGCTTGGCTAGTCTCACTTCCACGTCACTTGTGCCACATCATGGTTTAGCCTACATGGATGTGATGGGTCACTCACCTTTTTCTGTGGATGTTGCGGCGCCCACCTCCTGGTCTCCGATTCCCTCTATGGATTCAGGATCTATAAAGGTGCTTGCTGTCTCCTCCCATGCTGTCAACTTCACAGGGGAGTGTGGGCCCCCGCATGTCGCCATTGCGGCCCTCCTGTTGTCCGCCAGGATCTTCCTCACCCTGAGGGTCATCCCACCGCTTCCGACAGTCGCGCACACTCCTTGGGGTGGTTCCCACTGCCGACACCCTCTGTGCGACCTCCTGCCAGACTTCTTTTTTTTTGGTTTGGGCCGCATGCTTCATGTCGGTGCTCCTGATCGTGTCTGCATGCTAGACCAGGTGTCAGCGAGCATACGTCTGAAAAATGCTGTTTACGCTTCCTGGGGGTCGCCTTCCTGGTAGCCTTGGACATCCTTCTTCTATTCTGCCACAGAAGAACACAAAAGAACTGGTGGTAATGGAGGATGGCAATGGATTGTGTTTTTAAAGATGGCCGTCGGGCCATTTCCCGTTCCTGCGCGATGACGTAATTTCCGGGTCTGTTTTTTTCTAACACAGTAATAGCGTACCGGTATTACCGTGCCGGTATTTAGGGGTTGGTATGAGGCGGTAACGCTATGGGCGGGCCCCGCAATGCCGGTATAGGGGGGTTGGTGGCCCTTTACCAGCATGGCGGTATTGCCACTACCGGCATGGGGGAACGTGCGTGCTCGCACACTCATAATCACCCGCTGTTAGCGGGTTCAAACGAGCACGGACCCGCTCATTCTGGCATGCCGGTAACAAACCTGCTTTTACCGGGCAACTCGTAATGAGGGCCTTACTGTCTTACTGGGGTTTCTTCAGGAGCCCTATGAAAAACATCACATATATTTGCCTTTAAAGTAAATAGTAGCAATTCTCACAGGTACAGCAGATTGAGTGCCTTCTTCTTTAACTAGGGACCCCTCTTCTGAAATTCATGGATAACATTTGAACAAGATGTACAGGGATGCTCGAGGCAATAAAAGCAAACACATGATTATATTGAAAAGCCCTCAGCAGCTGAGAATAGAAAAAAAACAGAAGGTACAGTTTCCTAGACTTTTACTAGAATGTCCTATCCTTTACCAAATAAACACATTTCCTTCACTGTACTGTACTGCCAAAACATTTGATTTGGTTTTAGAAAGTTGCTGATTTATTCTTCAACATGAAGGAGTGTTCTCCTTTGCCCTTCCACCCATACCCCTCCCCGGCTCATGTTCTTGCCTCCAATAATAGTAGACTGGGTTCTGTAAAAAAAATGGGGGATTGTAGTAGTAAAACACTAACTGGGATATTTGCATACCCATAGTACTTTGCAAGCAAAACATATTTGAAGCCTCACCATGACATTATGTGCAGTTTAAGAAAATGTCATGAATCTACATATGCACATTTACTATGAAGTGAATACAAGATTGTATGCAACATACCTC
This sequence comes from Ambystoma mexicanum, assembly GCF_040938575.1. NCBI lineage: Eukaryota > Metazoa > Chordata > Amphibia > Caudata > Ambystomatidae > Ambystoma > Ambystoma mexicanum. The sequence goes on along the minus strand of NC_090933.1, from coordinate 1,105,282,603 downwards.
ACCTTTAAATTGTTGGGTAGGATTATACAAACGCTCAGTGAAACTGTTTTTGTATACCAGTGAATTACCATATAATATGTTAAGGTCTATGCCACATGGAACTCTGAAAACTTGAAAAGGATGCAGATTGTGTAAAAAGCATTTGAGTTATGTGAATATCCATTGCCCTAATACTATATACACATAATGCCATACATAGTCCATACCTATTATTCTTTGCAGGTCAAGTAAATGATGTTGCAGTGTTGCTCTCCACTTATAGGGCAATGTCAACAATGCTAAAGTAGGTGACACTGAACATGGCATTTGCCTACCCAAAATCTTTAGAGGGCAAATTAATATTTGAGTTTTATAATGCCTTAACTTGCAAGGCGGCATTACAAAGTGCTTGTGTGACATATATACACAGAAAAGGAAGCATGGGATGAGGCTACACATCCAAGTAGCCTGCCTACTTCAGGCAGTATCCGATATTTGAGCTGACAGTTGGGTTAGTCTGGGTGATGCTTTTGCTAAGGCACCATGAGTAACAAACATTCTTGTGCTTAAACGTCATTCATATTATAACAAACAGAAAACAAGTTAATGTAGGTACAAGTGTGGTAACCTTTTGCAGAGTCAAGGTAGGCATAGTCATGACGGACTAGAGTCATAAGGTGGAAGTGTGATAGAGTCACGTATAGGAGTCATGAGTGGGGAGGGGAGCTTATTTGGTTAATGTTTGCAGGCATATCTTAGCCATATATTCTGTCCGTGAAGCCACTTTTTCATAGTTGTTTTTAACCTCTTGTATGTGTGTTCTGTTTTCTTCATTTTTAGGTTTTTAAGGTCACGCTTGCATAGTAGGACAATGAAGATAGGCTAGACCAGAATAACAAGACTAGTAAGGCCAATTTAGCTTTATTTTATGAGAAAGCAAATATTAGGGATCTGCTGTGGCTTGTGCCTTATTCAATCTTTTTAAATTGGTGGGATTTGTCTGTGTATGCTGATAAGATTCTACTGAGCAGCACCCAGAAAGAAGCTGGGCAAGCGCACATGCGCACAGCTTAGAGGAAACATTGGCAATGACTACCTCCAATCTCGGAATGAGTCCCATAGTGTTTTATTACAAAGGCATTAAAAACTTTCTGCATTGTCTCTGAACATTATCAACAAACTAATAGCCACAACTAACCCTATTGTTTATCCTGAGTATACAAAGCTTTTTTGGTGCATACACATTTGTTTCTCTGCACTGGAGTACTTTTGGTAGGTACTATGGCATATCTTGAAGTCTTGAACTGGTTGATGAGCTCTCCATATAATCATGTATACAATATTTCTTATAGCCTATATATGTTTGACATGATTGTTGTAATATGCACCTTGTACATTGATTTGTAAAGAATTGCAGTGGTTGGGAAGGGGAAATACCCTTCCAAACTCTTCGGAGATGGTAGCTCACTGATATAGATGCTCACAAAGTGGCTTACCTCGTTATTCAGTTGCGTACATGGAAAATAAAGTGTGCACGAAAGCTATCCATTCCCGCACTTAGGGAAAAATAATTAGAGGGAACATTGCCCCTGACCTTGCCATATCTCATAGAGATCACACAAATAAAGGTTAAACAAGCTTGATGCCATGTTGCATCCCTGTTTGACTCCTATGTGTGTACATTTAGCACCCATGAGTGAACCCTCCTCGTTCATGCATACTCTATATGTTGTTTCTTGATGCAGCAGAGACATGAGTGAAATCAATTTTGCAGGGATACCAAATCTTGCCATCTTTTGCCAGAGAATTTATCAAATATCACAGTCGAACACAGATGTCATGTCCAGACAGGCCATACAAATTGGCCCATTTTGGCTGTGTTTGACTGCCTCTAACAAATGAGCCAGCATGGAGGCGTAGAGTGCTGTGCCCATCCTCTTACAAAAACCTACTGGGAATCATGAAAGAATGGCAGATTTTCGGGTGATGATCTCAAGATCATGCAGAATTAGTATAAAAAACACCTTTGAAGTAGCATCTGTCAGGGCAATAGGTCTATAGTTAGAGGCATTCAATGGATCACCTTTTTTGAAGATCGGCACAATTAGAGATTGAATCCATGATTTATGAACACAGTTGGTTTGGAATATAGTGTTGAATTAAATTTTTAGAATGGAGGCCTATGAATTGGGATCAGATTTTAATACATATTCAGGGAGGCCATCATGGCCAGTAGCTCTAGAGTTGTTTAATTTTTAAATAGCCCATTAGATGTCTTTAGGTTCCCATGTACATAAGACCAAGATAGTCATTCACATAAAGGGATTTTTTTATATGTACAGAAAAGATGTAGGTAGTTCATATTTGTGTGTGAAATATTTGACATACGCCTCCTCTGTAATTGAGGAGTCCATTGACACTCTACTCTTACCAACTATGTTCCTCATGGAAGCCAAAAAAGATTTTGTGTCATGACTACAAAAATGTTCAATTATTGACTGATTATCCCTTATGTGCATACCAATCTTTAATGATTTGACTAGGTTCTTATGAATTTGAACAAGATATTTTTTGACTTGTCGATATTAAACCACTGAAAGATTGTGAGTCAGTAGACTTCTATTTTCTTTTGTTATTTATTCGTTTAGATTATTCCACCTGTGTATCATAGGTATGTCTTTGATGTGTGATGTTTCTATAATTTGGACCAACAAACAATTTCAGACAATGCATGATGCTTTGGTTGATCATTTCTACTCTTTCAGGACTGATTATCTCAGAAGTACAGGGGACATCAGCTGTTTGCAGATTGATCTTCAAAAAAGTCATACATTTGTTACTAATCCTCTTGTTCCGCCTAAGCGAGAGCCCAGATCGTTCGAGCTCCAGGAAAGCGAGTGTGGGGTTGATCTTATGAACCAATGTTTTGATGTTAAGAATAAATTGGATGATCATGTGACCTCCCAGGGCTGGGTTAGTTGTGTAAACCTTTTCACACTTGGTTACAATTGCAGCAGAAATGTAAAAGTGATCAATATGAGTTTTAGCATTACCTCTGCGCCAAGTAAACAACTGAGTCTATTTACTAGTATCAAACAGAGTTATGTTCCAGATTTAGCCTCTGTGTTGGAAGTTGTTAGTAGCTTTTTTGTGTTTGAATACTTATTGATCTTGACACCCTCAGTGCAATAACAGTTAAAGTCCCCTCCTATAATTAATATATAGTTTGGCTTGATATTGATAGAGTATTCAAATAATGCTGTTATTTTGGCAAGAAACTCTGACAACTTCACTTTTATCTGATTCCAATATATGTTAATAATCAGAAAAGTAGAGTCCTCTTCATCCTTTGTTTCCAATTCAATGGCTAACAGATCATCTGATGATGATATTAACTTTGTCCTAGCTTTGATACTGTTATCAATAGCAATGCTAACCCCCCACTTGGACATCCAGCCAAGCCTCTGGTAGCTAACGAAGTATATCTATCATAAACTCTTAGATGTGACTTTTTCTCGTCATGGTTTCCTGTAATAGTAAAACAGTTGGTTTGATAGTAAAAGCATGACTGTCAAACCAACAATTGATGTTGTTGTAGCCATAGGCATTCCACGAGAGGAAGCTCAGTACTTTATCCTAAGGTTGGGAATGATCTTGCTGTAAAGTCAGAAAGGTTTTCATCAGCGGTTCAACCCAAGACCAATCCTGTACAGTTTTTATCAGGGTTGATAACTGGGTCATCAGCAATTCATTGGGACCCTCTACGGTGTTATTGTGTGTCTGAATTGCATTTTCACTGATGGCTTCACTTTTGCGGGTTTCAATGAATAGTTGTGCTTCATCCTTCAAATTCAGGAGTTTGAGTTGGTATCCCAACATCATTAGATCTTCTTGTTGCTCCCAAATGAGCTTTGTTATTATTACTGAGTGAAGTTGAGAAATCATACGATTATTGTTGATCAAGTGTAAAGTCACCCAGTCAATTCTATTGGAAGTTAACAATCTCAAGCCGGAATTTGTTTGAATATGTGAAGCATATAAGATTTGCTGATTCTATTAGTGCTATTAATTTTACTGTCACTATCCCACCCTATTATATTTGTGGAGAAGGATTGAGATTGAATAGATGACGGCAGAGTCCTTGTTTAAGGGATTTGGGTAAGGTCTGTTTTACCGTCAAACTGCTCCTTCTTGAGGTTAGAAAGATTCTGGGTTGCCAAACAATTACTTGGGATTGATGAAGTATCAAGGGTATGAGATGCAGGTACTATGTTAGATGTAGATACTACATTACCCCGTAAATATTGTTTGCTCATGGCGGGAAAGAAGCTTGACATTTTACTCTGTTTTGTGCCTACACCTCCTGTAAGGTACTGTGGAGGCAAAGAAGTAGGGTTAATTGATAAGATGTTAGAGTGTTCCTCTGTATTGACTATAGCTAAGTCAGGTTGACATTGTGTAGAAGAGTTGTTTAGTGTCTGAGTTAGTTTAGACGAACCAGACATGGCGTCATAAGACGCATATATCAGCTTTTGATGTTTGTTGTGAATCTGGTCTATTATCACATCCTCTTTTTGTAAATTGCATAGCTTTTTAATTGCAGAATTGTGTCCTAGTATTTTGGTTGATTGCATATTCTTTCTTTTTTCTTTATCGGAGAGTCATTTCTGTTTTTATTAGCCCTTTGTTTTTGCTCTGATATCTTTTCTGCTTTATTCTGCCTGAAATAAACATCTCAGAGGACAGAGTACTTGAAATTGCTGGCGAAAGAGGAGGATTCTTCAGCATCTCCTGATCTGCCACTCTATGTGTTTGTTCAGTTATGTCTGTCAGTGGTGAGGGACTGTTAGGTAAATAAGCATCTTGACATTCTATGACCTTTTTAGTCACTGACACAACAGAATTGTTTTTAGCACTGTTATCTATTGACCATTGCAATGATCTAACGTTTTCCACAATTATAATTAACTTAGCTATGTTGTTATTAACAGTATCCCAAAAGTCTATGCCATTTAGCTGGAGAGTATCATCCAAGACTTGATTAGACCCCTGCCTAGCGCTCACCTTCAACAGTGTGTAAAAGGTTTGCGAGGCATGTGAGAACTTAGTTTGACAGGAATGAGCTGTTCTGTCCATTACATCAGTCTGACTAGCCTTTGAGATACCAGGGGCAAATTCTTTAGTGTTCTCAAGATTGCTATTTGTTCCGGTGTCATAGGCATAGATGAACCCTTCTAGCTTGTACATTTTGGCAAACATGTCCGATAGAGATGTTTTTACTTCTCGTATCTCATTTTGAGCGACATTATGGCCCTTGTACAGTAAGTTTAAAATTCTAGTTAATACTGGAAATGAATAGAGGTCAGGGGAAATAGGATCGTGAGAAGAACTATTATTGGGCAATGGTGTAGAAAACAGGATTCTCTGGTGAGCTCCAGAGTGTGGTTGTGCAATTTTAGGAGAACTCTGAGCATCAGTGGGATTGTATGAAAGATATGGCTTTCTTAGTGTGTTTCTATGGGTGATTCATTTGAGAAACCAGTTTCTAAATGGTTTAAGGAGTAATTAGCCAACCTAGTCACTAGGTTTGCCTCTCGCAAGTTAATCTTACTGGCACTAGCATTATTATGTAGACAAACTTTAGCAATTGCCTGAGGTAATCATGTATGAGGTGTGGGAGGGCCCAATGATAGTCTTGCATGTTTGCCCAATTCAACCATTACACCCGGTGCAAGCATTGAGACGTCCGACACATAGTTGTTTTCTGCACAGGTTAGAAGATCTTCTGGGTCAGCCTGAGTTAGTGGATAGAAATCACTGTTTCTTAAGAAACCTACATTAGACCCCAACATCCCTACCAATTATAGACCAATCACCACTGTACCTTTTCTATTGAAGATCCTGGATAGAGCACCCTACCTGCATAATCAGGAGCATTTAGAAACAAATAACTTCCTGGGCCTCAGGCAATCAGGCTTCAGACCAAGACACGGTACAGAAGCAGCCATCATTGACCTTAAAACACAAATAGAAGAATTAAAAGATAATGGCAAACTTACCCTCCTTCTACTATTAGATTTGTCGATGGCCTTCGACTTAGTAAACCACAAAGTCCTATGTAACCATTTAACATCTGCAGCACACTTCTTTGTTAAAGTTAACAACTGGATCCAACCATTCCTTGACAAAAGATCAATGAGGGTCTTCTCACTCCCAGCCTCTGCCGAACCAGCACCAGTCACGTGCAGAGTCCCCAAGGCTTGTGCGTGTCTCCAACCCTATACAATGTGTTCACGAAGCGCCTCTTCGATGACCTTAACTATTTGGGTGTCATATACACTAATTATGTGGATGACACTCAAATACTCATCTCTATTACCGGAGACCATAAAGCAGACTCCAAAGTACTTAACGATATCTACCTTGTCATACAGGCCTCGATGGCTAAGCATGGACTGTCTTAATGACTATAGATGAAGTTACCCCTTCTTGGATCCCAACATAAACTTAACAGATTAGATGCAAAATTTGACTCCTTAAACAAAGATGTTAACTCTATTAAATCTCCAAGCACATGAAAAAACTTAGCATCTGTATTGACTCAGCCCTAACTCTATCCAGACAAATCAATGCAGCAGCCTCTTTAACAGCCTACACATGCAAATTAATCAGGGCAGTAGACCTTTCTTAACCACAACCAACTGTACCGCCATAGCCAGAGCTCTAGTTTTATCAAAACTAGACTACTGTTATGCACTATATCTAGGCACCAGCCAACGTAGCATAAAAAAGATGCAAGTTCTACAAATCAACGCCATCAGGGCAGTGCTCAATATCCCCAGAGCCCAACACATCTCTGAATCCAGACGGAATTTGAACACACTGCCTTAAGATCCCTAGGTTCAAGTTACAGAAGGCATGAGGTAACAGTTTTCCTGTGTAAGCGGCCACATTGTGGTACTCCATCCAAACAATTTCAATAATAGAACCTTCTTACAACTAATTTAGAAGTAATGTAACAAATTGGCTTTTAGCTCAAGAGCCTTAGATTTCTGTTCTTCTTCTAATTCCATTCTGAGTATTATCTGTGCATCCCATTCACAATGCTGAAATTTGCTTGTATTGCGCAATTTATGTAAATATAAGAAATATATGTAATGTGTAACCTATGTAAATATAATAAATGCATTTAATTATTAAGGTATCTCTATGTAAGAAATGCGCCTAGATGCCCCAGGGCTTGGTGCGCTTTACAAATAAACAAAATAAAAATACAAATACACTGTTAGCCAACTTAGGTAAGTTTGTATATTGTCCCTTTATGTCCTGCAGAATGTTCGATAATGAGTTAGGTTGCATCGGGATGTGTGGTGGATCTCCGCCAAAACCTCCACCCGTCCAGCATCCTGAGGTTCAGAGTCACTGATCTTATCATTCACCTCAATATTGCTAATGACAATTGGCTTGCACTTTCCCTCCTTCAGAATCATTTTCTCATTAATATGCGCTAATTATTCTGGATTTCACATGAGGAGCGCGGCATATTAGGTGCTTTGTTCATCTTTGCGTTTGTTATTGATATTTGCTCAGTGATGTGCTTGCTGCTTCTGAGACCAACAACCATGAGCCCTTCAGAAGCTCACCAGGGTCTAGAATATGAATTCCAGAAACAACTTCAAACCATTGTATGGCTCAAACTATGTGCACAGTGGTAGCATGCATTATCGACTAATTAGCTGCACACTGAACTTTCACATTTGTGAGTGCGAGAATATGTGCCTGTTAGAATGTGTTGTAGTTGGTCCACACTCCTGCAGCTAACACAAGGGACACAAGAAGACAAAAACACATAGACAAATTTCAATTAAATTTAGTATGTTCACACTTCTTGCACAATCATAGTGAAACACAACCACAAGTGTCGAATAGCAATATGTTTAGTTTGATACAACTTTTTGCCTCAGCATGTATATGACAGCACCACAGTATAACCAAGTTTCTGAAGACCTTAATATTTAAAACTCTGTCTGATCAAGGATGAAGGTATGTTAGACTACTACACGTCCTCTGCACCTTTTTCTTCATTGTGCGTGTCTAATCACAACATAATCGTGCGCTTATAAAATTGTTTCAGGAAGGCAAAGACAATGTATGCTAACAAAAATAGTAACACTGTATATACAATGTTACAAGACCAGATTTAAGCAGCAATCCCAACACCAAACACAGGCTATGGTGGTCTATGGACTTGATTTTTGTATCCACACTCCCTCACACACTCCTGTGGGGGTGCTATGCTAAAGGACTTAAAACAAAAGCACATATTGGGAGTTGTTAAAGGTTATTTGTATTTATATACGGCACAGTGTGGCCTGCAGACGGATCAGTTGATAAACTCCCCATCTAGGAAACACCTCACATATGGTAAACTTGGCAGCACATGTGGCATCGGGGTGCATACATGGAACTACCTCAATCCATCTGGAAAAGGCACATGCTACCACTAACATGAATCTATAGCCATTGCATGTTTGCAACATATCCACACAATGGATATGTAGATACTGAAAAGGACTACTAGGTCTGGATATTGCTCATCTCACTGTTTGCCAGGTATGCCCTGCTGTGAACTTCTGGCAATGCAGTTCACAATAAACTGCGCAATGTGTTCTAATATATTTCGTGAAAACCAGTGAAAACCAGTCTTCTGCAATCATGGCAGCAAGAGTCTCTCTGGTTGTATGTGCAGGATAGTGAAGCAAACAATACTAGAGGCATAACTGACTTTCCAGTGCTATCCTGTCTCCATATAGGCTCTATAGGGGTTGAAGAACACCTCTGTCTCTTCTATAAATCCTGCAGCTCAATTAACTGTACAATGAATAATATAATAAAACATTCTTTTATCAGCATGCAATGTTCTGACATTTGCTTAACATCTTCTACTTCAAAATTTAAAATATTTGGAAAAAATGCTGCTCTTTTGACTTCAACATCCTGCACTTTGTTACCGCGAGAAATAATTTCTGTCCTTTTAGTATGGGCCATGTATTTGACCACGGCAATAGCCAATGGAAGCTTTAATACCTTAATAAGCTTGTCCAATAGAGGCGCATGTTAAACTGTTGTGCCGTCTGCGCGGAAGAAACCCCTCCTTTTCTAACGTGACAATCCTGCCTGTACCATTGATGGCACATTGGCGGAGTCAGAATGCACAGTCACTTCCTCATCCTCATATCTCTGAGGCCTGTGTGGAACAATCTGAAGGCAATCTTGTACTTGTGACTACTTCAAATTCACAATCACGTTTTTAACTTTACTACTTTGATCACGTATGTCTTTCTCCTGTCGTTTGATCAACTTTCAAAGAACTGTCAATGGATAGAATTTCCCCCTCTATGAGAGCATTTTCTCTAACATGGGGAATATTGTCATAAAACTCAGTATACATTATGCAGTCATGTACATAGTCTTCCTTCCCTACCGGTTCTGTTATAAATGTTGCTGGATTCACTACTTTACATCTAACAATTTTGAATACTGGATTCAAAATAATCACTTTATACCCTGATACCCTTTGTGTAGTCAATGTGCTTTTGGGTTTCTTCAAAATGGCAAATAAGGAATGTTTGACAAACAACATCATCAAACACCCCATTGGAATACTTGCAGCTTTTGCAATTGTTGAAGCAGCAGCAGCTAACACTTGTTCGCAAGGGTAATGCTGTTTCATTACTGGGTGTAAAATCCCACTTTTGTAGGCTAATGGTTTATGTCCATGTCCTAATGGTGTCTTCTGTGTAAGAACTTCTGTCATGCCTTCTCCATTTCTATGTGAGAATAAGTAAAACTCCTCATTACAGTCCAGAATACCTAAAACAGCGGCTGCACAAATCACCCTTTTTAATTCTTAGAATCCTTCAGTAATCTCATCTGTCTATGTTATTTAACATTCACCTATCTGTGCTTCCTTGAGTCCTTTTAAAAGTGGTTGAATATGTGTACTGTAATTCAAAACCCAGGCATTGCAATAATTTCATATGCCTACACATAGTTTCATTTCCCTTACTGTTTCAGGTGTTGGAGTTTTCATGATTGCTTATGCTCTCTCAGGTGTCACCTTTAACCCTGCTTGAGAGATTAACTGACCAATGTACAGGACCTGTTCTTCACAATATTGTAATTTCTCTTTGTCTACCTTATGTCTTTTCTCTGCTAGTTCTGTCATTAATCAAACTGAATCTTCTCTGCACCTTTCCTCTGTCTCACTGCACACTAATATGTCATCTACGTACTGAATTATTGTGCTCTCAAGATGCACATCACCTAGATCCATCTGAGGAAGCCTATTAAAGTTTGATGGGGAAACACAGTCCCCCTGAGGGATTCTTGGATGTTTCCAGCGATGATTTCTATTTGAAAATTAAGTCAAAGCTTGTTAGTCTTCTTGAAGGGGAATTGAAAAGAAAGTGTTTTTTTTTTCTAAATCTATGACTGTAAAATATTTGGCGTTAGCTGGTTTGTTACACTGTATCATAGCTGGATTCATAACCAGTAGAAACTCTGCTTCAAAAATATTGCTTACAGGGCCTAGATCTTGAATAAATCTCCATGACAGCCCTGTTGCTTTCTTCACCGGGTACTCAGCCATGTTACATGGGATTCTGATGGTACCAATATTCCCTGCTGTATTGAAGCAAAAGTAGTTTCAAATATGCCTTCATCTGCTTCTCCGGACATAGTGTACTGTTTTGCTCATGGCCCAAGTGCTCCTGATTTGAGTTTTATTTTAACTGCTACAGCTCCACTCAATAGACCAACGTCATATGGCCTGCTGGTCCATGAGATTCTTGGCATATTTTCAAAATCTCCCTGGAAAAATGACGGTTTCTCCCTATTCTCAACTTTAATCCAATAAGTGAGACTTATGAAACATACTAATTCCTCATCTGAATAATCATCTCTGAACAATTCTTCATCTGTCAAGTCTGTTAGTCTATGTCATTCAGCAAGAGCTATTACTGCTCTGCATCCTATTCCCTCATCATCTGTCCCATGAACACCCTTTCCTCTCTTAGCACTGCTGCATCTAGTTCTATGGGGATAACCTGCCCTTCCTCGTCATCCATAGGTATTTCTGGCCTAAACAAAAATTTGTCAGGTCTTCTCAACAATTCATCTACTAGACTAGGAAGTCATGTCAACAACATATTTACTCCATACAAAAATACTTCTGGGTCCAAAGGAACTCCTCGTAACACCTTTTAGACTGTAAATGCTCATTTGAATTCTCTTACATTTGTGTAGTGTATTCCTGGAGTGAAACACGCCATCCATTTGTCAGTAAAACATATTGGGTCTCCTTACAACTTTGCCGGTCTGGAAACAACGGTGCTGGTAAGCTTACCAGCACCGTTGTTTCTGGACCGGCAAACTACAAGATCGGGGAAGACCGGCACCCACCCACAGACTTTCATGGAAGCACCGGCACCGTTGTGAACGGTGCCGGTACTTCCATGGTCCCCATTCCCTTTGAGTCCTATGGAACTCAAATGGGAATGGGGACTAACAATTACTGCCGCCTGATTTACCGGACCACCGGAGCTGTAATGATCCTGTGTTTCTGGGAAGTCAGGCGGCGGTGAATCATTGCAAGTTCGGTGGCAGCCTGTCGGTTTTACCTGCACAGCTACCACCGGACTCATAATGAGGCCTATTGTCATGATTAGTTTTGACATCAAGTTACATTCTAATATGTGAACTGGTGCCTGACGAGAATAAAATTGTGGCATAGCCACATCATGTTCTCCTATGGAAAGTGGTAATTTGTCAGTAAAAGTAACCAAACTCGTAGCCCCAGAGAATCCCTGCACTTTCATGATGATCCCAGACATTGGGTTCTTTCCCTCTTGATCACAGGGATGAGTTGCTACCATCTCTACAAAGAACAAAATTGTCTTGCCTTCTATAGTTATTCTGGCCCTTCGTTCCTCTTGTGGGTCTGGTGCCACAGATAGTACTGAACACATCAAAGTGCTTTGTGGGCTCTCCTATTATGGGTACACATGTATCCCTGTACCTGTGAAAGGGATCCCTCCCACTACTGTCACACACCCTATCCTGGGTGTTGGTACTTGTGAGGCTCCTGTATTTTCCTTCCATTGTGACACCGTTGCTTGTTGCATTGGAGTGTAATGTGGTTGTTGTGTCTGTACTTGTTTGTTTGCATATGCGCTTACTGTGGTTGCCCTTGTGGCAATTGTGTTTGCAGCAAGATCTGTTTTATTTACTGAATTTGCATCACGCATATCTGATATGTCTGATAGTTGTGGATGATGCAGAGACCCAGGCTTGGATGAGGGCTCTCTTCTTGGTGTGGACAGAGAACCGGTATTGCCTTTGGAGCAGGTGGCAGGCCAAGTTTGTCAGAAGATGTACAGGAAGCACACCATTTCCGCTCAGCCACCCTGCACTTGCATTTAAGGATGAAGAGGTCTGAGTCGTACCAGGAGTTGCAGTTAGCTTTAGGCTTCAAGCAGATCCTCATGACAGGGGCAAGAGCATCAAGAGTATCAGATATAGCAGAGTGGAGCGAAGAAAGGGCTGTGTCAGGGTGTGAGTCAGCCGAAGGAGGAGGGGGGGGGTGAGAAAGTGGCAGCAAAAGCCTCAACTGACACATGCTTCATGGGTTGGATAACTGAGAATTTAGATGACAGTGCTGGAGTTGGTTTGGCCTGAGGGGTGGAGAGAGTGTGCTGAGAGGAATGGATATAGTGATCACTCCACGAGAGAGAAGCGGTGAGAGGAATAGAAAGGGGAAGGTCTGTAGAGATCAGAACATCCAGAGTGTGCCCTGCAGAGTGAGTCGGGCCACAGAGGAGGATAGAGAGTGAGAGAGAGTCGCAGAGGTCGTGAAAGAGTCCAGAGGAAGGACAGGAAGCATCCGGGTGGATGTTAAAGTCACCAAGAACGAGGAGTTGAGTGGTCAAGACCAGGAGGGAAGAGGAGCGTTCCGCCCATTCAGAGAAGGAGGAGATCTAACCAGGTGGCCGATAAATGGTAGCTACAGAGAGGGAATGGCTGGCAGAGAGCGAGAGCCTGCAGATGAGGCATTCGAAAGAGGAGTAGATATGCGTAGTAATGACAGAGGCAGGAATACACTCAGGGACCATCAGGGCTACACCCCCTCCGGAAGGATTGGACCTGGGCACGCAGAGGATCTTGTAGACATCATGGAGGAGAATGTCAAAGCTTGTGACAGAGCTAGCCCTGAACCATGTCTCAGTTAGACTGAGGACATTGAGGTAAAGTTCTTCAAAGAGGTGGCAGATGTCAGAGGAGTGTTTGACAGCTGAGCGAGAGTAGAGAGTGGCAATATGGAGAAGGTTGCCATTCTTGAAAGACTTCTGGGGAGTGGAACAAATCAAGGACATGCCTTGGGTAGGTGTAGAAGAAGCCTGAGGAGGCAGAAGAGGATCCCTGGCTCCTGCTTTGGCTGACTTCTACAACCACTCCTCATCAGCACACCTGCTCTTTCCTTTCCTGTTGCTCTCTGTTCTCACCTGTGAGGCTAAAAACCTTGGGGTCATCTTCGACTCCACGCTCTCCTTCTCTCCTCACATCTCTGACATCTCTGACACTGCCAGCTGCACCTCCTCAGAGTTATTCTTCCTTTCCTCTCCTTCCCCCAGAAGCTCACTGTCTCTAGAGCTCTGGTTCTTTCTAGGCAGGACTACTGCAACAGCCTCTTTTTAAATCTGCCTGTTTCTACTCTCCGCCCTCTACAGCTCATCCAGAACAGGACTGCAAGACTGGTCCTCGGCCTCAAGCACAGGGATTGTATGTCTCCAGCACTTAAATCTCTGCACTGGCTCCCAGTGGATGCGGGGATTAAGTTCAAACCCCATTGCATTGTCCACAAGGCCTTTTGGGGCCTTAATACCTCTAACCCTCTCTTCCTAAATATCTTCCTCCTGAAGCTCTTATCTCATCCACCTCCAACTCCCTCAGAGTCAGTCGCTTCTCCAAGCAACAAGTTGGTGGTCGATCTATTCTTTGGCTGGGGCCTCCCACTAGAACAGCCTCCCTGAAAACCATCTTCGGTTCTGGAAGCACCTCAAGACATTCCTCTTTGCTTATGCTTTGTCTCCTCCTCTCCCCTGCTGAACTCCTGACTGAAACTGCACTGGTCACCTGGCTATCCTCTGATCTCAGGCCCAGGTCCCCTGCCCCGCCTGCTGCACACCTGCACTGCACCCCGGGCAATCCCTGCACTTGGGGGCTGTTTCTGATTCCCTACAGTCCCCCCAGCTCTTGACACTTGGTGTCTGCACGTACCCCTGCACTTGCCACAAGCTGGTCACACTTTACCTATTGTTTTTATTTCATTTATTCTTTACTGTTGATCCTATGTATTGCACTGCCCCCTCCCCCTTCCCCCTGCACTTTCCCTTTCCTCCTCCCCTGCACTTGCGTGATCTCAATGTCACCTGGCCTAGTAAGATTGTTGTCTTTGTCTTCCTTCTGTTCCCCCTCCCTTGCTTCGTGTGCCTTGAAACACTTGTGTATAGGCACGTTTTAAATGCCATATCACCCTGTGGTTCTGTACTATATTGTGGAGAGTAGCCCACACCCCAGCCCCCTTGGAGCTTGCCAGTTCTGCTGCATGCCCCCTCTACCTGTTTGGGTTGTCCTCAATTAAATCCTCCTCCCCTTGAGGGTTTTGAAATCTGCCTCGTCTTCTTGGTCCATAGCCTCTACCCTACGGCCAAAAATGTTACCCACCTTGATCTATAGGTTACACTGCATTGCTTGGATGTGTAGGCAGTAACCCTTGTGTGGCTAAGCCTCACCACGTGTCAATACTGCTACTTCTATGGCAAACTTCGACAATTCTTTCTGGACTAAATTTGCTTCCTTCTGGTTTCTATGTTCAGCTCTGTTCTTATTCTTCTCTTGCAATAATCAATAATGAGGTATGATAGTCAACTGTATTCCAAAGTTTTTGAATCTTCTGAATAAAAGAAACAGGATCTTCACCCTCCATTTTCCTTGTCATAATCAAACCCATGTCTGATGTGCGAGGATATTGTACTCTGAGTATATCTCCATATATCTGCTCTAGAATTATGTGTAACTTCTTCCCTGATAATGCATAAGTATTTTGTCATGTGTTGCAATACTGTTCTTGATAGCAAACCTTCTTGAGGCCAAGGCATGAACATTTTGTCAGCTGTGCCTTTTATGCACTCAGCATGATAGTTCATAATCTTAGGTGTGTATCTCAGTAATGTTTTGCACAAGTGTAGAAGGGGAGTGTCACCAATGATGAAAAGTCGTTCTGACTGTTACTTTGATTAATTACACAACAGCAATCAAGTCAGGCAAGCACCATCAATCGCCACCCATTTCCCAAAAACAATTCTTGAAACCCTTTTTTGAGCCTACAAAATTACGTTCTTTTTACTTCTTTGCTTATAGTTCTATTGATTCCGAATAATCCTGCTTTTATTATTGACAATCTAAGAATCTTATTTTATTCTATTTTTCTCATCTCAACTGCTACCCTCCCATGATTGCCACCAATCACTTGTTTTTTAGGATCTGATAACCTGTCAAATCTATTACTATTGTTTCAGTTTCAGCCTACAACCTATATTATCACAAACTTTCCAAAAATGTGTCAACCTTTTCCACTAATATGTTCACAACCCCCAACAAAATGTGCACAACAATTTCTGAGATCATCTTCCATACTGTCTCTAGTAAAAGTAACTCATTTATAATTTACTCCATTTTGGAGTGTGTCACGCATCCTTCTTTGGCTTAGCCGCAGGAATCCCTTCAATAATACTTTGCTCTGGAGTTTGATGCGGTCCCTTCTATTCTCCATTGTGACACATATTTGCAATATGATCCCTCCTCTTTTATTTGCCACTTTTGATGCTTCTACTTACGTCCGCTGTTCTGCTTGAGCCCTATGCTATCTACTCTTCCACAATCGACCACTTCGCCATCAGTCCGTGTGGCACTTGCGGGGGCCGGAAAGGAATTTCTTGAAAGGGGCAGTTGCCGACCGTCTTTTCTTACACATGTGTTTCTCCGCTCTCCAGAGGAAACTCTGCGGTCTTCCAGTTGATGGTGGAAGACGTCATGAATCTGAGGGTATGGTTTTTATCAAAACAACAACAGGTAGTGAGGCCAGCAGGTGGCAAGTGCAAGAATAAGGTGCAGACAATGTGGACATACTGTGGACGATTCATCCCCGACCTGGCCAACATTGCCACCCCCCTGCGGGAGCTCACAAAAGCAAAAATGACATGAGAGTGGGGAGCGACCCAAGAGACACCATTCCAAAAGAGCAAGGACTCACTGTCCAGCGACGCCAGCATGGCATTTTTCGGCACATCCAGAAAGACAGAACTACTAGTGGACGCCAGTCCGTTTGGCCTTGGGGAAGTCCTCACCCAGACTGACCAAGATGTGTGTGGCAAAGAGATTGCCTTGTACTGGTGAAAGACAGACGTGCTGGAACTTTGCATTCTATTGCCAGAAATAAGCTTCAAGCTGGTGTGATTGATCATATTCCCATTGGTTTAGGGGAGAGAACATAACTGCAAACTATTGAAAATAACAATTGTATGATGTGCAGCTTCCCAAGTGCACATTTTTTTGAAAATTGGTGAAGATGTCATACCAACCTGATGGAAACATCACATTGCAGCCCATGGGTCATATTAAGCACTGCTCTGATGTGCATTTGCTACAGCACACAAAGAGTACAGCTGACACCGCGTAGCCTCACGATCCATGATTAGGGATGCTGTTTTCACCAATGCAATTTTAAAGCGGACAACCCAGCTTTGGAAACACTCCAACAATGGGTACAGTAACATAACATTACTCTTATTACTCTCATCAAATTGCCCCCAGTGGTGGTCACCACCATATGGAGAGATACTTGATTAATACAGCACATGGCTAAGGGCCGTACAGATTCCAAAAACTGCATGTGGCTCAGACCGATGCAAATATTGGAACATCCCTAGTGCAATGCACGTCTGCAATGTTAGCAGGTGCACATTTCACATTACAACATGGATATCACAAACACATCTGTAATGACAATGCACATTTCCTGCATCGAAATGGCACAGTGAGCCATCGGTGCATGACATGGCCATTTGACATCCCCATTTGCTGCCTCATCCCTCTGCCGCATCCCTCTGTCTGCTTTAGGCGTGCACTCTAAGATGCAGTGAACATTATAGCCAAAATCACTTTTTGGCCATCAATTCTGGTGGTTTACTGAACAGATTAACATCCCATATAACAAAAGGTGGGGAACCCCTACTTCATGGGCATCCGGGGTAAAAGTGAATATATATTAGACAAATGTGATGCCCTATGGAAAGGAACCAACTCTGCTGTGTTTCACAACAGTATGATCTGGTAAGGAGACTAGAACTGCATTATTAGTAAATCATTCCATTTTATTATTACTTCATAAAAAGCTGAATAAAACATTATACATCACACAATTCTACAATTCAAATCATTTAATTCTAGTCTCCTCACCAGATCATACTGTTGTGAAACACAGCCGAGTTGTTTCCTTTCCACAGAGCATCATTTGTCTAATATTTACTGAACAGATTAAAACATATGAAATGTGGCTGTTTGTGCAGAGACATTCAGACTTTTCAATCCAATGAGGTGCCTCACAATCAGACTCTAGGAGAACATTCACAGACCCATACTACCTATATTCGGTTTTCCATTGTGACTGGTGATCGGCAAACTAAATTTCTCATCCTCGCTGGCGATCTAAACTTGAGAGGCTTGGAAAGCGTGAACGAGCAAGCTAATCAAAGAAATATACGCTGGAGAGCACTGGTACAATATAGAGGTCTGCATGTTCTGAATGGAGCTTTTACATCTGACATACCAGCTGCTCCGACTTGGCACAGAGGATCTGTGACGTCAACTATAGATTATATCTATGTAAATGTGACACTGTGGCCAAATGTTCAAGATTTCACTGTTATAACCTCAGAAGCCAGTGACCATAATATGTTGACCACCAAACTGAATGTTCAAATGCAAGGTGAACATGGTGAAAAGAAAACAACGAAGGGATGTTTAGTAACAAACTCAGGCAGGTGTCGTCTCTGATGGTCGGAGGATGCCTTAATGTATTTCAGCGAGCTCCTTAAAGAGTCAAATATGAGCAAGGATGATATGCCAGATGACTCTGGCATTGTGTACAGAAATATGCTTCAAATATTTCAGCAGACAAAAAGTCTTACTAATTCGCAACAGAGTCACTTACACACATTTGACAATTTGGTACATGTGAGAAAAACTGCCTATCGGGCAGAGGTAAGGAAGCTCACCAGGCATCCCCCCGCCATCAGAACGAAAATGGTAAAGAAGTTGCGTAACAACTTTAAGAACTGGGTTAAGTGTCATCGAGTATTGCTTTATCAGAAAGATGGAGCTGAAATGTTAAGAACGCTTGCTAGTAAAAACATCTTCCACATGTGGGCGGCTTTGAATCAAGCCCTTGGACAGCATCAGGTCTGTATTCAGTCCTCTGCAGTTGATACACATACATGGGTTTCGCATTTTGGTGAACTCTATGCGGCACCAATCATTAGCACCCCCTCGCACACATCTGGCATTTTAGCACCCTTCAACCTTTCGTTCAATGAGTCGGAGATACTGCAACTTATAACAACTGCCAGTAAGTCCAAGGCAGTTGGCCCGTATGGTTTGTCCAATTTTGCCATGGAAAGGCACCCTGAATTATGGGCTTCCATTCTGTTTCACATCTTTACCGCTGTCAATTATCATCAAAAATTACCACCTACATGGACTCAAGCAATAACGGTACCAGTATATAAAAAGGGCGACCGACTGTCTCCAGATAGTTATCGCTCGATCTCATTATTGGATGCCCCAGGAAAAATCTTCTGTAGAATCTTACTGAGAGAACTGAATGAGTGGGTTGAAATGAAATCATTGCGAGATCTGTTCCAGTCAGGTTTTGTGAGAGGTTTGGGGACTATCCCAAATATTTTCGCTCTTACTGTGGTGCAAGCCCAAAAACTAGCGCAAAGACAACCGTTATATCTGGGATTTATTGATTTCAGAGCCGCTTTTGACTCAATTGATCGTGAGCGACTCTTTCTTAAACTCAGAGAACACGATTGTCCTCACACCTTGTTATCCTTAATTACACTGCTCCACTCAAACACATCCATGCAAGTGCGAATAACCCTTGATGGGATACTATCACCAAGGATAGTTACTCAAAGGGGTTTAAAGCAGGGATGTGCCATGGCCTCCTTCCTGTTTAATTTCTATATACTAGAAATCAGTGAATTTTTGACCAATTGTGTGGGAGATCCCCCTAAAATAGGTACGCAAAAAGTCCCGTATTTGTTATATGCGGACGACTTAGTTCTACTATCACAGACCCCACAGGGATTGCAAAACATGCTAGAATAACTTGGCAGTTATGCTCAGGCTAACAACCTTAACATCAATACACAAAAACTCAAAGGGGCCAATTCATAGAATTCGGCGCACAAGTGGCGCACGCGGCTGGCGCACAGTGTGCGCGTGCGGTAGTCTGCGCCAGCCGCGTGCGCCGAAACACATTCAGGCGCACAGCGTATTCATGGATTCCAACATCCACAACCAGCCGTGGCGCAGAGTGGCGCAGCGACCCTGCAGCAGCGTCAGTTACGCCCCCAAGAACGCCCCTTGCGCAGGGAAAAGCCATCAAAATCCCCAATCCAGCGCAAAGGGCAGCAGCAAACGCAGAGCGGGGAGCGTGTATTTCAGGGGTGTGCGAGAAATTCTACACGCGATTGGCCTGGGTACGTGTATTACAGGGGTGCGCGAGAAAATCTACACGCGATTGGGCTGGGTACGTGGATTTCAGGGGTGCGCGAGAAATTCTACACGCGATTGGGCCTGTGCGAGTGGGGCAGTGTATTACGTAGGTGTGCGGGAAGTTGAAGAGGTGAATTGCCAGTGTGGGTCCTCCCAGGTCTCCCCTCTACCCCCTCCACGACCTCTGCAGGCAGCCCACACCACAGGGGACTACCCTGCACCCCTGGTCATGTCCCGCAGGCAGCCCATCCACCATGGGCATGCCCCCCAGCCAAGCCACATGTCCCCTTGCACCCCCACCCCCCAGCAGGCCCCCACCCATGTCTCCCAGCACCCCCACCCCTCCAGTCACCAGGGGCAGCCTCCACAAGGCCCCCACCCATGTCTCCCACCACCCCCACCCCTCCAGTCACCAGGGGCAGCCTCCACCAGGCCCCCACCCATGTCTCCCAGCACCCCCACCCCCCCAGTCACCAGGGGCAGCCTCCACCAGGCCCCCACCCATGTCTCCCACCACCCCCACCCCTCCAGTCACCAGGGGCAGCCTCCACCAGGCCCCCACCCATGTCTCACACCACCCCCACCCCTCCAGTCACCAGGGGCAGCCTCCACCAGGCCCCCACCCATGTCTCCCACCACCCCCACCCCTCCAGTCACCAGGGGCAGCCTCCACCAGGCCCCCACCCATGTCTCCCACCACCCCCACCCCCCAGCACTGTGGGGCACCTGCCAGCAGGCCCCCAACCATGTCCCACTCATGTCCCCTTGCACCCCCACCCCCCAGCACTGTGGGGCACCTGCCACCAGGCCCCCAACCATGTCCCACTCATGTCCCCTTGCACCCCCACCCCCCAGCAGGCCCCCACTCATGTCCCCCTGCACCCCCACCCCCCAGCACTGTGGGGCACCTGCCAGCAGGCCCCCAACCATGTCCCCTTGCACCCCCACCCCCCAGCAGGCCCCCACTCATGTCCCCCTGCACCCCCACCCCCCAGCACTGTGGGGCACCTGCCACCAGGCCCCCAACCATGTCCCACTCATGTCCCCTTGCACCCCCACCCCCCAGCAGGCCCCCACTCATGTCCCCTTGCACCTCCACCCCCCAGCACTGTGGGGCACCTGCCACCAGGCCCCCAACCATGTCCCCTTGCACCCCCACCCCCCAGCAGGCCACTGTGGGGCACCTGCCAGCAGGCCCACAACCATGTCCCACTCATGTCCCCTTGCCCCCCCCAGTCACCAGGGGCAGCCTCCACCAGGCCCCCACCCATGTCTCCCACCACCCCCACCCCTCCAGTCACCATGGGCAGCCTCCACCAGGCCCCCAACCATGTCCCACTCATGTCCCCTTGCACCCCCACCCCCCAGCAGGCCCCCACTCATGTCCCCTTGCACCCCCACCCCCCAGCACTGTGGGGCACCTGCCACCAGGCCCCCAACCATGTCCCCTTGCACCCCCACCCCCCAGCAGGCCCCCACTCATGTCCCCCTGCACCCCCACCCCCCAGCACTGTGGGGCACCTGCCAGCAGGCCCCCAACCATGTCCCACTCATGTCCCCTTGCACCCCCACCCCCCAGCAGTGCAGGGGCAGCCTCCACCAGGCCCCCACCCATGTCTCCCACCACCCCCACCCCTCCAGTCACCAGGGGCAGCCTCCACCAGGCCCCCACCCATGTCTCCCACCACCCCCACCCCTCCAGTCACCAGGGGCAGCCTCCACCAGGCCCCCACCCATGTCTCCCACCACCCCACCCCTCCAGTCACCAGGGGCAGCCTCCACCAGGCCCCCAACCATGTCCCATCATGTCCCCTTGCACCCCCACCCCCCAGCAGGCCCCCACTCATGTCCCCTTGCACCCCCACCCCCCAGCACTGTGGGGCACCTGCCACCAGGCCCCCAACCATGTCCCACTCATGTCCCCTTGCACCCCCACCCCCCAGCACTGTGGGGCACCTGCCAGCAGGCCCCCAACCATGTCCCCTTGCACCCCCACCCCCCAGCAGGCCCACACTCATGTCCCCTTGCACCCCCACCCCCCAGCACTGTGGGGCACCTGCCAGCAGGCCCCCAACCATGTCCCACTCATGTCCCCTTGCACCCCCACCCCCCAGCAGTGCAGGGGCAGCCTCCACCAGGCCCCCACCCATGTCTCCCACCACCCCCACCCCTCCAGTCACCAGGGGCAGCCTCCACCAGGCCCCCACCCATGTCTCCCACCACCCCCACCCCTCCAGTCACCAGGGGCAGCCTCCACCAGGCCCCCACCCATGTCTCCCACCACCCCCACCCCTCCAGTCACCAGGGGCAGCCTCCACCAGGCCCCCAACCATGTCCCACTCATGTCCCCTTGCACCCCCACCCCCCAGCAGGCCCCCACTCATGTCCCCTTGCACCCCCACCCCCCAGCACTGTGGGGCACCTGCCACCAGGCCCCCAACCATGTCCCACTCATGTCCCCTTGCACCCCCACCCCCCAGCACTGTGGGGCACCTGCCAGCAGGCCCCCAACCATGTCCCCTTGCACCCCCACCCCCCAGCAGGCCCCCACTCATGTCCCCTTGCACCCCCACCCCCCAGCACTGTGGGGCACCTGCCACCAGGCCCCCAACCATGTCCCACTCATGTCCCCTTGCACCCCCACCCCCCAGCAGGCCCCCACTCATGTCCCCCTGCACCCCCACCCCCCAGCACTGTGGGGCACCTGCCAGCAGGCCCCCAACCATGTCCCCTTGCACCCCCACCCCCCAGCAGGCCCCCACTCATGTCCCCCTGCACCCCCACCCCCCAGCACTGTGGGGCACCTGCCACCAGGCCCCCAACCATGTCCCACTCATGTCCCCTTGCACCCCCACCCCCCAGCAGGCCCCCACTCATGTCCCCCTGCACCCCCACCCCCCAGCACTGTGGGGCACCTGCCAGCAGGCCCCCAACCATGTCCCCTTGCACCCCCACCCCCCAGCAGGCCCCCACTCATGTCCCCCTGCACCCCCACCCCCCAGCACTGTGGGGCACCTGCCAGCAGGCCCCCAACCATGTCCCCTTGCACCCCCACCCCCCAGCAGGCCCCCACTCATGTCCCCCTGCACCCCCACCCCCAGCACTGTGGGGCACCTGCCACCAGGCCCCCAACCATGTCCCACTCATGTCCCCTTGCACCCCCACCCCCCAGCAGGCCCCCACTCATGTCCCCCTGCACCCCCACCCCCCAGCACTGTGGGGCACCTGCCAGCAGGCCCCCAACCATGTCCCCTTGCACCCCCACCCCCCAGCAGGCCCCCACTCATGTCCCCCTGCACCCCCACCCCCCAGCACTGTGGGGCACCTGCCACCAGGCCCCCAACCATGTCCCACTCATGTCCCCTTGCACCCCCACCCCCCAGCAGGCCCCCACTCATGTCCCCTTGCACCCCCACCCCCCAGCACTGTGGGGCACCTGCCACCAGGCCCCCAACCATGTCCCCTTGCACCCCCACCCCCCAGCAGGCCACTGTGGGGCACCTGCCAGCAGGCCCACAACCATGTCCCACTCATGTCCCCTTGCCCCCCCCCAGTCACCAGGGGCAGCCTCCACCAGGCCCCCACCCATGTCTCCCACCACCCCCACCCCTCCAGTCACCAGGGGCAGCCTCCACCAGGCCCCCACCCATGTCTCCCACCACCCCCACCCCTCCAGTCACCAGGGGCAGCCTCCACCAGGCCCCCAACCATGTCCCACTCATGTCCCCTTGCACCCCCACCCCCCAGCAGGCCCCCACTCATGTCCCCTTGCACCCCCACCCCCCAGCAGGCCCCCACTCATGTCCCCCTGCACCCCCACCCCCCAGCACTGTGGGGCACCTGCCAGCAGGCCCCCAACCATGTCCCACTCATGTCCCCTTGCACCCCCACCCCCCAGCAGTGCAGGGGCAGCCTCCACCAGGCCCCCACCCATGTCCAACTCATGTTCCCCACCCAACATGTCATCACAATCCAGAACCCTGGTCTCTATGGTCAGCCCCCAAATGCAAAACACCCACCCGAGTATTGCATCCACCCACTCATAATTTGCAATCACATCACAGAACACCAATTGGAAGTTCCGAAACAAACACATGTCCCTCACATACACCCAATGGGTGTCAGTGAATCTCAAAACACATAACATGAAATGCATGAAAACAATGAGATACCACACATTGAAGTTCAACAAAAAAATAATGTATTAAAGGAAACATGAATAGAATCAAAAATGAAGAAACAGAAATGTGAATGTAAAAAAATGAAAAGAAGCATGTCCGTTCAAAATAAAAAAAAAAATATATATATTGAAATCCAAAGTAATGTTGTACAAAGTCAATGTCCACAAAACAAAATCCAATGGGAAATAAAAATAAAAGCCATTGATCCATGGAGAATGTTGAAAAAGAAAGTATGTACAAGTCTACAACTATGTACAATGCAAGAAGCCAGGGTCCATTATCCCAACAAAATAAAGGAAACCTATCTAACTACACTAACTAATAAAAAAAATATATACAAAAATGTGGCCAATGTCCAAAAGGTCCAAATGAAACAAAAACAAAAATGAAACCTAACACTACCTACATAACTATGTACAAGGGCAGCGGGCTAGTTCCACGGCTCACTTCTGGATGTGCCGGGCCAGGGCATCATCGAACTCCTCCTCAATGTCCCGGAGGCGGTCCTCCTCCATGGCCCCGAGGGTCCGCAGGGCCGTCGACGTGTCCACCTCCAAACCCCTGCGGATTGCCTCGAGGCACTCGGCCCGCCTCAGGGCCCTCTGCATGGAGTTCTCCGCCCTGACCATTGAGAGCCGTGCCTCTTCCGCCCGCTGCCGCTCCGCATCTATGGCGTGGCCCAACCGCTGCCACACGGAAGACACTTTTTGTCCTGGGTCCTCCTGCCCTCCGGCCGATGCCTGCCCCTCCGATGTCGAAGGCCCCGAGCCTTCATGGCTCCCACCATGGTGCTGCTGCTGCTGTGCCTCTGCCCCTGCACTGCCTCCTGCTGCCTGCACATCCTCCGCCGGCTGGGGTGCAGTCGTTGACGTGGCCACCCCTGCTGGACGTCCGACTCCCGACTGTGGCAGGGATGCCTCCTCCACCAGCCTGGCCGCACCGTCAGAGGCAGCTCCACAGGGCACCCAGGTGACTGATGGGTGGGAAGATGGCACAGAGGACGACTGGCGCGTAGGGGGTCCAGCTGAGGAGGGGGTCGTGGCAAGCCCCATCAGACGGAGGAATCCAGCCTGGGTGACCTGTCCCAGCAGGCTGACGTGGTCAACGAGCCATTCGAGATGACGTGCAGTCTCTTCATGAAAAGACTGCAGGTCACCTCGCATGGCCCGTTGACGCAACGCCACACCAGCCAGGACAGGCTCAACCCGGGCCTGGATAGCCACGTCCGCAGGCAGAGGAAGGCCAGTTGATGTCAGCTCATCCCCTGCCTGAAAACTGGTCTGGACATAGGCATCCCTGCTGGTGCAAGATGATGCAGGGACAGGATCAGGGACAGGATTGCACACAGGCACCTCCGCGGCGGCCTGTGCTGCCTCCTGTCCCTGGTCCTGCACTGCACCACTAGCACCAGTGGGATCCCCACCCCCAGACCCCGTCTCTGGTGCTTGCACGGCCTCCTCCTCCACCAAACCCCCCACCAACCTGGATGACTCTGTGCCATCTTCCCCCGTTGGGCCCTGTGGGGTCCCAGCTGCCCCTTCTGCTGCCGAGGAGTCCAACTGCAACCTCCGCCTCTTGGACCTCCCCCCGGCAGCTGCGGCCTGGGACGCGGCACCGGACTCCTCACTCCCCGACGAGATGACAACATGGGAGGGGAGCCGGGCCTTGCGTCTCCGGCTGGCGGTGGGATCCCCGCTGCTGTGCTCCACAGCACCTTCTCCGCCCTCTTCATCAGTTGACGCTGCAGACAGGGAGAAACAAAACACACGCATCAGGGCAATGTACAATGGACACATACACACATGACAGTTGTACATGAGTGGCATTGGCAAACCTCAGACATGTCATCACGATCCCCAACACACATGTCATTACAACTCGCACACACGAGCCATACCACAGCCATATCGCAACTGCCAACACCATCCATACACATACAACAGCATGAGCAGCCAAAGGTGAGCCAGACATCACATGCAACACAGGAAGTGCACCACACATGTACACACACCACCACACTTGCATGCATGTGTACACCTCTGCCAAGTGTCGCAGTGTTCAGACGGGCATCCATGTCACATCTGCCCATCAGGCTTCCACATACCGCTGTCACATGCATCCTTGTTGCATCACTGTTGCACCCTTGTCAAATACACACACATGCACATGTACACAGCGCTGATACATGCAGCTGAAAACAACATACATGCGTGACATCACGGACATGTCTACTCACATACACATTCATACAAACTTGTGTGCCCACACAACTGCATTTGGCATGCAAGCCCACACACACAGGCACCATCCATGTCTCACACATTACAGCCCTCGCATGTGTCAGCCCCACGGACCTGTACACCCGCACCCATACTCGACCCCATACAAACAGATGTGCAACCTGCACACTACTGAACAATCACCACACGCACTGCTCACAATCAGGATGCATGTACACTCACCGCTCGACTCCAGACGGGTCTGCCTCTCAAGGACCTGGACGTGGAGCGCTGGGGATATGTGTTCCAGGACCCCCATCTGTTCTTCCGACAAGTGGCCCCGGCGCCCCTTGGCATCCGCTGCCTTCAAGAGGCGCCGGGCCTTGTTCAGGGTCCTGGACCTGAAGTCCTCCCAGCGCTTCTTGACATGTTGGAAGTCGCGGACTGCCACCCCCTCCGCGTTGATGGCAGTCACGATGTCAGTCCAGATCCGAGTCCGTCCTTCCTTGTCGGCGCGGGAACTTCCGAAGAGGGCATCATACTGCCCCAGGACTTGCTCCACCAGGACACCAACTTCGGTGGCACTGAAGCTGGTGCCCCTCTGCCTCTCTGGCCGGGGGTTGTCAGTGGTCACAGATGGAGTTTGCCCCGACATGACAACCCCAGAGGCAGGAGTGGGTGGGCAACTGGGTCCTGGGGCTGGGCTGTGGAGCGATGGAATCCCAGTCGGGAGTCTTTGGTTCCAGCAGGGGTGGTCACACCAACAGCACCCCTGGCTGATGTGCAGGCAGCAAATGGCAGGGCACGTGGGCAGCAGGCAGTCAGGCAGCAGCAGATGGCAGGTGGGAGCGTGCTCGGGGCTCTGGGGGGCAGTAGTTCGGCCTTCTGGGCAGGAGCGTGGTCTTCCGTGTGCTTACGCGTGGCCAGCTTGATACGGAGTGATTTGGCACGTGAAAATTCTGCACGTCAGCGTGTAATTCGAGGAAAGGCCCTTAGCGCGTAAGCGCGTCTGCACGCATACGCATTTTCATTGGACCAAAGGCCCTCAGCGCGTGAGCGCGTCTGTGACGTGACGTGCGAGGGAGTATCCCTCATTGCACGTGATGACAGAACACACGTGGATTTCAGCCAATCGCGTGTGAAAGTTCACGGCACCCCGGAACACACGTACCCAGGCCAATGGCGTCACGTACCCAGGCCAATGGCGTGTGGAACTACCCGCGCACCCCGAAACACACGTACCCAGGCCAATGGCGTGTGGAACTACCCGCGCACCCCGAAACACACGTACCCAGGCCAATGGCGTGTGGAACTACCCGCGCACCCCGAAACACACGTACCCAGGCCAATCGCGTGTACGCTCGCTCCCCTCCGATCACACGCGATGACACCCGAATACGGGAAACCAACGAGTCCGCCCACACGGAGGCGTCCCGCGCCCGCGCACAGCATAAAAGTGCGCGCAAACAACAAACGCGTATATACAGCGACGATGAATGCCCCATTTGTTGCTGCACTGATTGTGGGACACCGCAGGAGGAGGAGAATAGCCAGGGCACGCATTTTTGCACCACGGACAAGCCTTTTTGGGATGCCTGACGACCAGGTCTACGGCAGGTATAGGTTTCCACCCCATATCATCCTAGACCTGGTCAGGGAGTGGGAAGATGACCTCACATCCCCCACCCTTTGCTCCCAAGCATTGAGCCCCTTGGAGAAGCTGCTCAATGTCTTGCATTTTTTGGCCACTGGGTCGTTTCAGCGGACCACTGCCATAGTGGGGGGGGTCTCACAGGCCACGCAGTCACGCTGCCTACACCAGGTACTGGCAATCATGACAGCGCGCCCCTCAGTCCGCAGGCACATATACATGCCCAGAACACCCGCAGAAAGGCAGGCCGTTGTCCTGGATTTTTTCAGGGTGGCACACTTCCCCAAAGTGCTCGGTGCCATAGATTGCACCCATGTGGCCCTACGTTCACCTAGGGCCACTGAGCACATCTACCGAAACCGCAAGCACTGGCATTCCATCAATGTACAGGTGGTATGCGATGCAAAGGGAATCATCACCTCTGTCTATGCAAACTACCCTGGCTCCACCCATGACAGTTTCATATACAGAATGTCCGCCCTGAGCCGGGCCCTGGAAGCTGGGCAGCATGGCGACACATGGCTCCTAGGTCAGTACAAATGCCCTTGCACATGCATGCAAGTCACACACAGACAAATATCCCAACCCTAATAATCTCAATTATTATCACCTCCCCAGGGGACAGTGCCTACCCTCTGAGCAACCACATGATGACGCCAATCCGGAACCCCACCACACCACCCCAGGTAAAATACAACGCCGCCCATATTGCAACCAGGGGCATAGTGGAGCGCACATTCGGAGTGCTCAAGTCACGTTTCCGCTCCCTTGACCGCTCTGGTGGGCAACTACTCTATGCACCACCAGTAGTGTGCAGGATCATTGTGGCAGCATGTGTCCTGCACAATGTTGCAACACGGCAGGGCGTCCCGGTGGACATGGTGGTGCCCCCACATCCCCAACCACAGGCACAGGCGCTGCCCATGGGAGGGGACAGGGCACGTGGCGAGGAAGCCCGGACCCAGCTTGTGGCCACATTTTTCACCTAAACTCCCACCCCTGCGGAGTGCACACAGGCCTGGCACATACCAGGTGACAATCGATGATGACAAAGTGACAGTCAACTGTCACAACCCTACCACCCTGAGATAGTTGCCATGGAAGTGCCACATCGTCTGCATCCCTAGCTACTTAAACACAAGCTATCCTGTGCAACCAAAATGCACACATATGACATGTGACATGACATGGGCCATACACAAGTATTCCAAGGCCCAATGAGGCAGGGGGGGGAACAAGGGAACACAGAGAACGGTACTACTAGGCCAGGTGTCATTGAGATTGTGCAAGTGCAGGGGTAGGGGGAAGGGAAAAGTGCAAGGGGAAGGGTGGGGGGGAGTCCAGTACAGGGGAAGTAGGCCAAAAGAATAATACATAGGTCGCCTGGTGGCAACTGCAAAGATAAGTGCAGACAAGTGCTGGGAAGGGAGGGCTGTAGGGATAGAGAGACAGTACTGCAGTGCAGGGGTTGCCAGGGTGGCAGTGCAAGTGGACAGTGGCTGGGCCAGGGACCGAGGTTGGTGAGAGTGTCCCAGTAGCAGCTCCTGTGCAGTTCCAGTGAAGAATTCTGCAAGGGAGAGGCAGAGAGTAAGCAGAAGCAAAGAGGAAGGTCTTGAGGTGCTTCCAGAACTGCAGATGGTTCCCCTCAAGTTCAAGTCAGCCAGGAAGTCTGTTCCAGGGGGAGGGCCCTGCTGCGGAGAGAAACATACCCCCAGCTAGTTGCTCTGAGAAGCGGATGACCTGGACATGCAAGGTGTGCATCACACACACCTGCAAAACAGGCCATGGCCATCACTGTCATGTCACTCAAACCCTCCCAAACATCAACATGACATGGCAAGCAATACCCATACACTGACGCAGTAACAATAAGGTACACATTGCCATGTCCTAAATGTACAGTGGCATCGGACAATGATGCCTGACCCGGAATCAGATGAAATGACAGCCCAACAAAATGTCCCACCCAAAATAAGTCGTTTCCAAATGCATTGCAACAGTCGTAGACGTAACATCACAATTAATGCCTGTCTATATGCACATTATGCATTGCAAAATCAACACTGCAGCTCATGTGTGCAGTGTCCCACTCCTGCATCACACTGCTCAGCGCACAGCACAGTGAACAGCCATTGCGTGTGATGCACACCCTGAGCATCACATCTAAGTGACAGACTACATCAAACATCAAATTTTTGGCATGTACTGGAACCATAATCGGTCACAGAACATGTGCTGCCGGGACACAGTGGGCACCAGAAGGCAAACAGTGTACACGTGGATATGCAAGGGTGGGAGTACATGGAGTGCATCCGAGTGCAAGTGTGTGGTTCTGCAGGGACATGCACTCCACATATGCATGTGCACTCAAGTGACCATCAGTGTTCCCTACACATCACATGTGAACATCCACCATGTGTACACCCCAGCATGTCAAACCACAACTATCCCCTCGCACCTGAAAGGAAAACACAACACATGAACAGGCATTGATCAGCAGAACACAACATGTACATAGGACAACAACATTACAATGTCAGAGTTCCCATCACACTGCAGGGCAATGCAACTATCAACAACAACCCCCCCCTCCCGCGCAAATGACCATGACCCGCTGAACAACTGCACCTGGGTCATGGAGCCTCCAACCCTCATTTCCACCTGGCCACAGGATCACCTTTACCCTTCGTGTCCATCTCCCACCTTGTGTGTAAAAAGATGCCTGAACCCTCAGAATCCACACTCATTTACAAAATCACAAAATCCAAGGCATGAAAACGAACCCAAACACCCTCCAGTAGATGACTTGACGTAGTAGTACCTCACAAACGCCAAGTACTACCAAAATGATGCAACAACCAAGGTAGCACAGCAGAACAATGTCACGACAGGATGTGAGACATGTGTGGTACATGACATAGGATGATGCACAATGAATGGATGTGTACTGTCACAGGTCCCCTGTACAGGCGCGGGAGTCTCATGAAACAACCACCCACACCATGTCCCGGGTGCCTGCAAGGTCAAACTCACACAGGCCCCTGAGATCATGGTGGGGAATGAGGTTCAGGGATATGCAGTCGGGACAGGTGTAGACACACTGGATGACTGGAATGAGTGGCAGGTGAGGGGAGGAGGAATGACACATGAAACTAGGGAATGCACAAAAATGTACAACCTGCATGAACACATACACAATCCAAACAAACTTGGACATCATTGTCATGACATTCTGTAGTCCAGGCTCAGGAGTGGTACGAACCAACCACCCCCTCTAGGGTTTTGGCGCCTGCAAGTTCGGGGCTTACACAGGCATCCGCAACCCCAGTGGGGAAAGAGGGTCAGGGAACGTTGCTTGGATAGGCACGGGAAGCAGGAACACCGGGTAGAGGGTACAGGTTTCATAATTGCATAGGATCATGGGTGATTAGGGAAAAAAACATACCAAATAGGACCACACATACATCCGTGCATCAGTACACTCCCCAGCAAGCCTATGCAGGGCAGTTTGTAAGGAAAACAACAAGACACTTAGCTCTGGTTTTGAGTGCTGGCCTCCTGCCTGCGCACTCTCAGGGCCGGTTACAGGAGCACTCCAATGCTGCAAAGAGAGACACAGTCAACAACCTGTATGTGCCAATTACACGAAAACACAACACAAAACATGCCCCATAGCAACAAACTACTCTACAAACAGACAATCAGTGCTCGATGCTTCGTACCCATATATAACATCACCCCTGTGACGGGTCATACACAGTCAATGCAGTGAGTCAGGCGCTGGTGGGTGCGTGGCAAATGGAACACCAATGTGTCACAATTCACACAATATGCAATGTTCCCTGGGTAAGCAGACAGACCCATATGGCAAGCCATGACTACAGAGCAAGTTGCGTACCACCATGACCAAAACAAAGTTGGCAGTGCATTTATCATGAAGTACGTGGAATAGACATGCACTGCACCCAAGTATGTCCCTTGCTGTATGTCCCTGTGAGCTGCCCCTTTCCATGTCTCTGAAGGCTACATGGTTGATACAAGTGCCTCAATGAACCTTGGTGTACCGCAGGGTATGTGCCACTGCCCCTGCATGTGTCCCAGACAACTCTACTATCAACAGCCATCAGTCCACAAACACATCTGAGCTGCATTGTGTGCTTCAACACCAATATTCGTCTAAGCTCACCCTCAGTGCTGTGACTAAGCCTGCATGTGCAACTCGCCTGGTGCAAGCTTTGCTGTGTCGTGGCCCCCCTGTGATGCTCACCTTGCCTGGAGTTCCTTGGAACATGTCAGCAGTTCTAGGATGTGGGTCTGCAATCACTGTGGCTCTGCTCGTGCACACATGTGCATGTGGACACCAACAAACGGGTCAGGAATTCCGTCGGCCAATGGGCCATGTCTGCTGCCAAAGGTGCTCTGGTGCCTCATCCCCCTGCAGAAAGTGCATGGAACAAATGATTAATGCATGAAAGTGATCTGTGTGTGTCTCATCAGGCATCTCATTACTTGACCATGTCAGAGAGTCACATCACAAATCACACCATCAGTCCGTCTTTGACTTCCAAAGTGTGGAACACTATCTACAGCATGAATTGCAACAGGCACGTGTACAGGAAAGAAATGAGACATAATACACAATGCATAGCAATCAATGTCCACATTAATCATGACACACCCCATCTAGCAAAAGCTGAACAGTGGACAATTACACCTAAATCATCCCCACTAGGGGTGTCAACACAAGTCACAAAGCACCAGACATGCCACAGATATGACAGTCCAAAGCCCTTGTGTAAAATTCTGTAACACCGAACCATCCTTGCGAGCCCATGGATAAGGGAGGCAGGAGTGGCATATGTGAGTCAAGGAACCCAAGCAGCAAACACATACACAAGACAACCATGAAGGGCCCAGCTGGAACAGACAGTGGATGCCTTCAAAAACCACAAGGCACCGCACTGTCACATGAAAGCACAATAGACTACAAATTTTAAACTAACTCAACTATTAACTAATTACACTAACTATGGAAAACCTACATTACCTATTTAAACTAACTATCAAACAGAAACTTAACTAACTAAACTAAACGAAAAATCAAAAATGGCCACATACGACCCGGGGGGGAGGGGAGGCACCCAGGAGGGGGGAGGTACAGGGTGCTGCTCAACATCCACATGCGATGATGCTGAGCCAAAAAAAAATACCTCCATGGGCTCAACGCCTGCACAGCACGACCTATGTGGGAGATAGATGGTCGTCCGAGTCTGGCTCATCCTGTAAAGGAGGACGTGGCACAGTAGCCTGGCCATGCCTAGCCGCAGCTTGCCCCTCGTCGGCAGCAAGTCTGCCGGACAGGTGAGCCTGGTTCTGTGTGGCGATGTTACATAGGTCTGCATGCAGAACCTCACGTGATACACGTGCTTCCTCTTGCAAGGTAGCACGTGTAACACGGAGTCCCTCCTGCAAGGCCTGGCTGGACAACCGCTGCACCTCCCGGCAAGCCTGTAGCTCAGCCGAGATGGTGCGCTCAAGCTGTGCAAACCTCTCCTCTGCCTGCTGCCTCTGGGACATCATAAGGACACCCAGAGTGGATCTGAGGGAGGCATACTCCTCCCTCAGGGCATCCATGTGCGCCTCTGCGTGAGCAGCAATTGCTTGACGCAGAGACGACATTTCAGCCTGGCGTGCCCTGTCTGAGGCCGCCATGCCCAGCCTGAGCGAGCGGGCCGTGGACCGTGCCGCCTGCTGCTGGAGAAGCACCTGCCTAGCAGGGGGGAGCACAGATCGGGCCACACGCTCCATGCTCTCAGCGATGTTCTCCATTGCTGCCCCCTGCCGTTCGGTATTGGCAGTCATGTCTTGCTCCCACTCAGTATACAGCGGTTGCGCGCGGCGACCGCGTTGCCGGGCTTGACCCCTGCGGGACCCAAGGACCGGAGGTCCTCGCTGTGTTGGCACCGCCTGCGGCTGCACGACTACATGCCCCCGTCAACGTGATGTCCCAGGCACATCAGTGACTGGTGTGGAGGGTGACCCTGCGTCCCGATCCACCACGGGCGGAGGAACCAAGACTGTCTGATCCCTCAGTGCAGGTGTCGCAGACAGAGGAGTGTCCACATCAGAATCACTCACCCCTGACACATGGACTTGATGGTCATCCAACTCAACATGGACGTCAGAGTCGTCATCAAGGCTGGACTCATAGGCAGCCAGAGACAGGATGGACTGCAGCACTTGGGGGGTTTCGTGGCCTACCACCCCACGACCCCCACTAGTGCCGGGTTGATGTGGTCTTACCAACCCTGTGTCTGGCGTGACAACACCATCCTCTGCATCCATTGCGTCATCACCTGAAAAATAGAGAGGAAAAGGTAACTACACATGTCAGAAGCACACAACACACACACACACCGACAGCAAAGGCATCCGGCAGACATGTGACACACAACATATGACCTGGCATGCATGCTGGGTCTACTTAGAATAGCCACTGTGATCAGACCTGTTGAAAGGTGGCAGTTTGCATGGAAGTGGGTCTATGCAGTGCTGAAAATGTGTACGCCACTCACTACCTACATGTACAAGCACTCCATGGTGTGTGCCAGGAAATGTGAAGGCAGTGCAATGTCAAATTCAGACATCACGTGCATTGTGTATTCAATGTGTACCATGTCTAGCAGCCAAGCACCCCTCCACCCCAGTACCAAAGCAGGGATGCCTAGCATGGTATCAAAAGGCTGCCCATACACCTGTGTATTGACAAGCAGTGTTGACTGGCATCAACAGCTTAATGTGAATCAAATTACAACACTGCTAATGATGCTGGGACAGTGGGCAGGACACATGATGGAAGATCCGGAGGCCAGCCACGTGTGAAGAAGACACGACAAGAGTTGGACAGAGTCATTGGCCATTGAACAGGCTGAGGCCTGTGAGCCACACAGATTGTCATTGCCTAAACATGTGTGCAACGCAGGACTGAGCCACAGTTGACATGGGGAGGCCGATAATATGGCAGGCAATGTATGTAACCAAGGACTCATATTACAGTGCTCATCCAGTCAAGGACACATAGGGGCATGCGTGCAATGCACATGGAGCATGAATGGGCACTCATGTCCCTGCGGGACATCTGACCCATGCACAGTACAAGTGGGATACCCTGCATCGAGTACTAAGGCTGTACCACACGGCATATGTCTGGCAGTTTCTAAGCTGGAAGTTAGCATCTACACAGGACACATGAACAAGAAACTACACATTGGCAAGAATGTAGCAGACCAGTGCAAAGGTGGAACTGGGGTGTAGAGTGGCGGAGGAGGGGCAAAGGAGCATGCCCACATGGAGTCCCGCATGCAGGCAGAGGAGACATGCATGACGGTAGCATTGCATTACTTACACCTCAGAACCATGTACACGTCACATGTAGCAGCAATCATGCACAACACATCCCACAAGTGAAACACACACGTCCTCAACAACTACGCTTCAACACTCACTGGACTGGGCATCAAAGTCCAGCATCTCTCCCACACCTTCGACCAATTCTGGTGGTATGAACTCCGCAACGAGAGCCTCATGCGGAGTGAGTTCTTCCTCCTCTGGTGCAGGCCCACCGCCAGTCACCAGAGTCAAGTTGTAATTTGAGGCACGCTTAGCCTTAGTGCTGCGCTTGATGTCATTCCAGCGCTTTATGCACTCCTGCGCTGTGCGCACCTCATGGCCGAATGAACTGACATGTTCCGCAACATGCTTCCAGTGGGTGTCACGTTGGGCAGCCGTAGTCTGACTATTGGCACCCACTAGCATGTCACGGCTGTGTCCCCGCACGTAGTCCACGAGGAAGTCCAGTTCCTGCTTACAGAAAGGCTTCTTCCTCGACGTGCAGGAGGTCGTGGCTGTATGTGGGGTCCCAGCCTGTGCTGCAGGTGCAACCTTCCTCCTCTTGGACTGTGGCGCAGACCCTGGCTGGCTAATGCCGCCCTGACCAGTATGGCCAGTGGGTTCGGTGGATTGAGCCGAGGGAGTGGCAGGTGGAGGGATGACCAAAGGCCTGACTTGTGTCAGTGGCAGCTGGGTGCCCACTAATGGACCCTGCGCAGCAACATCAGCTGTGGCAGGGTCATTGACCGCAACGGTCCTGGTTGGCAGACTCACAACCGGGGTGCTGTTGGGTGCATCTGCCCCTGCACTTGCCAACACCCGGCTATTCGGGGCAGCAGATGACATGACTGCCCCAGGGACACGTGTCTTGGTCTGAGCAGCCCGGCGTGCCCCTATGGTTTCCCCCCTGGCCTGTTGGAGATCTACCAAGGGCTCTTCAAGTGCCAACGCAGCCTGCGCTGGCAGACCCTGAGCCTGGGTGGCGGTGTCCACAGCTGCACCTGCAGCTACCGCTACCCTTGGGCCCGTGGCAGTCGATGGAACGGACTGCTGGGTCATACGGGTGCCAGTGCCAGATGCAGGAGCTGCATCCCCCGGAACCACAGGGGGTGGTGGCATGGCTGCACCGACACATGGCACAACATTGTGCTCAAGTGGCGCACCCCTGCCTCTTCCCCCTCTGTGGCTGCCCTGGACACCCTGGAGTCCCCCTACTCCCTGGTCACCACGGCCACGTCCCCGACCACGCCCGCCACGAGGAGTACGCCCAGCTGAGATGCCCCTCACCTTTGGTGGCCTCCCAACCATGGCACAGATGTAATAGTGCTGGCACAGATGGAGTGGTGCCAATGGGAGGTGTACACCACAATTGTCCTGGGCAATTGGGGTGAAGGGGGTGGGAAGCAAGATGTTAACAGCCCCCCTGCACCTGCAAGGCTGTATGTGACCCCGGTGATGTGGTGACGGGTCACGCAACGCTCAGGCACCCCAAAACTGCAGTAAAACCGTGCACGCAACCCTGCAGCCTACGTGCGTGGATTTGACCTCCCGCAGTACGCGGTGGCACCCAGTAACACGAATAACGCGTACGCGTGGGACACGCAGGCTACGATGACATCGAAAATGGGTGCAATACACAGGGGCACCCGCAGTGGGAAAAGGAGCGTTTGCGACTCACCGTCTGACTAGCGCGATGCAGAAAAACACGCGTAGCCAATACCCCCACCAAAAGAAGAGATACGTCCTTGAGAGCTGTGAAGTAGATGGCGCGCGAAACAACTGGAAGCAGCAACACACGTCGGTCTCCACGGAAGGCACGTACAGCGAACTGCTGGGCCCGCTCACCTTTAACCCGTGCTGAGGGAAACGCACACGCGCGTCACGTCACATGCGGACGTGCAGTTTTTCATGCGCGATTACGCGCATTACACGCGGACGTGCAGTTTTTCACGCGCGATTACGCGCATTACACGCGGACGTGCAGTTTTCCACACGCGATTAGCCTGGGTACGTGTGTTCCGGGGTGGCGTGAACTTTCACACGCGATTGATTGTAATCCACGTGTGTTCTGTCATCACGTGCAATGAGGGATATTCCCTCGCACGACACGTCACAGACGCGCTCACGCGCTGAGGGCCTTTGGTCCAATGAAAATGCGTATGCGTGCAGACGCGCTTACGCGCTACGGGCCTTTCCTTGAATTACACGCTGACGTGCAGATTTTTCACGTGCCAAATCACTCCGTATCAAGCTGGCCACGAATACACACGGAAGACCACGCTCCTGCCCAGTAGGCCGAATCACTGCCCCCCAGTGCCCCGAGCAGCCTCCCACGTGCCATCTGCTGCTGCCTGCCTGC
Organism: Ambystoma mexicanum; assembly: GCF_040938575.1. Classification (NCBI taxonomy): domain Eukaryota; kingdom Metazoa; phylum Chordata; class Amphibia; order Caudata; family Ambystomatidae; genus Ambystoma; species Ambystoma mexicanum. The sequence continues at coordinate 1,105,244,923 of NC_090933.1, read as the reverse complement.
CTGCCTGCCTGCCTGCCTGCTGCCACCGTGCCCTGCCATTTGGTGCCTGCACATCAGCCATCTGCAGGGGTCCAGTTGCTGTGTCGACCCCTGCTGGAACAGTAGACTCCCGACTGGGATACCATCGCTCCACAGCCCAGCCCCAGGACCCAGTTGCCCACCCACGCCTGCCTCGGGGGTCGCCATGTCGGGGCAAGCACCATCTGAGACCAGTGGCGACCCCCAGCCAGAGAGGCAGAGGGCCACCAGCTTCAGTGAGAAGGAAGTTGGTGTCCTGGTGGAGCATGTCCTGGGGCATTATGATGCCCTCTTCGGAAGACCACGCGCCAACAAGGAAGGACGGGAGAGGATCTGGGACGATGTAGTGGTTGCCATCAACGCGGAGGGGGTGGCAACCCGCGACATCAAGCACATCAAGAAGCGCTGGGAGGACTTGAGGTCCAGGACCCTCAATAAGGCCCGGCGCCTCGCGGAGGGGGGCCGGGCACGCCTGAGTGACATCGAGATGAGGGTCCTGGAACGCGTAGACCCAGCGCTCCACGCCCAGATCCTTCGGAGGCAGATCCATCTGGAGTTGGCCGGTAAGTGGCCAAGCATTACTGTGTGAGACAGGGCATGTTGCAGTGTGCTGGTTGTCTGATACCTGCCTGTATGTGTGACATAGGCCATGTACGTATGTGTGTGTGCAGGGACATCATGGTCAGGCATGTGAGTACAGTGATGTGTGAACCACATGGTTGGTGCATGTGTTCTATTGCAACATGGGGGGCTCTGTGCGGAATGGACACATGGAAGCATGGCAGTCTCTGTTCCTGGACATGGGTGGGGGTGAGGGATGGGTGCTGGTCCCATGTACACGTATGGTGCCCATGTGTGTGTGTCTGAACTGCGTGTCTGTGACTTGTAACTGCCATGGATGCATGACACATGTCTGTGACAATGTTCAGATTCACTGATGCAGCCTAGTCATCCTTGTATCCACTGCGTCTGTGGTGTACGAGGCCAGATGGATGGAACTACGGTGAGGTGTGTGCATGTGATGGCAAGACCCATGAGGCATGTGAGTTTAAAACCAACATTGTATGAATCATGAGTCCCTTGGTCATGTATGCCAATGTCCATGGCATGCGCCATGCCTGTTACTGTATGTGTTTTGCCTGCACTGACCCATGTGTTGTGGCGGGACATGATGGAAGTGATGTATGACAGTGCCACTCATCTGCTGTTGCTTCCTGTCTAGGGGACCATTGTACAGTACCCTGATGCTTGTGTTCTATGTCTCCCTCTACACAGTGGCAAGTGAAGAAGAGGGCGGAGAAGGCGCTGTGGAGCAGAGCGGCGGGGATGCCACCACGGCTGCAGCGGAAGGGGTGGGTGAGCCCCCACAGGGGCTTGCACCGGCGGAAGACGGCGTGGAGACATCCAGGTTGGTGGTTTCCACAGAGGGGGAGGAGGCCGCTACTGAGCCACACATGGGGCCTGGTGGGGGCATCCCCGCTGGTGCAAGTGGTGCAGTCCAGGGCCAGGGGCAGGAGGCAGCACGGGTCGCCGTGGAGGTGCCTGTGCATGTCACTGTCCCTGACACTGTGACTGCACCACCATGCACCAGCAGGGATGCCCCATCCCAGGCCCGTCCGCAGGTAGGGGAGATGTCCATGTCATCTGACACTCCTCTACCTGCGGACGAGGGGACCCCTGGCCGTGTGGAGAGGGTCCTGATTGGTGTCGCGTTGCGCACGGCTGGCATTCGTGATGAGGTGCATGCTTCCCGGGAGGAGCATGCACATCATCACGAAGAGCACCGTGCGTACGTGAACCATTTGGGAGCCGCCATGGTCGGGGGTTTCCTACATGTGTGTGGCCTTCTGGCGACCCTCTCCTCCTCTGTGGAGGCTATGCGCCAGTCGTGCTCCATGCCGTCTTCCGGCCCAGATGCCACCAGGGCCCCCTGTGGACCTGCCCCGACCAACGCAGCCAGCTCGATGGGGACCCCATCCCTGCCACAGTCGGGAGTCGAAGGTCCAGCAGGGGTGGACACACCAGCAACTGTCCCCCTGCAGATGGAGGATGTGCCGGCATCATCTGGCAGGGCACGTGCACGACGGCATCGGTGGATTCCATCAGCCTGGATGCCGTCGTGCTGGCAGAGGCAGTGGCGTCGGAGGCAGCAGCAGGCTCGACGTGGGAGGCATCATGGCTCGGGGCCATCAAGATCAGAGGGGCAGGCATCGGCCGGAGGGCAGGGGAACCCTGGGATGGCAGTGTCTTCCGTGTGGGAACAGTTGGTCCAGCGGATAGGTGCGGAGCGGCAGCGGGCGGAAGAGGAGCGGCTCACCATGGTCAGGGCGGAGTTCTCCATGCGTCGGGCGTTGAGGCGGGCTGAGTGCCTCGAGGAAGCTCGCAGGGAGTTTGAGGTGGACATGGGGTTGTCCCTGCGAGACCTCGGGGCCAGGACAGAGTCCCGCCTCCGGGACATCGACATGGAGTTCGAGGATGCCCTGGCCGGCAACATCACAGAGTGAGCCGCAGGACTTGCCCGCTGCCATTGTATATAGTTCTTTAGTTAGTTAGTGTTAGGTTTCCTTTATTTTTTAAGTTTTTTTTGGACCGCTCGGACAATGGCCACTTTTCTGTATATATTTTTATTATTAGTTAGTAGTAGTAGGTTTAATTTATGGTGTTGGGCTCATGGACCCTGGGATATTCTTGTACATAGTTTGATGTTTGGAAAACATTTGTTGGATTTATATTTGTGTTCACCATGAGGCAATGGTTTTTCCTTATTTTTCCCCCCATTATTTTGCTTTGGACTACATTATTTTTTGGATTCCTTTGTTTTTTGATTTTTTCTATTTGTTCTCGGACATGGACCATTTGTTTTGTCATCCCCATTGTTGTGTGTTTTATTTCTTTACTTCATTTTCATCTTTAATACATATATTTATTACTTACATTTGTGGTATTTTCTCATTGGTTTCATGCATGTCATGATATGGGTTTTGACATTCACTTGCACCCATTGTGTATGTGTGTGTGAGGGACATGTGTTCATTTACATACTTGCCATTGGGGTTGTATCATGTAATTGCATCTACTATGTGGGTGGATGCAATCCTTGCCTGGGTGTTTGTGCTGGGTATGCTGCCCATTACTGCCATGATTGCGTTTCGTCAGGACCTGGGGGCAGGGGGACATGAGTGGGGGCCTGCTGGGGGGTGGGGGTGCAAGGGGACATGAGTGGGACATGGTTGGGGGCCTGCTGGCAGGTGCCCCACAGTGCTGGGGGGTGGGGGTGCAAGGGGACATGAGTGGGACATGGTTGGGGGCCTGGTGGCAGGTGCCCCACAGTGCTGGGGGGTGGGGGTGCAAGGGGACATGAGTGGGGGCCTGCTGGGGGGTGGGGGTGCAAGGGGACATGAGTGGGACATGGTTGGGGGCCTGCTGGCAGGTGCCCCACAGTGCTGGGGGGTGGGGGTGCAAGGGGACATGAGTGGGGGCCTTGTGGAGGCTGCCCCTGGTGACTGGAGGGGTGGGGGTGGTGGGAGACATGGGTGGGGGGATTGTGGAGGCTGCCCCTGGTGACTGGAGGGGTGGGGTGGTGTGAGACATGGGTGGGGGCCTTGTGGAGGCTGCCCCTGGTGACTGGGTGGTGGGGGTGGTGGGAGACATGGGTGGGGGCCTGCTGGGGGGTGGGGGTGCAAGGGGACATGGTTGGGGGCCTGCAGGCAGGTGCCCCACAGTGCTGGGGGGTGGGGGCGCAGGGGGACATGAGTGGGGGCCTGGTGGAGGCTGCCCCTGGTGACTAGAGGGGTGGGGGTGGTGGGAGACATGGGTGGGGGCCTGGTGGAGGCTGCCCCTGGTGACTGGGGGGGGGGCAAGGGGACATGAGTGGGACATGGTTGTGGGCCTGCTGGCAGGTGCCCCACAGTGGCCTGCTGGGGGGTGGGGGTGCAAGGGGACATGGTTGGGGGCCTGGTGGCAGGTACCCCACAGTGCTGGGGGGTGGGGGTGCAAGGGGACATGAGTGGGGGCCTGCTGGGGGGTGGGGGTGCAAGGGGACATGAGTGGGACATGGTTGGGGGCCTGCTGGCAGGTGCCCCACAGTGCTGGGGGGTGGGGGTGCAAGGGGACATGAGTGGGGGCCTTGTGGAGGCTGCCCCTGGTGACTGGAGGGGTGGGGGTGGTGGGAGACATGGGTGGGGGCCTTGTGGAGGCTGCCCCTGGTGACTGGAGGGGTGGGGTGGTGTGAGACATGGGTGGGGGCCTTGTGGAGGCTGCCCCTGGTGACTGGGGGGTGGGGGTGGTGTGAGACATGGGTGGGGGCCTGGTGGAGGCTGCCCCTGGTGACTGGGTGGTGGGGGTGGTGGGAGACATGGGTGGGGGCCTGCTGGGGGGTGGGGGTGCAAGGGGACATGGTTGGGGGCCTGCTGGCAGGTGCCCCACAGTGCTGGGGGGTGGGGGCGCAGGGGGACATGAGTGGGGGCCTGGTGGAGGCTGCCCCTGGTGACTGGAGGGGTGGGGGTGGTGGGAGACATGGGTGGGGGCCTGGTGGAGGCTGCCCCTGGTGACTGGGGGGGGCAAGGGGACATGAGTGGGACATGGTTGTGGGCCTGCTGGCAGGTGCCCCACAGTGGCCTGCTGGGGGGTGGGGGTGCAAGGGGACATGGTTGGGGGCCTGGTGGCAGGTGCCCCACAGTGCTGGGGGGTGGGGGTGCAAGGGGACATGAGTGGGGGCCTGCTGGGGGGTGGGGGTGCAAGGGGACATGAGTGGGACATGGTTGGGGGCCTGCTGGCAGGTGCCCCACAGTGCTGGGGGGTGGGGGTGCAAGGGGACATGAGTGGGGGCCTTGTGGAGGCTGCCCCTGGTGACTGGAGGGGTGGGGGTGGTGGGAGACATGGGTGGGGGCCTTGTGGAGGCTGCCCCTGGTGACTGGAGGGGTGGGGTGGTGTGAGATATGGGTGGGGGCCTTGTGGAAGCTGCCCCTGGTGACTGGGGGGTGGGGGTGGTGTGAGACATGGGTGGGGGCCTGGTGGAGGCTGCCCCTGGTGACTGGGTGGTGGGGGTGGTGGGAGACATGGGTGGGGGCCTGCTGGGGGGTGGGGGTGCAAGGGGACATGGTTGGGGGCCTGCTGGCAGGTGCCCCACAGTGCTGGGGGGTGGGGGCGCAGGGGGACATGAGTGGGGGCCTGGTGGAGGCTGCCCCTGGTGACTGGAGGGGTGGGGGTGGTGGGAGACATGGGTGGGGGCCTGGTGGAGGCTGCCCCTGGTGACTGGGGGGGGCAAGGGGACATGAGTGGGACATGGTTGTGGGCCTGCTGGCAGGTGCCCCACAGTGGCCTGCTGGGGGCTGGGGGTGCAAGGGGACATGGTTGGGGGCCTGGTGGCAGGTGCCCCACAGTGCTGGGGGGTGGGGGTGCAAGGGGACATGAGTGGGGGCCTGCTGGGGGGTGGGGGTAAAAGGGGACATGAGTGGGACATGGTTGGGGGCCTGCTGGCAGGTGCCCCACAGTGCTGGGGGGTGGGGGTGCAAGGGGACATGAGTGGGGGCCTTGTGGAGGCTGCCCCTGGTGACTGGAGGGGTGGGGGTGGTGGGAGACATGGGTGGGGGCCTTGTGGAGGCTGCCCCTGGTGACTGGAGGGGTGGGGTGGTGTGAGACATGGGTGGGGGCCTTGTGGAGGCTGCCCCTGGTGACTGGGGGGTGGGGGTGGTGTGAGACATGGGTGGGGGCCTGGTGGAGGCTGCCCCTGGTGACTGGGTGGTGGGGGTGGTGGGAGACATGGGTTGGGGCCTGCTGGGGGGTGGGGGTGCAAGGGGACATGGTTGGGGGCCTGCTGGCAGGTGCCCCACAGTGCTGGGGGGTGGGGGCGCAGGGGGACATGAGTGGGGGCCTGGTGGAGGCTGCCCCTGGTGACTGGAGGGGTGGGGGTGGTGGGAGACATGGGTGGGGGCCTGGTGGAGGCTGCCCCTGGTGACTGGGGGGGGGCAAGAGGACATGAGTGGGACATGGTTGGGGGCCTGCTGGCAGGTGCCCCACGGTGCTGGGGGGTGGGGGTGCAAGGGGACATGTGGCTTGGCTGGGGGGCATGCCCATGGTGGATGGGCTGCCTGCGGGACATGACCAGGGGTGCAGGGTAGTCCCCTGTGGTGTGGGCTGCCTGCAGAGGTCGTGGAGGGGGTAGAGGGGAGTCCTGGGAGGACCCACACTGGCAATTCACCTCTTCAACTTCCCGCACACCCACGTAATACACTGCCCCACTCGCACAGGCCCAATCGCGTGTAGATTTTCTCGCGCACCCCTGAAATCCACGTACCCAGGCCAATCGCGTGTAGATTTTCTCGCGCACCCCTGTAATACACGTACCCAGGGCAATCGCGTGTAGCATTTCTCGCGCACCCCTGAAATCCACGTACCCAGGCCAATCGCGTGTAGATTTTCTCGCGCACCCCTGTAATACACGTACCCAGGCCAATCGCGTGTAGCATTTCTCGTGCACCCCTGAAATCCACGTACCCAGGCCAATCGCGTGTAGCATTTCTCGCGCACCCCTGAAATCCACGTACCCAGGCCAATCGCATGTAGATTTTCTCGCGCAACCCTGTAATACACGTACCCAGGCCAATCGCGTGTAGCATTTCTCGTGCACCCCTGAAATCCACGTACCCAGGCCAATCGCGTGTAGATTTTCTCGCGCACCCCTGAAATCCACGTACCCAGGCCAATCGCGTGTAGATTTTCTCGCGCACCCCTGTAATACACGTACCCAGGCCAATCGCGTGTAGCATTTCTCGTGCACCCCTGAAATCCACGTACCCAGGCCAATCGCGTGTAGATTTTCTAGCGCACCCCTGAAATCCACGTACCCAGGCCAATCGCATGTAGATTTTCTCGCGCACCCCTGTAATACACGTACCCAGGCCAATCGCGTGTAGAATTTCTCGCGCACCCCTGAAATCCACGTACCCGCTCAATCGCGTATTTAACTTCCCGCGCGCCACTTTTTGGATGCGCTGGGACTCTACCGCCTGCCTTCGTGTGGCGGCCGTGTTTCAGCTTGTGCGTGTCTTTGGCTGTGCGTGGCTTTGCCCTTTTCGATTCCATGAATACGTGTGGTTCGAGTGCGTGTGGGCGTTCCGTCTGCTTCCCTGCAGTACATCCCCAGTTACGCCCTTATTTTCGCGTGTTGTTCCCCATTCCGCGCGTTACGCCCCATGTCCCGCCCACTTTCTGGTGTGTGCGCTGCGGTTGTGCGCTTTCACTGTGCGCGTCGCGCACGCCTTTAGCGATGTTGCAGTGATGTGTGCGCCATGCACGGGTTTGGCGCACATCCCGAGGAAGACACGCGCAGGGACTTCCATGAATCGCACGCGTGCGCGTGCGCCTCTTTTTTTCCGCTTGCGCCTGCTTGAGCCTGCTTGCGCCTGCTTGCGCGTAGATTTTCGGCGCACGTTTGTTCCATGAATCGGCCCCAAATAGTCATCTGTAACCCGAAGAGAAATTTTAAGGCAAGCAATCATCAATGGCAATTGCAGCAGTGCAAAATACATATTGTTGACCAATATCGATATCTAGGTGTAATCATACAACATAAAAAGACACTATCACAATACAAGTGCGAAGTAAGAAATAAGCTACAGTCATTGGTATCTCAATCGCGAATACTTCTTCGCAGGTATGGGAAGTTCTCAATGAAACACATCATTATGTTTTATAAGATGAAGGTAACACCCATCTTATTATATGGTGTTGAAGCTTGCCTCCCTATAGATGGTATATTCTGGGATGGCATAGAGTCCTCCGATTGGAAGCAAGTAATACAACTCCCAACATGTACACCCATAGCGTTGATTCACTTCGAGCTGGGTCTCACATCTCTTTATTCACAGGTGGTGTAGAAACAATGCGCTTTCCTTCGAAAAGCGCTAACTGGCCTAGAAACTCCAACTATTCTGAAGGTTGTAGCTCACAATTTACTTACGTCAAACAACCTCTTTCCACGGAAATGGCGTAATCTTGTTTTAGATGCTCTTAGTGATGCAGCATTATCCATTGATTTACTCATATCGAATCCCAATCGAGCAAAAGTTAAAATATTTCAGTATGACTGGGCAGAAAACATAATAAAATGTACAACATATAAAGACTTCAAGGTTCTCCTGTTTGGATTGAAGAAGCATGGGATAATGGCAACTTATCTTGAAAAATGTCCATGCCCTCAACTCAGGAGGAAGTATATGAGGTTTAGGTTGAATTTATACATCACTCGTGAGATATTATGTAGGAGAAAAATTATTTCAAATGAGCAAAACTATTGCCGGTACTGTGAGAACATAAATCAGATGGAAACTGTGCAACATTTGTTGACAGATTGCGAAGCAATAAGTGAGGCAAGAAGCAGATGCTTCAAGAATAAATTGATTCTTCAGAATCACCTAACCCAATTTCAAAAATGGCAAACACTTTTCTCCAACCCAAGAACCTCAATACAAATAGCAATTGTCCAATTTTTAGACATGGTATTGCCGGACACCCTCCAAAGTGAGGATGAAAATCCTGTTTCGTAAATCATAAAACAATGACAACTGTGATTCAATTTTATTTGGATAAGGGAGTTAATTGTGATGCTGGTGATGTAGTATTTCATTCTTTTTGCTTATTTATTCTATGACCTTTGTTCTAATTTGGTTGATTCATCAGGGAGTGTCATTATTATCAGTAACTGTTCTTTTATTATTCTAACTGGTGACCATGTGATATTTGTTAATGTTCTATCTCTATCATGGATGATGTTGATGGAAAATGACTTGTATTATGAACTTAAGATGAATTTTGGTATGTATTGTGTAAATAATTTGAAAAGTTGTTTTACGACTAAACAAATTTAAAAAAAAATAATAATAATATTCGGTTTTCCTTTCTGGCAAATTATTGCGATGCAAAGTGCCACAGAGATAGATGATATATTTACAGAATGAGGGTGATTTATTACACAGCCTGCGGCAGCGGGCGTGTAGTTATGGTTAAGTTGTTCATCTCATCGAAAGAGCACCTTTTGGGCTTATAACTTTGCTCTTCCTGGACGAATCATCACCAAAAAAGTATATGGCCCGCTCTGAATTTTTTTGGCAAGTTTGGTGAGGTTTCGTCAAGGAGGGGCAAAGTTATAGCGGGGTCCCAAACATATTTTTTTTTTCTCGATAGACTGAATGGAGAAAGAATTTGCTCACACCTACAGCCCAAACCACTGGACGGTTTTTCACCAAATTTGCGACAGGAGTGGCAGCTTGGTCCTGAAAGCATGCTTTTGTAAATTTGGTGAAAATACGTAGAGTAGTTTTTTTAAAAACAGGCAAAATGTAGGTGCCAAAAAATTAGTGATATCTGGCTCTGCTCCGTGGACACATTCCCCTGTTGGGTCCACGGACAGTACTCCGATTGGTCCGGAGCATGGTGTGATGTCTTTGGACACCTAACGTGCCCGCTGATAGGCTTGATGGAAGCGCGATGTGCGTCACATTTTTCTGATTCGCCCGCCTTGTAGTTTCCGCGGATATCTGCGGATAGTGCTTTGGCAAACAGGGCCTGGAAACATGTTTTGCGGTATTTGGTGTTGGGAAGAGGGGCTGGAAAGGGTGGGGGAGTGAAAGATAGTTCATATGATGTATTTGTTTAGGTGGAAGAAGACTGTGTTGTGTCTGCGGCAGTGCATGGACACCGCAGCAGTTCGCAGGTAGGTCCTCAGGCGAGCAGGTTATCTAGTGACTGGTGACTGCAGGCAGGCTTCATTAGGGTAGGGGAGTGGAATGTAGAAGATATGAGGATGTTTGTATAGGCTGTATTATGCTGTGGTGGTTGTGGCAAGCACCTAGACTCTTGCACACAAGAGTCTGCCCACTGGTTGCAAGTACTGAAATAGTATGTGTACAGAAGTGGACAGGGCTTTAGGCGACTGGCTTATGTGTGTGTGGTGCGGCCATTTTGCAGATTCATGGGTCCATGGCTGTATTCCATGCACCCAAGAGTCTGCCCACTGGCTGCAAGTACTGTAATAGTATGTGTACAGAAGTGGACAGGGTGTGTGGTAGCTGGCTTATTGGACTGCCCCAAGATTCTTGGGTGTATGACAGTGTGTGCAGTGGGTGTGAGTAATGTAATAGTATGTGTACATAAGTGGACAGGGTCTCAGGTGGCTGGCTTATTGCACCCAAGAGTCTGCCAACTGGTTGCAAGTACTGCAATAGTATGTGTAGAGAAGTGGACAGGGCCTCAGGCGGCTGGCTTATGTGTGTGGGATGTGGACACTGGGCAGATTCTTGGGTGCATGGCTGTATTTGCTGTGGTGATTGTGGCCAACAACTAGACTCTTGGGTGCATGGCAATGCACCCAAGAGTCTGCCCACTGGCTGCAAGTACTGTACTGCCCGAAAATTCTTCGGTGTCTGAGAGTCTGTGCCCTGGGTGCAAGTAATGTAATAGTATGTGACCAGAAGTGGACAGTGCACCAGGCAGCTGATTTATGCACCTATTGCACCCAAGAGTCTGCCCACTGGTTGCAAGTACTGCAAAAGTATGTGTAGAGAGGTGGACAGGGCCTCAGGTGGCTGGCTTATGTGTGTGGGTTGTGGCTACTGGGCAGATTCTTGGGTGCATGGGTGTATTGTGCTGTGGTGGTTGTGGCCAGTCACTAGAGTCTTGGGTGCATGGCCCAAGAGTCTGCCCACTGGCTGAAAGTATTGTAATAGTATATGTACAGAAGTGGTCAGTGCATGTGGGAGCTGCCTTATTGGACGGCCCCGAGATTCTTGGGTGTATGAGAATCTGCCCACTGGGTGCAAGAATTGTAATAGTATGTGTACAGAAGTGGGTAGGCACTCGGTTGCTTGCCTTGTGTGGGTGGAGTCTGTGCATTGGGGGAAAGTACTATAATAGTATATCTACAGAAATGGACAGGGTCTTGGGCTCCTTTATTGTGTGTGTGGGTTATGGGCAGTGACGAGATTCTTGGGTGCATGGGTGCATTATGCTGCGATGATTGTGGCCTGGCCTAGAGTCTTGGGTGCATAGCTGTATTATGCTGGAATGCTTGTGGGCTGCTCCTACACTTTTGGGTGCATGATAGTGTGTGCACTGGTTGCAAGAAGAGTAATTGTATGTGTAAAGAAGTGGATGGGAACTCAGGTGTCTGGATTACCTGTGTGGGTTGTGGGCTCTGGACAGATTTTTGGGTGCATGGCCGTATTATGCTGCAGTGATTGTGGTCACGCCCTAGCCTCTTGGGTGCATGGCCGGACACTGGCATATGAATTTCATAATCATGTAAATGAACATGTAATAAACATGTATATAGAAATGCAAATTGATGATTACAAAGACGCATGACACCAATAAGCGTATATTCACTGTATATATTGTTGAGGCATTGTATACCTTTTTGGAACTCTGTGATAGAATAGCAAATTTGAATATTGTGGGACTGTGGGTACATATTTTCTTTGTTGCATGTGGAAATGCAGGCAAAATCTTTGTTTCATTTTCTGTGATAAAAGAAAAATAAATGACATGTTAGGGAAGGGACTTCATAATGTTGTATTGTACTCAATTTTAGATATGTATGTACTTTGTAGAGCCTTGTAATTAGTACATTACACGTACTATGATTTGAACACGTGTACCGTGCAATGTGCTCAGTTCCTGTGTTTGTTTGCAAAATCATTGAGTCTGTGGGAAAAAGAAATCCATGCAGGATAAAAAAAAAACACCTTCTACATTCATTTCATGTTATATGGCACACTCTGTTTCATTGACGTATGCAGCACTTACAGGAATATTTAGGGTGCACATTTATGTAGTCTTGCTGTTATAAGCACTGTTGCAGTAGGAGGAATTGAAATGGTGTATGTGTTTTGCTTTTTGGAAGTGGGGGTGCTATGGTTGCAATTAGATACCACTTGGCGTATTCTAACTGTTTGTTTCCTCTGTTTAACAGTAGCCTTTTATGCTGTTTGGTTGAGGTTGGTGTTTTCTAAGTACTATACTATTACAAACTAATATTGCAGTATTGTGGAGCAAGTTAGATACCTGTTGGCATATTCTAACTGTTGGTATTTTCAAAGTTGTTGAGGGTATGTTTTGGAGGACTTTAATTGCTGAAGGTCGATTTTTTCAGTTTGACCGCTGAAAGTAACATTGTAGTACTGTGGGTGTACTAAGATGCCACGTGATGTATTCTGCTTGTTGATACTTAATAAGTCTTGAAGGGTTTCCTCAGAAGAAATTTCATTTTTGCGGGTGGATTTTAAATTGTGTAGTGATGGGAATTAACATTGTAGTATTATGGTTACAGTTAGATATCAGTTGGCATATTCTAACTGTTTACAGTTTCACATTTTTGCAGGGTATGTTTTCAAGCACCTTCATTCTTGTTGGTGGATTTCCATTTTCCACTATTGCCAAGTGCCATTGCAGTATTATGGGTGTAGTTAGATGCAGTTGTGTATTAATTGTAGTGCTATGTCCATAGTTAGACAGCTGTTGCCTTATTTTAACAGTTGGTAATTTTATAGGTCATTGAGGACAGTTTGTAGACACTCATACACAGTACTTTTCTTTTTAAGTAGTATGGGTGAAACAATATTAGTGTCTCTTTTCCACAGTTATTTCTGTGACTATAATCATTGGGTCATTGGGGAAAAAACTGTACAGCAGCGCAACTTATGTACTCATGGACCAGTTGGTGTATGCTAAATTGTTCCAGTTTCACAGGGCAGAAGGTTATTTTTCATTTGCCATTACATATCTGTTGGTGGGTATTGGCCAGTAGACTATGCTACTTTTGTAGATCAGTGAGTACATTTTGGTTTCAAGAATATTAAGTAGGCATTTGCAAGATTTGCTGGTAATCTCTGATTCAGATTAATGGATGTATCATTGCATTCAAACCACCCACATTTCCTTTTAAATGTATGTGGTATAGTGACCTGCAGTGGTTTTGGCACCCGTGTGGTAGATTATGCCTACTGTTGTGAAGGTTTACTTGCCAAGTGATACTTAACTGTGTGCGAAGCTAGTAAGCTTGCAGTTGTGTTTGGTACCATCTGCATTTTATCGTAAAAGCATTACTATTATGTATTGGCTATACAAGTTTATCTGTAAGGTGGAACGATTGTCTGAATTGCAAGTAGTACATAATATTCCATGATTTGCATTTTGTACCAGCTGCTGAAATGGAATGGATTCACAGTTAGGCATAGATACATACACAAAGCACTCGCTAGGGACTTGTTCCTGCGCCACATAGCTGAAGAGAGTTCATGTATGTTTCCACATGTATGAAGTAGAGGTATGATTTCGTTGTCCAGTACTTCCAGTAAGTACATTAGAAATTCCTGTGGATCTTCTTGTGTTTATAGTGAATCTCATCATTCCTGCACATTAGTCCAATTCCTGCACATTAGTCCAATTCCTGTCTTATTCCTGAGACAATGTAAGTGTTGTCAGGATTGTTTGTTGCATTTCTTTGAAGGAGTAGCATTTGCAAACACAACTGGTCTGTGCCATTTAAGTAAATGTTTTCAACAATTGGTGTCGATTGGAATATAACATTGATTGCTACATTTGCATAGCAATTTACACCAGTGTGTTGGAAAATTTGAATGGATCAGACAGTGTTGTGTCTGAGTCATTTGATGGAAGTCCACTTGCTTTTTTTGAAAAGGTACTTTTCTTTGTGCAGTTGGGTATGCATTTGCCTTTTCAGTACATCCTTCTGTACATCCTTCTGTGGTTGTGGTAATTGATGGAGTAGCAGCTGTTTTATTTCTTTGGTGGTACTGTTGGGAGATCACTTATAGGTTGTGTTTGCACTAGTTTTCTTTTACCAAATGTTCCTTTTTGAGGAACAGGGTATATTTTGATATGGGGTGTGTAGAGTGCACAAAGTCTGTTGTACTCTACGATGCAAGGAATGTCAGCCTTGACTTTGCTTGCATCAAAATTGACTAGAAATAGTCCTTCAAGTGTACGCAGGTGTGACAGTGCTACGTAACTCATGCCTTCTTTAAAGACTGTGCTGCCAATGTCAATCAATGCTTGATCTATGGTTAGAAGTTGCTATTTATGATTAGTGACTGTATATGCAAGAGACAGAGAAAAGTGTTCTCTGCGTACATATATGTCTTTGAAAAGAAGAAATCGGACTGTTCAGCGTCCTATCCTTTTAACTTCTGAAACTTTGTTAAAGTGGATGTTGACAAACTGAATGCTGTTATCACGTGGGTATTTCTGGAAGCCAACAACTGCACCAAGTGCTCCATTAACTAAACCTTCGAGGTTATGCTTTAGCATTACTCTACAGTTAAAAAGAAATGTTAACATTTTCTTGAATCCAGCTGTGTTGGAGATAGAGTTTTCTAAGCTATTTAGTTGTGCTGTGGCTGGTTGACACAGGCACTGCCATACTGTGCATGTCCAGTTTATCTGTAACTCATGGCTGCTATTTTTAAGACTGTGAAAGCACACCAATCCAAATACTTTTAAGAATGTTAGCATAGGTGAGGTCTGCAGACTGACACATGTTTTCAGTTAGTTCTCTGTATTGGAAATGTTGCCAGAGATTTACATTTCCTATGCTGCCAAGTGTGCAACAGCACAGTTTGTGTCCTCAGGTTTAAAAATAGATTTGCCTTTCACTGGTGTTAATTGAAGAAGATCTCCAAAAACAGTAACGTGTTTTCCTCCAAAGAGTTCTTCGTAGTCCGTTTTAAGGACCTTTTAAAATCTGAGGTGAATCAAAGCCAACATTAGGTTGGAGACCATGCTCACCTCATCTATTAGGAGCATTTTCATTTGTTTCAAATTTCTGCGTAGCTCCATAGCAGCTTCTGCTGAAAGTTTGTAGTAGTATAAATTGTTTTTTTGGCGTTCCACTGGAAGGAGTAGCAATCGGTATAAAGTAACACGACCTATGTTCTAGGCAGCTAAACCTGTGGGGGTAGTTACGACAGCTGAAAGCCTGTTGTTTGTTAATTGTTTTTTTGTTTATTTTACTTATATAGCGCACCTAACCCAAGGGTATCTGGGTGCATTAGATTTTACAAGGTTATTTAACATTTTGGAGTTTTAAATGAAGGCATGAAGCTGCTTACTTGTCCTTTTGCTGAAACTGATCTAGGGAAACCTAAGAGGCATTTGGTGTAGTATTTGCCTCTGTTTTCATATCTGTGTCGATAAAACTTGCGACATTTATGTCTTTGAAACTGTAAAATGTGTGCATGCAACTCAGTATGTGCACTTTCTGAAGGGATTTCGCAAGTGACATATTTGTGAGTAAACTGCAAAACAGTGGCATCACTGTTCTGACCAAATTTAGGAGAATCTTTAATACACAAAAGCATGTGGATGAGTGGTGCTCCTCGATTGGTATTCTTTGCTCCAAAAGAAGTGTTGCACTTCTCTGAGGGGAGGAATTGTTTTATTAGAGATGAAGTTCAGTATGGCAATAAAGCAGTGATGGAAGTACCTTGACACATTTACAGGGTCAATTGATTAGAGTTCTCCTGGTGTTTTCATGTCTATACCTGCTTTGTTTTCGTTTGCTATGCATAGGAAACCGTGCAAGTCTTCCCATGCATACTCTGCACAACTTAAAGTGACAAACTATGTGGGTGGGCCAAGGTTGCATAGCATAGCCCGTACATCTGAGTGAAAACGGAACTAGTATTCTTTCATACCCCACATGTTTGCCAAGAGCTTAAACCTTGATCTTTCTCTTGTACCTTTTGAAGTAGCTGCGTAGCAGACATGTTTAATAAATTGGAACCTGGTTTCAATGTGTATGCAACTCCGTAATATAGAGTTGCTAATTCACTTTCAAACAGGAGGTGGAATATGTATTCAACGTTTTGTCTGAATCTTGGGTCTTCAGAATACATTCATAAAGAGTGGTATTCTGATGCTGTTATTTCTGTGCATCTTTTATCATACCTTCCACCTTTTCCAGTCAGAAAGAGTAGAGGAAAGGCTTGTGCTTCTACACTTTTTTCCCATATGCTGACCTTTAGGAGGCGGTTCTTCACTGTAATTGCAAAAGAAGGAAGTTAGTGGGTATGTGTGTTAATGGCACAGTAATAGCACTAGGAGAACACACTATTTTAGATTGTAGGAGGATTTGTTGGCAGGAAGTGTTAGTGTGTGTGTGTCCAATTGTACAGCACTGCATAAGAGTGCTGCAGTGATAACTGTGCCCTATGCCGCTGCACATTTGAAATTGTGTGAGATGTTTTTGCACTACTTGCTTAAGAAATGGATTAGTGCAAGTCCTACTGGGGAGAGGAAAAGGGCAGAAAGATGTACAACTAGGAAAGCATAATGTTACTCTGTGTGGAATTTCTTTTAACTTTCTCACACATAGATGCTTGCTGCATGAGTGCAGAAATAGTTACCTGTTCTTTCATTTATTTATTAAAAATTACAGCTAGCACTGTTGGCAATGTACACATGCATTTCTTTGCTTTCCTTGGAATGGTGAATTGTGGGAATTTTGCTATGTATGTACTTGCCATGCTTTGCTAACATACAGGCAGTTTTTCTTTTCTGTGTGCAATCTGGACATTTAACATAGCATCTGCCACTTGAATTTGCAGTGCAAATGTTCCCACTGTGGTTTTCTTTTTCTGTTTTACAACAATAACAGAGAGAGTGGTCATAAGATTGAAATATGTGGTTTGCAGCCGTTCTGCAAGTGGGCATTAAAAGAAACGTTTTAAAGCACACAGCATTGTAAGTAACTGCCACTTGATGTCAGGAAATGGGACAAATGAGAGTATCATTATTCTGTAGGTTATGCAGGGTAAGTGGCAGGCAGCCTGTTCAAATGCATTTTTAACAGAGTACTCTACAAAATATATGCATACCTGTGGTGTGTGCTGATGGATGCAGAGGTGGATGAATCTGGAAGCAGACATCTTTGCAGTCGTTTTTGATGGAGGTGCTTTTCAATTACAGGTGTACTGTACTCTGAGTGTTCAACAGTACATCTAAAGTGTTGAACTGTGATGACAGAGTTTGATGTACAGCTTTTGCCTGTGATTGGTGGATGGTTGTGTGACTGCTTAACAGTAGCCAATGAGGGAGTCCTGCAAAGAGTGAAGTGGAAAGGGAAGAAGGGCTTCTCCAGTGTTACAGGGTCCGCGGACAGCACGGTAGTTCGCGGATAGGGCGTGCCAATCCGGGGCTTCTGAGCATGCCTGGAATGGAAATGCAACTGCTGGGATCAGCCAATCAGGTGTTTAGGTTGTTCTTTAGAGGAAGGGAGAGTAATACATGTTTTAATTGCTTTGTTGGTTGTGCAGTGAAGATGGCTGGTGTTGGAGAGAGGCAGAGACTTATTGTATGGATAGTAGGAGATTCATTTGTGTATGATCTGGAGATGTATGCCCAGGCAAAAGGTGTTTCTTATGATCTTGGGTTTCCAGGCCTGCAGGCTTTGTGGTGCAGGGTGCCTGGCCGCAATTTGCAGGCACTGGTTGCTTTTTGCAAAGACATGGGTACTTTTGGTATTCCTGATGTTTTGGTGGTGCACTGTGGAGGAGAGCATTTGGGCTACTTCAGTGCTCCAAGTTTTGTACTAACGTTGTTGGTGGAAGAACTGATACTGCTTTTCCCTACTGCAAAGGATTATTTTTTTCTGAAATACCACCTAGAGCACAGTGGAACAACCCCAATGTCTTTAATCCCCATCAAAATGTTGGAACGTTCCCCGTTAATATAGGCATGGGTATAGTTTTACGACATGCTGAGATGTCTGTTTTCTCCAATGACAACATTGGGCCTCATTACGAGTCCGGCGGGAACCGTGGCGGTAAAACCGCCTGGTTACCGCCAGACTCGTATTCCATTCTGCCTCCGTGACTCCCAGAATTACCAGGGCATTACAGCCCCGGTGTCCCGGGAGTCACGGAGGCGGAATGGTGTTAATCCCCATTCCCATTGAGTCCCATAGGACTCAATGGGAATGGGGAAGTGGAAACACCGGCACCATCTCGTGATGGTGCTGGTGTTTCAACGTCCGCCCGCAGGCGGGAGGTGTTCAACCCGCCAGGTCAGACCTGGCTGGAAGATCACCTCCCGCCTGCAGGACTTGGGATCGGGCGGTACGGAATTAACAGTGGCGGCGGGTTTACCGCCAATGTTAATTCCGGACTGCCTGACCCGTAATGAGGCCCATTGACTCCCTAACTGTGCACTATTTCACTCTAGATGGCGTTTCGTTGTCCATTGTTGGAAATGCTTGTTGTTTCTACAATCTAAGGGATGCTTTGCAGAGGTTGATGTAAAGCAGTAAGGTGGAAAACAGGAGAAACCATCCCAACCCCAAAAATAGAAAGCAAAAGGTGTTTGTTTAGTAGGACCTAAAAAAAGAAAAAAAAGGCTCTGTTCAGAGCCACCACAATAGGGAAAGTCTTTCCCCACACTCTTGATTTGGACAACTTATCTGCGAACACTGCAGTAGTTTGTGGATCGCACGTGCCACATCCAGGCCTTTTGAGGATGGCTGTCATGGAAATGGTACTGTGGAGGCCAAGGCAATGCCCAATAAGGTTTCCTGGGTGTGATGTGCAATGCGAGAGTGTGACAGAGGCTCTGTTTGCTGAGAGGGGTACATATGGCTATGGCTATGGCTTTGTGTTTTAGGAGGCAGAGTGTCTGGATTTTGGGGGACTCTTGGATACATTGGTTGCAGGTGTATGCAGAGCACTGTGGAGTGGCTGCACATCTTGGATTCCCTGATGTGGATGTGCACTGGTATGGAGTGCGTGACATGAAGTGGATGGATTTGCTTCCCCTTTGTGCCACTTTGGTGACGCAGGGTCATCCAGCCATTATTATTGTTCATTGTGGAGGGAACAGTTTAGGCCATGTTACTGGAATCTCTCTGCAGTTTCCCATAAGGAGGCACTTGGGAAAGTCATGGACATGTTTACAAACTCTTGAGCGCATTGCCCAGAAACAGATGGGGCTGCGCTCTTCCTTATTTGGTCCACAAATGGAGAAAGCCAGTCGCAATGTCAACAAGGCTGTTGGTGCATTTTTGTGAGATGCTGGTATGTCTTCCTTCCACAATGAAAACATTACATTTCGTAGTACTAATCGATTCCACAAAGATGGCATCCATCTTACTTATGCTGGCAATCACCTTTTTTGCACAATATCCAAAATGCTTTGCAGCTGTTCTTGCAAGTATAGCAAGCATTTATGCAGTAGGTTTTGGCCACTTGAAAACTTTAAAAAACAAAAAAAAGGCTATTTTCAGAGCCACCACTTTCTCCCAGAAAAGAACACTATGGTTTTCATGCTGCCACCCCCTGCATGCTTTTGATGTCATCTTTGATATCATGAGTGTTAGTCTTAAAAGTGCACGGTGGTGGCGCAAGTTATGGTTGTTTATCAATCTGAATATGTGAGATAATGTTAAATATAAAAGCCATGCTTTGATACATTCAATTGGATGCTTACTGTAAGTGCATTTAATGTTTTATTTAAATGGTAAACTGTAAACAGGGAATTAATTCATTCATTTTGTCATATGTTTACAGTACCTTTCTTGGTAACCTGTCTATAAGCTAATGTCTTGTCAATTGATCCTCAATGCAGTGGTGGATTTAAGTGTCCAGGGAAATTAACCATAGCCCTTTGGAGTGTAAAGAATGGTTATCTGTTAGCATGGAAATATATTAGGTGCACAGAAATACAAAGGGCAATCTGAACTTAGCATTTGAGTGCATAAGACAGATCTCACTCATGTCAAGGAAGTATTTATAACAAATCAATTTTAAAATTCCAAGAGAGGCTGAAATGTGGTGCTTGAACTGATACGAATCAGGATTGTTCACATGATGATCCGTCCTGCGAAAATGGTGACGTCTTCATAGGGAAAGGATTATCATCATCAGAAAGGGGATAGTGAAAGCCAAATGATTAGATAAATTATCCTAGGGCAGAGGTATAGAGTGTGAAGAGCAGATATCCAAGGACAGATTCTTAGGAGATCCTGAGAGGGAGAGAGTTTAAGGTCAGAGGTTTGCAATTCCAAGAGATTTCAAAGGATCAACTGTCCAGGGAGGAGGCGATCCAGGGAAGGGCACGTTTCTAAAATCCAAGCTTCTGGATAGTGAGGAGAGAGGAGTGGGCGACAGTATCAAAAACACCAGAAAGGTAAGTACAGAAGAGAGTTTGGAACGTTGAGCACTAGAGAGAAAGCTGGAGACATTCATGTTTGCAGTCTGGGTGGAGCGTTTATTATGAAAGCCATAATGAAGTGGATCTCCAAGGCAATTATCTGCAAGGTACCTATTGATCAGTTCGAAGACCATGTACTCAAGGACTTTTCAATAACAAGGAAGGAGAGAAACTATGTGATAGATTACTGGGACATTTCGGTCAGCAGAGGGTTTCTTGAATGGCGTAACGCAGTTGTAGATTTGAAGGAGGCAAGGAAGAAACAAGCAGAGAGATGAAGATTAAAGATCTATGAGAGATATGGGCAAGTGATTGAGACTAACGTTTTGATCATTTGGGGAGAAAGACAGTCAATAGGAATGCAAGATGATTTGGCACTGCGGACGGTCAAATTAATTCAATAGGAGAGGAAATAGTTGAGCATAAAAGAGGTAGCGGGAGAGGTGGTAGACAGAAGGAGGGTTGGGTCTGTCAGGGATTTCAGAGGAAATGTAGTGAGCAAAATCATTAACATAAAGGGAGGGAGTGATGGTTATTGGCCTAGGAGGTGTAAGCAAAGATTGGAAGATAGATGAAAGTTTGTGGGGTGATTATGAAGCAGATTGGGTTTCTGAAGTAAGACGACTTGGCAGGGTCCAGGGCAGAAGTTAAGGCAGCAAGGGTATTTTTGCAGGATATGACTAGGGAAGGTGTCTGTGATTTTCACAGAGTCTTAAGTCAAGGGGTATGTTTGCTTTGAGGGTCTGAGTTTTAGAGGTCATCTAAGGCTGAGGACGTGGGAAGGGATGGTATGTATATGTGACTACGATAATATCAGTCTATTGGATTCATAAGTGCATAATGAAAGTCAGAGAAAGCACAGTCAACGGAAGGGACATGAGTAGGGGAAAGAGGCAGGGAAGAGGTCTTCACATCATCAAAATAAGGGGCAAGATAGTCCTGCCTGAATGTGCTCTTCGTCATTGAAGAGGGGAGAGGAGGCATTGAAAGTGGAGGGAGTGAGATGTTAAAGTGAACAATAGAGTGATCAGTGGGAGAGGGGTCAATGGGGAGGTCCGAGGAGGAAAGTGAATTAAAGAGAAAGACAAGGTGAAGAGAGTTCCCACCAGAGTGGTTAGGATCTTTGTGGATGGAGTAGAGACAGTGGTTAGAGAGGACACATTTAAGATCAGGGAAGAGGCCTGCAGGGGCCACGATCAATGCCCCCTGAATCACAATGGGGACGTCGGCAGGAAGTGACTGAAAGATGAGGGAAAAAGATGAGGGAAAAGAAGTTGAAAGGATCAGAAGGTTGAATTAGAGCCAGAACAGTGAGAGGAGTAGGAGGAGGGAGTTGAATAGAGGCACATTTGAAAGAGGAACGGTTGATGTCAGAAGGGGATAGAGGAGCAATATTGAGGGCATTATTGATAAGGAACCCCACACCACTGCCAATCCCAACAGAGGCTGGTAGAGAGGGAGAAGGTAGCAGAGTCCGTGTGGAGAGGCTCTAGTGTAGCAGAGTCATGAGGCGAGATCAAGGTTTCTGTGATAGCAAGAAATGAAAGCTGAGGGTGATACTATCTATTCAAAGTGGTCAGTGATGTAGGAAGACTTGTTGCTGAGGAATTTCTCATTACAGAGGCCATTTTGTATTTGTTATTTATGTTCAGGGAGGGACAATGCTCTTTTGATTACAGTATACGATAGGAAATATGATAAGACAGCAAGCAGTGAGATTCTTACAATGGGGTGAGATTAAGTGACATTCTGACCAGGTTGTGGAGTCGAGTAAATGGAACAGTCACTGGTGAAAATGCATGGGTGGACTTACATAGATTACGGACAACCAACATTAGACATTAGACAAGTGAAACAGTGATAGGATTCGGGGTAGAGGAGCAGGTGCTGTGAGGTGCGGAAGGGGGATAGGTTAGGTTGGAGGTCCTTTTGAGATAGATGCCCATAATGTTTAAAGAGGAACAGATGTGCAGATACAGTTTGACTGACATTGCTGGCACAGAGTGCCATGTGATTCCTGGGCTTCCCCAATGCATACAGCTGCTGCTGTGGCAGTAGGAACATGACCAACCAATACATTCCTTAACCAACCTCTACCCTGTCCCCTAACTGGTTCCCATCACCATATACTGCAGCAGATTCATATATTTTAATGTA
Source organism: Ambystoma mexicanum (assembly GCF_040938575.1). Taxonomy (NCBI): domain Eukaryota; kingdom Metazoa; phylum Chordata; class Amphibia; order Caudata; family Ambystomatidae; genus Ambystoma; species Ambystoma mexicanum. The sequence continues at coordinate 1,105,222,531 of NC_090933.1, read as the reverse complement.
ATTCATCACTTCCCTTCAATACATGCACATGTGGTTTGTAGTGCTAGACTTCATCAAAGTCTAGTAAATAGATGTGGGGTTCTCTGTGATTTGGACTTCTATACCTACTAACTGCATGTGGATTTCTTGTTCATTTAGCCTTCACCTATGCCTAGTGAATGCATGTGGTGTTCTCAGTGCTGTGGCCTTCCCCTCTGACTTCCAAATGTATCTGGGATTCTCTGTGCGGTGGCCTTCTTCTGCATGGCTACTGCCCTTCCGCCCACAATTCAAACTGCTGCACACATGCCATGTACTTTCAACCCCATCCCATAAGAAATGCCAACCTAACTCTACTTAGGGCCTATTATGGATTAAAGTCTACTCTAGCCTAACTATCCTACACATGCCTTCTGTAACGAGCTCCTCCTGACTCTTCAAATGCCAAACTTAGACTGTCCCAAGTTCCTTCTCCCCTGTATTTATATAGAAATGAGATCAAACATTTCATCTCAAACCTTGGGAAAACCATGTACATTTCAACTGAGGGAAACCCCCCGGAAACACAAGGGGTTTGGCTGTTGCTCTACCTGTCCCACCCATGCCTACTCATGAATAATCACAAATGTAGAAATGTGAATGTACTGTAAGTTAATTTTTAAGTCTGGACAGAGATAGCCAAAACTCTTAGCTAGAGATCCTAAATATGATTGCTAGTGGTGCCATGTAGCAATCAGCGATATATGATGCACAACAAATGCATTAGGTTTAAAGCTCTGTTATAGTGTTATAGTGTCAGCCATTTTGTAGAAGTGAGCGTGAGAGAGATGTATTCAATGTTGTTTTAAGAGCTTGATTTGATTGCATGATGCTTGGTACATTCATGCATTTTCCACTTGTGTTGCCATATATTGTGTGTCATGTATCTTGATAATGATTATTACTAAAACCTTTGAGACTGCACATGCAGTTAAATAATTCAGCCATGATGGATTGGGATCAACCTATGTAAATGTGTATGATGCTCCCAATCCATCACCACAGCCATAATTGCAGACACTGGCTGTACACATGTAAAGTAAGATGTTCTTGTAAGGCCCACCATACGACAACAAAACAGTAGTACTGTGTACCTTTAGAAAGCCGTGCATTTTGGCTTTGCCAATGATTTTTTTTGTATGCCTGGCTTTATGTCGATATTGCTTTGTGCTTATCTGAACTGTATTAAACATTGTCATTATCGCACTTCCTAATGGCAGAATGGGCATTCTTATAAGCCATACACAATATTGTAATTCTTGACATTTAATGCATTCCACTGCAAGCAACACTTCCTGTGGCACCCATGAGTCATTCACTGCTGAACAGAGAGTTCTTTGACAAGATTCCCTTTCATCGATTGTTGCAGAAGAGCTGGCGCTCGGCCATTTGTAGAGTCCAACCTCACAATCAGCTAAAAAATGCTTTGAAACGTTGCTGCCATCGTTGAGCGTTTCTAATTTGCCATTTTTATTCCGGCCATGAGCTCAGACTTTGCCGCGGAGCGTTCTGTGAGTGAGCAAAGCGGCTCACGTGGGAAGAATGCCAATTCTTCATGGTTCCTGTTCTGTACAGGAATTCGCGGCATCCATGACTTTACGACTCGCTGATTTATGAAGCGACTTAGCTAATTACACGGTACAGTATGGCAGAAGTGGAAGCAGCGCATGGGGGCCCTCTCCACCCTCCTCCTGTTGGGCATCAATCAGGGGAACGACTCAGGGCCCGGTTGCACAATTTCCTAGAAATGCCACTCACCTTGCACAGGTGCTCTTATCTTTCAGCTTAATTTGAAAACGTTATTGCACATCAACAACCGCGGAGTCGATGGAAAAGGAGACGTAAAATAGTACTTGATAATATTACGAATGTATTAACGTGAGGATCCATCAGAGCAAGTAGGTAATTATTATTATCCACCTGTAATTGGTAGCCAATTATCTGCCTCGGAAGAATGAAAGGCTTGTTAGGACTCTAACCTGCAACTTCTAGATCAACCAGTGGTCAATAATACTGATGACGTAACCGTCTGAGTCATTTTACCAGCTAGTGATGCAGAGCGGTGGATCATATCCACTATATGTGTACTAGCTGTGCCCATTTATAACATACTAATCTAGCACGCTCTCTTTCTCTCTCCATCTCTCCCTCTGACTCACTTTCTGTGCTTTCTTCCTCGGTCTCTCTCTCTCTGTCTCTCTCTCTCTTTCTCTCTCATTCTGTCATTATCTCTCTCTCTCCCTCCTATTCACTTTCACTGCTATCTCTCTGTTTCTCTCACACACCCTCTTTCTCTCTGTCAGTCTCTTTCTATGTCTCTGCATCTATTTGATTGAAAGTCGCGTTGCAAAATGTTAATGGGCTAGAGCCACCCCAGCGGTTGCTGACAGCAGTGCAACTAGATACACACATACAGATGTCTTTGGGCAAAGCACAAATAATTGACCATGAAATAGATCTGAATGCATTTCAGCATCCAAGGATGTTGCCACTGCCTGATTAGGAGAATCCAAATGAGCGATAATGGCAAACAAAGATGACTCAAAATCAAGGCCATACATCTGCCCGGGATGAACGCAACGATGGAATGAGATGCAAATGATACACACACATTTTCTTTGTGAGCATTTTCATTAGTGAGAGCGATCATGACGTGAGTTCTTGGTGTGATTCAACAGCAAGGAAATTAAGGCCTCACACATCGACATTGGCAGACGGCACCGCTCCATCACCTCCTCCCACACCCATGAGAGTTGGGGAGCGAGAAGCAACCAAAGCTTCTTGTAGTGTTCGGAAGGTAAACTGTCAGACCCAGGGGCTTTAGATGAAGGATGAGTATCAATAAAGCAAAAGTGCTCATGAAGAGTAACAGGATCATTCCTTGACTGATTTGCCTTCTGAGATAGCTGCTTGAGAGGGATGGCCCTAAATAATCAGCCAAATCGGCATCAGAAACCTTGTACAGGAAATGATACACATGTGCAAAGATTAAGTATGTCTTAAAAAGATCACTAGGAACAATACCATTGGTGTCTGTGATTGCGGTAACTGTTGGCCGACCAATCTCGCTCTGCAGAAGCCAGGCCAGACTTCTACAGGGTCAATCTCCCTCACCATACTTCCTTGCCATTGCCCAGAGGGATAAGAACTTGATTGCCCGTTCTTCCCGTGATCTAAATGACTCTACTTGGGATTTAATGACGTGACAAAGGGATGTATCTCTGGGTCATGCATCAGTGATCTCCAGTGAACTCAGGAAGTTTTTAGAATTTGATAACTGACTGCACATAGTTATAAGAATACCATGGTACTAGTAATACAGATACTCTCCCAAAAACATCTTCAAGGACTGCCAGGTCTGATGAGTCAATTCCCATGTTAATCTCGAAATAGGAAATGATCTATGACTCAAGTCCACTGACAAATGCCCTGTTCATAAGGACTGGAGGGATCTGGGGTGGCACTCATGCCGACGTCTGAGGTTTCCCTCAGTTGAAATGTACATGGTGGACTCCTACACTGACAGAGGAGTGATCAGACTATGCATGGAGCCTAACACTGCTGGGAGCATTTAAAAAAAAGATAGGATCAGATCAATTCGGTATTACATATTTTGAACTGATAAATAGAATGTATGTTCACGTTTGCGTGGATCTTTAAGTTACCCTCTAGCCAATAGAGATAGCTCAGGCAGAGAGGGAATAATTTCAAAAGCAGCATGCGTGGTCTTCTGAGGTATATCAGAAGATCTACCTCATGAATTGTTCAGAATAGTGTTAAAATCAAAACCCGTATGAGTATAGAGTCTAATAACTTCTGGCATTTATTTGACAGAAGACTGAATTAGGTGTATAAACGTTTACTATTGTAAATCGCACATACCGACCTGAGACGATGGGCCTCACTACAAGTCCAGCGGTAACCGTGCCAGTGCTACTGGCAGGTTGTCGACAGACCCGTAATGATTTACCGGTGCCTGAGTTCCCGGGGTCAGACCTATTATGCACAGCGGCTCCGGCAGGCAAACCGGTAGTGTGGCGAGCCGGAAACAGCGGAAACGGTAAGCTTACTGGCACCGTTGTTTCCAGACCAGCAGACTTATAATGAGGCCCAATCACTTCCCTCCCTGTAGGTCCATGTCAACAGATAGTAAAACACATGCTAATTTCTTATGGAACAGATTTGACATTCCCATGGAGCAGGAAGTGAAATAGGTACAGAAGCGATCAGTAACCTACGGCGGAGCTATTCTGACATTAACAGGCCCCTGCAGGTGCATTTCAGGTAAACATACAATCTGTGCACTAACTACCCAATGAAGTAAATATTGCATATGCTTAAATATTCAGGCCATGTGCACTCCAAGTTAATATCTTGAGGACATCATGACTATTAACCCACTGCCGCACCCACATAGCTATCACAAAGATAATGAACCGTATGGTCCTGCTTCATGGCAAAATAACATTGCCAATACGAAATTGCAGAAACACTTCTATATATAATAACATTGGCAACAATCCCCATACAAAACATCACCATCCACCTTCACTGCAGTTCCCATTCCAGTGGTGCCATATCCCTCCCAAAATAAGTATTCCAAACATAAGATATATAAAAGGTGCTGCCCCAAAATAGACAAGCTGATACCTTAGTAAGGCTAACAAAATCATTTATTTGCAAGCTTGTGTAATCTTCACAAATGACGCTTTTGTAGTAGCAGAACAGATCAAGAAGTGTCTCATGATTGCTTATCTATTTGTGCCTGATTCTAATTGCTTCCTTCACATGGAGCCCTACACTTCAGAAGATCCCCCGGTTTTGTACAAAAAGACCATATCTAAACGGTTGCATGTACAAAAAGTTCTACAAATGCTAGCACAAAAAGTTGGAACACCAAAAGTTCGAACTTTTGGTGCTAGCATTGCAGGTAAGTTTAAAAAAAAAAGTGGGGGCTGTGGGAGTGCCCCTGCAGCCCCCGTAAAAGAAAAAAAAAAGAAAAGGACAATGCAGCGCCAGTTCCCGATCACGGAAGTGAAAGGGAACTGGTGCCGCAGGGACCCAGCGTGAAGAGAAGGTAAGCAGGGTTTGTTTATGTTGGGGGTGTGGGTGGGGGTGTGTGGAGGGTGTGGGTGGGGGTGTGTCATGGGTGTGTTGTGGGTGTGTTGTGGGCGGGGGTGTGGGTATGCACATTTGTTCGCATGAGAAAGATGCAAACTGCGGTTGGATCACATGGATTCAGATCCCCCATGCATTCCAGTCAAAACGTTTTAAGTGTGGCACCGAAGACGACATGCAAGCAGTCAAGAGAAAAATAAAACAGTGCTGGGTTGCTCTGAGAAAGGCATGAAAGAATGGGGTTGTGTCAATTTGGCATGTGCAAACCTCCAGAAGGCCGGATATGTTTTGGACCTAGTCAATTGTGTGTCCATCTCCACAAACCTGTTGACCACCATACCCGCCTACGTTTAAACGTGGGATAGGCAATACAGCCAGTCACTTGTTGTATTTAGAAGATTTTTCAGGGAGATGGTCACATTTTCATTATTGTGTTCCTCAAATGCCAATAAGGAGGGGGAACCATCAATCATGCATTGGCCCTTTGGATTGTGATGGCTAACGTGAAAATAAGACTGCTGTATTGAAAGTGTGCTTCTCTACATCTGGATGGGGGAAAGACAAAAGTGGCTTGGCTTAGAATAGGAGCACTAACAAGCCTCTCGGAAGCTTGTGAGGCAGGGCTTTAAAAGAGTTGGTAGGGCTTGGGCAGAAGTGAGTCCAGCAACATAACAATGCCTCAGAGATGCAGATGGGCCTGGGAATGTGTCAGTCAAGTGTAAATAAAGAGCCATAGAAAATGTTGTAGGAAAAAACAGGTATGTTTTGACCCCTGGTTCTCTATGGGTGTAAAGAATGTGAATTTGTTAGTCAGGATAGTGACTCAGGAAACAGCAATCTCTATTTAAACCATTTTCAAGAATATTGAATATCTGCATGAGTTTGTATGCATGTTTTTTGCACATTTTCTGTCCTAAAGTTGCCTTTCAGTACTGCAATTTTAAAGTCATTGAGGATGTGATTTGGTTCCAAAAAGTGTCGACTGATGGCTGTGTACTTACTTCATTGCTTAAAGTTCTGTCTGTGTAGATTCATCCGCTTATGTAGTTGGTTGTCAGTTTCCCCAACCAATAATACCCCAAAGGACATTTCATGCACATAACAGACACAGAACATTGCTGAATGAACATTTGAAACTTCCTATAATTTTGTAATACTGTCCAGTGTGGGGTATCTTGATTGTATATGAACTAGAGACATGTGAATAGGTCAGGCATATTTTGTCAATGCATGGCTTTGTTGCATTATGTGTCAGATGTGGGCATAACTTGCTTCTTATCGTCATTTCTTTGAGATTGGATGGCTGTCTGAAAACAAAGAAGGGCATTTCAGGGAAACGCTCACACGGTTAATCTTTTTCCAGTATGGTTCTTGAGCAATCTTGCAACAGGATTCCAACTCTTTATTGTACATGGCAACCACTGGCACTCGATTTCCCAATGGAGCTGTCTGCCCATAATCCTGCAGTTGTATCTGCGGTTTTGGAAGTCAGATCTCAGAGCATGTATGCGTTAATGCCGGTCACGTGCGTCTGAGTATATTTGTTTGTACCTTAATGCTGTGCTGAATATTGTGGCAAACTTTGTGTGCGCTGGGTGGAAGCTGTCACTTTTCAAATAGCTGGGCTGGTCTGTTGGTCTAGCAAGGCCATCTGTTATTGCTATGGTGGTGTGACAGAAATGTACTTTTTCAGGAGATAGGAGAGTTTGGGATTGATGGTTGCATGGAATTCATTGAATATTCTGTGGAGGGTTATATGGTCCTGTTCCCCAGGGGTCCAGATAAAGAGGATAATTTATTGCATATACCTTAGTGGTCTGCACTCAAAGGTGGCAAGGAAATCATTTTCTAGTTGTGCCATGAATAGATTGGATACTGGGGTGGTATCCGAGTGCCCATGGCCATCGCCATCATTTTGAGATCAATATCAGTAACAAATGTGAAATAGTTGTAACCTAAGGTGAATTCTATGCATTTGGCTATACGGTAAGCAAGCGGGTTGTTATTTCCAAGATCATTCTTGCACACCTCTGTGCCATCAAAGTGGGGAATGTCGGAGAAGAGTGACTCCACATCCATCACTGCTTGTAATGTATCCCTTGGGATTCTTATTTGAATCCATTTATACCACCTAAAAAGCACAGTAGGCAATTGGGTCATACTAGACGGCCATAGACATATATATAGCGGGCCTGTAGTTATGGTTAAGTTGCTCAACCCATAGGAAGAGCACTTATTGGGTGGCTTATAACTTTTATAACTTTGCTCCTCCTGGACAAATTCTCACAAAACTTTGCAAAAAAGTATATGGCCCGGTCAGATTGATTCTGGGAAGCTTGGGGAAGTTCCGTGCAGGTGGGGCAATCTTATAGGGGCGTCCCTAATTTGTGTTTTTTCCCATAGACACAATGGAATAGAAATGTGCTCACGCCTACAGCCCAAACCGCTGAACAGATGCTCATCAAATGTGCGTCAGGAGCAGCGGCTTGGTCCCAAAAGCATGCTTTTGTACATTTGGTCTGAATACATCCAGTAGTTTTTATTTTTTAAATGACCAAAGCTTAGGTAAATAATAATGAGTGATATCTGGGCTCCGTCCACTGACTCACTTCCCTGTTTAGTCAGCAGATGAGCCGCCGATTGGCCCAGAGGACGTGATGCCCGCAGACATCTGACACGCCCGCTGATTGGATGATGAAAAGCGTGAGACACGTCATATCTTTGGAAATGCCCCCCATGTTGGATTTGTGGACACTGGCCGGTGTACATGAACACTGCAGTAGAAACCTATTAAAAAACACAACATGACACTTACCAAACCAATGAAACAATTTATGGGGAGCTGAGGGGTGATGAGGACGGGATGGGATATGTCCATAAAAAGACAAACAGGTGTGTTTCTTTCCCGATGTCCGCGATTAGCCCGGGGCAGTCCTGTAATGTTCGCGAACATTGGAAATGTTCGGAACATCTATTCTTATTTGGCATTACAGGGTTGGTGAAAATCCGTTTTTGGATGGCTTATAACTTTGGTGCCACTCAATGAACCGTCATGCCATTTTGAAATTCCATTCTGGACCTGCTTTTGGATGGTTCTGCAAAGTGTGGTGCTGTTTTGTCAAGTGGGAACAAAATTAGAGGGGGTGGGGGTTCCCAAAATATTTTAAAGGCTTATAAAATTGGTGCCATTTGAAAAATCTGCACATTAGTTTGTCGAAAGATTGTAGACCTATATATTAATGTTTTTACTCTGTTTGGTGGGATTATGCCAAGAGGGGACAAAAGTAGATGGCTTATAACTTTGTTGCTGTTTGACGAATGTGGACAAAATGTTTTCAGAAAGATTATAGACGCAACGTTGACTGTTTGTGCAAAGTCTGAATGGCATTTGTCTAGTGGGGGCTAGGTTATATGACTATTTTATGTAAGTACACTTATGAAAAATTAAAACAGGGGTGGATTTGCAGCAAACTCGTGGAAGGAGTATTGGCAAGGACATGAAAGCATGGTTTCGCAAATGTGTCTGTGTTTTATTTTTTTAAAAGTGTCAGAAGGTGGGTACAAAAAATAGTGATATAGCTTTGGTGACTGAGGTATAGCTTGTGGCCATGGGCGGTGGTCAGATTTTCTGGGGCAAAGCCTAAAACCATTTCCAGGACAATCTGACAACTGGCCATGACCACGAGGGACCAGCAATGGGGTTAATGTGGGCATGACCACCAGGGACCAGCTATGTAGTAAACTTTTTCGAAATAGCAATAGGTTTGAATCGGAAAAATAAATCTGCTTGTGGGTGCAGGTTGAAGTGCTGGATGGGATTGCAGCAATATGCATGAGGAGGGTCAGCAAGATCTTGAAAGCATGGTTTTACAAATATGCCCTGTGTTTTATTTTTTTCAAAAGTGTAAAATGTAAGCACACAGTACATCGTTATAACATTGGGGTCTGGGCAAAGGGCCTGGATTTTACCAAGGTGAAATGTGTATTGTAAATTGCTTATTGGGGCATGCAGCATGGCCGAAGCAGTAGTTTGAAATCGAAAAAAGTATTCTGCTTGCGGTTACAGCCTGAAATGGTGGACTAGGTTACAACAAACGTGCACGACGAGCATTAGCAAGGACCTGAAAGTATGTTTTTGGAAATATGTCATGTGTTTTATTTTTCAAAAGTGTAAGAATGTAAGTAGAAAAACTAGTGATATACATTTGGTGTGTGGGTAGTGTGCCTGGCTCTTGACAAACACAAATGTGTACTCTGATATGCTATTTGGGGAATGTGGCATGGCCGGCGCCTATGCCCTGTTTATTTGGAGTATGGTCATGGCTGCAAGCCATGAGCACTGGCGATTGGTTACATTATTCAGAAGTAGTGGACACTGAGCTAGGATGCAGGGTAGGTGCAGTGAATAATAGGGGTGGTTTGGTTTGGCTGGGGTTATGGTGGAGCGTTATGAGCTGCTGATAACAACAAGTATGTGTTGCAAAAAATATGTTTCTTAAAGTAGGTCTACAGTTCTTTTATATATATGAAAAGAGGAATTATTAATACATAAAATACAGTGATGTAACACTGTGAAACATTTTGACTTATGAAAACCTTTTAAATTGACAGAAAAAACTTTGTTACAGGGATGTTACGGTTAAGATGTATCCCACCCTTGGGACTCCTCTGCTCCAGTAGTTTGCCAGTGGCGGTCCACCGTGGCATCCCTTGGCATTTCCCTCCTGGGTTCTCATGAGCACTTGCCCATTCATACTGCCCCTTCTATTTATGCACTTCTCTCACTGTACAATGCATATGTGTATTTATAAGAGCATTGTGTACAATAGTTGTGTATAAGTAAGGGAAATGCAGATGCAAAGGATTTGTAGAAGTTTGTTAAGTGGCAGTTGGGGTGTGGAAGCCTAGCCTGGTTATAGGGTTATATGTACAGTTTTTGGAAGTGATTGTGGATGGCTGTGTGAGTGTTTGAAAGGAGGCGTTGAGTGTTACAGATGTAAAATAAAAAAGGGTAGAAGGGCTGCCCTGTGTGATGGTGTGCATGTGCCATTTGAATTTGTTAATGATCCATGGCCTGGAAAGGGTACTGTGGAGACTCTGGATAGTTATAACAGTTCATTGATTATGGTCCTTATTGTATGCTAGAGAAAAGTATTTGGTACAGAAAATAGTTTTTGTCATTTTATATTTTTCTCTAGTATAATTGTCCATTAGGACTCAGAGCAGGGGAGCCAGCCAATGAGGTGGCTAGGAATGCAAGCTTGAACTGCTGGTACAAGCCCGCGTTCGAAGCTGCCTGATGGCTGGCTCTCCCCGCTGCCATCTCCCCCCCACCCATCGTCTCATTTTTTTTTTCACCCCACATCCCCCTACTTACTTTATGGGTGCTGCTGCCGCATTCGCTCCTTCTCTTTGCCTCCTGCAGGCCGCCATGGAAAGGGAAGAGGGGCTCCTTTCTTCATGGTCCTCTTCATTTTCTTTGGAAGTACTGTGCTTTTTGTGTTGTGTAGGTCCTCCAGCTGGTGGTATTGGTGGCTCTTGGGGAGGAGAGATGGCAATAGCTGATGCAATTTTTAAGATAAATAGAAGTTTTTATAATATTCTTCAAAGTATGTGCTCTGTACTAGATAGTTAATGGATAATGAGTAACAATAGGCACAAGAGCTTTGCAAGGGTACATTTTGAGTTTGAAAGTTACTAGATAAGCAGAAAATGCAGTTCCAAACTGTCCGCGAAGCACGGACCCGATTGCGTAGGGCGGGCGTATCATGCCGCGTGTGCAAGGTCACATGACACTTTTCGGAAAGTCTGCGAGGACGTCGACAGATGCAAAAACAGTGGAAAAAGTTGCAAAAATGGTATCGAAGTGTTAAAAATTATACTAGAAGATGGGGAATGGCATAGTTTTAAGGTGAAACTTTGTAAATTGGAAACAAATGTTGATATATTGGGGTAAGTATGATATTAGTAAATTGTAGGAAATTAATGCACTGTTAAAAACTCATGAAATTCTTTGAACATTTTTTTTTAAAGGGAGGCTATGGTTATGTTGCAGTAATAAAAACCTATGAAATTCACTGAAAAAACATTGTTAATGAGACTTTAACCTATGCATTTTATGAAGCATCCCACTTTTTCAAGATACTGAGGGGCAGTGCAGGCTCCAATTAAGTATTAGCCGCAGGGTTCCGGCATTTCACCAACTGAACACAGTATTGTGCTTCACATTTCAGGTACAGAGAGAAAAACAGGTTTTTACCTATGAAATAGTGTGGAGAGAACAAATAGAAGAGGGGTATTCAGTGTTCGCAGCATAGAAAGAGAAAGCCACGATTAGTGGTAAGTACACATTGGTCTACATAAGACTTAGAGAGCAAAGCAACAGAATCTTAGTAATGGGTTCCCACCATTTTGTTCTCCATTTTCTCTTAGATTACCTCAGCAGTATCAGCTTATCAACATCAATGCAATAGGGCACAGCAGTGACTTAGCCCCTGTTGACACATGTAAGTAATTTCAGCAAAGATGTGGCTAGTCAGCACAGGAACTTTTCTGTATATAGATTCATACAGAAGAGTAACAAAGCACTGATTTTTGCCTGTTCTGTGCTCTGTATTTCTATGCCAATAGATGGGCCCTCTTTTAAGTGATGCAGTCACCTGAACATGAGAAAGTAATTTTCGGAATCCCGGGCCTATAGCTCAATGTTTGAGGTAGGTCCAGGTTTCATACATACACATGTTACATAAAGCATGATGAGATTTACTCACGTTAAGAATTTACAAGTGCTGACAGAATATGAAGTGTAATAGCGTTTTTTTTTTTTCTATTTTTCTAGTTAGCCATGAGCACAGAAGGGTGTAAAGAGTGGGGCAAAGTGAGGAACCCACAATTGTCCTGAAGAAGGCTGGAGCATCTGAGAGCCACAGCAAAAGGCTCGCTTAGACCGGCTGAAACACGTGTCGACGACTAATGGGTTGTTAAGCAATAGACACATTGTTAGAAAAATGGGGTGTATGGGAATATTTCAATGGTTCTGTTAATGTGAAGCCCTAATTCAATCAAAGGGCCTGTATATTTCATTGTATTGATTTTTAGTGTGAATGTGGTTACAAATGGGTGCGCCTGATCAACTTGATATGTATGTATTCTTGGAAACAAATTGAAAGGCACTCATTGAAACTAAGAGGTTTCTTTGTTTTTAATGTTACATATTGCCAAATGTTACCAAAGAATTTTGATTAAAAATATACAACAATTGATTTTGTGCAACACATGGTTATAATTCAATGTAATCAGTTCTGTCCATAACTTAAGGTCTTGATCTATTGTTTATTACACTATAGAGAAAATAAGAAATGATTATTTCAATGAGCTCTTCATAAATTACATTATTTATTTACATTGAAATATGTATAGTTTATCATTAAATATTTCATCATCACTCATTTCTTCTTTGAGAAAGTTTTCTTCTAGCCACTCAAGCAGGTTTGCCATTTCTGATAGAAAAAAACATAGTGATATTTGCTTATGAGAAATGTTTATATAATGAATGATAATAATATCATTGGTTAAGATGCTCAACTTATGGAAAGAGTACTTTTTGGGCAGCTTATAACTGTGGCGATGTTCCACGAATGGTCACCAAACTTTGCAGAGAGGGGCACACTGATTGGATGTTTGAAAACCTGAGGTGTATCATAATTTTAGAAACAGTGGCCATATTGGGTGGGCGGATCATGTCCTTTGTCCATGGACAGTGTGGTGAGGAAAAGAAGTCTGGAAAATATATTTGTGGTTATTTTGTGGACAAAAGAGGACCTGGATAGAGTGGGGGAGTGGAAAAAAGTTGATATAGAACTCTTTTCATAGGTGAAAAAAAGCTGTGCAGGCATTTCTGTATCTGCCTCTATGGATGTTATTAGGATTGGGGGGCGGCGGGGGTTCGGGTGAATCTTGTTATTTGAAGGTGTATTGTTCATACTTTTTATATGATTTAATTCTATTTTGGCGGTTGTGGCCAGTGGCCAGATTTTTGGGCACCTGGCCTTAGGCCGTGCTCCCAATAATCTGGCCACTGGCCACATAATGTTAATGTTAATGTTAATGTTAAAGGACATTTGTACCGTGCACTATCACCACCGAAGTGATCCCCTGGCGGCTCTGAAAAAGGGGAGGAGAGGGGGTGGGTTAGTGGGAATAAGCTGGAAAAGTGCAAGAGAGCAGTGATGTGCTGTTGGCAGCCTCAACCCGGTGGGTCTGTTGGCTGGGCTTGGGGTGTTTTACGGTTGGTAGTCGTGGTGGTGGCTGCAATAGTAATATGTTTATAGTTATTATAGTTACTATAGGGGGAGTATACCGTATTGGTAATATGTTGAAATGATATCATTGAAGTTTATATGGTATTTATGGTCATAGTACACATTAGGATAGTGCTCCTCAATCTTTCCTCTGCCATTGACACGGTCAACCAATCTATCCTCATTAAATGGCTCCATGATACCTTCGGCATCACGAACCGGGGAATGGACTGTCAACCTCTTTACTCACTAAACGGCCTTCCCAGCTGCAACTGGGCTGTTTCTCCTCTAGCACTTCACTCTCTACCTGCAGCATCCTCCAGGGTTCTATCCTATCGCTGTGCCTCTGACTCAGCTGATTTCCTAATTAACTCATCATTTCCAGTGTTATGCTGATGACACACAGTTTTCCTTGAAACTTTCTTCTAGTACTTTCTCCTTCCTGTCTTTCATCCCTGATTGTTTGGCCCCACCCAGGCACTATGTGCTGCTAACAATCTCTGTCTCAATGCCATTAAGATGGAGATCCTTTTTATTGGGACATCTGTACCGTTTCCCTACAACCCGCTGGCCAGCCTCCTTGGGTTCTCTACACTTACAATCCTGTGAGGCCAAAAACTTTGGCGTCATCATTGACTCCTCTCTCTTTCACTACTCACATCTTGGACCTTGTCAAATAGGCCCACTTTCAGCTTCACCTCCTTACAGGCATTCTACCTTTCCTCACCTTTTCCCAGAAGCTCAACCTCTCTAGAGCCCTTGTCCTCTCTAGGCTGGACTACTGCAATAGCCTCTCCCTCAACCTCGACCTTTGTTCTCTATGCCCCCTCCAGCCAATCCAGAATGGGGCTGCAAGACTTATTCTTGGCCTCAAGCTCAGGGATCGTATCTCTGCACCCTTAAAATCTCTACACTGGCTCCTGGTGGTTGCAATGATGAAATCCAAGACCCCATGTATCATCAACAAGGATTTCTGTGGCCTCGGACCACAGTATCTCCAACTTTCTCACACTAAATACTCTCCTGCCAGAGCCCTCTTCTCCTCTAACTCCTATTCTCTGCTTGTCAAATGCTTCTACAAACAGAGAGCAGGAGGCAGGTCTCTCTCTTCGTCTGGCGCCTCACTTTGGAACAGCCTACCTGCCCCTCTAAGACTTGAGCCGGACATTCTTAATTTCTGGAAACTTCTCAATACTATGCTTTTCTCTTCCTCTTTCCTTCCTCCCTTTCCTGCTAACTCATCCCACTGCCACTGAGACTGGAGGCCTGGTCCCTCATGAACGTCACAGGTTCCAGGCCCTATACCTAGTTGACACCAGTACTGCCCCCCTTTCAGCACTGCCCGTCCGGACATACCACCTGGGGGATGTGCACCCCGCCCTGGGGATTTCCCCACCCCAGCACTTAGCCAGTGGCCTCCCACCTTGTGACGCCTTGGCACTTCCATCCTAGGCTCCCATCAGCACTTGCCCATCCCTACTCCCCCTACCATTCATGCACTTCACTCACAGCACAATGTATATGTGCATTTATAGCAGCACTATGGACAATTTATTGTATAAGTAAGAGAAATGCAGATACAGAAGATTTCTAGTACATTGTTAAATGGTAGTTGGTGTGAGGAAGTTTAATATGTTGATAGGGTTACATGTAGAGTTTTGGAAGGGATTGATGGATGACTTTCTGACTATTTGAAAGCAGGCAATGAGGGAGTGTTACAAACATGTAAGTAAAAAGTGTGGTCCTGTGTGATGGTGTGTACATGCCACCCGGGTCTTTTAATGATGTCTGGCCTGCAAAGGGGTCAGTGCAGGCTGTGGATAGTAATGACTGTGCATGGATTATGATCCTTATTGTGTGCTAGAGTAAAGTATTTGTGACAGAAAATTGTTTCTGTCCTTTTTTCTTTTTCTCTAGTATTCAGTTGCCCATTACCTCTATTAGCATAGTACAAAATGCTAATGGGAAATGTAAAGCAGATGGAATCCATAAAATCATTTTTTTAGTTCTATTTTTTACTGTGATAGGTGGCTCCAAAAGGAACTGTTGTTTGGTGCTTTTTTATTTTCTATTTTCTTTCTGCAGGAGAGGCCAGGAAGTAAGGTGGGTGGAGGGAAATGAAGGAAGGGGCTCCAACCACAGACAGAGAGGGCTAGGAGGACAGGGTAAAATGTTGGGCATTCCTTAAATCCAAGGTATGGTACATTGTTTCTCATGGTCCTTGATTACAGCTTAGAATGTAATTCATATCTGTTGCCCCCTGTAGAGTGGTGTGTTGCAGTATATACAGAGTACTGTTGTCTTGGAAAGATATGGATCAACAGCATCTTTTATGGCTTGAAAGGTAGCTGGTAGGATCTTCTGCCCCACAGTCGTAGGCTAGGTTGTGGCAGTAGCGGTTGAGGACCATGAGGTAGAGGAAGACAGCCTACTACTTCCTGAGAAAGGAACAGCCTTTTCTCAGAGCACCTGGGTGGTGTGACCGGGTGTGGGTGTGGTACCAATATTACAGGGCCTGTGGTGGCATCCCTGTAGTTATGGTTAAGTTACTCAACTCTTAGAAATAGCACTTTTTGGGTGGTTTATAACTTTGGTGCCTTTTGACGAATCCTCAAAAAACTTTGCAGAAAAAGTATATGGCCATCTCGGAATGACTGTAGTGTTGTTTCATCTAGAAGGGGAAAAGTTATAGGGGAACCTAACATTTTTGAATCCTCATAGACACAATGTAAAATAGATTTTACTTGCACTTACATCCCAAACCACTGTATGGATTTCCCCCATACTTGCGTGAGGAGTGGTGGTTTTGCATATTTGGTGTAAATCTGTCCAGTAGTTTTTAAAAAAAATCCCAAAAGTAGGTCACACAAAATGAGTGATATCTGGGTGAGGTCCGCTGACATACTTCCTGAATTTGAGTATGCAGACACCTTTAGACCTATCAGGAGGTGCCTTGCTGTCGGCAGACATCAAAGGCACACACTGGTTGGATGTTCAAAAAGGTGAGGTGCATCATCATTTTTTAAACGGTTGCCCTATTGGATCTGCTGACAGCTGTCATTGTCCACTGACAACTTGAAACATTTTGAAAAATGCATTTGGGGTTATTTTGTGGCCGAAAAAGCACCTGGAAAGTGTGGGGGAGGGGAAACAAGATGAAGGGGAGGTGTTTTCATAGGTTAAAAAAAAGCAGTGCAGGTGCTGATGTGTCTGTGGTCATTTATAGTTTATGCGAACCTCATTGGCAAGGGGGTTGGGGCTCTCGCCGAATCTTGTTATTTGAAGGTGTATTGTATGTACTTGTTATATGGTTTAATTCTATTGTTTTGGTTGTAGCCACTGGCCAAATTCTTAGAGGCATGACTGTAGGCCATGCCTCCAAGAATCTGGTTACTGGCCACACACATTATCGTAATATGTGTACAGTAATTATACTTACTGTAGGGGGAGTACACAGAATGTGTAATGTGGTGGAGTGATGTAATGAAGTGTATACAGCATTTGTGATTGTTGTGTAATTGAGGATAGTGTTTATGGAATATGTATTTGTTTTTTGTGAAGATAAAAATAGGATAATACTTGGTATGGTTACTTAGTTGGATGCGTGCTGTGTTTGTGGTGCAATATTTTTAAAGAAAAGGGAAACTGTAGCCTAGTGGTAATGAAATGGCAGATTGTAGTTGGAGCAGTGTTTGGTGTATTATGTTAGTGGTGGGAAAGGGACAATACTTTATATGCAAGGTGAAGAGTTGTATATAGATGATTTGGTAGTATACACATATGTATGAGCATTTGGAGAATGGTGGCACTATAAGGGATGTGTTGAGGAAGGTTGGAAAGTATGACATTTATTTGGAATTAACAATGGAAAATTCTGTGCATTTAAAAATGTTTCTTTATAGAAGCATTTTGTTGAAAGTTACAAAAAGCATATGTGGATTTACAGCATCACTGTGTCTAACTTTTTTTTAAACTAATGAAAAAGCAGATATAAAAGATTTATAGAACATTTTAAATGGTACTCAGTGTATATGTTGGAAGTAAATGTAAGTTACTACCAGTTGATGTGTGCAGTTGCAATATGTTGCAATACATGGTATTTGATAGAGTGGTTAAAAAAGAGAATATGCTTATTGAGAAGCTTATTACGGGGTAAGTGGCTGGAACCCTGTATGTATATGTTTGTAAAAGTGTTGAAAAAATTCTTTAGAAAATATAAGCATATCTGTACTATGTCTTGTTCGATGCAGATGTCGTTGAATGTGGACATAGACATCTTGGAGAGTTTCACAGTATTTGTTGATGCAGGTTTCAAGAGTACATCTGAAGTGCGGAACTGAGATGATATGGTTACATGTAGAGTTTTGGGATGTGAATGGTGAATGGATGTGTGAATGTTTGAAAGCAGCCAATAAGGGAGTGTTACAAACATAAAAGTAAAAAGGGTAGAATGGATGCCTTGTGCTATGGTAGTCCGTGAACATCAGGGGATTAGACAATCAGGTTTCCGGGTTGTGGTGTACAGGAAGACAGAGTATCAAGAGATATTTTTGTTGTGTGCAGTGAAGATGCCTTTTAGGAAGGAAACTGTCTCGATGGTGGACGATTCTTGGATCCATTGGTTAAAGGTGTACTGCGAGCAGTGTGGATCACTTGTGTATCTTGGATTTGAAGAATTTGAAGTTTCCTGGTATGTAGTCTGAAGAATTAAGTGGACGGAATGTCTCCCATTTTGCAAGAGTATTGTTATTTTGAAGCATCTGGACATCATTGTAGTTTAGTGTGGAAGCAACAGTTTTTGGGCTATGTCACCAGAATGTTCTTACAGTTTGGTAGGAAGGATACATTTGCAAAGTTCATGGAACTGTTTTCATCTTCTAAGATTGTTTTTTCTTGGATAGCTCCAAGACAAATGTGGAAACGTTCTAATTTATTTTGTCCACAAGTTTAAAAAGAAAGGCGCAATGTAAACAAAGCTGTATGTGCTTTTTTGCAGGATGTTGGAATTACATCTTTTCACTATGAAAACATCATGTTTGATATTGTTCATATTTATTGAAGAGATGGTGTGCATTTGACAATGCACAATGCGTTGATATAGTTTTTGGGAATGCGTGAAATATGTAGGGAACTATTTTTTAGTAGTTGCAGTAAATGAAAAGGAAGAACAGAAAAAAAGTAGGAGTTTTTTGGGAAAGTTAAAAAAAATAAGTAGAACATTTGATAGTTCAGTATATAAAACCCCAACCATTTGTTTTTAAAAAAAAGGTTCATTTTAGAGCCGCCATTTTCAAATAAAAAACAAGTTTATTGATTTTAATTCTTCACCCCATGCCTTGAACTTTCCAGGTGTCTGTGGACTATTGTACTGTCTGCAGCCTATGCAGGCTGCAAAAGCTCCTGTGATTTTTATTTTTAGATCTGTTTTTTTAACTGTGAAAGGTGGTTCCTAAAGGAATCTCATTTTGTTTGTCTTTCTGGCTTTTATATTTGGGATTTTGCTTATTTTGTAGGAGAGGTAAGTTGGGGGAGGGAAGGGAGCTAAGGGAGGGAAGGGGCCCCAACCACAGATTAGGAGGGAAGAAGCTGGGTGTGCCTTAACTATAAGTTAGGGGGCAGTGTTCTTCTGCACCTTGATCAAAGCCTCAAAAGCACTCTGAAACTGCTCCCCCCTGGAGAGCGGTGTGTCATAGAACAAACAGAAAACTGTGACCCTTGAATGGTAAGGATCAACAGCATACTGTGTGGCCTGCGAGGCAGCTGATTCGATCCTCTTCCCCAGTGCAGTATCCCGTGTGGTGGCAGGAGTGTTTCAGGAAGATAGTGTAGAGGACATTAGCCTGCTTCTGCCTGAGAATTGAGCAGCCTTTCCCAGAGCTGCCGGAAGGTTGGATTGAGTGTGGAGGTGCATGGAGGTTGTCCCAAAAGAGTACTGCCAGGGTTTCCCGTGACAGAGTATGAACCCACACTCAATTAATTTTCTTTTGGGGCACCCCAACAGTGGTAAAAACACACCATATCCATGACTCTCTGGGTGTTGGAGGTAGGTACTTCCTCTACCTCTCCTTCCTGTTACTCATCATCCTCTTACCCCTCTCCTCACGAGTTCACATGTTCTAAAAGCACCTTCATGCTCAACCAAAGTTTATAAAGAGCCATATTTAGCCTATAACCATTTGCCAATAATCGTGTTTTCCAAAATGAATCACTTGTTATCTCCTCCATCCTGTGCACATATTCACTCAGCTAAGGCATGTATAAATGGCCTAACCCACCAATACATTTTGAGCCATCTACAGTAAGTGAGAAAGTTTACAGATCCTACAGCCTCTCTCTTCCCTTCGGATATCCAGCCACGCTACCCTTACCCTTAATGCCAGCAATTGATTCAATTTTAAAGCCGTAAGGAATCTTCTTAATGCTGGGTTTGGTGTTTTTGTTAGATATTTTTGAGGAGTCAAAAAAGAGGTCTGTATCTCTAAAAATCCTTTCTACTTTTTCAAGTTTGTCAAATGAATATGATATAAGCCCAATTTCCACAATGTTACTTTGGTGGTAAATTCCTTAATCAGTACACCTCTCTCCATCTGCCAGTCCGGGCACCATCCAATAGGTATAAACAGATCTTCACTCAAATTACTAAAACTTATCAAGTCATTTTTCACCTTGTTGAGTAAGGCAGTACCCATCCTAAACAACAAATCACATACCACCACTTTCCTCATATTAATATACAAAATGCCTCACCACATCAGTACTGTGGCATGAATAGAGCTTGTAACCAGTTTCAATCTTAACACTTGTACCGGGACAGCCTGAGTTAATCCCACAACTCTTCTCCAGATCTTCGGAGAGCCAGCTCATGGTTTGCATATGAAAATGTTTCAAGGCCATACGAGACAGCTGGCACAATACACTGGTTGTAAACTGTGATAATGCCCACATGGTTAACCCTGCAGTTTGGTTAGTACATGTGTTAGTTAATGTGGCAACAGCTTGAGCTTTCAGACATTTTTCATGTTTCAGAGTGCTGGAGATCATTGTATGATTAAGGGTTAACCCCAGATATTTATATTCCTGCACCCGCTCAATGCAGTTTCCATTCACATAGCAGTGTCCTATCAAGCCTCTCTTGTTGTAGTCAAATACCATATGTTTGGTCTTATCATAGTTCAATTTTAGATTATTCTTTTTGGCATATTTATACAGATTAATCTGCAGTGCGGTTTAGCCCCACAGTTGCCTGGTCCAGAAGGACCAGATCATCTCTGTAATCCATTCAATACTCTTGAGTTCTTCTTCTTGGTGGAAAGTTGTTTACCTCCCCCAATCCAACAGGGAAACCAGCCATATACAGATTGAATTGCATGGGTGCCAGCACACAACCCTCTTTTAACTGCTTCCTTATGGGCATTTTTCCAGTGCAGGTGCCCATGCTGTCCAACCTGACCTGCACAGTATTGTTGGTGTGAGGCTCTTTTATCACATGCAACAAGTCTACCGGTATCCCCAACCCTTCCAATTTTCTCCATAGGGTATCCCGGTGTACTGTATCGAATGCTGCTTTAAGGTCCATGAACAATGAGTGAATTGGTGGATTTGAGCAGAGTCTTGTTTTATTAATAAGAATACCCAATATCAATAACCCATGCAAGGTACTGGATCCAGCACTAAATCCTATCTAGAATGGATTTAGGATTTGACGTTCGATAACCCACGTCTTCAGAATTATATTCCCAAATAGTTTGCCCATCGCGTCTAACATAGACAAAAGTCCACTGGATGTTTTTTGTAGACCAGCATTAGAATTGTGGGTATGGGTGTTGGTCCCTAATAGAGCGCGCTAAGATCACTTATTCGTTTAAATGTGGGCAGATGCGTTTCCAAACCAAGGAGTAAGTGCACCCACAAGCACCTCCAAATAGAATAAACTAAAGGTTACAAGATTTGCAAAAACACATTCTGCCCATGAAAATTACTGATTATAGATTGATCGCACTGTAACATATATACAAAGTTTGCAAGACCGAGTCATTAATTTTCTTTCAAAAGGTAGTCAGCCAAGTTTGCAAGACGGAGTTGTTTATTTTCTTTCAAAAGGTAGTCAGCCGACACGTGTTTCGACCGTAGTCGTTTTCAAGGCAGTCATCCTATGATATGCAGTCTCTGGTCGATGCAGTTAATCTGTTGCCCATGGATGGATCCGAACCAGGCAAAACGCCAGGGTAGTAATCCAATGTGTATATTCAATGGTATTGGCACACCTCGCCGGGATTTAACCCTTCAATAATATCTGTACCGAACGGATCAACTGTTATTGTAAAACCAAGCCATTAATGGGAGAATTATTAAGACACCTAATTGAACATCATCACACAATAACAGACTTCTTGGGGCACATTAACAGAGCATTGAACTTGATACCATTGAATACACACATTGGCATACTACCCTGATGTTTCGCCTTGCTAGGATCCATCCATGAGCAACAGATTAACTGCATCGACCAGAGACTGCATTGTTATAAACTGCTACCCATTTTTCCACCTTTAAGTTGTCTATTGAAAATGAGAAATGTACACTTTCACACATTAATGCAATAGAGAAATCATTGAAGGGAATCTAACACACATAAATGTTCAACATACATTTTTACTTTTGCAAGCGATTTACATGTCAAGTACCATGTTTTCAAATTATGTTTTTTAGAATGCTGTTTGAGACGCTCACATATGTACTGGGTAGAGAGGACGTTTTTATTTTCAATGAATCAGAAGTAGAGAGATTTATGGATGCTCTGATTTAATTTTGTTTTTATCAAATGTGTTCTTCATCTCTGCCTCAAGGATGAAGCGCTGCTGCCTGCGCTCCCGCAGCCCTGATCTGGGCATCTAACATCTCCTGGATGCGGCGCTGATGGGGTAAGCCCAATGACAATTGTTGATGAAATGCACATCAGTCTATTTTCTAATGGGATTTTCGTGTTTAAAGTCATAGAATTTGCAACATCACACTGATGATCCAATCTGATGGCATTCTGTTCTTTTGCACATCCCTTATGCTGTGGACTTTCTTCTTCACTACTGAAACTCTGCTTCTGCCTGTACCTCCTTGGCCCGACAAGATGGCCACAACACGTTGCTCCAAGTGTGCCTGTCTGCTGCCAGGCCTACGGCCGCCCCCATTGGTTGCCTTGCTGTATTTAGTCCAATTACTGCAACCGGGAGGCAGGAGCCAGCGCATTACATCGAAGGCCCACAACAAAGGCCCCTGTCTGCTACTGTACCGATAACTGACTGTTGTGTTTCGCTCCCCCCTGTTGTATGCATGTGATGCCTGTATGCCTGCCTGTGTATTTCAATCCCCCTTGTTGTATGCATGTGATGCTTGTATGCCTGCCGGTGTATTTCGCCCACCCATGTTGTATGCATGTGATGCCTGTATGCCTGCCTGTGTATTTCAATCCCCATTGTTGTATGCATGTGATGCCTGTATGCCTCCAGGTGTATTTCGCCCACCCATGTTGTATGCATGTGATGCCTGTATGCCTTCCTGTGTATTTCGCTCCCTTCCATGTTGTATGCAGGTGATGCCTGTATGCCTGCCTGTGTATTTCGCTCCTCCTTTTGTATGCATGTGATGCCTGTATACCTGCCTGTGTATTTCTCCCCCTGTTGTATGCATGTGATGCCACTATGCCTGCCAGTGTGTTTCACTCCTCCCCTGTTGTATGTGTGTGATGCATGTATGCCTGTCTGTTGTCTTTCGCTCCCCCCTGTTGTATGCAAGTGATGCATGCCTGCCTGTTGTATTTCACTCCTTCCCATGTTGTATGCATGTGAGGCCTGTATGCCTGCCTGGTGTCTTTCACTCCCCCCTGTTTATGCATGTGATGCCTGTATGCCTGCCTGTTGTATTTCGCTGCCCTTCCCCCTGTTGTTTACATGTATTGCCTATATGCTAGAATCCTTCGTTTTGCTGTCCTCTCCCCTCATGTTAGCCCACTCCTTCTATTCCCCCCCTACATCAATCAAGCCCCCCTGTCCAGTGTGGGAGTTTTGTATTGACACATTATGGCGATAACATCCCCACCTTGTTGCTGATGTTTTGATTTGTCTTTCGGATACATGTGACTTTTGTTGGTTCACCCATCTTGAATCTCGTTGTTCTCATGCTGGACTTTAGCATTGCGCAATCATGATGTCCCTGAATTCATACTGTGCCCATCTACAACTTGAATCCTGGCTTGCACGTGCTGTTCTCTTGCAACATTATGTTCAGTACTTATCTCTGCAACTTGATGTGCTCTCTCCACTTGCTTTTCCACTCTATAACACTGTATTTACTGACTTCTCTTCCTCTCCTTTTTTTCCCTCTCTCCTCTCCCCCTTCCCCTTACTATATTCTATGCACTTACTCTATCAGAATTGTCATCAGACCAGTACAATAGTAGCCTGTGTGTTTCTTCCTCCTTCCACACTTATTATTTCTTCCCCCTCCCCCTCCAGCACTCCCTGAAATGCCGTCAGGCCTAGTACGATAGTCACTTGTTTTTGTTTTGTTCCTCTTCTTCCACTCTCCCCCACCTCCCTCATCTCATGTCAATCTTCCGCAGGCATAGTACGATAGTCGCTTGCCTGTTCTCATCTTCTACCCTCCTTCCTCCCTTCCTTATCATTGTCAAAGCTCTTGCACTATCTGAAATGTTGCCAGGCCTAGTACGATAGTTAATTTCACATTTTTAATGTTTCAAGGCCTTGTAAGAATGTCATTGTATTTTCCCTTACTCCCTCCCTTGCTTTGAAGCGCTTTGAAACACATGTGCGTATAAGCGCTATACAAATGAACTATCAATATCAATATCAAACAAATGCTTTATCCTGGACCCTCATACACTTGTCAAGGCAAGGAGCACAAACACTTTTCTTCCTGGGAGTCTCAGGTTCAGGTTAAGGCATACATGGTACATTCCTGGGATCGTATCTCTCCAGCTATGAAATCTCTCCACTGTCTCCCAGTAATGCAAGGATTAAAATCAAAACCCTCTGCATTGTCCACAAGGCTTTCAGGGGCCTGGGTCCAAAATACCTTCAGCTATCCCTCTGCAAATAACTCCCCTCTTGAGCTCTTTGCTCCTCTACCTCCAACTCCCTCAGGGTCAGTCATTTTTCTAAGAAACAAGCTGGGGGTAGATCTCTGTCTTTGGCTGGGGCCTGCCTCTGGAACAGCCTCCCTGCCACTCTAAAACTTGGGGAGAACCATCTCTGGTTCCTGAAGCACCTCAAGACCTTCCTCTTTGCTTCTGCCTTTGCTCCCCTTCTCCCCTGCTGATCTGTTCTCTTTTGGCACCGCGCACCTGGCCACCCTCTGTTCTTTGGCCCCAGGTACCTGCTCATCCTGCCACCCTCCCGCACTGCCTCCGGGCCACCCGTTGCACTGGGGTCTGTATCTGTACCCATACAGCCCCCCCTTTTTCTTCTTGCACTTATCAGACCTACCCTGTCTGCTGCCTTAAACCTAGCACTTGCAAATTGCTCGCTGCATTACTACTGTTTGTTGCCTTTATTATTTATTTATTGTTATTCATCTGTTTCTCCTCTGCTTCGCACTTTCCACTTCCCCCTTCCATGCACTTTTCCCCTCCCCCCTCTCCCATGCACTTGCGCATTCTCAATGTCACTGGGCCTAGTAAGATCGCTGTTTTGTTCTCCCCTGTTCCCCTCCCTTGCCTTGTCGCACTCTGAAACACTTTTGTACGAGCGCGATAGCAATAAAATATCAATCAATGGGGAGCAACCATGGCTTGATGTTGCAAGCTAGAATTGGGATTAGTTAGCTTGTGATGCCCAGTAGACAGGTTTGAGTTGCTGTGGATGAAACTGCAATAGGTATTTGCGTCAGTGAGATTTATGTAGGGTAGAATGGCCATGAGCAGTGTCAGGAGGGTCGCAACAGTACGGACACGTGGGGAGGGTATCAATGACAGCATAAATGGTACTGGGAAGATTTTAAATGGGTGCAGGGTGAAGATTATAGGCTGCTGGTGAGTGAGATATAGAATGTTGCGTTCATAGTCATGAGCTCTCCAGGCTGGGGTTGTTCCACAATGATATACCCCTGCATGCTCCTTTTTGTACCATTCAAATTAATCCATTGTTTCTTGAAAAGAAGAGACAAAAATGCCACTTTTTAATGTAAAACTCTGATTAAATGGTCTGCTCCAGATTTGGAGATTAGGTCAGATGGAAACTGTGCTGCTGCATACCGTGCAACTATATGCAACCTTTTAAGTATCCCCCTCTATCCTGATCTCGGTCATTCAGCTGTCTCTTGGATCCCACGCAATGCTGCACAACTGGCAATTTTGCTGTGGGCATGTTGTGCATAGTGTATTTGCTCATACACTTCCATGTACCTCCACTATCAGTCTTCATTTTGAACAAGAAATGGCAGGTTCAGATCAGGACCTGGCCTATTCTGCTCATCAAATGTGGGATTGTTTGGTGACAGGTAAAACCCTTTGGCAAAGTTCATGTTCTTTTTGGACCTAACAGGTCAACAATATCGTGTTCCCCCCCTATCAGATTTCTGACTGTACATACTTTTTGCAAAGGAGAATTCACAGGCAAGTGAAAAAAAGAACACGTGGTTAATGATTTCTTCTTCATGCAAGGTTGAGTTAATTATGGTTTCCTCGAGCCATTTTGATATTCATAATCTCTTTCAAGTAAGACAGAACAGCTTATTCCTTTAGGCACACGAAAAGTACATTCCAGTCTAGACACAGTCAATCACTGCTTCTTGTGGTTCACTGAATGCTTTAAAGAACCGAAGCCATTCATTACATATCGTTTAATCTTTGTCCTTACTTCACATTCCTTTTTTAGTTTTGGCTATTAGGTGATGCTGTAAGTACTGTCTACAAACCCACATTCTTCACATGGAATGTGGAGTTTGGAGGGATATGGCATATGAGGGGGGGATGCACAACCTGTGGGTGTTGTTTGGGTTTATCCACCCATTGCCGCCCAATGACCATGCTAGTCCATGTCCCCATTCCATAGAATGTCTGCCACTACCCATCAAAAACAGAGACCCTCGAATCACTTTGGGATAATTCTCTTCTGTTAAATGGATGTGTTGTTATTTCCAAGCAGTATTCTCAGGGGTAATTAGTTAATTTCAGTTATAAATAAGCTTCTGATGTAATATAAATGCCTTAAACACTCAGCCATTTAATTCATCGGCAATATATGTGTACTTGCATCTGTTCCTTGCACTGAATTACTATTAAAACAAGAATTTCAGAGCTGAAAATGTTGCCTCTTGTAACGTTGTTTGCCAGTCACTGCTATAATATGCCCATGTACTAACACCATTTGTCAACAGTTGCCATCTTATTGCTATGTAGTACATGATGGCATGTCCTGTGCCTATACAAAAGCCAAAACTGTTGCCTTTGCCAATGGTTGTTGATATGCTGATTTACTTCAGCCTACTTAGAAATGGCATAAACACATTTCTACTTGTATCTCTTTCCTGTTTCATTGTGTTTTAAGTGTAAACATTCACCCCACCTTGCTTATGTTTGGTCACGGCAAAGTGCCAAATGTCACCCTGACTTTGAGATGTGCTAAGATTATCCTCCTCACCTTAGGCTCTGAATACACAGGGCAAACTGTGCAGCTGCCCCATTCTCTCTGAGCAACGGGGGCAAGAGTGCAATTTTCCCCCGAGAAGATTGTGTTAGTACTTGAATGGGGCATTTTTGCACGTGTGAAACCAAAAACGAAAGAAAGAAGTAAAACATCCTAACTGAGCGTAGGCAGTCTCAAACGTCAAGCACACTTTGGGGTTCATTACGAGTCTGGAGGTAAGTAACTGCCCTTACCGGCATGGAGCAAATATCGTGTCCGAGTTGCTCCAAACCCGCTATTAGAGGGCGATTACGAGTACGCAGGCACGAGCTTTGCGCCTTGCCGGTAACGACCTTACCGCCCTGCCGTTAAAGTCCGAAAAATTGCCCTTACCGGCATTGTGCGAAGCGCAGATAGATCCACTGGCATCCATGCCTCCGGCATTAGCGGTTACCGCTATCAGTGGCGGCCATCTTTAAAAACACAATCCATTGCCATCCTCTGTAACCAGGACCCATATCACCATCACACCTGTTCCAACATATACTTGCAGCATATTACAATGCCCAAGGCACTAAAAAAAGGTGCTGCGCGCTTGCGCAAGGAGTGCTTCTCAGATCAAGAGCTCAACATGCTGGAAGATACCTTGACAGAAAATGGGGATGTTGTCTTCTCCAATGACATGCGGCGACCTGCACTGATGCAGAAAAAGAGATATGGGCGGAGGTGGTGCGGAAAGTGAGTGCCGTTGGCACCACCCCACGCACAGTGAAAGATGTCTGGAAGCGCTGGGACGACCTGCGCTTACGCGTCCATAACATCATCTCTGCTAACCGTTGCCAGAGGATGGCAACAGGTGGTGGTGCTGCCTCCCCCATAATGATGACTTGCTGGGAGGAGACCTGTGCGAGCACCATCGGGATGGAGGCAATCGAGGGAGTGGGGTATATGGAGCGTGGAGCCCTGTCATCGGCTGATGAAGGTAGGTGTCCCAAATGAACCACTGTAAAGAATAACACGATGATGTCCCCCTGAAATGACAATGCAATGATGCAAGATCAGACCCCTTCTTCAGATCATCACCTGAAGAAGGGGTCAGGATAACCCCGAAACGCGTAGTGAATTAAGAATATGTGATTGTGTTTTATAAATTACAGAAATTTGTATGCAATAATTATACATTTGTGTGAATTATTATTTCTGTGTCTGTCAAATACGACATATGTGTCTCTTTAAATGAATGTTGTACTTCAAATTCTATATGAAGAAAGAGATAAAAAATGTCTTCATGAAGTGAATTGTATGAATTATTAATACAATTAATTTGCTTTCACCCAAAAAATATATTGTGTATGTTTTTTGAAAAATTAATCTTTTGATTGAAAAGATAAACACTGTTTACTTAACATTAAAAATACGAACCGTTTAATCTCGAGTAGAGTGACCAGGGTCATGTCCCAAAGGATCTTGTGGGGCATAACATTTTATTTGTGTTTAGTTTTCTCTCGAACAGTAGCGAGAGTTTAACCTGGAGCACCTTGAAATGTTTTGAATATATGGGAATTATAGAGTTAACTTTACAGTAGTACACCGGTATCTGTTGTTTGTGGTGAATTCACCATAGTGCTACTCACTTTCACGGATGCACACAACCTTGAGAAATTGTCTTTCAGAGGATGTCATTTTCGAAAATAGAATCTCTGACTCAAAATAGAGCAGAAACTTTGGGCTTCTCTGAGGAAGAAGCCAAACGTATCCTTAATCTAATTTCGGCTATTGAGAGGGAGGGTGCACGGTTAACTAAAAACCCAGAGGAATTAATAAAGCAACTTGAACGAGTGATCAAACGAGAGATCAATCAGAAATTACATGTGAGTACTTTAGCACAATACTTTAAGTCTCAAAGAATACCCAGAGGCTTACGAGTAGATCTAGAACCTACATTGTGTAGAGAGTGTCCGGGATTTGTTAAAAAGTGGAGACAAATACTTAATAGATGTTCATTAGATCTGATTCTTCAAACTATAGAAGAGTT
This sequence comes from Ambystoma mexicanum, assembly GCF_040938575.1. NCBI lineage: Eukaryota > Metazoa > Chordata > Amphibia > Caudata > Ambystomatidae > Ambystoma > Ambystoma mexicanum. The sequence goes on along the minus strand of NC_090933.1, from coordinate 1,105,193,423 downwards.
ATCTAAATCATTAACGTTGCTGAATGAGGAAATGGTTTCTTTGAAATTGAGTTTGTCACTCTTAAAAACAAAGGAACAACTTACCTTGACTTTGGAGGATATTAATACTAGACTGGATCAATTCAGAGTGGAGATTGAAACTAAAAAAATTAGAAAGTTCCGGAGAGACACAATAGACTATTAGATATTGTATATACGTGGAAAGAATATTACAGTAAAAGAAATCCTCAACAATTTTCAGGAAGACCAAGAAGACCTTCGACTTCACAAACATCTTCGGAAGCCTCGGGCCCGGAAACTGAGGATGAAGCCCGTTTGTGACATCAACAAACCGGTTCGACAGAGGTGGGGGAACACTCAAGGGACTTAAAAGGAACAAGCCCTAGTTTGTATTTTTTAGACAAAAGAAAACCAGAAGATCCCAAAAGAAAAAATCCAGCTTGGCAGGTGAACTTGACTCAAAAGAAAACTTAGTAATTAATATATCAACATACCAATTGAGTGCTTTCGAATTAAAGACTCTTCAAAAAGGCTTATCCTTTGTGCCAACCTATTCAAGCAATCTTTTGAAAGAAAAAATCGACCTATTTAGGTTGATTAGAAAAATGAAATTGAAGGTATTTTTTGCTACCACAGAAGGTGCTCTACCAATGGAAACTTCGAAATATTTGGAAATTTCACCGAAAAGTATGTTTACACCACATACACAGAATCATATTTTGGAAGTTTTCTATAAACAAACTCTTAGAGATTTCAAATCCATCTCCTTCAAAAGTAAAAATATGTCAAAAAATGTCTCGAAAGAGGAAAGATTAGCATTAGAAAAATTGTGGCAGAATGAGGAAATCATCTTGAAGCCTGCTGACAAAGGCGGTGCCTTAGTAATAATGGATCGAACAAAATACAAATCTGAAGTGGAACGTCAATTGAATGACCATGAGACATATTTAGAAGTGACTTTTGATCCAACAAATCGAGTAAGAGACCTTATCAACGAATTCTTAGATGAGGCTGAAACACAAGAGTGGATTACAGAGAAAACAAGAACATTTCTAACCAAGGATTGTCCGATAATGCCGGTACTTTATATTCTACCGAAAGTGCATAAAAATATGCTGGATCCCCCAGGTCGACCAATAATAGCAGCAACAGACAGGGCCTCATTACAAGTACTCCGGTCCGGAATTAACACTGCCGGTAAAACCATACCGGCACCGTTTCCATGTCCGCCCAATCATGACCCGTGGCCCCGGTAATAGCACCACCCTCAACCGCCACCGCGGAAATAGGGGTCCCGTAAGTCCGTCTGCACGGAAACCCCTCCGTTACCGTCAACACGAAACACCGTGAGCATCACAACTAGCGCGGACACGGAAATACCGGCAAAAAAATGGCGTAAATACCATGATCACGGTGGCGGAACCGCCGCCACCGCGAACATGGCCTTATACACTGCCTGCTGAACTGAATCAGGGCACAGGTGCACCAAATCAGCCCAGCTGGACCTAGCAGGCCACTGGGAGCCTACAAAAGGGCCACACCCAGCCGAACACAACACAGAACCATGCAGGCAGCAGGTCTAGTAGCACTGGGACTGGGCCTACTCAACCAACAGGCAGCACTGCACATGGTGGCAGTAATGGCGCAGAGGAGGAGGCGTAGGCGGAGGAGGCGCAGGCGGCAACCAGCCAATCCTGCAGCTATGGCAAACCCCATTGCCCAGCCAGCCCGACCCCGCCGCCAGCCAGCAATACCACGCATCAGGGCCTCACCCTGGAACCTCACCCCAGGACAGATCCACACACTACACCGGCTGGACCGTGCAACAATCCTGCACATCACCGCCATGATTGAGGACAACATCAGCAGCCAAATTGACACCCCCACCGCCATCCCCCCCCTCTTGAAGGTTGTCTCAGTACTGCATTTCCTTTTCACTGGCACCTATCAACACACGGTTGGTGAGCTGCACGGCATATCACAACCCTGTTTCTCAAAAATCCTGGTACAGGTACTGGATGCCCTTTTGCGCCATGTGTCGGAACACATAGCCCTACCCCGCACCCTCCCCGAGGTCATTGGCACCAAGTTGGCCTTCCATGCCATAGCAGGCATGCCAAATTGCATAGGCGCAGTTGACTGCACCCACGTTGAGCTGACAGTACCATGTGCAATTGAGGCGGTGTTCCGCAATAGGAAACAGTATCACTCTTTGAATGTCCAGATGGTTTGTGATGCCATGCAACTGATTACACACTGCTGCGCACGTTTCCCAGGCTCATCACATGACTCAATGGTACTGCGGAATTCCACGTTGCCACGGTACATGGAACGCTATGCCAGACAAAGCACATGGCTATTGGGTGAGTACAGCTGACGATGCTACAACCCTGTCGAAGTGGTGTGTCCAGCCCAATGAGCATTGTGAGTGTGCCGCTGTGACCGCACATGCATCACCCCCCTTCCATCTACCAAATACACAGCGGATGCCAAACATCATGAAGGAAGACATGACAGGGCACCACAATGTGCCCGTGCACACGCTGGCACAGCCAATCCCGTCACTGTCCCATGAACCTTGTGCCACTGCAGACACCCACCCTCAATTGAAACACTGCCTCAAAAGGCACGAGAGGCGTGTAAATGAGACAACGTGTATTTACTACTTCCGTACAGTGGAGTCACTCTGCCATGTGTGGGCAGCACTGCACCGTGACATGCACACAATCAAATGTCACCCACAGGGCACAGTAAACATGCAAGTTAATGTGTAGGCCCATATCCAGTTAGCGACATACATCGTGATGCCCAAAACATACCTCCATACACTGCATGGTACATATGCATGAATGAATGATGATACAAGAATGCACAGCAGCAGATGAGGACATGATGCCACAAACACTGACATGTTCCCCCATCTACATCCCATGTAGGTGATGCGGGAAATGCACTCACGCCATGGATGATGACACCTGTACGGAGACCAAGGAACAGGCATGAAGAGGCATACAATAGGGCACATATCCACACACGTGGAATGATTGAGAGGACATTTGGACTGCTGAAGGCCCGTTTCCGCTGTCTGAGCAGATCTGGCGGATCACTGCTGTACAGCCCAGTGAAGACGGGTAAAATCATGCTCGTATGTGCCATGCTGCACAATATATGCCTGCGCAGGAACATCCCAATGCCACCAGACGCAGATGAGGAAGATGGGGATGGGGATGGAGATGGGGATGGGGATGGAGATGGGGATGGGGATGGAGATGGGGATGGGATGGCACCGCCTCCCCCTGGGGGTCCACATGATAGCCAGAGAGCACGGGATGCCCTGATTCGCATTTACTTTTGAGTCACAGCACATTCACAGAAATGCACGAACATGGTGACGACAATGAATTAATAGTTGCACTGCAAAATAAATGATCAATGTCCACACATGTATGTCTTGATTCGAAATGGTGATGTATTCATGTAGTAACAACAGGCAAGGAGGTGCATTGGTTAGGGAAGCTGTACACCCGGGGCCACCCACCACCCAAACGTGCCCACCCCCACGCAGGATCCATTGTTCATACCCCCAAAACTACCTACCCCACCACCCAAACGTGCCCACCCCCACCCAGGCCCCATTGTTCAAACCCCCAAAACTACCTACCCCACCACCCAAACGTGCCCACCCCTCTCACACCCTTGTAGTCCACATGTGTCCTGCACTGCCCCACACACATGCCATCACTTCCGTGTGCGCTACTGTGCCTGTGCAACCTTGCCCGAGGGACCCGTTAGCCTACTCGAGCGCCTCCTTGGACTGGCAGTAGTGGAGCTGGATGGGGTGGTTGTGTTTGATTGCTCAGAATCTGGGATTGAGGGCATCCGTGCCAGATTTGCCTGTTGGCCAACCAACATGGCCTCTACAAGCCTGGAGGTGTGGTCGTTGCCCTCCCGCACATGGCGTGCAAGGGTTACTATAGTGCTCGCAAAGCGTCCAATGGACCTCGACAGGCGACGCACTGAGGCGCTGTAGCTCTCCCTCTGCAGCCTGGATTCCTCTAGCTGCCTCTCCACCAGCTAGGTGAGGGTAGCCTGCTGGTCCTCCATCCGCTGCATGCGGGCATTCAGTTCGGCCATGGATGGGGTGGGCGACCTCATGGGACTCCCCAGTGATGTGGGGCTGAACTCCAGCTCATGGAAGGAGCCCAGGTCTTCCAATGTGGGCATCTCCCCCTGTGGCCCCGTTTCCGAGTGCTCTTGCGGGGCACAGTTATCACTGCAGGCCGCCCCCTCTGCAGTGCTGCTGCCTTCGGTGTTGTGTTGGGTGGCCATGATAGGTTCCCGTGGCACCTGTCTAGACTCAGGCAGTGTGAAGACGGTGGGGATGTCGGTGGTGGTGGTGGGCGGCACATCTGTAGTGGCTGGTAATGTGGCCAGAGGTGCTGAACTGCCGGCAGCATCCTCCTATGTGGTGGAGGTGGCTTGTGTACTAGCCGGTGCAGATTGGCAGGCCTGTTGTGCAGTATCACTGTCACTTGAAACGGCTGTGGAGACACAAAGGGCATGCAATTAGTGTTGTTGTGGTGGCAGATGGGTGCATCACATGCGTCATTAAGATTGTACATTGAATAGAGTTAGTCACATGCATCTGATTGCTGGTGTATGCATTCTGTGATATTGGTTGCCATATGGATCATGATGGGTCCTTTGGCCCACACATGCACTGCCTGGGGGCGGGGGTTGTTAATGGGTCCTTTGGCCCACACATGCACTGCCTGGGGAGGGGGGTTGTTAATGGGTCCTTTGGCCCAAACATGCACTGCCTGGGGGGGGGGGTTGTTAATGGGTCCTTTGGCCCACACATGCATGCCTGGGGGGGGTTGTTAATGGGTCCTTTGGCCCACACATGCACTGCCTGGGGGTAGGGGGGTTGTTAATGGGTCCTTTGGCCCACATATGCACTGCCGGGGGGGGATGTTTATGGGTCCTTTGGCCCACACATGCACTGCCTGGGGCGGGTCGTTTATGGGTCCTTTGGCCCACACATGCACTGCCTGGGGGGGGGGGTTGTTAATGGGTCCTTTGGTCCAGTACTCACAACTGCATATTTACATGTGGCATTCATGTTTGGGCACTTACCAGCATCTGCAGGTGGGCTCACTCCTGCCTCAGCCTCCCCGATCCCATGGATTCCCTCTAGGTGGAGGACGCTGCTGCAACGCTCCTCCCATGCTTGCAGCCTCAGTGGGGAAGGAGGTCCTCCGCCTGTCCCACTGCTGCGTTGGCGGTGCGTGGAAATGAGGTTGCGTACCCTCAGCCTCAGGTCGTCCCACCGCTTGTGGCAGTCCTTCACGCTCCTCACTGTCATGCCCACAGCGGTGCACTTGCGTGCAGCTTCGGCCCACACCTCCTTCCTCCACTGCTGTGTGGCACGCCGTTGTTCGGCACTGAACAGCATCTTCGCATTGTCCACAATGTGCTCCACCAAGACGGTTAGCTCCGCCTCGCTGAAGCGCTGTTTGCGCTGCCTTTGAGCAGGAATCCTGGCAGACATGCTGGTGGTCCCTTTTGGCTTCTCAGAGTTAGGATTGTGCTTGTGCTGGCTCTGGATGGCAATGGAATGTGCTTTTATATGATGGCCGCCTCTCTGTTTCCTGTTTTTGCGATCATGGTATTTCCAGTTCCGTGTCCGTGGCGGCGGAGGCGGACACGGGTTTTGCACCACTTGTGGCTGCGTTATTTCCATTTCCGTGGGGTTTTCCGTGACGGCGGTAACAACGTTTCTGAGTCCGTGTGGTGCGCGCGACCGACAGCGTGTAATGGGACGGTTTTTCCGCAACCTTGCGGACACTGAAACATTTCTACCGCCGTCACGGATTTTGCATGGTCCCGGACTGGCAGGTTGTAATGAGGCCCACAGTCTTTTAGAACCATTAGCACAATATATTGACCGAGCGATACAACCACTAGTTCAAAAAACTACAACCTACATTAAAGATTCAACTGATTTTTTGTTGAAGATTGAAGATTTGGAATTTGATGAGACTACTGATATTCTTTTCACCATGGATGTCTGTAGTCTGTATACTAATATTACACATGAAGCAGGAATGGAGGCTATGGAGTGGGTACTATTGTCATCAAATGAATATACGGCAAACAGATTGTGCATACTGAATTTATTGAAATTGGTTCTTAATAATAACTTTTTTCGTTTTGAAAATAGTTATTTTGTCCAAATTGCTGGCACATCCATGGGGGCAGCTATGGCTCCAGGGTATGCCCATACTTATATGGCCTATCTGGAACAAACAATGGTTCTTAACAAAGTTGAATATCAGACACATCTGATAAGTTTCTTGAGATTTATAGATGACATTTTTGGTATTTGGAGAGGTTCTCAACAAAGCCTCCTTGAATATTATGGCTACATGAATCAGTTGGCACCCAGGATTAAGTTTACGACTTTGACCAGTAAAACACAAATTCAATTTCTTGACATGGAAATCTATACTAAAGAGAATCGCCTCGACACAACGATCTATAACAAACCCACGGACAGAAACAGTATGCTGTTGGCATCCAGTTTTCATCCATCCACCACGATTCAAAGCATACCTTACAGCCAATTTTTAAGGTATCGCAGAATTATTCTGAACCACCAGAATTTGAGATTCAATCCAATAAATTGAAACACAAGTTTACTAAAAGAGGCTATTTGGCCAACATATTAGAGACTGCCCTAACCAAGGTCTCAACGGTTATGAAAGCTAACACACTGGAGAGATCACCCAAAACTGAATCAGATGCTATGGTGTATGTTACAACATACTCTCAGCAGAGCTACAAAATAAAGAAAATTATCAAAAGAAATTGGAAAATGTTAAAAATGGATCCTTTATTGACATATTTATTGGAAAGGGAACCTTTGTTTGCTTACAGGAAAAGTAAATCCATTAGAGATTTTGTAGTTAGAGCTGACTATCAAATACCTGGTGTGAAAGTAAGTACCTATAGGGGCACTTTGCCCTGCAACAATTGTCAGCATTGCCATAACATCATGAAAGGTCCCTACATCAGTCAACCTTATACGGGTAAAAAAATCTATTTGAAACATACGAGTACATGTGACACCAGTAATGTGATTTATGGAATAAAGTGCCCATGTGGGTTATTCTATGTAGGCTTGACTACAAGAAAGGTTAAATTGAGGTGGACTGAGCACAAATCTAACATCCGATTGTGCTCAGTCCACTCACCAGTGGCACATTTCAAAACAATGAATCACACAGTGGCTCAAATGAAATTTGCTATACTTGAGCAGGTGAAATGTCCAAGAAGAGGGGGAGATATGCAGAAATTATTAAGGCAGAAAGAAGTAGAGTGTATTGAACGTCTGGATGCCCTAGAACCAAAAGGGATGAATAATGATTTTGATTTGTCTTGTTTTATTTAAATGAGATTGTTTTAGTGAAATATCTGTTTAGAAGAAGGTTGCTTTGATTTACCTGCATGATGGAGAGAACTGGAATGACTGAGAACTCTTTTCTTGCTCAGATGAGGACATTGGAAATGGAGGATTGTTTGGCTATTTTTTATGATGTTACCAAATACAATGATGACTATAATTTTGATATTGTCTCTTACGTTGGGGTGAACACTCAAGTTGTCTCACGACATTGGGATTAGGAGTAGGCTGAGTTTTGAGTTGGAAGGAGGAGTAGTGACCATTGGGAGTAGGTATTTTGTATATTTTTTTAGTATGGCACAGGATTGAAGTTTCTTTATTTACTTATTTTATATATTTTTTCAGTATCATTTGAGTTTTTTTGACAAAGAGGGTACATAAGGGTCTTGTATTTTACTTTTATTAGTATAAGTATCGTTATTACAATACCATTGGAAATAAACACAGAGATATATTACCTATAGTGGTTCATAATCACAATAACACACAAATCAATTATAGAGATATATCACGTAGAGTGTTTTATGTAACTGAGTATAGTTTAGAAATTGGTTAAATAAGCAGGATCTAGATGTGTTGATTTAGCACATCGAAATCTTCATTGATAAGTGGATCCACGTAGCATGATGGCAGAAGGTATACTTACAGTTATATTGAGGGGGAGGCCTGGCCTTGTGAGGGCATATGGAGACGCACAATATTACTTGGAGAGGTGCCCGAAGTGAAGCCCAAGTATACAATCACTTTGGGATTGGAGGCGGTGGGAGAATAAAAGGAGCGGGACAGTTCGGATAAACACGGCGGGGTGAATTGAATAGAATGCACAAACGTGTGTCTCTGTAATTGTAAGGAGCAGGAAGTCCCGGAGAATACTCTTAGCGTGTCACGTGATCGGATTGTGATCACGTGATACGCGCTGCATATCAAACAAATAGATCGTAGAATGGGGGGCTGTTTTTATAACCGTTCCGCCGTGTCCGCATCACTTTAGGTATGATCCCGTGAGGCGTTAGCTGACAGTATGAAAATATGAATCATTTTCACATTATAATAACAGAGTCACGTGATCCGATCGCGATCACGTGACTAAGGAGATTATGAATTTAAACGCGCTGCGGGACGGGAGGCTGTGTATGCAGCCTTGTTCCCGTTCCCGCATCGCGTTAAGGAGAAGTTTAACTAGAGGTAAGACTGTGGTTCAATGGGATTTGTTTAATTCTTTAGGGTGAAATGTTTTGGTGAGGCACGGGATAAACAATATTGAATTGACTTATTTTTTTAATTTGTTTCTCTGCTTGTTTTTTGCAGAGAGGCTATAACAATCTGCTTAGCCACTGGTATAGCTCTAGTGGTCCTACTGATGACATCAGTTAACATTTGAAACACCAACACAAGAGGACTTTAATCATGGGCAATGACCAGGACCTGCAAAAGAGGGTTTTGGAGACTCCAATGACCCTGGATACTTCCAAGGTCAGTTAATTTATTTTAGAGATATTTTTCTATTTTTTGATTTTGACACATTAGTGTTCACCTTTACGTAGCGACAAACAGAATTGATCTTTAGTTAATACATTGTTTGAATTCTTTGTTGTAGGAAATTAAAATAAGAACACAATTCAGATCATCACCTGAAGAAGGGGTCAGGATAACCCCGAAACGCGTAGTGAATTAAGAATATGTGATTGTGTTTTATAAATTACAGAAATTTGTATGCAATAATTATACATTTGTATGAATTATTATTTGTGTACTGGGACCGATGTGTCTGTCAAATACGACATATGTGTCTCTTTAAATGAATGTTGTACTTCAAATTCTATATGAAGAAAGAGATAAAAAATGTCTTCATGAAGTGAATTGTATGAAATATTAATACAATTAATTTGCTTTCACCCAAAAAATATATTGTGTATGTTTTTTGAAAAATCAATCTTTTGATTGAAAAGATAAACACTGTTTACGTAACATTAAAAATATGAAGAGTTTAATCTCGAGTAGAGTGACCAGGGTCATGTCCCAAAGGATCTTGTGGGGCATAACATTTTATTAGTGCAATGATGCAAAGCAGGGTCCACTAGACACATGTTCGCAAGACTGCCTACAGGCAGTGCACAGCACCATCTTGTCCACATGCATATTCACCCCATATATGTTTCATCCCAGACGCATCCCTGCATGACCAACCCAAAAGGCAAGCAACCCGTATGTCACTTCCCCAACGCCAATTACTTGTCACGACCCGTGACCCAGAACCCCACTGGCATGGTCACATGCCAGGTAGGGTTAGGACTCGGGGTTCATTTGGGGCCCCAAGGGCCTTACATTATCACCAGGGACTCTCCTGGAGTCAGTCCTGGCGCCTTTGGCACCAGGCTCATATTTGGAATGGGACATTAAACAACTACTTTTTGTGTGGAAGCCTGCAGCCAACATGGAGACACCCACACAGTCTAATCCCTGAGAACCAGACTGTGCGGTGCAGTGTTTTAGGGTGTGGTAGCCCGGACTACTTTACCTGGACTACTTTACAGGGGAAGGCTATACAAACCACACCCAAGCTAAAGAACATGCTTCGTGTTATTCTGCAGCCAGCAGCGTGATGCTCATCGTGTTCAGAGACCAGCACCCGGCGTTCCTGAAATCGCGGACCTGCAGAGGAGACAAAAGAACATCATGAGCAGTCCCAGCTTACCTGCAGCTTTCCTTCCTTCGATCCCGGCTGCTCGCGGTCTTCCATCCCGTTGGCAGCATCTTCAAGACATCACGCACGCACCGGAACGAAGCACCTGGAGGGGAGAGAGAAAAAGGGACAACATTAAACAGGTTACTCACGGCAATCACAGTAGTAACCATGGCCTCCTCACATGGCTGGGCATATCTTGGCCGGTCCCGCTCCGGAAATCACTGCACGCCCAGAAAGACCATTGCGACCTGAAAAGGAATAAAGAATACATGTTAGCCCAAAAAGAAATTAGCGCGCCGCACTTCGCGCTTAACCTACTTTTCTTCATACGCTTCGCGTCCATAAATGCCGGCGGGAGCCTGACCCAAGCAGCGCACCCAGCGAACCTCTGCACACCTAAGGGGGAAACAATCAGGGAAATACATTAATAGCACGAAAGAAAAGCAAAGGCCTTCAGAGACTGCTATAATCGAACTTACCTCCTTAAAGACACTTGAATGGGTTGGCACCAGTGAAGTTAACTCGGTCGCTTCAACCCGCAGAAAACTATGCGCCCCTGCGCAGAAAGCAGGATGGAGAGCACGCCAGACATCATAACAAGGTGAGAGGGTGCCATCAGGTCGAGTCCAAGGGGCTGGTGGCAGGAAACAAAATCAGTGCCTAATTCCAGTCCTCCTGTGTTTTCAGGCCCAGCTGCCATAGAAGACATCATCCTGAATTGAGCACATCTGGGGGTATCCGGCAACCAGGGCATACGGGCGTCCCCGTGGATACCAGGTGAGCGTAACATTACCTGCCATTCCATAGAAATAAGCTACCCCAATGCATGCCTGATGCATGTAGAGCCATCACTAATGCTCTCCCTCTCTTGGTCCCCCACAGGCACACAATCTGAGAGTGAAGATCAGGACCCCAGGGAGGATGCTGCGACACCAGCCAAGAAGTCCAGGGGCATGGAGGCAGCAAAACGTCCTTCAACATCCAGGGGAAGAGGGCAACCTGGACTATTGCGCAAGCCCAATACAACCCAGGAACCTACAGCTCAAATGTGCATTAGGGACACCACCACAGCACCCACACCAGCCACATCCACTCAGGAGCCAGTGGCTGAAGGCACAGCATCCACTGCAAGCAGTATTGTCGGGGAGACAGCTGCCACGGCAGCTGTGTCAGATGATGAACAACACACTCCGACACCCGGAACACCTACTGCTAAAGGGCCCCCAGCAGTAACCCCAACTCTTCCCACCCAGCAATCAGTATGCCAGCAGCCATGAGTTGTCTGTGGTGGGGTCATGGCCAGGGAGCTTCAGCCCCACGGGGAGCATGCATGAGGCCCCAACCATTCCGCATGCACCATCAACATCCGCCAGTGTCTGGGACAGGCAGGAGGGGATCAGGGCAATACAACAGCGCCAGTAGGAGCTGACAGGGCTGGTGACCCAGCACATCACCGAATGTAGCCAGGCAAGGGAGGAAATCAGGGAATGCGCAGCATCCCTCAAATCTGCCATTGAGTCCCCTTCCCAAGACATATGTGGCGAATTGGTGGCTGTGAGGCAGGTCCTCACCCAAATGGTGGCAGCATTGGAGGCCCTGCGTCCCACAAAGGTGGTTGAACAACCAGGCACCTCCTCAAATGCCAGCTCCAGACAGACCAGCCCCCTGCGTAGGTCTGGGCGGAATTTGCAAGGGTCAGACAGGGGTCCACCCGATGCTGCCAGTAGAAAAGGGGTGTAGGTGCAGCCTGCCATTCCGAACTCCTGAAGACTAATGGTGCATGCAAGTGCACACCATGTGTGGGGAAGTTGAGGGGGCAGGGGCAGGGGGAGAGGGTGTGTGGGGAAGTTGAGGAGGGAGGGGGAGAGGGTGTGTGGAGAAGTTGAGGGGGAGAGAGACGGGGGAGAGTGTGTGTGGGGTGGAGGGCTTGTGCACTTAATGTGTTATATTTCTTCAATACACCTGTTGTGAAATCAGAATTGACATGAGCGGACATTGCTTATTGTGTACGTGTGCTTTATTGGTGAACAGTCTACAGTGTCTATGTCCCTAACACACCCAGTGCCCTGGGTCCCACCTCCATGTCACACTCAGCATCCATGTGTGCTAGAAACATAGGTTAAACAAAGTCTGACGCACGGCACGTCCCTCCTGTGCATCGCTGCTTCCCTGAAGTGCAGCCCATCTCCACCCTCCTCATCCTCATCGTCAGGTGGTTGCAGATCAGCGTCAGGGGGCAGAGGCACATTCCTTCTGATGCACATATTGTGTAGCATGACACATGCCATGACGATCTTGCCCACCTTCTCATGCCCGTACAGGAGTGCCCAACCAGACCTGCTGAGGTAGCGAAACCGTGCCTTCAAAAGGCTAAATGTCTGCTCAATCACCACACGGGTACGTGTATGCGCACAATTGTAGTCCTCTTCATGACTGTTCTGCGGGTTCCGGACTGGGGTAAGGAGCCACCTCTTCAAGGGATAGCCTGCATCACCTGCATGTGTGCAACAATGGTTATGTGTAAGTGATCACATCATATGGGACCTGTATCAATGACACCATAGCATGCATTTATTTCCTGTTTGCACATATCCATGCATGAATAGAGCCTCATGATGTAACTGCAATGTGTGAATTCATCTGATCGACAGGTGTGCGTGTCATCGTCTAGTGGGCGCAGAGGTGTCCTATTCCTTGTGAGTGTTCATGCACTGTGGTAGTCCACGCCAGTTTTTCCCATGATCTGGGTGATGTGTAGTCAATTGTATGCTTTCATCTTGTCACCGTTGATGGCAGACTCATGATGATCTCACTCTGCACGACAGAAGTTGACATGCTGTTTTGGTGGACCTCTGTGTTGGTGTAGTGCTGTGTTCATGTATTTTGCCCTCATGTGACTCCTTTGTACGCAGTAATGGACAACTGTCCTTTTTGATGATGGTATTTGGTGCTGTGCATTGGCCATACTAATTGCTTGTCGCTGCATTGTGTTGCGGGGGCTGCAGTCTGATTATGTGCAGTGTACATGTTGCTGGCTATGGAATGGTTATAGTACTGCATCATTTTCATGGTAGGGCAGCTTACGTCTTGCATTTTGGGGTCAGGTGTCAGGTCCAGTCCGTGTTTAAAGAGGAGACAGAGCTATAATGTAGATGCCACACATATAAAGAGCTCCCATTGGGAGAGCCACAGAGGGACCAGTCGTGGTTAAAATGATAAACATCAGATTTAATAGAATTATGACCTAAAAAGTGATTAAATAGTGTGGTCCACAGTACATACAATTCATAAACATTTTAACATATATCAAACAGTCGTTACGTGATAAGCTAGGATTAGCTAATTGACAGTGTATCAAAAACAGGGATACACTCAACATCAAGAGGTACGCTTTACAGAAAGTGCAACGTACTCTACAGTAATTAGAATCAGTATGTCAAAAACTTAATAACTCTGGTGACAGTACAGAGTATTAGCTCGACATGTTTCAGTTCCTACAGTTATTATGGAACATTCATCAGGAGATATACAGGTGACCACGTAACCAAGACAACATTCAAAAATGAAATGATGACATTTGAAGTATTCGTAGCATCTGCAAAGTAAAAGACAAAAAAAGCGCAAAACATGAGCTTCAAATTAGCCATTATTGTTGCATGTTCAAAATACAACAACCGAGAAGCACTATTGGAACCTAAACCAGTTAAACCTAAAGATGATCGTATTGTGTGTGTAGGAACTGAAACATGTCGAGCTAATACTCTGTACTGTCACCAGAGTTATTAAGTTATTGACATACTGATTCTAATTACTGTAGAGTACGTTGCACTTTCTGTAAAGCGTACCTCTTGATGTTGAGTGTATCCCTGTTTTTGATACACTGTCAATTAGCTAATCCTAGCTTATCACGTAACGACTGTTTGATATATGTTAAAATGTTTATGAATTGTATGTACTGTGGACCACACTATTTAATCACTTTTTAGGTCATAATTCTATTAAATCTGATGTTTATCATTTTAACCATGACTGGTCCCTCTGTGGCTCTCCCAATGGGAGCTCTTTATATGTGTGGCATCTACATTATAGCTCTGTCTCCTCTTTAAACACGGATCTTTGTCCTCCCGGACTCAGACAGAGTATACGTTGCTAACCTATCTTAGTTAAACGTATACCGGGTTTCCTCCCCCATTTAAGTTTGTCAAGTCCAGTCTGGCCTGCTTTGGGGTATGAGCATGGTCCACCCTCTCAGGTACTCTCATCCAGGTGAAGTATGCATCTCTCCCCCCCATCTCAGCCAGGTGAAGTATGCATCTCTCCCCCCAATCACCTACCCACATCACGATGCCATGAGCCTGACATGCAACTCACCGAGTAGCCAGGATCTGTGCCCTGCGTGTCGCCCCATGTAGCGTGGTATCGTGGAGTTCCACATGACATTGAATCATGGGTTGATCCGGGAAATCGGGCACAACAATGTGTGATGATCTTGTTTGAGTCACATACCATTTGCACGTTGATGGAGTGGTATAACTTATGGTTGCGGTACACTGCCTCCATGGCATGTGGGACCACCAATTTGACATGGGTGCAGTCGATGGCGCCAATGCAACCAGGGATGCCGGCCAGTGAATGGAAACTAACTTTGGTGTTGGAAATCTCCTGGGATGTCCGTGGTAGGAAAAAATGTGGTCACCTGTGTGCTTCAGGAGGGCATCGAGCACTTGGTTCAGCGTACGTGAGAATAATGGTTGTGATATGCCATGCATCTGTCCTACTGTGTGCTGGTAAATGCTTTTGGCCAGGAACTGGAGCACAGACACCACCTTCAGTAGAAGGGGGATGGCGGTACGGATGTCTATGAGGCTGGCAATGTCGTTATGTATCATCTCCACAATGGTGGTGATGGTGTCCCAGTCCAGACGGCACAGGGTGTGGATCTGCTCAGGGGCTAGGCTGAATGGATTATCTCTGATTCGAGTGATTGGGGGCTGCCTGTGTGGTACAACTGCCTGCAATGGTGGTGCAGCCTGTGCCTGCCTCACCCTCCTTCTCCTCCTGCGTCTCCTCTGTGCTGCCTGTTGTTGTTGTTGTTGCTGGAGTTCCACTGCAATCATGTCCTCCAGCCCCAGCACTGCTATTAGTATTGGAATCATTTTTGTGTGTGACTGGGTGTGGGAAGGGGTGGGGTGTGCTCCTTTTGTGCTGGCCCAGTCTATATTGCCTCCACCTGTGATGATTGTGTGCACCTGTGGCAGTTGGGAACACTGCACATGGCCGTTTACGGGTGGTCCGCGATGCCGGTATTTGCTCCATGTCGGTAAGGTACTTTTCTGTCTTCTGTAGGCCGTTATTAGCATGTCTGCATTACTTGTGTTCAGCTCCTGTTTACGCCATGCCGCTATTGCCGGCATGTGAGGTTGCGTTCCCGCGCCATGGTACTTTTAGAGGCACCATTATTTACGGTACCACTAATAGGGGGTTGGTGGGTCGTAATGGACCGGAGCGGTAAGCGATGCCAGTAATCCTTTACCGGCATCGTTTTTCCCTTACCTCCAACCTCGTAATGAGGCCCTTTGACTAGTCACGCTCTCTGCGGGCACGGCAGGGCATCTGGCTGCGTTCCTACTTTCCTAACTGCTTATGAAGTGTTAGCATTCATCTTGCAAAACTCAATAGTGCTGCACACTTCAAAGTGGGAAGATCACCTCAAACCAACTCACCCTTGATGGCGGGGACTGTAGACACACAGTGCTTGTTGTTCGCTTTTTGCTGTTTCTTACTTTTTTCTCTTTAATTTGTTGATTCTTTTTTTGCTTTGACTTTTTGTATTTCACTATGTTTCCATCATTTCTGTATATACCTTTCCCTTACTTTCTGATTACTTATTTCCAGCCATCTCACCTGTCAACCCTCCCACTGTCTTTGACTATTTCATCTGCCTTCCACGCCCCCCCACCCACATGATTTTGCTGCTGCCTGTCTCACCCTGTCTCTTAAGTGGTGATTCAGCTGCCATCTGTTCCTGGGTCACATGTCCCTGGCTATTTTACATCAGAGGCCACTTTCAAACTCAATAAGATAGCTCGGCATGTTAATGTACGTGCTGTGGAATGCTGTGTGCAACAAGAGGGCCCAGCTGCCTAAGAGAAGGGAAGATAGGGAAATATGGAGAGGAGGGAATGAAAGGTAAGGGAGGGAGGCATGCAGGTTAAGACATGGAAAGAAAGAGGGAGAGAAAGGCATTAAGCGGGCTAGAGATACAAATGTGGAGAGCAGAGGAGAGCAAGCGTGAGTAACTTGGTTGGGGAAAGGGTGAGCAAGGAAGAAAGAATGCGCGAGGGATAAGGAAGTAATGTGTGGGGAGAGAGAAAGATAGATAAGAGGGAGACTGAGGAGTGTGCGTTGGAGAGAAGGAAGTAGCAAAGGGAAGCATAATTAAGGATTTGAGGGAGGGAAAGAAGAGGGAGTGTTAAATTGGAAAAGATAGAGGGAGAGTGGGTAGTTAATAGTGATATTGGAAGGAGGAGTGAGTTGGGAGGGGGTAAGGGAATGAAAATGCAGAGGGGTGGATTCAGGGGCAGATTCAGGGATTGTGTGTAGATGTGAAGTGGCACTTCATGGTGCAGGAACTCCATCCTCAGGCATTTACACACAGATACAAACCATTACAAACAAAATGTATAAAACAGAAAAATAATCAATATCCCCAAAGAGGCCGTAAGAATACAGGAAGTGATTTGCCAACCTCCAACTGGTGCAGCAGAGCAACACGCCTTCTGAAGCGCAAGGCCTCTCTGATAAACTCCTACCAGGGCTGTTCGCCGCACATTCCAAATGTTACTCTGACGGCCAGAGATTTTGGTAAGTCTCCCTGGGATAGCATCATGGTATCTCAAATGTTTTTAAATAGCCCTGATCCTCGGGGGGACCCCACATTGGCAAATTTGAACAGGAACATGGGGCCTCAATACGGGTCTGGTGGTAACTGTGCCAGTGCTACCGGTGGGTTGCTGCCGGACCCATAAAAAATTACCCCCCGCCTGACTTCCCTGTGTCACAGGCTTTTCCAAGTCCGGCGGCCAGGAAGTCAGGCACCAGCAATTTTGTTACTCCCCATTCCCATAGAGTTCCATAGGACTCTATGGGAGTGGGTACACGTAAGCACCGGTACCATTGTTAACAGTGCTGGTGCTTCCGTGATGGCTTTGCCTGCCGTGACCACTTCGTCAGGCAATGTCAGACCTGTCAGGCACTGCAGCTCTGGCAGGCAAACCCGTAGTTTGCCGTTCCGGAAACAACGGTGCCTTACCGTTGTTTCCGGACCGGGAAACTTAGAATGAGGCCCATGGTCTTTTAGTTCAGGAAAAAGTGGCAGGTTGCCCTTGCTGGTGCCTTCAGGCCATTATCTTCTTCTGGACCTTTGCAGTATGCAGCAACCTTCTTATCAACTCATTGGGCCTCATTACGACCCTGGCGTTAACCAATGGCGCTATTAGCGCCATAGTTAACGCCGGTAACTTACCGAATCCGCAATGGTGAAATGGGGAATTACCACCCCATTCCAAGGTTGGTGGGCCGGTAATTCCCCATTTACCATTGGCCCTTCCCCATTCCCATTTTTGCCCCATAGGGTTCAATGGGAATGGGAAGGCGGTAATTACGGTACCGCAAATTGCGGTACCGTAATTACCTTCAGGGACCTTGAAGGTAATTACGGTACCGCAATTTGCGGGTTCCCACTTTAACGGCTAGTACAGACCAGCCATTAAGGTCGGGAGCCACAAAGGGACCTCATAGTAAGGCATTAAGGGGTTAACCCCTTAACGCCTGGGTCGTAATGAGGCCCATTGCATTTTTACTCCAATTTCCTCTACATTAGTACTATGATGTTAAATTGCGATTAGTAGCTTTTTAGTGGTCATTTAGTGTTTCAGCTCCCCACTGGCTACCTGTCCATGGTAATCTGCAGCCATTAAGCTCCGTAGTCCATTCCTTTTTCTCATTATAATTTAAGCAATCCATGGGTGCTGTGGGCTGTATTTCCTAGCAGTAATGGGGCTAAAAAATATCTTTTTGAAATGGGCTTCCACCAGCCCTGACACATTTTCCGACGGCCCTGCAGTTTCATATTGGCTTGTATTTGTTTCTCCTAACCCTCGATCCTTACACACCATGGTCACTGATTTTATTCTGATTCATGTAGCTATTGATCAAAACTCCGGAATGGTTTCATGTGTGACACAAGTTTCCATTCTCAGCAGGCAGGACTGTGCTTTATATCAAATGACAGCACATTAGCACATACTGGAACCTCATTGGTTGCTGACTTAGCTGTGTGGCTGTGGCTTGAATTGGCTTGTATTCGGGCCTACCGCATCCCTCTCTTTTCAGCAAATTTGGTGTCTTTAGCATTTGTATTTGTAATTGTATTTTATTTATTTGTATGGTGCTCCAAGCCCGGGAGCATCAGTGTGCATTTCTTACATGGAAAGGCTACAGGCGGTACAATGACAAGAATAAAGTTTACACAATTTACAAAATATACATTTGACTATAGAGCTGCCGGCCCCGTTAACCCCCTACCGCCTCATTACGAGTTCCGCTCACGGGACCCGCTAAGGACGCCTGGTAAAACCAGGCGTCCTTAGCGGGTCCCGCGAGCGGTCCAGCATGCTAACAACGGGACCGTCATTACCGATCAAACTAATTGAAAACACATAAAAACACTCCTTTTAAAGAAACACAGGGAATGCAGATTTTTATATCAGAGGGCAGTCTGGGTTGATAAGTAGAGGTGTTCAGAAAAGATGTTCTGCAATTCCGATGTTCAAGGATATGATCTTGCAGTAAATGAAGATAAGGGAGGCTCATCATCCCAAACAGTGTACCAGGTGGACATTAAATCTTGTCTTTGGTGCTCAACCGCGTTTAGCTGGGCTTCTGGGTGCTTCGTTGCAGTCGAGAGAATAAAGAGACATTCAAGTTGATACAATCCTACTGGCGGTCGCATTGAGTTGGTTCAATGATGCAGGATTCCATTGGGGCTAGTCGGTGTCAGAGACAATTAATCTGCTGTGGCAATTTGGTGTGTGAGACGGTGAGTTTAATTGCTTCTAGCAGGTTGAGTTGGTGCTAGTGAATTGGTCTCATGATGTCGAGGCCACAAATGAGTCGAGACAAGTCAATCCACTTGAATGACTCTGGCCAGCATCTGAATGGCAGCAAATGGATCAAAGTTGCGTGGAATGCCGAAAGTAGACCCCAGGTCCTATGATGTCTCGAAGTATGTGTCACCCCCAGTCGATCCAGCTTGAAGATGTCTTGAGGTAATAAAACAGGTTAAAATTTGCTTCTGGACTTCTGGGTTGATGGGAGACTCAATAGAGGGTCTCCCAGGCAAGGTGAGTCCTTCAGCTTTGTGCTTCCTCTCCATTGGGTTGGCTGGCCAGAATCCTAGTTCCAGTACAACAGCCAGAAGAGAGTGCTTGCTGGTCCTCAGCAGTTCACCTCCACTGTTCCCGGGGGATGGCTAGAGGACAAGGCTTGCCTCCGACTTGCATGCCTTCTGTCTTCACCTCTCTGGCAGAGGACTTTGGGATAGGCTGTATTCCCAACAGTGGTTCAGTAAATACTTCTTGTGAAATGAGCAAGCGGGCATGGACAGGCAGTTGTAGAGAACCCTAGCAGAAACCAAGATAGTGGAACCCCTCTCTCATCCTCCTTCTCTGGCTATTCACACTCCATCACCTTCCTATGTCTGCTACCTTCAAACGGACGATATTGTTCAGAACCCTTGTCTGAGTGTGGCTTTGTTATGTCAGTACTACCTTTGAAGCACTGATGCCAAAGAGGTCTCCCATTTTTTGTTACTGTGTCCTGGGAGGAAGGTGTTGCCCTCTCTCCAGAATTATTAAAAGTCACCTTCCTGTTACGTTCACCTGGGTTCCACAGGGGCACCGAGCGAAGCTGGACTGCAACGGTCTCCACCAATGGGACTCGTAGTGTAGTGATGAGCGACTGCACTTGCTCTCTTAGTTTTGTCTGTCTGGCACGTAGGAGGATTTTCCTAGAGTGGTAAAAATGGTAAATTAGCCGACCGCTAGAAATAGGTTTAACTTCTGCTTCCGTAACCACCTTGTGTTCCCCTAATTATGTCTCACCCTATTGTTAAGAAGGATGGGCTCTCCATCCTGCGTCGGAATGCAGGGGTGCGCTGAAACTTGGGGATCCAGTTAACTTCACTGATCCCGTAATCTTATGGCAGAGTTCCAGACAACAATGACTCAGAGGTAAGTCTTTTGCCAATCCAAAGTAGCATGCAATGCTTTAGAGTTCACGTTGTCTTATAGTTCACTCTTGTACCTTTTCTTTATGTTTCTTCCTCTTGCAGAATTGCCCAAGACAGGTGTCTCTTCTCTGAAAGAAACGAGGTAGTGCCAAGGTAAGATTCAGTATTTGCACCAAGCAAAAAGTCTTAGCAAGTGATTATTGTTCATTCTTGTGATTAATCAATTGTCCTCTCTTTATTCTGCAGGTGCGGTGCTTCCCTGGAGCGAGGGATGTATGATGATGATTCGTGAGACCTCGAGCGAGTATTGCCTCAGGTAAGTATCTTGCGGTGCGAGGTCAAATGTCTCTAGCGAGGCGCAGCTCACCTGTAAACTTTCTTATCTTTTGCAGATGTGGATGCTCCGAGCGGCGATCTCGTCAGAGTGCCTCGATGGATCGCATGGATGAATGGAGCTTCGGTGAGTACTCCGCGGCACTGATGCTTACTGTATAGTGCGGTAATTGGAGTTCCTTTTCTTGGAGATGCGGCGACTTCCGGATGATTGTGATGGCGAATGGTAAGGCTCTTGTTCTAATCTGCCTTCCTTTTCTCCTTTGCAGGTTTGGATCATGAAGAACAAGATGGCCGTGGCCGAGGACTGGATACTGGAGCTGCAGGCACGGTGAGCGTTATGCTGCAGGAGTGCAGAATAACGCGAAGCGTGTTCTTTTCTCCGGGCGTGGTTTAAATAGCCATCCAGAAGTAGTCCCCAGGTAAAATAGTCCCAGTACCACACCCAAGGAAATAGTCCCTTGAATAAAGTAATCCCTTCAAGGGGCCCAAGGTGGCCTGTACATGGTTTCTCCACTTGATGACCTGATTTGCCTGAAAAAAGGCCAGGACTGAGTCCAGGAAGCCCTTAGGCAATCCCTTGGGGCCTTATAGGTCCCAATGGATGCCAGTACTCTGGGCAGACTGGTCTGCTCCTGATGTCTGGGGGCAGGCATCATGACACTTCCTTTCTATTGTGCCACATGGCAGTAGTGGAGACATCCAGCACAGATGGCTAATACACCTGCTCACAAGGCTGGCATTGTCTGGTACGAAATTGCCATGGATGCATAATTTTTTGACCTTCGTAGCAGCATGACACAAACAGGCATGCTAACATTTAAAGATTAATGTACCACTAGGTTGACTAGGGTACATGGTTATTATGTTTTTAATCAGAGGCCCTGAAGATTAAAAAGTGGCCTCTGTCTGCTGTCAATGTTTGTTACAGCATCTATCAAGAATGTGCACGTGGCCTTTGAACCTTCCATGTGCCACTGCAGGACTTGTGCCAGTAGATTATCTCACCAAATGAACATGCATACTTGCCAACGCTACCGATTTAGGCGGTAGGATACCGCTTTTTAAGCAGTCCTACCGCCTACCGATTTATTGGCACCAAATACCGATTTTTTTTTGTTAAAAAAAGAAAAAAAAAAAAACTTTTTTTTTTTGCCCACGCCAGCTCGGGGGAGTCTTTCAAGGGTTCCCCGATCTGGCGTAGCAGGAGAAGGCGCGGCTTGCAGGCTTTTGATGTCAAAGGCACCCACGGTGGTGGGCTAAATGCGGCCCTCTGCCGCGGGTGCCTTTGACAAAAGGCGCCATTAGCTCCCCAACACGCCAGCTCGGGGGAGTCTTTCAAGGGATTCCCCGGGCTGGCGTAGCGGGAGAAGGCGCAGCATGCAGGCTTTTGATGTCAAAGGCACCCACGGCGGTGGGCTAAATGCGCCCCTCCGCCGCGGGTGCCTTTGACTAAAGGCGCCATTAGCCCCCACCACGCCAGCTCGGGGGAGTCTTTCAAGGGCTTCCCCGAGCTGGCGTAGCGGGAGAAGGCGCTGCATGCAAGCTTTTGATGTTAAAGGCGCCCACGGCGGTGGCCTAAATGCGCCCCTCCGCTGTGGGTGCCTTTGACAAAAGGCGCCATTAGCCCCCCCCACTACCAGCTCGGTGGAATCTTTCAAGGGGTTCCCCGAGCTGGCGTAGCAGGAGAAGGCGCAGCATGCAGGCTTTTGATGTAAAAGGCGCCCACGGCGGTGGGCTAAATGCGCCCCTCCGCCGCGGGTGCCTTTGACTAAAGGCGCCATTAGCCCCCCACCATGCCAGCTCGGGGGAGTCTTTCAAGGGCTTCCCCGAGCTGGCGTAGCGGGAGAAGGCGCAGCATGCAGGCTTTTGATGTCAAAGGCACCCACGGCGGTGGGCTAAATGCGCCCCTCCGCCGCGGGTGCCTTTGACTAAAGGCGCCATTAGCCCCCCACCACGCCAGCTCGGGGGAGTCTTTCAAGGGCTTCCCCGAGCTGCCGTAGCGAGAGAAGGTGCTGCATGCAGGCTTTTGATGTAAAAGGCGCCCACGGCGGTGGGCTAAATGTGCCCCTCCGCCATGGGTGCGTTTGACAAAAGGCGCCATTAGCCCCCCACCACGCCAGCTCGGGGGAGTCTTTCAAGGACTTCCCTGAGCTGGCGTAGCGGGAGAAGGCGCAGCATGCAGGCTTTTGATGTAAAAGGCGCCCATGGCGGTGGGCTAAATGCGCCCCTCCGCCGTGGGTGCCTTTGACGAAAGGCACCATTAGCACCCCACCACGCCAGCTCGGGGGAGTCTTTCAAGGGCTCCCCCGAGCTGGCGTAGTGGGAGAAGGCACGGCATGCAGGATTTTGATGTTAAAGGCACCCACGGCGGTGGGCTAAATGCGCCCCTCCACTGCGGGTGCCTTTGACAAAAGGTGCCATTAGCCCCCCACCACGCCAGCTCGAGGGAGTCTTTCAAGGGGTTCCCCGAGCTGGCGTAGCAGGAGAAGGCGCAGCATGCAGGCTTTTGATGTAAAAGCCGCCCACGGCAGTGGGCTAAATGTGCCCCTCCGCCATGGGTGCGTTTGACAAAAGGCGCCATTAGCCCCCCACCACGCCAGCTCGGGGGAGTCTTTCAAGGACTTCCCTGAGCTGGCGTAGCGGGAGAAGGCGCAGCATGCAGGCTTTTGATGTAAAAGGCGCCCATGGCGGTGGGCTAAATGCGCCCCTCTACTGCGGGTGCCTTTGACAAAAGGCGCCATTAACCCCCACCATGCCAGCTCGGGGGAGTCTTTCAAGGGGTTCCCCGAGCTGGCGTAGCAGGAGAAGGCGCAGCATGCAGGCTTTTGATGTAAAAGGCGCCCATGGCGGTGGGCTAAATGCACCCCTCTGCCGTGGGTGCCTTTGACAAAAGGTGCCATTAGCACCCCACCACGCCAGCTCGGGGGAGTCTTTCAAGGGCTCCCCCGAGCTGGCGTAGTGGGAGAAGGCACAGCATGCAAGCTTCTGATGTTAAAGCCGCCCATGGCGGTGGCCTGAATGCGCCCCTCCGCTGCGGGTGCCTTTGACAAAAGGCGCCATTAGCCCCCACCACGCCAGCTCGGGGGAGTCTTTCAAGGGCTCCCCCGAGCTGGCGTGGTGGCAGAAGGCGTGGCAGGCGCCTCATTGTCATTGAATGCACCCACGGCGGTGGGCTCATTCAATGACAATGGGCTGCTGACGCGCCCTATTCCTATCCTTACCTCCTCGCCTGACTATTTTTGAAACTTTAAGATTCCTAGAGATTTTTGGTCACAGAATGTTGGCATGTATGAACATGTATGCCCCATAATTTTGCCATCGAGCATTTATGAAAGGAGTTCTGGTTGGATTTCATATAATCAAAATCAAAATCAGGCTACACAGCCTTCCTCAAATGGCTATTCTGTCAAAGGAACATATTGAAGAAAAGACAATGGACCTCATTGTAAGTCGGCCGGTCTGCTAAAAAAGTGCTGGTATTTGTGGACTATGGATTTTCCGGTGGGGTGCCAGCATTACCTCTAGCTACAAGCTAGAGATAAGGCAAGCACCCTACCGGCAAAAAAAGCCCCCATTGCCAGCACCAGCATTGCCGGTGCCGGTAATGACAGCAAATCCCCTCATGGAGTCCTATTGGACTCAATGAATAGGGATTTACACCATCACTCGGAATCGGACCGAATGCCGGAAATGGTTTTTACATTTGCCGGTATCCTGGCGGGTCCATTCAGGCTGACCATTGTCATGTGTGTCTCACTCGTATTTTAAATGCCAATATGGTCCAGGAGTGCCTTAATGTTAGTGGACCATGAAACCCTATTTAACAAATAGAGATTAAGTATGTGGAATAAGCCCATGGATAATTGACTCGTGGCAGGTAAGCACACGTTCTGTGATCATTTTGCGATCTACATTCAAAAGGGAGATTGGTCTAAAGTAGAGAACTTTGATCCTTGCTTTACCCGGAGATGGAGTTTTGCCTTTCTTTGTTGATTGTAGTGTCACTTGTATCTTCTTCATAGTTATCAGATTTGTCTAGTATGACCCTATTTTGGTAAACCTGAGGAGGGAGTACCCTCAAAAGGAATACAACAATGTCTACAGGCTCATCATTTCTGTCATCCCTATATAGTGGTGCCTAAAGATGTCATTTTTTTTACCATATAACTGATAACCAAACCTTTTGTATTGGTCTTCATTGACTAAATTATTGTGCGAGCCAGATAGCACCTTGAGTTTGTAGCCTTATATCGTCCTTGCCCTCTTCCTGAATGCCAGTACCTTTGTTTCATCTAGGGGAGGGCAATTTCAACTTACTGTTTGAAAGAGTATCCGGATCAAGCTGAGCACTTGTCAAGATGTGAAGGTCTGTATCGTCCTGTGTTTTTTCCTATTGTTCTCCAGATTTCCTCTCTGTGTCCAGGGCGCTTTCTTCCTCAGTTCTTTAAGTGTGTGATGATTGCCTGAAGATTCTACCACTCAAATGTGCTCAGGTGTTCAGTTTTCTGTCTATAATGCCATCATGCTGATATCTCATTTTTTGTGCTATAACCAGTTCCCTTTCATTTAATAACCATTTATGGACCATGCCATCGCAGTCCCCTTCCATGTCAATGCAAAAATATACTGGGTTGTAATCTGAAAAAATATATAAATGACATACAGGCACTATAAAGTGCCAGTACAGGGTTCAAGTGATTAAAACAAGTCCATAGCAGAGTGAATGTAATGTGGACCGAGAAGAATATGCATTTGTTTTCATCAAATTGTAAGATCCATCGATCGGCAGTGTGTAGAGATTACAAAGCAAGCACAGTCTCTTATTGTGCCATATACCCATGCTATAATTAAGTGGAGTTCTGTCTTCTGTTGGTTTCATAGTCATGTTAAAGTCACCCACTAATATTACCTTTTCATTGGCCAGATCTGGTATCCTTTGTTTAATCTCTACAAATAACTCTATATGCATTGTATTTGGTGTCAATACGTTCCTTAGGAAGTGCAATGGGTTGCTGCTCTTAACATTTGCAAGTAGCTGCCTATCCTCCAGAGCCTCACGTGTTTATTTACCATAATCAAAACCCCAAAACTCCAATGTATGCAACTGCTTGAGACTTCTCAGTCAAAGTATGTGTTTTGCAGATGAGCCCTTTCCTAATCAAGCAGGTATGTCTCTTCATGTAAGGTCACATCAGCTTCCTCTTTTTGAAACAAAGAAGAACTTTGCTTCCTCTTGTTTGAGGTGTTCATGCGGTAGCAGGTAATTTTATCCCCACCAAAAATATCCCTGTATATATGGTCGTCGGGAACGGCCATAGGCAATATTTTTAGTGGGGATAATATTTGGGGTTTTTGGGCGCTGGGGTTGCGGGGGTGTCCCCCGCTCCCTTTATAATAATATGGGGGTTGTGGGGGTGTCCCCTGCAAGTTCCATGCCTTAATATCGCTGCAAAAATATGGCGATATTTTTGTATGGCGATATTTTTGCAGGGATATTAACACATGGAAAGTTCATGCCACCAACATGCCAGCATAATAGGTCCATGTAGTAGCTGAGCGGCATGAGGAAAATGCGAGTCCATTCACACTTGAAACGCAAAACTGGCTTGTCTGCAAGGGCCACAGTTCCAGGGCAAGACAGCCTCATTCCTTTAGCTTACAAGCATGGCATATTGAGTAACAAGATACAAATATGAGCAGAAGACATGGACATGGACACAAATCGTAAAGAAGGGGGATTAACAGTGCAAACGTGCCCAATTCATACCATGAAGGTGGCCTTTTTGTGTTAGTGTATATATGTACATCACAAAAGAAGATGCATTCATCCCAAGAACTAGTTGGTTATGGAGGGAGCCCTCAGCAGGACAACCCAATCCAGGGTGAAAAAGCCCCTGCCTCCAAATACTTTGTCAAGGCAATGGGCCTCATTACGAGGTTGCCGGTCTGGCAACAATGGTACTGGTATGCTTGCCGGTACCGTTGTTACCGGACCGGCAAACTCTGAGTTGTGCCGCGGGTGCCTTTCATTCCGCCAGGTCTGCCTTGGTGGAATGAAAGGTAGCCCCGAGCACAGCATGCCTGTAGCACCGGCAGTGTTATGAACGGTGCCGGTGCTACAGGCATCCCCATTTCCATTGAGCCCTATGGGGCTGAAATGGGAATGGGGATCCCCTTTCATTTTTTATATTCCTGAACACCCACACCGCATATATATATATATATATATATATATATATATATATATATATATATATATATATATATATATATATATATATATATATACAAAAATACACATGTGTAGAGGAAGGTTGTAGCACTACAAAAAACCACAGCATATAGAAAATAAACCCTGCACACACGACCAAACCCCTTGCTCAAAAAGTATTTTAATTCATTACAAACATTCTCGTGCAACCAACACTACCTAATGGCTTAAAAAAGGGTAGGCATATTTCCCACGCCTCCCTTGCTGACAGACAGGTTTTTAAGACACTCACCCCCACCAGGGTGGAAACCGCCAGGCGTTCCGCTTGCGTACCAAGCTTCCTCAGGCTTTCTTCTTCCCAAATACGTGAAAACACCTTACTTTTATAAAAACAGGAACCGGACCGGCATTGGTGTTAGGCTCCTCCCCTGCGCTTGCAATTTGGTTGATCATGTGATCGCAAGTGGCTAGCGTCGCATACGGGCGAAATTACGGCCATCTTTGAATGGATTCAAAGTACCTCAATGCGAGTTAATACTCGCCCCATATCAGCAAATGCTGTATTGGGGATTTATATGCGCGGATGGGAGAGGCTGCACAACACATGCCTGATCCTGTTCTCTGACCTATTAAAATTTCGAAATAATGTGTGTTGTTCGCGCCAGTGCGCAAACATGTCAATTTAATGGTTTAGTTTCATCTTTCATGATGTAAACAACAAACCATTGCACCCCTTGGCGTGGGGTGCCTTAAGTTAAAGCCAAAGTAGAGTGCAGCGCATTTCCTTTCTTTAAAATCTGATCACATGACATTCCTCTAACAATGATGTTATTTAGAGAGGCCTCGTTCTATTTTCAAGCGAACAAAGCCAGCTGTATTTGTTTATGCAAATCCTGGCCCACCGTTCACAAACAAATCCAGAAGCATTTCCGAGTGGAATGGCAATACATACAGAAAAAGTGCATGGTGCATTTATAACAATTTCCCATAATGATAAAATAGATCATTCTATTAAAGTGCCAGTGCATTTTTTGCAAATTCACAGTATCAGACATGTCTCAACTGTATATATACAAAAATTGTTTACAGAAAACACAAGGCAGTATAGTATAGTCGCAGGTACCTTCTCGTGCAATTATTGTTGAAAAACATATATTTCCGGGTCAATGTTTAGTCCCAGGGGTCTCAGTGTGTCAAGCTTACAGATAAGTGTGACTTCTAACTTTCGCAATTTAAGTTCTCGATTGCCCAGTCTCTTATGCACTGGAATATGGGCAAGCCCCACAAAAGACATCGCTTTAACATCACCTTTATGTTTTTCAATGAAGTGTCCCGTAAGGGGGTTGGTAAGGTCTCCATTTTTAATTGCTCTGTAATGTTGCAATATACGCAATTTAAGGGCTCCTATAGTAGATCCAATATAGTGTAACCCACATTCACATGTGATAGGATATACTACAAACTTAGTGGTACAAGTGATTTTGTGTTTTTGTCTCCATTTAAGACCATTACAACTAATGAACGCTTTCTTGGAAACAAAATTGCACATTTTGCAATTAGCACACTTACGGAAGCCCCCAATTTCTTGGTTCAAAAAATGACTTTCAGACATAGTGGTTTCTGTGATCACCATACTAGGGGACAGAATCGTTTTCAGAGTTGGAGCTTTACGATATGCAACACTCGGGGCAGTATTCAATACTTTTGTGAGATCAGTATCTGCCAAGAGCACATTCCAATATTTGTTCATTATATTTTGATGTTTCTAGCCTGATAATTGAAGTTAGTGATGAATCTAATGTCATCCTTTTTGGTTCTAGTCTGCTTTTTAAACAATTCTGTTCTTTTTATTTCTTTCGCTTTATCGAAACAGTCAGCCACAATCTTCCAATTATAGCCGCGTTTAATAAATCTTTGGCCTATGTATTGGGCTTCCTTTTGATAATTCGAGTCTGTGCTACAAGCTCTCTTGGCTCTCAAGAACTCTCCATAAGGGATTGAATTCTTGAGAGCTATGGGATGATGGCTGAGAGCTGAATTTGTACCTCCCCAAAAATGTGATTTTTCGATAACATTTCCGCTGATATAAACGCAGCAAGGGTTAATCCCGCGATGAAAGGACAGCGTACCATGCACACATAATTGATAGATTATCTATTGATATGTGTCCTTGCATACACAGCCTTTGAGTGGGTTTTTCTCTGTTGAAATTCTATAGAGAAAACCCATTGAATGTTTTATTTTTTTATTTATGGAGGTGTTCCCCGAATCCCCCAAACCCTTTAATTTCTTTGTATTCCTGAACACCCACACCCCATTTATATATATATATATATATATATTTCTGAGGCTTGTGGAATCTGCTAAGATCACATGCTGTGCATAGGCCGACATCTAGTGGAAGCTGCGGAGTATTACAGTTTGTTTTTCGAAACTCGAAAATAGGCGTCGACACAGGGCGTGCCAGTAATACTATCCCTAGTGTGACGTCCACTGTACCCAAGATCCCTCACGCGTCTAGGATCCTCAGATTGTTTTTTTCCGCCATACTGGTCGGAAGCATTTTGCGGAATCCCCTGGCCTTAACCATACTTTTGCTAGAATTTAAAATAATAATCTATTGACATCCTTTCCCACCCCAACGTCGAACTTCGACACTCGACGCCGGCTGGAGAAGAAATCGACCGTCGGCTGCTGCACGACGGATTTGGGCCTCGGAAGGCCGCTGGCCTCGGCCCGGGCCTGGTAGGCCGCTGGCCTCGGCCCGGGCCTGGTAGGCCGCTGGCCTCGGCCCGGGCCTGGTAGGCCGCTGGCCTCGGCCCGGGCCTGGTCGGCCCTGCAAGTAGGGAGAGTGGGGGGTGGTACATACTCTACACTCTTGGTATATAGGTACACCTTATACATTTCCTACACTTAACAGCCCGCTGCCTCAAGGTGCGTATGGAGGGTACTCCTTTTCAATTCCGCCCCAAGTGCAATCGCAAATACCCTTGGGTCGACAGGCATGCCACGTGCAATCTCTGCTTGCCGAGGGACCACCCCGAAGCGAACTGCAGAGCGTGTAGTAGGTTTAAACCGAAGACACTTAAGGACCGTTCGACAAAGCGTTGGGCCCACCACGCCAGGCAGGCGGCCATGGCAGCGGAGGGCGCCTTCAGCGATGGCAGCGACGCCGTACTTTCGGACGGCGAGGGCATTACGGCGTCGAAAGACAGCCGAGCGCTGGTCCCCAACCTCGGAAGGTCGTCCAGCAGGGCGGCTATGGGGAAGACCCCTGGTGACACAAGCGCTTCACATACTACACACACTAAACACACGAAGTCCAACCGAGACTCGACGACATCGAGTTCTCGGAAAGAGGCACAGACAGAACGGTCCGATTCGGGGTCCTCTGGGAGCTCTCGATCAAGATCGCCGCATGACTCCAGGCAATCATCCACTCTTGCCAAGAGTTGCCTCGCTCCCTAGGCTAACAGAAGTTCGATTGTCGGAAGACGAAGACGACTTCCACCCCCAGGCCGCGCTCCAGGAGTCGGAGCCCGCAATTAAAGCCAGCGAGGCCCCACGCTCGAAGGACAGGGACACCTCTCCTGATCATCGACGCCAGGCTTCAAAAACTCTGGAGCCACTAAGGGACAGGGAAAACATTTTTCTACGCACGGGGAGGGGGGAAAACAGCAGAAGAAACTACCTGTACATTCTTCCACACCTGTGAAACACTCCACCCCCCCTAAACAGACAGACAAGCCCAGGTCTGCTGATAGGTCCACAACCAGCAAAGCTACTCAAGATAAATCCCATAGACTTGCTGAGAGAGTCATTCCCAGTTCCAAAAAATGGTCCAGTGAAGACATAGATAGGGTCATGTCAAGAATGTCTTCTTTGGCTGATTTTTATGATAAAAATCCAGAACATTTCCTCTCGTATGATCCACAAGGGGCCACACCCTCAGGCTCTACTGATCCTATCCCCCCGAGTAAGAAGGCCCGGTTTGAAACTCCAATGAGGTCCGAACCCTTCGAGGTACAACCTTACGCAAGACCATACTCACGGTATCAAGGAGAGGCTTCCTTTTGTGAAGACCAAGATTTTGGGTTGATAGAAGAGCAAACCGGGACGGCCTACTATGGGGATGATGAGGACCAGGAGGAAGAAGAGGATGACCCGGAAACATAAAGAGTAGATTCCCCGGTAGAGAACGAAGCCCCAGTTACCGACTCCCCGGTCGATAACCAACCCCTCCTAAATGAGGTTCTCGCTCGCGCAGCAGAACATTTCCACATTGACACCCACGGTGTACAGGAGGAAAGGGACTTTGCAGAAGAGTTAGTGGGAGAAAGGAGGCCTGTTGCCCAGACCATCCCTATCCTTAAATCCATTCAGCAGAGAATAGATCCGTCCCTGGTGAACCCAAACCTCACCAGAGCAGTCAATCCCAGGGTTGAAAAACTTTTCAGGGCAGCTCAGTCTGACCCTCTCTATATAAGAGGACATCTGAAGCCAGACTCCCTAGTTGTCACCAACACTCGTAAGAGGGCTGGGACACCCTTGTCTTCGTCAGAAGCTCCTCCCGACAAGGAGAGCAAAAAACTATACGGTTTCGGCAGGAAGGTAGCCTCAACGTCCGCCTATCAAGCAAGCAAGGATTGCTAACTCCACCACCCTGTTGGCCAGGTACAACTGCCATCAGTGGGAAGAAGTCGTGGCTCTCATAGCCTCTGCTCCTGAACCATTAAAGGGCCAATTAGCTCGGATTTCCGCAGAGGGTAGAGCCGTGTCTGGTTGCATTTTGAAAGCAACCTTCGACGCCGCAGACAACGCAGGCAGAATGATAGCAGAAGGTACTGTTATCAAGAGACATGCGTGGTTACGGCAGTCTGGTTTTAAGGCAGAAACACAGGCATCATTGTTAGACAAACCGGTGGAAGCCGATCTGTTGTTTGGTAAGGCGGTCGAAGACGCACTGAAAAATGCCAAGGACGAATACGAGACACTCAAATCCCTTGGTCAGTTAACCAATAAACCCTCTAACCAGAGAGGGAATAGTAATTTTCATCGCCCATGCGGCCAAAATTCCCAGAGAGGATCTAACTATTCCCAGGGGCAGGGTACACAGTGGAACAACAACCAACAGTCTACCCAGGGTTACGGCAGAGGTAATAGGAGAGGTCGTGGTAAAGGCAGAGGCAGCCCCAGCAAGGGAGGCGGCACGCCTCCACCAAAGCAGTGACGCTCAGTTCAGGGTCCCTTCTCACGCAACCCCAGTAGGGGGACGCATTTCAAACTTCACCCAGGCTTGGGAAGGGATCACATCAGACAGATGGGTGCTGTCAACAGTATCCACGGGATATTGTATAGAGCTACTGCAGCGTCCCGGAACCATCCTCCACGACAAAGAGTACACTCCTTAGAACATCAGAAGATTCTCCTCGAGGAGATCGCCATTCTGCTACAAAAGGACGCGATAGAACTCGTCCCGGGACACCAGGTAAACAAGGGTATTTATTCAACTTACTTCCTTGTGCCAAAGAAAGACTTGACAATGCGCCCAGTATTGGACTTACGGCCTGCCAACAAGTATGTCAAGCCCCAAAAATTTCGTATGACCACGCTACAAGAGGTAATCCCCCTCCTAAAAAAGGGGGATTACATGGCAACATTGGATATGAAAGTTGCTTATTTTCATATTTCCATGTTCCCAGCACACAGAAAGTACTTGCGCTTCAAGGTGGACAGTCGGCACTACCAATTCAAGGTACTGACCTTCGGGATAGCTTCAGCACCAAGGGTATTCACCAAGGTACTGGCGGTGGCGGCTGCACACCTACGCAGGGAGGCAATCCCAGTGTACCCTTATCTGGACGACTGGCTCATAACGGGGGAAACCCCAGGAATTTGCAGGACAAACATTCAAAGGACTATCGACCTCCTCCACGAGTTAGGCTTCTCAATCAACGAGAAGAAGTCAAGCCTGGTGCCAAGCACCTCAAAACAATTCCTAGGAGCAATCCTGGATACCCAGGAGGGGTTGACCTTTCCTTCAGAAGAAAGAATTTGGAATATACTACTGCAAATTCCGCATTATCAGTCCGGTCAACAAATAACGGTACGCAAAGCAATGCGTTTACTGGGCATGATGGCGTCATGCATTTACCTGGTCCCCCACGCGCGCCTGCGCATGCGTCCCATGCAAGAATGGTTGGCGAAACAGTGGTCTCAGGCAAGTGGTCAGTGGGACGATCTAGTGGTCGTTTCGCCAACACTGGTACAAAGCCTTCACTGGTGGACAAGAGGGAATCTCGCACAATGGAAACCCTTTCACGATCCCGAAGTACAGGCAGTAGTCACTACAGATGCATGTCTGACGGGGTGGGGAGCTCACCATCTCCACCACACAGCTCAGGGTCTCTGGTCTCACTCAGTGGCCAAGAACCACATCAACCTGCTAGAGCTTTCGGCAGTATTCAGAGCACTTCAGGCGTTTGAGCCCCACCGACTAAACCTGTCAGTGCAAATCCGGACGGACAGCACTACAGCCATGTTCTACCTGAACAAGCAAGGAGGAACTCGCTCGCCAAATCTGTCCAAGCTTGCCCAGAAAATCTGGATATGGGCACTCAGACGGAACATCTTCCTGTCATCACAACATGTTCCAGGGGAGCTCAATTCCCTAGCGGATGCTCTGAGCAGAGACTCCCTCCCAGAGGAACACGAATGGGTTCTTCACAGAGAGGTCGTAGAAGATCTCTTCTCTCAGTTGGGTTTCCCCACTATAGACTTATTCGCCACAAGCGAAAACAGACAATGCCCAGGATTTGCATCCAGGTTCCCCCAACCAGACTCCCAGGGGAACGCCCTGTGGATGAACTGGTCAGAGATGTTTGCGTACGCTTTTCCACCTACTCCTCTCATCAGGAAGGTGGTGAACAAGATGAACAGGGAGTCGATGACGCTCGTCCTAGTTGCTCCCATGTGGGCACCTACGCAGGATGGCGGTGTGCGAGCCCATCAAACTTCCAGCCTGGTACAACCTACTGTCCCAGCACCAAGGTCAAACAGTGCACCAGCAACCCAACTCAATGAACCTGGCAGCATGGCTCCTGAGGTCATAGAGTTTGGACACCTCAATTTACCACAGAGGTGTATGGACATCCTAAAGGAATCCAGGAAACCAAACACAAGGCACTGTTACTTTGACAAGTGGAAGAGGTTCGTTATCTGGTGCCAGAGTAGACAAATCAACCCAGTTGATTGCACTCCTTCCACTATTGTTACACACATGCTCCACCTGCTAGATGCAGGATTGGGTTTTAACTCACTGAAAGTACACCTGGCAGCCCTCTCGGCTTACACCACTTCCCATAGCAAGGTTTCATGGTGGAAAGTACCAGTAGTTAAAGCCTTCATGGAAGGAGTAAAGAGACTTCACCCTCCTATTTCAAACCCACCACCAGGGTGGGACCTTAATGTGGTGCTTGCCAAGCTCATGGGCCCCCCTTTCGAACCCATGCATAAAAGCAGTCTCAAACACCTGACTTATAAAACGGCCTTCTTAGTAGCTATTACTTCTATAAGAAGGGTCAGTAAAATTCAGGCTCTGTCAGTGCAGGATCCCTTCTTTACTATCCATAAAGACAAACTGGTTTTACGCACACACCCTAGGTTCTCGCGTAAATTTATATCAAAATTCCATGTAAACCAGTCCATCGAGCTTCCGGCTTTCTTCCAGAACCTGCAAAGCTTGGCAGAGGTGAAACTACACACCCTAAATGTGCGTAGGGCGGTCCTCTACGATGTAAATAAAACCAGACCGCTAAGGAAAACAGATCAACTGTTTGTCTCCGTAGCTACAGGCAGAGAGGGGGATCGCGCCTCTTAAGGTGCCATCTCGAAGTGGATTATTAACTGTATCCAGCTGTGTTACTCACTCTCTAAAAAGACTCTGCCTTTTACGCCAAGGGCCCACTCTACTAGAGGCATTGGGGCCACTCTGGCTTTCATTGCAAATGTACCCCTTGACACCATTTGCAAAGCAGCTACTTGGAGCTCTATTCACACTTGTACTCAGCATTACTGCATTGACACCCATTCCAAGGCAGATACACAAGTGGGACAAGCGGTTCTAAGACACTTATTTGCTCATGACCCTTCTCACATCCCACCTCCTTCTTCTGTTACTGCTCGCTAATCTATGCACAGCATGTGATCTAAGCAGATTCCACAAGCCTCAGAAGGGATACATTACTCACCGTAATCGTATTTCTGATGCTTGTATCTGCTTAGATTCACATGCGACCCACCCTTCCTCCCTTCCGAGAGAAGGCGCATGATTGCTTGTAGTCATACCTTCTGTCTATCTGCTTGGATTATCTGTACTCACGCTACTCCTCATGCTACCTCATGTCAGAAAAAATACAATCTGAGGATCCTAGACGCTTGAGGGATCTTGGGTACAGTGGACGTCACACTAGGGATAGTATTACTGGCACGCCCTGTGTCGACGCCCATTTTTGAGTTTCGAAAAACAAACTGTAATACTCCGCAGCTTCCACTAGATGTCGGCCTATGCACAGCATGTGAATCTAAGCAGATACAAGCATCAGAAATACGATTACGGTGAGTAATGTATCCCATATATTTGTATCCCCCCCAAAAATGTGATGAATTTTTTTTTCGCTAACATTTCCGCTGATGTAAACCCAGTGAGAGTTAATCCCGCGATGAAAGGACATTGTACCGTGCACACATAATTGATAGATTATCTATTGATATGTGTCCTTGCATACACAGCCTTTGAGTGGTCTGCCATCTATAAGAAATGGCATATGCCATAAATACTGCTTAGCAGGAGAAACATCTGTTTTCAATTGCACAATTGGCACTGCTCATAAGGCTCCATTAGATGTACTTCATGAGTAATTCTAGTATTTTACCTTATATAAGTACTTGTTTTCGCCATATTCAACTAGGTTTTGTTACAGGCTCGTCCAGCTCCCCCTGATACCAGTGCTCATCCAGCTCCCTCACACCAGATCCTGCATTCCAGGCACTCGGCAATCAGACACAAATAATACACGCTGTAATGCAAACACACACCAGTGCATAGGATGGCGGCATTCTGCTCTGCCACTCCCAGGCCTGGCTCTTCCTTATGTACAATGGAATAGCTACATCTATTCTCCACCCATTAACAACACATATCATAACAAACAGGTCATTTCGATGAACAGGGGGGAGAAAAGTACATTTTGTGACTGCAGGCTGTTTCTGCAAGGCAGCCTCTGGCAGCCTTGGGACTTGAGCCAGCAGCGTCATCACTGTGTACTTCTCATGACACTGTGTACTTCTCATGAGGGGCTGTTCATGCCTATCTCTGAGACCTCACAGCATTGCAAAGCTCAGCTGTTCTGTGCTCTGCGACATGCCTTTCATGGCTGTTCAGTTGTTAGGCCAGTCTCTTAGGCAAGTCTTTAGGCTAGTCCATTTGTATCCGATGACTCTCAAAGAAACCAAAAGAAAGTGCAGAATCAGAAATGTAACACGTGCCCAGTTTTTTTTTCTCTCTCCTCATTTTATCTATGAATCGCTGCCGCTGACCAAAGCCTTGTACTACTTCTACTTAAAGTACACTGCAATAAAACTATTCTGATACACACAAACTCAATAAGGAAGCAAAGAAAACACATTATCAAACTAAGACAACTTATTTATGTCTTAACTCATCTAAAGCCATTCATTCACTGCACTGTATTGCATAAACACCCCCACCAATCATCATCAGCCATAGTCTAGGGTGCATCTAAAAAAAAAAAAACAGTCATAACTACATGTCCCTCCCTTTCTAGCTCTGAGCATCCCTGTCACTCTAACATTCAGCACCGCCCCTTTGAGGTGTCTGTCATGTTTGTGTGCACTGTCCAAGTCAAGTCAATGTCTCTCTTACTTTCCAATATATAGTCAGCCTCTAGTACTCCCAGTCAATAGGTGCACCCACAGTCAGTGTCTGCAACAACTTGTCAGTGCTTGTCATATTTCTCCCAAGTAGCATCTTGCATGGTGAATACATGGTCACTGACCGCTCTCTCAGTAGTCCATGGAAAACGACAGCAAGTCTTCCCACTGTGTGCCTTTCACATCCATCTGTTTGAACGGGTCGTTCATTTGCTCCTCTTTGTTTTTTTCTTCCAGTGAGCCACACAAATGTCCATGTGCTCCTGCCAGCCTTCTTTTACAATGAGCCACCAGGCCATTTCTGTCGGACACTGAAATGCATTGCCTTGCTCTTTCTCTGCATTGATATGCTGTATCATTTCTTCATCCTCCCCTTTCCAAATGGCCAGGAGACAATCTTTACCACTTCAAACTGTGGGCCCTCCATCACATGCCACTCCTTTCCTTCTATGGATGCCATTAGCTGTGGCTGTAGGTCATTGTCAGGTGTCACAGGTCACTCTGGATCAGATGCAGTTATCTTCTTTCTTCCCAGAGCCAACACCACTGATTGTAACTCACTATACTGTGCTCTGTCCCCCCCAAACACTATGGAGTCATGCTGGCACTGACCACCTTCTACATATGTGGGCCTGTCAATGTCATTCTCTGGTGCACATGCCCTGAAAGAGTCTTGTTGTGTTTTGACAATCTCCGACATGCATTCGCCTGACATGACCCCTTCACTGTCCCATCTAAGGTGCACACTGCACAATCACCTGTCCTTCTGAAATCCAGTACATTACTTACCCCTTTGCCCAGGCATGTCTCCCCCATGCTGCTAGGACCTGTTTATGTGTGTCAGAATGTGGGTAGTACACATAGTAGCTGTGTCACCACAACCGTTGGCACTACCTGTACCTGCCTCTTTCTCCCTGTAGACAACGCTTTGCCAAACCTGTCATTGCTCCACTTTCTTCCAAAATGTCCTCCCTCTCCTCTGTTGCACACAGTTGCTTCGTCCGGTACCCAGCCAGCCTGTGTCTCCCCCCTCTTCCTCTTCCTCCCCTTTCTCAGAAATACATACAGCCACCCCCCACAGTGTTCTGCCTCATCCACCCCAAAGGCACTGGTGCTAGCATCTCACATTCCTGCCCCTCTGTGCGATCTCCCTCCTCCCACTCTTTGCGCTCCTTCACTGGCATTGCTTTTCGCGCTGTCAACCATGCGTCATCAGCTGCATTCAGCATGTTTGCCCAACCCTGGGTGGACCACACCCACCTTCCCTTCCACCACCCTCATTATCTCGTTTGGCAACAGTCGACATATTGTGGCCCTCATGAATGTTTGTGTATAGCAGTACTGCAAAATCTGAGGGTCTCTGATCCCTCTCTACCTTCATGTGATATATTTGTGCTTCGCTTATAGTTCAGCACTATCTCCCCTGTCCCTTCCCTGCGGTACCCTTTGTAACTGCTGTTCCTGGCCAACCCCAACCTCCTTCTTCGTTTGTACAGACTGGGGGACCACATCCCAATTGTCCACCATGCTCCTTAACCTCTCCAGCACTGCCCTTGACCCCGACTTATATGACAGATCTTCCCCCGCCTTTTACCTGGTCAGTGGATCGGTATCTGCCATATTGCAACTGAAACTGTCACCTGTAAGTGTAATCTGTGATCTGTTTTACTCCACTTAAACTCAGGTTTCCAACCTCAGACTCCTACCCTGTGCCCTTTACAGCATCGGCCCTACAGCGTCTCTCCATGACAGTTGCTCTGACTTTATCACAGGTGCCTAAAATTGCTCTGACAATGATTGCAGTCCTGTAGATGCCCTTGCAACCTTGTACTGTATCACTACATCACTCTGAGGTACTATCTCCGTATTATTCCTAGAGTCCCTGAAGACTCAAAATTCCACAAATGACACTAGTCAAACGAGCAACAGGTACAGCGAAAACACTTTTTTCACGTACCTGTTGTATTGTTGTAAATCCCAGTCATGCACATCAGGAAGGGAAGCTCCCTGGTTTCCGCACCATCTGTTAATGCATGTCCTGCTCACCACAATACCAGTGCTCATCCAGCTCCCTCATACCACCTCCTGTATTCCAGTGACTTGGTATAATACACAAGAGACCAGAAGTGGGATGAAAAGCACTGCAATGCAAACACACACCATTGCATAGGAGCTCTGCATTCTGCTCTGCCCCTCCCTGGCCTGGCTCATCCTTATGTACAATGGAATAGCTACATCTATTCTCCACACATTAACAGCACCTACCATAACAAACAGGTCATTTCACCGAACGGGGGTGGGGGGGCAAATTTCATAACTGTAGGCTGTTTTTGCGAGGCAGCCTCTGGCAGCCTTGCGATTTGAGCCAGCAGCGTCATCACTGTGTACTTCTCAGGAGCGGCTGTTCATGCCCTTCTCTGAGGCCTCACATCATTTCACAGCTCAGCTGTTATGTGCTCTGCTCAGTGACATCACTTACGTGGCTGTTCAGTTGTTAAGCAGTCTCTTAGGAAAGTCTTTAGGCCGGTCCATTTGTATCTGATGAATCTCAAAGAAACCAAAAGAAAGTGCAGAATCAGAAATGTAACAGGTTTCAGCATAACAAATCTGTGTGCTAGGTCCAAGGAGCTACTCACCTCCCACCACCAACCGGACATGTGTTTTGTGGTGGATAGGGAGTCATGGCTGGGGTTGCCAGATATTGGGCTTTCATATGTGCAGACAGTATTAACCACAAAAGCACAGTCAATGCTGTCATGTGCACCCTCAGACTTTCAAGTCAGAATAGAGATATGGCTTTGAAGTTCTCTGGGCGTAGTGCCTTGTAAACCCAGAACTTCATCACCCATGAAGCCTCGGGTACATGCCAGACTTGCTCAAACTCGATTGCATAGTTTGAAAAATAAACGGGGCACTGATCCATTGGGCTGCAATGACCATTAGGGGACCAAGGGCATAATTGAGGTACAAAAAATAGATAATATTCAAATAAATACAACTACACAGAAATAGCTAAATTAACTATTTCGGCAATATTGAACACTGCCGCACTAATTGGAAAGAGAAAAGAAACATTAAGTAACTGTGATTTTCTTATGTAATACTGGACACGAAGCACTGCATCAATTGCCAGAATAAAAGACAATGGGCCACATTCGAGTTTTGCAGTAATTCGGTGTTACCTACAATGAATTACTGCCAAAATCGGTTCTTGTTACCACCATTTGATCCTGTGGGTTCCACGGTTTTACAAGTGGTGGCAAGGCAGTGTTAGTCCATATTTCTGGAGTCCTTAGGACTCCATGAGGTTTTTGGCCGAATTACCATGAGCTTCACAACAGATCAAGTGACTGTCAAGTGATTGTCAGTTTCCAAGGAAAGAAAGCCCAGACTGCTGCATCACCTCTGGGGTCTCTGTCACTAGACAGGCATCTTCCATAATTATTGTTTATTAGCAGCTTCTCTCTCATCCACAATCAACCAACAGGGAAGCGGAAGTGGGGACATTATTTTTTTTATTCCACCTAACGATGGAGCCTACCTTGCCCTACTTGAACATGCACATCTGTGTTTAAGTACGTGTCTACTAAATGTTTATTGATGAAGATATGCTGGGATGGACCAGTTTATTGACTGGATGAAATATTAATAATGAATCTTAATATGAGGCTTTTGTTGTGTTCATTGCTAGATATTGCTAGATGCTTGTCAACATTTTTATTTTTTTATTTGGTTAAGTGGTATGCTCCATTAATGAATCATCAGCATTTTACTGATGCCTTTTGTTGAATTGCTAAAATAAGACAAAGAAAGAGTATTGATGATGATGTAATGCATTGAGGTTTTGACGAGGAGGCCCTCCACAAACAACAACGCATATGCTGTCGGACAGTCCAAGGGTGCATATTCACTTTGTTTCGGTCCTACTGGGTTCTTTAGGGAGTTTAGGCAAAGTCGGCCCTCTCTATCTGTCTCCCACCAGGTTACTCCCTTCCGTAGACCAAGCATCCTTAGCAGTGCTGTTAGTTGCTATAGATCAGTACCACCTGTTATCGTCTCACTTTCTGGAGCTAAGGTTGACTTCCCTAAGATGACAGTTGACTAACCCCCCGCCCCCGGGATTTGCTATACTTCCCCTAACCTTGTTAAAACTGATATAATATTGTTTCGTCCTCATTGTATATGTTGGCCTATGCCCAGTCACTCTGTGAGGAAATCCGCATCGCAAGGTCGTAACCTTAAGTTAATCGAGCCTCCATTTTAGGTTAAAGCCGCCATTTTAGTTAGTCGTGCAAAGTTACCCTGTGGCCTAAAATGGCCGACCTGCGTTCTCTTGTTCTTACTTAACCTCTTCAACCTCTGTAGGCGAGTTAATGTCCAACCTGCCTGCAGGCTACATGTTAGGGTCATGTAGATTGTGTCCTTTGTTGACCTCGGGATCAGGGGATTACTTGAATCAGGCGATGCTAACCTACAAGTATATAAGAACAATAACGCTATTTAAACATGACATGCGAAACATCTGTTGGACCTGCATTGAAACAAATGTGTAAAGAGTGTAAAGTTAAACCCAGAGAATAATAGTGCTTGTTAGTAAATGTATTAAGAAGTAAACCGCATGCACAAGATATGTAAATTAGGAATGAACCTGGCGCGAACCCTAGCCCAGTACATGATTAACGTGTAGGAGGCTGGACATCGTTATGAAGAAACTGTATAAATATGCTGATGTCCAGCTAGCAATTCCTGTTCACTGCTCACACCGAACCTTCTGGTGGTCTCTGTGAAGTACTGACGGCCAAATAGCTATTTGTGTACTTTGTTTCATAAACTGTTCAGTATTGCAATAAAGATTCTGGGAATCTTTACAAGCCTGTGTTGGTGTATTTCTCTTTGCATGGTGTAAAAGCCTTAATATTGTATTTTCTGATTTCCACAGATGGCGCCCGAATAGGGACCCTCAAGATTGACATCGTCTCGTTGAAGGTTGGCTCGGCTATCGGACCGGGATCGGACGGTGCCAACAAAACGGCCCCTCTGGACGAGAAGCAAATTCCTCGACAGAACAGCACGATCCGATCCCTGAATGGTGAGCTGTAGCCCGAGACGACGTCTTGACGAGGGTCCATATATCGAGGTGGGTAAATTTGCCAAAATCACCAGACACGTGGGTCCTTAGAATTGTTCTTAGTAACCCGATCGGGCCTCCCAGTCCTTTGGTCAGGTGAATCGTGACCCGATTCTTAATTTAACCCTGACAATTTGAATTTGGCGCATTGTACTCGCGAGCACAATTATTTGACCAGGTAACACCAGAATTCTGATATGCCTGGGAAATTGTCTGCCTGCTTCAGGGCATTTTTGCGCAGCGACAGACAATCTTTGGAAGATAGCCATCCCGCACCACAGGAGGGGTCGCCGGCATGTACTGGGTACTGTAAGAAAGGCTTTGGTACTATAGCATTTAGTGATATTTGGCACAGACAGACCAGACATAATTCTAATCTTCGGTGGCCAACCAATGGTAGCTTTGAAATCCCTCGTATAGAATATCTAGATTCTGTATTGGTAAAGAAAAAGGCTAGACCTGCAGCATTTGACGCATTGCACAGTTGGAAAACAGAAGCTTTGCAGCAACCAAAAAGTAGAGAGAAACATATGCGTCGACATATGACGAATGCCGAAAAGGCGCTGTTATATGATCAAAATAAACGATTGGAATCAGTTAGGAACACGGACAGAGTGTTTCAATTAGGCATTCAGAAAATGTACCCTTCAAAAGATTTTCATACGTCCGATGAATTGATTAACAAACTTTTGCATGAACGAAGGCACGATGCCTCTGCTCCACCCCCGTACGTCCCTCCTCCTGGTGCTTTGCCCCTTCTTGTCGTTATTCCTCCTCCTATAGTTCCCCCGGTCCTTCCTATTGTTCTTCCTGCTGTTCTTTCAGCCGTTGCTCCTTTGCCTGCCCCCTTGCTTCCACCTATTGACATTCAGAATGTGCCTACTCTTCCTCTTCCAAGTGATTCTGCATAGCTTGTAGTAGACCAGGGAACGAGATCGAGGGTTGTGACTCGTAATACTGTGTGCCCAGATAAAAAGAATGAATGTATTGCTTGGGCTCAACATTGTATGGAGAAGGGTGAACAAGCTGATGTTTTTTCCACACTCGAAAATCTGAAACTAATTCCTGAAAAAAATGTTTTTATTGAAGGGTTAGGAATTCAATTGAGCATAATGTGGAATAGATTAAA
Organism: Ambystoma mexicanum; assembly: GCF_040938575.1. NCBI lineage: Eukaryota > Metazoa > Chordata > Amphibia > Caudata > Ambystomatidae > Ambystoma > Ambystoma mexicanum. The sequence goes on along the minus strand of NC_090933.1, from coordinate 1,105,150,226 downwards.
CGATGTAGATCTCCCACAAGGGTTACGGGATTTGAACACCTTAGCATTGTCTAGAGATACTGCGGAGAAAGTATATGAGCATGTCAAGAGGATTTTTGAGTATAGGAAGGAGTTGGAAGAGTTACAGAATGAAGAAGTAGATGGTGATAGTTCAGGTACTATGTTCTTACAGAAAAGGTTTTCTCCTCGCCGTGAATTGATAGGTGAGGAAGCGCAAATTTGTACAAAGGATGCGATAAGATGGATTTTGGATATGTCCATGACTCCAGATGAAGTATATGACACGTATGGTCAGTATACGTTAGAAATGCAAAAGAAAGTGATACAGGTTATGGTAGAATACCTGCAGAATAAGTGTGTAAAAAGAAAGATTTGTTGTCCCGCAGAATTGTTGAGTGTTTATAAGAGAGCCTTTTCGATTGATACCTCTTCGACTGCCTTAGCGATTGATTTGGCTCTGTTGCTTAGTAAGCGTTCGGAGCTACCTACTTCTCAGTTGCCTATGAGAGAGGTCCCTCCGACACAGAAGGAAGTTAGAGCCCTGATAGATATGGCTTCTTACTGTAGATTGTGGATCCCTAACTTTTCGTTAACGATTAAACCAATGCTGGCTTTGACAAAGAAGGGCATTTCTTTGCCATTGCCATGGACTTTGGAACACCAGACAGCATTTGATTTGCTCAAAACCGCGCTGTGTTCGGCGCCGGTTTTAGGAACTCCAAATGATGAAAAGGCCTTCGTGTTGTATGTGCATGAACGTGATGGATGTGCTTTGGCTGTGTTAACGCAGGAACATGGAGGGAAGACTAGGCCGTGCGGCTATTTCTCATCCGTCCTTGATCCTGTTTCATGCGCTTTGCCTAGATGTTTGAGAGCTGTCGCTGCTGCTGCGTCTGTAAAACAGAGCGAGGGAATGGTCCTGAGTCATGCATTAACCCTAATGGTACCTCACTCTGTAGATATTTTATTAAATAGAACTCAAACGCAACACCTTACTTCCGCACGATTGACAAGATACTAATTGATCTTGTTTGCTCCCCACATTCAAATTTAGAGGTGTTGTGTATTAAATCCGGCTGAACTTTTACCTGTCCCGCAAGATACTGTTGATGGTGACGAAACGTCACACGATTGCCTTTACACTACAGAACAAGAGACTAAAGGTAGAGTCGATTTGAAAGACACGCCTTTGAATAGTCCACAAGGAGAGCTATTTTGTGATGGCTCCTGTTTCAAACTTCCGAATGGTACATCCACGGCTGCTTATGCCGTCACTACCTTAAGCACAATTGTGAAAAACCAAAAGAATTATGCATAATTCCGCGCAGGCCGCAGAAATTATAACATTAACTCGAGCTTGTGAACTTTCTGAAGGGCTTACAGTAAATATATATACCGACAGTCAGTATGCCTTTGGGGTAGTTCACAACTTCGGTAGGCTTTGGAAAGAACAAGGTTTCTTGACCTCACATGGCACAAAAATACAGCGCGGCACTTTAATAGTGAGATTACTTTCAGCGCTCGAACTCCCTGTTCAGTTAGCCATTGTAAAATGTACAGCACATCAAAAGGTTACAGATGATATAGGAAAAGGGAATGCTTTTGCTGATCAGATAGCTAAACAAACTGCCACTGATTTTAGTTCAGAAATGTATACTGTAAGGGAAACTGTGAATGTTTGCACTTTTGGTGAAAGTATCGATTCTGTAAAAGACATTCAAGCAGATGCTACTGCAGAGGAGACCAAGAAATGGGTCGAGGGTGCAGGGAGATTGGATGGTGATGGGTGTTGGGTGGACAATGTTGAAGGAAAATGGTTACTCCCTGGCGCCTACATTACAATGATGGTCATTATGGCTCATGGTCCGACCCTTGTCTGTGCGCGTAAATTGACTAAAATGTTACATAGTGTATGGGCCAATGATAAGATATTCAAAATTGCGGAGCGCTTTGTCCAAGGGTGCATGGTCTGCTTGCAGCACAATGTAGGAAAAGGTACCTCGACTCCTAGAGGAAGTTTTGCTCCACCTTATGTTCCGTTTGAGGTCATCCACTTTGATTTTATTGAGATGGAACGTTGTAACAACCTTAAATACGTACTGGTTGTCATTTGTGCATTTAGCAATTGGGTTGAGGCCTTCCCCTGTTAGAGATGCAACAGCCATAACCACGGCAAAAACTCTGTTGAAAGAGTTCTTTCCTAGGTTCGGGCTGCCGAGAGTCATCTGGTCGGATAACAGGCCACACTTTATCGCTGCTGTAATCCTACAAATATGCGAGGGATTGCAGATTGATAAACGGTTCTATTCCGCCAGACATGCCCAAAGTGCCGGATTAGTGGAAAGGCACAACGGCATTATAAAGAACAAGCTTGCTAAGACGTGTGCTGGCACCAAGTTAAAATGGCCGGATGCCTTACCGATCGTGTTGCTGTCGATGAGAACAACCCCTCAAACTAAGACTGGGCTCTCTCCCTTTGAGGTGGTAATGGGGAGGCCTGCTAATATTTGGGGTATGCCAAAGAGTCACTCATTGCGGGATATTGAGAATGTGCTTCTTTCAGATTACTGTAACCAGTTGACTAAAAATCTATTTTCAATTTATCACCAGGTGCGAGAGGCATTACCTGTACGGTACGAGGATCCCCGTCACAGTCTACGACCAGGGGACTGGATCCTCACGAAAGTTTTCGAAAGGTCGTCTTGCCTTGCACCTCGGTGGAGGGGTCCCTACCAGGTCCGCATCACAAGGTCGTAACCTTAAGTTAATCGAGCCTCCATTTTAGGTTAAAGCTGCCATTTTAGTTAGTCGTGCAAAGTCACCCTGTGGCCTAAAATGGCCGACATGTGTTCTCTTGTTCTTACTTAACCTCTTCAACCTCTGTAGGCGAGTTAATGTCCAACTTGCCTGCAGGCTACATGTTAGGGTCATGCAGACCTTGTCCTTTGTTGACCTTGGGATCAGGGGATTACTTGAATCAGGCGATGCTAACCTACAAGTATATAAGAACAATAACGCTATTTAAACATGACATGCGAAACATCTGTTTGACCTGCATTGAAACAAATGTGTAAAGAGTGTAAAGTTAAACCCAGAGAATAATAGTGCTTGTTAGTAAATGTATTAAGAAGTAAACCGCATGCACGAGATATGTAAATTAGGAATGAACCTGGCGCGAACCCCTGCCCAGTACATGATTAACTTGTAGGAGGCTGGACATAGTTATGAAGAAACTGTATAAATATGCTGATGTCCAGCTAGCAATTCCTGTTCACTGCTCACATTGAACCTTCTGGCGGTCTCTGTGAAGTACTGATGGCCAAATAGCTATTTGTGTACTTTGTTTCATAAACTGTTCAGTATTGCAATAAAGATTCTGGGAATCTTTACAAGCCCGTGTTGGTGTATTTCTCTTTGCATGGTGTAAAAGCCTTAATATTGTATTTTCTGATTTCCACAACCTATCCTGCTTAGTACTGTAGGGAATTAGGGAAGGTGCCTTCTTTCGCCCGGTGCCACTCTCTCTTTTTCCACACATATTCTTACTTGACCCTTCACTACACTGGGTTCCTAAGAAATTCTCCTCCCGCCATTTCTCTGTCCCTCTGATCGCTAACTCTGCCTTTCCACCTCCACCATTTGATCTTACTTCCATTTTATTTCTGATCTTACTATCAATTTGACCTCCAACTACAACTCCATCAATACCTCTGCTGTTATACTTTCCTCCCACTTATGATATCTCCTAGCTTCCTCCACTACTAATACTGCCACTTCTGTCTTACCACTACTCCCACCACTATGCCTGTACTCCCACTCTCTGTCACTGCTGTTACTGCTCCACTACCACTACTATTTCTCACCACCACTACTCTCTCTCGACTGAAACTACTACTCCCTAAGACTCACTACCATTCACTACCACCAACTACCACCTTCTCCCTTTACCACTTTACTACCTCCACAGCTACTACCACCTTCACTACCCCTTCCACTCGGTGACTCCTACTCTACTTCTACTACTCACACTCTCCACTCACTCACAAATATTCCACAGACCCCCACTCTCCAATAGCTTCTGCACTCCGGTCCTCCACTAACTCCTGTCATCACCCAACTAACCCATAATCACAAACTCACACACACCTACTTAAATAACCCACCCCTCCCAGGTTTGGCAAACTTACATTACCACATTATTTACCTACCTTGAGGGGGTGTGACAAGGGCAGGTCATGGGTAGGGCTTTAGAGGGCTTGCAATCCCTTCACCTTCCTCATGTAAGCTGGCTTCATTTCTAACATGGAGTCCATACTGGGTGTCTTTCTATGTCTCCTTCTATTAGAAAACATCCCTGGTGGTTTAGTGGGCGAGTATGACCTCTCTGGTGGCTTCTTTTCATGAAGCAAATTCCTGATGGTCTAGTGGACCCCTGTTCAAAATGGCTTCCATGGCATGGTAGTGTGTGTCCAGTATGTGCAGACTCCACTTGGAGCTGCATGTCAAGCACCTGGTCATGTCGGAACTGGGCGTGTGTTTCCTGGTTCTTCCTTTGTTCTCCTGTATTCCAGCAGATGAGAAGTATGACGTAGGGTCCACCACCATGGCCTCCCCTGCAATAGTACTTCAGATCAGGTCCCTGGGGGCCGATCCCCCATGGCACGAGACAGCTGTTCCAGAATTTGTGTGGCGAAGGGGCAGTGCAGGGCGCTGGCTGGGGCAGCTTGTTGATAATAGTGAAACACCAAAAGAATGCAAGGAAGAAAAAAAGGGTGAAAGAGGGTCTGGCAGCAAGCAGGGCATGGAAGGAACCAAGGGGTCAAGAGACCAAGGCAAGTAAGGGAAGGAACAAAGCAGATAGAAAGGACCAAAATAACTAATGAGCATCAGAGCCAAACAGATGCTTAGCAACTCACCAGAACAAGCAAACATACGGAGCACATTATGTGTCCGTTCCATTCAGAAGGGGGTTTATATAGATCGCTGCTCCCGTGGAACGTTCATCATGGCGGACGTTGTTTCCATGGTGACATGGGACGCAATGCGCAGAGCTCCGGTGCATAGAAATAGTATTCTGGTCCTGCGCATGGAATGAGATTACCGCGGGGGTGCCGACTCCTTCGTTGCGAGTCAGGCAAGGATCCATTACCAGAAAAGTGTCTGCCGGTTCCTCTCGCCCATGACCGCCAACGCGGATAGCATTGCCAGGTAAGTTGATGCGGCCCGCGGCAGTGATAAGCCCTGGGCATTACAACGCACTGCGTTCTCGCATGTTTTCCTGGAAGCCTCACCCCAAGGAATGGAATCTCCCCTGCTCCACGGCGTACCTGATGCTGGCCCTACCTCCCTATGTGCGGGCTCCAGCAGACTCTCTCTACTGGAGCTTTGTTCCTCGTGGTTTGGGCACTGGGCTGGTGCGGCCAATGTGGCTGGCTTTGTGCTGCCCTGCAGCACCATACAGGTGTTCTCGCTAGGCAGGTATGGGACTTGTGTGGTACATTCAGCCCTCCAGCGAAATCCGATGTGCACCCTTGATGTAGTGTAAAAGAGGATTGGTTGACAAAAGGTAGCTGAGTTGAGGAAAATCTGTGCATTTGGATATATGACACTTCCGCCTGCAGTTGATGTCCCCTACTATCATTGCCATGTAGGAGGAATTTCAATGGGGGCAAAATTGAATTATGTTTAAGATGGCATCCTTCAATCACAATTGGTTCCCATCGGCCAGCCGTTTCTTGCTCGAATACGTGGGGCCAATTTTAAATACCTACTGTCTGATACATATTTGTCAATGATGACATCAATTCATGCAGGCAGAATGAGTAAATTGAAAAGAAAGAAAAATAGCATAAATACAAATTAAAAAACCTAATGTAAGCAAACACTACAGTTTATAGTAGAGAGAGGAAGACATAATGAGATGTAGGAGGTGTCAAAAAGATGAAATGAGAATTGTGACAGTTGCATAAGAGATTATTGGAGGGGAAAGAAGTGAAAAAGAAAATGGATATACAGGTGGAATGTAAGAAGTGAGAGTAAGACAAATAAGGAGGCCCTAGCTTAGCTTTGTCAGGTTGATTAAGACCAACAGTAATGATGATAAAACATTAATGATCACCATTTTTGGTATGTTCAATCAGATGGGTCATCCCTCGTATAGCTTTGGCATCAGTATTTAACTAATACCCCTGTTAATTGTCTGAATACGAAAAAGGAGCACATCATTGATGAGTCTTGCACTTGGCAGCTTGACCTCCCATGGGTGAGTGTTCTAACCTTTTGTCCACCATTGATGTGACTGTGGTGCACACCTCAATGCTTATATGCCTGGGAACAGTGTGCCTGTGTGCATTGAGAACACAGAATACAGCTGAAATAATTTCAACCAATGTTGAGTGACAATAAGCAAAATAGTGGTGAAAGGCTAGACAGTGTCGCACTCCGCTGTATTACACGTGTAGTAGATCATTTGTGGGCAACGATTCTGGAGAGATGTGTCGATAAGATGGATGTTTCTGGACATAATAAAAAGTGATATTTCCAAATGTCGCTTTGAAGTACAATATTTTGCCAAGGGTGTCTGGTCTTGCTAAATTAAGTGGTAAACCCGGGCCAAATATTAAGCATTAATTTAACATTAAAAGCTTGGGGTATCTAGCAGGGCTGAACTGGCTAATCTGTATACATTTAAGGAAATTATTAATTTCTATGGGCTCAGTCGGTTACGCTGGGCTACCGATGCCAGGCCTGATAGGGGTTAAGTCCTACTGTAAAGTTTTCGTATTCTGATTCATGTTTTGTTGTGTGGAACACTTTTGTAGCTTTCGGTACTCGACTCCCTGTTATAGGTAATCCTGGCTGAACTGTCTGTTAAGAAGTTGACACCCTTGATACTTCTTAGAAAAGGTTGCTGGTTATAAGAGCCATTTTAATTGCCCCATAATCTATATAAATCCCCTGCATTCTTCGGACTTTGGTAACTTCAAGGCAGCTGAAAATATTTGTTGTGATATAAGGGATGTGGGATGTGCTTTGCAAGTCACAATAGCCCAGTAAGGTCACTTAGTGTATTATCAGAGCTGCTGCAGGCATCTTTGTGCAATTTGTAGGTCATAGAATGTATCAGGACCATGGTACGCGAGGGGCAACCAATTAGGTTGCTCGGATCATGGGCTGAATCCCACATTCTCGGCCCACGTTGCCCACACGTTGCTCACAGCCTAATGGCTGCTTCCCCCACCAGCCATCTGGACAGTGCATGAGGAGGGCATCCGGCAATTTCTCAAACCCCATAACCTGCAGTTGTCCTCTCAGCAGGCACATGAACATCAGGAATTATCAATAGGCAAACGTGGAGCCTTCACTATAGAGTAAACTAGACCTCAGAGTATGACTTGAAACAGTATGCTCACAGAACATGGAAATGGCTTAGCACTGGCAACAATGATATAGCATGAGATGAGCCTGTTCGTGCTGGGAGGGCCAGGCATGCTGGCGGGGTATGTTTCAACCATCTTGGCACTACTCACAGTGTCTTTTGCAATGCTCTATATTGTAAACGAATGGCTTCTGCCTTTTAGTACTTGATTGCATGTGCTTAAACAACCCCACTCTAACTAGTGGAATGTGTCTCGATTACACACTTTGTAAAAGCACAAAAGATGAGTTGCTAACACACAATCTGACATAACTTGACATTAACATCATAGCTGATTGTCATCTAAGATGCATCACTACCCTCAATCCGATGATAAGAACAACGCCTAAATTGCTGGAAGGAGCTTGCAAGTAACTCCTGCGTGTCCCTGAGATCCTGGGCATTCCTTCATCACTTAAATTACATTCACATTTGCTCTTTGATTAATATAGATCTGCTGTTACACCTGCAATAGACATACCCGTCAATATCATTCAAATCCAGGTAGGCATAACAACACAAATGTGTTTAATGGATGCATCAAGACACTCCTGATTAGGCCTCAAGTTCATTTGCTATGCTATGCCGACCACCTAAAGCCAATAGGCCTGACTTCATTAACAAATTACATGAAACTCTGTCCACCCCAGGCACATCATCCAAACTCTGCTTGCAACTCGGCGACCCAAATCTTTGGACAATGAATCCAGTGTTCAGATGACCCTCACAACCCAAATATGTTCAGCTTGTTGTTTTCTGACCTATCATAAAGGATACTTAGTAGAATGGGTCTTTTCCTAAAAATACATTGATATTAGACCTATTAACACCCTTGTCTTTGATTGAAGAGGCCATCTCACTACCCAGTTCTCCCTCCATGCCTTAGACAGAACCCTCCTGAAAGAATGATGTTTACAACTATGCACAACTCTCTAGTCAAATTCCTAAAGGCTGATGCATGTAAAACTCGTGTTTCATCCTTCCTTCCAGACCATAAATCCACCCACTGACTTAGGTTCCCAGGTTAAAACGTAAACAACTGCAATACTGCATATCACTGAAAAAGGTACCCTTAAAAAAATAAACTAATTAGCAACACTTCTAACCAGAAGTGGTAAACACTAAATATTGTTCTTGCACTATTGGATCTGTGAGATTCCATCCCCCTGGACATTTCACTTGATATTTATTTCTGTGGAATTTGTTTGACGAACATCCCATCATACCCTCTGTTCTATCGCTTCACATCCCTACTCCACCTATTTCACTACCCCTTATCCCACTCCCCCTAAAAATACTGCAAATATGTATTGATCATAAATATTGTCCCTCACTTATGAAAGAATCTTCTGATTTTCCTAAACACATATTTAATGTATTTAAAAACACAAAAGCACCTTTTGAATTTAAATATTCTGATTGTCAGTGAATAAAACCACCTGGCCTAGATTGTTCAGTGAACCAAAATCAATGAGCCAGATATGTGATGTCATCAGTGATGTCATCAATGACATTTGTGATGTCATCGTTGATGTCCTGGGTGTTAGTCTTAGCAGTGCACGGTGGTGGCACGAGTTATGGTTGCTTTGCTTACCATAAATGGTGAATTTCTGCAGGGTTTCGATTTTACCTGTAACCATAAAGTCCCTGTAACAACGTTTTTTCATTGAATTTCATTGGTTTTTATTAGTCCAATTTAACCATATCGTCCTTTTAACAATGTTTTTTCATTGAATTTCATAGGTTTTTAGTAGTGCAACTTAACCATAACGTCCCTTTAACAAAGATTGTTCAGTGAATTTCATGGGTTTTTACCAGTGCATGCTATTTTCCTACAACTTATTAATATCATACTTAGCCAATAAGCAATATTTTGGTCCAATTTACAAAGTTTCATCTTAAAACACTGCCATTTCCCACCTTGTAGCATAGTTTTTAACATGCCTATACACTTTTTGCAACTTTTTGAAATAATTTTGCATCCGTACACGTCCGGGAACGTCTGACTTCATTTCAGACCTTCTGGACAGTGCCACGTGACCATACTCTTGTGCGCGGCATGGTGACGTGTTTGCAAAGGCGTCTACACTTTGTGATCGTATCCGTGCTTTGAAGACAGTTCGGAACTGCATTTTTTACTGATCTAGGAACTTTCAACTTCAAAATTTCATTTGCACACCTCCTACACCTTTTCGTACTCATTATCCATTACCAATCTAGTACACAGTACATACTTGAAAGAATGTTGTCAAAACTGCTATTTATCTTAAAATGCCATCAGTTATTGCCATCCCTCCTCCCCAAGAGCCACCACCAGCTGGAGGACCTTCACAACAAAAAAAGCGCAGTACTTTCAAAGACAATGAAGAGGACCAAGAAGATGAGGAAGAGGAAGTGCCTACTTCTAGCACCAAGATCGAATCATGGGTGTGGAAGTTCTTTGCTACTGTTGGGAGTGTACCAAAGGCTAAAGCTACCAAATTGAAATGGACTGAGTGCAATTTTGTACTCAGTCACAGACTACCTGGACAGTACTCCTATGGGACCATCTCCATGCATCGCCACACCAAATCCAATGGCCGCAATGCTCTCAGAAAGGTTGTTCCTTTCTCAGAAAGTAGTAAGCCGTCTTCCTCCACCTCATCTTCCTCAAGAAATACTGTAACCACACAGCCAGATGTCTGCAGACATTGGTGTGTTATAAATAAATAAATTAGGAGGGCTACGGACCATTATCATCCATTGCAGCCCCAAAGCGGGAACCTACGGTGCTAAAACATAGATTGTTCTTCCTATAGCGGGACGCCTGTGGCGTCCTGCTATAAGAAGGAAGGAAAATCCTTTTCCAAGACAGCCAACATGGAAAGAGAAGCCTGCAAAACCCTATGAACATATTCCCAGAAGCACTTTTTTTCCCTTTCAAACCTATTCTACTTTCGAATGACTTTACCACATAGCCGGTTCCAGGTAGACATAGCCACTTTAACGCAATGTTTCATCCCTAGCGGTAATGGCCAGTAGCCAGATTGTCTGCGTCATGACCTTATGCCGTGATCCAAACAATCTGGCTACTGCCCACGGCCACAGCCTATACCTCAGTCACCAAAGGTATATGACCATTTTTTGCACCTACATTATTACACTTGTCAAAAAATAAAACACGGGCACATTTGAAAAACCATGCTTTAATGTCCATCCCATTGCTCCTCAAGAGTTTGCTCGAAGTCCGCCCATGTTTTATTTTTTAAAAAGTGTCAAAATGTATGTACATACAATAGTCATATAACTTAGCCCCCACTTGACAAAATCCATTCAGTGTTTACACAAACATTGAAGGTTGGGTCTATAATCTTTCTCAAAACTGTTGTCCACATTTGTCAAATAGCAACAAAGTTATAAGCCATCTAACAATGTTGAGAATCCCCCTCTAATTTCGCCCCCTCTTGAGAAAATCCGTCCAAACTTTAGAAAAACATTTATATCTAGATCCAAAATAGTTTTTGCCAAATGCTGTACAGATTTGTCAAATGACACCACATTTATATGCCTTTACAATAGTTTAGGACCCCCCTCTAATTTTGTCCCCTCTTGACAGAGTCCCACAAAACTTTGCAAAACCATTCAGGATTCGTTCTAGAATACAATTGCAAAATTACATGCAGTTTCATTGAGTGGTGCAAATGTTATAAGCCATCCAAAAACTGCTTTCCCCAACCATGTAATGCAGAAATAGGTACAGATGTCCTGGGACATCTGAAGTGTCTGCGAACACCACAGGACTTCCCCAGGACATATGGATTGTTCGCAGATTTGTATATTGTTATCCATTTGGATAAGTATAATTACACAGGTCTAAGATGGCCACTAGCAAATCAGCTAGTTAGAGGATTGCCTCCAGGACAAGCCACATGACTTTGATCACATGAATTCCCAAAAAAGAGTACAAATAGAATAGAAGAAGGTTTGTGCTTAAGAAATTGATTCACTTCACCTGAGGAAGTCCCTGCATAAGGGTGGAACGTTTGGTGCAGACAGATGAGCGTTTGACTTGTAATGCCAAATTTTGTTAAGTCCATGCTGGTCAGCATGTTGATGATGATTTGTTTTTAATGCAATAAAGCTATTTGTACTGAAATAGTTGGACCGAGTGCTTTGTAAGTTTAGTTTTCCTACAACAGCTGTTTCTGATAGTTTACAGTTGCAATAAGCACGTTTTTAGATATTGATATTTACATTTCTTTTTTTCTCTAAAAATGTCTGTGCATTGCAGATGTGGCATACCCAAGTGGCATCTTTACCAGGAGACCTGGATTCTGAATTTAGCCACTTCTTTTCTAAAATTCATGCTGCATTGAGCCCTCTGCCCCAGCAGTTGCAACCACGTTTTCCCTAACATCCCAATCCTGAGACTGTCTGAATGAGAATACATGTTTCAAGGGCACAGACCTTTTAATGTTGGGGTGAGTCTTGAGAAACATGAAATCCCTAACAAGCCCACTTATCATTGTATGCAGAGATTCAAGCATAGAACACTTGTATCACACACATATCTGTGAATATAAAGATTTGTGCCCATTCTTGTATTCTAGATTATATGCAAAGCAGCCAGAGATCCTCACTGGGGCTCTGCGTCCCCTTCACTTTCTCATAGAGGTGTTTCATAGAGTCAAGTAGAAAGTTATGAATATGGTTATTCCAGGTTGTCAAATGTGATTTGGTCTGTGCAACATATTTACTATACATGCACTGTATCCTATATCATTGGAAATTAACCATGTACATTTTTTACTAGTGACAGTTTACGATGTTAGTATAAACAAATGATGTTCTTTTTAAATAGATTTTTTAAAAAGAATTCACTCTATTTCATGTTCAAAATGTCCTTTCCTCGTGGAATGAGTTCACACATAGATTATTAATAACCATAAATAAATAAATAAAAATATAGATTACATCCAATGAAGTGTTTCTTCTTTTAGCAGCAAGCAAATGTTTAATGTTACATGGACACCTTGACTGGCGAGTAATGATGCTTAAACAACGGAGGTAAAGGGTGGGCACTGGTTCTGTTTGGAAACATTCGATGTGAGGTAGAGTAGCTTTCAGAAACCCTCTTGAAGCCTGACTGGCACTCTATCAGCAAAAATATATTGAGCACAAATCTGGTTTGTCCACACCAGATCTAGAGGCACCTTATATGTATTGGAAACTCCTGCTCATATCAACCTGCTACGCCCATTCAATAAAGAAGACACGTCTTCATAATGTGTATCCTGCAATGGTGTATTCACTGCATCCCTATAACAGATGATGAGGAAACAGCAGCCAGTGCATTCCGGACCAGTAATGATGCTTAACCCATTCACTTGTTACAGTGTGTACAAGCACAATTAATCAAGGTCTGTCAGAACCATAAAGGAAATCTAGGAACCAATCCATGCCCCCTTACATCCACACATACAGACAATGTAGCAACAGTCTGGAGGCACCATTCCTGCACGACAGACAGAATAACAATGCAAGTGACTACATTCCAGGCATAACCCCACCTCGGGGGATGTCTCTGTCGCTGTTGCACTCATTCGACTTCAAATCATTAAAAACACACACATTCCTTAGCCACACTGCTGTAGCAATTTCTGGGGTGGCACTATCAAATAGAAGCAAGCAATATGTCAGCGTAGGCTGGGTGAGGGTGGCAGGGGCGCCTCCAAGGGGTGGCCAGGGGGGCCATGGCCACCCTTATAAAAATGCTGGCCTCCCCATCGGCCACCCCATGAAAAAGCAAAAAAATACACTTTTTTTTCTTCCCCTCTGAACTGTGCATGGACAATAATCACATGTGCAGTTGAGTGTGAACACATTTTTTTGTTTGTTGCCGCAGCTCACCACCCGCGATGGACTGGATCAAGCCACGTATGATGGTGGCCCTACCCCCATTGATCGCACAATAAACACAGCCTGAGTGCACGCATTTCTGTTTTGGCTTGCACTTGCAGGCTTTGTTCACTTCCAGGCACTGAAAAGGAGACCTGGGCTGCGGCGCTGAGGGATCGAGTGGTTGTCCCAGGCAAGCACTTCAGAGTTGATGTATGTGGCACCAGGGGTGGTGCCAGGCATGGTCGTGGGAGGGCTAAAGTCCCCCCCCCTTCTGCAGCTGCCTATTTGCCATGCACAGGCCTGCTCGCTTGACCTCAAGCCGGCGCTCTCCACACCGCTTTATTTTCTCCTCACTGATTGTGGGGGAGGGAGGAGGCGTTAAAATGTAACAAGCCCATTATTATTAAATAGAACAATTGTGGAGGTGAGACGCCCCTGGAAGAAGAGTACCTGCTGGCTGCGAGATGCATGCTGGCCACCTTAGCAGGATAATCGGTGTCTCTTTCAGTGAGGCCATTCTCCTTGTACCCATCGTGAAGAGTACACCCTGTGTCAAGAACGTGTTGCTGCGGTGCCTACCAATTGAAAGAGCAGCTCTTTAAATTGTATCTGGCCTATGTGGCCAGACCATGTCGTATGCGAACCCTGCCACGTTGTCATTTGCCAATCAGCAAAGAGCAGTGCTGCCATCATTGCTGCCTATCCAAAAACAGGGCCCCTCCTGTCACAGCCGTCCCCTGGACTAGAGGCCCATGTTCGGTGACCTTTACTTTCTACCCCCAAATACCTTTGCCCTTCTACCTGCCCATTCGACAGGTGGGAGGCATTTCACTGCCCTACTCTCCACACAAGACACATGATTGCTGCCCACCTTCACCCCACACTTGACCGAGGCCAGCACTGCACTGCCCTGATCTCCCTACACAATTCTGCTCTCCTCACACGTGCAATTTCTTTATACTTACACCTCCTTACGCAATCACGACCGTTCTGTCACCACCCAGAACAAATGAGCTCCTAGGCCTGTTGCGCACAGCTAGATTTGGTCCCTCTATATAGGACTTCTAGAAACATTTAAATTAAATAACTATCAACTTTCCCACTAACAGATGTGACTCCCCTCATTCTTGTGTGCACTTCAGAATGCTGCATTAAAATAGAAACGAGCACCCCTCTCTAATGCTTCAGAGGATGACAGTGTCCATATTACTTGCCAATATGCTTCAATACACCAAGTCCTTCCCTTCCTTGACATAGTCCTTACAACTTGCGGCACTTTCACCTCTCGAGTCACCTTATGTAAGCAAATAGCTTTCAAATAATACTTTAGTTTAATTCAAATGCGGACTCCAAATAGCACTCCTCCCACTCCCAGAATGCTCTCTTTGGCTAGAAAGCTCCTAAGAATGTGCACAGGCTGGCAGCATTACTTGGCAGGGTAGCAGGAGGATTGAGAGTGACAAGAAAGAGTAGGATTTGGAGTAACGCGAATCCCCTGTGGACACTATACCACCTTCCTCGCCCCAGTTGTAGATATATGAGGCTATAGCAAGCACCATTAAACACACACACTGGAAATGCTGCAACACATTTGCTGAAGACCAGATCCTTAATGAGCAATGCTTTCTGAGCTAAAATGAAGTCCAACAAAGTCTACAACATGAAATGTGTAATGCTTAATGAATGTTAAGGGACACATGCTTACATTGTGGTCCTGCAGATTTTGGGCACTGATACACACCTCCTTTCTGCCCATAAAGCTGCAATGCCACCCGAGTAATGAAATTGGATCACATTAAGTAGTAGAACTTTCTGGTGTCCTTAGTCCAACACAATCATTTGCTTTGCCCATCTGCCTTTGATAGTAGTTGCATGTTTCCAGCTCCATTTCCCTGGAACAAAAGCTACTAACAGTGTGCCAACAGAGCGAAAAGGAGCAACCCTGTGTAAATAGATGGCCCTCCCTAGGTACAACATATGAGGCAGCCCATCAGGGCAGTTTTACAGACTGAAAGTAGGGAGAATACGCTTCAGTGATATATGAAAGGGCATTTACTTACGAACAAACCCAGAGTAGAAGTCATATCAGATGAGGCTCAGAGGAAAGAAGTGCCCCCCAATTTCCCTAAGCAGTGAGTTGAAGTAATAGCCACTAAATAAATAGTGCCATAAATGACAAAAGCTGCAGGTGCACCTTTTGCAGAAGGGTCTAGTCGGGCAACTCACACTCTAAGTGCATGGCATGTTTTACTGCCATTTTTGGGCAATGGAAAGCCTACTTGAGTGTTTGTATGTGATGGTGGGGTTGGAGTGGGGATGGGTGGGGGAGAATACTACAGTGGGGCTGGCCTGGCAGGGTCTTACTGTGGCATGGAATGTTGTACTCGCATTAAGGTCAAAGGCAACATGAGTGTTCTTACATTGGGAGCGCATGCTTCCTTATCTTGACTTGGGTCTTTATTATTTTACTGGTGTTTAAGGTCAAAGGCAACATGCATATTGTTACATGGGGGAATATAACATGATGTGTGCAACATAAATGTTCTTCTATGGGGGGATTTGTGTGATGATATGCTATTTATATAGCGCTTTCACCAAAGCGATTTTCAGAGAACATATTTACATCAAATGTATCACCCAGCCGAAGTTTGCACTCATTTAATGAGCTTTATTTATTTATTGCATTTATTGACATTGCGCAAACCCATACGTATCACGGCGGTGGTACAACTTGGTGAGCAGGGAAAACAGTACAGTACAGAGTAAGAGAGGTAACAAGTTGCAAAAGCAACATAATAGTACAAGGTCCATATAGGAGGGTAGAGATCACAGAGATCACATTGAAGTATGAAAGACAGAGTTGGCCTTGCCTGGATTTGAACCTGCGAATCACACTCGGATTACAAAAGCATGCGCTCAGCCCGGTGAGCTATTTTACCGGCTTGCCAGCAAGAGCATGTTTTCTTTCTGTGGCATTGCAGTGTATTACTGGTGTTAAGGCCAAAGGCAACATACGTATTCTAACATTGGGGTGGGGGCATTCGTGCTGCCTGCAAGGCTATATGTTTTTTTACTGTGACATGACATTTTTTATTGCCGTTAGGGAGCAAATACAACATGATGAGTGTTATTATATGTGGAGTGGGGGATTTTTGTAGCCAGCAAGGATATATTTTCTTAATGTGGCATGGCTCGCTTTTCACTGGCATTAAGGCAAAGCCAACAGGAGTATGTTCTTACATGGGGATTCTGGCGCGTATTGGGAGAGCTAGCATAAACATGCTTTGTTATAGTATCGTTACTGGCATTAAGGACAAAGCAAACATGATTATTGTCATATATGGAAATATTGGCATATATAGGTGCACCAGAAAGGACATGTGTGAGCACAATCAATATGAAAATGCTTTTTTACACTTGCAGAGTACTGGCATATAGCGGACAAAGGCATTATGAAAATGTGTTTGAAAATGCTCCGGTGCATTGTTGGTGGCTTGGAATCTAACATACTTTTCATGTCTTACCCTACAAAATCGATTGTAAACTGGGTGGTTTTTACCTAATTTATCACAAAGTGTACTGTAAAATGCACTATATTTTAACACATTATTTAAAACCTTTTCTCAAGGGGACAAACCCCCTTTGATTGGTTCGCCCTCCCTCACTACTCTGTCACTCCTATGTATTTGGCTGGGGGCAGAACAAGTGCCCTTCCTTCTGCAGGCTCTTCTTAATGTGGGCCCTACTACATTAGCTCCAGGCCCCACTTGTTACAGAATAACGGCTACGCCTCTGGTGAGTTGGGGTGAAAGATGGATCTAATGGGCCAAAGGAAGGCGTGATATCTACTCAGCCTACTGGGCTTGCAAAGCGGATGTTAGGACGAGGGTGGTTCAGTAGCCCAATAGGTTTAATGTCCGGGCTCACTAACAGTTTTCAAAACTGCCATCCAGCCCCGCCAAAATGTTGAGGCTGGATCCGCCCCTGTTTGGCACCCTGTGTGCCACCCCAAGATTTCCTGTGGCCTCATCAGGCCACCCCTATGAAAAATTCCTGGAGGCGCCACTGGAGGGTGGAGAGGATGGCGTACAGAGGATTTGCAGAAACCATAGCATACCTAATCCACTTGGAGCCCTGAAAACAACTGCCTCTTTTGGATTCATGCTCTCTGCCTGAACATTACCCTGAACAACGGGAGGAAAAAAAAACATGTACCAGCACATGTCAAATTCAAATCAATACAGCTTTCAGCTGGGAAAATATGTGTTCATATTCAAATGGCCTCAGCCTCACATTGAAATGATTTCTGCCAACGTTATGACATTACAACAGAGAGAACATCATCTGCCCACCCCTACCCCCCCGTGCTACTGAACCGTATTGCTACTTTTGTGATGGCAGCCAGTAGGAAATTGTAGTTCTACTTTTAAGCTGATTCTCTGGCCACCCTTTATATACAGGCCCTTGTCACACTAGTAGCACCTACTTTTCAAACGTCAGCAAGCCTCTTTATCTCACATACCACACCAAAACCATTACTAAAACCAGCAAGGCTTCCTGGTCATCGAAAGCCCCACTGCCCCCCTCAGTGCCTCCTTCTGTCAGTTCTCAGGATGCCTTCAAGGATATGGAGAGGGGGCAGTTCAGCGTGGCACTCTCTCTAAGGCACCGACAGAGGGAATGTGATGACATTACTACTGCACTTTCTTGTCTTCTTTAAGTTTATGGTATCGATTATGTTTAAATTATGAACTTGCAAATATGTATGATGATGAGATGTTTCAGCTGTGATGGTTTTATGGTGTGTTCTTTTCTTGTTTAGGGTTTTTATAAACCAATGCAATACAAATAAACTGTGCTCCAGGTGTACACGCGTGTGTACCATGTGTACTGGCTATACCTCCTACTCAGCCCTCACTTTCCTGCAGTCCAATCATACATGTAAAATAGACACATCCAGGTGATTTACCTCCTTCACCTTCTGTGGTCATATGGGCTGAGGGAAGGCTACATTCTTAGAAGGGGTGTGATTGTGGGACAGTAGTAAGCCAAACATCAATGGTACACAATTTACCAAATAATATAATGTGTAATCAAGGCCATATAAAGAATGTATACACTTTAAATAAACAAGTCAATCATACAACTATCTATAAATAATACTAAGCAAACCCATGGCTGTAAAAGAAAACAGAAAATGCAGAAAAACATATGCGTAGGCAGTCTGGATACTTTAGCCTGAAGGAAGAAGGCACTTCTCTGCTAAAACTCCTCTTCCTCTCACTCTCCTCCGAATTTCTCCTCTTCCTCTCTGACAACATCTGACAAGGTTTCGAGACAAGTCCGATCTATGAAAGTCTCATCCAAACAGATGCTCCCCTGCTCCGCCAGACCCATCAAGGACCATATTGACACCCTCACTCCAGCTTGGTCGATTTCTGTAATCACTCTCTGGCCACTGGAACTGTTTGTTGTCTCCATGACCTTCAGAGCTGCCAGAGGCATGGAAACTGCTCTACTGAACACCTGTGAATATCTGCTTGCTAACCTTGATTCCAGCATTCCTTATATCCTCATCATCCTTGATCTTTCCTCTGCTTTTTACATGATCAACCACACCATCCTGATAAATCGACTGCGTGATAACCTGGGCATCATGGATCAGGCCCAGGAGTGGCTGACCGTCTTCCTCTTGGACCGCGCCTCCGAGATCCAATTTGGTCCCTTCCTCTCCAGCACCTCGCTCTCTACATGTGGCGTTCCCCAGGGTTCTAATCATCTCACCTTGTTTTTTTAACCTCTACTTGGCCCCTTTGGCCCACCTGATCTCTACCTTCTCTTCTAGCTTTCAGTGTTATGCGGATGACACTCAGCTTTCCTTCAGGCTCCCCTCAGCCTCCTCTCCTCCCTTGTTCATTCCTGACTGTCTATACACGATTCAGGATTGGGGCACCTCTAATGATCTCTGCCTTAATGCCAGTAAGATGGAGATCCTTCTCATTGGGACCCCTGCCCTTGCTTTCCCTCTCTCACTCTGCCCGCCTGCCTTGGGCCCTCTTCCTTCACCTTCCTGTGAGGCAAAAAAACTTGATGTCATCTTCAACTCCATTCACTCTTTCTCGCCTCACATCTCGGATGTCGCCAAGAAGTCCCTCTACCAGTTGCACCTTATCAAAGGGACTCTTCCCTTTCTTACCTTCCCCAAGTCGCTCACTGTCACCAGAGCCCTGGTTCTCTCTAGGCTGGACTTCTGCAAAAGATTCTTTCTCAATCTGCCTTCCTCTACTCTCCTCCCTCTGGAACTAATCCAGAACAGGGCTGCAAGGCTTATCCTTGGCTACAAGCCCAGGGACTGTATATCTCCAGCCCTGAAATCGCTCAGATGGCTCCTTGTGGCTGAAAAGATCAAGTTCAAGACCCTCTGCATTGTCAACAAGGCTTTCAGGGGCTAGAGGCTGCACTACATCCAACGCTCTCTTCCAAAATACATTCCTTTTCAAACCCTTTGCTCCAACTCTCTAAGGGGTAGATGCTTCTACAGGCAGAGAGTGAGTGGTAGATTTCTTCCTCTGCAGGTGCTTCCCTCTGCAATGGCGCTAAAACATGAGCCGGACGACCTGAAGTTCTGGAAGCAGCTCAAAACCGTCCTCTTCTCTGCTTTCTCTCTCTCCCTCCCCTGCTGGTTTACATGACCTACCTGTCTGTTGAACTGACTGGTTGCTTGGCTATCCTCAAAGTCTCACTGGGTACCAGGCTCTTTTTTGATCAGTCACCCTTGCACTGCCTTGCGTGCCTACCACACACTTAAGGGCTGTAACTGTAACCCTATATATCTCCTGTTCTCCTTGCCCTTCCCAGAGCCATGCTATCCTAGCTGCACTTACTCAGAGCATTGCTGCCCTGTTTTCCCCTCCCCTCTCACTTGCACTCACCCCTCGCTTTTCCCTTGCACGTCTCGATCTCACACTTGCACGATCTGAATGACACAAGGCCTAGTAAGATTGTCTGTCTTGTCCTCCCTCTCTCTTGCCTCCCTTGTCTTGTCACACCTAGAAACACTAGTATACATGCGCATTATAAATGATTTATCATATCATATCATAATTGCTACAAAGTTCGATAAAAAGGATATATTCTTCAGGAAAAAGATGCAACAAGGACTTTAACAGTAATAGAATAGTCCAAGGGGATGGGCCTTTCATTAGTATCTGATTCGAATTCTTTCATGCTTCTATGGGGTCAAACTGGGCCTAGAGATGTGATGCTTGTGGGTCGTACTGGGTTTGAAGTTGGCAAATCCTGTCGATCGCAGGTGGTGAGTCAGCGTCGAGTTGGTTCAAAGCAGTGCTCCATTCAGTTTGAAGGTGGCATTGAGCAATGCAGATTGGTGGGTCACCAGGAGCGGTTCAACAATCGAGCGCTGTTCTTAATTATGAGAGTACCGGTGGTTCGGGTTGACAAGTGACACATTGTTCCAGCAGTTTGGGTCAAGGGTCAATGCAAAGTCCTGGTGGTTCAATGCTTGGTTCTAAGAGGTGGTGGTTCAAAGTAGCCTGCACAAGGAACATGTGATGGAGACGGACAGGTGATGGGCTCTGCTGGGACGATGCAGCACTGAAATGGTTTGATCGTTGCAACCAGCGGTTTGAAGGTTGAAGGTGAGCGCCAAAGATTCAATGGCCAGCATTGTCTGCACGGTACACTGGGGATTCAGCTGGACAGGTGATGGGCTATGCTAGGGTGATGCAGCATCAAATCAGTTTGAACGTTTCAAGCAGTGGTTTAAAGGACAAGGTGAGTGTCACATGGGCCCTGGTGGTTTGAACGAGTCAAACAGAGTTCAAATTACCTTTGAAGTCACTCAAGCAATGAAAACAGGAGACCTGGCTGCTCCAGCTTCTTTGGATGCTGTGAGACCCACAGCAGGTGGTTGTAGGACAAGATGAGCCCTTTTCAGTCACCGCATGTGGAGTTTTCCTTGGACAGTCGTAGCATTTGGTCCTCACAAAGATAACTCAATGTGCCATGGTGATAGGTAGAGAATGGATATTTCCTCTGCCTTGCAGAGGGTGTTTGAAAGAACTGCTCTTCCAACAGGATTCAGTTACATGTATGCTGATGTCCTTCAAGGTCCAAGAGTGAATCCAAGAAGGAGAGTGGGAGACCACCTCGATTGTAGATAAAAGGTCACATGGGATTAGATAAAATGAAGCATGCTTTAAGGGGTCCTATCCCTGTCCTTGAGACAAGTACACCTTGCCTCCTAATGTGCTACCCATAATGCCCTGATCTTCAGGAAGTGGAAGGGGCTGGAATGAAATAGGAAGATGGAGATACCCTTACTCAAGCCCCCTTGTGCATTCTGACTGACCTAACCCCAACCCTTAGGCAGCTTTCAGCTTCAAGGGCTATCTGGTTTGCCACCCCCTATGATGAGGCAATCTTTTAATATCGAATTGCAGATTTTAAGTAAGGCTCTCAGGAGATCAAACGGAGTTACTAAGGAAGGTTTTGGGTGGGCACTGCTAAGTTCTCATATTCTCATCAAGTGATTAAGAAATTGCTTATATAGTAGTTGGCGAACCTCAGGGACACAATGTACACCACATTGGTATGAAAAATGCAAAAACAAGAGAATCTGATACAAGAATTCCATCAGACCTGGGGTCGCCAATTATCATAGTGAATACTACTGAAAATGTTAATTCATTGATTTCATCTTGTAATGTGCTTGAACTAAAAGACAATGTTCTTGAGGCATTTCAAAGTGATAAACAAAAAGATCTTTTAATTCCAATTCATTATTCTTAAGAAGCAGAAAGTCACTATTGCCAGTGCCAATGCATTTTGGACCAGAGGTCCTTCTTCAGGGCGAATTCTGTGTCGGTCAGGTCCCGTATTCAGAGAGTTTGTGCAGCGGGGCTCTATGCCATGCTGTGTGAGCGGGTTCCCGTATTGCTGGTGGTGTTCCTTCCCGGGTGGTGGGTGGGCCCTGTGCCGTTAAGGGGCCCCAAACGATTATCCACCTCATTGTTTGGTTAACAAAAATCAAAAAAGCTAGGGATTCTACACCCTTGCCACATGTCAATCCTTCACAAGGGGAAGAAGAGAGAGGGAGAGAGAGTTCGAGACAGGGAGATAGAGAGAGACAGATAAAGAGAGACAGCAAGAAAGTAATAGAGAGTGTTAGATTGGCATGAGATATGCTGGGTTCAACTGGTTTGGGTATGTTTGGCCACCTGAGAACTGATTGCGGCAAACTGGCCAAAATAAAACAGCCCGCATGTTCAGTTCTCAGAGGCTGAAACACACTGAAACCAAGCCCACCACCCCCCTTCCCCACTTACCTGATTCCCGTCGCCTGGCCAATTCTTCAGCCCTGCAGCATTGCGCATCCGTCCCTCTAACGCGGGTCGGTTCTGACGCCGCAGGGTCCTTTTGTTTTTATCCTTTTTTGTCCCTCTTTTGCCTCCAATATCGAGGAAGTGGGGACACCCCATCAACCAACCAGGCAAATACACATCGAACATGGGGAGCTAGGGAGATCCCCCGCAACCTCCGCTCCACATGTTCGGCATGTATTAGTCAATTTGAACAAATATATTCGGTCAAATAGTACAGGCCAAATTCGGTCAAATGTACCATTCGGCCAAATGTATTCGGTCAAATAGGCTAATACCGGTACAAATAACTATGTTTATTCTTTTAATAGTACATCAGTAGCAAACATCTCACTCCAATAAGTGTTAGATTTTAAAACTTCCAAGTCAGATTCCATTCCTGTGTGCCCAGTGTCTTCTTAATTCTTATTCTTGCCTAACCGCTTTGCAAACTGTATCTAGTGCATTCAATTCTGCTATTAGATATTACCTGGAGAGCAGACACAGTTCTTGCTCCAGCTATAATAAACCACCTATCAGTGCAGAGTCTGCAACATAATAGGGGCACATGTTTTTCTAATATATAGTACTAAATATTGCAAATATTACAGCAGTGACTAACGTTCATGTACCGCACAGAACATTGTTAACAAAGGTAACATATCAGAGGAGTTGACCATGATAGTACGTCATCCTCACAGTTATTGCATGACATGGCCCTAAGAGTTGTGGTCTTGACTTATTTTATATTGTTAAATTGCTGATATTAACAAAAAGGTTAAAAGAGAGCATTAGCGATGATGCCTGAGCCCAGCACACATGGTTGCTCTCTTCCCTCAGAGGAATGTTCTGTCGACAATGCATGGAAAAGCAAATATGATGACTCATAATGAATGTCAAGAAAATCCTTAATGTACACACACCCTGCACTCCCCCTTTACCTGCTCCCATCTTCGAGATCTTCAGGCATCACAACAGCCCACCGGAGCAGAAGCAGGAGCCTCCCCCGACCTCTGCAGGAGCTGCAGGCTGCATCCGAAGGGCAGCCTCCCACCAAGGTATGCTGACAATGCTACCCTCACGAGCATTTGCTTTATCTGTATGAGATGCTCTTAGCGCACTAGGCGCGGCATCTGACGCCATTTATTTGGGTATGTAAGAGCTTCAGCCCGGTAGCGCTTATCTGCTACAATTAGCCCTGGCAATTCTGATGTCCACAATAGCGACATTGTTGCACACGAGGCTCTAGCCAATCCAAGATAGCTGCCCGTGTAGCTTAATTTCTTCGTGCCTCCCTGCACCTTCCATCTGAGGCCAGCACCTCCCTGATTGGCTGTATCATGAAAGATACCAGCCAACCCAACGCCGGAAGTCGTAAGCCGGCCCTTCCTGGAAAGGACCTGAGGGCAAGGCCAAAAACTGTCCAGAGACTGTGCCGAGCTGACCAGAGCCCAGGGCTATACCCCCCGCTTGCAGGAAGACTGGGTTTGCTCTCACACTGCGCACACAAAATCGGAATAGAAGCAAAATTTGCTGATTATATTGAGTGATTTTAATCAACAACGTTGCAGCCTGACACGTGTTTCGAGGTTCATGCTCTTCTACTGAGGCTGTTTACAAAGTGTAAGTGAAAATAAATATTGCACATTTTCAAAAACAATAGTAAAAATCAAACACAAGCACCCAGAGCCAAAACACATGGAGCAAATAGGGTGTGCCAACCACAAGTAAAATAAAATGAGAGGCCGAAGCAACCACAATGCCGTAGTAATTGAATAGAAAGTTAACAGATAGTACATTTGGATCCTATGAGGCTGTGAGTAATCTATGTTTGTCTAACTTACTCCATCTGCACCCTCTATATACCTATCCACTCAAACAGCTCCTTCGATCACCTCTCCTGCACCTGCCATGCGCTCTAATCACTGTATTGGACTTGAAGGCCGTTTAAACATTTGCAACAGTGTGCAACCCTAGTTGGGCCTGTGTGCCCTGCATCCTGGTGGACAACTATACCATGCCCACTCCTCACAGGCAAATCACATTTATGTGTCCTTTGTTACTGCATTTGATTTTAGTGCCTTTTTGGCTCTCACTGCTAAAATCGAATTTAGGTATCTCTTGTTTTATGCATTTGAATTTAGTGCCTTTTTGACTCTCACTGTTAAAATCGAATGTAGGTATCTCTTGTTTTATGCATTTGAATTTAGTGCCTTTTTGACTCTCACTGCTAAAATCGAATTTAGGTATCTTTTGTTTTATACACTTGAATTTAGTGCCTTTTTGCATTTGATTTTAGTGCCTTTCTAGCTCTCACTGCTAAATCGAACTTAGGTTTCCCTTGTTTTATGCATTTGATTGTAGTGCCTTTTTGGCTCTCACTGCTAAATCGAACTTAGGTATCCCTTGTTTTATGCATTTGAATTCAGTGCCTTTCTGGGTCTCACTGCTAAAATCGAATTTAGGTATCTCTTGTTTTATGCATTTGAATTTAGTGCCTTTTTGACTCTCACTGCTAAAATCAAATTTAGGTATCTCTTGTTTTATGCATTTGAATGTAGTGCCTTTTTGCATTCGATTTTAGTGCCTTTCTGGCTCTCACTGCTAAATAGAACTTAGGTATCTCTTGCTTATGCTCTTGCTCACACTGTACGCTAAGTTCACCTCTGTGTTTGCAGACACCTGGTCTACTCGAGTCACTTGTATCCACTGTGCCGCTCTGGTCATTGATACTATATTCCCATCTAATGAGACCCCATCTTGACCAGTGAGAACAATTTCGTAGGCATCCCATACAGATAACTAGCACTACCATCATGCACGTCAGTGTGCTCCTTCTACTATACTACACTCTAGCCCTACGTGCTGCCCAAGCCACCCAGTCACCCACTGCAACAACCTTTCCCCTTTGGGCCAAACCTGTCCAGCCACCCAATAGTCTGGCCTGCCACATCACAAGGCACAGCCGACTGTGACACCTAGAATGAGCCCTGCAGCAACCACCGCAGGCTTACATTACTCTAGCAACCTTATTAACCAATACCTTGATGATCCAGCGCTGTGGCTGGAACACTTTGCCAGGAAACCCACCCCCAACCAACCATGCCCCCTCTTTCTTAGAAACAAGAGATTAGGCACTAGATTCCGCCTTCGACACTCCCGCAACAACGCCACCAAGCAAACTCCACACTTACCACCTGGTTCTCCCTCATCCACCGTCACACGCAACTCCACCACCACAGAGGTTAAACTACCTGGGTTCAAGGGTGCCCTTATAAGATCTCTTACAGCACACGCATTAGACATCGCTGACCTTATCACCACCTCTGACCTCGACTTCATCGCTATATCCGAAACATGGCTACATGCTGCATCTAGCCCCTCACTATCCCTGGCCTTACCATCTGACTAGGGCATCACGCGATGTGAGCGTACCACTGCCCAATCCAGAGGCGGTGGTGTGGCCTTCATCCATAAAAAGGCTCTTGACATAAGAGTGGTACCTGACTCCAAACTCGAATCAGCCGAGTCATTGCCAGTCAAACTATCACTAACGCCTAAGAAAACAGCCACCCTCCACCTTATCTATAGGCCCCCAGGTCCGGCACCGACCTTTGACTGTGAAATATCCACTCTCCTCCTTGACAATAATAAAAATAATTCACAAACCATCATCCCAGGCGACCTTAACTTAGGTCTTGGTGACCCAAAAGATCCTGTCGCGATAGATCTGGAGAATGTTCTAACTGACCTCGGCCTCACCTTGTACATTCAAGAACCCACCCATATAAAAGGCAGAACCCTTGACTGGTTAGCTGGCTCTAACTGCAATATTAAGGTTCTTGACAATACCCCCTGCTTATGGTCTGACCATCACATTATAACTTTTAATATCGAAGCTACCCCGCAAACTCTGACACTGATAGCCCCAGCACTCCCTACTAGAAGCAAAAAGGGCAAAACTAAGGAGAAACTCCTCCCTTTGTTACTCCCTTCCCTAAATGCGGCCACCAACACCTGCTCTGATCCCACTTCCTTAGCAGACAAATACAACCAAACTATGCTTACGGCCATAGATTCTATAGCACCTTTCAAACTCATGAAGGCTAAACCACAAGCACATCTCGACTCATGGTTCACCCCACAGTTAAGATTGCTCCGCAAAGCTAAACGCTGTGCGGAAAATCAATGGAAAAGCCACCCCTCTGATGAGCATAAAGATGGTTTCCTTCTTGCCTCACTGACCTACAAAGATGCTATCATCACTGCAAAAAAGAATCTCTTAACAATCGCATTCTGCAAGCTGATTCGAATTCAAAGGAGCTCTTCAGAATTCTCAAAGAGCTAGAAACCCCAGTCTCCCCCCTGACACTTGCACGAAAGATAGTAAATGGTGGGCTAACATTCAAGCAGCCTTACTAAATAAAATCTCTACGTTACAATCTAAAATTAAAGACAAGCAGGACAGCCTGAAGGTCGTCAACCGTTCACACTCCCCTGCTAGAGCCCCCCCTCCAGACACTGCTAACACCAAACCATTTGCCTTCTCACCACTCAACATTACCGAGGTAGAAAATATCATATTGAGAATTAAACCGTCCAACTGCCAAGGTGACCCCTGCCCAGCTCCCATCATTAAGGACTCTGCACATGATTTGGCACCATTCATTACGGGCTTTATCAACTCCTCCTTTAGTAGAAGTATTGTCCCAGACAATCTTAAGGACTCTTGGGTGATCCCTTTGCTTAAAAAACCTTCCCTAGACCCAAGCATACCTACGAACTTCCGACCTATCACCACAGTTCCGTTCTTGTTCAAGATTCTTGACCGCGCAGCATACCTTCAGATCAAAGATTACTTGGAATCTAACAACTTGCTAGGTTTACGACAATCCGGATTTCGCCCCAGACACGGGACTGAAACTGCTTTAAAAGACCTAAAAACCCAAATTGAGGTATTGAAGGATCTAGCAATGCTACTACTTCTCGATCTATCAGCCGCATTTGATTTGGTCAACCACCAGATCCTATGCAAGCACCTGAACTCTGCTGCCAACTTCTCGTCCTCTGCTGTGGCCTGGATCAAATCCTTTTTGAGCAATAGATCCATGAGGGTCTTTGCCCCTTCAGCAGCTGCGGACCCTTCCCCAATTCACTACGGCGTACCTCAGGGATCTTGTATGTCACCTACACTCTATAACATCTTCACAAAACCTCTCTTTGATGTGCTTGACTATCTGAGTGTCTCCTACACTAACTATGCGGATGACACCCAGACACTCATTCCCATCACAGGTGATTATCTAGCTGACACCAAGGCCCTTAACGACATCTACCTGGTCATCCAAGCCTGGATGGCCCAACACCAGTTATGCCTAAACGATGACAAGACAGAGCTCTTGATCCTGGGCACTGCGCAACGCTTGAGCAAACTAGGGCCGTTCTATCAATCATTCACCATTGACGGTAACACCATATGTGTCTCGAAAGATACTAAACCGCTAGGTTGTTACCTTGATGCCACCCTATCATTATCCCGACAAATAAATGCAGTCAGATCTGCCTCGGCAAATACCTGCAAACTTATTGCAGCTTGCAGACCGTTTCTTAGATTATTGTAGTGCTCTTTACTTATAATAAACTCCAAACAACCCAGAACAATGCCATTCGTGCTGCCCTAAACATTCCCCGCAACTACCACATTTCAGAATCTAGAACCAACCTAAAGTGGCTACCTGTCAAGAAGAGAATTTCACTAAAAACACTTGCCCTTACGCACAAATGCTTGGCTAACAAGGCCCCTATCTACCTCTGCAGTCGGCTGTTGTGCTACTCGACTTCCCGACCACTAAGAACTGCCCAGTCCCACTGTCTATCGATCCCTAGGTTTAAACTGCAAAAAGCGGGGGGCTCGAGCTTCCCTGTCCTAGCTTCTAAGCTATGGAACTCTCTCCCCGCTACAATCAGAGCTGAAGACTCTTTCAACACATTCAAGGCCAAAACCAAATCTTGGCTTTTCGACCAACTTTAAGACATGCTAGTACTCCTGTCTTACTTGCTCTGACCTGCCGACCTCAGTTACTATTCTTGGCTCTACACCCTATGGGTATATACACTGCTAAGCCTTAGCAGCACTGAAACCACTGTAATATGTGTAGATAGGAACCCTGTTAATATTTCTGTTATTGCTAATTTCTGTAATTTTTATGTCTGTATATATGCATTCTTGTAACTTTGTACAAATTACGCCCTGATGCCCCCGGGCCTGTTGGTTTGCGCGTTATAAATAAAACAAATACAAATACAAATACACTGTCTCTCCACTGCCTCCCGCCCGCCTGGTTGCTTGTAGGATCGCTTGTAAATCCCTTGCTGCCAATTGCCCATCCTCCCATGTTAGCTACTTGTTCCCTTTCCTCTCTACTTCCCTCACTGTGTTCTTCCCCCTATGATTGGAAAGCACCCTGTTGCTTCCCAGAGCTCAATAAATAAATATCCTAATAATAAAATAATAATAATAATAATAATAATAATAATAATAATAATAATAATAATAATAATAATAATAATAATAACAACACTGGTGAAATGAACGAAAGCGGGTCTCATTACAAGTAAAATGGCAGTAGGAGAAATATTGCCACTTTACTGCACCGCCAAATTCTGTGATAGTAGGGGAAGTTAGGGATTTAACTCCAGCAAGTTGCCGGAGGTAAATCCCCCAATTAAGGTCCAAAAATTGTCAGATTTACTGTGTTGGAATTACTGCTTGTGGAAAAATCGATGAAGTCCCCATGGAGTCCTGTAGACTCTAAAAATGTGCATGAGCACTACATTACCATCACTTGTAATTGTGCGGTAAATCTGTGGGACTGGGTGTTAGCAATGGTACCAGAGTATGGTCACAGTTCCAATGGCATTACCTCAAAACCTCTGTGGCCAAGTATTTTGCACGGTTGTATCGGCTGCAATGTCAAGAGACAATGGAGTCGAAATTGTGGTTTTATGTGTCAATGATAAAGGTATTTTGGCGTAAATGTCCTTCTCACTCTTTTTCACTTTCTTTTTACTAAATGCCACAGACGACCTCATAGACAGACAAGAGTACTGGATTTTCCGTTCTTTATTTGATTCCAACCACTGAGTATATCGGGAAGATTGTGATTAACATGGCTAGAGTGGTCCCTGTGCCTCTCTCAACCTTCCCAAGGGATCCCTCCACCTTGGCCCAGGTGGCCCTAATCCCACAATGTTCTCCGATGCTATACTACAGAGCCAAAACCCCTACTATCTTTGTCTTGCCTAACTGCTGCAGATAACCTACATGACTCTAACCCTGTCACATAACACTCTTTTTTTCAATTTTAAAGAAAAGGCCACATCGGGCTGCGTGAATAAAAAAAAAACATAAAATGGAGAAAAAAACACAAAGAAACACCCCTGTGAATTTTATTACTTGTAGGTCCCCTAAAAATTACAAATGTGGTACAAGTCCAAGGCCACAAGCAGGCCCGTTTCTTGGTCCGGTTGAGGCGGGTGGCTGCCCGGGGCGCAATTGCCCAGAGGGTGCCATTGCCACGGTCCCTGGATCCTCTCCAAGCTTGAGGGGATGAAATTCACCAATTTGTGGGGACGGCGCGATTACCTTGGGGAGAGTTCCTGGTGATGCATCTTCCAACAGTCAGAGTTTCCCTCGACTACATTCCCAACACGTCGGGTGGGGTGGGGTGGGGGCATAATCACAACAATAAGAACACTTCAGTTCCCCCTGCAGCTAAGACCAGCCCCTCCCATCACAATGCCACAGGAAACTGCTAATGATGGGCCATTAATCAATGAATGGTTTCGTGCCCGCATTGTGATGGGATGGAAGGTGCAGTGGGGGGTGGGGAGTGGGCTTGCATTGTAGGCAGCTTTGCCTCTCTGCAGGTGTGCAAGTTAACATTTCACACTCTCTGACTCACATTCATACAATCACCACTATTGCAGCATAAAACACACTTTAAAACGTTTAACTGTATGCCCTTGATTCTATTTCTTTAAGTATTTATTCATTTCTTCCTCGAAGACTGGGGGATAACTGAAGGGTCTTGGCCTAGCAGGTATGCACCGTGGGACCAGACATAGTACAAACGGAGACCCATTTAGGCCCACGGTGCGTCCCTGCAAGTACATGAATTGCCCAAAATAACAGTTTAAAGTGGCGCTATTTCTTTCATGCTGCTTCTTTTCCAAACTATATATCAATTCCACTTTAAACCACTTCCATGGCTCCGGTGATGAGTTACTTCATTATGCTGATAATAGTTTTGACCAGTGTTGCTGAGTAAATATTCTTTAAGCCACGACCTGGTTTATTTATGTATTCATGCAATGTTTGTCAGGTACATAGACACAGATTATTTATTTATTTATGCAATGTTTGTCAGATACCTGTAGCCGACAAACATTGCATAAATAAATAAATAAATATACAAGTACCCGACAAACATTGTATGAATAAATAAATAATCTGTGTCCATGTATCCTTATAACAAGTCAACAGTCAGACTTTACTGTATCAAAGCATACACTTGATTCCCATTCAAAGAATTTTAAAGTGATTTTTTTTTTTGGGTTCAGGTGTCTCCTTGTCATTGCCCTTTTGGCTTAGGTTGCCTCTAAACCCTCTTCAGCATCATGTGTTCTTGGTTGGTTGTATATACTGCATCCTATGCCATATTCATGGTCTCTTGGTGTGCACAGTCCTCATTATCTGCAGTGTAAGTGGGACTGGGGCATAACATTGTCTTGGGAACCAATGAAAAAGAGGCCCACCGCTGTAAAAATTAATTCCTTGTGTGACGGACTGTTTGACTTTGGGTAGGAGTTCCTTAACGGTGTAGTTTGGGAGTGCCGTGCTGGGTGCGCTGGGAATGGCGCGTGGGTTGTGTTGGGAGTGGCGTGCGGGGCACGGTGGGAGTGGTGCGCGGGATTGAGTGTGGGGGGGGCATTCCTAGTGTTTCGGCCTGGGCACCAAATGGACTAGAAACTGCCCTGGCCACAAGTGACGATTTATAAAAACCAAGGACTGGATGCAGGTGTCGCACACTATAAGACAATGACACTTGCCAGCCATGCACCACCTATTGCTTAATTATTGTACTCCGTTATTGTGGGCTGCATTTGGTAGACCTGTCGTATACAGCAACCCCTGTTTGAGATCTAGCCTGCTTTGGACGCATACAGAAAGGGATGACAAGGTATAAAACACGAAAATAGAAGGACAAAAAAAAGCAACCTGGTGTTAATTTGCTCCAGTTTTGCGAGATCAGTGGAAACGCGAGAGCGGCAAGATTAGCTCTGCAGCCCTGGCACGTGCTGCTGAATGCGCAAATAGCAAAGAGGCTAAATGAATAAGAGAGCAGCCTGACATGACACTGCGCGCTCCCCTGGACTAGCAAGCAGCCGGGCTCAGGCTCAAAAGCTACTGAGTGAGAAGAAAATGTCGCCTTAACAACATTAGGCGACAATTTATTATGGGTATCCTTCGAGTCCGGCACAATGTCACTGCAGGCACATTGACATTGCATTATTCCTAGACAATGGCATCCGAAGCAGCAGCAGAAAGTGACACTGATGTATTTCTTACAGGTGAATTTCATGGCTAGAAGCAGCTTAACCCTTTCATAGCTCGCCCACTTGCATTATCAGCACGCCATGTGTGTGGCCTGGCAATCTCCACCTTCTCTGTGTGTGATTAAGGGATGTATGCAGGAATTGCATAAATATGGCTGGATTCCAATGTATGCTTATCCAGATCAATAATAGTTTGTGTTCCAGTTAATTGAATAGAGTTTACATTTTAATAGAACCTGATTGCTGTGCAGAAAAAGGTCTACTTGGGAGACAGGATGGATGATGCGAGCAGATTATCTCATTCACATATATGGCAGTCGCCCCTATTGATTTTGATTTTGTTTTTGATTTTGGTTATTTCTTATGCGCACCAGACAGACTAAACTTGCATTCGGTCGCAGATGTTAACTAAGATTCGACCTTTAACTGCAGAATACTATCACCCCTTCCTCTTTGGTTCACTTAAATAGAAAGGTTTTGAGTACCTTTGCGCCTAACACGGAGAACTGCCTGTCCCCCTTCGAGGTCAGTTTAGCCTGGGGTATATCCATAAGAAGTTTGTCTCCAGACCGGAGATCTCTGGTTGGCTGATAATGGTGGATTCTAGCGCTCAGGTATTTTGGTGCAACCTCAAAGAAACAGTTATACATAAGACACGCCACCTTGAACTTAACTTGGTCTTCCACCATAAGCCAATGGAGAGCTCTCTGTGATGCTGAGACATGGTCCCTTTTCCCAAGATGGGCAATTAACCAAACTGCCACATTCTGGGCCCTCTGGAGTCTCATCAACTGTTTCACTGGGATCCCTGTCATCCCTGTCATCAGGGTGTTGCAGTGGTCGAGATGAGAATTTGTCAACGCCCCTACGACCACGGAGTGGTCTTCAGTTGCTACAAAAGGGAGTATGTTCCTAAGCATATGCAGGGAGTAGCATACAGCCTTTACTTTGGCCCCGACCTGGGCTTCACTGGCCATGTTTTGCTGTCATATGCACCCAAGGTTTCTCACTTCACCCAGAATCTGCTGTGTTATATTTTGTTCTTCACCTCTCCTTTTTTTCTCTGATCCAAATAATATTACCTCTATTTTAGCTGCATTGAGTTGCAGCTGGTTACATGCTAACCATTTTTTATGTCTTGTATGCACAGGTCAATCGTTCAAATTCCTCGGACAAGTTTTCCGTCTCCACGTAGATCTGCGTATCATCGGCGTAGGAGTAGAATCTTAGTCCGTATTTCCTCACTATATCAAATAGTGGATGGATATAAAGATTGGTGAGAGCGCTGAGCCTTGGGGGACTCTACATCTCAACCATAGTAGCTCTTAGAGGAAGGCTCCTAGTGTCACCTGCTGGGTTCTATCCTGCAGAAAAGAGCCAAACAAGTCCACCACTATTTTCAAAGCTCTCCCAATTTTTCCAATGCGTTGAAGAATGATCTTAGGGTCAATTGTATCGAACGCTGCAGATAGGTTCAGCATTAACAATATTGTGGAGCCTCCCCTATCTGCAACTTCCAGTAGATCATCCTGGACCGCCAATAGGGCGGTCTCGGTTCCATGATTTGGACGAAACCCCGACTGGTATTCGTCCAGGAGACCTTTGCTATCTACAAACTGCTGGAATTGGTTACATAGCACATGTTCTAGGATTTTAGTTGGCCAACATAAGTTGGCAACTGGATGATCGGTTTTTAGAACTGTGGGGTCTGAATTGGGTTTCTTTAATAGGGGTTTCACCATCACTCCCTTCAGGGCGCATGCGACATGACCCTCCATTAAAGATTTATTTATGAAGGTAGTTACAAATGGGGTGAGATTTGCTGCCAGATGTATGGCAGTACATGCTGGCATAGGAAATGCCAGGTCCTTTGTGGGTTTTAGTTGGAGTCCTCTTTCCTTCTCAATAGTTCAAAAGCAAAAGCTCTCATTTTCACCTTGATTTTCTTCCACTTCTGTCTCTTCTTGGGGTTCTTCCCATTTGTCATGCATTTTGGATTCCTACATCTTGCCACTACGTCAAATAGTGCTCTGGCTTGGTTTCCTGCCTATTTAATTTCTCTTTGAAGGAATTTTTTTTGCCACAAACAGGGCTGTTTTACATTATTTTAAACAAACTCTCGCCTTCTCTGCATCTCTATCCAATTTGGAAACCCTCCATAACTTAATGGCCTGGCGTACCTGTTTACACACAAGACCCAATGCTGGTCCAAACCAAGATTTCGATTTTTTTGTAACTTTACATTTTAGCGGTGCATACTTGTCACAGATCTCTTTTAAGATATCTGACCCCTTGCTGAAAATCTCCTCACATGGGAGTCTATATTTGCCAATCGTTTCTCCACTTCATCCCCATTAATTTTTTCCAGATCCATCACCTTCCGACTCCATACTGGTGTGTTCTCCCGTCCTTTCCCTTTTTGTGGTTCTAATCCTCTATTTCCAAATAGTTGCAAACAGTGGTCTGACCACAGTAGTGGGATAGCCTCAAGGAATTGTGCAGGCCCTCCTGTTATTGCTTAGAGATCTAGGCAATGGCTCTTATCATGTAAGGATTCCCTGGTGATGACCTCTAGATCATTATTATCTAGAAGTTACATCAGGGCGCCTGGATTGGGTTGGGTGTTGTCGCTCTCCAACCATATGTTCCAATCCCCTATGCATAATAACTCTTTGTGTTTACTCACCATTAAGGAGAGATGAGCATCAAATATTTCCAGAAAATTCTGTAAAGGTCCAGGTGATCTATAACCCACAAGCACCTTTATTGCTCGAGTATGGGACAAAAAGATTGAAAATTCCCCAAACTGAGTATTATCATTCCAGTCCTATCTTGTTCTTATTGCTAACTCCTCGTTAAGACACTAGATGCCAGATCACAGAAACCTTTCACCAATGCAAGTGCAAAGTTTGCATGGTATTCGCAATAGGGCAATGTTTGCTCTATTTTTAAAAAAACACTTGGACATATTAGAAAACTATTTCACCATGACAAGTGCAGCGTGGCATGATATAAACACCAGGTCAAATCTAGCCTTAGTGCAAAAAAAGATGCATTTCCGATGTGTTTTTTCACCAGGGCAAGGTTTGCCCTAGTGCTAATACCACTCTGTATTAGCACTAGGGCAAATTGTGCCCTGGTGCAATAATGGAGTGAAAATGTATCTTTTTTGCCCAAGGGGCAATTTTTGCCCTGGTGCTTATACCATGACAAACTGCACTTGTCATAGTGCAATAGTTTTCTAATATGTCCAAGTGGTTTTAAAAATAGGGTAAACTTCGCCCTAGTGCTAATATTGTGCAATCTTTGCACTTGCACTGGTGCAACGTGTCTGCAATTTGGCCCTAGATCTGCATTCGGCCTGCTACACTGCAACTACTTTTTAAGAAAATATGCACATTTCAAGTCCATTTAGGATTCAATTTCCAATCTCAGTCTTCAAAGATTCTTGAATATGAGGAGGCATTACGATGAGTTTTAGGAGACAGCACAACACCTAGTAAGAGGCCGCAGATACTCCAAACTAGAAAGTTGCATTGTTACTGGACTGCACGTCCTATTCCCTTGTTCAAACTCTTATTCTTTTATCCTGTTTTCTTTCCTACTCCCTTTTGCAGCAACAGTACAACCAGCTACAGAGGGCACTTTGATGAATCCAGACTCCATCTTGTATCTTCCCAGCTTCTCATTTTACTGTGAAGAAGGTTTTCAGCATAATTCCTAAACTTTATGGAACATCCCCACAGCCAGTTGCAGGGTGGCTGGTGAGAGTTGGGAGGGAATTAATTTAATTTTAACAAGTGGATTTGTGCCCCATGAGAGGGCAGTTGGAGGCTGTTGGAAGACACTGGGGTGGACTTCTCAGAGAAATGACCAGGGATTTTGGCCCCGACAAATGCCGTCTGAAGCCCAAGCAGCCTTTGCCTTGATGAGCAAAATCCAAAGCTGGCCACTCAACACAATACCTGAGCAAGTTCAAGTGTGATTTGAGTTTGCCCTTAGTAACCTTAAGGAAGATGAACGGGGTGCCTGGGGTCTTCATATCTCAAGCAGCTCTTTCTTTGAAACAAAGGTTCTTGTCGCCCATAGTCCTTAGTATATAGTGTATGTTAAACAGTGGAGAATACAGACTGACCCTATCCCTTAACTGCCAACATGCAGGCCGTGTGGTGCATAAGACATAGGGTAATATCATAGGGTAAAACTAACCTATTTTTTACAGAGAGGGACATAGAGAGTGAGAGAGAGAGAGAGAGAGAGAGAGAGAAAGAGAGAGAGAGTGAGAGAGAGAGAGAGAGAGAGTGAGAGAGAGTGAGAGAGAGAGAGAGAGAGAGAGAGAGAGAGAGAGAGAGAGAGAGAGAGAGAGAGAGAGAGAGAGAGAGTAAAGCAAGCGATAGACAGATAGAATGTTTGAGAGAAAGAGGGGGCAGTTCTGATAGTTGCCATGTGAGAATGAAATGTGTCATTTGTCAATAGGCTGATGGTAGCAGCATGGGAGAACACAAGGTTGTACCACCTTTTGCATATGTTTATATGTCTTCGCTTGCTTTGTGCTGACTTGTATGCCTTTTTTCATAGTCCTTTCTACGGGCCACATTCAAAGTAACCCGGTCCTTAATAAATGCTGGTAAAACAGCCAGTACTACTGGCTCTGGCATTTTTCCAAGCCGGGTTACTCAGAGTCTGCAGATAGGGGCAGTGAATAACTGGCAGGCGTGAACTGTTGGTAGTGCAGGCCCCTACCGGCGTATACATCAGTGAAGCACTGGCACCGTTAACAACAGTGCCAGTGGTTCAGTGTTGTCATTCCCACGGGTTGGTATGGGACTCCATGGGAATGGGACATTACCGTTCCTCCGCTGCCCATACAATCCCAGTAATATCGGGTGATATTGGACGGTGGAAACGGCAACCTCGAAATGACCCCCTATGAGTCATGTTAGGATCTGTTATATTCAGTTAGGGTCTGTTTGGTTTGTTATGGTCTCTGATTGCTCCCTGCTCTAGCATGCTCACATTCTGTGTTCTAAACGCACAGTCTGCATACCAACTAAGCCACCCACACATAGCATTTGAAGAAACCTTTCAACAGACATTAAACATCAGTACACTACACCTCTACAACCAACTTGCATACCACAATCCAGAGAAATGAATACTAGCAGCATGGTGTGAAAACAAAATCAAAATATTGAGGCTGAGTACCCCAAAAGGAAATACACCGAACATGGGTTACAAAGGAACATACAAAGTACTTTATTTTATACTGAATCCAGCTACGAAGTACAGAGCAAAATCAGATAGCTATTGGCCCTCAGTGCAACACAACGAACACCAGCGTGGTTCAGTGTGTTCAGTGAGAGACGCTGTACATTAGAATACATTGGTCTTTTATACTCTTCGTGAGCACGTTGTCCAGCCCTTCTTCGGGTTAATATTCTGCTAATACATCACCGATCTAGGGTTCATGCCGAGTTTCGCACATCCACATGTAACTGGTTTGCTTTTAATACATATATCAACAAGCCTATACGGCAACTGTGTATTCTGGGATTTTCCATGCAGGTTTTCTCAAACATTAATACAATGTGGTTAAACAAGTGTTCTACGTTCAGTATTTGAATACATTGTTCTCAACATATGCTCGCGGATTAGTTTCATTGCACGAGTAATCCTTTACACACAGGTCAACGAAGGACAAGGTCTCAGTTCATGACCTCAACAAGTGGCCTGCAGGCAAGTTACATATTAGCTACATACAGAAGTCAAGACGGCCTCGTTGTATTTCGGAATGACATTGTCCACCATTTTAACTCACAGTGTGACTTTACAAAGCAAACCTAAAATGGCGGATTGACCTAAAATGGCGGCTTACATTGATTTTAAGGTCAGGACCTTGCAACACGGATTCCTTCGCAAGTGACTTATAAGCAGCTTGGCGTAGACCAATATACATATATTTATTGCGATAGGAGGCACAATATAATTTCTCATTGAACAAACCCTCCTTTGGCCTATGCCAAGTGCTAAAACTACTTTGGATCTCCTTGCAAATAACTCCATGCATCATCATCCATGCACCCTGAATCGCTGTAGGAAATATCTATTGACATTAGGTCATTCACTAAAATTTCTTTCAATACATATTTTTGGGAAGTTTTA
This sequence comes from Ambystoma mexicanum, assembly GCF_040938575.1. Lineage (NCBI taxonomy): Eukaryota > Metazoa > Chordata > Amphibia > Caudata > Ambystomatidae > Ambystoma > Ambystoma mexicanum. Next base: position 1,105,111,769 of record NC_090933.1, on the reverse strand, counting down.
TCTGGGGCATATACTTTATGTCCTATCGTACCTATCGCTTGTGCGCAACATACCCCTAGCATCGAACATATACTAGGTAGACACTGAATACAGCAACAAAGAGACAACAGGATTCCCAAAATAATCAGCAAGGCCGAAAGCACATTCCAACCCCAAGATCGCAAGAAGTCCCAGAACCAAGCGCTAAAATCCCTGTTTCCCTCGGGAACATGCACTTCTGAACTAAGGACGTGCAGATTATGTATTGCCTTAAAGATGGTTGGGGAGGAATCTGGTACGAAAACACAGCAAGCAGACCCCACTAATTTACACACTCCACCACGTTCAGCCAGAATGACATCTAATACCATCCGGTTTTGAAGTGCTACTAGTCTTATCGCCTTCTGTTCTAATGTCATATTATAGAGTATGTCCGTGGTCCGGTTGATGGTTCTCTCCAGTACTCTCGCTAGTTTTCGGATATCTTCGGAACTTGCTATCTGCCCCCAAAATGGCACAACTGATTTTGCTATATCTCCCAAGATTTGTGCTGGGGTGTCACCATTCTCGTCCCGCCGTGGACGAGCCTTTGAAACTTCTTTTGTACTAGCTATAAACACCCCAGGTAACAGGATCCCTAAATAACAGGTTCCCTGCCAATCCCTGGGCAGCCATGGGAATGCTACATTACCGCAGACAAAGTAGACAGGTGCGCCTACATACAAAGGTCTGTTTTCACCAGTCAAATTTGCAACGTTGGCACAACCTAGAAAATCTCTCATTGACTGAGTTCCATTCCTCCGAATGCAAAAAGAAACTGAATCGGGGCTATGGTTAACAGTGTAAGAAGGAGGCATGGCATCCTTATTGCCTATTGGAGCCATCTTAAAGGAAATCAAAGATTGGAAAGGACGAAACAGTCTATCAGAAGAAATAATAGAAGCAATGTTAGGTTTACTCCTGTTTGTGAAAAACGAGCATCCCAGGGGAGTCAAAACACATTTCTCAAAACTATTCAAATTAGTGCAGCCAAAGTTCACTGAGATGCTATCATTGCAACGGCCAAAGAACAGTGCTCTAAGAGAAGCATAGCAAGCAGTTGTCAAAGGTAAAGGGTGAATACACCAAACTAGCCCTTATTGTAACGCTCACCTGATTCCCGTAGAGGCGCCGGTCTTGACTGGGCGTATACCGTATCTTCAAAGGTGATGTGTAACACACGGCTGGCTCTTTGGGCTGGACCTCTGTGCACTGTATGTCTGACTCGAAGGGTAAGATGTCTGCAGATTGAAAATATGGGATTAAGGAACTGGGTTATTGAATGTCTCTCTCTTCTTCCCTTTCTCTTCTCCTGTAGAACCCCAAAGGTTAACGCTCTCACCTTAGGTAAGTGAACGCCGTGCTCTCCATCTGCCTCGGGGCAGGGTGCTGTAACCAGTCTCTTCACTGGATAAGGGGAGCAGGCCTCTTGACTTCAGAGGACTGCTGTCCGTCGTTTACTGCACGAACGGTAAGTTTCGAGTAATTCTAATGTCTTTAAAGTCTTTAGTAATGATGTTTCTTGTTTTGCAGGGTTCCGGCGATGGCGGATGACGGGCTGAAGTGAGTTGAAGATGGAGCCCGTGTGATGAATAGAAGCGCCTGAAAGCACGTAAGTAAGCGCTTGTTGCCTGCTTCACGATGCGCTCTAACTGTCTTTTTATTTTGCAGAAACAAGTTCGGAGCGGCTGCAGGGTGCCGGAATACCCACTGGGTTAGATGTGGAAAGGAGTAATGGCACGTGAGTATTAAAGTTCCCCAATGTCTTTAAACACACCTTGTTTTGTCTTTCAGATGCGGGATGCAGCGCCGAAGGCCTCCGGAGCGTGCAAAGAGTTGGTAAGCTATTGTCTTTCAGATGCCGGAATGCAGTGTGAAGACCTCCGGAGCGCACGAAGAGTGGTAAGCCTTTGTCTTTCAGATGCCGGAATGCAGCGCGAGGCGTTGGTGACAGCCGATGGACCAGGTAAGTGAAGAGCTGTCACTGAAGACCGTAATGCTAACCTGTTCTTCCTTGTCTTTATAGGTGTTGCTGAAGACTGGATTCAGGATGGTAAGCCTTTTTCCTTAGGCCCAGGATCAGATGCAGAAGACACGATGAGCGTTCTGCTGCAGAGGATGCAGAATAACGCAAAGCAAGATTCATCCATCGGGTGTGGTTTAAATAGCCTCCTGTAGTGCTTAGGTGTCTCCTTCCACAGCCACGCCTAGGTAAGAAAAGAGTTCCTGCTTTCCAGAAGAGTTCCAGTGTTCTGAATCTAGGGAGTGGCTCCTGCCCCACCCAACAGGAAAAGTAGTTCCAAACAGAAGAGGATCAGAGGCTCAACTGGCAGGCAAGTAAGCAGCATGGTCTGCTGCAGGTAAGTCCACCCAAGCATTATGAGCCCGGCGCTTCCAGCGCTGGGACTGGGCATATTTATGAGCCTGGTGCCACTGGCGCCAGGACTGGGTCCAAAAGGTCCCAATTGGGACTGGTTGGCACTCGGAACCTGGGTTATGGATCTGCTTCCAAGGGAGTTGGGAAAACCCTGACCTTTTGGAAGCAGAGATCATGACAGTACCCCCCCTCAAGGCCCCTCCCAAACCGGGCTTCTCCGGGGGTTTTGGCTTGTCAGGAAATGTTCGGTGAAATCTTTTGATTAGGCGAGGAGCGTGGACATATTCAGCAGGTTCCCAGGATCTCCCTTGGGGGCCGTAGCCTTTCCAGTCAATTAGGTAAAATAGTTTAGATTTGGAGATCTTGGAGTCCAGAATGCTTTTGACTTCAAACTCGAGTTCTCCATCAACTAGGATAGGTTTTGGAGATTTAGTTAGTCGGGTTTGAGGTTGCACGGGTTTTAATAGAGAGACGTGGAAGACCGGATGTATCTTCATGTGCGGGGGCAAGTCCAACTTGACCGCTACTGGGTTTACTATGGTAGTGATGGAATAGGGACCAAGGTATCTTGGGTTGAATGTGCGTGGCCCTTTTAGAGGTAGATATTTGGTGGATAACCAGACTTGATCCCCTACTTGATATTGAGGGGCTTCCTTCCGATGTTGATCTGCTCCTTTCTTGTATTGTTCTTTAGCCCTTTGAAGGTGAGAAACAGCTTCCTTAAAGGCTTGGGTGATTGTAGAATACAGGTAGTCTACTGCTGGTGTTTCAAGATCTTGGAGGGGATCCAACTCCGAGGTTCTAGGGTGACTGCCGTACAAAAGAAAAAACAGGGTTTTCCCAGTTCCCGAATGGACAGAGTTATTGTAGGCATATTCGGCTATCCAAAGGATGTCTTTCCAAGTTTTTTCAGTTTGTTGCAGCATGCAGCGTAAATACTGTTCCAGAGTTTGATTGGTCCTCTCGGTTTGTCCGTCGGTCTGAGGGTGGTGACTGGTCGATAGTCTCACATCAATTTGAGCCGACCGACAGCAACTTCGCCAAAAATGAGAAATAAATTGACTACCTCGATCCGAAATTAGAACCGAAGGAAAACCGTGCAGTCGGACGATGTTTTCGAGAAATTCTCGGGCCAGAGTTGCTGCTGTTGGCAAGCCTTTGAGCGGAATGAAATGCGCCATCTTGGAGAATAAGTCCACGATTACTAGAATCGTATTGTATTCGGAGCATGGAGGTAGATCGGTGATGAAGTCCATAGAAAGCGTATGCCAAGGGTGAGGTGGGATGTCAATAGGGCGTAAGAGGCCTGCTGGTCTTTCCTTTTGACTCTTGTTTTGGGCGCATACTCCACAGGACATTATAAAGTCTCTGATATCTTTTTTCCAAGACGGCCACCAGAAGTAGCGCTTGATCTTTTCTGAGGTCTTGGCCATACCGGGATGTCCTTCCATTAAAGAATCGTGATAACAAGAGATTACTTTTTTCTGTAAATCTGTGCTGGGTAGGTATAATCGTTCTTGGAAATACAATAAGTTGTCCTTTACTGCAAAGTCCTTTCCCTGCAGATGCCAATTCTGTATGTCTGCTGGAGTTACAAGTTGCCTGGCTTTATCCGTAACTTCCTCTATGGATTCTGTGGCGATTACACCCAGAATTCTTTGTTTGGGAATGATTGGTACAGGTTTAGGGTTGATCAAGTGTTCTTCCACTCCCATCCGAGAAAGGGCATCAGCTTTACCGTTCTTTGTACCAGGTCGATAGGTAATTATGAAGTCAAACTCGGCAAAGAATAATGCCCAACGGAGTTGTCTAGAGGATTGGGCTTTTGCGGTTTTCAAATATTGCAGGTTTCGGTGATCCGTAATCACAGTAACGGTGTGTCGGGCCCCCAGCAGATAATGCCGCCAAGCCTTAAAGGCAGACTTGATAGCCAGAAGTTCCTTGTCAGTAATCGTGTAATTGATTTCAGGAGGCGAGAATTTGCGGGACCAAAATGCCACGGGATGCAACTGATTGGTTACCGGGTCCTTTTGTGATAGAACTGCCCCCATGGCAAGGCTTGAAGCATCAGTTTCCACGATGTAGGGGAGTTCGGGGCGAGGGTGTTTTAAGATTGGTGCAGAGATAAATTTAGTCTTCAAATCCTGGAAAGCTTGTTCCGCCTCGGTAGACCATTCAAAACGTTTGTTTTTCTTTAACAAGGCAGTGATGGGCTGGACTATTCGAGAGAATTCGGGGATAAACCTGCGGTAAAAGTTAGCAAAGCCTAACATGCTTTGCACACCTTTTACGGAGGATGGTGATGGCCATTTGAGAACTGCATCGACTGTCTTTGAATCCATACTCACTCCGCCAGGTGATAATATGAATCCCAAGAATTCAACTTCAGTCACGTTGAAAACACATTTTTCCAACTTAGCGAAAAGTTTGTGTTGACGCAATCTTTCGAGGACCATTTTCACGTGTTTCCGATGTTCAGATTCCGATGAAGAATAAACGAGGATGTCGTCAATGTAAACAACAACACACACATCTATGAGCTCTCAGAGGACATCGTTCATAAAATATTGAAAGGCGGCCGGGGCATTGCAAAGTCCGAAGGGCATGACCTGATATTCAAATAGCCCATACTTGGTGCGGAAGGCCGTCTTCCATTCATCGCCCTCTTTTACTCGTACCAAGTGGTAAGCTCTTCTAAGATCCAGCTTTGTATATATGCATGCTTTTCTGACTTGGTCCAGGAGTTCAGGGATCAAAGGTAACGGATATCTATTCTTAACGGTGATCTGGTTCAGGGAGCGATAATCTATACAAGTTCTAAGGTCTCCTTCCTTTTTTGGAACGAAGAACAAAGCTGAAGAAGCAGGGGACTTGGAAGGACGAATAAACCCATTTGCCAGGTATTGATCCAGGTATTGTCGAAGGTGAAGGTTCTCAGGCTCGGTGAGGGCATAAATTCTACTACAAGGAGGAGTAGATCCAGGTATCAGGTCTATCTGGCAGTCATAAGACCTATGAGGAGGTAGAGAGTTAGCCTGATCCTTCCGGAAAACATCTTGGTATTCTAGGTATTCGGGAGGTAACTGGGGAGTCTCTGAAGAAATTGCTGCCAGTGCAACACCAGGTGGAGGGTGACAAGTAGAGACACATTCTGGAACCTGGACCGTTCTTGCTCGCCAATCGATCAGAGGATTGTGTTTCTCTAACCAAGGTATTCCTAGAATAATCTGAAACTGAGGGGCCTTGATCACATCGAACACGATCTTCTCATGGTGTCCATCTTGACTTACTAGCGTCACCTCTTGAGTGGTATGCGTTACTGGCCCGGAGGCTATCTCCGTACCATCCGCCGTAGTAATGACGTCCTTTACAGCCTTGGGACAAAGAGTTAGATTCATCCTCAAAACCATTTCATGATCCACATAATTGCCGATGGCACCGCTGTCGACGTAAGCTTCAATTGCATGTAATCGATCCGGATTATCAGGGCTAATGAGGACCATAGGTATCACAAAATGCGAGGTCACGGAACTGGTTTTCACGCTCGGCAAGAGGACCTCAATTCTTGTCGGGCGAGGTCGTTTCCCTGCTCAGAGTTTGTAACTTTGGTAACTGCAGCTCCTACTGCCTTCTTGGCAGGTTTCACCGGACAGTCTCGAAGAAAGTGCCCTGAGTTTCCGCAATAGAGGCATAATTGTAACTGTTTTCTCCTTTCCCGCTCCTTTTGTGTTAGAGGACCTTTCAGACCCCCTATTTGCATGGGTTCCCCAGAGTCTACTCCTTTGGAAGGAGTTGGCGGTTTGGAAAATACTCGAGCATCAAACTTGGAACGATCGGCCTTCCTGTTCTGCAGTCTGTGATCTATTTGAACGACTAAGTCTATATAGTCCGAACAATCTTGTGGGGGATTCACTACTTGGGCTAACACATCTTTGAGCTCTCCACGTAGACCTCTATAAAACAGCGTAATCCTTTTGTCCTCAGGCCATTGAGTTTCCACTATCAGTCTGTTGAAAGACGCAATATAAGCCAAAAGGTCTTGATTACTTTGTCACAACGAAAGACGCTTATTGTCCAAGGCCTGCCCCTGTGAATGTCTTGCGAACAGTTTTTCCATACTGAGCTGAAAAGCTTGAAAATCATGGAGGACCGGATCATCTTGATTTACTAGAGGGATCGACCAGTCTTGCCACTAAGGTACGAAAGCACGAAAGCTACTTTAGATTGATCAGTTGGAAAGGCTGCTGGCCGGCATAAGAAATGCAACCGGCACTGATTGATAAATACTGCAAACCTCTTTGGGTCACCAGAAAATCGTTCGGGCGGAGCCAGAGGTACATTCCCAGGTAGGTTGATCTGCACTGGATTCATAGAGGATGTAGAAGGAAGATTTCCCCCAGATGCGGGTAACGGGGTCTGTCCGGCTTGTGACTGTAGCAATTGTCTAGCGAGATCATCTGTTCGCTCCTTGGAAATAATCAGTTCCCTTCTTAGAGCGTTTGTTTCCTGACGGGCTGCATGCACTTCTGCCCTTAGTTCCCCAAGTAACTGGGCTAGCTGGTCGGTATCCGAGGTTTCCATATCGCCTGGACGGGAGTTTTGTGGTAGTCTTTGCGTTCTGTAACGCTCACCTGATTCCCGTAGAGGCGCCGGTCTTGACTGGGCGTATACCGTATCTTCAAAGGTGATGTGTAACACACGGCTGGCTCTTTGGGCTGGACCTCTGTGCACTGTATGTCTGACTCGAAGGGTAAGATGTCTGCAGATAGAAAATATGGGATTAAGGAACTGGGTTATTGAATGTCTCTCTCTTCTTCCCTTTCTCTTCTCCTGTAGAACCCCAAAGGTTAACGCTCTCACCTTAGGTAAGTGAACGCCGTGCTCTCCATCTGCCTCGGGGCAGGGTGCTGTAACCAGTTTCTTCACTGGATAAGGGGAGCAGGCCTCTTGACTTCAGAGGACTGCTGTCCGTCGTTTACTGCACGAACGGTAAGTTTCGACTAATTCTAATGTCTTTAAAGTCTTTAGTAATGATGTTTCTTGTTTTGCAGGGTTCCGGCGATGGCGGATGACGGGCTGAAGTGAGTTGAAGATTGAGCCCGTGTGATGAATAGAAGCGCCTGGAAGCACGTAAGTAAGCGCTTGTTGCCTGCTTCACGATGCGCTCTAACTGTCTTTTTATTTTGCAGGTACAAGTTCGGAGCGGCTGCAGGGTGCCGGAATACCCACTGGGTTAGATGTGGAAAGGAGTAATGGCACGTGAGTATTAAAGTTCCCCAATGTCTTTAAACGCACCTGGTTTTGTCTTTCAGATGCGGGATGCAGCGCCGAAGGCCTCCGGAGCGTGCGAAGAGTTGGTAAGCTTTTGTCTTTCAGATGCCAGAATGCAGTGTGAAGACCTCCGGAGCGCACGAAGAGTAGGTAAGCCTTTGTCTTTCAGATGCCGGAATGCAGCGCGAGGCGTTGGTGACAGCCGATGGACCAGGTAAGTGAAGAGCTGTCACTGAAGACTGTAATGCTAACCTGTTCTTTCTTGTCTTTATAGGTGTTGCTGAAGACTGGATTCAGGATGGTAAGCCTTTTTCCTTAGGCCCAGGATCAGATGCAGAAGACACGATGAGCGTTCTGCTGCAGAGGATGCAGAATAACGCAAAGCAAGATTCATCCATCGGGTGTGGTTTAAATAGCCTCCTGTAGTGCTTAGGTGTCTCCTTCCACAGCCACGCCTAGGTAAGAAAAGAGTTCCTGCTTTCCAGAAGAGTTCCAGTGTTCTGAATCTAGGGAGTGGCTCCTGCCCCACCCAACAGGAAAAGTAGTTCCAAACAGAAGAGGATCAGAGGCTCAACTGGCAGGCAAGTAAGCAGCATGGTCTGCTGCAGGTAAGTCCACCCAAGCATTATGAGCCCGGCGCTTCCAGCGCTGGGACTGGGCATATTTATGAGCCTGGTGCCACTGGCGCCAGGACTGGGTCCAAAAGGTCCCAATTGGGACTGGTTGCCACTCGGAACCTGGGTTATGGATCTGCTTCCAAGGGAGTTGGGAAAACCCTGACCTTTTGGAAGCAGAGATCATGACACTTATCCCCGTGCTGCAGTAAATGTGAGCAGACCCAACAGTTAGACTTATTAAAAATGGCATGCGTAGCATTCATGATAAGTAGCAGAGTGTTATTGTGGTACCTTTGTCTATGCTGAGAGTCCCTAGGGGACAGAGTATGCAAATGTACAAAGGGAGTAGGAACAGCGGGTACATTTTCAGTGGGCAACAAGGATTCTAAAGGATGCATTTCCTCAAGGTACCACAATCCTAAGACAGTGACTATTAAAAACCCAAATATCATTATAAAAACACAGCAATACGTTTTCGGGGCCCAGGCATATTGTCTATTGTCCCGGTTGGTCACCCCCTCATTTACAAGTCCCATACGAGCGGTAGCGGTGGCAGGCATTGTAACCTTCAAACGGAAACCCCAATGTTTGTTGCTAACGACCGCGCAACTTCTTAGTCCTTCCACAACCCTAGCCAACAGAATGCCCTTTCTCAAATTTGGGCAAAAACAATCCTTCGATGATCCTTTTCTTCTTCAAATGCACAGCCGAACTGTGCCGTAGGTCTATCAGATGCAAAGAAAAACCGTGACGTAAGTCTATCAGATGCACAGCAAAACCGTGCCGTAAGTCTATTTTCTTGGACGCAGGTTGTAACTTACTTTTCCCGGTACTGATTGATCCGGAAACAATGTGTCGTCACTTCCCGTTGGAAGCAACATATCAGAGACAAGTGAAGATGCTGAATTTGAAACAGCAGTTTCCGGATGCAAAACTTTTCGAGAGTGTGGAGACAAAATGGCGGCTTCCCCAAGCCTCGCGGGCTCAGAAAGATTCTCTGACACACTCTCAGTGCTATTTACTGCTTTGGGATCATTGGGCCTCATTACGACCCAGGCGGTAAGTTACCGCCTGGGCCGTGACTTTACCACCATGGCGTAAACTAAGTTTACGCCATGGTGGTAGGCGGACTTACCGCCCCATTCCAACTTGGCGGGGCGGTAAATCCCCATTTTCCCATTTTCCTTTCCCCATTCCCATTTTTGCCCCATAGGGCATAATGGGAGTGGGGAAGGCGTTAATTACGCCACCGTAAATTACGGTGGCGTAATTAACTCCATGGTCCCTTAGCGCCATGGATTTTAACACCTGCTAAAAGCAGGTGTTAAATCCGCCATGGCGCTAAGGGACCTCGTACTCAGGCGGTAAGGGTCGGCGCTGTTTACGCCGCCGTAAAACCCTTACCGCCTGAGTCGTAATGAGGCCCATTGTTTGCAGCATTAGCGAGGGGTTCTGTTTCTTCTGTAACGTGTGGCACTGGGTGAGGAAGTTTCTTTACATGGGACTCGTGGATCCAGTTCTTTCTTCCAGAGACCCGCACCGCTGTTTGGGTGACCAACAGGACCTGGAACGGGCCACGCCAGCGAGGCACAAGGCAGGAAGAGCACTCAAATGCCTTGATGAGCACCCAACTTCCAGGCCGTATACTGTGGCCCGGGCCCTCGTATTGCACAGGTAAAGCCTCTCATACCTGGTGATAAATCAAATACAGGCTTTTAGTCAACTGGCTGCAATAATCTGAAAGTAATACATTTTCAACATTTCTTAGTGAATTACATTTAGGAAGGTTCCAGATATTGGCAGGTCTCCCCATTACCACCTCAAATGGAGAGAGCCCAGTCTTAGTTTGAGGGGTTGTACGCATGGATAATAACACGATCGGTAAGGCGCCCAGACATTTTAATTTAGTGCCGGCACACATTTTAGCGAGCTTGTTCTTGATGATACCGTTGTGTCTTTCTACTAGTCCGGCACTCTGAGCATGTCTGGCTGAATGGAACCGTTTGTCGATTTGTAATGCCGCGCATATCTGCAGAATTACAGCAGCGACAAAATGTAGACCATTGTCCGACCAGATAACTCTTGGTAGCCCGAACGGTGGGAAGTACTCCTTTAGCATGGTTTTTGCAGTAGTCATGGCTGTAGCATCTTTGACGGGGAAAGCCTCAACCCATTTATTAAAAGCACAGATGACCACCAGCACATATTTTTTATTGTTGCACCACTCAATTTCAATAAAATCAAAGTGGATAACTTCAAAGGGGACAGAGGGTGGACCAAAACTTCCCCTTGGAGTGGTTGTCCCCTTTCCCACATTGTGTTGTAGGCAAATCATACAATCCTGACAATAGCGCTGGGCAATTTTTGAAATTTTGTCATTTGCCCAAACTTTTTCTAACATCTTTGTCATCTTCTGGGCACATATATGCGTAGGACCATGGGCCATGATGACCATCATAATTATATACACGGCAGGGAGTAGCCATTTCCCTTCCGCTATGTCCACCCAACACCCGTCTTCATCAAGTTTCCCCAAGCCTTCAGCCCAACTCTTGGATTCTTCTAACGTGGCATCAGCTTGGATATCTCTTACAGACCCAACACCCTCATCCATTGCATAAGCATTTACAGTCTCCCTTGAAACATACATCACCGTAAGGGGATCGGTAGCTGTTTATCTAGCTATCTGATCAGCGAAAGCATTCCCTTTCCCTATGTCATCTGTAATCTTTCGATGTGCTGCACATTTCAAAACAGCTAACTGAGTAGGGAGCGCAAGCACTGAGAATAGTTGTACTATTAGGGAGCCATGTTGGATTTTAGTCATGTGAAGTTAAGAACCCTCTCTCTGACCACAGTCTCCCAAAGTTGTGAACCACCCCAAAGGCATACTGACTATCAGTATATATGTTTACTGCAAGCCCTTTGGAAAGTTCACAAGCTCGGGTCAATGCTATAATGTCTGCGGCCTGCACAGATTTATGCGTGATTCTCTTGGTTTCCACGACCGTGCTTAATATGGTGATTGCATAAGCAGCTGTGGATGTACCATCCGGAAGTTAGAAGCAGGAGCCATCACAGAACAGCTCTCCTTGCGGATTATCCAAAGGAGTGTCTTTCAAATCAATTCTACCCTTTGTTTCTTGTTCGGTAGTATACAAACAGTCATGTGACTCTTCATCGCCGCAAGTAGTATCTTGTGGGAAAGGTGGGAAAGGTAGGAGTTGAGCCGGATATAGAACACAACACCTCTTAATTTGAATGTGAGGTGCAAACAAGATCAATGAATATCGTGTCAACTGTGCAGAAGTGAGGTGTTGCGTTTGCGTTCGGTTCAGTAGAACATCTACAGAGTGTGGCAACATCATGGTTAGATCATGGCCTAGGACCATTCCCTCACTCTGTTTTACAGACGCAGCAACAGCAGCGACAGCTCACAAACATCTTGGCAAAGTGCATGCTACAGGATCAAGGGCGGAAGAAAAGTAACCTCACGGCCTATTCTTCCCTCCATGTTCCTGCGTTAATACAGCCAAAGCACATCCATCACATTCATGCACAAACAACAAAAAGGCCTTTTCATAGTTTGTTGTGCCCAAAACTGATGCAGAGCATAATGCAGTCTTAAGCAAGTCAAATGATTGCTGGTGTTCCGCGTACCACGGCAATGGCGAAGAAATGCCCTTCTTTGTCAAAGCCAACATCGGTTTGCTCACTAGTGAAAAATGCGGGATCCACAATCTACAGTAAGAAGCCATACCTATCAAGGCTCTAACTTCCTTCTGTGTATTTGACATGCCAGAAATGTGTTTTATTCTTTCAGATGTCAATCTTCTTCCCTCCTTTGACAGGAGATAGCCTAAATAGGCGACCTCCTGGCAACAATATTGAAACTTTATAAGCAAAGCTTTGTGACTATGATTAGCTAGATGGATAAGCAATAACACAGTGCCCTCTTTACAGGCACTCTCAGAGTCAGCAGCTAAAAGCAAGTCATCAACATACTGAAGCAATGTACAAGTAGAGGGCAATTCAAGGGTATCAAGCTGTTCTTTCAAAGCCCTACTATAGATGCTAGGATTCTCTGTGTACCCTTGAGGTGCACGAGTAAATGTGAACGAGCGTCCCCCTAAGGTAAACAAGAACAAGTATCTACTATCCTTGTGTATAGGAATACTAAAGAAAGCATTCTTTAGATCCACAACACTAAAGTAAGTAGCTGTAGCTGGAATCATGGTTAAGATTGTCGTCACATCAGGCACAATTGGAAATTGTGGAGCGACGACTTTATTAATGGCACGTAAATCAATTATGAAATGGAATGGAATTGCATTATCGCCTTTTTTGTACACGGGCAAATTCGGACTATTGCACAAACTTCCTGAAATTTCTTCAATCACCCTGCGATGCACAAAATCGGAAACAATACATTTAAAAGCTTGCTCGCCCTCAACTGAAATCTTATACTGGGGAATGCGTGGCAGCTCAATTCTGTGTTTCAAAACTATCTTAACAGGCTCAATCTATAAAAAACCGACATCATTGTCATCAACAACCCATAAGCTCTCTGGTACATTAATGAATTCTGGCGGCAAAGGTCTAGTCAAGAATTGCGAGACAGAAAATTGTTGTGGTGAAATCGTCAAGCGCACTCCATCAGAAGAACAATAAATCACTGCATTTAATTCTTTTAACAGATTCAACCCCAGCAAGTTCTCTCCACAATTTGAAGTCAACAGAAATGGACAGTGGTCCGTAAAGGGACCCAAAGAAATGGGTACCGGCGAAGAAACCGGACAAACAACTGGCGTGCCAGAAAACCCTACAGAAACATTGGTTTGCCCTGACAGTGGAATGTTTGGAACCCGTGAATGATCAATGGAACACTTCTGTGCTCCAGTATCTATCAAAAACTGATGTTTCCTATTTCCCCCCACCATTTCAGCATATGGACCTTTCTGATTGACGGGAATAGGTGTAGGTTCCAAAGCCTGCTTCGGGCAATCCTAACGAAACAGAATGTCATCAAAAGGAAGCTCTTCAGATAAATATGCAGCAGGAGGATGATCAAATATGTTCCTCGTATCCACATTCGGAGTCTGATTATCCTGTGAAAAAGGTTGCTAAGGATCCTGTGTGAACTGACCTCTACCAGGGCCCCCTACACCCGGGCGACCTCTGGATCGTCTACCCATATTCTCAAATGTGTTCACAGGACCCAAGCGCACATTCCCTTGCGGGACATACTCACCTCTAATCTGAGAACTACCCCCTCTGGGGCCTCTAACAATTTGCTGTAATAGCACTTTAGTCTTCAAATCACCTTTTCGTTTTTCAACTCTATCTTTTTCGTTATTGACACAATTCTTGTAGTACTGAGCCATATGCAGTACTTCTGATTGGGACTTTGCCTGCCAAGCGCTCTCAGAAGACATAATTTGTGACAGGATGTCAGGCAGCAATCCACGCACAAATTTGTCCACAAATAACCTTTTCCCAGACTCTGTGCCTAGGTCTTGTCCGCTGAAATACGAGAATACCTGTTCGAACCGATTAAAGAACTCAGTAGCACCCTCAGACTTCCCTTGGACACAAGCCGTAAGTTTGTCCCAAATAATTCTTTTCTCCGGAATTATAGTTTTCAATTTTGCAATGATTCTATCAGGCAAAGTTAGAATCACATGAGGCGGTCTTTCGCCAGCTGGCATTTCTCCATCGAGTCTAGTTATATTCACCCATGTATCTCCCAACCCTGGCATGTAGTCTATAGTTCTAACTTGTTTCCACAAATCTACGGGCTCGAGTACAGGGAATAACAATCAATATCGCCTAAGGTGAACACTGAGGATTGCAAGACGGACTCTATTTCTTTATATAATCCTGTCAGATTTTTCCTAATATCAGGAATAGATTGCCTAATAGTATTCACTTCCTGTCTTGAGAACGGGACGTGAACAAACAGTGATACATATTGTGCAGGAATGTCCACAGCGACTATATGTCGGAGGAACCTCTGTCATAGGCAACTGGGAAATAGGTGACTCCGAACGCTTACTAAGCAACAGAGCTCTAAAGCAGTCGAAGAAGTGTCAAGTGAAAAAGCTCTCTCATAAATACTCAATAGCTCTGTGGGACAACTAATTTTCCTTTTTACACAATCATCCTGTAGGTACTCTATCATTACCTGTATCACTTTCCTCTGTATTTCTGGCATATACTGACTATATGTGTCATATACTTCAACTGGAGTTATCGACATATCTGAAATCCATCTAAGGGAGTCCTTCGTACAAATCCGTGCTTCCTCAGATATCGATTTATGACAAGGAAGGAACCGTTTCTGTACATACATACTTTCCCCCTCGTCATCCTCATTCTGCAACTTTTCTAACTCCTTTCTATACCCAAATAACCTCTCGACATGCTCATTTACTTTCTCCACAGTGTCTCTAGAAAACGCTAAAGTGTTTAGATCCCTTAACCCTTGGGGGAGATCTGCATTATTTAATTTACCCCACATCACACATAAATGAATCCGCAATCCTTCAATAAAAACATTTTTCTCAGGAGAACTATCGATATTATAGAGTGTGGCAAAAATATTAGTTTGATCATCCCTCTCCATACAATGCTTAGCCCATGCAATCAAATTACGTTTGTTCTCTGGTGGTACAGTATTGCGAGTGACAACCTTTAACCCTGCACCTCGATCGACTACAAGCACTCAGGACCACTTGGAAGAGAGGGAGCAGGCAAAATCAATGGAGGTAATGTAACTGGTGCGATAATAAGAGGTGGAGGAGCTGGAGGAAGGGGAACATTAGGAGGAGCAGGAACAATGGGAACAACAGCAGGTAGAGCAGGAATAGCAGGAGGAAAAGGCAAAGCAGCAGGAAGAGGAACATACGGAGGTGGCGCAGAGGCACCAAGCCTTCGTTCATTCAACAATTTGTCTCTGAATTCATCGGACGTATGGAGGTCTTTGGAAGGAGAGATTTTCTGAATTCCAAGTGAGAAAGCCCTATCCATATTCCTAGTCGATTCAGAATGTTTATCTTGGTCATACAATAATGCCTTTTCGGCGTTCGTCTTATGACGGCGGACATGTTTTTCTCTACTTTTAAGTTGCTGCAACACTTCTTTTTTTCAATTCTGCAAAACATCAAATGCTGCAGGTCTAGCCTTTTTCTTTAATAGAATTGACTCTAAATACTCAATACGAGGGATTTCAAAACTACCATTGATTGGCCACTGAAGTTTGGAGGCATGTCTGGTTTGTCTGTGCCAAATGGCATTAAATACTATACTTCCAATGCCATGCTTACAGTACATAGTACATGCTGGCGACCCCTCCTTTGGTGCGTGATGGCTAAATTCCAAAGATTGTCTATCGCTGCGGAACAACACCCTGAAAGGTAGACAATTTCCCAAGCATATCAAATTATTGGTGTTATCTGGTCAATAATTGTGTCTGCAGATACAATGCACTAAATTCAAATTATCAGGGTTGAATTAAGAGTCGGGTCACGATTCACCTGAACAAACCTAAGGAGGTCCGATCAGATTTCAAAGAATCTTACCTAACTAATCTTACCTCGTGTATGGTGATTTCGGCAAATATGCCCGCCTCGATAAGTGGACCCTCGTCAAGATGCCGTCTCGGACCACAAGCTAATCGTCTAGGGATTGGGTCGTGCAGCGCTGCTGAGGTGTTGCGTCTCGTTCAGTGGGTCCGATCCCGGTCCGATAGCCTGCGTCAACCTTCAACAATCCGGCATCAATCTTGAGGGTCCCTATTCGGGCGCCACCTGTGAAAACAAAATCAAAATATCGAGGCTGAGTACCCCAAAAGCAAATACACACCGAACACGGGTTACAAAGGAACATACAAAGTACTTTATTTTATACTGAATCCAGTTACAAAGAACAAAGCAAAATCAGATAGCTATCGGCCCTCAGTGCAACACAACGAACTCCAGCGTGGTTCAGTGTGTTCAGTGAGAGACGCTGTACATTAGAATGCATTGGTCTTTTATACTCTTCGTGAGCACGATGTCCGGCACTACTTCAGGCTAATATTCCGCTAATACATCAACGATCTAGGGTTTCGCACATCCACATGTAACTGGTTTGCTTTTAATACATAGATCAACAAGCCTATACGGCAACTGTGTATTCTGGGATTTTCTATGCAGATCTTCTCAAACATTAATACAATGTGGTTAAACAAGTGTTCTATGTTCAGTATTTGAATACATTGTTCTTAACATATGCTTGCGGATTAGTTTCATTGCACGAGTAATCCTTTACACACAGGTCAACGAAGGACAAGGTCTCAGTTCACGACCTCAACAAGTGGCCTGCAAGCAAGTTACATATTAGCTACATACAGAGGTCAAGACGGCCATGTTGTATTTCGGAATTACATCGTCCACCATTTTAACTCACAGGGTGACTTTACAAAGTAAACCTAAAATGGCGGATTGACCTAAAATGGCAGCTTTCATTGATTTTAAGGTCAGGACCTTGCAACACGGATTTCTCCGCAAGCGACTTATAAGCAGCTTGGCGTAGGCCAATATACATATATTTATTGCGATAGGAGGCACGATATAATTTCTCATTTGACAATGGGCCAACAAGGCCCCACAACAGGCACACAGAAAATACCTAGAAACTGACACACACTGTGAAGGCATCATGAAGCAAGACACAGGCAACAGACTTATATTTCAAACTAAAACACTTTATTAAATCCAATGTCGGGATGGTTAAAGGCCTATCTTGCCCTATGCTAAGGTGGGATATATCTATCAGAATAAAACTAAGGAAAGTCTAAGTCAAATAGTACCACTTGAAAGTCTGTCTGTGCCCACAGCTTACATTTGGTCTCACCATAACGACTAACAATATGTAGGGATGTTAATAAGCAAAGAAATAATGTTCAACTCAAAGGTCAGTGCTTCTTCCAGCTCTCGGCTCTCTTTCTCCAAGTTTCAGATAGCCCCACAAAAGTCTCAAGATTACCGCTCTCGAGCTTCAAGCAACATAGTTCAAGATAATCCTAGGGGTTCCCTTGTCCATGTCTCATGCAACACAGTTCAAAACAAAAAGTGGTCTTGAGACCTCACTCTCAAGACAACATGAACAGGTTTTTGAGCCTCAGTGTACCCTTCCCCAAGACTTCAACTTCACCTTTAGTTTGTTTTACAGTTCATTTTCCCAATATCCTGGGTCTTCAGTGCTCAGGGTTCGCTGGTCTAGGCGCAGTTGTCAGACCGCTTGGTTCACCCATTACATCTCACTCTCTCAGTATCTCTGAGCTTGTGAGCCACGCCAGTTCCTTGTCAGTTGCTCCTGTACACCAAGGGTTTTCTTGGCATTTGTTCCTGTGCACCAAGGTGTTCTGCTGAATTTCTGGCATCCTGACCTTATGTACAAAGTTCCACTCTTTTTGACTTCTCCTTGTGAGCCTCTTGGGATATGCTTTATTATTCTTACTGTGCTTCACAATTATATTGCTTTATGGTTTTAATACGCTTTGAAATGCAAGTTCCTTTCGGTTCAATAGCTACTTGTGTTGCTTAAGGTTTAAGTTTTCATTCCAGAAAAAAACACTCTTGTTATTTGACATACACTCTTGCAGTTTGAATAAAAGCTTGCTTTCGGTTTATTATTAAAAACTGCATTCTTGTATAAATGTGCTTTCAGTTCTGTATTCAAAATGCAATTTTTTGTAGTTAAATATATTTTTGCTTTCTGTTGGGTATTCAACATAGATGGATTGCTACACAGTGCCTGCGTGCCCTTCCGACATTCACCAGTGGTCTCCTCCTTTTTCCGGTGGCTGTCATGCATTCCCCTCTGCTTCTGAAGCCTGGAAACACCACCTCCGCAAGCCCTGCTCGGCCGCTTGGTGCTTGCTTTCTTTGCTCGGGGCCTCCATCTGCCGGGCCTCCATCTGCCGGTTTCCTCTTTAATCCTGGTCTGACAGAGACCCACCAAGGCTGCCTCCTCCTAGAGTGGGTCCCCTGCTGGTCTCTGCCATGCCGGCATCCATGTTTCTCACTGGGAAGTTCCCAGACTGTCATTTTATGTACCTGCATCCTTCTAAAAGGCTGCAGGTGTGCCTGGTCAATTAGATCTGACCATCACAATGCTCGGGAGGCAGCTTTCCCAGTGCCTAAGTGGTAGAAATGTGTAGTGTGCATTCCTCCTAGTCTCCTTTTCCTCATCAAAGCACTATCACATGTCACATTAGGGAACGTGAGGGTAATGGGCTTACAATAGCCCACAAAGGTCGGGGTAGGGTCAGGTTGGTTGTTGGTAACAAAGGGGGTATAGCATGTCTCACCCAAGGCCACCCCATCCTTAGTCCCCAAACACCCTCCAACCGGATGATCATCCCTCGCTTGTAACCCTCACGGTCTGGATGCAAGAGCAATGGCCTTTCTCTGGCCACCTGCACAGAGGGTCCATGGGGGACAGGAGTGAGAATACCCTCATGTTTCTCACAGCACACAGAGCTCAGGGTATTTCTGGCCTGCATGTATTAACACAGCCGGGCAGCTATGTTGCATTTTCCACTCTCCCCCACTAATCTCACTCACTTGCTCTCTTTCAGATCTGCCAGAACATCTGTGGTTCCTGCAAACAATTACTTAACATAACATTCATGTTTTGATGTACAAATAGTATAATATAAGCATCTGAAAAAGAGGAGCCACCACATCAGCGATGATTCAAAGTGCATGTTGTGTGTTAATATTTTTTTTACAGTGCAGACCAGGCCTCCTTGGTGATGGAGTGAATTACATGGTACAGATCTAAAAAAAATAGAATACATATATGGCCTCAGATGCATGAAAATGAGTCTATCACGTCAATCAAAATGGTATTAGCCAAATTGGTCATTTCAAATTGACCGAATGGTACAATTGGCCGAATTCAGCCAGTACCATTTGGTCGTTTCGAAGCAACCAATTTGGGTAATTACTACCAAACATGGAGAGCGGGGGTGTCCCTTGCTCCCCTTGTTTGGTAGTGATTGCATTTGGGTATAGTGGGTGTGTCCTCCGCTTCCAGAAGTAGGGAAGTGGGGGACAACAAAAAAAAAGAAAAACGGACCATGTGGCGTCAGATCTGACCCGCGTAGGAGGGACGGATCCAACGCCGCAGGATCAGTAAAGTCCCGGATAGTGAAAAGGTAAGTTGGGGGGAGTGGGGGTTGGTGGGCATTGGTGGGGTATTTTAAACAGGGTGGTTTGGGCCATGGCAAAATTAGCTTTGCGGCCAAATTGACAGATTCGGCCGTTACCAATTGCGCCATTGCCAAAATGTATACATCCTTCAAAATATGTTTTATGCATCAGCAGGAGGCACTGTGAACCAAGACTGCTTTGTCAGTGTGAAAAAGTTACTTATGCAATACATTTATTATTATTATTATTATTATTATTATTATTATTATTATTATTATTATTATTATTATTATTATTATTATTATATTTATTGAGCACAAATCTAGCTTCGAGAACCAACAGAGTGCTTTGCAGAGGTATATAACAGTAAAGATACATAACAGAGCACTTTAAAGAGGTATACAACAGTACAGATGCATAAAGGAGCGCTTTCCAAAGGTAACAGAAAAGATATATAGCGGGGGTAGAATACAGAGGGGCACAGAGGAGGGGTACAGATGTACTGGGTGGTGAGGAAGAGAGGGGATGGTGGCATCTAGTGAGTCAGGTGGCACAGGGGGTGACGTGATGGTCTAGGTGTTACAGATGAGAGACTCCTTGAAGAAGTGGGTCTTGAGTTCTTTTATGATTTGTAGGAGCTTGGGGG
The DNA here is from genome assembly GCF_040938575.1 of Ambystoma mexicanum. Classification (NCBI taxonomy): domain Eukaryota; kingdom Metazoa; phylum Chordata; class Amphibia; order Caudata; family Ambystomatidae; genus Ambystoma; species Ambystoma mexicanum. The sequence continues at coordinate 1,105,091,639 of NC_090933.1, read as the reverse complement.
CGAGTCTGATGTTGACAGGGAGGAGGTTCTATAGTCTTGGGGCGTAGGCAGAGAAGGCTTGTTTTCTGGTCCTTTCCTGTTTGCAGTTATGGATCTCAAGTCTGCATGTGTCCTGGCTTCTGGTGGTGTGCTGTATGCCAAAGGTAGCTGGGTGACTTGAAGGCGACTGCCTTATAGATGATGCAGCAGGACTTAAATGTTTAAAGGTTATTCATGCGTGCAGTGGAACCCAGTGAAGGTCGATGAGGGCCGTGGTGATGTGGTCACATCTGCATAGACACTTGATGAGGTGTGTGGCCGCGTGTAGGACACTTCTCAGGGGCACCTGATGGAAGGCCTTCGAGGAGTGCATCCATCCAGGTAGGATAGGATGAATGCTTGAACGCTGGATCTAAAGCTGTCTAGAGGGAGGGAGGGCTTGACTTTCCACAGGAGGGAGAGCTGATTCCAAGCTGTCTGAATTGTCTTAGCTATGTGTGTCTTGAAGGAGAGGTTTTTGTCAATGTGGTACCTGAGGGAACTTGTCGCAGACAGGGAGCTCGGGTGCAAAGCACTCAGAGCTCATGGCTGATAGTCAGGTCTGTATGTCTGGGTGTTAGGTGTTGTTTGTGTAGAGTAGGAATTCGGTCTTGTAGGAGTTGAGCTTCAGTTATGCACTGGACATCCAAGACTGGATAACTGGTGATGGTCTGGGGCATGTTCCAGACCTTACTGAATCATTACAAGGTGATAATCCTCCCACCAGAGGAGATGGGGAACCCCGGGGTACTAAGACAGGTTTTGGAAGGATGGCAGCAGCAGTGAGGAAAGCATTGGTGGAAGTGAGAATTCAGTGCAAGGTGAATGAAAGTGATAAGGGACATGGCTGCAAACAGCATGGATGAAAGGAGTGGGTCTGGCAGTATGATGAGGAGGTAAATGTGAAAGAGAGGAAGTAAGAGGTGGTAGATGACAGCTACGGAGTACAGCTTAGAGTTGAGGTGACCAATGAACTTTACTATCTCGTTGTGATGAATAACCATCTGGCAAGTGTTTGAAAGCCCTGGCTTTTTTGATTTTTATTAAAGGAATAGTGCGCTCAAAAATATTATTTTCCCAAACGTTCAGCCATGTGGTTTTAAGCTTACGTTGATCGATTGTAAAAACATTTCCTATGCACCGTACCTTAGTTTTCCTCACTTTTACACATGTGAAATCAGTCAGCTGGGCGTGGCCATCTGGTGCTAATCTTATCCCTTGCCGAATCGCCCTAAGGTGAACTGCACTCGCGGCACTAAATCATATCCCTCGGCCCTGAAGCTGACATCACTCAATGCGTACAGCCCATTTCACAATGCAAATGCACATCTTGGTCAATGGTCTCTGTGCGCCAGCTAATGACGTTTCTCCATGGAAATAGCAGGGTACCTCTTTCATCAGTAAATAACTCTTTACTCTATTGAAACCAACCATGTGCACAACTGTACTTTGTAACCTAGCACATATGATGTAACCAAGTAACCGCATGTCCTAATCGTAATCTTGCTTACGTACACTTTCATGTAAAAAGCGCCTCAATGCCTTTGGGCTGTAGTGAGCTCTACAAATGTAAAAAAAATAAAAAATATAAAATAAAGTATAAACAGACCGCTTCTCATCTTTTTGTGTGTATCCTGTGGCTCGTTTCTGCTCTGTTCAGCTATCTTTGTTGCTCGTAGCCCGTGTGAACAGTTTCATGACCACGGGACTTTTGCCATAAAATTCCTTGAGGAGGATTAGGGTAGGCGCACCATTCTTGGGTTAAGAGTAGCAAAATATATTGGGCCATAACTATTCAAATGTTCTGCATCACTCAATATGGCCGCCAGGTGGCCTAACCAGATTTCTGTAAGCGCAGTCTAGTAGTATAGGCTCTGCTAGTATTTAAGCCCCTACCCTCTGTTGTGCGGAGCTTCGCATCTTTTGCTTAACAGTGGATGCTTACCACGGTTCACCTCTCACAGAAAAATTTCTCCAGTCATAGATCCCCTTTTCACTACAGTGTTTTCCAGTTGTTTATTCAGATTTTACCTCTGGTAGTTTTTCCCCCTTAATTCCTGTCAAGGTTTGGCCCCTTCAGTAGTTTTTGCCATTGTGTGGAAAAAACCTGTTGTTCCGTGAGGAAGCCATCAGGAGAGGTCTTCCGTAGCTTTTCCACAAACCGCAAGTACAGTGTGTAATTGAATTCAGTTGTTTGTCTAGTTGCAACTTTGTGGCTTATATTTTAGGAACGCTGGTTATATTTTAGCCGCACTTCGCTCCTTTAGGTTATGGAAGCTCGAACGCGAATTCAAAAGTTAGAACGCATTTTAGTACTTGCTTGATGCTGGCTTTTGCCATATGTTAATTCCTCAGAGCATTAATCAGGTTTTAGGTGGGGAGGAGAAAGATTTTGGATCATAGTGCACATATTGTCAAGGCGTTCTGTTATTCATGTCATAAGGACACGTACATAGTTTTAGGAGTACTTTAGTCACTCATTTTTTCTTTGTTTCTCTTCCATTCATTTAGCGTTTGTGATAAGATATTGAGCACAGTTGGTAGTCAATAGTTGTGCTTTTCAATTTGAGTTCATTCTCATTCATTCCCATGCACATATGGCCTTGTGAATTCTTTTAGAATCTCTTAAGTACATTATAGTTTTTTCCTAGGTTTTCAGGGTTGTTTTTTCCCTAGCACTTTCACCAACACACAGAGTTCCTTATATACTCATTCACCTGTGCCCCTCTTCAGAACTTGCGCCCCTGCACAGATGCAGGATGGAGAGCACATTATAACATAAGCTAAGGTGAGCAAGAGGAATGTAGCAAGGTGATAGGTTGACTGGTGAGAACTAACACTCCATTGCATACTTGAACCATTTTGATTAGTTGTTGTTACATTCCACAGATTTATTTCTGCAATTGAAGAAGGAAAGGTTTAGTGCTAGAACCACGCACCCAGAAAAGAATAGTTAAGGCCATCAGGAGTGGTGTTCTCGCGGAGCCCAAGGTAAGCGTTGCAAACAGATACTAGTACTATCATTACTATCTATTTTAATTTTGTCATATAATGGCAACAATACAGCCCTACCAGTACCAGCCACAGTATTCCGAGGCAGAATTAGTCAAAAGGGAACGATGCAGAGATGATGGGGCTTCGGACAACAGTTGGGAGGACTAATCACCAGATCAAGAGCGTGTCTCCGTTCAGCAGTGTTCTGGCTTTTTTCTGCATGCCTCATGCGCATCCATCCCCCCTCCAGGATCAATGGCAGTTCGCACCTGTGGCCGTGCCCTCCCGAGAGGGCTGGCAGGAATGGAACAGCCAAAGTGCCAAACACCATGTACACTTCAATGGTATCTTATGCGCAGGGGCCATTGTACACATGGCCTCTCCAGACCCTGTGTCTCCAGTCATGCTCCCCTGAAGCAGACCGCGCCCCTGCAATCCACATAAGTGTGTCTCCAGTCAGCAGTGTTCCGTCCCCTTTTCTGCATGCCTCATGCCCATCCATCTCCCCTCCAGTATCAATGGCAGTTCGCACCTGTGGCCGTGCCCTCCCGAGGGGGCTGGCAGGATGGGAACGGTTAAGGTGTCAAACACCATGTACACTTCAAAGGTATCTTACACGCAGGGGCCATTGTACATATGGCCTCCTCAGACCCTGTGTCTTCTGGCATGCACCCCTGAAGCAGGCCGCACCCCTGCCATCCGCATAAGACAATGCCATAAAGACGTCACTCATTCACATACACACCCATTTTTCTAATTCTTTATAAACCCCTTGATGTTTATCCTGAGAACATCTCTGAGCACTGCAAGTCAGCTTGTGATCATGCTACCTGTGAACATCTGTAAGCACCAGCGTTCAACTCGTGATCGTGCTACCTCAGAACATCTGTGAGCACTGGAAGTCAACTCTTGATCGAGCTACCTGTTCTCCTGCTACTAACTATCCTGCTTGCTGAATCTAATTGTTTGTTAGTCATGGTAAGGGCAGGTCACCTAATCATCTCTTTTTGATCTCTAAATTTCTATCTATTTCAAACGGATTTACCCAGTCGTGTAATGTTCATTCATCTCATTGCTATTACCATTGTCTTCAGTTTCATTTGTTCTGTTCTCGATATATAGCAAATCTCATCAGTGTCAATTGGGATAGAATTGCACCCTTTGCGGACCATGTCTATAAGCATGTTTCCTTTTGATGCATAAAAGTACATTCAACGGACGAGTAACACGTAACGATTTGTGTCACATCAATCAATTCTGTTTGAAAGTCATCTTAGTGTATATTTGACTACGCTACACCGTTTTTGCTTCTCTGACCAAAACAAACATAGCATAGAAAACTTTGATATAATTCCATGTTTCTCACGCATTCATGTAAAACAATTTTGTAACTATGTTTATTTTTTTGCAGATTTTCAAGAATGCCTGCTTGTATGGTTTATGGTTGCAGTTCTAAGACCCATGACAAACCTAACTGCACAATAATGCATACATTTCCGAGGAATATAGATCTAATAAGAGAACGGGTCAGATATTGTGGATTTCCGGTCGACAAACTTGTAAGTAGAGCCCAGGATGTGTTGGGAGACTTGAGGGCCAATGGATTCCGCATCTACAGCCTGCACTTTAACCCGGATATGTACGACCAGAACGTCTCGTAAATTGCTTCCAAATGCAATTTTAACTCTATTCATGCACAAGCTGGACCAGGTCAGTCCCGGATGATGAATTAGCAGCAGGCCTTGGGGTACTGAAATGGTAACTACATGAACGGATTGGTGTTTTCGGTGTAAATGTTTCTTACTAAACTTTGCATATTTTTCAGATTGTATTACTTTATAACTATTTCACATTTTGCTAGACACCTGTCCCTGGTTTTAGGAGCATCATAGAAAGTAATTATGCCCAAAGAAAACTATGCCATAGTGCCTTTCGAAATAAGCATAATCTGTTCATAATCGGATGCTTCACATGTCAATTTATTTTAGGAGAGCATACTGATGGAAGCACAGACCCTCGCTAGTGACAACATCACTGACACTTCCAGTATACCAATGGTGAGCCACACAGACTTGCAGAAGTTCATATTATTGAGAGTTGGATCTTCCCACATATATAATGCAAAACTCATTTTCCCTTTTACCACTTCGGGATGAAGGAGGAAGATTCTGCATCCATTTCTTTTCCAGAGTCAACCACAACTTCGGGCGCCTATCAGATAGATTTATTTTGCTTTTCTATTACTCGAATGTATTATGCATGGAATTTTAAATGCGGTGAATTAATGTATGTATCCTGTTGTTTGTTTACATAATGTTTCATTTATGGATTTCTATTTATATGTAGCATTGTCTGCATCCTATTGTGTCTGTTCAATTTCACTGTTTTCATCCATACTAAAACAGGTACTGTGTTACAGCAGGATGCTGGCACTTCGACTACAATTACACCACCCTTTGAAGCTGGTCCAGAGTTTGAGGTATGTGTACTTACAGTTCCCTTGAATGAAAGGAAGTAAATCCTACATATCCTACTAAGGAACTAATTCCTACTATTAGACAGTGACCTTCATATAAATGTGCAGTGTTCCAAACTCTTATCATTTCAGTTTTAACATTACTATTTCTACCCTAATGCAGAATACAATGCAAAATGCTTGAGTGCAACATTACAATCAGTAGGTTTTTCACAGTGATCTCTGATCGAGTAGACTTTCCATCAATCAGGTGAAATTCGAAATGTCTATTTTGACAAAATGATGTACACTGTTTACGAGGGTATGTATGTAAGCGATGTGTGTGATGAAAGACTTTCAGTTTAAATATGATTGACTTTAGTTTGTTTAATGAATATTCTATTCAAGGAATGCATACAAGGTCGGGAATTAGAAGAGGAGGCACATGGATCAGAGGTGGTGAACCAGCTTTCTGGTGCGGTCGTTACAGTGAAGAAATCGTTTTCACAGAAAATCAAGAAAACAAGGGTAACTTACATTTTTTTTTTAAAATAAAAGTGTCTTGGCCTGGTATTGTCTTCATAACAGGTTTTTTTTTTTTTTGTTTTACTCTAAAGTGCGATATACTGTATATTGGATTTACATTGAACATGTCTTTACAAACCATCTCCTAGATGGCCAGAAGGAAAAGAAGTATACAAATACGGACAACAAATGAAACCAAAGATGATGCTTGACAAACAGATTTCACCATGGAGCAACTATTATTTGAGGCACAGCATTGTCCAGTCAATAAGCAGACTACCAATGGCCAGAAAATTAATGGAATGTGACTGGCGAAGGAAGCAAAGTGCTCTTGGACCATTGCTATAATGCGAGAACTCGACAAGATGAAGATGAAACTGAATATAAGGAAGATGCTTTTGAATTACTCACTGACCACTTCACACAATCCACACCCGCAAAAAAAGGGCCACCCAATAAACAATCAACAATGATGGTTTCTCCAATTTGTGTGCAAATAATGCAAGCTGAACTAAAAGAGACCGAAGCTTCTATGCAATTGACCGAGGAACTTGCCAAAGATCTTGACTTCAGTGTGTCCAGTTTGGCCGAATTGTCCACATCAGTTGATTCACAAACCACATTCATGCAAGGCGATAGTCTAATAAAGGAACGCAAATACATTGTATTCGACAGCTGCCAGTTAGAGATTATCCTGATGCTGAAATGTGTCCATCAGGTGAAGGGGAATATTATGCGAGGAGCCATTGGTGAATGTGACTCGTGTATCACAAGGCACTAACCTGAAACTCTAAGCCACGTGTGCGCAGCTACATCGTACATTTTCATGGTCCGCTCAACAGATGCAGGGCAAAGTGCAAGCTGGAAATCTTCTGTGTGCAGCAGCTTTACTTTTCAGTGGCTCTACTTTTTGGAAGTTGTCCACTTTCTGTCCATGTGTTGGACTTCAATTCCTTTCTAAAACGCAGTACTACACATATCAAAGAAAATGTGTATTCCTCGCTATTAGTCAAGCCTGGAAAATTGAACAAATGTCTATTGAAAGGACATTCTCTGGAAAACGGTTCAGGCTAGCTGGCGATGGACAGTGTGACAGCCCTGGATTTTCAGCAAAGTACTGCACATACCACTTTTAGGACATGGAAACTAAAAGAATTGTGAGTTCTGGTGGACGTGCAGCTGTTCCAATGCAAATCCTCAGTGGCCAGGGAGAAACATGGTTTTATACAATCCCTGGAAGATCTCCAATCGTGGGGAATGTAAACGGACCTCATAGCCACCACAGACATGTTTCAATAGCCAAGGCCATGCGATCGCAGTTTCCAAATATTCATCATCAATTTGATGAATGGCACATTGCCAAATCAATCAATACAAAAATTGCAGCTGCTGGTAAAAAAAAGGATTCTGAAAATATTTTACAGTGGTCCCAGTCTTTCAGCAACCATCTTTGGTGGAGCTCCAAAACTTGTGATGGCTCTGTGGAAATTTTACTTGAAAAATGACGCTCATTGATGCACCACTGTTCCAACGTTCACTTATGAACAGAAAACCTACATTTTCACCAATGTGCACATGGACCTTTATCGGAGGAACAGGAACACAAGAAGTGGTTGGTTCCATCTTCACGTCCATACAAAGCTCTTGAGAAGATTGTGTTTGATAAAACTCTTTCAAGAGACCTGAAGGCAATGCACTCACAAAATTCTGTCACACCAGAGATTTGGAGGTGTTCCACAATATGTGCCTAAAGTACAGGCCCAAGAGATTGCATTTCGGCATAGATGGAATGCAATATCGAACATTAATAGCGGTATTAGCGCATAATGAGAACGTCAGAAGACAACAATCGAGAACTGCAGGAAACTTTGTGATGCTTCGTTACACAATGGCCTTTGCAACAAGAAGCAAAAAATGGGTGGTCAAGCCAATATACCAGGAAATGGAATTTTATTGTGTGAAAGATCTCACTTTGACTGTGTTGGACATGCATTTTCATGAAATCGCTCATGATTTTGTTCCTAGGACACAAACATTGCCACAAAACATTGCAAACGTGCCCTGTTCACCGAAAGCAGACCTCGTGGAACAGTTCACTTCTGGTTCAAATGATTAGCAGCTATTTATATGTTCAACAATGTTTATACATTATACATGACCAATGGAAATCTATTTAACTTGAATTTCATAGCTATTAAAAGTATACATTGTCAAAATAGTATTTTCAAATGTATCCTCTTTGTTATTTTATTTTGCAATAAGTTCCTGTTAGAGGAGGCCATACAGTGTAACTCTGTGCTTTCACACTTCCCACTTTCGGAGAGCTCTTGTGGGTCCTTCACTGATCGGGGGAGAGTCAGATGAATATAAGCATGAAAGCAAATGCGGGGTCTGCAGTTGACTTAGCAAGCACGTGTCCAAATAGCTGAATAAATACGCGTCCCACTAAGGAATGAGACCTAGGATAGATAACAAACTTGTCATGCAAGAACTACTGACTGTAGGCAAAACAACGCATGAAAGGGGGCTGTTGGTGTGAAATAGGTGCATTCTGACCTATATTTTTATGGGTGCATGTGTTAGGGGTCATTGCTATCGGATGCCTTATAAGAAGGGCTGATCTTTGATTTGTGGCCTTTGGAGTCTTACGATTTCAAACACAGTGGGGATAGGAGTTAGTGTTACCAAAATATATGACCACTCCTGATTAGGTATTTGGGAGGTGAATTTGAGGTGGTGCAGGCATAGGATCTGGGGGCCAGATGCGTTTAAAGGGAACAGGGTCATGGGTTCAGGGGACCGTGTCCTGGCAGGAGGGGGTTGGAGATGGCATGAGTCAGTCAGCAGGAGCGGATTGTGCACTAAGGTTGGAGCAGGGCTTTGTCTGACATTCTCTTAGAAGCACATTTTGTCAGGGCTCAAGACTCGCTACTTGCAAAAATGAATAGCTGCATTGCTGTGAGAACAGGAGACAGGCTGAGCTGACAGGTGGTGGGGGCTGGCTGTGCACGGCACTGGGAGAGTGAGCAGTTTGCCAGAGGGGCAGAGGGACTCTAAAAATAAGGCATTTGGAAGTAAACAAAATGATGTCCAAAGGAATACACATTAGCATAGCGTTATTACACTTTTATGAAACATGGGTGATGCAAATAGGTACAGGAGGGGTGGGGGTTTCTCCTACCTTAGCTTAGACATCATTTGTCCCGTACAAGAATGGTTCAGGGGGGCGGGATATACCGTCACTTCTCCAACATTTGTTAATGCACGCAAAGTTCAATGTAGATGGGAGGGCACTTGTATTTATGACTTGTGAGTGCCTCACGTTATCCGCAGAGCACATTCCTCCTCGACAACAGGGGGAACGCAGATGTGACATTGGGGAGGACACTAAATGGTACTGTTTTCATAAAATAAGTAAATCACTATACATTTTGCTCGGCATTGGTGGATACCAGCAAAAAATGTGTTTGCTTTTCGAAAATATTTCAATTTCCACATTGGTCTGCAGGGCTAATCACTCCCATGGAAGTGAAGGTCACTGCGTTTGATTTTTGCTTGTGAGCTATGCACACCCACGCATCCTACACAGTATGTTTTAGATTTGTGGCTTTCCTTCACCAAAAGCAGACTTAGCATAGGCACTTCTAAGAAGGTTTGAATGTTTTTTGTCGTTGGAAGAAAGGGAGGATTCTGAATGGAATGAATGAAGTGAGGTGTGTAATACCATCAAATATGATAAGGTTCATCATTCCAAAACTGGACAAAGGAACATGTAATTTCATTTTATGATAATTTGTTGATCGGAACGAACACTCTGTGTTATGCCGAGAGAATGGAAATGCTGAATATTATGTAAGTTTCACTGTAGATGAGTTTATAGACAATCGAGTTAAGCTTTCATTTTATGACCGGTATCGCTGGCTAACATTGTAATGGGTTTTTGTTTGTGGCATTTTGTAACGACACGCAAAAATAACCTGTGTGTACTTGTCTTTGTCCCAGGCAGATGGGCAGTCCAGCACCGAAATGTATGTAGTCCACGTCTGGGTTCCACCAATGCCAAATTCTACACTAATATTGTGTTAAAATTCTGTCTATGTGTTTTTCAAATTCACCTATCAGCTTCTGCATCCGCATCCCATTGCGAGCGAAACATATTCCATAGCACTAACCTCTCAAGCACATCATAGACTCCAACTTTCCACAATGTTTTCTCTGTGTTTCCATTGTTTCACGTTTGTGTTCATCATTAGTTTTAACACGGTGCAGAATTAATGGGTAAATTGATCTATTAGAATAAAGAATGGCTACTGAGAAAACATGTCTGTTATATTTTCTGCACAGCTAGATCCTGCCATTCTGCGAATGTCATCTTTCCAGATACCAATTGATGGCTTCTTCAGCAGGCAGTTGCAGAAACACCTAAATGGCTGGATTATTTTCACGCTGTTGTGGGATGATCGCCCCGGTCTGATATTCCCTTTCACGGTACTAGCAAAAAGGAGCAACCTGACATCGTTTTTACGGTGGGCTAGCAACAAGCTGATGCCGAAGCCTTGTGATTCACGGCACGTCCAATGCGATTCTTATACCCAAAGGAACACTGTGTGACTCACAATAAAGATTTGTGGATCGAAACAAAGAAAGACATTTAAACTTTGGTTGAATATGAAAATCGGCGGATCTTCTCGGAGCGTTTATTGTGAAATAAAAGCACATTATAAATTGCAGAGTATTGCGGTTTCCTTTAAAAAAGAGTGTTTTGTATTCAGAATTGGGACATACTGTGCTGTGAGAGATAGTGTGTTGATATTCCGGGTTCTGCGTCAATTGACGTCAAGACATAGGTGATGACTGGACGCATGTGGCTATGCTGCACAATAACATCATGGAGATAGGCGGAGAATATTGCTAGGAATGGTGATGACAGCTTCAGGGGCGGGGGATATGATTTGGTGCAGCGAGGGTAGTTCACGTTAAGGCAATGCAGCAACGGATAAGATTAGCACAAGATGACCACGCCTGGCTGCCTGATTTCACATGCATAAAAGTGAGGAAAGCTTAGGTATGGTGCATAGGAAATGTTTTTACAATCGATCAACGTATGCTTAAAACCACATCCCCGCACGCTCGGGAGAATAATATTTTTGGGCGCACTATTCCTTTAAATAATAAAATGACATGGGTAATTACATCTCTGAAAGGGAAATCTGCTAATTAGATTCTGCTTTCAAAAGCCCCATACCATAAGCATAGTGTGTACTTGTGCCTTGCTGCATCAGACTTGTGATTCACAGAGCCTTCTCTACCAATGGCACAGAGCAGGTTCAGAGGCCACAGGTGTCCCCTTGGCAGCTGCAGTGACGCTCAAGTCTCTGCAGTGCAAAGGCACTCCTGTTCCAAAATCGACATGACCCTGAAGATGTTTTTCTGCAGGCACATAACACTGTAAATTTAAGCTATACCCGAGTATGGTGCCCAGCATCTTTCAGAATGATCCCAGCCACATTAAATTGATTTTGCACATGTGTCAGTCCTGTGGCCTATGACCTCACTGTGTTGCAGGTCCCCTGAAGGTTTGTGCCAGCCTCCCCCATGTTTGGGAGACCAAGAACTGTCTGACATTGGCACTTGAGACCCTGGAGTGGGGCTCACACCACCTGGAAGCCAGAACATCTGAGATCCCAAAACGTTCAGAAACATGAGTCAAGCACACCTTGACACCGAGAGATCCAGCAGGACTGGTCGATGCTGCACTTTGCCATCCATTGTTCTTCAAACTGCAATCTGCTGTTCGACCTTGTTTGTGATTGCACCACACCTGGAAAAGTCCATCATTGCTGCAGGGCAAACAATGAAGTTCTGCTGCCTTGCCTTGCCCGAGTGGCCATCAGAAACGCCAGTTTCTTCATCGCCGCTCCTGTGAGTTGACCGACCCTGGTGTTCCCAGGAACTGCAAACTCCAAGTCGTCGCATCAAACTGACTCCCCTGCATGTCATGGTACCGGCCTGCCCAGCGTTGATCCCCGACCACCGCACCAGAACTGAGAACCCCCCGATCCACACAGCTCGAGTAGACACTTCCAGACCGCAGCTCCCCTTCTGTTCGACCCCACCCCGACATCCGCTTGCCGCTGGAAAACTGCGAAAGCTGCATCTGTGACCTAAACTGACTTCGGGGCTGACACCGAGAAACCTTGTTTGACGCTGTCGAACCCCTAAAATATCTGACCCCCTTGTCCATCTTTGTTCCCTACAGACTCGCTAGGTTACATTTATCCCTACTTCTAACTTTAACGAAATTTCATTTTTGACCATTCTGGTCTTTTGAATGACTTGTTCCCATTGTCTCATCTCCCAGAGTGCTGCATCTATTCTATCAGTGCATATTTTGTGTTTCTGCTACAGGGCTGGGTTTTTACATTGTTTTCTTTTTAGTTAGTATTGTACATGGTGTGTCTATTTAAAATATACATTTTTCCATGGCCTTGATTGTCATTCTTTTCTTTTATACTGCTATACTGCTATACTTCAGTGTTTGGGTTGCTACTGAGCTCCCTTCACCCACACCCCCCCCTTTTATGAGTGTAGCCTTCCCTCTGCTCACGTTACTGCAAAAGGCAAAAGAGTCTATTGACTGTGCCTGTTTTACCTTTATGATTGTGATGGCTCTTGATTTGTAGAGATATGAGGGCTGAGTCTGCATTTCAGCCTCTACTTATCCTTCTACTCCTACAGGACAGAAGTCAGTACATCACACTGGTATAGCTTGATGATTGACCAATCCAGTGCTGGCAAGTATGGAGGACGGGTACTGGGGGAGGCAGGATAACCCATGGGTATCCCATTTGTCTTGGAAGCAAGACAATGAAGCGCCACACAGGTTTGAATACTGATCCCACACTTAGAAACCATAAAGCTGGTATTAAGCGCATGACAAATGAACTCCATAAATAAATATTAATACAAATCCTGATGGTGCTACCTTCGCTAGGGTGCAAAATATGTACTGTCTTGATTGACTTATATTCTTGCATTACTCATCCTGAATACAGTGCTAATAAACACACCTAAAGAGAGTGCATAGATTTGGAAATATTTTGAATCACTATTACAAAACACGAGATAAAAAATAAAGAACAAACAATAACGTGGATGCATTTTCAACATACTTGTGCAGTAATTATAATATAATGGGATGTTAGCGTGTTGCTATAATTATTAATCATGGCTCCAGTTTACGTTATTGATTTCTATCTTTTGTAAATAAGTATCTAAAATGTTCCACAGATATAATGAAGGATAGTCAAATATCGTCGCTTTATACTGACTGCCTGAACTCGCTGAACAAGAGAGAGAGGTTACAACGACCTCTGAAGACTAGAATGGGGAAGTAGCATGTGCCTGGAGACGTATGTCATTCAGGGCCCAAACAACATACACCGCAATATTTCCCATCCACTAAGGACTTTCCTGTGGAAATGCAAGTCAGTAGGAATGTTGAGAAACATAGCTAAAGGTGGAAAAATGAAATACAAAGCAATCAGCAGTGCTTGCGGCGACTACTTTCCAAGTTCTCACTTGGATGGCTTCTTAAGGCTCTTCAAGAGTAAAGGCGGTCTTATGTTCTTAGATTGCCAGGTTTTTCTCCACAGATTTTTTTTTGCAGAAAAAAACTCTATAATCTAGTCCCTATTCCAAACTGTGTGCGAAATATGGAATTGAATGTGAATGACTTTGCCAGCACTTTTTTGGAGTTCGCGCAGGCTCGACACGTTTCTGTGAGCCATTGAGGGCCTTGTGCGAGACATCATGCAGAGTGTGGGCGTGGCATGCGCAGAGGGGGCGGAACACAGAAAATGGGGAGAACATGCGAAAAAGTGAGCGTTACGCAGGACCGCCCGCAGGCAGTCCCTCACACACCCACAAATGCGCCAAATGACACGTATTTATAGAACCACCCCTGCAGCCACTCGGCATAGAAATGGCCACGCAAATCCCTCGATCTCTACGATAAACGAAGGCAGGCATGAAAACACTTGCACATAGGAATCGTAGAGCGCAGGTGGGTTTGCATGTTGGATTTAGGGGTGCGTGCATGCAACCAGGGTGCCAATCTAACTTAGGTGTGTGTGGACGCAGTGTAGCAGGGTGCAGTAACGGTTTACAGGGGTTCGTATGCAGGTTTTCCAATTTTAACCAGAGTTACGAAGTATCATCTGCATGTTGTCGGGCTGCGGCCAACAGTTATGGGGGACCCTGCGCAGGGTCCCTGAGATGCAGGCCTGCTGGCGGGGACCCCACACACTGTTTGAAGGGTGCATGTATTTGTGCTCTGGGGAGCACACAAAGGCATGCATTTTTTATTCTGCTCGCAGGCTCGTGTAGTGTCGTTCTCGGCTCATGGCAATTGCGGCATAATTGCGCACTTTTCCGTGAATCAGGCCCCAAATATATGTAAATTGATCCTGAATGTTTCCCAGTTAAAGGATGCTCTGGACAGATTTTTATTCTGGATCATCAGGAACAATAAGATTGGGATTCACGATATTCAGCTCTAAGATGGTAATTTATATCAATTTCTGCCCAGATGAAAAGGCTGTGTAAAGTTATATGGAAATATAATATAAGCACACTTTTGAAAATATTTATCCAGAAAAGAATACAGACTGATATAATTCAAGCATGTAAGGAAGAATACACATTATGGAGATTTAAATGTGCTTATTATAAAACATAATTAAAGCAGGACAAACTGCTGGTCTGGAAGCGTCACGAAAAAAAGAGTCCATACATTTAACAAAAAGAGAAAAGCATTCTTTCAAGATAGTAGCAGTTATCTGTAGACCCACATCAACAAATGATTGTCTTGAATAACAGAGGAGATAGAAATAATTATGAAAAAGAAGAGGTTGAAATGGCCATTAGAGTTATGAAGATGAGCAAACATCACTCAAAGACAATGTCGGATCCATGTTCTACAAAATCTTCAACACTCTCTAGTTGATCAACTTGCCGTGCTTTTTAACACCTCTGCCAAAACCTAAGGAGTAACTGGATTAATGCGAGAGGCAATCACATGACTGACATAAAACCCAGGAACTGATGATTTCGAACATATCACTATACTGGTGAGGCTTCTTCCTGAGAGGTTTGGGATCGATGTGAACAGGCCCTGCAGGGTACATACAATGCTTGCAAGATTGCCTTTCCAGATATACATGGTAAAGAGACAGGAAACATAAGAATTTTAGTAGCCATGAATTCTGAGAAGACCTAATAAAAGTGGGCAATCTTGACAGGCAATATGACAAAGGTGGAACATCGATCAGAAACAATTTTGATAACTATATGGTCCCGCAGATATACCTTTTACTAAACGAATATGTTTTGAGATGCACAAATCTATAAAGAAGGGCAATTTAGTGATGGGCCATGTGCAGCTCTATGCTCACATTAATAGTCCATCCATTCCCACAAATACTTAAAGCTCACAAACATGTTTGATGGATTCCAGACAAAGGGATCGATAATACAATGTGACTTTTTGCAGATGATATTCTGATAACATCGGGCCAGTCAATCTAAGGGTAATAGGAAACGTGGACATATAACAATCAGATATCTCCAGTAGAAGGGTAATCATCGCTCGTATTGACCTGCAATGCGTGCCATTTGTTGACCAGCATGCATTCTTCTGTTTTCTTGAATGGCAATACTTGCCTGCTGGGAGTCTCTTCCTTAATTTCATCCACTGTCTCCCCTGATGCCATATAGGTCGTCCATGGAGTGTCCTCCATGAAACTGAAAGGGGCTTTATCTCAGTTGGCGATCCTGATGAATTTGCAGGATGAACATCATGGATTGGTGTGTTCCCAATATGCAAATCCAGAACCCAAAAAGCACACAATGAAGAAACAAGTATGGAGCTGTCTCACCATCAGGACAGTACAGAAACTGATCTCATGAATAGGCATTTTCAGGGGCTGATGATGGACTTTGTAGCATACATGGCACTTCATTGAGTGGAAAAGTGGAGACAGCTGGCTGGCAGGAGAAGGAGATGGGTCTTTGTTACTAGAACAAGATAATCTTCCTGACAGCTCAGCAATGAGAAAACCATGACATCGTATGGGTCGATAATGGACACTATCGCCTCCATCCCCTAGGTCATTGAAGTTGACATGGATTAGGGACTGCCACAACACATCAACTAAAGCTGGAAGGCAGCCCGCAACGTATGTTCCTGGGGGACATTTCAGTATACCACCTGATTACAGGTGGTGGTAATCAGCAAGGTCCTCTATGAACTCTTAATTACAGAAACAGCCAATGCCATTTTTTGCATCTCACATGTCTGTGACATTTCCCATAGATCAACCCATTACTTCATGGCCTGCGAAAAAGCATCCAGTGCTGGATTATGGAGTTACATAGCCAAACGAATACAGGAAACTCATTTGGATTCGCCCTTCCAGCCTTCTCTCACCCTCATCCATTCACTTCCCTGCATATCATTCCTTCACCACACATCTTCCCCTTTCCCCAATACCATCACCCCTTCAAATACCCACACATCTTCCTTTCCCCACACATCCACCCCTACACATGTGCTGAAACAATGACAACACTCTTAAGCTCAAGCACAGGGAAGAAGGACGTAATCATTGAAATTCTTTGCATTCACAATACCTCTGATCTAGATCCTAAGTCTGTGTATTGTATCACCATGACTAGATCCAAATCATCCCCTACAGGAGAAGCTGGATAAATGATTTTCACCCAGGAAAGATTGACCAATCACAACCTGCCCTGCATGATTTTACTTTCACCGCCCGCATAAGTGGCATAAAATAGAATAGGGATAAGGTCCGTTTTTGAATTACAGTGGCCATTTTGGAACATGCTTTGTATGGCTGCTGTCAGCCAAAAAGGGACCTAGTCCTTTTTCCATTTTGGCAAATATTCACAAATATTCAGGACTGTAACACAGCTTTACCAACAGAGAGCAAACACCCAGCCTAATTAGTGCACAGTCTACAGAACGACATGTCAATGCAAAGCACAACTAAAAACTGCTGACAAGCCAGATTGCAAACCAGTCCACAAACTTGGCTGAGACAAGGAAACAACCGCATGTAATCCCTCAAATATTTGTCCCCGTACGGGCTCACAAACATGAGCACTATTTGCAGTGGGTGGTGTGGTAGTTAGAGGCTGGGGGAGTGAGTGATTGCAGATTGATGCACTAAAAGTGTTGAATGCGATCAGGAGATGTCGGAGCAGTATGAGGAGCACACGTATTCTGGAGAAGAGAAGGGGAGAAGAAGATAAGTAGTATTTCAAAACATACAGGAGAAGGGATAGCTCATTATGTACATGATTTTCAGTGTGTTTGTTTTATGACTCTAAATTTGCTTCCATGGTTAGAAGGTTTTCTTTTAACTTTTTTCGTATTCTGATTTGATATGATAAAAGCTTAAGGTTTTCTTTTTGTAAAACCAAAAGCTAATAAAAAAATTTAAAAAAAGATAAATTTTCAGAGAGAATGCCATATCGACCATCAGAGGGAGCAGAGTCCACCAGTAGAGAGGAGAAGGTGAAGCAGGGGAAACGTGATTCAGAAGGGGGAAGGGGGTTATCATCACACAGAGTGGAACACACCAGTAGATGAGGAGGAGCAGAAGGAGAGAAGACATAGAGGAGGAAGAAGGTGGCAAACGCATGGATATAGCTAAAGAGTACAACGACATGGAGGAACGGAGATGAGAGTTAAGATGGAGGTTAAGAGGGCAAGAGCAATGTGATTTTCCGAGGAAGAACATGGTGGGAAGAAACCAGTATAGCAGAGGGAAAAGATCTGCAAAGAGTAAGGCGAGGTGCAGCGGGACGACCAGTAACAACAGCCTGGTTGGAAGACTACCACCACTGTGCCACTGTCCTAATCGCCAGTGAATCTGAGTTTAGGCATTTCAAATCCCAGAGCAGATGGAATGTCTCGCCATGGTTTCCTTTGAATATTTCACACTCCTATTTTCAGTCTACCCAATTCCTCATAGTCAGTGTTATAAGTTGCCAGATCATCACTCGGCCTGTAAAAAAAAAAAAAACAAACACTTCCAAAGTGTGCAACAGCCCAAATGTGCGCACACACACACACACAAACACACACACTCATTCTAAATCATACATGCGCAGACACATACACTACATACAGAAACAACTTCCCCCACTCACATATGTGCACACAACCTTTTTTTAATCTGTACCTAGTTGAGTTGGCTGCAGCTGTCCCTGGCCTTTCCTGGTGGCACAGGTTCCGTGGCAGGCAGAGCAAGGGGTAAGTGTCTCTCTTCATCTCCCTTTCCCTGCTCCGAAATTAGGATCAGGTGGTTTTGACACCTCCTCAGCCTGAAACCGACAGGAAGAGAACGACATAAAGAGGCCTTCGTTGTGTTCAACGGCAGTAATTGTCATCACCCATTGATCCAAAGGAAGGTTATGATTTCACTAACATTGGACTCCAATTCTCTTTAATGCCCCGCACACTGCGGCACGTGACTCCGGTATTGGCCAGCTCTTGGCCTAGGCTTATGCAGAAATATGTTTAGGGTATTAGGGATACTGCTTTTTATATTTGCATATTACCTAATTATGTTAAAGTCTCTTTGCAAATAGAAAAAAAACACGTGTGTATTTTGTAGTGTGAAAGGCACTCAAGATATAAAATAATTTACTAATGAAGAATCACTCAACATGTGGAGGCAGTGCCTGAGGGCCTCCTTTACACCAGCTACTCCTGGGTGACTGTAACCTACCCGCTGGCTACATGTCATGGCTGGTTCGGTACAGGGAATTGGGAAAGCAGATGGTCACACAACTGGGGGAGGGGCTTGGCAACCAACCTCCTCTGACAATAACTGCAGCTCCAGGTCCAATAAGCTACCTAACACGTCCAGCCATCACCATAAATACCTCTTCCATCAATCCCAAAAGCTCTAGGCCCTTGATGTCTTCCGGATGGCTAACCGAAGGATGCGACTCAGAAGGCATTGCCTTATGGAAAACACTGCACCCACCACTTACTAACTTGCATACATTTAGTAACGCTGTTTTCACATGCAGTAATGGCCTGCTCCATTATGTCATACTTTCTCTTTTGCACAGATGTGGAAATGATCCTTAGCGCACTGCCCTCAGTAAAGCTATTATCTGGCACAAGCACAGATGCCTCTGTGTGAGATGATGATAATCATTGCATGGACATTTTCTGGTCAAACGGGCACAGGCTCATATTGATTGCCTAATGGCTTTAGAGTGGAAGAAGGAATTGGCTGCTAATTTGTCCTTGGCATATTGGGATGCACATGACTCCTGTATAGGTCCTTCGTGTATGGCCTTTATCAGGTGCCATGCAATGGTGGTAGATTATGCTGATATAGAGTAGTTGGATCTGATTCTATACCCTGGTGAGCTGGGTTCTTACTTCCAGAGAAGGTGCCAGCATGCTGCTGGTAAAGGGAGAGTCTGTTGGTTGAATGGGTGTTTGTGTACCCGATAAATGTAGGACACTAATTGGGTCGGTTCCAGTCTAAGATAGTAAGGGGCTGTACGGTCAATGGTCAGAGGCGAAAATGGGGGCAAATTCAAATGCCCGTCGATGGCCCAGGGATTCCTGTTGGTACAACACTACCACTGTTGTTAATTTTACCAATGGAAGTAATTCTGTGGTGCACTAGCAGTAAATCTAACGAAGGTTTTTGCTTGGTCTAGAGGAATATGGTCCTACGGGAACTGAGGTGGTTATAAAACCTGTGGTATTTCCTGCTTACCACCCTACTGCCCTTTCTAAAATCAGTATGTGTTATTTTCTGTATTGGCCTTTGTTGATGAAGTAGTAAAGAACCATGAGAAAGGCTAAAGTACACATTTAATCTAAGGATGACACATACAGGGTAATTCATGGAATAAATGGGCGCCGAAAAGGGGAGCGCAAGTGTGAAAATCGCAGCACATGCGTGCTAAAGCCGCGCACGCAGCCGTTCGTCGATTCATGGAATGCGCTGCACGTGTAAACCATGGGATGTAAGCCAAATCCGCGAGTGGCGCACGCGAGCGCTCACATCACCAAACGCTGTGCGCGACGCCCACAGGGAAAGCGCACAATGTGTAGCGCACACAGGAAAAGTGGGCGGAACACGGGGCGTGACATGCGGAATGGGGAACAACGCGTGAAAATGTGGCCGTTACGGGGGAAGTACGGGAGGTAAATGCTCGCAACGCCCACATGCACGCTAACAACACGTATTCATGGAATCGAACAGGGGAAACCCGTGTGCCAAAATAGACGCGCTAATCCAGAAACACGTACGTCAGCAGGAAGCAGGTGAAAGCGGCCCGCGCAGCATAAAAGTGCACGCAAACAACAAACAAGCACATACGCTACGATGACTATACCAATCCTCACAGCCGTGGTCGTGGGACACCGCAGGAGGAGGAGGATAGCCAGGCTCCACATTTATTTACCCAGGTCCGGCCTTTTTGGGATGCCTGATGACCAGGTCTATGGGAGGTACAGGTTTCCACCACTAATAATAATCCTAGAACTGGTCAGGGAATGGGAGGATGACCTCACATCAACCACCCTGTGCTCCCAAGCACTGAGCCCCTTGAAAAAGGTGCTCAATGTACTGCACTTCTTGGCAACTGGGTGATTTCAGTGGACAAGTGCTATAGTTGGGGGTGTCTCGCAGGCCACGCAGTCACGTGAACAGACTCATGGGTGAAGTCAAGGAATTACTACATAACGAAAACCATCTTCCGTTGCAACCTGGAGGGGCGTGCCGGTGGACATGGTGGTGCCCCCACATCCCCAACCACATGCACGGCTGCTGCGCATGGGAGGTGAAAGGCCACGTGGTGAGGCAGCCCGTACCCAGCTTGTGGCAAATTTCTTCAAATAAAATGCCACCCCTGCAGAGTGCACACAGGCCTGGCACATACCAGCTGACAATTTATGATGATGACAAAAGGGACAGCTAACTGTCACAAACATACCACCCTGATATTGTTTCCCTGGAAGTGCTACATTGTATGCATCCCTAGCTACTTAAACACACCCAATACTGTGTCAGTAAAAGGCACACATTCATGCAGCATGAAGGACTACCCCCTTGCAAAACACTACAACCAAATAGTGGCATTTCACCCAACCCCTCCCTAACCCCATCTCAGCTACCCAACACACCATGGCCTGGCATGTGATGTGAAAGCAACCAAATGAATGCACATCACATGACACCAGTGTCACAAAGTGCACCGTCCCAAATGGAAACAGGCCACAGACAATTGCCTCTCACTAATGAAAAAAAACAGCACACATGAACAAATACTTACCAGCAAGACAAAACATCAGTACAGGATCCAACAGTGGCAACATATGACAGTAAAAAATGAAATTAGTGCAAGTGTCACAACCTGACAAAGGCAGCTCATCGA
This sequence comes from Ambystoma mexicanum, assembly GCF_040938575.1. Lineage (NCBI taxonomy): Eukaryota > Metazoa > Chordata > Amphibia > Caudata > Ambystomatidae > Ambystoma > Ambystoma mexicanum. The sequence goes on along the minus strand of NC_090933.1, from coordinate 1,105,070,149 downwards.
CCACTTCCAACCACAGTGTGATGCTGGTAGGCAAATGTGGCAGTGTACGGCATACAACATGAACTGCATCTGCAATGGAGACGGGCTTGTTAAGACACGAAGAAGCTACATGTATATATGCAAAAAGTCATGTATGTAAAACAATACAAATCCACCATGCAGTGGAGAAATGAACAACGATCCCCACTAGGGATGTATACACAGTTTGGACTACAGAATGGGAGCCCAATGCCTCTGTGTAAGTTACTGTCACTTGGTCACACCCTTTGCGAGCCCATGGAAAGGGGAAGCAGGAGGGGTGTGTGTGTCAAGAACCCAAGTTTCTAACCCAAAGACAGGACAAGCCTGCATGTGCCCAGCTAGAATACACAGTGGATGCCTACAGGAGCCACACAAAGCAACACACTGTAACATGAATTCACAAATTGAAAGAAAATGGTTATGAACAAAAAAGTAAATGCAAATTAAATAAAGAAAAAGAAAAAGTAGATGTAAAGTAAACCAAATAAATAAAATAATAAAGTAAAAATCAGAATCCAAATGAAATAAAAATAAATGTATGAAAATTAAAATAAATTTAAAATTAAAATAAAATGAAAATAATGAATAGAAAAAAGAAGATGAAATAAAGATAACAAATGAATCAAATACCAATTCAATTTTGCAATTCGGAATGAAATATGAAAAAACCAAAAGAAAAAATAAAATAAAAATAAAAATAGAAAATGGCCATGTGTGGACCAGAGGGGCGGGGGGGCACCCAGGAGGGAGGAGGTACAGGATGCACCCCAACACCCACAAGCGTGGATGTTGAGAAAAAAACAAAAAAAACCTCCATGGGCTCATGGCCTGCACGGCTACTCTACAGTGGGAGAACTGCCGGCGCTGTCATCACCCTTTGGTGGTACATCAGAAGGTGCGTGTGATATGGGAGGCAGACCACGCAAAGCCCTGGCATGCTCCTCCATGGCAGCAAGCATGCAGGTCTGAAAGGTTTGGTTCTGCAGGATGATGGTACGGAGATCCCCATGCAGCACCTCACGGGTAGCATGCATTTCTACCTGCAAAGCCTCGTGTGATGCCTGGATCTCCTCACGGGTTGCCTGGAGCTCAGCTGAGACTGTGCATGTTAGCTGCTCCAGCTGCTGTTCTGACCTTATACTCTGGGACACCCCAAGTGCACCCCGAGAATTTCTGAGGGAACTGTGTTCTAACCTGAGGGCATCCCTGTGGGCATGTGCAGATATGGCTGGGCACAGAGTCTCCAGTCCAGCCCGTTGGTCCCTGTTGGATGCCAACATGTGCTCCCTGTGTGAGCGGCATATGGACTCTGTTGCCTGCTGCTGGAGCTCCACCTGCCTTTCAGGGGGAGAATGGAAGTGGCCACCCTATCCACGGCCTGAGCCATCATCTCACACAATGCCCCCTGTTGTGCTGCAATAGTGTACATGAAGTTCTCCCACACAGTATTGCCTGGGGTGCATGGCCACCGCGTTGGTGAGCACCACACCTGTTTGGGGCAAGGTGATGTGCACCTTGCTGTGCTGGCACTGTCTGAGGCTGCAGGACTGCATACCTCCTTTGATCTGCCGGCCCAGGAACAGGAGCAAATATTGTGGAGTGTGACCCTGCATCCGTAACCGCCACAGGCAGACTTTCCAACACTGAATGCCCCATAGAGGGGTCTACCCCCAGTGCAGGTGGCTTGAACAGAACAGCCTCCCTGCCAGAAACACGCACCTGCGACGGGACATATGTCTCAATGTCAGATTCAAAACCTGATTCATAGAGGTCTCCGGAGGTGTACCCAATGACACCCATGGACAGGATGTCTGTAGGAGTAATGGATTTTCACCACCACCACCGCACGTCCTCCACTGGTGCCTGGTTGTGGCTGTGAGTACTCCTGCCTCTGCACCATCTCCTCCTCCTCAACAGCATCTAGTGCCTCATCACCTCAAAAACATAAAAGAAAAGTAATGAAAACAGGCATGAGCAGCATAGCCCACACACATAGGCATGATGAGGTAGACATCGAATACGTAAATGACACATGTCACACATGACAATACCTCTGGCATGCATGCACTGGCAATGAAGTGGAAGGGGAACCAGAAAGCAGACACTGAAGACTCCAAGATGGAAAAGCAACACTTGTGCTTCATGCTGCAACAAAGCCAGTGTTCACTAATGCAGTGATGGGAGGCACATGGATACATCAATGGTTGGTCACTTGGACATGACAGAAGGCAATTGTCATGTTGAACATTCAAACAGGGCTCCAAAGTGATTGTGTGCAGGGCATGTGTAGGTGCAAAATACCCTATCAGCCTGATGATGAAATAATTCCCATAATAAGTAAAGATACGTGGGGCATTGTGGGGTGTAATCTATGTCTGAAGTATGTTAAATTTGGGGCACAACAGCACAACAATGTCTGTTAAACATGCAAAGGATTCCATCAATCAGGCAGAATGAATAGGAAAACAGTACGAAAAATGTTGTGGCATGATGGCAGTTGAAGGGCAAGTGCAGTAATCAGGTGGAAATTGTTAACTGCGGTCAGAAGGGATAATGTAAAACCCAAACCGAAGGCCAGGGGATGTTTTGAAGGCACCACATGGGTGACCCATAGCAGTCATGACTACACAGCCTCACCTGGCACTCAATCAGAACACATCACCCAAGCAACATACACATGGTTTCATGGTTTGCACACACATGCATGGCCACTCACCGGACATTGCCTCAAGATCTGGTAGGTCTCCCATGCCTTGGATCTGATTCTCTGTGATGAAGCCTCCAAAGATAGACTCATGTTCTGTGAGCACTTCCTCCTCTGGTGGAGACCCACTGCCAGTCACCAGAGTAGAGGCATGATTGGAAGCCAGCTTGTTCTTTGCTCTGCGTTGGAGGTCATTCCACCGCTTAGAGCAATCATCAGCTGTGCGCCTCACAAATCCAAGGGAACTAATCTGGTCCGCGAAGCACTGCCAGTGGGCCCTATGTTGAGCAGTTGCAGTCTTGCACCCTGCAGTCACCAGCATTTCATGGCCATTGGCCGACACGTAGCCCACAAGTGCGCCTAGTTCCACATCATTGAAACTATGCTACCTTGAAGTGCCAGAGGGGGGAGCCGTGTCTGGGGTCCCAGCCTGTACAGCAAGAGCACCCTTCTTCCTCTTGAGAGGTGGTGCGGACCCTGAGTGGCTTACGCCGCTCTGGTTGGTAGGGGCTGAAGCGCAGGTGGACTGGGCACTGGAACTAGCCAAAGGCATGATGATGAAAGGTCTCACAGCAGGCATTGGCTTCTGGGTGATGTTGACAGGATCAACCTCGGTGTGATGGACTTGGACCAACACTGTCCCGGCTGGGTGACTCGGAGCTGAGGTGGATTGAGCTGCAGCTGCCCCTGCAGCCTCCTCACCCTGGCTACTTGAGGCAGCTGATGACATTGCTGCCCCAGTCCACGTGGCCTTGTGACAGCAACTTTCACCGTCACACGTGGCTTTGACTTGGTGACACAGAAGTCGGCCTGGGAGTCATCCTGTGCCGGTCCGGTCCACAAAACGGGCTGGGTTAAGAAGGCCTGAGCTGGGATGGTGTCAGCTGCATCTCCCCGACCCATTGGGGGGCATAGGTGTCCCTGATTGGTCCTCCACACACTCGCCTCTTCGGCCACCCTGCACATCCTGGCCACGTCCGCTTCCGCGGACACCTCTTGTAGGTCGGCCACCTTTGCCTCCCTTACCACTTGGTCGCCTCCCAACCATGGCACTGATGTTCTTGTGCAAATGGGTGGTGCAGTAAACAATTGTCCTGGGCAATTGGGGTGAAAGGGGCAGGGTACTAGATGGAATATGTACCCTAGTGCTCTAGTAAGGCTGTCTGTGACCCCTCGAGGAAGATGATGGGTCACGCAACGCTCAGGCACACCAAAAACAAAATGTAACGTGCACGCGACCCCGGGTAGCCCACGTGCGTGGAATAAAGAACGCTGTGGCACCCAGAAACACAAAAATGAGCGACACACGGGGCAACCAGAGTTGAAAAATATGTGCGCGACTCACTGTCTGCCTGGAAAAAGAACATGAAAAAGACGCGTGTGTGTGCATTGGTAACACCCCCGCCAAAAGAACAATTGAACGTTGTCTGAATATACAAGGAGTACGAACTGGAACCGTTGTGAAGTAATCGCTTGTGAACCGACAAGAAGTACAAGAATCACCCGCTCGCTCTCCACAAAAAGCACATACAACAAAATTGCATCCTACGTGTACCTTTTAACCCAGCCCACACGTGCGACGTCACTTACGCGTGTACGCGCTGAGGACCTTTCCTCCAATTACACACATGACACCCAGATGTGCAGTTTTTGCATGTGTACAATCAACATGCACCCGTGTGGAGGGAAACGCCTGTGTGTGTTACATTACAGACACACTTACGCGCTAAGGGCCTTTCCTCGAATTACACGCTGACATGCAGTTTTTTCACGTGCCAAATCACTCCGTATCAAGCTGGCCACGCGACAACACACGGAAGACCACGCTCCTGCCCAGAAGGCCTTTTTCCTGCCCTCCAGAGCCCCGAGCACCCTCCCACCTGCCATCTGCTGCCGCCTGCCTGCCTGCTGGCCACGTGCCCTGTTATTTGGTGCCTGCACGTCAGCCATCTGCAGGGGTCCAGTTGCTGTGACCACCCCTGCTGGAACAGAAGACTCCTGACTGGTATTCCATCGCTCCGCAGCCCAGCCCCAGGACCCAGTTGCCCACCCACACCTGCCCCCAGCAGAGAGGCAGAGGGCTGCTAGCTTCACTGCCAATGAAGTTGGCATCCTGGTGGAGCAAGTCCTGGGGCATTATGATGCCCTCTTTGGAAGTTCACATGCCGACAATGATGGATGGAAGAGGATCTGGAAGGACATTGTGGCTGCCATCAACGTGGAGGGGTGGCAGCCCGTGACATGCAACACGTCTGGAAGCGCTTGGGAGGACTTCAGGTCCAGGACCCTCAGCAAGGCCCAGCGCCTCTTGATGACAGCACATGCAGAGGGGTGCCGGGTCCGCCTTACCAACATCCAGATGAGGCTCCTGGAATGCATACAGCCAGTGCTCCACCTCCAGATCCTTCAGAGGCAGAGTCTAGCGGTAAGTGTCCATACATACTAAATGGACGCTGTGAAAGTTGAGGTGTGACAGGAGTGTGCAGGTTGGACATATGTCTTGGAAGGCCCATGTATGGATGTGTATGTACAGGAACATGAGCCTGCCGCATGTGAGTTCAGTCATGTGTGAGGCACATCAATGGTGTATGTGTTGAAATGCATGGTTCCCAAATGCATGTGTGGGTGCACACATGTTTAGATTTCTGTGTATGTGCTGTGGCATGGTTTTGGTGTGACACATGGATGCTGGGTCCACCTTCATGTATGTGCACAATGTACATGTGTGTGTGTGGCTATTTGACATGTGTGCCACTGTGATACAACATGGATGCATGTGACACAGACATGTAGGAGGCTGATTGGCAGATGTGACATGGATGCCGATGATTTCACTGTGACAGGTGGTAGAGATGTACAGATGCAGATATGTGTGGTAGTGTCTGTGCATGTGTTCGGCACTCCCCGTGTTGCATGTGACGTCAGGCTAACCTTCGGATGCTCATGCTTTTGTATGTGTATGGATGGTGCTGTTTGCTGCAGCATTCCTGTTAATTTGTGCATGTGTGTGGGTTCAAATGATATGTGTGTTGGGGAATGTGATGCCATGTGTGAAGTTTGAGACTGTCACTCATGTGCAACTGTCATGTGTGTATCCCACCGCCAGCCAGAGACGCAAGGCCCAGCTCCCCTCCCATGTTGTCATCTCATCGGAGAGTGAGGAGTCTGGTGTCGTGTCCGTGGCTGCAGCTACTGAGGGTAAGTCCAAGAGGCGGAGGTCAGAAGTGGACTCCTCGGCAGCAGAAGTGGCAGCTGAGACCCCACAGGGGCCTATGGAGGAAGATGGCATGGAGTCATCAGGTTGGTGGGGGGTTTGGTTGAGGAGGCCATGGAAGGCCCACGCACAGGGTCTGGAGGGGGGGATTCCACTGGTGCTAGTGGTGCAGTCTAGGGGCAGGGACAGGAAGAAGCACAGGCGGCCGCGGAGGTGCCTGTGTGTAATCATGTCCCTGATCCTTTGAATGCATCCTCACGCACCAGTAGGGATGCCTTCGTCCAGACCCTTTTTCAGGGAGGGGATGCGCAAACAACAACTGGCCTTCCTCTCCCTGAGGACATGGCAATCCGGTACTGTGTTGAGCCTGTCCTGGCTGGGGTGGCGTTGCATCAACGTGGCATTTGGGATGACGTGCAGGGTTCTCGTGAGGACACTGCACATTATTTTGGATGCCTCGTTGACCGTGTCGACCTACTAGGACGGGTCACCAGTGCTGGGTTCCTCCGTGTGCTCGACCTTCTACCTATCCCCTCCTCAACTGAACCTCCTATGTGCCAGTCGTCCTCCATGCCATCTTCCTGGCCAAGTATCACCTGGTCACCCTGTGGAGTTGCCCCTGACCCAGCGGCCAGGCTGGTGGAGGACACATCCCTGCCACAGTCGGGAGTCGGAGGTCCAGCAGGGGTGGCCACCACATCAACTGGACCCCAGCAGGAGGAGGACTTGCAGGCATCAACATGCAGGGCACATGCACGGCAGCAGCAGGCTCAAGGTGGGAGCGGTGATGGCTCGGGGCCATCAACATCCGAGGGGCAGGCATCGGCCGGATGTCAGGAGGACCCTGGATTGGGTGTGTCTTCCATGTGGCAGCGGTTGAGCCGGCAAATAGATGTGGAACGGCGGCGGGTGGAAGAGGCACCGCTCACTATGGTCAGGTCGGAGAACTCCATGTGCAGGGTGTTGAGGCGGGCTGAGTGTCTCGAGGCAACTCGCAGGGAGTTGGAGGAGGCCATGGCTGCATCCCTGCGAGACCTTGGGGCCAGGGAAGAGGCCCTACTCCGGGACATTGAAGCGGAGTTCGATGATGCCCTGGGCTGGAACATCAACAAGTGAGCCGTTGCACTTGCCAACCGCCTTTGTAAATAGTTCTGTAGGTGTACGTTTCCTTTCTATTTTTGTTTCCTTTGGGGCGCATGGACTATGCCCCGCCTTTTTGTATATAGTTATTTTTTAGGTAGGATTTAGGTTAGGTTTCCTTTGGATTGTCGGGCTCATGGACTCTTGGATGTTCTTCTGTAAATAGTTTTAAACCTGGATTTCATTTTCTTGTGCCCATGGTGGAATTCTTTGCTTTTTTTAAACTCTGACTTTTTTTTTTATGGACGGACCTATTGGAGCCATTTTACTTTGGATTTTATTGGTTGCAGCATTTATTTATTTTTATCATTTTTGGACTTCCGGACTTGGAATCTTTCTTTTCATTATTGTGTGCTTTTGTTTAATACATTTTGTTAATTCTTCAATACACTTTTTTTCTATACTTTACTCGTGTGGTCTTCTCTCATTTGTTTTGTGCATGTCACAATGTGGTTTTTCACAGTCATGTGTCGCCATTGTGTGGGTCTGAGGGACATGTATTCATGGGCATGCTGGTTATTTATTTTGTATCATGACATTGGGAATTCAATGTGGGGTGTTTGGACTGGGGTTGTGTGAGATTTGGGTGTTCATAAGGGCCATGGGTCTGGAGTGTGATGACGTGTCGGGTGGGGGGACATGAGTCAGGGCCTGCTGGCAGGTGCCCCTCAATGGTGGGTGGGTGTATGGGTGGGGGACATGATTCTGGGCCTGCTGGCAGGTGCCCATCAATGGTGGGTGGATGGGGGAACATGAGTCGGGGCCTGCTGGCAGGTGCCCATCAATGGTGGGTCGGACATGAGTCGGGGCCTGCTGGCAGGTCCCCGTCAATGGTGGGTGGGTGGGGGGACATGATTCAGGGTCTGCTGGCAAGTGCCCGTCAATGGTTGGGGGACATGAGTTGGGGCCTGCTGGCAGGTGCTCATCAATGGTGGGTGGGGGGACATGAATCCGGGCCTGCTGGCAGGTGCCTGTCAATGGTGGGTGGGTGTATGGGTGGGGGACATGAGTCGGGGCCTGCTGGCAGGTGCCCGTCAATGGTGGGTTGGACATGAGTCGGGGCTCACAAGTGCATGGTGCCATGTGGGCTGCCTACAGGGTATGGTCAGGGGTGTTGGGCAGTCCCCTGTGGTGTGGGCTGCCTAAAGGTCATGGTCAGGGGTGTTGGGTAGTCCCCTGTGGTGTGGGCTACCTACAGGGCATGGTAGAGGTGTGAGGTAGTCCCCTGTGGTGTGGGCTTCCTGCAGGGCATGAGAGGGGGGAAAGGGCACACCCGGGAGGGGCCACAATGCCAAATTGTGTGTAAAACTTCCCGTGCACTGCCCAAATACAATTTTGCATGTGAAACTTCATGCGCACCCCCGAAATAAACGTACCCTGCTCTTGCCAGGACTATCGTGTGTGAAAGTTCCCGCGTATCCCACCAAATACACTTATCTCTCTCGCCCAAGGCCTATCGCATGTGAAACTTCACACGCACCCCCAAAATACATGTATCCCGCTCGCCCAAAGCCTATTGCATTTGAAACTTCATGTGCACCCCCGAAATACACGTACCCCTGCTCTCGCCAGGACTATCGCGTGTGAAACTTCCTGCATACCCCCGTAATACACGTACCCCACTCGTCCAAGGCCCATTGCATGTGAAACTCCATACGTAACCCCCAAATACATGTACCCCGCTCACGCAGGGCCTATCGCATGAGAAACTCCATGCGTACCCCCGTAATACACATACCCCGCTTGCCCAAGGCCTATCACGTGTGAAACTCCACGCGTACCCCCCAAATACAGGTACCCCACTCACCCAAGGCCTATTGCGTGTGAAACTCCCTGTGTACCCCCGTAATACACGTACCCTGCTCGCCCAAGGCTTTTCACGTGTGAAACTCCACAGGTACCTCTCAAATACATGCACCCTGCTCACCCAAGGCCTATTGTGTGTGAAACTCCCCGCGTACCCCCGTAATACACGTACCCCACTCGACCAAGGCCTATCGCATGTGAAACTCCACACGTACCCCCCAAATACACGTACCCCACTCACTCAAAGGCCTATCGCGTGTGAAACTCCCCGCGTACCCCCATAATACACGTACCCCACTCGCCCCAGGCCTATCACATGTGAAACTTCACGCTTACTCCCCAAATACACGTACCCCGCTCACCCAAGGCCCATTGCGTTTGAAACTCCCCGTGTACCCCCATAATACATGTACCCCGCTCGCCCAAGGCCTATCGCGTGTGAAACTCCACGCGTACCCCCCAAATACACGTACCCCGCTCACCCAAGGCCTATTGCGTGTGAAACTCCCCACGTACCCCCGTAATACACGTACCCCGCTCGCCCAAGGCCTATCGCGTGTGAAACTCCCCGCATACCCCCGTAATACACGTTCTCCACTCGCCCAAGGCCTATCGCGTGTGAAACTTCCCGTGCACCCCGAAATAGACGGAGGCACCCCATCCACCCTGGGCATGCCCCACAGGCAGCCCACTCACCCTCCCCATGCCCCACAGGCAGCCCACACCACAGAGGGTACATTTCTCACTGTAATTTAGCTGGCGCGAGCGGGGTACACGTATTCTGAGGGGTACGCAAGTACATTTTCACGCATTTTTGCTGCCGTGAGCGGGGTACGTGTAGTATTTTCACGCGATTACAGTGCAGCGGCCCTGTAAGCTGGTCCAGGGTTAGCACAGCCCTTTGCGCTGCACTGGGGATTTCAATGGCTTTTCCTTGCGCAAGGGGAGTTTTTGGGGGCGTAACTGGTGCTGCGGGATGTTCGCTGCGCCAGAGGTCAAAATGGCTTGGAAAGTCCATGAATACGCGGTGCGCCAGAATGCTATTTAGCGCACACAGCTGGCGCATGCTGGCGCATGCTCCCTGTCTGCGCTGCTCGCGTGCGCTGCTTCTGAAATTTATGAATTACCCCCATAATATCAACACAATCAGTTTCCTTGCTCTTGCCAGATGGCCTGATCATTTACATTTACATTTCAGATTACATCAGGAAGGCCCGTTCCACAACAGCCAAACAACACAAAGGCTCAAATAGATATTTAGTAATAAGGTTTATTTAGTATAACAATTTTCATTGGGTCAAGGTTAGAGTAGAGGGGAGCGATAACCAACCCCATGCATAATTTCTTCTCTTCTGTCCATACTTCAGTGATGACACTGCATCTGGAACACTGCAAAATGGAAGCACTGTAGGGAAAGCAAAAGTGCACCGCTTCTCTGAGAATTCAGGAAAAAAAGAGAGACAAAACCCTATTCTTGATATAGGAGGTACAAGGTGGTGGTGGACAAAGGATGCCGAAACTTCTACCACAGCTTAAGTCAGAGGTGTTTCAGTCATTAAGGTTACACAGACAAAAGATAGTCGTATTCTTCTTTTGCTTTACGTGTCAGGGGTAAGTCTAGGTTATACTCACCAGAGGAATCATCCTCATAATAACAGTATAGTAAGTACTAGAATAAACTGAATGTACATGCAAGTCTGTAAATGAATATATTACTATTAACTAGACACGTACAGACTGAGCGTAACGAGGGAGCCCACACCACCGCTGGGGGCTGCTGGGGGTTTCTCCCGCTGAGAATCTTTTTTAAATAATCGGTGAAAGTTGTGCATTTTAGAGCATACTTTTTTTTAGAAAAATTGGGTAAAAAGTCAAACAGTTTACAATTGGGTTTAGTTGGGCCTTTCATGAAAAATCCAATAGATGCAAGTCACCAACAGTGCAAAGGAGCATTTCTCCAACACATTTTCATGATGCCTTTTGCCCACAATATGTGCCAATACAACACTTTTTCATGCTGCCTGCAACATTATACCCTATTATTCTCATATAAGAACATACTCCTGCTTGTTTTGTGCATAATGCCATTAATAATAGTATAGGGAAACATGTCCATGTTTGTTCTGCCAATACATGGCAGTATCCCCACATATGAACATACTCCAGTTTGCTTTACCATTAAACATGCATGACAAAGTAAAAACTAATGTCCAAACTGACTGTTCTATAATGCAAGTCAAGCTACATAATAACACTTATCATGCTTGGTTTATCAAAGATGCCTAATGCAAAATGTCATACCGCAATAAGAAATGGTTAGACTAAGTGCATAAAAATTACAGTCTTGCTTCATAATAACACTTATTGTGCTTGCTTTTCCAATGGTGCCCATTACAAAATGCCATACCACAATACGAAATTACTGAACTGGCTGTATTGAAATGCCAGTCTAGCTACATAATAACACTTATGCTTGTTTTACCAAAGATGCCTAATACAAATGTCACGCCACAGTAAGAATAATACCACTGATCCTGCTTGCTTTATCAAAGATGCCCAATGCAAAATGTCATTCCACAGTAAGAAATGGCCAGACTGGTTGCATACAAATGCCAGTCTTGCTACATAATAACACTTATTGTGCTTGCTTTATCAAAGATGCTAATTACAAAATGTCATACCACGATAAGAAATGGCTAGACAGACTACATTAAAATGCAAGTCTATCTACATAACAACATTTATCATGCTGGCTTTATCACTTTATCAACCATGCACAGTAAAACATGCCATGTCTGCTCCATGGTGTGCCAGCGTCTTGCAGTCAGACATAATCACAATAATGATGAATGTGATTATGTGTGATTGCGTGGTGCAGGGGGGCATTGGGGCAAGGCATGTTTTTCTTATTATTGGCCATCTATCATAGATGCCCAGTACACCCATGACACACCTGTCACCTGGGTCCCAAGCTCCTCACACATGCACAACATCAATGTGGTTATGTGTGTATGCCAGGCACTGGGGTACCAGGACGTGGGGATGATGTTTTTTACTGTACATCTATCATAGATGTCCAATAAAAAAATACCATGCCTGTCCCCTGGGCCTCACAGCGCCAAACACACACACACTCAAAGTGATTATGTGTGTATGCAAGGCTTCTGAGGGGGTGGGGGGAAGGTATGTTTTTTTCTACTTGACATCTATAATAGATGTCCAGTAAAATAATACCATTCCTGTCCCCAGGGCCTCACAGCACCTCAGACAGCGAGCTAATTCTGGCCAGTGGTGAGGGGGTTTATGCAACCAAGGCATTTTAAAAATGCCTTTGATATACAAACCTCCTACCCCCACTCACCAAAATCATCTTGGAACAGCACAAACAAACACGCACTTACTCAACATACACACAGCAAGCACTAACGGTTTCATTAACAGTCAATTTCATCTATCATGTACTCACTAATAACACAAGCATACATGCATCCATATACATATTTAAATAATAAATAAACATACAAACACACACATTTACGCAGCACACACACAACCTACACACAGCAAACGCTCTTTCATTCACATGAACATCCATCATGCACACTCTCAAAACACAAGCAAACACATACCCATACACATATTTAAATAATAAACATACAAAGCCACACACAACACATTTGCACAGCATACACACAGCGAGCACTCTGTTTCATTCACACAAACATCCACCATGCACTCACTCAAAATTAAAGCATAAACCCAACCATGCACATATTTAAATAAATAAATTAACATACAAAGGCACACATTTAGACAGCATATGCACGGCAAGCACTCTTTCATTCGCAGGAGCACCCATCATCCACTCTCATATAACACAAGCATACACGCATCCATAAACGTTTAAATACTAAATAAAAGAACATACGCACACATTTACACAACATACACACAGAAAGCACTTACACCAGCATCCTTCATCATACATTCACCTAACAACACAAGCATGCATGCATCCATACATATAATTTAAATGTAAAAACATGAACATAAACAAACTTACCATTTGCTGTGGGTCCGGGGGTTCCAGTGCTCCAGCCCTCTGCAAGCATGAACAGGAATCAGGAAGTTTCCTGGTCCCTGCACATGCGTGCAAGCGGCCTGAGCATGGGTCTGGAGATGCCCCACTCTAGCCTGCTCTGTCTGTACGTTTCAAGGAGGGGCGTGAGTGCCCCCTTCCACATACAGACATGCAGTTCCCCTGCCTGCATTTAAAATGAGCCATTCGAGGATGGGGAAGCAAACACCCCGAGCGTTGCATGGCTCATTGAGCTTGTGCAGCTGAGGAAATTTAATTGTGAAAGGGAAGCAAAGTTTCCCTTCCACAGTTAAGAGCACTTCCTGAGCTGAAGTAAACAGCTGAGTGAGTGCTTGTATTTTACCACCATAATGGGTGTGAGGGGGAAAAGACCCGTGGGTCAATACCCTCTTGCCCATTATGGATGATTCGCCCTTGCTGGCCACCTTCTATCTCATCAACTGTCACTCGAGAACATACAGCAGGGAACACTCATGCTACATTCTACCATAGAACATCCATTACATCACATTCATACGATGTAGAGCAGATAGGTAAAGACACAATATTACACAGACCCTGAGAAGCAAATATTATGACTAAATAGAATTGGAAAGGCTACACTATATCTAGGTAGTATTGGATAATATAGTGGCTACTCAGATTGCTGTGCTATTGAAAAAAGTGCCCCATATATTTTGTCAAGAGTGACATACAGCCAAGGAAAAAGTGGGAATGATACCAGGAGAGAAAACATCATGGCAAGAGACACAGTTTCAGTTCCTTAGCTATGTGAATGAGCCCTGGACACTGGTATTAGTCTGGACATTAAAGTAGCAACATGCATTGGCAAGGCCAACAGTTTTTGGTTTTGTGTAGGTAATGGAAATGCATTTGCCCAGCACTGCAATTGTGGTATTAACTGGCCATCGATGGTAGCAGCTGCAAAATGGTGTGAGTACATGGGAATATAATAGAATTGTGTGGCAAATGACTACTACTTATTGTAAGGAAGGCATGGTATAAAACACTGAAAACAGACAAAAGTGATCACAGTTCAAAGGTGTCTATTGAACTTCAATGGGGTTTGAAAAATCTAATCCTAAATCTAAAGATGGGCGCTTGCTACGACCATCAAATAATAATAATGCAGTTCAAGTAGAGTCTGGTAAAAATAAAAAGGGCCTATACTAATAAACCTATTGCCAATCCTTACCTCTAAATACAAATGGTGTGGGAAACAATGTTATAGAAAAGAAAAGTGTTCAATAAATTATATGTCCGGATAGTTGAGCCGTTAGCTTCCCTTCCCCATGTTTTCACCACAGGACAAGGCGGCACACTCGAATTTAGCACATAGTATGGCTTTTCTAGCACGAGGATGCAGTTCAAAATCTCAGTATCAGGAACTTATGTGCCAAAGTCTATTTGCCATTCAAAGTCTCTCATTTCAGAGGGCCTGATGCAACAAAAAAACATTCAAAGTTCCTTTCCCATCAGGTTTCTTATATGCACAATTTCTCTGTTCACCCCAGGTCCCCCTAAACTGGGCTCAGACCCACTATAACAGATAACTTTCAATGGGTCACCATCCCCCAGGCACGGACCAAATGAATCTCATTTTCCAAACTTCCATTACGGATTTGGGTGATAAGATCGAAGTTGAAATGTTTGAGGGAGAAAAGAACAAGCTTTTTTTTCCAAAAATAACTTTCGGTCTTCTCTCCTCTGAACATTTCAGACTTTGCACTTGCCCCCACCCCCTACTTACCTCCTTGTGCGCTTACATCATCACAAACATCACTCTGCAACGCAGGTTCCCTTCACTTGCGTGTATAGGAACCAGAGCCACAGTTTTCACTTTTCTTTTTGTAATTTAAAAAAATATATATTTAATTGAGCCGGGAGCGGGGGACACCGGTGCACCCCCATTACCCTTCTTCACTTTAATGTTTTGTATGAAGTATTGTTTGAATGTTTAGGCTATAAGATATTTTCATACAGCCAGAATTCGGTCGAATATGACATACCTTTTTTTCTTTCTTTTTTCAGTCTTTTTGGACGATTCCTTTCTTTACTATATCAAAATCAAAAAAATGTTAGACTGTGCAGGATTTTGCTTGTCCCATCACAAAAACACTTCAATACTAAATTATTTGTTTTCTTCTTAATATAAAAACAATACAACCAAAGAAAAGACAATGGGGTTGGCTTAAATGGCCCCAAGATTCATCCCCATACTCAAACCTGTATTCTACTTCCAAACTACAGGAATCTTGTGGCCTTTGTGTTGTACATTTTCTGTGGCTGAAATGATCAGATAACATAGTCCTCTAACACATGTGAGACTACGTTGACACAACTTTTAAAATATTACAATTTTATTAAATCACCATGATTTTTCTTAAAAACACATACATTTTTTTAACATTACATTCATTTTGACCAATAGAAAATGTGCAAAAGTGCAATACGTAAAGTGCAATTCAAAACATTTTTTCTTCTCGAATATTAAAAATAAACTGTGTGACCTATTAGTCCCTCTTCCGAAAGACCAACCTGAAACACAAGTAAACTTTTTGCACACTGCTGTCTAGAATAAATGTGAAAACTCCTGAGAATAAAGATTATTCGCCAGATTCTTATAATGAACTGATTGAGTGAATCCTATCAGTATAACTGACTAGGTTCTAAACATACATCAGTACTTAATTCTACTACACTGTTTTTCTTACAGTGGTGAATAAACCCAACTTGTTTTGTTCTAATTTTATAAATACATGTTTAACAAGAAATTCATCAGGGGAACTTGACAAAGCAGGTCGCATAAATTGTGTATACTTTCTTTTCTTTCCACCACCAGATAGAGAACAACTGATCTTCTCAAGCGCAAAGCAGCATATTATTCACTCTTTCTCTGGTAGGAGGTAGATGTGTCTTCATTGTAGACTGCCATATGATTATAATGGTTCATTCTGTACCCTCATTGTTTGGGCATCTTGAAGGCACCGGCTTGTATAGTTTATTGTAAGCCTCCAGACAATCAGTTTGTAACTTAAGGGCTGAGACACTCGTGGTCTGTATCCACACCGTGACGTTTAGTTTAAAGAAGTAAACTGTAAACCTTGTCCTTTGTCTGAAATACATAAATTAGTCAGCTGACTCCCTTCTTAATGTAACCCTTTGACTTCCACTTCGGCACTTCTCAGCTGTATACCTTACAGAGGTCTTCGATTGAGCACCAATGCACTGCCGGACCACTCTGTCAAAGGTATCATATCAAAGTTTCCTCAAACTTCAAACACTCATCTGCAGTTCAACTTTTACTTGTGTCTTTTCTCACATCTGTTTTGATAATGTTCGTTCCAGTGCTCGCCATACGATGTTGCCGCTTGCAACCTTGGCTTCAGCACAGACCTGTCTTTTATAGGTCTCCACAACTCATGGGCTGTGTTGAATTCGTTGACACTGCTTTGTTCTTGGAGCCGAGGATGGTACCACAGTGGTGTGGGAGAGAACCAAGTAAGTTGTTACAGGGAAGGGGATACTGCGTCTCACAATCCGGCGTCCCACTCCCCGAAGACCCTTCACCCAGGTGATCCTCCCGCACTGGATCCGAAAGCGATGGCCATGTCCTGGTCACTTGGATGACACATCCCCAGGGACTAGTGGGTGAGACACCTTCAGGTTTCTCACATAATACACAAGCCAAAACTGGTGGCTCTGCCAATGCTTGTTTTTAACAGGACTTCACTAAAGGGCATGCAGAGTGCTTATAAAACGAGTGGCTTAAGGAAGACTATGGTTAAGACATTTTTATTACACCAGCAGCATCTTTACTGATCCAATTAAGGCATTCACTCTCAGAAGGTGGCTTTTAAAAACCACTGGCAGGTACTTCAAGCACAATGTTTGATGGTAATACTTGATTAAAGGGATCTCACAGAGTTTCCATGAAGAGGGGTTTTGAATGGGCAGAGGCAGGAAGTGGGTGGGAATAGACATAGGGATTAGCATGGCCTTGGGAAGTTGATGGGTGGGTAAATAACCAAACAACACAGACAAGCTTTGTGTCCCATCTCATATGCCAATTATCCCTAGATGTACTCTAATGCATTAATTTTGACTTATAGGTGGTGCTTTAAAAGGGAACTGGCCAATCGATCAGGCAGGTATTTTTGAGCATACATCGATCAAACTTTAAAAAGATTCCAATGCCTCTTACCTTAGTTTTTCTCACTTTTGCACATGCAAAAATGACTGCTCGGGTGCTACCATCTTATGCTAATCTTATCCGTTGATCCAGCGCCCTAAGTTCAAGTGCCGTTGCAGCAGTAAATCAGATCACCTGCCCCTAAAGCTAACACCACTAGTCAAAACAATATCCTCCACATATTTTAATAATGTTCTTAGGCAGCGTAGCCAAATGTACCCTGTCATCACCCACCTCATAGCAAAACACCAGAGCAATCCCAAAACATTAATTTGGCAGAAATTGCCAGATTGTTCAACATAGGTGAGTGCACACAGCCGACGCAAGTTTCGACCCAAGTCTTTTTCAGGTCCAATTGAGTAGAGATACAGCTCTGGATGGAGCTGATGGGTGGTCCTCCCGAGTCAGGGTGCCATTGGGGCTGGATAGCCAGTTCTGGTGCCGTGTCGGCGTGGCCGCGCCAAGAAAACTGAGTCACCCGGCGGAGCAAATTAATTTTCATTTTTAAATGTGGGCCACTTTTTCATTTTCCGACACAAATTTCTGCGCTAGTCTGACCATGGGTGCAGAACACGTACACCACACATTGCTGTTTGCTAGTGTTCACTAACAAACATTATTGCCCTGTACATGTATCTATTGTTTGATACGGATGCACAGACCAGAGGCAATCCTGCAGCAGTGTTGCTCGGGTGCAGATCTGCTGCCCATACAGTTCAGATCGGGCTATGTGGTGATTGCATTACTGACAAAATAGTTTTTACAAACAAGTGCCAGTCTTCCTTCAATGTAAAGTCAAGCAACAACATCACAAAAAAAAACAAATTGTATTGCGCCTGTTCACGTCCAAGCCATCTCCTCACTTGTCAAAAAACAGAATTCAAATAAGAAACATGAAAACAGGCTTTGGCACCTTTAGCCCAATACAATGACTTCTGAAATTCTGTCCTTTTGTCAAATAATTTTACCATTGGGGCTCTGCAACTTATTGGAACATTACTCAATGTACCTATTTCCCAACACCTGATAAATATGTATTGTTGTTAGCTAACTATCTATTCGCTACACTCCTTCAGTGCAGATTAAAAATGCACAAACACATTTCAGAAATAATATTGGACAGATAGAGATTGTTACAGCGTGAAATACAGATGCATGGTTATAGATGGATGAGAAGCAGTGGGTTAATATATAGAGATGGAACGGGTGGACCGAGAAGGGGGGCAAAAGGGTGATTACCTTCCAGGCTGGGTGGACTGTTGCTCCCAGGGCCACACGTGCAAAGTGCAAAAATAAAATAAAATATTAAATCACAAAGATTCCAGCATGCCTAGAATAAGATGAGCTTTGCAAAGCTTACTGGCTTCTGTGTAGATCTACTCCAGCAATCATCTTGATTTCTGAAATGTTGCATGCTTTCCTCTCTGTCCTCCACATGTGGGCCTCCACAGTAAGAAGAAAATGAGCAAAAGTCACAGGCGCATGTTTAAAATGCATGTCAGCAAAGTATGCAACAAAGTGACATATTCTTTAGCCCATTATTTGAATGTTGGATAATACTGTGGCCCATAAACCTTTCGTCTATTGCAATCTTCAGCCACTGAGGGTGATTCCTACTTGCCAATGAGGTTAGACTCCATACCTTAAAATAGTTTTTCCTTGCTTTCATTCTGTATGACTGCTGCTCCACTCTTCTGATGAGATTCTTGAACTCTTGTGAGTTCATTACAAAAATAGATTGGTAGCATGTCCACTAATATCCATGAATATTAAAATGATGGTAGAATGTGGTACTCACTTGTGTGCACATTTCAATAACACACCCAAATGGATATAACAGTCAGGTATTGCTTTTTATTGTAATAGTTTCATTACTGTTCATATTTTATGTACATAATAGACAATATTTTACCCTTAAAGCTTTACCTGTGAACGGCTGCAAGAATGTGCGCATCTCAGATGCCATACTTTTCACCCATTTCTATGGCACTTTCTGAAAAATTAGTGTTTTGAAGGAAAGCTCCTCCACTTCATGCACAACACAAATACATACTATTGGTCAGACTTACTCCCTCTCCATCACCATATCCATGGATGACACCCCACACAGTTGCCTCTGCTTGAAATATGCAGCAAACATTACAAGAAAGTGATATATGTCTGCACAATAATTGTCCTGTCCACTCAGTGTCTTTCACTGTGTTGTCCATGGGCAGTCCCCATAGCTACAACCACAACTTTTGTGCCCGACCACAACTTCTTCTCGTGTCTCGCATAATAGGAATGGCAAACAAATGTGATCTGACATGTACATGTGAACCAGGGCAATGGAAGCAGGTGATTTGCAAGCAATTACTCAATGGGCAATGTGGGGAAATGAAAGGGGTTGTGTGCCAGGTAAAGAACGGGAAGTCAGTCAAGAATAAGGGATGGTGCAAAATAGAAATAGGTATGAAATTTTATTGTAAGTTATCGTAGGATGAAGGAGCATCAAGGATATGGTGCAATTCAAGAACACCATATGGTGTGGTGCATGTAAAATAGGGGACATAGGTAAAATTCATGAAAGCTGGGTCATTAATTTAATCGGCATTGCAAAATATGTATCCTTGACTTACAAGCCAATGCAACCCCTGTTGAACTGGATGTACTCCTTACTTGTTCTAACAATCTGATGCATGATTACATTCAGAACATATGTTTAAATTACAACTACTGTTAATCACTCTTCTTAATGCTCTGTGACAGAGATGTAATGTTCATAAAAGTATAAAACTAAATGCATCTTTGTTGCATGCTTAAATCCATACATCATCAGCATATTTGCTCAGCGTTGTGCACGATAAGACCTTAATCCAGTGGTCAAGCCCCCCCCCAAAAATAAGTTGACTCATTAACATGTCAATTGAATGTTGTTTCACATTAAATTAGTATATGAAGGTACACTGTGAAAAAAGTGGGTAGAATACTGGAAAAAGTGTGCTACTCAGTGCACAATTGAGTCCCTTTGACTTCAGCCTTGTCATGATGCTTCATTAATATCAGCCACACAATCCATGTCCTGTGTGCAAGATACATTCTAACAATAGTAATAGTAGATCTTGCATCTATTGTATTTTAAATATGCAAGTATGTGATTGCATTACTTTCAGTCGATGGTCTATTTCTCGTAATTAACCTTTTTCCAACACTTTTTACAAATTGTTTGAGAATAAAAAAGCATGTGTATCTAGAAATGTAGTCAAAAAAGACTTTTCTATGGTTTTGAAATAAAGGCATATACTTTAAAAAATCATATTGTAATATAAATCAAAGATTTTGAGGGAAATAAATATAAAACATGGCCAAGAAAATTGAACTATTAATGCATGTATGAGTAAATCAGAAAAAAAAATATTAAAATAAAATAAATTATTCAAAAATTGCATTGCAAGTTATATACCATTACATTTTCTGTACAATCAATACAGTTTCCAAACATTGGACAAAAGCTTGAAACTTGTCTGTGAAAAATTGGGAAGACAGCCACACATCATTTGAATTTTGAAGTCGACCTTTCAACAAGTTCAAGTTTTTGTGGACAACCCTCTTTTGCAATCTTCTGTGGCATAGACTGCGCCCTGAGAACAAAATCTGGAGCCATTCCATGTGTATGCATGGCCAGCACAGTCAATGTCAGATCTTTAAAAAATTCAAAATCCATCTGCTGGAATATTGGCTTAGCCACCCACCATCTGCTTCTTTTTGTAAACGCCATGTTGTAACAAAGCTTACTGAAAGTTCCTGCAGCTTTTCCTTGTTCCCGACCAACTTTCCCATGTGCAAGTACAGCCAGTCTTGTCCTGGCCTCCATACTGTCTGCTGAAATCCAACGCTTTAGGCCTGCACTTTAGGCACATATTATGGAACACCCCCAATCTCCAGTTTGGCAGAATTCGGTGAGTCCCTTCATGTCTCACTAAAGCATTTTGTTGCACACAATCTTCTTGAGTGATGTGTGAGGAGTGGAGCCTGAGACCAACCACTTTTTATTATGCTTACCAGCGTTGTTTTAGAAATTGATTTTGCAACGTGCCATATATTGTATTGATGCTGTCTGTGTGGGAACTGCTGTTGCATGGCCTTTGCTATTCCAACATGCCTGTCAGTGGCAATCCAGTCTATTTGCATTCCGCTGGATTAGAGAAGTTGAATAGATTTATTTAACTCATATTTCTCAGTGGCAACAGAAGATGTACATTCAGACACTTGCACAATGACTGAACTCTGTATTTTCTTGCTTGCCATGCCTTGGAAGTGGCATGTACAGTATTTAGCAGAAAACCGAGGACTGTCTCGCTATTCATCTGCAGCAAACCTGAGCCTTTTCTCAGTGAGACCATTGTTCATTGATATCTGTTTGGGATTCCAGGCCTGGCTAATAGCCAAGAAAGAGAAATTGGTTCTGATTTTTCTGATTTTTTCTGATTTTTGTAGTATTGGGTTTTAGCAAGGAAATGAAGTCCCAATCTGAAATGTTACTAAACATTGATCCTGTAAACAACAAAGCAGATGAGCAAAGTACATTTCCATCAGGCACTTTCCCTAGCATCGGTTAAGCAGACCATGAAAATGTGTTATGATTGTAGACACAGCTACCCTTGATATTCAGGTTGTGCCTTTGACTATTCAAATAAAGTTCACCAATGGCTCCCCACAAATCCTCCTACATCATTTATGATCAAATGCATTAATTTTCATAATCTCTATCAGGCAGAAGTCAAATACAATGCATGTTTGCTCTCTTAATAGCCAATCTTCCAGCTGTACAGTGGTTTGTGATTCGATAGTGGTGGACAAGCCCCCTACACTGGGAAGAGTGAAGTCCAGATAATGAGCACAATCGTCTATCAATTGCAAAGATGCTTCAGTAATTTCATTGTGTGATATTTCCGGATTTTCCAAAGGTATTGGCGAAACAGGGCACATTGTCTCTTTCTTCAAATGACATTCTTTAGAGGGTGTGGATTGTGTGAGCCGGTCTGAAAGCAATTCTGAAACATTTTCTGTGCTGCCTGTCTCTTCTGGGTGACGTTATGTGATGTAATAACGATCCATGGTTATGCTCCATGGGTCACTGGTGACATTCCATTAAAATTCCGGCCAGAGGACATCTGCATCATGACTCTGAATCTTGAGAGGAATATGCTGAGCCTCAAAATGAAGTTGCTCCAAAGTGACATTGGTTTGGCAAGCAACACCATTTGTTTGTGTTGTTGTTTTTATGGTCCTCTTCTCCCTATGCCTCTAATCAATGAAAACAAATAATTAATGTATAGCACACATACAGAATATATGATTTACAAACTCAAAATATAATTTCAATCAAATAACTTTGAAACAACTTCTTTTAAAAAAATAAACCTGTTTGTTACTTACCCTTGTTTTCCTAATTTGCCTTGAAGCAGTCAGTTTTGATTTGCGGATCACAAGACCAAGATGAAAAACAGCATCTTGAAATTGCATAAACCGAGCAATTTTCTCTTCCACTTCAAGAATCATATATACATAACTACAACTAGAAGCTAATTTTCATGTGGAAACAATTAAAATATGTACAGTATTACATAAATGTTGAAATGTACGATAACTGATATTTTACTATATCTTATGGATACCTCTGTCCATGTGTCTCTTCAATTCCCGACTGCTTCAGTATTACAGTCCTTGTGCATAACAAATTCAACATAAATGGTTTAA